>NC_083223.1:42370027-43570027 GCF_032191835.1 Heteronotia binoei
TGGTAGTTTATTTCTCCTTGCATAGTCTGAATTAACCATGTAAATATAGTCATAAAAATAACTGGTTTCATCAGGGTAATCTCCAAAAAAATCAGCAATGATTTTTATTATATATGTCCTTAAATCAGTCTCATCAGATTCAGGCACCCCTCTCATACTTATCTGATTTTCCATTAGCTTGCAATCTTGTAGTACTGCTTTCTCCTGCATTTTTTTTAATAGTGGAATCCATTGTATTGATTTTTATATCATGGTCTTTCACCTTTTCTTCAACCTTCTACAATTTCTTTAACACTGCTTGGGAGTCTTTTCTGAGCACTTCTATATCTTTTTGAATTCCTTTTTACATTCAATTATTGACTCTTTTATCACTTTAACCAATCTTGCCTCCATGGCATCATTTGATCTTGCATTTTAGACCTTTTCACTTCCTCCAGTGTTCTAGGCCTTGTATGGATCTGCTTTGCTCCTGGTTTGTGGATAGACATCACTGCCTTCCCATTGTAAAAATAGGCTTCAAGGTTGACCTCACCAAATCAATTTTTAATTATACAGGGCGATTTCCCACGCAGCTTACCGAGGAGCGAAGTCCCTCCTCACCGTGCAGCATCTGCTCGGATTTCCCACCAACTGCTCTGCGGAATCATGAAGTGCCGGACCTTTTGTGTCGCTAACATAAACTAGGGTTTTAGCGATTTCCATTTGAGATGCAAAAGGTCTGGCACTTCCTTATTCCGCGGAGCAGTTGGTGGGAAATCCGAGCAGACGCTGTGCGGTGAGGAGGGACTTTGCTCCTCGGTAAGCTGTGTGGGAAATCGCCCACAGTCTTATAGATTGGAGCATGCCCTTTCCAATGAGCCCAAAATTCCCTAGAACAACTAGGTTGAGATATTAATTTTTTAAAATTTTATTTTCTCCAAAATGGCGTCTGCAGCTTTTCTGCCCCCCCTTTTTTTTTTTTTTAAAAAAATTCCTTTTACTTCTAAAAGGCTCCAAAATTAATTCAAATCATATAATACAGTAAATTTAAGCTTCTAGTGATGATATTTACCGGCTCAACTAATTTTTAAAGTCCCATTGTCTTTTAAATTTTTTTAAACTTTTGACCTTCTTTCAATGGCCGCTGATATTTCTCTATGATTATTGTCCTAGAGAGGGCTAGGAGGCTAGCAATTTACCCTTCTCTTAATGGCCGCTTCCTTCCTTTCTTGCCACGAAGTCTCATTTTCTATAGTTGAGAAGTCTCGCGATACTTCTATGATGCCACTTCCTGTGATGTCCTGTTGATCCACAGTTCTGTTTCGGAGGGGGCTGCCTGGCCACAGGTATGCAAAACAATATTGATTTTTCCTCTTTTAACCTTATTCTCTAATTTTCTTAGTCCCAAATTTACCCCCTCCTTCGTCTTTTTACTTTAAAATAATATAGATGAATCCAGATCTTTATTTTTTTCTCCAAATAGATCTTATTTTAGTCCCGGAGTGATAGATAAAGATCTTTACCTTTAAAGATCATGATCTTTTCAAGCACCGTTCTCTTCCAAAGTAGATATTAATTAGACCCAAAGAAGCTTTGGATCATGATGAATTTAAGTCAATTTAACGACCCCAGAAATCCTCTGTAGATGTTGGAATGCAATTCTTCTCCAAGGACTCTTCAAAGCCAAAAAGGAACCCCACTGGGATACCTCGTCAGCCAAAGTAAATCCCCTCAGAATTTAATAAGCATGTCTTGGCCATCTCCTTGCCTAGACGATGTAGGCAGCAGGTGTTTAAATCACCTTCTCTGCCCAGAACAGAGGCTCTGGTCTGCTTCTCTATTGAGAAGCACGTCAATCCTCCATGACACCAAGCCAGAAGTCCCCTCAGTTTATAATTTATTTTGACAGCATAATGGCTGAGTTCAAACTGGCTCGGGGCAGACTGGCTCAGGGCAGCAACGTGCCGACCTGGAAGTGAGCTGGCGGAAACAGAAGTGCCCTGGGGTATCCAGACAGCATGCAGCCTGCTGCTGGAACAGAGGTGGGCTGCAGGCACCTCAGAGAAGCATCCACAGTGTTCATGAGCCTGTCTGCCGCTCCCCAGGATGCTTCCCAGTCACCAGACAGCCTGAGAGGTGCCTTGGAGACACCTCAGTGGTTTGAAACCACTTTGGAAGTGATACCTTTTTGAGGCAGCTGGAATGCAGGTAGGGATGGGGGGAGGGCAGGGGTGGGATGAGAATCAAATGTGCACATTTGGACTCACTTTTCTGATTCATTTGTCAGCTGTCCCTGGGGCAGCTTATACTGCCCACCTAGAACCCACCAACATCTGCCATTCTCTAAAGCATACAATACCTTATTAAATCCTTATCCCCACTGGATGTTTTCTGTCAAGGACTAGCAAATACCATATGAAGCTGCCTTATACTGACTCAGACTATTGGCTCATCAAAGGCCAGTACTCAGTACTCAGCTATCCAGGGTCTCAGGAGGTATCACCTACTGCTTGATTCTTTTTAACTGGAGACTCAAGGGATTGAACCTGGGCCAGGCAGATGCTCTAACATTGAACCATGGCTGCTTCCCAATCCAATGAAAAGTTGCCCTTTTTTGTGGTGAATTGCAGATTTATACCCCGCCCTTCTCCCTGAATCAGAGAGGCTTACAATCTCCTATATCTTCTCCCCACATAACAGACACCCTGTGAGATGCCCTTTCAAGGACAACTCCTGTGACAGCCATGGCTAACCCAAGGCCATTCCAGCAGGTGCAAGTGGAGGAATGGGGAATCAAACCCTGTTCTCCCAGATAAGAATCACTACACCAAACTGGCTCTCAGTAGGCACTTTGGTGTCCACAGGTGCCACAGCCATTTTTTGCTCTGCATGCTCTTTCAATCCTATTGGATTTAAGCTTCCTCTTCCTCCTCTATTGCTTGTAGCCAAAGCTCTCTGGGAGGTTTACAACTATAAACATGGCGTCTTTAAGACCAACAAAGTTTAATTCTGTGTATAATTGGTGCCACTAGATTCAAACTTTGTTCTATTGCTTCAGATCAGTACAGCTACACCACCTGAATCCATGTGCATGAGACTGTGCATGGTTTCTCCTGCTTTGATGTCCAAAGTAGGAATACAGACGTCCTTCTGTCATTTTAGATAGAGGGTGATGAAGACACTTGCCACTGGATTAGCTTTTCACTCTGGTTTTTGTGGGATAAAAGTGTGACTTAGTCCAAGAAAACTGTATTGAGGGTTGTTAGAAAGAAACAGCACATGGCAAATTTGTGCATATTTAGATAGAAATGTGGAGTAACATAATGGAAATGCTAAATAACTGGCTTCATAAACTTCCTTCCTTCCTGCTGTATGTCCTCACTGATATTCACCTGAGTGCTGGAATGAATATACTTGTCTACAGATCCACAGGACATCACTGTAGGCAAATGTTGTATCATACTTCAGTATAAACTGTACTGCATCATAAATTTATACCAGAAATTGTTCAGCGATGTAAATACAAATTATGGGGTTATAGAGTTTATATTAACAGAGATAGGCAGGGTCTGTTGTGTCTAAGTTAACAATCTTTCAACTAATTGGCAAGAAATATAGATTTTAAGGCTGTGTTAAATGATTTTCCATCTCCAAAGAAGGGGATGGGGGAGAAAGAGAGATTGTTAGAATAAATAAATGAAATCTAGTAAGAGACCACTTTGGTAAGTAACAGCTAAATCCTCATATTCTTTTTCTGTTTGTTACATTGTTCCAAACCATCCAATGATGCACTACTAAATTACTTTACAATGTTATTTTTGTGGGTTTTATATTGTTAAGGTTATTTTTTTAAGCATACCAGTCCTCAATAAGTAAAATGTTTATTATTAAAATGTGGTTCACTATGGCTGCCATCCTTAAACATTTTCCTAGGACTAAGCCCCAAAGAGTAAGATGAGACTTACTTCTGAGTAGACTTGCTTGGGCTAGCTGAGACTCTCTGTTAAGCTGTGATTTATACAAGGAGATTCCTTAACGGTTTGACATTCCCTCTTTAAGGAGTTATTTACATAAAGGCAATATACTTAGCAAATTTGTTATGAAACTGACAATCCCGGCAGTCACAATATCACCTCTCCACCACCACAGGGGATGAAATAGCTGTTTAAATGGCAAGAGACTTGTCCAGACAGCATCAGATAAGGCAAACAATTGGTGTGTTCATACCTGCTTCCCATTAAGCTATCTGCTTTACTGCTGATGCACAAAATATCCTCTTCACACCCTGACACCAGTGCAACCCTTGAAGGAAATGGCCTATAAGGCAGAAAAGCGGCAGGGTGGTGTTAAACTGAAGTACCCCAATAGACCTCAGTTCAACAGGAAAGACCAAAAGGAATCCCCCTTGGGGTAATTTGAATGGAAGCTGCAACATTTACATATCTGTTTATCACCTACCTTTTGTCTGTCAGCATCCTGTTTCTGGTCCTTCACTCTGGCATTTAAATGATCGACAATCCTGAATGAATTTCACTGTGTTTTATTTATTAAACTTCTTTATTTTTTTTAACCTGGAGCTGGCCAAGTTTGATTTTAAAAAAACAAATAATCAGATACAGTAGAAAATGTTGCTATTGGCCAGCTCTGGCATGTTTTAAAAAGGGAAATGGATTTGGAAGCCATTATTTTCATTTTGTCTTACTGACAGAGCCTTCGAAACATGTATTTCTCAAGAAATTCTTATTTTTAAAAATTTCAGGCCCCGATCCTACAAATATTTTCCACTTTCCCACCTCTGCAATGTGATCCTGCAGGTGTCTGGCCTTCTCCACAAAACCAGAGCATGAAGTAGCAGCTGCCATAGCAACAGAATGCAAAAGAACAATAAAGCCCTGTATCCTGATGAAACTTCACAGCAGGCCTCAACAGTGCTTCACAAAACTGTAATTAGGGTTGTGTTGAAACATATTTTTTTTTCCTCTGCTGTGAATGGTAGGCTGTAATCTTTGCGATTTCTCCTTTATATTATCTCTGACAGAAATTCCACATGCGCTCACACATACGCACTCACCTCTCTGGCTTAAAACAGTGTTTTAACAAAAGACTGCTGAGAAACAAAATTGCAAAATGATATACAAAATAAAGCTGTGTGAAAATTACACTAACAGAATACATCCTCTGAGGGATGCCAGAACCAAAGTCAGCTGCTAAGGCTGTGGCTTTTACATGGCATGTGCTGAAGAAAGCTCACCAGGAGCATTAAATAAAATTGTGGATGCCAACAGTGGGCTTTGCTTTTCTGTCAAAAAATGCTGGTTTAAAATTGACTATGAACATAGACTCCAAAGTGGTAGACCAGAAAGTGATTTGGCTTCCAATTCAGTCAGGTGTGAACTGAGCTAGAAGAGGTCACACTGGATCCCTTCCAGTTCTGTGGTTCCATTACCCCTGCTGAACTATCACAACAGGTTACTGGCTAATCCATATAATGAGCAGGCTTCCTTGACTGATCTTATCTTCCTGCTTAAGCTACGATGGTACAGGAAGAGGCTTGTTCCAGCATAACTAGCACACTGACCTATGCAAAGTGAGCAGGGCACCTTTAATAATGGCTTCCACTCTCTTTGCTTCATTTTTGTTGCCAATGATGCTAGACAGATAGAGCTGTTCAGGCAACCCTCCCAAAATGTCTACCATTCAGGGTTCAAACCAGGACAGACCTCTTTAATAGCTACAAAGGAAGTAGGATAGATTGGAGACAGGTATTCTGTTCTAACACTCTGCAGTGGGAATGAAGGCAACTGTCTAGTACAGGAGTGTCAATCTCAATTGTTATGTGGGCCAGATCTGACATAAATGAGACCTTGTCTGGCTGGACCATATGCATCTTAAAATGTAATGCCAGGTAGCAGAGATATAAACTTAGCATTCATTGGTCTTAAAAGTACTTTCTTTGTATCTCTTCTGTGTGATCTGGAGAAATGGGCAAAGGAAGCTCTGGCTCTTTCCTTCCTTCCCCAGGGGACAAGGAGGGGGAGGAGTCTCAGCCAACAGAAAGGAGAGAGGATTGGTTCAGTAGCTCTGTTGTGCAATTGAGAGATACTATTCCTCTCCCCTCATCCCCAAGGGAGGAACCTCAGCCAATGGAGAAAATAGAGGCTTTGCTCTATTTGCTTCTGCATCTCAGATTGCTTTGCAAGCCTGGCAAAGCAATCTGAGATGCAGAAGGAAGCAAGAGAGAGGGAAAAGGAAGCAGATGACAGCCAGTTGCTTAGAGGCCTGATAGGAGCCCTCCGGGGGCTTGATTTGGCCTCCAGGCCACATGTTTGACACTCCTCGTCTAGTGCAACAAAAGTCATGTCATTTGCTCTTTCTGGCTATCTTATAGTACAGCCTAATCACAGATTACACTGTCCTTGAGTACAGTTACAAATAACTTGGAAGAGCCAATGTGATATAGTAGTTAGAGTGTTGGACTAGGGTCAGAGAGACCTCAGTTCAAAACCCCTCCCCTCCCCACTATCAGTAGCTGGGATGGGGCAGGGGGAGGAACTTGGCAACCTTGCTATTCTGCCATGAGACCAGAAGCAGGGGGATGGGATTTTCCTTACCCAACAAGTTATCATGGATTCCCTTCAGGTTCCTATCCAACCCACCATAACAGGGGAACAATGGAATATGTACCAATGATCAATCTACTGTTTTGCCTATAATCATTTTACTGCGATTTCCTGTACCTACTGCTTTAGTAATCCCATTTGGATTCCACAAAGAAGAAAACTAAATTCAAAACAGTAATATTTCTGTTTGACAAAAGTGAACTTAATTTAAAAACAAACAAAAAAAGTTTTTTAGAATCTAAAAGGCTGAAGTTGGTTCCCACTTCCTTATTTGCATTTCCTAGTTCCTTATTTCTGAATCCAATCACAAATATTGAGGATTATTTTATTTTTATATTATTTTAAAAGCTTTAAAATAAGGTTTGGAGCACCAATATCATACATCTCCACATTCAGGAGATTCTGCAATCCAAATGTAACTATGCTTTTTTTCTGGTCCAAAACCTGGTTCTGGTACCAACTACTCCAAAGTAGGGTTTCCCCAAGACAAATACATAAGTAGATACTGCGGGAAAAGTGTGCCCCAAAACAATCTTTGGACTTGGGAACCAACTTCAGCCTCCTTTTAAAAATCTCTGTTTTCCCTGGTATCAAAGAATGTTTTGTTAAAAAGTCCAGTTCCTGGTGCAATTTTGCAGCCTAACCATTTGTACTACAGGCTTTAAAAATATTTAATAGAGGGCTTTTGAGTGATGAAGATGTAGGTTTCCAGGTATCCCCTAGCCACTGGTGGCCGATGGGGTAGAATTGCCAGATCCAGATGGGAAAACTCTTGGAGATACGAGGGTGACCCTGGAGAGAATATGGACCTCAGTGGGGTACAAAACCATTGAATCCTCCAAAGCATTTTCTCCAGGGGAACTGATATATCTATTCTGGTGATGAGCTGTAATTCCAGGGGATCCTCAGGTCCCACCTGGAGGCTGGCATCTGTAGAAGATATCAGCTGAACCAATTTGGAGCAAAAGTCATTAGAAAACTACCCCCCAAAAAAAAAAAGGATTTGTAGTTTTCAAAGTAGCCCCACTGTTTGATCTGTTACTTTGAAGTATTACAAATCTATATCTAGAAGAGAGGCAGGAAGTAGAAGAGATACAAGATTAGATGGGATTCTTTTGTGGCAGTAGAATGTTTCAGAAAGAAGACCACTGAAATTTGTACTGACAGTCTCTGCTAATTATCTGATGTAGGAAGTAAGCTATCTGCTGTGCCTCAGGTAGTCAAGTCATCGTTGCTCTTTATGAACTAGGAATGAGAACAGTATTGGATTCCTGTAATCATTTCTAATGTAGTCACTTCTCCATCACTCACTTTTTATAATCAGCAGGAAATCTCTGCATTCCTTCTTTAAAAGGGCCTACAACCTTTGCTGGATCTCCTGTGAAAGACAGAGAGATACCAGTGCTTCTTGGTTACTGATTGATAGACATAGCTGTAGTCCAGTTTCCAGTCTCTGTGGGAAACGTTAGGACAGATGACTGAAGGCTGCATTTTGCTTTGGTTTTAATACATGATTTTAAAATAAGAAACATTTGGTGTTTAAAGTTTTGTCTCACTGGTACCTAACACCTGCCCAGTTATCGCATTCCACTAAAGGCATTTTTACTTCATCATATTGGAAGGGATGTGGAGAAAGGGGGGGTTTATTTTCATATGTGGTGGACATGCCCCCAAATTTTCCTTTTTTGGTCTCAAGTCATCACTGAAATTTATTTTATTACAGGTGTCCGGATCCCACAATCCCCTAAAATTTGCCTTCTCAATCGCTGGGAGGACTTTAAGATATCTGAGCAGAAGAAGGAGTTGCTATCCTTGCTGCTAACTGTGGCAAAGTTTGCAATAGCAACAAATTGGAGGTTAAATTCTCCTCCCTCATTGGTTGTCAGGCTGAATAATATTTTATCTTGGATAAAATTGTTCACAGTCTGGGTGGCAGGATAAGACCAGGTCGCAGGTCTACCTTTCATCTTAAGTGGTTCCCTTTTCTAGATTATTTTGCTAGTGGTATTTTTGGACAGAGTGTGTCTAATTCTAGTTTATTTGTTTGGCGTTAATAAGTACCAATTATTTTTATACCTTATATTAACATGGAACAATCTATTTGTAAGCTGTCAATTTTGGCTTTGTATATTTGTTATCTTGTATGATTTCTGAAATAAAATTATCCTGAACTGAAGAAGAAGAAAGAAGGAAGGAGGAAGGAGATGATGATGATGATGATGATGATGATATTGGATTTGGGGTTCAGAGCTTTCAATCTCTCCTCAGTGTTTTTGGTTGAATTCATTAATAAGTAATGGATAAGGAATGAATAAGGAACTGGGAATAAGGAACGAACTTCAGCCTCCTACCCTACACCCTGAATCTCAGTCTCTGAGCGGTTTACAATCTCCTTTATCTCTCCCCCCCCCCCCCCACAGACAGTTGGGGATGAGAGAACTATCAGAAGCTGTTCTTTCAAGGACAACTCTGTGATAGTTATGGCTGACCCAAGACCATTCCAGCAGCTGCAAATGGAGGAGTGGGAAATCAAACCTAGTTTTCCCAGATAACAGTCTGCACACTTTGTATGTGTGTGTGTGTGGAGAGGTTAGGCTTTCCCCCTACTTTGTGTACCTTCTACTATCAGGCCTGTTTTGATTACAATTAACAGTTCCAGTTTGCTTTGCCTTGCTCCCCTCCAGGTCTTTTTACACCCTAAACCCATTGTAAGCCTACTGGGCTTACTTTAATGGGCTTAAAGGTAAAGATAAAGGTAGTCCTGTGCAAGCACCAGTCGTTTTCGACTCTGGGGTGATGTTGCTTTCACAACGTTTTCATGGCAGACTTTTACAGGGTGGTTTGCCATTGCCTTCCCCAGTCATCTACAATTTCCCCTCAGCAAGCTGGGTACTCATTTTACCGACCTTGGGAGGATGGAAGGCTGAGTCAGCCTGGAGCTGGCTACCTGAACCAGCTTTTGCTAGGATCAGACTCAGAGGACTGCAGTACTGTAATTCTGTTTAGGATTGCAAGAGGCTTCTTGCAAATTTGTGAGTAAAGGAAAAGGTGCAGTTCTGTTACCTTTATTGGCATTGAAGGAGAGATAAAAGAGAAAATATAGATATACACATATATACACAAGCATATGCATGCAAATAGATAAAACATGCCAGCAGGAGTCAACTAAAAAAAATGTTCTAAAAGGGTCTAAAATCCATACAAAAATAAATCAGAAATTCAATCTGTCAAATACAAGTTTTAAATTACAGTACATTATTGTGTATAAGAAGAGCACCCTGCAAGAACTTTGCCACAGCATCAGTTATGTTTCTGTCAATGTTGTTTAGTAGATACAGCAGTTTATGTGAATTGGGAAGATGTAAGATACTATCAAGAATTAACGATAAAGGTAAAGGTGCAAACACCAAGTCATTACCGACCCATGGGGTGATGTCACATCATGACATTTTCTTGGTAGACTTTTTACGGGGTGGTTTCCCATTGCCTTTTCCAGTCATCTATACTTTACCCCCAGCAAGCTGGGTACTCATTTTACTGACCTCAGAGGGATAGAAGGCTGAGTCAACCTTGAGTTGGCTACCTGAATCCAGCTTCCACCAGGATCACACTCAGGTCTGGAGCAGAGCTTGGGATGCAATACTGCAGTTTACCACTCTGCACTATGGGGCTCAGTGATTTGTGGGTAGCCTAAGGTATATTAGTGTTGCCAGGTCAGTCTCTCAGGAAATATCTGGAAACTTTGCGGGTGGACCCAGGTGCAAGGATATGACAAGCATAACTGAAGAGAGTTCTGGCCATCACATTTAAAGGGACTGCAATACTGTTAAATGCTTTCCCTCCGCTGGAAATAATGGATAACGGAACCTTCTTTGGGGGCTCATAGAATTGGACCCCCCTTGTCCAATCTTTTTCAACATTGCTGAGGGGTTGAGTAGAGACACCAGATGCTATACTGAAACTTTGGAGCCTCTACCTCAAATAACAGCCCCTCAGAGCCCCAGATACCCAGAGATTGATTCTGCATTATACCCTATGGGGACTGGTCTGGAGTACCCAGCAAACATTCAAAATCTCACCCCCCCATTTCTGATAACCCTGAAGTGGGGGGGATGGCCTCCAATCCAGGAGATCCCCCACCCCCATCTAGGGATTAGCAGCCCTAATGTATATTATTCTCCTGTGCCATCAATGGATTTGTTGTAGTACTTGACTTTCACCAACAGCTGTGACCGGCATCCTCAGAGGCAGGGCTTTTTTTGTAGCAGGAACTCCTTTTCATATTAGACTACATCTCCCTGATGTAGCCAATCCTCCAAGGGCTTACAGTAGGCCCTGTAAGAAGAGCCCTGTAAGCTCTTGGAGGATTGGCTACATCGGGGGGCGGGGGGTGTAGCCTAATATGCAAAGTATAACACAGAAAGATAGAGTTCTCTCTGTGTCAAAGTGAGAGGAAAGAAAAAGAAATGGTAGGAATCTATATCTACACAGGAAGGTAGATATAAATTCCTACCATTTCTTTTTCTTTCCTCTCACTTTGACACAAAAAGAACTCTATCTTTCTGTATTATACCTGAGGATGTCAGTCACAGCTGCTAGTGAAATGGCAGGTACTACTATGCCAAGACCATGACCATACAGCCCAGAATATCTACAACAGCTAGCGAACTCTGGCCTTGGAAGCCTTCAACAACATATTCATTACTTCTTGTTTGGCTGAATTCTAGCTGTAATCTGAAATCTTTAATTTAACATCACAAGGGACCTGTTCATGGATCCAGTAGTTTCATATGGGGAGTGAGACATGATCCTCCGTCATGTGTGCAATGTAACATGGAATACATGTAGGGTTGCCATCTACGGGTTGGAAAATACTTGGAGATTTTGGGGGTGAAGCCTGACAAAAGCACGGAGTGGAGGGACCTCAGTGGGGTACAATGCCACAGAGTTCACCCTCCAAAGTGGCTATTTTCTCCAGGTGAACTGATTTCTGTTGCCTGGAGGTCCATTGTAATCCCAGGAGATCGCTAGCCACCAGATGGAGGTTGGCAACCCTAAAATTCACTGGCCACTTTTTATGAAGCTATTAAATAAATTACTACAGACAGCAGGTTTCACAGGAATCTTCCATCTCCGTGACTGTGTTTATCAACAAATAGCTCCATCCCAGAATACTGAAGTGCAGTTTCAACTTTGAGTTTCTGGTGTGAAGATGTCCTGAGTCAGCATTAGGGTGACCATCTGCAATAACAAAAAAAGACAACAGTAGATGTGGAGAGTTTACATTTACAGCCATAGATGCAAATTTGCACTTTTATTTTATTTAAACAGAAATACAACACCTCAATAGTGCCAGCTCTGTGTGCTATCCATGTATTCACTGATGTTGAGCTTTTTAAGCCTCCCTCCCCCCTAATGCCTACCTTATGATGTCTCTTCATCTTTAATACATCTTTTAGTGTTTTCATGTAGGAATGGGCATTTCACCTCAGACAAAGGGCGAAGTGGCTTATTTTTGTAAAAAAATCCTGAATGTGGGAATTCAGACATTGTTTTTATGTTATTATTCTATAATAATATGTCAGTTGCTTAAAAACAAAACAAAAAAAACCCCCAAAGCCCTCAGGTGGTGGTGGAGGGGGGGAGAGATGACTGCTGTGGGAATTGGGGCTGAGAAGATGGGACCAGGAAGATTTGGACTTTCCTAGCCACCCCAGGTTGCTGCGATTTACCAAAACATCACAACAAAGCAGACTTGGGAAAGACTGCAGGAAAGATGGGGGAAACCCTGCAAAGTACATGGAAGCTCTGAGGAAATAGGAAAAACAAGTTGCTTTCCAACAGCATGCAAGCCAGGGCAAACAAACTCAAGTACAAACAACCTTTGTTGAGTGTGTGAAACAGCATTTACTGTCCTGAATACACAAGGTTTGCTTTTCTACTGGATTTGATGTTTTATGGTGAGCCTACTGAAAGCACATATATCCTCCTTGGTGACTTTACCTCACAATTTGTGTCAACAACAAATGGTTTCCACTTTTGTTGCTTTTTTTTTACCTGTCTCTTTGTCAGCTATCAGTGACTTGTTGCTTCTTAATGAATGTCTAGGCTTCCACAGTTCCCTCAGGCACACATACATTGAAGGAAAAAAATGCTGAGATTTGTCAATTCCTCTAACATCCATTTAGGATTATTGTCAACGTTTATAAATCTATAAGCAAACCATTCTCTTGAGACTAATTCTCTTTGATGGTTAGTGGAGCTAGGTCACCCAGCAGGAAGAAATCTTGTGGGTCTCTAGTAGAGATGTGCCAGTTTTAATGTATTCTTGCTATTAGTTGTCTTGCTGTCACTTGATTGCTGCTAGGATAATTTCCCCCCCTCTGGCTTTATATGCTGAAGAAGAAAAGATGGGAGGTGTGTGTGTGTGGTGGGGGGGAGGTTTCTTTGTGCACATCTATACATGCATTCAAAATGTCTTCATAAAGCCACTGTGAAGATGACATACTTGTTAGCCATTTAGACTCTTAGCGTTGTTATTATCCCATTTGCAAGAGAGCTCATTCAGAGAATCAAATAGCAGATTATCTTTTTTTCTTGTTCAGATGGATGGTTGCACCATTTTTTCCTTCTTTCCAACTTTCCCCAAAAATAGTGTTTTCCATCTTACAGACAGAGGCTTTATTCATTCATTTGTTTAACTTCCTTTGTTTGTGCCTTCATTCATTTGTTTAACTTCCTTTTCTCCTCCATAGGAACTCAATGTGGCTTACATCATATCCTCTCTTCTATTATACCCTCCCCACATCCCTGTCCGGTAGGCTAAGGTTGAGAGTGTGTGACTGGCTCAAGGTAAGCTAGAGTAGGGATTCAAACCTGGGTCTTCCAGATTCTGCTCTGACACTCTGACCCCTACACCACACAGGATCTCTGCATAGGTCCTTGATATCAAAATGGGGACCTGTTCTGTTTGTCTTCACCAAACAGTACTGATGAAGGAGTGCTACTGTATCCTCAGGATCCTTTAGGGATATGCAAAAAACAAACAACTTCCTTCCTTCTCTGCATCCTTACACCACACAGGATCTCTGCATATGTCCTTGATATATGCCTTGCATATTCATTTCCGGGTGACAACATCGCCCGGGGGATGGCGTGCAACAACAGGCTCCCTGCCTGTGGGTTGGGGCCCTCCAGGGCGGGGGAATCCCCCCACCCCTGGTGGGAGCTTGGCAGCCCTGCCCTGTGAGGTAGGTGGGACTGAGAGAGCTCTCACAGAAGCTGCACTTTCAAGGACAGCTCTGCGAAAGCTATGGCTGACCCAAGGTCATTCCTGCAAGTGGAGGAGCGGGAATCAAACCCGGTTCTCCCAGATAAGAGTCTGTGCGCTTAACCACTACACCAAAATGATCAGTTAACATTCATATGATCAATTGATTAAACAGTCTTTAATTGGGTGTTTGGCCTTGCCCTGCATATTCACTTGACTTAAAAGCTGACATGGTTCTGTGTACAGAAGCATTAACTGTTCTCAAGCTGTGCGCATGCAGTAACACACTTCTCTAAGGGCTGCTGGTGAACCTGGTACAATAATAGTAATAATAATACATATTATTATTATCAATGTTTCATCTTAAATATATATATTTTTCTGTCAATCAGCTAGCATATAGTCTATGTTCGAGATGTGACTGCAGGTGAGCAGTTCTATCAGTGTAAATGCTGTTCAATCTTCTCTAACTCTAGGGGTGAATTGTACGCCATCCCCTCATCTGAAGAAGTGTGCATGCATATGAAAGCTTACATTGTGAATAAAACTTTGTTGGTCTTAAAGGTGATACTTGACTCCTACTTTGTTCTACAGCTTCAGACCAACAAGACTGCCCCCCTGAATCTATCTAGGGGTGAGTTGTCATGTATATTTCCTACCGTTGCTGAGTGCTTCTTTTGGTGTTCCTTCCCTCTTGTTGTGCTTCTCATACTGTAAACTACATACATCCTGAAGGTCCCTCTCTGACTGGAGGGTGGTCTGCAGTTATTGCTTTTTGCAGTCCTGCTGCTGCAGTGAACTCATTATGTGTGGAACTGGTTTACTTCCCTGACTCTGCTAAACAGCCCACAGCTGAGAAACCTATAAAGGGCTGCCAACTTTGAGTGGGGAAATTCCTGGGGATTTAAAGGTGCAGCATGAAGAGGTTTGGGAAAGAGATGGAGCTCAGTGGTGATGTGATGTGAGTCCACCCACTGAAGCTGCCATTTTCCCCAGGGTAACTGATCTTGGCAGTAGGAGATAAATTGTAATCTGGGAGGATTCCTGCCCCCACCTAACCCTAAACTCTGCTTTATAATAGCAAGTTTGCCATGGATTTTCTGTCCTTTTCAAGATGTGCTGAAAGGGGACACTTGGTTGGGAAGTAGGGTTGCCATGTCTGACTCAAGAAATATCTGGGGAATTTGAAGGTGGACCCAGGAGCAAGGGTGTGACAACATGATTGAACTCCTTTTAAATGCCTTCCTTTCATAGGAAATGATGGAGGATAGGCAGGGCTGGCTTGACACCCTGGGGCACCCTAGGCAGACTTGCTGCCTGGCGTCCCCCCCAAGCAGCCCCCCCGCAGCTCCCCCCCCATGGCTCTGTGCCTCCTCCCCTCCCTTCCCCACGTGTCAATTGCAATGCAGCAGCTGCCCACAGGCCCTGGCCGGGAGGGAGGGGAGGAAGGCAGGCAGACAGAGGTTGCTGATGAGGCGCTGCAATTAGAAGCTTCCTAATCACACAGTCAGAATAGAGCGGAGGAAGCAGCAGGGCTGAGCATCGGGTTCCAAGCGGCGGAGGCTCCTGGCCTGGGGGGACAGACGGCATGCCCTCCTGAGCCGGGGGGGGGGGCTAGCATCTCAGGAAAGCCCAAGACTTCCCCTCCCTGGTGGTTTTGGTTCCCCTTCCCCCGAACCCACCCATTCCCCTTCCCCCGAGCCCCCCCCCCCCGCCGGCGATGACTCGCTCGGTGGGTAAAACTGCACCGCAGGGCCTTGCTTGCACTCTGTCTGGACCAGCGTCTTGAAAGGACAGCCTCTCTGTCTCCTTCCCTCCCCACTTCCTGGATGGGAGGAGTCAGCAACAGCGAGGCCAATCTTTCAGGATGCTGGTCCGGACAGAGTGCAAGCGAGGCCCCACGGCATGGTTGAAACGTGGGGAAAGGAGGGAGGAGGAGGATGTGTGGCATGGAGGGGAGGAGGCGTGGCGGCGAAGGGAAGGGAGGGGCAGCGGACGGGCGAGGAGGCAGACAAACTAGGTGCTTGCCTGGTGCACTAGGAAGTGGTGGGGAGGGGAGCCAAAATTTCCACCTCCATTTTCTTGGTGCCCTAGGCAACTGCCTAGTTTGCCTAGTGGGAGAGCTGGCCCTGAGGATAGGGGCACCTTCTTTGGAGGCTCATGGAATTGGACCCCCTGGTCCAGTCTTTTTGAAACTTGGAGAGTATTTTGAGGAGATGCACCAGATGCTATGCTGAAATTTTGGTGCTTCTAACTAAAAAAACAGCCCCTCTGGAACTCCAGATACTCAGATTTTCCGTTGTTCCCTATGGGATTCAATTTCCATAGGGTATAATGGAGTGCCCAGCAGACATTTCCCTCCCCTCCTCCCGCTATCTGATAACCCTGAAATGGGGGGAGGGCCTTCAAACCAAGGTATCCCTTGGCTCCAACTGGGAATTGGCAACCCTGCTGACAAGACATGGTGTAAATGCTAAGTCAAGACTAAATAGCTTGTGGTCTACAAAATTATAGATTAGTGGCCTGTCAAATTATAGATTGGATACAGCAGATAGGCTGTCTTACCTCAGTGGATCACATTGTAGAAGCCTGTTATAATAATAATAATAATAATAATAATAATAATAATAATAATAATAATAATAATAATAATAATAATAATAATAATAATAATAATTTTTATTTATATCCCACCCTCCCCGCCAAGGCAGGCTCAGGGCGGCTCACAGACATGGAAAGTACCATGAATTACAATATACAATAAAATACATTAAATAAATAGCTTAATTAATTAAAACCACAACAGATAAGGTGCTATAATACAAAACGATGTATATTGGATGGCTGGATGTCATTTCAGGATTCAATCTTGTAGGCCATTTGAAAAAGGATAGTTTTACATGCCCTGCGGAACTTATTATAGTCCCGCAGGGCTCGGACCTCGGCTGGTAGTTGATTCCACCAATGGGGAGCCGTTACTGAGAAGGCCTGCTCTCGAGTTGTTTTCAGTTTGGCCTCCCTTGGTCCAGGGATTTTTAAGAGACTGTCGGAGCTAGATCTCAGTGCTCTCTGGGGGATATATGGGGAGAGGCGGTCCCTAAAGTAAACAGGTCCTCGGCCATATAGGGCTTTAAAGGTAATAACCAGCACCTTGTAATGAACTTGGAACACAATTGGCAGCCAGTGCAGCTCCCGCAACCTAGGCTGCACGTGCTCCCACCGAGGTAGTCCCACTAGCAGCCTGGCCGCTGCATTCTGCACCAGCTGCAGTTTCCGAGTTCAGTACAGGGGCAGCCCCATGTAAAGGGCATTACAGTAGTCCAACCTTGAGGTGACCGTTGCATGGATCACTGTTGCTAGGTCACCACGTTCCAGGAAAGGGGCCAGCTGCTTCGCCCTCCTAAGATGGAAGAAGGCAGCTTTAGCAGTGGCTGCTATCTGTGCCTCCATTGTCAAGGAAGGCTCCAGAAGCACTCCCAGGCTCTTGACCCTGCGCACTGGAATCAGCGACGCACCGTCAAAGGCTGGTAGGGAGAGCTCCTCCCCTGGCCCGCTGCGGCCCATGCAAAGGACCTCTGTCTTCGCTGGATTCAACTTCAGCCCACTCGACTTGATCCACCCTGCCACGGCTTGCAGCGCCCGGTCCAGGTTTTCAGGAGCGTCTCCAGTCCGGCCGCCCATCAATAGATGGAACTGGGTGTCATCAGCATACTGGTGACAACCCAGCCCATACCTCCGGGCAATCTGGGCAAGGGGGCGCATAAAGATGTTAAACAGCATCGGGGAGAGAACTGCCCCCTGAGGCACCCCACAATTGAGTAGGCGCCTCTGGGACCGCTCTCCCCCAATTGCCACCCTTTGTCCCCGACCTTTAAGGAAGGAGGAAAGCCACTGTAAGGCTAGCCCCCGAATTCCTGCATCGGCAAGGCGGCGGGTCAGCAGCTGATGATCAACCATATTGAACGCCGCCGACAGGTCCAACAACAGCAGTACCGCCGAGCCGCCTTGGTCCAGATGTCGCCGGAGGACATCCGTGAGGGCGACCAGCACGGTCTCCACCCCATGGCCCGGGCGGAAGCCGGACTGGTATGGATCTAAGGTGGAAGTGTCATCCAAGAAGCTCTGTAACTGCGACGCCACAGCCCTCTCAAATTTTTTTCCCCAGAAAGGGCAAATTTGACACCGGCTGGTAGTGAGCCAATTCGGTCGGGTCAGATGTAGCCTTTTTCAGGAGAGGGCGGACCACTGCCTCTTTCAGGGGCATTGGAAAAAAGCCCTCTGAAAGAGATCTATTTATGATGTCCCGTATAGGACATCTTAGCTCCTCTCGGCAGGCCTTAATTAGCCAGGAGGGGCAAGAGTCCAGATCACAAGTAGTTGGGCATGCAGTGACAAGGATTCTGTCAACTTCCTCCAAGCTGAGTGGGTCGAAGTGGTCCAGGATCAAACCAGAAGACACGCACGGGGCCTCGAGTTCACTTACTGTATCTAATATGGCAGGGCAGTCGTGGCGGAGCGACTGGACCTTGTCCACAAAAAATCTCGCAAAAGCCTCACAGCCTATCTCCAATTCCTTAACATTTGGTTTGCCTTGTGGCAATGTAGTGAGGTTCCAAATTATCCTAAATAATTGTGCCGGGAGCGAGTTTGCAGACGCAATCTTAGCCGCAAAGTATCTTTTCTTTGTGGCCTTGACTGCCATCTCATAGGACCTCATAAACTCCCTATAAGATGTTCTAGTCGCTTCATCGCAGTACGCCGCCATTGCCTCTCTAGCCGTCTGAGACCTTGTTTCAGCTGGTGTAACTCCGGGGTATACCACGGAGCCAGCCTAGTCCGAGGTCGCAGAGGGCATCGTGGTGCGATCTCATCAATGGCCCTGGAGAGCCAGCTATTCCAGGTCTCAACCAGGTCATCAAGGGGATCGCCAGAGGGCCAGGGATCCCACAGTGCTGTTTGGAACCGTTCCGGGTCCATCTGGCTTCGCGGGCGAGCCATAATGGGCTCGTCGCCTAAACAGGTTTGGGGTGGCGTGTCTACACGAGCCTTAAGGGCAAGGTGGTCCGACCATGGCACCACTTCAGTGGCTATATCGTCCACCACAACCCCAGCCGCAAAGATCAAGTCTAACATGTGTCCAGCCTGGTGAGTGGAAGCTGTAACAAATTGAGAGACTCCTAGTGCTGCCATGGATGACACCAGGTCCGTCGCCTGACTAGAGGTCGGGTCATCGGCATGGACGTTGAAGTCACCCAGGATTATCAGCCTTGGGTGCTCCAATGCCCAGCCTGTCGCCGCCTCGAGTAGGGACGGTAAGGCGCTGGCTGGTGCATTAGGCGTATGGTATACCAGCCAGACCGCCAACCCCTCTCCAACCTCCCATGCCAAGCCAGCACATTCAATACCCTCGATCCTTGGGGCCGGGAGCGCCCTAAAGGAGTAAGCCTCCCATATAAACAACGCCACTCCTCCCCCCCGCCCGCTAGTCCGCAATTGGTGAAAGACCGAATAACCTGGAGGAGCTGTTTGTGAGAGGGCCACTGTGTCACCCTCTCGTACCCAGGTTTCGGTCACGCATGCCAGGTCCATGTCCTGTTTGAGTAAAAACTCTCGAAGGACTGAGATCTTATTATTAATGGACCTAGCATTGCATAACACCAATGACGGAGGCGAGTTATTTAACCTGGCCCTACTACCGTACCTGCCACCGTTGGGATGGGATGCAGATTGTAGGGTGAGCGAGCCCTGATTTGTCTCAGTCTCCCTCCCTTGTATCGTCTGCTCCCACCGCCATACCTCCCCCTCCCCAGGAGCACTGGAATCCCTAGACCAGCCATTCCCCACTGGTGGTAGCTGCTGTCTTAACCGCCGCCAATGCACAACGATCACTAGTTCCCTCCAGCCCACTCCACCCTACTAGGTCCCAACAGTCAAATCACTCAATAAAACCCACCCCACAATTTCTCTCATATATTAATTGGACAAATAAATAATTAATTAAATTATAAATCCCACCCTATTAAATGTCTTCCATTTAATTGCCAATAATATTCATATAATATCAGACCCAATAAATATAATAATTCCAATGAGTTAATTAAAATCGATTTCAATTTTACACTAGTAGTTCCTGAGTGCGGAGGTAGGAAGTTGTTAAAGTGCAATATAGTATAATATATTAGTTCTTCTTCATTAAAGTGAGCATAAGTGCAAGGAAGGGTGTCAAGTGCGGTATAGCGTGAGGTAAGATGTTAAGCAGTAATGTGTTAAAGTGTTAGGAGTGATGAAGTGCAAGTCAGTGCAAAGTCAGTGGAAAGCCGGGGGGGGGGGGAGAGCCCAGCTCTGGTGCTATATTGGATGTAGGGTTCTCCAGTCAGGAGTCCAAGTCTGGTATTCACCATGTGACCTAGAGAACCCGGGGGGGGCAGAGACCCCCCTCGTGTTCCCTGCCAGGTAGTGAGCTCCACTGTTCACTTTCATCTCCTTGTCCTTGGAGATAGCCGGTCTACTCGGAGCTCCACTCGTGGCTCCGGTTTCACCCGGGTGTCTGGTTGCTTTCATTGTGCTCTCCTCCTCAACAGAGGCACCCCAGCTTCCTCTGCTAGCACCCCGCACTCTCTCCGTCGATGTACCTCTCTTGGCGTCTGGCGTCCGGCCGCGTCGGCAGCTCAATCGCTGTGACTGTTTTGTAGGCGACTCCGGCTTGTCTCGCTCTGCAGGCATTGGCTTTTAAGCATTCACTCTTTTTTCTGGGTTATAAATAAAGTCATTTCTGGGCACATGGAGACATATCTCCACCTATTTTTTTCCCATCTTCACAATGCATTGGGAGACATCCTCTGCTATGTCCCTGGAAGAGCATTATGCTCTACAGGTAGAAATTTACTGGTGATCCCTGGCCCCAAAGAGGTTTGGCTGTTTTCAGTGAGGACCTTTTCAGTCCTGGCCCTGACCTGGTGGAATGCTCTGCTGGAAAATATTAGGGCCCTATAGGATCTTCTACAATTCTGCAGACCTGCAAAGCAGAGATGTTCTGCCAGGCTTTTGCTTGAGGATAGTGACGGTTGTTGAGATGGCAACCCCCCTTCCCCCTTCAAGGGGGGATTCTCTGCTCTTGATGCCTCAAAAGCTGAATTGTTGCAGGTTACAAAGGATATCATTGGGTTGTAAACTGTTTTTAATTAATTGAATCTACTAATTTTATATGTATTTTATGTTGATGTACATCGCCTAGAGCCCGGCATTGGCTGGGATAAGGTGATTCACTAACAACAACAATAACAACAACAACAACAACAATGTAGGTATTCTGCTTTCAGTCCTGCTCCAGACAGTTTTTCTAGTTAAACAATAAAAACTCCAAAGAAAAGCTTGGTGTGTTCAGGTTGCCACCTCTGGGTTGGGAAATACATGCAGATTTTGGGGTAGAACCTGGGGATGGTGGGGTTTGGGGAGGGGAGAGGCCATAGAAGGATACAATGCCAATGTCCACCCTCCAAAGCAACCATTTTCTCCAGAACTAGTTTCTGAAGATCAGCTGCAATAGGAAGGGATCTCCAGACCCCACCCCACCCCCTACCTCCCACCACCAGAGGTTGGCAAACTTATTTGTACCTTCCATTTTTTATTTGAATTGTGCTGAAAAGCTGAGATGCCTCTGTGCACAGAAACCCCCTTTTCGAACCAGGGGTCAGTGTTTTAAATGCAGCAAAAGCGTTCCAGCTTTGTGGTATCACGCATGTTAGCCAATCTTAGCTGCACGCAGCCAGCTGGTGCTGCAAAACAGCAAGACCCAATTTCCCCCAAGGTCAACCCTGCTCAGGATTAGGTACATAGAACATATGGAGAGTGAGCTGTCAGTCTGTAACGATTCCTCTTTGTAGGTATGTCTGTCCGTGCCCTTAGATTGTGTGAAGCACTCCTTTTTGAATGGAAAAATGGTAAACATTTGTGTTCTCCCTCCCTCTTGGCGATAGAGATGTTGTAAATATAAAGAAATGATGATGAACAATTTAGAGCTTAACTTATCTAGAGAAGTTCTGTAATGAGATTCAATATATTGATGGGGAAACCAGCCTGCTTTACAATGAGCATAAAGATACTTCGTTCTGATGTTTCTCTTTCTGATGAATTACAAATCTTCCTTGCAGCCCCCTCACCCCGCCTGCAGCATCCATTGCAGACTCCAGGGTATTAGGATAAGTGAACACACACAGAAGAGGAAAATCAATCTCACTCCATAGATAATGGGCTGGTGCAGATGGTCACCGAACACCAAGGGCTCAGTAACAGACTTTTTGCTTGAATATGGCTGTGGACTCCCTCAGGAAAATGAACAAAAGAGATTGTTATTTTGTTTGCATAAGGCATAAGGCTCTTCTTGTTTCAAGATTTGTAGGTTGGCCTGCTCACTTTTTATTTCTTGTACATTTAAAATATTTGTTTAGTGCACCTTAAAGGTGCCTTGAAAGGTGGCACATAAACAGGAGAGGTGTCCTATCAAGAGTAGCTCCTGCATAAATACAATTTTTTCTTTAAAAAAAAAACCTTTAAAGGCATAATTTTCAGAGGCAAGAAACCCATCTTGGGTTGCCATCTTGCTGTATGATTTTAATTGTTTTGTGATTGAAAATGGTATGTCCACTCCAGCACTGAACAGTTTTTAATGTGATTCTTGTGTTGTGACCTGTTTGTGGGGAGGACAGGATAGATAGATAGTAGATAGATAGATAGATAGATAGATAGATAGATAGATAGATAGATAGATAGATAGATAGATAGATAGATAGATAGATAGATAGATAACACAAAAACGCACAATTTAAAACTTAGAGCCGAGTAAGTTATATATGAAAGATAGCAGAGAGCACTACATGTGAGCCATCATCCAATTTACCTCAGCTGTGGTTATATTGAAAAGGGCAATGGTGGGTGGATGGGATGTTTTGCAAATGACGACTCAGGAGTCTAGCCAATAACTAGCATGAATTTGTGCCAAGGAGAGAGTCTGTGGTGTTTTCCCAACTTCAACCACCTTTCAGCAGTTCCAATGATCGCACTATTGGTTGCGATCAGTTCACATTTACAAAGTCTTTATTAATGTGGTCATAAACCATCACAAAGTTTTAGCAAAATTCCCAATCACCACAGTGAGTAAAAAAACCCTTAACATTAGCTCCCACACATAAAAATTCAAAGGGAAGTACATGTTAATCAGTGTCTGACAAATTTTACAAGCTGCCGCACAAAACTTCGCAATATGTGATGAAACCTGCAGCTTTTCATCTATGAGTAATGTTTGAGCTTACACTGAGTCTGATCAACCAGAATACCTACTAAGCAAGGGATGGATACACTTAGAGTGTACCTCTTGATATAAGGGGCAATGAAATGGAACATGTTCCATAGTTTTGATCTCCCCTGAACCCCAAGGACACCTGTCTGCCTTGGGAGCATTTTTACATCACCATTGAAAACTGCAGAAGAGAGTTCTTGACATCTGGAAAGGGTGAGAGAAAAAGCCCAAACTTACCAGCTTGATCCTAACTGCCTTTAGCTGTGCAGATTGACAACTGTCTCAAAGTATCAAGGGAGTTAAACCTTGTGGCTTGAAATTTAGCTTTAGCCAAAGGTTAATGGAGGCAAGGCACACCCTAGCCTCAACTTTTACCATGTCTGTCTCCAAATGCAAATTTCCATTTGAAACACAGCAGGGTAGTTGAAGGGCTGCTCTCAGGAACTTAAATTATATCCACTCCAGGGGTGCAAAGCAAGAAGATGATGGCCCAGTCATAGTCCCATATAAGAGCTGGGCCAATGTTTTAGCTTAAAATAGTTTAAGAGCAGCTGGAATATATTGACCATCCTTAGTTTGTAAAAATTTAATTACATTATGAGAAGATTTTTGTCCAGCATTGGCTACATGGTCACCGTGAATTTTCCTCATGCCAGAGGTATGCGGTACAACCCCCACATCCTTAAAGCTGGCCACCTGCTCTATCTTATGGCTGCTCAAGATCCATACCAGGATTTTAGGTCTTATACCATATGCCATAATATTTTCTTGGGAGGGGGTGTAATTTATTACTAAATGGTCCTTACTAAAGTATTGGGTAAATGTTCACACTTACTTTCCCCCCTCCCCCATCACAATTCTGTCTGTTCACACTTGCATTCACAATGAGGATTGATTTTCAGGGGGGGGGGTTCCACATGTGCTGAAGCGTTGCAGCGTTTCAGCAGCCTCAGGGGGCTGTGCAATCCCTGTTAAAGTGCATTCACACACAATCATGCTTCCAAGACTAGTCTTCCATGATCTTCCATGATCCAAGTCCCACTGGCTTCAGTACATCTACTCTGGTGTAAAGCAAGGGGTGGTATCCAGGGCATTCAAAGTAGCCAGAATATTGCTCTCTCCTCCACCATCCCTTCGTCTGCTGAGGCTTATGATTAATACATGTATCTTCTTCAGTCTCTCTCTGCATTGTTCTGGTAAACATCTCAAGAACCAATTTTTAAAGAACTGAAGCTGCAGAATTCTCTTTTTTTCCCTCAAGCACACCTTGAAGATTGACTCTGAGTCAGTTTTCTGCATAAGCAGAGCTTCAGGAGCTGGTGTCAGGCCTCCCAATGGGACTGACTCTTTCAACGCAGGCCCACTCCAGCACTGAACTGTTTCAGTGTCAGAATGCAAATATATTTTAAAATGCCAACCAAACAGGGTGGAAAGATAAAAGTAAATGGTCAATAGAAATCTGGCACAACTATTTGTTTGATTACATACAGTCTGACATCGTGGCAACAATCAACAAGGATTCCACATGGGAAGATAAAGCCAAGGAAATCAAGACCAGATGGAACCTTTATTTAGAATGGATCTCAGGAGAAACAAGGAAGGACATTCAGTGGAAGATCAAGACTTTGTGCCCTTGGCTGAGGGAGAAAGACTAAGAGAAGATGGGGAGGGTTGGGGGGGGGGGGAAGGGTTATTTGTAATTCCAACATTCATGTGTTGTAATGGTCAATTTTACATGAGTCAATAAAACATAAAAATATTTATTAAAAAAAAATGCCAACCAAACCCACCCTTTCTGGGTGGGTTTTGGATGGCAATCCACAAGGTGGGAAAAATGTTCAGATTCCAAGTAAGAGGATATTTTGTGAATTGATTCCACAATGGAAAAAATAGTACAGGGAAAACTAGTTTAGAAAGGAATGGGGGTAAAAATGAGAAAAGACCAGGATAACAAGGGGATGTTACCAAAGTTGTCCAGACACAAGAAAAAAATCCTGGTAACACGAGGAAATCAAAATGTAGCATTTAGGCAAACTGGAAAATGCCTTTGATAGAATTTTATAATGATAAAATTATCAAGACAGCAATTCTGTGGGGAGGGAGTACTGAAAGATCCATCATAAGGCAACTGAATCAGGAAAAACCTAAATATGCCCAGTAGGTTTGCTTCTGAATATTAATAAGTAGGTGGTCAGGAGTACCCGTCAGCAGCTTCAGCTGGTTAGCCAGTTGCTGCCTTTTCTGGGCAGAAAGGAGCGGGCCACTGTAATGTGTGACCTGATTACATCTAGATTAGATTTCTTTAATACGGTCTACATGGGGCTGCCCTTGAACCGTGTTATAAGGTCCATGTTGCTCCAGTCTTGGCCTACCTACACTGGCTCCCAGGCTATTTCTTGGCAAAATTCAAGGTGCTGCTCTTGACCTTTGAAGTCCTACATGGTTTACCAACCACTACAGCCATCCCTTGAGGCCCTGGTTCAGGAACCTCTGTATTTTGAGATAAGCAGGTAGCACCCCAAGAGAGGGTCTTGTCATGGCACCAAAAACTCTAGAACTCTTTCCAAGAAGAACAGTATGTCCCCTTTTATTGCCATCTTCTGCCAGTTGGTTAAGACATTTTTTGTTTTGTTTGGCACTGCTCAGTGATCTCTCTTTCCTGCCCAATGTTCCAGTTTGGTGTAGTGGTTAAGTGTGCAGACTCTTATCTGGGAGAACCGGGTTTGATTCCCCACTCCTCCACTTGCACCTGCTGGAATGGCCTTGGGTCAGCCATAGCTCTGGCAGAGGTTGTCCTTGAAAGGGCAGCTGCTGTGAGAGCCCTCTCCAGCCCCACCCACCTCACAGGGTGTCTGTTGTGGGGGAGGAAGGTAAAGGAGATTGTAAGCCGCTCTGAGACTCTTCGGAGTGGAGGGCGGGATATAAATCCAATATCTTAATAAATCCAATATCTTATCTTAAGTTGCTGCTATGTATATTTAAGCTCTCATTTTAATTGTTTTAATGATGTGGTTTTGGTAGTTTTAAATATGTGATTTTATTATGTATTTTATTTTGTTAGCCACCTTGATGACCCTTATGAGGGTAGAAAGGTGGGTTTTTGTAAAATAGATAAACACCATCAGCCTTGTTTATCACCATACCAATGATAACTTTGTCAATTTAACTTGTGTAATTGTATTTTTGTCTTAAACTATATTTAGTTATCTTCTACTCTAAAGAGATGTGGAAGGGAGCATAACCCTGAGATAATATAGGGTGAACAGTGTTGGGAAAAACAGCAGGATCTGGTAAGGCGAGGTAAGGATCTGGTAAGGCGAGATAACTATTTTATTAAAATGAAATATGTCAGAGTTTAACCTACCTGCAAATCACTCCCTCAGCCTGGAAATTTACCAGAGTGGGTTTACAATGGAGAGTTAAAATTCCTGTTCCTCACATCTCAGTAGCACAGTGAAGAGGAAGAATAATGCACTGTACTAAGATCTGACCCTGAAAAACAAAACTGACATTGAGGGCTGGTGTTTTTTCCACATTTGACCTACATGGCATCCCAGTTACAAATGTTACCATAGGGGTAGCAACAATATAGCATGGCACTGTACTTGAACCACCATGTTTTCAGCAAGTGCCATTACAGCCAGTCCCATCCACCTTATTGCGGAGATCCAGGCTTGCTCAGCAGGTAGGTCAGGCAAAGACTGATAGAATTCCCAAATCAAGCGAGAAACCAATGTGTAAGTGTCATTTTTGCTATTTCTACCTCTGTCCTTATTCCAAAAGTCTCTGTGTTTCCAACACAAACCTGAAAGCCATCTGTTGTGTGTGTGGACTCAAGTGAGAACTGTATTGGGTGTTCCTGCCTGGCTCATTAGAGCCCTACAAATGGAGCTTGGGGACTTGGGAACAGTGGGCAGCAAGATCCAAATCCCTGTTGCCCTACTCCAATTATGGGCCCCCTGCTGGTTTGAATGGTCCAATAGCATGCTTGTGGAGGAACCCTGATGTGTATATATAGTTGGCCCCATTGGCCCCTTTCTTAGTTTTGGAGTGCAGGCTACCTTACGCTGTACTTAATAAAGAGCTGATAATCACTACCACCTCGCCTCTTCCATGCATTGAACCCACTATATTATATCATCTCTCATTGGTGATAGCCAAACCATAACCATGTATAAGCATCATCAGAGTCAGCATAGTGTAGGGCTTAGACTGTCAGCCTAGGATCTGGGAGACCAAAGTTCAGGTCTTCACTCTGCCATCCAAGCTTCCTGTGTGACCTTGGACCAGTCACATACTCTCAGCCTAACCTACCCCACAGTGTTGTCAGGAGGATATTATGGTGGAGAGATGAGGTAAGTCAATGTGGGTCTCTGCTGGAAAGAAAGACAGCATATAAATGAAGTGAATAACAGCAGCAGCAATAACAATAATAATATTACTATTATCTGCAGTGCCTGCAGCAAAATTGCTCAAACTGACTAGAACGAATGTCACGATAGAGTTGCAGCTACGTTGCACTGGAATCTTTGCAAGAAGTATGGCTTACTGTAAGCCAGAAATTCATGGGAGCCCAAACCAGACAAGATCATGGAGAATGATGAAACAAAGATTCTTTGGGACTTCCGACTGCAAACAGATAAACACCTGGAGCATAACATCCCTGATGTCACAGTTGTAGGGGGAAAATGAGAAATTGGGTTTGGATCAAGGACACTGCAATCCCAGAAGAATAGAAAATAAAGAACAAGAGAACATCACAAAATGCCATGACCTATGAACAGAGTTCAAGCGCCTCTGGGAGAAGAAGGTGACCATCATGCCAGTTGTCATTGGAACCCTTGGAGCAGTGTCTAGAAGTCTCAAGAAACACTTGGACATTCTAGGCACTAAGCAAATAACACCAGCTCCCCTTCAGAAGACAGTGTTGCTTGGAACAGCGAGAATCCTGCAAAGATACATCTGCAATTCCCAAGAATTTGGCTAGATCTCAAATTGCAGAACACTACCTACCAGTCAAATATCTGACTGTGATAGTTCTTAATAATAACAACAACAAACAACACTGGCATCACCTGTGAAGGAATAGTTGTTGTTGTTGTTATTAGCGACATTTCCACAGAAAAGTTTACTGGTTTACTATCAGTTTTTGCAGAGACCCATGAAGGTGGGACAATAGGGAAACAGCTCCCATATTATACAGGTAATGTGAGATATATCCCTCATTATTGTGAACAGAAATGAAGGAAAAAACAAAATTTTGTCCATTCTGGGTATTTTGTCTGACTGAAGAGATGAACTTTAGCAGCTGTTGCAGAATAAGAGCTGGAGAGAAGCTTGTCAAGCGAGGCAAAGCGATGACGGATTTTTCTGGCATGTGAGTGCTGAGCAACCAGATCAGGAAATGAGGTCACTTGTATACAACTCGACTTAGAAATAACTGCTTGTCAGCTCACCAGAGTGTGTGGTACAAATAGCGCTATTCCCATGACACTGCTGGGGATTAATCTCAAAGGAAAGGGTTCCATGAATATTTTCACATCTCTGGCAAATGGTCGAAGCAAGTTAATTAAAGTTATGTGCAGTGTAAGAAACATTTTTCCTCTCTCTCTCTCTCTCTCTCTCTCTCTCAATCTCTCTCTCTCTCCCACCCCCTCCCCGGTCTACTTCCAGCTTTCCAAAGTGCACAGCAAGCAAAGTCTGAGCACTTAAGAAGCCGATCAATAAGCAAGTGAGTGTCAGGGACTCTAAAAAGCAGCTAAAAAGAACACAAAACCACCCACAAGCTATGCTCCCTCTAGCTCTCTGTGACAAAAGCAGGATGTGTGGCAAATTCTGATCCCCCATGACCTCTAATTGAATAATGGAATAACTACTGTTTTTGATACAATTAATCAAAGGTTTCTACTTTTAGTCTTCTATTATAAAAGCCCACTACCTTACTCCCAGCTTCTCTTTCTTAGAACAAAACATTATAGAAGATACGAAGCTGCAGCTCAAAATGGAACCCCTGGATTTTAATCAAACATTTCAATATTTATTTTCTCCCTGCTTTTCTCCCTGAAGAGATCCTTACAATAATACAATAAACAAAATAAGCAACTATATATTTGGATGCATTATGGGATGGTCCTGGATCCAATGGTCCAGGTTACCCAAGGCCACAGGGCCATGGGCATGTTGCCTTTTGACTCACATCCAAGGACTCATTCCTTTGATCACACCCAAGCTGTATTCAGGAAGGGAAAAGAAGGGCTCCCTTCAGATCTGGTCTACCAAGCTCATCATGTTACATATCTTCCTATTCCTTTACATAATTGACTATTGATGATGAGGATGGGGAAATTCAGGATGATTTGGATCCTGTACACAATTCTGTCACCAAGGTAATTAATAATTATTGTAAGATTGTCTGGCAGCCTGAAGTTCTAGCACATTTAGTGTTACGCACCACTAGGTGGTAAGCTAGACTTGTTTTTAAGACAAGACATGTTTCAGAGGTGGTTTGCTATTGCCTGCCTCTGCATCACACTCCTGGTATTCCTTGGAGATTGCCCATCCAAATACTAACCAGGGCCAACCCTGCTTAGCTTCCAGGATCTGATGAGATCAGGATAGCTTGGGCTATACAGGTCAGGGCTTGAAACTGAGGTAGTCTTTAGATTATGAAGAATGAGGCAGTAATACCCAGAGACTGTTGAAGTTCAGGACTGTGCCACTGTTGGCTGCAGCTGGTCATATTTTAATCATCTCACATTTAAAAATGTATCTGCATATAGAAAGCTAGATCATCAGGCAGAAGACTACATTATTTCACTCATGTGCTAATTTACTATGGGAAGAAGGATGGATTTTCTCCCACATTACACAAAAGCTTCAAAATGTGCTCCAGTCTTAGTCTTGACCCAAAAATCCCTAAAGCCCTGAACTGGATTTGTGATGCTCTTCCATGAGTTCTGTGATCAACAAAAACATTGCCTCTCTATCTCTTTCATCTATATGCTATCATTAAGGACATCTGGAGCAGAACAGTTGAGAACTATAATGCAGCTAAAGCAATTATGGGATTCCCTTCTCCTGGCAGATCCGGCAAAGACAGAGCATCTTCTAGGAGTGATATGAAATGTTCCTGTTTATGCTCAGGTTTGGGGTTTTCAAGTGGAATTTTGATAGGGAGATTTGAAAACCCAAGCAAATAAGTAATACATGCACCCACTTAAACATCTTTATAAAAATGGAATCTGGATCTTCATGCATTAAAAAATACACAAGAGCATTTCCTTATATTTACACTCAGGCCTTGAATTCAGCAGGAGCTCACAGCAGTGCAGCTCCTGAACCTTTCTGATGCCCCCCCTCCTCCCCACCTACCTACCTTGTCCATTGAATAGTGGGTGCAGCTGGTCACCTCTCTGTTCAAATTTTTTGGTTATTCGATACTCTGGTATGTTAGAAATGGTGTTCAGCTGAGTTATATCCTTTGTGCATGGGACAACTAATTATAAAATTATGCATGAGCTAGAGAAGGTATAAGTACTTTTCTTGCTTTCTCACAATACATGAAGTCATGGACACTCCATGAAATTAATGGGTAGTAAACTTAGAACAGATAAAACAAATTACTTATTCACCCAAAGAGTAATTAACACATGGAATCCACTGTCACAGTAGTGGCAGTGGCTACAAGAATAGACAGCCTCAATGAGGGGATTGGATAAACAGATGTAGCAGGGATACATCAGTGGCTATTAGCCACAAGGTATAAATGGAACACTATGTCTGGGGCAGTGATGCTTTGCAATTTTGGTGCTCGGGGGCAACAATGGGAGGACGTTTAAGTTCTGGCCCCACTGGTGGACCTCCTGATGGCATCTGGCTTTTGGCCCCTGTGTGACACAGAGTGTTGGACTGGATGGGCCACTGGCCTGATGCAACATGGCTTCTCTTATGTTCTTATGTTTTTATCCTGATTTAAGTTTGATCACACTAGAAGCACTATGACTGTAAGTGAATAAGTGAAAGGAGAAGAAATATACACCACTACAGTCTTCAGCTTGTCACCTTCTGATTGTTCCCCCATTAATGGTGGCCCCCAAAGGGCAGTGTGGGCCAGTGCTTTCTCAGTAGTTGCTCCCAAGATATGGTTGCCGGTCTCCCAGGGAGATAGAGGGATGTTCCACCCCTGCCTCATGTTTCTGAGCTCTGAGCAGTGGTAGGAGGGAGGGCAGAAAGGCCATTGAGCCAATGATTTGATGGCACTTCTAGGAAAACCCCCAAAGTGATGCAAGTTTTCTCAAAAAATTGCCAAGCTCTATAGTTTTACTATAGAATTTCTGGCAATTCCTAGATAGGTGTGATGTCACTTTTTGGTTTCTCCCAGAAGTGATGTCACACTGCCATTGAGAGTATCCCCCTGTGTCCCCTCCCCTGTGATTTCCTTCTGGTTGCCACACCAGGCCTGACAAATCTACACTGAGAGCCTGAGGTGAGTGCTATCCCTGGAAATTTTTAGGAGATCCTGTAAGTCTGTTTTATTCAACAGAGTTTTTAATGGCATGTTTTTCGTCTTGTTAATTTGGGGGGGTTATTGGGTTGGGGTTTTTTATGTTTTTATTATGCATTGTAAGCTGCCTTAAGCCATGGTGTAAGTAGAGTATAAATGTTTTAATGACCATAAAACAATATAAAGCACATGAAAAGAGATGCAAGATGGAGCAACAGATGGGAAAAGCAGGGAGAAATTGAAATGGAATATAAGTTATAATATGAATATAAATAATAATGAGTCTCAAATTACAGGGCAGTTTTGGACTTTGGCTGTAAAAAAAAAAATGAAGGCAGCCAATCTAACATTCAGCTTTTTTCCGGAAGCCCTCATTTGGCCCTCAGTTTTAGTGCCTCTATTAACCAACACATCCAACAGTGTCACCAGTATATCTCAGGTCTCCCCCCTCCCCACTTTTATGGCTATTATCAGACTACTTTCCATAGAAAGGGAAGGAAACTGTCCAAGAACCAGGTTATATTAACAGCAGCCTTCTATCAAGATTAGCTTTTAACTGTGGTGACATTTGCTGGGAAAGCAACATGGAAATGACCCCTCCTAAAGGCCCATATTTTCAGTGGCTCACATTCAGTGCAGTCCCCGGAGGAAGTGAAGGCGGGGCGGGGAGGGAGAGAGAGCAAGTCTGTATCACAGCTGCTTGTTTTAGTGATCAAACTCATCAGAGAGCTGCCCAGCCAGATCTAGTGTCCAGATAAACATGGTATTCATGCTAACCATCTGCCTATGGGTCAATAGGGAAAATTTTTTAAAATAATTACCCCTAATGAATGAATATACAATGATGCTGCTGTGTGAGGTAGCGTGTCATCCGAGCACACACCAGTGCATAACGTTGAAAAGAGCAGTTGTTCTTTTATATGGACACTGCCAGTTAGTTTTTTAAACTGCTATCATATTTTGCCTTGGCCCTGTGAGGAATACAGTGTCTATTTCCAGATTTGTACTATGTTCTAATAAGGATCACTACTGATAACTCTCTTAACGTTAATTAAAAGTATTTGCCTTTTGGCTGTAGCCGTTGCTCAACAATTTGTTCAGCAATTAACAACAAATTAAGACATGATTAGCGTACAATTCAGGAACCTATTTGATGGGTGCAGTCTTGAAGAAAGAACCCAGAGTGGACAGAAATGGATGGTTTAAGATTTTTATTTGGGGGGGGGGGATTTATATCCTGTCCTATACTCTGAATCTCAGAGTCTCAGAGCGGTCACAATCTCCTCTACCTTCCCCCCCACAGCAAACATCCTGTGAGGTAGGTGGGGCTGAGAGTGCTTTTTATACAGCTGCCCTTTCAAGGACAGCTTCTATGAAAGTTATGACTGACCCAAGGCCATCTCAGCAGGTGCAAGTGGAGGAGTGGGGAATCAAAGCCAGTTCTCCCAGATAAGAGTCCGTGCACTTATCCACTACACCAAACTGGCTCTCACCACACCAAACTGGCTCTCACACCAAACTGATAATTAAATTAGCATGTTTATTTAAATCATGTTTGTATTTGTCTTTTAAAATCTTTTTTAATCAAAAATTTTATATTAACAGTGGAGTCCTAAACAATGGGTTTCTCTGACTCTTTCATATTAACCAGGTTTAAAAATAGGTCTAAATGTAACTAAAAATACATCAATGTCTGTACAGATAATCACTTAAAACTGAATCCATCATTCTTTATCATATACATTGCTATAAAGTCTTTTTTTGTATATATGAATAGACCAGGTAAACCTGTTGTTCACTGAGGTCTGCATTTATAATGCTGCAATAACCATGTATTCTATTTATTGTGTACACTATTAGTTCTGTCCATGGTTCTGGCTTCTGCAAAATTCTACGCTAGTAAATATTCAGATTAGTGTCCAGGCAGAATTCTATATTGCATAACTGCTCCAGATTCTTGGCAGTCACACATTTCAATTTTGGCCCTCCTGGGTAATATAGAATCTCCAGTTACAAATCAATATGTTTTACTTGCTGTATCAGCCAACCAACATACAAGCTCATTTAGGGCAGCCAGTATGGCATAATGGTTAGAGTGTGGGAGTAAGACTGAGAGACCTGGGTTCAAATTCCCACCCTGCCACATTGTTGAATAACCTTGGGCCATACACACGTTCAGAGTTGTTGTAAGGTTAAAACAGAAGAGGAGAAAATATTGCAAGTTGCATTGTATCCACACTGGGAATAGAAATGAAACAAATAAATAAGCTAGAAATATGTGACTTAAAATACTGGAGATGTAGATCAACCTAACCTGAAATCATCCTGTCCCCATACAGAGCTTCATTTTGTATAGTAGTCTAATGTACATAACAGATTGTAGATTGCCTTTTATTATCTGTAGACATATGCCATCCTAAGCAGGCCTCCTCAAAAGCGAGTCCCAGTTTATTCAGTGTGGCTTACTCCCAGGGAGGTGTTCTTAGGACTGCAGTCACAATGGCCTGGAGGCACTTTGTTGATGCTAACCAAGTTTGTGTTTACTTTGCCTGGATGGGAGATCTCAAGGATATCCTGTGTAGGTCATCTTAAATCCATGATGGAAAAAAAGTGAGGTACTACATAGTCAATAATATACCCCAAATGGCAACATACTATCTTGGTCATAGAGCACATGCTTTGCTTGCAGAATGTCCTTCTAGCTGAAGGATCTCCTACAGAATAAGGAAAAGAATAGCTATGGGAGGGGGCTGCAGCTCAGTGGAAAAGCCTCTGCTTTGCGTGCAGAAGGTCCCTGTCATCTCCAGGGAAAAGGACATGGGATTAGGCAGGGGTGGAATTCTAGCAGGAGCTCCTTTGCATATTAGGCCACACACCCCTGATGTAGCCAATTCTCCAAGAGCTTACAAGGCTCTTTTTTTGTAAGCTCCTGAAGGATTGGCTACATCAGGGGTGTGTGGCCTAATATGCAAAGGAACTACTGCTAGAATTCTACCCCTGGGAGTTGGTATGTAAAGACCTCAACCCAAGACTCTGGAGAAGAGCTGCTGTGAGTCTGAAGAGACAATACTGACCTTGATGGACCAATGGCCTAATTCAGTATAAGGCAGCTTCCTGTGTGTTTGCATGTATCCATTTGTTTCAGCAAAAATAAACAGAGTCTTGTGGCACTTTAAAGACTAAGAAGACACACACCCTCCCCCACTGCCATAAGGTTTTGTGGGGTAGAGAGCCCAGTTCTTCAGATGCAAAGAAGTGGGCTTCAGTTCATGACAGTTTATCCTAGAACAAAATCTTAAGTCTTTAAAGTGCTTCAGACTTCAGCATGTTGGATGTTTTTCTGATTCCCAAGGTACATGGGAATGACCTTCATAATTCCATTTCTCGTTTCATATGTGGTTGCATAACCACTTTGTGAATGTTGGTTCATATCTTACCACTGTCCTGGAATATGGAGGTTTTTCCCATTACTTGAAATATATTTTAAATTAAAAAACATAGAGCACAGTCCACCAAAGTTAGGCTCTTCTAATGGCCAAACAAGACATGGCGACCTTATTCTGCATATTTCTGAAACATGCTAATCATATTATACCACTTTTCCCCCCAATCACACGGACTGTCTCCAATGCATAACTAATCATTTCATTAAAGCCTGCTGCCTGCTTAGTGTATGAAAACTGCTACCGTACCTGCTCCATTCCCCTGCAAAACGTGATCACTCAAATTATCAATTATGTGTGGGGTGATCTCCATTTGCGGCATAAGAATAAAGAAAGACTAAACTTAAACTCTCCCTGGGGTTTATTCCGCCATGTGTTCCTTTGAGAAACTCAGCTGTCAAGCTGTAAGGCTGCACTCCTCTGGATTTCTGCCCACTGTTTTGGAAAATGAAAAACATGTGCTCTGACTCCAGTAACTGTAATCTGTATTCACATTGTGCATTCATCTAAATCATGGGTTGTTTTGTATAAACCTAGGTGGTGGAGCTCATTAGCATAACTCATTAGCATATACTGTCCCCCTCCCACCAGCCAAAAGCAACCCGAAGCAAGAAAGGAGAACTCTGGGCAACCGAGGCCTACTTGGGCTGGCTAGAGATCTATCTAGCCCAAGCAGGCCTCACTCACCTGGGGCTCTCCTTGGCTGCCCCCCCACACAGTCCAAAGGCCAGCAAGCCATCCGCTGCCTAAAAGCACATAAGAAGTGGAGAAAGAGTGGTGTGGGCTTCTTCAGGGGTTAGTGAAGGCTGCTGGGGGCGTGACAAACTCCTAGTGGCTGGCTGGCTGCCCACTCTCCTAATCCAGGGGTTGTTATGCAGCTGCACCTACTATTCAATGGACACGGTAGGTATGAAGGAGAAGGGGGAGGCCATCAGGAAGGTTCAGGAGCTGTGCTCCTGTGAGCTCCTGCTGACTTCAAGGCCTGATCTAAATTAGTATTATTTTTTTTTCTGGACAAACGGCACTCATGGCCAGCCCTGAACTTGTTGCACAGTATCCAGTGCTGTGACAGTTTTCATGAATTTCTCATTCATTCTTTGCCATACAAGCTGTTGTCTTGACAGCCAGCAGTGACAGTAGGCTGCTTTTCCTTGCTTTTTGCAGGTATCTCTGTAATAAAAAGGATTTCTCTCTCTCAACCGCCTGTACCAAATTGTGATTAAGCAAAATGGGGTATTTGTTTCCCAGCTGCTGGTATTCCTATATTGGCACAGGGCAGGACGCAGAACACATTTCACATAGTGTCATGCTGGCTGCCCATCTAAAAGCCTATTGTTAACTCAGTACTAATGCCCAGAACAAAAGGTTTGGCCAGTGTATGCTTGGGCACCATTCCATCAGAACAGATGGGTATCAGTGTAGACAATTGAGAGAGTATATTTGTTCATCAAATAAGAGTGTGTGGGCATTTTTTCCAACTGAGATGGTCAAAGCAGCTGTCTTCATGAAACATGTGTCTCTATGGTTAGAAGGTCTATGGTTTCAGTAATCTATGGGTGCTTTCACACTTAGAACAGCAACGTGGGTCAAAGGGAACCACATCACCCAAAAGCCATTCATCTAACTATATATAGAGACATATACACACACACATATATATATATATACACAAGGAGCTACTTCGAACCAGTTCAGGTTTATGGTGCAGCTGGAATGATTTACTCCAAGTGGTAGGAGCTATCTAGAGTCTTAAGCCTTTCCTAAAGATGGGCTACCAAATTTAGCTCCAATTAGAATTTCAGATTAGGGGTGTGTGTTAGATCTATTGGAGCTGAAAACATACTTGAAAAATATCTTATTGGTATTTTTTGAGGGGGTGTCATATTTTGGAATCCCAAATGCATCTGGATTTTTTCAGGGGCACAAAAAGAATCCCCCAAAAATCCTGGATATATTCAGGAATTACTGAGAGTATAAAATAAACAGCAGAGAGGCTAGAGCAGATTGCTCCTGCCTCTCAGCTCTTTGTTGAGCTTCTACTGCAGTCCCTTTAAAGTTTAAAGGGACTGCAGAAGACAGCTTGAGGATCACCTGCGTTGGTGGGGAGCAGACTGCTCCCTGCCAACTCAGCTTCGGGCTGACCCCCCCACCCCTTTCCCGCTTTGGTCTATTGGACCGGAATTTTTCAGGCTTTCCAAAAATTCCTAGATCTGAATACTGTACTGGTATAGGGGTCTGGGATTTTTTGGGAATTTAATTTTTTAAAAAATTCAGTTGACCCAAACCAGAAAATATTGGTGAAAACAAATTACCCCAATTCCAGATAGTCTTCTGTGCTCTGGCTGAGAACCATCAGTTTGCAGGCTGGCCAGGGCTCTGGAGGCTTGGTTCATAAAGATAATTTCAGCTGTGACTTGGATAGCCCAGGTAAGCCTGATCTGTCAGATCTCAAAAGCTAAGCAGGGTTGACTCTGGCAAGAACTTGGATGGGAGACCTTGGAATACTAGGAGTTGGGAGGCTTTATTCAGCCACCTCCCTGAATATTTTCCAGTAGGGGTCAGTCATCAGAGGTTGTCATGACTTCCAAGTGCACACACACACACACCCCCCCAAAAAAAATACCCCCCCAAAAAAGAGATAATTCCAGAGGAGGTAGTCATATTAGTTTGAAGCAGCAAAATAAGACTGGTTTCAAGGGGCATCTTTGAATTTATTCCAGCATAAACCATGGTAAATTAGAGCTCACTTCATTAGATACATGTAGTGTTCAAACACTAGGAAGAATTTTGAGTGTCTCGTAGTAGCCTTCCATCTCCTTCTGAGAGGCTTCATTGTCTTCTGACAGCATTCCTATCATCTGCTGAACTTTCTTTTTTGTTGTCAAGTTGCAGCTGGCTTATGGCGACTCTATGAGATTTTCAAGGCAAGAGATGTTCAGAGGTGGTTTGCCATTGCCTGCCTCCTTATCATGACCCTGGTATTCTTGGTGTTCTCCCATCCAAATACTGATCAGGGCCAACCGTGCTTCACTTCTGAGATCTGACAAGACTGAGCTAGCCTGGGTTATCTGGGTCAGGGGACTGAAGTCACTTCATGATTGCAAATGCATCCTGCAGGAATTGCTGTTGGATTGGGTTGAGTGGTAGGCACAGACTGGCATCCTGTGGCTCTTGAAAATGGTGGCAAAGCTACCAAATGTAATGGGCCAGTTAAGGAGGAGGCCTTGGAGGACATTTGCCATGCTGCTGTTGCACGGAGAGGGATGGAAAAGATGCCTGCCTCTGTTGGCTGTGTGAATCCTCTTCTCTTGGCTTCCTTTTCCCCTAATATAAATGGCTGCATCCTTTCTGAGTATTAATACATCTGCCTAATGGATGAAAACCTCATGCATCTGATGAAATGAGTTCTGACTCATAAAGACTTTTACTGGAATAAATATTGTCAGCCTTTTAGGATTGTCTTCTGTTATACTGCATAGCAGCTGTATCATGTAAGATGAGATCTAGTACAGTCCTGGGGATATCATCATTTGGCACTCTGGTGTTGTGTATATTTTATGACTGGTCATCATCCCTTGGCAGGGTTGTAAAGGAGTATTCTCTGACATATTGGCTAACTGCCTGGGTTTTCTCACTACACCAGTGTCATGTAGTTATTAGAATGTTGGACCAGGATCTGGGAGAGCCATGGTCAAATCCCCTTTCTGTCATGGAAGCTTGCTGGGTGACCTTGGGTCAGTCAGCAAATTCTCAGCCTAACCCTTCTCATAGATTGTTGTGGTGGGGGAGGGGGTGGAAATGGAAGAGAGCAGAACATTTTAAGCTGCTAAATGGAAGAGTGGAGAATGTTATGAGCCCTTTAGGTCCCCATTGAGGAGAAAAGTGGAATATAAATGAAGTAAAATAAATATAAATGAAGCAAATAAATTATAATAGTCTTCTGCCTGACATGAATAATTGCCTATATGCTGGAAACTATTTGTATGGGGGGGTGGTGTTTGAACATATCATCTCCTACTTGCAGACTGAAGTTATAAAGGCCTACATAGCTTGTAATACAGATCTAAGTATCTAATTTGCCTGTTAGTGAAACCAGTGAGGTTACAACTCTGACACAGACTCCAAGTAGAATTAATACTTTCCACTCACTGGGTGGATCACTCTCCTCAACAACCAATATTTGTCTCCAAGCACTAGGGCATTCTGGACTAAAACTGAACATGAGTTCAACAGCTGTCCTGTGGCCCAGAAGACTGACACGATTTAGATGGTATTAATGGAAGCATTGTTTCCAAGATACTGGAGACCATCCTTGTTGTCTTCTTCTCATTGCTGCAATCTGAAGCAATAGTTTCAATTCTGGGCACCAGAGTTCAGTGAGGATGCTGACAAGATACTCAGGATTCAGAGGAGAGATGAAAAAGATAAAGGGTCTAAAAGACAAAAGAAAGATGGAAGTTATACAAATCAAGGGAAGATGAACTGTCAGTTTTCAGGTATTTAAAATGGCTTCTGTTTAGTTCAAAGAACTGGAGGAGCATTTATTCATCCTATCCTCCACAGGTGAGCAGTGGGTGGGTGGGCCCTAAAAGAATTTAAGAAAGGAATAAGAAGCCCAAGGACATTTCATGAATATTTTTGATTACTGAGTCTCAGTACACAAAAACATTATTTTCAGGCCTAAATTCTGCTTGTTTCTGGTAAAAGTGCCCAATGAAAATTTCATCTGATGACCAGATCACAGAGAGGCACATCACTGCAAGCCTCTTAAGCTGATCCTGTGGCCTCCAGGATGGTGGTAGAAAGTGCCATCATTGTAGGTTTGCCAATCTCCAGGTAGATACGGCAGGGGATCCCCCGGTTTGGAGGCCCTCCTCCTGCTTCAGGATCATCAGAAAGCTGTGGGAGGGGGGAAATGTCTGCTAGGCACTCCATTATTACCTATAAAGATCAATTCCCATAGGGCAGGAGTGGCCAACGGTAGCTCTCCAGATGTTTTTGCCTACAGCTCCCATCAGCCCTAGCCATTGGCCATGCTGGCTGGGGCTGATGGGAGTTGTAGGCAAAAAAACATCTGGAGAGCTACCGTTGGCCACCTCTGCCATAGGGTATAATGGAGAATTGATCTGCGGGTATCTGGGGCTCTGGGGGGTGATGTTATTTTAGGTAGAGGCACCAACTTTGCAGCATAGCATCCAATGCCTCTCCCGAAAACACTCTCTAAGTTTCTAAAATATTGAACCAGGGGGTCCAGTTCTATAAGCCCCAAAAGAAGGTGCCCCTATTCTTCATTATTTCCAATGGAGGGAAGGCATTTAAAAGGTGTGCAGTCCCTTTAAATGTGATAGCCAGAATTCCCTTTGGAGTTCTGTTATGCTTGTCACAACCTTGTTCCTGGCTCCACCCAGTGTCTCCTGGCTCCATTCCCAAAGTCGCTTGGCTCTACCTCCAAAGTCCCCAGATATTTCTTGAATTGGGCTTGGACCTGATTTATGGTGACCCTGTAGCGTTTTCAAGGCAACAGATGTTCAGAGGCTATTTACATTTCCTGCCTCTGCATAGAAACCTTGGCCTTCCTTGTTAGTATCTCATGCAAGTACTAACCAGGGCTGACCCTTCTTAGCTTTTGAGATCTAATGAGATTGGGCTAGCATGGGCCATCCAGGTCAGGGCCTTCATATTCTCTTATTATATTCTCTTATTATATTCTTCATATTCTCAGGTTGCATATTTGTAATGGGAAGAAATGCAATCAATGCCAATAAATGAAAATATCCACTTCAGTACTTCATTACAGAGATTACTCAAGTTTTTTGACGCCTGAGACAGAAAATGGTGCAGAAATTGTATATATCCCCCACTTCCTTAAGCAATGAGAGTTCCATAACTAACACTACCCATGTATGGATTCATTTTGGGTGAGACAGTCCTGTAAAATTTTCTAATTTTTGTTACATTTATTTACATAACTACAATTAGAATGCAAGTGGAGGCAAAGAGGCACTCAGTGGGCCAGCAGGTTACCTCCCATCATATTTCCAGAATGAAATCTTGAACAACAACAAATGTTTCTTCACACATATATCTCTGTCCCCTGAGCTCAGATGGGGGTTGGATAATACTGTCTCCGTTATTTTATTGGTCCTTGAACAAGAGACCATTTCCTGACCATTAGTTCCAACTGAGGAAACAGTGACAAATCTTTAAAGAATATTCACATTCTTTTGCCACAAGTGAAAAAATGGGCTCACTTTGGTACAAACCATCTTAACAGTAATAAGACAGCAGAAAAAGAGTAAGAGTCCAGTAGCATCTTAAAGTCTAACAAAATTTGTGGTAGGGTATGAGCTTTGTGAGTCACTGCTCACTTCTTCAGATATCAGTAATAAAATGTTAAACTAATAATAAGCTAAGCAGCTGATACTTTGCTGCCCTTTAATGGATTACCAAAAATCTTCAATGGGAGGTCATCTGTGTAACCCTGCCTGGTGGTAGCAGTTCAGTGATGATGTGACTCAGTGCTGAAATGTTGACTAATCTTGGTTGTTAATTATTGCATATTTGTGTATTTTGATCATTCAAACAGTCTTATCCTGTTTGGGATAGTGATCCATTTCTTGAAGTCTTTTTAAAAAAATCCATGATGTGATACTCCACTCAATGTAAGCACTCTTTATGCCTTTCAAGTCCATAGCTGAACTCTGTTATCACACGAATGGTTTAGCACAGGGGTGGCCAGTGGTAGCTCTCCAGATGTTTTTTGCCTACAACTCCCATCAGCCCCAGCCATTGGCCATGCTGGCTGGGGCTGATGGGAGTTGTAGGCAAAAAACATCTGGAGAGCTACCCCTGGTTTAGCAGATGTAAATTTTTTACTGCCTTATCTCTGTGAGGAGAGGTTGGATAAGCTAAGCAATGACCAAAGTACTTTGAAGCAGATATTCAGTGTGAGTTCTGAGAGTCCCAGACCCAAGTGTGCCCTTTTCTCCTCATGACTGGGATATGTGTACAGAAACAGCTGCAGTCTTCAACTCTGTGATATTTTCTTCTCCGTAAACTACCCTGTGGAGCAACTATGAGCTACATTTACAAAATTGTGTTTCTTATGTGGCTGCACATAAGTTTTGCAACTGAGCTGCTCCATGTGGCACTAAGGAAGACAAAACAGTGTGGAAGGGAAGGTGGGCACCACGTCTGCCCACAGTCATCCTTAGTCATCAAGAGAAAAGGGCACACATCCATGATTCTGAAAGATACAAAACCAGGGCTTTTTTGTAGCAGGAACTCCTTTGTATATTAGGCCACACACCCCTGATGTAGCCAATCCACCAAGAGCTTACAATAGGCCCTGTATGCTCTTGGAGGATTGGCTACATCAGGGGTGTGTGGCCTAATATGCAAAGGTGTTTCTGCTACAAAAAAAGCCCTGTACAAACTCACACTGAATGTCTGTTCAACAAACGTGATGACTTTATAATGTGTAAAGAAGACCTCAAGTGGGATGTCATTGCTTTCCATAAGAATCAGTATTTCTACCGATTTCAGGTTTGCAATAGAGCTGCCAAGCTCCCGCTGGGAGCAGGGGATCCCCCAGTCTGGAGGGCCCCAACCCACCAGCAGGGAGCAAGCTGCCAGGGGGATCCCTGTCCCTGAAGAGCCTCATTGCCACATGCTGTCCCTGGTGCAATGACATCACTCAGAAGTGACATCATCACATTAGGGACAGCGTGCTGGAGATGCTGTAGGATTTGTGTTGAAACTCTGTGGTATCAGCAGCAGAGGGACTTGGCAACCCTAGTTTGCAGAAAAATCTGAAATGGAGGAGAGGAGAATGATGTAGTCTGCTTTGGGTCTCTGCTAAGAAGAAAGCTGGGGTACAAATGAAGTTAATAAATAATAGGTATAACTGAATATGGAGAGGACAGATAAAAGAAAGTTTGGTTGGTGAGTAGGAAGAAAAGGAGGAAGCAAGAAAAAGAGATGGGATATGGGAGCTGTCAGGAGGAAAGAAAGTATAGTATGAGGAAGGGGATACAAGGCCCCTGCAAGTCCTTGTAGTTTTCCACCTGCGTAAATCTAAAGTTGATTTCTTCTTATAATTCTAATGAAGGATTATATCAAGTTCCTTTTTTTTACAAACATGGAGAGCATGTGATCAAAAATATGTACCTAGTCTAGAGATTAATTTAAACCTTTAAAGGTTGAGCCACTGAACCTCAAAAAGACCCGTGGATTGGTAACTTGGGAAATTTCAAGAGATTTGTGGACAATACCTGGAGATGTATCAAGTCTGAAGAGAGGGAGCTTAGTAGAGATGAAATGTCTTAAAAGCCACCTTCCAAAGTTGCCATTTTCTGCCGGACACCTGATTAGTAGTAGTTCTGGGAGACCTCCAGGCCGCACTTTGAGACTGGTACCTCTGCTGTGGCTGCTCACTGAATGAATGGGTGAAAAGGTAACATTCCAGTGATAACATCAGTTTGAAACAATGGGAGATAATAGGAATCTTGCAGCTCCACTGAGATCAATATTGCTGCCTCTTTTTTTGATGCTGGGTTTGCCCCCTCCCTTCTGGATCCTGACTCTGCTACTCGTTCTTTGGTTCTCCTCTATGTTGCTGTCCCCCTTGCCAGTGCCATCAGAAGTAATTCTCCCCAATCAATCTCATCTTTACCCAAGGCAGCCCAGTTTTTGGAATTCCCCTGGGTCTCTGATTCAGGTTTTATGCAGCCTTTTGATCAGGCATTTGCTCAACCGATCCAGACAGACAAACAAAAAGAAAACGGACAGACAAGCAAAAAGAAAATGGAATGCTGATACACTCCTTTCTCAAGAATGCCACTACTCAGTTCCATGCAGACCCACCCAGGAATCTAAAATTAAGGAAACACTCTGCCAGGCTCATCAGGAATCAAATGTCAGGGCCACCCGTGGTGCTGCGTTTTCTTCCCTTCTTGTGTCACCACATGAAAGGAGACAGATAAAAACAAAAAATTCCCGTATGATCTTCTCCTTTTTTTTCTGCAGGTCAGGAAGCTGAGAAGACCTGCCTTTTGCCACCTATGGCCAGTCTTACCACTGGAATGTATCCAGTCCTAGCTGAACCAAAGTGTTCATGCCCTTTCAAAGATTGTGCCCATGTTGGTTTTTTTAAGATAATTCCTGGAAACCTTCCTTTCTTTCCTGCTGTGCCCTCTCCACTTCATTTAGGACCAAATATTCTATAGTACTTCTGGGTTTTTTTTAAGTATGACAATTAATTGTGAAGCATGACTGGGGGCAGAGATGCTTTACTATCTGGTCGTTTCCTTCCTAAAAACCATAATCGCTTCTCCCATCTGATTTTTAACCAGCAGGAATTTCAAATGATGCTTCTGAGTTCATCTCTTTTTTTTCTCCCCCTCACTACATTGGCATCGTCTCATTCTCATGCATAGGCCTCCCATCTTACATTACATCACTATCAAAGTACTAGATCTCATTTTTATATCTGTAACTTCTAATATCCTCTGGAAAGGCCTTTGGTAAAGTTGCCGATTTTGTTTGGGCTGCCAGCTTTGAGAAAGTAGTGAGAACTGTGATCTTTGACTGGAATTCTACTGGATTTTGTAAGCCCTCAAGGTGGGGATGTTCCCCAGCTCTCTCACTCTCTCTAGCTTATGGCCTCTTTAATGGATGCTGAGCAGTAATTTATAGGAGTAGTATTAATTGCAGTAACAGTAGCGGGCAGAATGTCGCTGAAGCCCTAAGGAAATGGCAAATCATTCAATCATATTTCAACTGCAAAAAAACATCAACCAGGACTATACTGTTTTTGTGTACACCATCTGATGGTTTCTTCAGATCCAACAGTCTATAAGTCACTCCTGGAATGGAACTTTCTCATTCCCTGCTATGTCCCCATGCCCCTAAAATGCTGCCCCAGAGCTTGAGGGACCACTCAAGAACAACCCTCAGAACAATGTAGTCTGCAATGCAAAGGGGAATCAGCACAACATGAACCTTTTCTTGCACAGGTTGGGGAAACAGGCCACAGGATCCAAGCCAACATAATATGTTACTAACAGCACATATTTTGGAGCTACACAGAGCTTTCTTCAAGTCAAAACCAAGCAGTAAAGTTATATAATAATAAATATGTAGTCATGTTTAAATGAGCCCTGTGGTGCAGAGTGTTAAAGCTGCAGTACTGCAGTCCAGGCTCTCTGCTCATGACCTGAGTTTGATCCCAGTGGAAGCTGGGTTCAGGTAGCCAGCTCAATGTTGATTCAGCATTCCATCCTTCCGAGGTCGGTAAAATGAGTATCCAGTTTGCTAGAGGGAAAGTGTAGATGACTGGGGAAGGCAATGGCAAACCACGCCATAAAAAGTCTGCTGTGAAAACATTGCGATGCGACGTCACCCCAGAGTCAGAAATGACTGGTGCTTGCACAGGGGACTACCTTTACCTTTAGTCATGTTTAACAACACTTTCTACAGGGGGCCCATCAACACCTTTCCTGGAGCCCTCTAAGCCTTTTTAGAAAGTGGATGGAACCAGGTATAGTTTTTACTTTGCAGAGCTTCTGACTGGCCACTGGAAATGGGATTGGCTGTGCAGATTGTTTTAAAAATGTAGCCTTGACAACAAGGATCTTCACTGGTGACTAAAGGTAAGTCATTGCAGCCATTTTGTGCCTGGCTTCACCTCTTCAGGCAGCCATTTTGTGGCTGTGCCCAGCACCCCATATCAGAATTATAATGGTGCCTGCATTCTCAGAAAGCTTGGGGACCCCTACTCTACAGAAACACAGTGCATACTTAGGGTTTGTAGAATCTTTCGGGATCAAGTGCCGTGTTCTACTGGAGAAAGTTTTCCTTCCAGACGTTTCGTTCTCAGCTGCGGAGAACATCCTCAGTGGCGTTGCAGCCGGAGCAGGCGCTCAGACCTGCAGCCAAGAAGGTCTGAGCGCCTGCTCCGGCTGCAACGCCACTGAGGATGTTCTCCGCAGCTGAGAACGAAACGTCTGGAAGGAAAACTTTCTCCAGTAGAACACGGCACTTGATCTCGAAAGATTCTACAAACCCTAATGATGTTACCAGCCGTGAAAACCTGAAATCTTTGATAACAGTGCATACTGCATGTAACTGAATTCTTGCATATATCTCCTCTGGTAGCTCTGCCAACTGTTCCCCTTGCTTTCAGTTGGCTCTTCTATCTTTTTCACTATCGAGTCACACAGAGTTTTCAAGGCAAAAGACATTCAGATGTGGTTTGCTACTGCCTGCCTCTAGACAGCAAGCCTTGGTGATCTCCCATGATACAAGTACCAACCAGGGCCAACTCTGCTTAGCTTCTGAGATCTGATGAGATCGGGCTAGGCTGGACTTTCCAGGTCAGTTGGCTTTACCTTTGCTGAATTTTAAACTGGAAGCATCTTAGTATAGAGATCTGTTTTTTGTTTCCCTGCTCTGTACATCAGTAGGCCTAGAATCGTCTTCAGCTTTGTAACCTGTCAAAGGATCAGCTATCTCAGCTTTGACCCTTTGGTGCTCCTGTCAAGCTGGACTAAAGGAAGAGATCACCGGAACTAGTTTTAGATTCATGTTCTCTGGACACTGCTTTCTACCTCTGATGCAACAACGGTACTTCAAGCCCATCTGAATTTTTTATGTGTGGTGCTTGCAGCAATCAGAGACAGGACATGTGAAGTGGCAAGGAGATTTATCTTAAAAACAAACACCAAGAAAACTTCAAAGGCATAATTACCAATCTCCACAAAGGTTTGGCTTCTGTTCAGTTCTGAGAGTGGAGGATGGTTCTTGTTAGTTTAATTATTTCTTAAAACACACATATAATTAAAGAGGCAAGAGGACACCACCCAGGGTGATTATTTTAGAATGAAAACCCTATAGACAGAGTGTTTGCTCCACTCTTCATTGCTAACATGAATGACACTTTGTAGCCATTCAGTCTGAAAAGACCATGGGTAAAAAGGAAGAGTAATCTTGTGGCATGGACGTAGGATGCAAGAGATGGAAGTTGATTTCCTGGCTCTGCCACAAATATTAATAATAATAATAATAATAATAATAATAATAATAATAATAATAATAATAATAATAATAATAATAATAATAATAATAATAATAATAATAATAATATAATAATAAATTTTATTTATATCCCGCCCTCCCCGCCTAGGCAGGCTCAGGGCGGCTAACAACATTTCAATAAGTTATACAATATAGGGTTTAAAACAATTAGGTTATACAGTAATATAAAATAACAATCTAAAACAATATAAGATTATACAATAATTTAAAACAGCGATCTAAAACCAGTTCCAGTTGCCTGGATCATTCCATGATTTGGAATGATCTGACCCAGGTAAATCACTTAAAAGTGTGTGCCTTTGTTTATCATAACTGCAAAAAGCAGATTGGAAGGCCCTCATTTGTCATTTTCACAGCCTGATAAGCACCATATACCTGGAAGTAAACCCCAATGGAGCTTCCCATTCATTCCAAAATATGAACAGAAAGAATACACTCTGGTTGGCAACCCTCTTTCTGAATGGAAACAAAGGCCAAGTCCCTGCATTTCACCTATGTCCATTGTGACTAAGTCCTACTGAAATTAATGAGTCCTGAATTAGTCCAGCATTGTTTCATTTGCTTGAAACGGGGCTTAATCCTAACAGACTTTAGCCATACTGCTGTTGCTTCCCCTGCCTGAGAAAAAATATGAAGCTTCAGGTCTGTTTGTTCCTTTCCAAATTGTATACCCCACCTTTCTATGCTAGCAAATACTGGATCAAAGCAGCTTACAAGAGGAAGGTGTGAAACAAATTCTCCAAAAATATCAATCAATAATTGTAAACAGGACACATAGAATAAATCAAATCCTCAAATCCAAACGCCACAAAAATAGCAATTGGAGAATAAAAACAGCAGTAAGGAACTGTAAAAACATGTACAATCAGAAATTCAAATTTGCCCAGCCTCTAACTTCCTTTATGACTTCACAAATTATCTTCACTCATCGATATACCTGGAACCAGTTTGTTTGAAGAGGACTAGGATTTTCTACCTATACCCTAATGAGTCCCCATTCAAGTAATTTATTCATTTATTAGCCAAATGTTATTACAGACTCAATACACATCCAATACTAAAAGAGGTCACACAAGAACCAACATCAAAAAGATAAAAGATAACATTGTATCAAATAGGTTTTGACAATTTTAAAAAGGCAATTAACATCAATTCAAATTTAATAAGATTTATCTGGCAAGACTTGTAAAAAATTCAACCAACAAGGCAAGAATTGTGCAAATCTAGGACTGTTTTTAGCTCACACACTGCATAGACTGCAATAGAAAAATGATTCTATTATATACTCTTATGCTGATATGAAAATCATAATGAGTCCGCAGTTCAGTTTTATTGTTTGGGTGAACTTGTTTAATTCACAAGGCAAAGGGGGGCAGGAGTGGGCTCAGAAATCTATTTAATATTTATTACCTAACTAGTTTGTTTTTATGTCATCTTTCTGCCTGAGACACCCAAGGTGGCTAACAGTTCAAGAAACTGCAACAGTAAAACAAAGACACTAAACCAGTCATTAATTTGATCATTAAGTAGCTTTCCAGAACTATTTTTAAAAACATCTTCAATCTGTTCTGGAAGTTCTGAAGAGATGGTGTCAAACTGATCTCCTAGGGAGACAGAGTTTCATAACCTAGGGGCAACTACCAAAAAGGTCTTCTCGTAAATTCCTCACAGTCTAACCACAGATAATTCGGGTTTCAGTAGGAAGGTTCTATTTGTAGATCTCAAGATTTGAGATACGGATTGCCATTCTATCACTCTAATCCTGCCCTGTTTGTACTGCTGCAGTTGAATGACAGCCTTGCTAGTTTTGAAGTTAATTAAATTTGGAGGCCATTTCAGTGCCTGCCTGTGAATATGCTTGGTAGCAACACAGCTCCACACCGAAGTCCTTTAAATTGTGGTTCCATGTTGTTGTTTTTATTCAAGTGTTGGTTTGTGAACATGATGGTACTTCTAAGTATAGGTTCAGAGTTGCTATCTTTCCATTTGGGGTGGGAAATCCCTGCTCCCAGTTCCCACCACCGCTCAGAGAGATTAACAATTAGGCCAAGTAGGCACTGGCCTATGGGCCCCCAAACCTTTAGGGACTCTGGGCTGGCTTTCACCCTGATTTCCCCCCTGCTTGCAGCTCTCCCAGCCTGCAGGCCCAGCCAGGAACTGAGCTGCTCTTTGCCTGACTTGCCTGGTATGGTTGCTGCTGCTGTTGTCCCCAAGTTTGTCTCTCTCTGCCTCTCCCCCACAGCTTTGTCAAAGGGGCTTTTGAGAAGGTGCCTGCAGGCTGCAGTGGGGGCGGTGGGGCAGGTGCTCAGACTCTAAAATAATTTGCGAGGGGCCCCCCAAGTTTTCAACTGCCTAGGGGCCTCCACAGGGTTTAATCCAACACTGTGAAAAGGGGAATGCATGTATTTTGTTTGTGTGTGCAGTTTCTCTCTGTGTGAACCAGAATCCTAGAAAATTCAGTGGTCTGTACACCCATGTAAGATATATGTGTTGCTTCTGTTCAGACAACTTGGCAGCTGTGGATATTGGGAGAATCTCTGTGTGGTAAAATTGCCAGCCATGACTTGGGACATTCCTGGAGGTTTGGGGGCAGTGCCTGAGAGGAGCAGAGTTTGAGGAGAGGAGGGAGCTTAGCAGGGATGTGATGCCATGAAGTTCACCCTCCAAAGCTGCCATTTTCTTGAAGGGAATTGATTGCTGCAGTCTGGAGGTCAGATGTAATTCTGGGATAATTCAAAGCCACATGTGGAGACTGACAACCCTAGCATGTGGCTGCCAGGTACATGTGGATGTAACATTTGAAAAGGGCTTAAGTGATATTTGTATCTCAGCCTACAGATTGCCTGGCCCCCAGGGTGTAAGAGGATGGAGAAACTTCCCAGGTTTCTCGGCCTCTGAGAATCTCTTCTTATGGCACACTGGACATGTGATAGCAACTGTTTTCTATATAAGAGGACCTGGGCTCTAGAAGAAACATACACTGCAGATGCTTCCCATAGAGTGGGCTCCTCAGGGTGATCTTAGCCAATAGGAAACAGGAGCAGTTCCTCAGGGAGGAAGAAAAAGAAGAAGAGCAGGTTCATGCTGCCAATTGCCCCTGCCCCATCTGGGTCTAAGGTCACTGACTGCATGCTCTACCTCATGTGTGATAAAGTCTATCACTTGCTTGGCCCACGGCAGCGGGATGGCTGATCCTGGGGCCCCTTCGTGGACTTTTGCCCAGGGTCCCAGAATCACTAAGATCACCCCTGGGGCTCCTCCCCACAGTATCATCACAAATCCTATAAACTGAAAAAGTGTGGACATGTGCAGGAATTTCTATGCAGTCTTCTCCCATGTGATCTGGATCTTTTCATTCAGTGTCTTCTACTTGCCCAGTGTCTTCACTTGGCAAGCAAAACAAGGAGAGGTTTGCATCATGAACCTCAGGAAATAAACCTCACCAACCTCACATTACCCAAGCCCCTTCTTACTGCAGCACCAGGGATATTATGCTCTTTACAAAAAAAGTCTGACTTTCATTCAGTGTCTTCCACTTGACCAGCAAAACAAAGGAGAGGTTTACATGTTCAGACAACATGTTGACCATACGTTATCAGAAACATTGTTTGTAGTGCACACTCCTGATACATGTGGTTGCCTGGTATGCACAATGTCTGAAAAGTATTTTATTACTTATTTACTACAGCAGTGAGAATTTGTCCTCATCTTTTGACCTCTTGCTAAATGTGTACTTTTCATCATTGTTCTCACTGCAGCAGAGAATATAACCTGATTTCTCTCTCCCCCTCACTGGCAGCTTTCCTGTCCAGCTATCACTGGAGAATTCACCCCTAAGATATTCCCACTGCTGCTTCACATGGATCCACAGACCAGTGTCTGACAGGTCCACCCACTTCCAGAAGAAATGTCATGAGAAAAAATGTTCCCTCATATCTTCCCCCTTAAAATGCTTCGAGAGTGTTTTCTCTTCATTCTGCATTTTTATAGCATGTTGGCTGGAAGTAATGTGAGAATGTTTGGTTTTTCCTCCCCCCCTTCCTCCCTCTGCTATTATTTCCAGTAGAAAGATCCTGAGAATATTGTTAGATGTGATCTTTCAGCAGTGGAGAGCGTTTCAGAATGGATGTGGCCGTAGAACGCTAAAATACACCTCCAGCTGACGTTTGGGGAGATGTACAACCTGTCTATGCTTGGATGTTAATGGAAACAGTTTAACATGTAATCTTGTTCACATTTGAGTTAACTGCAGCCTTGATTGATTGAAATAGCCAATTCATTTCCTCTATGCCTTGAGACATAGGCATGGTGAAACAATCCAGATTGGAATCCATGGCTGTTATGGCATTGATATGATTTACTTGGAGCACTGGGGTTGTTCTGAGTCTCCTTTCTCCATCATGATGGACCACAGAAGGAGCTGTGTGTGTTGGCAGTGGGAGAGGGGCTCAGATAAAACAATGAACAAAATCTGCATAGCATCCTGTAAAAAAAAGCCTGCTTCATAAAATCAGATAGTTTTGTAAAGAGCATAGTATCCCTGGGGCTTAGGTAATATGAGATTTGTGAGGTTTATTTCCCAAGGTTCATGATATATTAGAATGGCCCCCTGTGGGCAAGAAATGCCAAACTCACAGTAAGGCTCCAGCTGACTTCCCTTTTCTACCAATGGAAAATGCCCCCCTTTTCCATCTGACCCTGCGATCCTTGATTTCTGGGCCTCCTGGGATCCCCCTTTTTTGCATGGCCTCATCTTCTTCCCTTTTTCAGACTTCCCCATGGGCTGTTTTCCCAGAACTCCCACCACTTCTATCAAAAGGTGATCATCCCTCCTTTTCCTTTGGACCCTGTGATCCTTGAGTTCTGGGGCTTCTGGGGTCCCCCTTTTTGGCCTGGCCTCATCTGGCAACTTGTCTCTGACTGCCCCATGCGCAAATTTCCCAAAATTCTCTCAACTTCTGCAAAAAGGAAATTGCCTTCCCCTTACTCCCCCAAGCCTTGGATCTCTGCCTCCTCTCTCCTGCGGCACTGCTGGTGTACACCCCTCCTCTGCCTCTCCCTCATCTTATTCCACCCCTGACCTTTCACACTTTCCTTTGCACCTCCAGGTCCCACAAGGGCCACTTTTGTTTGGAGGGCCACTATTGGTATTTCTGGGGCTGCAGAAGGACCTCCAGAGGTCCACCCTCTGGTTGCTTTGATTATTAATTGATAATTTGATTATTAATTGTCTGCCACAGGAACCACTGACATGAATTGCATGAACCTCCCTAAAAATCATGGGGGTTTGTGTGAGGTTCATTGCAGGTGCGATCGCATGACCCTCTGCTCAGGAACCACAAAATAGGCAGTTTTTGTGATGAATTTAGGTTTGTGATGAGGTTCATGCCCATTCCTAATGTGATTTCTGCCCACTGTATTACATTGCTGACAGCTGTATATGAAAAAAATGATTGTATGTGGATGGATAGATGGTGATGATGATGAAGATAGATGACAGAGAGACAGAGAGATAGACAGAAAGATAGATGATAGATAGATAGATAGATAGATAGATAGATAGATAGATAGATAGATAGATAGATAGATAGATAGATAGACAGACAGACAGACAGACAGACAGACAGACAGACAGACAGACAGACAGACAGACAGACAGACAGACAGACACACACACACACACACACGCACATATACACACATACATACAGGCCTTGAATTCAGCAGGAGCTCACAGGAGCACAGCTCTTGAACCTTTCTGATGGTTCCCCCTCCTCTTCCCCACTTTGTCCATTGAATAGTGGGTGCAGCTGCATAACAATCCCTGGATGAGCTCCACCACCTATTTTTCTACAAAACGACCCCTAAATGCATGGATGGATGGATAGATAGATATAGATAGATAGATAAACATCTCTAAAATAAAGGGACTTGTACTAGGGTTGACAGCTCCAGGTTGGGAAATGCTTGGAGATTTTGGGGGGTGGAGCCTGAGAAGGGCAGGATTTGTGGCATGGAGGCTAGAAATTTTAACAGGGTATAATGCCATACAGTCCACCTTCCATAGTAGTCATTTTTTCCAGATGAACTGATCCTGTTCCCTGGAGATCTCTACCACATGGAGGCTGGCAGCCCTAGTGTGTCATTATAAAATATCTTAAACAGATTGTTTCTACATGCTAAATAAAACAGTGGCACCTAAAAGACTAACAATATTTATTCTAGAATTAAGTTTTCCTGAATCAGATGAAGTGTATATCCATTAGGTTGATGGTGTGTGTGTGTATATATATATATACACACACACACACACATATATATATATATGATGAAGTAAGCTCTACTTCACAAAAGGTCATGCTGGAATGAATTTCATAGGCTTTAAGCTGTTAATGGTCTTCTGTTTTATTTGCAGTTATAGACTGACATGGCCATCCATGATGTTTCTCTGAAATGCTAGTGTTTAATTATGTCCTCTGGCTGTTACTTCTTTAGCTATAAGACAGCCTCTCTGCATATTTTTCTGGAAGAACCCATGATGGAGAGCATAAAAAGATACACATAGATATAACATATGGATCACTTGCTTATGTAATCTATCTATTTATTTACCTCATACATATTGATCCATCAATAAAGGAAAATCCAAAACCCATTCTGAGAATAATGACCAATAGGTACTAGCAGTGCCTCTGAAAGTATGACAGGGGAGCTTTGAAAGAGATTCTGTCTCTCTCTCTGTGTGTGCCTTCTCAATTGCAACCACAAAGTCTTCGTGAATAACCAGAAGATGGCACTGCACTGTAAATTAGTTAAAACTATCCTTAGGAGGAATGGAGCTTTGGAAAGTCATTTTTAAAATATATTTTAATTAAAAAAAATAAAATAGGTGTGTTATCACAGATATTCATAGGGAATGTAAATTAACAGAGCTGAAAGATAAAATCTGGACTATGCGTATACATACCTACAAAGTATAAAGCAATCCATTGCCAAATGGTACCTTTAACTGGAAGGATCAGTTCCTTTTTTAGACACTCATTTTCCTGGGGAGAAGTTTCAGCTGTTGGCTGGTTACCAATCCACTCAGAATATTTTTTGTCCCGATCATTAGAAGAATGGGGTGTGGGACAATGGCACAGACTGTATTAGAGGATTCTCAGGGCAGCACTGCAGGACATCTAATCAAGCACATCTAATCAAGCCCTTGTTGGGTGACCTTGGAACAGTCACACACTCTCAGCCTAACCACCTCCTATGGTGGTTGTGAAGATAAAGTGGAAGATGAGGAAATGCTGAAAGCTGCTTTGAGTTCCCATTGAGGGGGAAAGTGGGGTATAAATATCTAATAATCAATAAGTAAACATGCCATTTTCATTTCCTTTCACTTTCCCATCTGTAAAATGGGTATGACGGTGGTCGAATAAGTGTTTTGTGCAGGAACTTATTTGCATATTAGGCCACAGCCCGTGACACCAAGCCAGCTGGAACTGCTTTCCTGCTCAAAAAAAGCCCTGGTTTTGTGGAGCACTATGTACTGATAAAGTGCTAGAGCAAGGGTCGCACTTACCCAAAGATGATGAAAGAGTTCAATGAACAAATGAAGACTCTCGCTATTCTCTTAGAACATATATAATTCACTGGGGCAGCAGATTAATAGTATTGAGCTTGGACCATTCGATAGACAGGTTGCAAACCAGACTAAAATTATGGATCCAGAAAACCAATATCATCTAGGCATTTATGGCATTCCCAAAGCAAAGACTCCTCTTGAGCAGAGGACAGATAACTACAGAAAATCATCTTGCCCTGAAAAGAGGAGGGGATCACAAACCCACGCATGGCATTCTAAGTGTTCCTGGCTGATGGATATTGCCAGGCTTGTCCCCTGCATTGCAAGTTGAAACAAATGCATGCAGTTGACTCACACAAGGTGAAAGAGTATCTGGTTGTCTTCCTCAAATAATTAACTGCGAGGAGCATGACTACAAATAGCCTTATCAACAAGCCATTGATACTAGGAGCTTGAATTGCTTTGGAATTTGGTAGAATGTTGTTGCTGTTGAAAGCTATGATAGGGGCACTTTTTGGAGTCCTGTCTGTATAAATTAAAATTGTGCTCGGTTTGCAAAAGAAAAAAAAGAAAGAAGTGCCATATAGTTTTCAGTGGTATAATTAGAGCAAAGAGGTTATTTCTATTTCATCTTGGGCTTATTATGCCAACTAATTTGCAGTGATTGTCGGCTTTTTAAAAGACATTCTTTATCTCAATGCAAAGGGATGCTTTAAGCAGAGAATTGCCAATTCTTAAAACAGACTCACATAGGATTTCAGATATAATAATAATAATAATCTGCTACCTTGATATTGGCATTAACTCACCTAATGAGATTTCCTGCATGAATATAATTGGCTATAAAATTAGACCACATCTCGGCAAACGCTTTAAGTTCACCCACACAAAACTTCCCACTGGATTATTATTTGCAGGCTTGTCAATCAGGTGCTCACCGTTCCTTTAAAGTTTAAGCCTTATTAACCTACACACTGGATTTGACTGATGATAGGCCATAACATACAAAGAGAACCCACACTCAGGTTCCAAATCCTGTCATCCCAGTTCAGAGGGTCTCCACAAACCCCTGAGAAGAGATGAAAGGATCACTCAAATGTCTTATTATTCAAACATACAAGCTATGAGGGGACATTGTTGTTGTTTTAAGTTAGTAGAGTTCCCTGAGGAATGGGATACTTTTTTTTTTTTAATTGCTCCGTATCAGTCTCTGTACAAAGCTAGCACTGGTTTTTGAGTCCTCGTCTTCACGGTTGGTGTCAAATGCATGCTGGGAACACCATATGCAAGATCTGGATTTAACACACGGTTGGCAAAAGCAGCAAAATTCACTCTGCACGATGCCAAGGTTGCCCAGATACGGGTAGAAAGGAGGAATGTTTTCAGCTGCCTAGCAGTTAGGCTAAGAGAAACTCCCAAAATTGGCAATATTTAAGTTCAGAAGGGTCTTCCTATTTTTTTTTTAAAAAGGTTCAAATATCTCCAGTGAGGACTGCCAACATACATTCCATGGAGCATTGCGTTGTAACCTCAGATTCAGAGGTTGAGGCATCAGATTTTTCTGGTTGCTCCCCCATGGTTTTAAAGAGTGTCATATCAATATCTCTTAGAGCACAACCTCTATTCTCATTGGATTCAGTCTTCCCATCCCTTGGCAATTTTGTGTAGTTCTCAACACTTCTGGATGTCTGTGCATGCAGACAGCAGACAGCAGCAGCACTATGGCGCCGGCACAAAGCTGGTGCCCGAGGGAAGGCTCTAGCACTGCCCCCTGCCCATGCATAAGCCTGAGCACGCACATGAATGCAGCAGCCCAGCCAGTGAGGGTCTACTTCCTGTCTTTGCTGGAAGCACAGATGTGGGAGGCAGAGCCACGTTTGCTGGCCGGAGCACAGGTGTGGGACACACTGCTTTGCAATGTATTTCAAACAACTCAAGCACACGGGCGGATGGGATGGCCAAAACCGCCATCCTTCCCCAGGCCTGTGCCCCAGGCAGCCGCCAAATGCTGCCTTACAGAGCATCTTCCACAGTACACAACATAAGCCCTCTCTACCACTTTACCGTCTCCCAAAAAAAAGGAAAAAAGAAGGTAATGGGGAAATGCTGATTTGGGATCTGTAGTACAGATTCTGAAGTGGGAGTTCATCTATTGCTAATATAGTTAAGTGTCACTGTACAGTCTAGAGATGTGTCTTTGGATATTTGCAAACTGAGTACCCAATATTCCCTGCTTAGTTTTAGATGAGAAGCACCCCTAGCACAGCCTCTAACCTGCCCTAAGGCTAGGAGAGGTGCCCAAATGTTTCTCAACAGGTATCTGCCCCCATTCTCTCCTTTGTGTGAAACTGCTTGCCACCGCCACCCAGTGAAAGTCTGATTGTCTTCCTCGAATAGCCTCCAAGGGATAAACTCTCATTCAGACAACCAAACCTCGACCTTTATTATAAGTAGCAGAAACACATATTTCATACAACATTTTGGGAGGCGAGAGAAAAGCTCTTTTTCAAATCAAACATAAGAACATAACAGGCAAAAATATAACAATAGACAAATGCAGGGCTTTTTTTGTAGGAAAAGCCCAGCAGGAACTCATGTGCATGTTAGGTACACCCGCTAATTTTACCATTATTTCACACAAGGCTTTTTTGTAGAAAAGGTCCAACAGGAACTCATGTGCATATTAGGCCACATCCACTAATTTCACCATTGTTTCACACAGGGCTTTTTTGTAGAAAAGGTTCAACAGGAACTCATGTGCATATTAGGCCACACCCACTAATTTCACCATTGTTTCACACAAGGCTTTTTTGTAGAAAAGGTCCAACAGGAACTCATGTGCATATTAGGCCACATCCACTAATTTCACCATTGTTTCACACAGGGCTTTTTTGTAGAAAAGGTTCAACAGGAACTCATGTGCATATTAGGCCACACCCACTAATTTCACCATTGTTTCACACAGGGCTTTTTTGTAGAAAAGGTTCAACAGGAACTCATGTGCATATTAGGCCACACCCACTAATTTCACCATTGTTTCACACAGGGCTTTTTTGTAGAAAAGGTCCAACAGGAACTCATGTGCATATTAGGCCACATCCACTAATTTCACCATTGTTTCACACAGGGCTTTTTTGTAGAAAAGGTTCAACAGGAACTCATGTGCATATTAGGCCACACCCACTAATTTCACCATTGTTTCACACAGGGCTTTTTTGTAGAAAAGGTCTAACAGGAACTCATGTGCATATTAGGCCACACCCGCTAATTTCACCATTGTTTCGCACAGGGCTTTTTTGTAGAAAAGGCCCAGCAGGAACTCATGTGCATATTAGGCCACACCTGCTAATTTCACCATCGTTTCACACAGGGATTTTTTTGTAGAAAAGGCCCAACAGGAACTCATGTGCATATTAGGCTGCACCCCCTGATGCCAAGTCAGCCAGAATTGCGTGTTCCTGCTCAAAAAAAGCCCTGGACAAATGTAACTATCCTATCTAGACTTGTGGTCCTGAGGTTTGTTTTCAGTCCTGGGACAAGCTTTTATCTGTTCTCCCTTCCAAAGCAACCCTAGACAGCCTACCAGCTGTATATGGCTCTGCTCACTGTGCTGGATTCCTCGTTTGATGAAGTGTGCTTAAAAGCACACAAAAGCTGATGTTCTGAATAAAACTAAGTTGGTCTTAAAGGTGCAATCGACTCCTATTTTGTTCTGCTACTTCAGACCAACCCGGCTGCCTACGTGGATCTATCTTCTAAGCTCATTTACTGTTGTTTCACCAAGATTCCCGCAACCCTCCTTCTTGCTCTGAAACTCTCCTACCTATTTCTCTTTCAGCCACACTTTTTTTAGATAGGCTATCTCCACGCCTTTTAGGAGGCCCTACCCACCCATTCCAGGCCAAAAGACTTCTGCTCAGCAACAGACAACCTTTCTGAGAACAGCAGAGGGTCTTTCTTACCCTTTCCTGACCTGAGAAGAACTGCAGAGATTGGCTTCTGACCTTCCTAGGAGAAACAGATCCAAGGACAAGTGATGCTGCACTTTTATGTAGGTAGTCATTTTAAGATGTAGTTTTTGCATACCATCGTTTTATTGAGCCCAACTATGACATACAGTGAAATATAAATAAATCATACCAATTTTTCAATTTGTCGCACCGAGCTGTTGCAACAGTGGATGTTTACTAACTCTCACTAAGTGAGCCACTGTTATCTTTTGCCCTGCAAGTGGGAAAGCAGCTTTTTTGGAGATTGGGAGGAGGTCATTTTGATAGGATTTCAAACAGCAGGAAAGGTTTAGGTGGCCCTCACTGGTCTGCTCCTCCAAGCTGCTTTTCAGTAGACAACTGGCACAGGGATTGATTGGTGTCTATGTGGCTTAGCAACTAAGTAGTCAATCCATGCTGGTTCAGCATGCCCAAGGCTCATAAAACCCTTTGCCTTAAAGCACCCTACAAATGCCTACTTGATTTCCTATATTGAAAAGGGAACACTGTCACGACCTTGACTTTGCGCTATGCCCCTCAAGACAGATTTTATCATTTAGAGATGGCAGCCTGCTTTTATAGTCCAGTGCTTTGCTAGCAGTCTGGACTATGTCTATCTCAGAAGAGGCACACATTTGTAATCTTCAGTAAATTGGAGATAAATGCAATCGTTTAAAAACAGAACAAGTATTTAAAAAAAAAAAAAAAACCTGCTTAAAAGTGGAATTCTGTGGCCTATAAATTGTCTAGATTGAAGCCAAATCATTTCAAAGTACCATTGCAAATGTTATTTCTGATAACATGTACGTGTTCTTTCTGTGTTATTTTTTTCTTTACTAGATCCAGGTGGGCTTGGAATGGAACTCCATCAGACTTACAAAGAAACTTGCATAGGTACAGATTGATCTTTCCATTCATACAAAATGCAAACACCTGGACATTATACCTAAAGAACTGAGAATTAAGAATCCTCCCCAATAGCAGACTTGTTCCCCTGACGTTTCTGAGAAGAACTGCAAAGATGAGCTTCTGACCTTCCTAGGAAAGACATATCCAAGCACAAGTGCACTTTTATGTAGAAACTACTCAAACATCTGATCAGTGTCCTGTACTACAAACAGAAGCTCTCTGGACATTTCAACAAGGCATCGACCTGCTTGGCAAACTTTTTTCAAGAAAAGACAAGTCATCTACCACTCTCAATTGGAGCTGCTGAAACAACAACCACAAAATAAAAATTCTTTAACCTGCAGACAACTAATCTTAATAACAAGAACTCCTCCAAATATATTTGTGATCTGTTAACTTCTATTTCTATGTATCTGAGGAAGTGTGCCTACGCAGGAAAGCTCATACCTTGAATAAACTTTTGTTGGTCTTAAAGGTGCCACTGGGCTCAAAATTTGTTCTTTTTCTTTACTACCTCCGGCTTCTTACCAATATGCGATAATATGGCAAATTTTCTGAGTGCTGTTGAGTTGTTTGTTTATAAAATGTTTTTATTGTATTTTATTGTTTTATCATATGTTGTACTCCACCCTGAGCCCTACGGGGAATGGGCAGAATAGAAATATACTAAATAAATAAACTCCACCTTTCCAAATTTCCTGAGCCACAGTTAGCGGTCCTGTTCCCAGTTTGTGTGGATGTAATGTCTGAAAAGGCCTTGTGTGTGCCCACCATCCTTTCTCCAAGGCTTAGGCCATTTAAATAGCTGCCATGTGCTTGTGGAACAGCATCCCAAAAGAAGTCGGGAGGCTTCTACTCTCCCAACTTTCAAAAGAGTCTGTAAGGTAGCTTTGTTCCAGGAAACTTTCAGACAAGACTGCTCATGGGGATTGTTTTAATGTACTCTTTTAATATATATTTTCTATCAAATTCTTTTTGTACTATTGTTACCAGCCTTGGATCCTGAGGTGCTCTGGAAAAAAAGGCAGATATATAAATATTTTAAATAAATTAAATTAAATATTGCTATTCTCTATTTGCAGACTGGATCAGACATAGTGACTACCTGAAGCACACTAATATCTTATATTGGAACAAAATTGTGAAGGCCATTAGATCTTTATTAAAAGAGTGAGTTTATCTGCCAGGACTTTTTCAATGATGGCACCAAAATTTCCAGATTCCCTTATGCAGTGGTTTTTAAACAACAGGTGAAAAAAAATCAGCGCTGCTCCAGAGAGGATTTCAGTTGCAGCTTTTAGAAACTTTTGATGGATTTTTATGATGTGGTGGTCATGGTTGTTTTAATTTCAGATAGTCTTGGGCTTCTTTTCTTTGCACTAATTTGATTTTGTTTTTATTGTAGCAGCTAAGAAAACGTTGTAAGCTACTTCACACAAAAGTGGGACATAAATGGTTTGATAAATAAATTACTGCTTTTAAAAACTTGAGAGGGAAGTTTAATTTTGTTTTCCGTGCCTGAAAAATTACTTTCATCCAAATGCTAGCTGACCAGAGCAGCCTCAAGAAGGTAGCTGGGGAAATGATTCTTCACAGAACATGGAGTACAAAGCTCATGTTGTTGAAAATTGAAGGGTGTAATCAGTTAAAGAATGCCTGAGAAAGAACAAGGACAGCTGATACCTAAATCTTGAACTTCCTTGTTCCATTGCATTTTTCACATGCTTCCAAAGGAAAGGAGCAACTGAGGGAATTTATTAACTTTTAACTTAATTAGGTAGATGCCAAACCACTTCTTGCCCTAAAATAGGTCTTCTTTAGTTTATTCAGATTTGAGAGAAGAAAAGGAAACCTCCAAATGACTGTAACTCCACTGGGGATTTTCCACAGAGGTAATGTGAACCTCTTATCTTTTATACTCAGATCAATAAGTTCTTTGAGGGAAACTACTGTTCATGAGATTTGCCTGCGGATACATCTGGGAGAATAATTCTCGTGGAAAATGCATACACTGGTATATATTCCTTTGCTCCCTCTTTCTCAGTGCTGGGAAGTTGAGAGAAACCTTTGTAGAGTGAGTAGAAAAGCAAGAACCTTATAATGTCTTTCGTGAAAATGTTTGCTTGCACATAAACAGATCAGGAAGTGGCAGTTGGTATACTCAATAGATACTCAGAATCAGAGCAAGCCCGCAGAACCCCAAAGGTTACAGACATACCAAGCTCCTTCTATTGAACCTTCTATCAAACCTCTTCTTAATTCAGTTACCACCCCCAAGATTTGGACAGCTAGCCCCGGTGATCGCCAGGAACTCTCAATATTTTATATGGCTCTCTAAAGCAGGCTTGAGCAGCATTCTGTCTGTTTGTTCAACAATGTTCATTTAATTTACTTTTACACATTCAAGGGTGATTTCTATTTTGAGTGGTAAATTTGTGCAATGGTTTGGGGAGATCATGGTGGAAACCTGTTGTCCGCTGTTGCCTTTGCTTGCCCTTTGCCTACTCCTAGTGCTACATCAGTCTTTGACTCAAATGAACATGTGAACACAGTAGGGCTGCTAGCCTTACGGATTGGGCAGGAGTTCTCCCACTTTTGGGGACTCCTTCTCATCCCAGACCAGCTGCCCGGCAGAGGAAGTCCAATGCACAACAGCAGCCACCCCTTTCCCTCCCCTCCTGTCAGGTTTAAAGGGCCCTCCAGCTGATCGCAGGGGCATGTGGCCTGCCTATCAGCTGAAGAGCCCATTAAATCTGGCAGGAGGAGAGGAAGAGAGGCAGTTGCTGGCCGTATGCCTGAACTCCAAGTGGCAATTTGACACTTGAAATTTGGGTGAGCAAAGTCCTGCTCAAAAAAGCATTTAAAGGGTGGTCCCTTAAAATGCATTTTGTGAATGAGGCCAGCCTCATATGCCTGAATTCCAAGCAAACATCACTGCTTGGATTTCAGGCACACAAGCCCTGGCCCCGCTTGCAAAAAGCATTTAAAGGGACTGCCCTTTAAGTGCTTTCTGCAAGTGGGGCCGCACTCACCTGAATTCTAAATGGCAAATCACCGCTTGGAGTTCAGGTGTGAGGCTAGTGGCTTCCCCTCTCCCTCTCCTCCTGCCAGGTTTAAAAGGCCCTCCAACTGATCAGCGAGCCATGTGCTCTCCCAATCTGCTGTAGGGCCCTTTAAATCTAGCAGGAGGGGGGGGAGAGGGGGTCATTGTTGGGGCAGAGCTGCATCCCCATTGTGACATCATCATGTTGGGAATGCCCCCCAAAGTTCCCTGCCTGGGAGGAGGTCAGACCTGGCCACTCTAGAATGCAGGCTGGCCCATAGCGACACAACAATTGCTGTCTCCTCTCAGCCTAGCTGTATAAAAAGTGCTGCGGGGGAAAGTTTTCCTGCCGCTTATTTATTTATTTAAAACATTTATTAGCTGCCTTTTCTGCCTTGATAAACTCAAGGTGGTTTACAATATAAATAGAACATTATAACAAACAGAATGGAACAACTATAATCAAAAGTCACAGTTTAAAAAAAATTCCAATGAGGACTGCCAGTAATAATAGCTAATTATTCACAATGTAGTTCTGAATAAAACTGTCTTCAGTTGCTTCCTGATGATCAGAAGTGATGGGTCCAAGTACACCTCCTTGCAGGGGCTGCCATGGCAAAGGCTCTCTCTCTTGCACCTACCAAAACAGCATCTTTAATCGGTCAAACTGTCAGAAGGGCTTCTCCCTGTGATCTTAATTTTCCAGGCAGGAACATCTGGGAGAAGACAGTCCTTCAGATAGCCTGGTCCCAAGCCAGTAGGGCTTTAAAGGATAAAACCAACATCTTCAAATGGCCTAAGGAGTGGATTGGTAGCCAGTGGGGACTTGATGCTCCCAATAGCTGTCCCTGTCCAGCAGTCTAGCTGCTGCATCTGCATTAGCTGCAGTTTCCAAGCACTCTGCAATGGTAGCCCCTATAGAGCACACTGCAAAAATTCAGTCTAGATGTAACTAAGGTACAGATCACTGTGGCTAGATCTGAATGATCCAGGAATGGACACAGTTGACAGCAGTAGGAGCTAGGCAAACACACTCCAAGGCATAGCAGCCACCTGATGACTGTTGTGTCAAGCAGCCCTTCTAAACTGTGAACCTGGCTTTTCAAGGGGAGAATAATCCCATCCAAGACAGCAGAGATTTCAAGTCCCTGGTCTGCCATTCTAGAAACACAGAGAACCTCAGTCTTGTCAGAATTTCAGATTGTTCACCCTCATCCAGCCCACCACTGACTCAAAGAACCAGTTCAGACAATTAACAGCATTCTCGTAATTAGGCTGAAAAGAAAGGTGGAGCTTGGTATCATCTGCATATTTGGGAAATTGCAGCCCATACCTCCTGGTGACTTCTCCCATTGGCTTCATATAGATATTGAACAGAATAGGGGATAAGACGGAAATCTGCAGCATCTCACGTGATTGGCCATAGGGCAGAGCAGGAACCCCACCAAGACTATTTTATGAGATAACCCCGCAGACAGGACTCGAACTATGATAGTGTGGTGCCCCTCAGTCACAGTGCTGAGAGGCCGCTTAGTAGGATACTATTGTCATTAATATCAAAGGCCACTGACAGATTCAGCAGAACTAACAGTGTCACGTTCCCCTTGTCTAGTTCTTGTTAGAGATTATAACCAAGATGACCAAAGCAGTCTTTGTTCCGAATTGTGGCCTGAAGCCAATTCAAATGGGTATAAAGAAGGATTTAAAAATCAGTCTTTTCCAAGAACCCCCAGAACCTATTCTAGCACCTTGCCCAAGAATGAAATATTGGAGACTGGTCAGTCGTTTTCTAACATAGTATGGTTCAGCTATGTTTTTGTCAAAACAGGTCTAATCCCTGCCTCCTTGAGCATAGGTGGCATAACTCCAGCTCTCAAAAAAACATTTACCACTTTCCTTACCCACTCAACCAGTTCCCCTTTGGCAGCTTTTATCAGCCACAGACAAGGGCTGAGAACACAGGAGTCCCCTGCTGTCCCCTACCAGCCTTAGCTTGCTCACTGAGCTCCACCTCCACCCCACCATGCCCATCTGCTCACTTGTTCATGCACCCTTCTCTGGCCAATGTACCTTTCCCCCCATATGATTGGTGGTCCTAGTCACTGCCACTGCTAAACTCTGCCTGTGGTGGTGGCAGTGGGCAGAATGTGCAGCTGGAAGTATAGCAGAGAGCACAGTTAGGCATTCAAGCAAGTGACAGGAGGACTTATGAGGGGGAGGTGGTGTGGATGGTAGGTGAGGAGCATAAGCAGATATGCAGAAAGGGGGGCATGAGTGGGAGGGTCCTATGGTGGCATGTTGTAGTGTCAATAAGCAGGGGGCCCAAGCATCCATTTTCCATGGACCTAGGAAAACAAGAACCAGTCTTGATTCTGATATACCAAGTTACACAGTTGCTATAATTTAGTCAGTTCCACAGACCCAGAAAACAGGCCCTGTACTGTTTCCAGTGCCAAAGTAATGTGGGGTCCTGAGTTGCAGCTATCAGAAAGCTTTCATTCCCTGCCAGGGGGTAGTTCCTTTGTCTTTAAAGAACCAAGGCAGGTGAATTGGGCCAGTGGGAGCAGTGCTCTGAAGCTTCTTTACACTCACCTCATTATGATGAGATCTAGCCTAGCCTCGACTAGGGCACGGTCAGACCACTTCATCCTGAAGGCCCACCTGAGTAGCCTAAACCCTTCCTGTTTGGGCAGTGAGTGGATTTATGCTCACCCATGGAGCTGAATGGACCCAGCCAGGTTCCAGGAAGCTCTATGGGATCCAACGCCCCTGGCAACTTGTTAGATGAGCTTGTGGAAGACTGGCTAACCATCTCTCTAACCATTGAAGAAATCACTTTGTGTTTAGCCGAAATAAGATTTTAAATTATTTAGTCATCTATTGTTATGACTGTAACCCGCCCTGAGCCTGCTTGCTGGGAGGGTGGAATTGAATGAAATAATAAAATAATAATAATAATAATAATTTTTTATTTCTATCCCGCCCTCCCCGCTGAAGCAGGCTCAGGGCGGCTCACAACATAAAATACACATTACATCCATTATACTTATAAAAACATAGTTAAAACAGTTATAAATTATTAAAATTAACATGACAATATGGCGTTATAAACATTAGATTTTTAGTAAAATTCAGAACATAAGAGCATTTCCAGCAGCATACCTAGCTTTATCACTTGTTTTATCACTTGTTTTATCACTAGTTTTATCACTAGTCGAAGGCCATCTTGAAAAGGTGGGTCTTACAGGCCCTACGAAATCGATCTAAACATCTTAGGGCCCTCACCTCCTCAGGGAGTTGATTCCACAGTAGTGGAATAAATCGATTTGGGCACCCCCCTTACTGTCATTTACTTCCTTTTCCTTCTGCTTTGGCTAGGAGTCTCCTTAAGCTCTCAGATCTTCCCTCTCAAAGCCTACTCACAGTTCTCCCTACCCAACAACTCTTTTGAAAGTGTAAACCCCATTCTCCTTCTCTGCAAAGCTCTTACATCTCTTCTGCAAAGCTCCTACAGCTCCTTTGCCAGATGTGCCCAGAGTAGTACAAGTGTCTAAGAGATAGTGACTAGTTAGACAGAGCCGACAGTTGTATTTGGGCAAGGTTGCTGCAGGTGTTCTTTTTTCTTCCATGGTAAACGTATAATCTGGTTATTTGTCACTGGAACAGGAAACTGTGAGTCCTAATCTTTGTGATGTACCTTATGGCATCCTGCTGCAGTGAACAAGAAACAGAACTCAAGATGAAGGAGCTACAGAAATAGAAGGCGACATAGGTGGGGTTAAACCCCCTGTGACAGCCCCATCTACCCTCAGAGGCAACATTTTCCCTCCATTTTTCTTTCCCTTTACTGAGGCCTTTTCAAACTACCTTTGTATTCTGTTTTAGTAACTGGTTGCTAATGGTTTTTTTCTGTCATTTTAGACAAACCCATTTTAATAACTGGCTGCTAGTGGAATTTATTTACCTGTGCATACAAACCCACTTTCAGCAGGTTAGCAAAGCATAGTTGAACTGCTTTTGAAGGAAACTACTTTCTTCCATTTTCTACCCCTTCATTGCACTTCTGAATCACTATGGTGTTGTTAACCTGTGTTATTTCCAGACTAAGGCCATGCTAGTGAGAGGAATCTTTTAAATCTGTTTAAAATGTCCAAAGTGCTTCCTACAATCCTGCTTTTTCCCCCTGCCCTTTTTCACTACACAATCTTCTTCAGACCTTTTTTGAATGTTCTGAGCAGTATAGCTCTAAACCAATATAGCACTTCAGTGTCATAGCATTGACTCAATGGAGTCATTTCAGTGGTGCCACTATCGCACTTAAGTACTAAATTTATTTATTTATTTATCATATGGTGCTTGACCTAGAATATTTTTTTTTAAGCCCAAGAAAGATCACATGGCAAAAAAAGGATGTGCAGGGAAAGCAGCGATGTTTGAAATGACCACGGCACTTCAGACAGAAGGAAATTTACTATATGAAACTCCCATCAAGCCAACAATGAATAGCATCTGGTTTAGAATGCTAATGTGAAAAGGGCTGAGCTGCCCTAGTAATGTGCTTTCTTCTTTGCTGAAAAACTCTGGCTGTCCCACCCTGTCATGGTATAATATTTTGGTTGTTTGGTCAGCCCAGGTACCTGAGGGGAGGATTGGGAACCCCCTTTATCTTTAATGGCACTTGAGACATTTTTATATTCCAAATTAACATCATATTTTATTCAACATAAAGGGGAAAGGTCAGGTGAAATCAGGAGTAAAATGTCTGAGGTAACTCAATATAGCTGAGGTAAAATCAGTACATGCACAGACTTTCAGTATAGTGAGAGTTTCTTAAGCTATTCACAGTTATTTAAATTGTTATATTGATAGGCTTTTAATTCAGTGTTTTCCTAAACACTTCAGTATACTTTCTTTGGGGATTATCTGGCTCTTTTGGTTTCCAGAAGACTGGTACACTCTTTTCAATACCCAAATTCCTTCTCTTGAAATGCCAGTACTCATCTTGAATTTTTAACTGACTATTAAGGTCTCTAAAGGCAGTTTCTAACCACAGTAGACCAAGGATCTCTGCACTCTTCAGAGCTAACTCCCTATTTGACTGGGTAGGGAAATTCTCCTCTCACTAGAAGATCTATCCCCTTTCCTTGGTCCAAATGGGAGTCTTCACTTACTTCCTTGCCAACTTTCCCCCAATTCTCCTGTCTGGGCTAAACTGCTCTCAGTTAGGGCTGAATTCCGAAACTGTCAGCATTTGACTCTTTCTCAGCTAGGACAGAAATCAGACTGTCAGTAGTCAACTCAGTCAAGGCAGAAATTTGACTGACTCTCTCCTCAGCATGCAGCTCTTAAGTCTTTCTCTGCTTAGCTAAAGCTAACCAATCAGATTGCTTGGAGAAGCTTGTCAGTCAAGGCTCTCCAGTGCTCTGAAGAATTAACCCTTCACAGTCCTTTTCCTGTTTGTTCAGCACTTCTATTTTTTTTTTTTAAGTTCCATCCATCACAGGGTCAAATCAATTTTTTGTCTTTTCATAAGGCTGGAGGGGTTATACATGCAGATTTTTTTCCTATTCTTCTTAGCATGGTTATTTCTTACTCATGTGGTAACATAATGATGTTAGTTGTTCCAGCCATCTTCCCATTTCTCTCCATCTGGATTTGTAATTTCCCTCACCCGATGGTTAAAAAGAATCCTCTAATCAGGTCCTGCTTTGTCTTCATATTGGAATTCATCATCATATGGCACTAATTCAGGCTTGTAATATGAATAAGTTTTGGTATTTATCATACCTTCTCTAAAGGAAGTGCCTTTAGAAGGAAAAGCATCAAGAAATTCCCTGCCCTTCACTTTCTCCTCAACCTTTAACCTTTTAATCAGTAGCTGTAACCTGAGGAGATCGCACAATGGAAAGTTAATTATGAGGTCATGAAGATGAAAGAGTCTGACTTGCATTTCTAAAGGTACTTTACTTTAAAATTATCCATGATTTACCTGCATAAAAGGAAAGGAAGTTCCTAAAGATTATTCTAATTGAGGCAGACTTTTCAAATCATTCAAATGCCAACATGTTCAAATGAGAAGGCAATCTTTTCAAGCAGCTCATTGGGTAATTCTTATGGAACAAGGGGAGAGGAGAGTCTTTTCATTGACCATGGTGAGTGTGTGTGTATCCACTGAGATATGATAAAGGACATGAGGTCATGAAGAACCTGAGGCCTAGTTCTCAGGCAGTCATATTCTTGAGCTATGGATTATGTTGTTCGCCTACCCAGACAGAAGCAAAATGCAATTGAAGGCATTTCAACCTATGATTTCTGTTCCAAAGTCAAGGATTCAGGGAGGCATGCATGACTATTTTAGAAATATAGATATAAAGAGCAGCCTTCCAGTTAGGCAGGCAGGGCACTGGACCACCATCTAGGCCAAGGGGATTAGACTAGATGACCCTGGAAGTCCCTTCCAACTCTATGATTCTGTAACGTACTCGAAACGGAGACGAGAGTAGGGCAACATGGTTTATTGGGAGCACGTAGCTAGAGAGGGAACACGCGGGCCGGGTCCCGCTTATATACAATCCCGGGTACAGCCTACTGGGTTGGTCGGGCCAATCCTGCCCCGTTGAACTTCCCGCCACAGCTGGAGATAGGCGGGGAACTGGCTCCCGGCGCTGGGGCTCCTGGGACTGCCCAGTTGCCCCCCCGTCTGGTCGCATGACATTTCTTGATACACTACACCCCTCCCCCCCTGGTTAATGTACAAAGTCCTGTAAATATGCGGGGGGCCGGCGCTCCCGGGTGGACCGTCTGGGGGTTTCGGGTGGAGGCGGCGCGGCCGCCGGGGATGGTGCTTCGGGGGGTCCTGGAGTGGACGGGGGCGGCCCGTTCGGTTCTGCGGATCCCTCGGGCTCGGTCGGCCCCGGTACCTCTGGCGCCCGCATCCCGGATGTTGGGATCGCGTCTTCTAGGCGGTCTCCGTTTGGCTCCTCGCGGGATATAGCCTCGTCTGTGTCTGCGGGTGCCTCCGGGAGAGTGCGGCGCCTCAACTGGTCAATGTGCCGCCGTAGCACCTGGCCCCCCTCAGTCGATATGTCGTAGTGGTGGGACCCGGTTACCCTCAGTACCCGCCCCGCCACCCAATCGGGGCCCCTTGCATAGTTTCGGGCGTAGACTGGGTCGCCCGCGAAGAAGCCCCGGACGGTGTCTCGGACTTCGGGACTCCCGCGGGTGTCTGAAGCTCGGTCGGGATGCAGCCGGTCCAGCCTGGTTATGAGTTTGCGTCCCATGAGGAGCTCAGCCGGGCTGACTCCTGTGACCGGGTTGGGTGTGATCCGATTATCGAAGAGGAACGCGGCCAGCCTGTGGTCCCAGTCCCCCTGTACAATTCTGCCGAGGGCCTCCTTTGTTGTGCGGACCATCCGCTCTGCCTGGCCGTTGGTGGCCGGGTGGAAGGGAGCCGACCTTATGTGCCTGATCAGATATCTTTGCAGGAACGCCTGGAAGTCGGCTGAGGTGAAGGCGGCCCCGTTATCAGAGACTATGGTGTCCGGGATGCCGTGTGTGCATAGGACCCTGCGCAGAGCTCTGACCGCGGCTGTGGACGAGGGGGACCCTACGGGGATGACCTCCAGCCATTTGGTGTAGGAGTCCACTATTATGATGAAGGTTTGCCCCTGGAAAGGGCCCGCAAAGTCGATGTGGAGTCTCGACCATGGTTTCCGGGTGGACTCCCACCTAGTGACGGGGGCGCTGGGCGGCTCGGGCCGCGATTCCTGGCAGGTCTGGCATCTGCGGACCCAGCCCTCGATCTCCCCGTCCATTCCCGGCCACCAGACGTAGCTCCTGGCCAGAGCCTTCATTCGCACTATGCCGGGGTGAGTCTCGTGTAGGGATTCTAAAACACGCCTTTGGAGCGGGGGCGGAATCACTACCCTACTGCCCCATAGTATGCAGCCCTTGTGTGCGGCTAATTCCTCCCTCCTCGCCTTGTAAGGCCTGAATTCCTCACCCATGTTTCCCTCTGGCCACCCCCTCACCACCCAGTCGAGCACCCGTGCCAGTGTCTTGTGTTTCTGAGTGGCCTTGGCCACCTCCGCGGCGTGGAGTGGCGGCTCCGGGAGGCTCTCTATCATCATGACCTGGTGTGCGGGTGCGGGGTCCGGACCCGTCTCCGGGAGCGGCAAGCGGCTGAGCGCATCCGCGTGACCCATAGCCTTGCCGGCCCTATGAACCAGTGTGTACGTGTATGAGTTGAGGAATTGGTTCCACCTCAACACGCGCTGTGAGAGTATTTGGGGGGTCTGTCTGTCTGGGGCTAGTAGACCTAAAAGGGGCTTGTGGTCCGTGGCAATTGTGAACCGTCTCCCATATAGGTACTCATGGAACTTGCAGACCCCCGCCACGATTGCCAAGGCCTCTTTGTCGATCTGCGCGTAGTTGCGCTCGGCTGGGGTGAGCGTGCGGGAGTAGTATGCGACCGGTACCTCCCTCCCATCTGGCAGCTGATGCCCCAGGACTGCCCCCACCCCATACGGCGACGCATCGCATGCCAGGATGACGGGGAGGGCCTCGTCAAAATGGTGGAGCACCGCATTGGACACCAGGACGTCCTTGACCGCCTGAAACGCGGCGGCCTGTCGTTTGCCCCAAACCCAAGGGGCTTTCTTGTCCAGCAGCCGGTGAAGGGGCTCCGCGAGGGCAGCCTTGTGGGGGAGGAAGGAATGGTAAAAGTTGAGCACCCCCAAGAAGCTTTGTAGCTCCGCTTTGCTCGTGGGGGCCGGGGCTTGTACGATGGCTCGGGTCTTTTCTTCCGTGGGGTGGATTCCAGTTGCGTCTACGGCGAACCCTAGGAACTCCACCCGTGGAACCCCCAGCAAACATTTCTCCCTCTTGACCTTGAGCCCCGCGGTCTGGAACCGGCGGAGCACCTCTCGGAGGCGGTTGCCAAATTCTTCGGGGTCCGGGGCGGCGACTAAAACGTCATCGAAGAACGGCTGGACTCCGGGAATTCCTTTAAGGAGGGAGTCCATTATGCTCTGGAAAATCCCCGGAGCGACGCTCACCCCAAACTGCAGCCTCTTTACGCGGAAGGCCCCTCTGTGTGTCACGATCGTTTGGGCCTCTGCCGTCTTGCTGTCTACTGGGAGCTGCTGGTAGGCTTGGGCTAGGTCTAGCTTCCCGAATATCCTAGCCCCCGCTAGGGCGGCTAGGACGTGGCTCACTACCGGCACCGGATAGGGGTTGTCCTGTAGAGCCTTATTTATGGTGCATTTATAATCGGCACATATCCGCACCTCCCCGGTTGGTTTGATGGGGGTAACGATGGGGGTTTCCCAAGTGGCGTAGTCCACCGGCTCAAGGACGCCTTGTGCCGTGAGGCGGTCTAGCTCTGCCTCAATCTTAGGTTTCAAGGCGAACGGGACCCTCCTGGCCTTGAGCCGAATCGGCCTGACTGTGGGGTCTAGGGGCAGGGAGATGGCCGGCCCCCGGTAGCTTCCTAGGGACCCATCGAATACCTCGGGGAATTCCTTGCAAATCTCCCCGAACCCACGGGGCGTTAAGGTCTGCCCCACCCCCTCCACGCGGATTCCCATGGGTTTGAACCAGGCCAGACCTAGCAGGGTAGCCAGCTGGCGCTTTACCACCAGGATGTCCAGCGGGCCGTGGAAGGACCCCCGCTCGACTTGTACCCGCGCCCACCCTGCAATTTGCACCGGGTTCTTCTGGAAGTCCCGGAGTATGAAGTCTGCCGGCCGAAGTTGCAGCCGCTGGCGGGGACACAGTTCTCTTAGGGTTTCCTCCGCTATGAGGGAAATGGAGGACCCTGAGTCCACCTCCATTTGGCAGGGGTTCCCCTCGATAAGGACCGTCACTTTGATTTTATCGGGGGAATCGTGGGGCAAGTTCAGTACCTGTAGGGACGTAGAGTCTATCGCGTGGGACTCCGCGGACTTGTGGTACGTGGTCGGCTTCCTGCGGTTGGGCTTGGCTCGGCAAGCCCTGGCGATGTGGCCGGTCTTCCCGCAGCTCCTGCAGTCCCAGGTCCGGTACTGGCAGTCTCTCCTCTCGTGGGGGCCGCCGCAGCTGGCGCACTTGGTGGCCGGGGCTCTCTCTGACGCTGGTGGTCGGTCGGTCGCTCGGGGGCATTGGGTCGCTCTGTTGGGTGGCCCGGCTGGGCGGCGTAGCTGATGGGCTTCCTCCTCCTCGGGGCCGTCGTGGTCCAGCTCTTCGTGGTGGGCGGCTTCCATCTTGGCCCGGGGAAACGTTCGGGCGGTTCGTTCCCACGCCACCGCCTCGCTGAAGGCGGCCTGGAGGGTAAGCTCTTCTTTGGCGAAGAGCTTTTGCTGGAGCCTTTCGTCGCGGAGGCCCCACGTGAATCTGTCCGCCAGGGCTTCCTCCAGTTGGGGGAGGTTGCAGTTCCCGGCGAGTTTGCGGAGGGCCGCCAGGTAGTCCGCGGCGGACTCGCCCGCGATCTGGTCCCGTTTGTGGAACAGGAACCTGCGAGCCACCCGCGAGGGCTGTGGTGAGAAGTGTCCCGTGAGGAGTCGGATGATCTCGTCATAGGATTTCTCCGCCAGACGGGCGGGTGCCGAGAGACCCTTGGCGATCTCGAACGTGGCAGGCCCGCAGACGCTCATGAGAACGTCCCTCTTTGCTCCGGCGTCAGTGATCTTGTTGGCCCGGAGGTAGAACTCGACCCGCTCCGCGTAGGACTCCCATCCCTCTGGATTTGTAGGGTCGAAGGGCTCGAGGTAGCCGGTGATTCCTCCTTGGTTGGCCATGATGGCGGCGGCGGTCGCTTGTTGCCCAGATCTCCGTCGTAGCCGCTGAGGCTAGTATCCCACCTTCGTCGCCAGTGTAACGTACTCGAAACGGAGACGAGAGTAGGGCAACATGGTTTATTGGGAGCACGTAGCTAGAGAGGGAACACGCGGGCCGGGTCCCGCTTATATACAATCCCGGGTACAGCCTACTGGGTTGGTCGGGCCAATCCTGCCCCGTTGAACTTCCCGCCACAGCTGGAGATAGGCGGGGAACTGGCTCCCGGCGCTGGGGCTCCTGGGACTGCCCAGTTGCCCCCCCCCCGTCTGGTCGCATGACATTTCTTGATACACTACAGATTCTATGATTTTGCAGCCTATCAGTTCTTGAAAGACCTAGCCAGGGATCCTTCACACCTCTGTCACTGGTGACGTCCTACATGGGTAAGGATTCTTCCCCCCTGCCCTAGTTTATACAGATATTGTAAAATATGTACTTTGCATACAGGTAGAAAGCATCTTCAAGACTGAACATGTGACCCTCATGATGAAAAGCACATTATATCACTCAGGGCTATATTTGCATAGCAATGGCCCTATGCTGGGGTTGTCAGCTCTGGGTTGAGAAATTCCTAGAGATTTGGGAGTGGATCCTGGGAGGGAAGGAGTATAATGTCATAGAGTCCATGCTCCAGAGCAGCCATTTCGTGAACAGAACTTTGCAGTGTGGTAATCAGCTATAATTCTGGGAGATCTGTAGGCACACCAGGAAGTCGACAACTTTACCCTGTGCTTATTTTGAAAACTACATAGAGTGCATGCAGACAGACGAGAGTGAGACCTCTTTGACATGCTCAACTTACTTCTGATTTTCTTGGCAGTCAATCTACAGGCATCGGAATTGGTTGGGGCAGAGTTCTTCCACACACCTGCCCTTTCAGAGCATTTTCCCAGTAGAGCAGTCAGTTTATTTTCTTCAACATGTGTCTTAAATAATTATTTTCAAGGGAGGCTGCTGTCATCAACTGTATTGTCATTGGTGACACCACATTACTCCCTTTGTTTGTTTGTTTTGTTTTTTAGAAAAGCCCTAAATATCTATATAACAACGCAGTGTTGTAATGATCATTTAAGCAGGTTCTCTGAATTCCCCGATTTTTTAAAAAGTAAGCCTGTATCACAGTGGTGTCAAACATGCGGCCCAGAGGCCGAATCAGGCCCCCAGAAGGCTCCTATCAAGTCCCCAAGCAACTGGCTCTTGTCTGCTTCCTTCTCCCTCTCTCTTGCTTCCTTCTGCATCTCAGCTTGCTCTACAAGGCTTGCTCAATCACACAAGAGCTACAGAGCAAAATTTTCTCCATCAGTTGAGGCTCTTCTCCCTCCTGGTCCCCTGGGGAGAAGGGAAAGAGCCAGAGCTTCCTTTGCCCAGTTCCCTGGATCCCATGGGAGAAATACAAAGAAAGCACCTTTAAGACCAACAAATGCTAACATTGAAGCACGTTTTAAGTTTTTCTAAAAAAAAAAATTAGTCGTGTTTGTCTGTGTCCTTTATAAAGTTTATATCTCTGCCACCTAATCTTAAATAGGTACACACATGGTCCGGTTCAACATAGCCTGGCCCAGCCTGACAAGGTCTCATTTATGTCAGATCTGGCCCTCATAACAAATGAGTTCAACACCCCTGCTCTATTGTGTTCCATTATGGAAATATGTGTTTACTCTTATATCTTGGCTAGGAGAGACACTAGAGACTTTAAAAAAAAAAGATAGGGATTCAGAGAACCTACTTGAGCTATTCTACAATGATGCATTGATAGGAGACTGAGGAAGAATCGCACTGCTACAGCACCAACCCTAAATCAGACTTTTCCCTGCAGCCACTGTGGCCGGACCTGCCTATCCCGCATTGGTCTTGTCAGCCACCAGCGAGCCTGCAGCAGACGTGGACTATTGCACCCTTCTTAAATCTTCGTTCGCGAAGCCAAGCCGAGAGAGAGAGAGAGAGAGAGAGAGAGAGAGATTGACATATAGATATTTTAGGGCCCTTTAAAACATTGAAACAACTTGTCTTCAGGGTGACCGGGGGGGGGGGGGGAGAGGGAGTGGTTTGACAATCCTGAGGATTTAGACATTGAAAAATGGGCTGGAGGTGAGTTGGAGTGGGTGAGACAAAGAAAACCAATGGAAATGTCAGGGTTTTTTCTTGAGCAGAAATGCACAGGACCGCAGTTCCAGCTGGCTTGGCATCAGGGGGGTGCGGCCTAACATGCAAATGAGTTCCTGCTGGGCTTTTTCTACAGAAAATCCTTGTGTAAAACAATGGTGACATCAGGGGATGTGGCCTAATATGCAAATGAGTTCCTGCTGGGCCTTTTCTATATAAAAAGCCCTGAAAATGTTATGCACAAGGAAAAATCCAATTCAAAACAGGCTTCCAGGAAAAGATCAGGATAAAAATGTTTTCAAAAGAACCTAATCCGTACCCCTGGGTGGGAATAACCCAATGACCCAAAATAACTCAAAAACGCTTGCAGAAATTAGAAGATAAACCAAAGCAATATAGGGCCAGATGCAATGGGGGGAAAACATCTGGAAAGTCCCAATATCATGTTGGTTGTTTCACTACCCACAAAGATAACACATGCAACTGAACATCTATAGTAATCCTCCAAGTATACTAGAGTAGGTGTGTAAGTAGGTTCCTATGTGCTATTGGAAACACCCCTTTTTGCAGCAAGGAAGCATTTATATGTATTCACTGTATGCATAGAGGGCTTACTGTACTCTGCAGGGGGCATACATGCACCCTTCATCTAAACAGGTTCCATAAGAAAGATCCAATGTACAGTTACTTTAACAATAGAATCAGGGACGAGTATCTGGACAAATAATGGGAGTTTTGTAAATGCACTGAATATAACACCAGAAGAACCAGGTTGAACAAGCATTAACTGTATTGTGTGTACAGGGATTAGAAACTGAGATGAATTCACAGCCATCAAAGCCAAGGTAATCCTTCTTCTTTCTACCTCTGCACACTGCATGCTGTTTTGCATATTTGTATAAAGTCATGTGCAGCCCTGCTTTTTGGTATATTGTGTGTGCGCGCGCATGTGTGTGCATGCACGTGCACCTGGAAGTCATGGCAACCTCTGGTGACTGACCCCTACTGGGGGCCTGGAGGATATTCAGAGAGGTGGCTGAATAAAGCCTGCCTCCACCTCCTGACTGCTTGTATTCCAAGGACATCTCCCATCCAAGTACTTGCTAGAGTCAACCATGGTTAGCTTCCAAGATCTGATGAGATCGGACTTGCCTGGGCTATCCAGGTCAAGACCCGCCCTGTGTGTGTGTGTGTGTGTGTTTTAAAAGCTCTTACCTACATAGGAAGACTACATGGCTAGTACCATGTAGGAAATGTGTTTCTGGGTTGGATCCAGCCAGTTTTTCTATAGCTGAAAAAGGAAGGAGAGGGTCTCCTTTGACCACCGAAAGGCTATGCTGGTAATCATGGGATTGGCATGGATGAATGCCATGTGTGATGGGCATCGACATAAAGAGGGGCATTGGGAGAGACTGTGAAAAAGCTCGCCAGATCCAACCTCCTGTATGGATATACATGCAATCTTGGCACACCAGCATTCAGTAGTCCTTGCTTCCTTCAATTTCTGAAGCCAGAATATTCTCTGGTCCAGGAAAATATACCCAAGCAAAGAGAAGCCATTTGTGCCTGCCTCTTACTACCAGAACATGAAGGTTTGGGGCTATGAGTTTTTATTTATTTTATTATACTTCATTTATAATGAAATAAACCTTTCTCCCCAATGGGGACCCAAAGCTGCTTGCATCATTCTCCTCTCTTTCATTTTTATCCTCGCAACAACCCTGTGAGGTAGGTTAGGCTAGAAGTACTGGCCTAAGGTCATCCAGCAAGCTTCCATGGCAGAGAGGAAATTCGAACCTGGGTCCCTCTGGTCCTATTCCAGCATTCTAACCAGTACACCACTCACCATTGCATGCACTATCTGATTATAAATCATCCATTCTTCATTAGGTGGTTTGAAAACTAATGAAGTGTGCTTAGAGCACATGAAAGCTTACATTCTGAATAAAACTTTGTTGGTCTTAAAGGTGCTACCTGACTCCTGCTTTGTTCTACTGCTTCAGACCCACACGACTGCCCATCTGGATTTATGTAGACATCAATACTTGTTGGCAGTCTGTAACAAAACAACACACGCACACATTAAATCACACACCTGATTCCTTCATTTTTTCCAGGTTTAAAACTGCTAGAATTGCCTATAACCTTTTTTTTTTTTCATTTAAAGCAGGAGGCAGGTACTCCACGGGTATCGCTGCTGATGGCTCAGTTCCAAATCTGAATATCTGGATGACAGGTGCTGCGGTCCACGTTTGACAGATGGTCAGCAGAAGCCCTTTCCTGGTTTCCACAGTTATTGCCTAGGCATGGTGATTAAAACGCTAATCTTCTCCACTGCCTCATCTTTTGCTGAGCAGAGATCAATGGGATCTGCAATACAGGCTACTTCCAGGCTTCTTTTTCAAAGAAACTACCCCCCCCCCCCCAGGATATGACACTTATTTCTAACCTATTAAATGCTTAAAACCTATCCCTTTTCTCCCTAGTTTGGAAATCACCAATAGGCCTGCAAGATATAGAACAGCACTCAGTGATATATTGTATAGATTGTTGACATTCATATGTGGAAAGCTGGCAATCGCAGATGAATTTTGTGAACATTCTAAAATAGGGTTCACATTTCCCCCTTTTCAGTCTTGAATCAGCGAATGCTCAGAATCATGTTTAGGTGACAGTGTTCACAGGACTGCCTCTGCATCAGAAGTTCACAAACTTTGCCTGGCACTCTTAGCACTTGTCTGTCTGGGGAATTTTGCTGTAACAAAGATCCATGTGTGAAGAAATTCCTGAGATCCAAACATGCGCTGTCAGTACAACAAATACAAATGACTTGCTCACAGAAGAAGGTGGAATCCTCACTGGTTATGGTGCACTGTGCATGCATCAAAAGTCTTGGTGCTGGTTGTAGTTAGGCATCATGAACCAATTCCAGTTTGTGATGAGAATGTGCCAGATTTATTCTATGTTTTGGTCCATATTCATTTTAATTTTTAAAAAGTGTAAATAACATTTTTATTGCCCCCCTCAAAGGATCACTGTGAACTTCCCACACCAAAATCCCAAACAATATGTTCAGACTAATAGTACTAAAGACACCTTTTTTTGCATTTTATACTGATGTGCTAGTACTAAATAGTACTAAAGGCACTTTTAGGATTGCGGACAATAGCACCAAATAGTACTAAGGAAACATTTTTTTGCAGTTTATACAGCTGTTTTAAAATATGTACGCAGGTAGAAAGTATCAGGATCTGATGTTTAAGAATGAACATGTGACCCTCACTATGAAAAGCACATTATATCATTCAGGGCTATATTTGTACAGCAATAGCCCTATGGTGCAATCCTAAAGACACTTTCCTGGGACCAAGCCCACTAAATAATATGGGATTAATTTTGAATTAACTTCTTCAGGATTGTTTCCTAGTCATGTCTTCAATGAAAATATTGATAAAAACATTTCGGTAATTTTCTGTGCTGCATGGTCTTATATCATTGACGTCCTATACTTACCCAAAATCAGAATTCAACACAGGTTGTAATGGCTGAGTATCTTCCTATTCATGCTGGAAAAATTAACTAATGCTCCTTGAAGTTGACCATAGATCTTGATCAACTGCCTTGCCTCCCTGGGAATAAGGGGCACTGCCCTTAGTTGGTTCTCCTCATTCCTCCAGGGACTCTCAGAAGGTTGCTATTGAGGAGGAGGAGTTTTCCCAATGAGACCTGAATTGTGGGGTCCCACAGGGTTCACTCCTCTTTCTGGTGTTATTTAACACACATATGCACCTTCTTGCCAAGATCATCAGGAGGTTTGGAATTGGGTGCCATCAATATGCTGATGACATTCATCTCTTCCTCCTGCTGGATAAGCAGCCAGCAACAGGGCTCTTGATACTATCCCAGTGCCTGGATATGGTAGCCAATGGTCAAGGGGGAGCAGGCTGTAGTTGAATCCATCACAAGATGGAGATCATATGACTGAGAAAGACTGAGATGCTAGCTAAAAGGTCACATCCAAGACTCAGTGGTGCCCAGTTGGCAGCTGTAGACTTTGTAAAGAGCCTCTGCGGCCGAGGTCAGACGCACATAAACTGACGAGATGAGCATGGATGAAAGCCAGATGCATGTCGGATTTCATGCGGTTGTCCAAACATCAGCATCTGGCAATGGTCGTTGGCTCGTTCGTGTCCTGAATTGCCACGACTGAGACGCGGACTTTTTTGATAGTACATTAAATCTGGAATAAGAATGCTTCTGAAGACTCCCGCGCGTACTCTTTATGTTTGAATGCTCTATTGTAGCCGACTCATCGCAAGTGCACATCTGCTTCCCTGCAAGAGCCCACTCTAAATGATATCATTGCACCAACAATTGTTGACTCAGCCTTCCAACCTTCCGAGGTCAGTAAAATATGTACCCAGCTTGCTGGGGGGGGGGGGGAAGTATAGGTGACTGGGGAAGGCAATGGCAAACCACCCGGTAAAAGGTCTGCCATGAAAACTTTGTGAAAGCAGCATCACCCCAGAGTTGAAAATGACTGGTGCTTGCACAGGGGACCTTTCCTAAATGGGGGGGGGGGGAGGCAGATCACTCACCTTTGCTGTCTCCCTGCCAGGGGAGGAAGATAACCCACCTTTGCCGTCTCCCCGCCAGGCGGAGATACAGCAAAGAAAGTTGCCGTGCTCCCCCCCCATTTAAACACCACGGTGGGGTGTTTAAATGGGGGGGGAGGAAGATCCACCTTTGCTGTCTCCCCGCCAGGCAGAGAGACAGCAAAGAGAGTTGCCGTGCTCCCCCCCATTTAAACAGAACGTCGGGGTGTTTAAATGGGGGGGAAGATCACCCACTTTTGCTGTCTCCCCACCAGGCGGAGAGACAGCAAAGAGAGTTGCCGTGCTCCCCCCCCCCATTTAAACATCATGGCAGGGTGTTTAAATGGGGGGGGGGAGGAAGATCACCCACCTTTGCTGTCTCCCCACCAGGCAGAGAGACAGCAAAGAGAGTTGCCATGCTCCCTCCCCCCCCCATTTAAACACCACGGTGGGGTGTTTAAATGGGGGAGAGGAAGATCACCCACCTTTGCTATCTCCCCGCCAGGCGGAGAGACAGCAAAGAGAGCTCCTGGGTTTCCCCTTCCTTTCTAGGTTTTTAATGGGGGGGGGGCAGATCGCCCACCTTTTCTGGCACCTTTTTTTTAAAAAAAAAGCCAAGCACAATATCCCACGTACTGCGCTTGCGTGAGTGTGGAATGCCATCTCAAAAAATTATGTCCGGTTGAGACCTCTGATCAACCAGTGACGGGACCAACTCTGCTTAGAACTGAAGGATGGAGGGATTTCTGATCAGGAAATTTGTTGTAAAAAAGCTGTGGGGTATAATAGCGATGGGTTAGGGATGGATTTAATGGTGAGTGTGACCGCGGCCTGGGTGTAGTTGGATTCTGCACTATCATTGGATAAACAAGTGTCCATGGTTGCACATTCAGCATTTTTTACCTACATCAGGGCCACCAGCTGGCTCCTTATTTCTCTGGGTCAGATTCTCCAACATTGATCTATGCAATGGTCACCTCCAGAGTGGGCTACTGCAATTAGCTTTATATAGGCATATCCTTGAAAATACTTTGGAAGCTGCAGATGGTCCAGCTCATATTATTCCAATTCTTCAGCAACTACACTGGCTACTAATTAGTATCTGGATCCAGTTCATGGTGTTAGTGACGTGTTATGATTTAAAACCCTTAATGGTCTGGGATCCTCCTACCTATAGGACCATCTCTTCCATTACAACCCCCAAAACTTCCTTCAGTCATCATCTACAGGCCCCTTGTAGGTGCTTGACCCCAGGATGGCTTAGCTAGCTGTCACCTGGGGAAGGTCCTTTTTAGTTGTGACCCCTACCCTGTGGAATACATTCTCTGATGACTCCCGTGCATTTCTGGATTTGTTTAATTTCCTCAGGGCATGCAAGGCTGAATTGCCCTCCAAAAGAAACTTTGGAACAGGGGTGTTGAACTCATTTGTTAGGATCTGACACAAATGGGACTGTAAAGCCAAGACATGTGTGTCATAAAATGGAAAGGTGAGGGAATAGTGGGATTTGGCAATGCAATTTTTAAAATAAAGCATCAAGAAAAAGCACAAGGATCACAGCAGAAAATAACAATATAAAATGCTCTGAGCCTGGAAAAACAATGAAATGGCATTGCAAGCTTCCCTGCCCCCTCCCCACCCCAGGGCCTGCTCAGATTGATAATGGCTCTCCAGTGTAATATCTCCTTTTGGCTGTGGGTTCCCAAGTTAGGGTATTCGCTAGGCACTAATTCCCAAGTCCACTGAGCAGAGACAAGTTGGCTCAAAGCATCAACCCGTTATAGGGTTGCCAAGTCCAACTCAAGAAATATCTGGGGACTTTGGGGGTGGAGCCAGGAGACTTTGGGGGTGGAGCCAGGAGCAAGGGTGTGACAAACACCACTGAATTCCAAAGGGAGTTCTGGCCATCACATATAAAAGAACCACGTGCCTTTTAAATGCCTTCCCTCTATTTGGAATAATGAAGGATAGGGACACCTTATTTCTGGGCTCATAGAATTGGACCCCCTGGTCCAATGTTTTTGAAACTTGGAGGGTGTTTTGAAGAGAGGAACCTGATGCTATGCTGAAAATTTGGTGCATCTACCTCAAAAACAACAACTCAAGCCCCAGGTACCCATGGATCGATTTTCTATTATACCCTATGGAAATTGGTCTCCATAGGAATAATGGAGTGCCCAGCAGGCATTTCCCTCCCCCCCCTTTCTGATGACCCTGAAGTGGGGGGAGGGCCTCCAAACTGGGGGATCCCCTGCCCCCATCTGGGGATTGGCAGCTGTAACCCATTATTTGCAAGGACATAACTCCTGGAGCTTCAGCCAAGCTATAGGAATTCTGAAACAGCACAGAAAAAGCTCCAAGGAAAATGTGGAATGGATTGTCCATAAGGTCTCTGGGTCCAATCTATCTGGGCACAGATACCTTAATGGCAAACCCACTCCACATTTTCTTTGCAGCTTTGTTTTCTGCTGCAGCCAGACAAGGCAGAAAGAGCAGGGAACTTCAACAGCCTCAGAGCTTCAAAGGGTGAGAACAGGAGGGGGAAGGGGTGAAAAGAGCCCAGTGGGCCTCATTAAAGCCCTGGACAGGACAGTTCTGGATCACGGGCTGGATATTTGACACCCCAGCTTTGAAGGGTAGTCACATATTTGGGCTGTTTTAATGGTGGTATGGTGATCGCCATGTATTTTAATAATTTAATATTTTAGTATTTTGGTGTTGGCATTTTCTATTTGTTCATTGTTTTTATGTTGTTTTACTTTATTAATTTTAATGTAAGTCACCACAAGTAGTGAGTGGTGACTAAAAATCTAATAAAGAAATTATTTTATTTTAAAAATCCAAGCCTCATGGTTATTTTTTCCTATAATATCACTACATAGAAGTTTTATAGCTTCTTATTGTACAGGTAAAATAAAGTGTGACTATATAAGCGACAATCATATTTTTGTGAATTTTATTTTATTGCATACTTTACATGTCTCAGGATCATTATGTGCTTGGTTGTATTGCCTTTTTTTTACTGTCATGATCTGTATGCATTTTTCAGAGTGCTTTTCTTGAGCCATATTTGTTTATTTATTATTTTATTTACATTATAGTCTGGATTGATCAGGTGGACTCAAGGCGGATTACACATAGGGAGTCAGTACGATCAACAAAATGAGACATTCAGTGCATTAGGATTTTAGAAGACTGGAAACCACCAGAAAGAACTGAATTATGTTATAGGATCCTGTTTACAATATACAGCAGAAAAGGCCACGAGTCATGATCATTTGTCTAAGTAGGTTTGCGGAACCATCTTGTGCTGTGCAGCTTTATTGCCTGCGCATAAAAGTCCTCTTGAATAATTCAGTTTTCCATAGTTTGTGGAAGGTCAGGAGAGTGGGAGCTTCCCTGACCTCCTCCGGCAGGCCATTTCACAAGATGGGAGCCGCAACAGAGAAAGCACATATATGGGCAGTTGTTGATTTAGCCCCTTTTCAGGTTGGCATCTGCTGAAACCCCAGCTGACGTGAGTGGATTTGCTGTGGTGGTACACAGAAAGATAGGAAGTCCCATAGTTAAGAAAGTCCAACACCATGAAGGGCTTTTTATGTAATAGCCAATAACTTAAACTGAGCTCTGTAACAAATGAGCAACCAGTGGAGGGCTTGCAGAATGGGTAATATGCATACTCCATTTACCTCGTGCTAATAGTTGAGCAGCTGGCCTGAAACCAGACTGAAAAAGGTTTTGAGCAGATGAGTTACCCAAGAAGACTTGGAGCTGGTTCGCTACTGCTCGCTCAGTCACTTCATCCAGAAAGGGTAGATTGGGGTGGAATTCTAGCAAGAGCTCCTTTGCATATTTGGCCACACACCCCTGATGTAGCCAATCCTCCAAGAGCTTGCAAAAGAGCTCCTGCTAGAAGTCCACCCCTGGGGTAGATTAGAGACCAGGCAATAATTGGCCACATCATTTTTTGGAGGGATGGTTTTTTAACTAGTGGCCGAATATGAGAGCCAGTTTGGTGTAGTGGTTAAGTGTGCGGACTCTTATCTGGGAGAACTGGGTTTGATTTCCCACTCCTCCACTTACAACTGCTGGAATGACATTGGGTTAGCCATAGCTATTGCAGAGGTTGTCCTTGAAAGGGCAACTGCTGTGAGAGCCCTCTCAGGCCCACCCTCCTCACAGGGTGTCTGTTGTGGGGGAAGAAGATATAGGAGATTGTAAGCCGCTCTGAGTCTCTGATTCAGAGAGAAGGGCAGGGTATAAATCTGCAGTCTTCTTCTTCTACTACCTTTTACCTCTGCCTTGAGTTAATTACTGATTTATAAAAGTTGTTAATTCCACCCCAATCTACCATTTCTGGATGAAGTGACTGAGCGAGCAGTAGCGAACCAGCTCCAAGTCTTCTTGGGTAACTCATCTGCTCAAAACCTTTTTCAGTCTGGTTTCAGGCCAGCTGCTCAACTATTAGCGCGAGGTAAATGGAGTATGCATATTACCCATTCTGCAAGCCCTCCACTGGTTGCTCATTTGTTACAGAGCTCAGTAATGTGGTCCTTACCTTACATGATTTTATCAGTCAGGATGATTCAGTATGAGTTCTCTGCCAGCACTGTTCTAGTTATCTCCCAGCTGGATTACCATGGAGCTGAGTTTCATCCTACAGGCAGGATAGATAAATGTGGTTGATAGCTTGAAGTAGCTTTGCTTTCCATGTTTCCACTGTTGCCTTAAGAGTACACATGTTTGGAATCCTGAAATTCCCCAAGGTGCTCTGGAATCTAGTAGGATTCATGAGCCTCTGTGGGTGAACCATTTTGACTGAGCCCCTTCTCATACACAGTGTCAAGGCTGCATTCACCTTGGTTTGAAGTAGGTAGTGGCCGGACCATGGTTCAGAGCAAATCTCTTGCTCTGAAACCAAACCTTCTAGTACAGGGGTGGCCAATGGTAGCTCTCCAGATGTTTTGCCTACAACTCCCATCAGCCCCAGCCATTGGCCATGCTGGCTGGGGCTGATGGGAGTTGTAGGCAAAAACATCTGGAGAGCTACAGTTGGCCACCCCTGTTCTAGGATATGACTTCTTTCATGTGTTGGTCTGTCACAATTTGGTAGAGAACCAAGGCAGTCAAAGTTGTTATTAAATCCTGAGTCAGTCCAGATGAGGCATCATCAGCATAGACACTGAAGTCTTCCAAAACAATATGAATCTCCAGCACCACATCCAACAACACCTCTGCCAACTCTTGGAGGTTGGCCAGTAGACAAGCAGAATGCCTAACCTATCCTTAGTCTGTAATGTAAAGGGTATACAGCCAATGCCATTGATAGTTTGCAATGGAAGTCTGCAGAAATTGAAGAACTCACAGAGGATAATAGCCACACCTCCTCCCTGGCCAGTTGTGCAAGGCTGGGGGAGGACTGCATTACCAGTTGGTTGGTACAGATACATTGCATTATTTTGACACTAGTTGGCACAGACACACTGGATCGTTTTCTTCCAGCCATTTTCTGTTAAGCAATTTCCTCTTCCTGCAGCATTTCATAGAGGTGTGCAGTTTTGTGTTTCACTGATCTAGTGTTGCACAATATTAGTCTAAGCAGGTGAAATAAGAACCCTTGTTTCCTCAATTCTCAGGATGGTACAAATGTTAAATGGGCAACAAGCATCCTTGCCAAATGCTGGCCACCTAAATCCTACTCCCATACTTATCAGCAACCAGTTGTACTGAAATAGATTTAGACATATTTTTTCCCAGGCAAAGATTTCTCCCAAATTGTTAATAATTTAAAAAACCCTCCTCACAATTGCTATTGTAGTGTCTGCAAAAAAAGCCATATTACAGTCAATGTCCCCTCTAAGCTGCGGAATCTTGTGAGCAAAAAACTACTTTGTGTGCTACTGGCATTAAAGTTGTGAGCTACTGCATAAATTAGTGTGTTCTGGGGTCATCCTTCCTGAGCTAAGACAAAAATGTATGAGCTGGAGGCTAAAATCTGTGAGCTAGCTCACACTAACTCAGCTTAGAGGGAACACTGATTACAGTTCAGAGGCACAGTCATGATGGTGTGCTGAGATTAGAGACGTCCAACAGGTATAGCAGATAGGTAGCTGTGGTGTACCTCTCTGTGTGTGCCGTGGTGGTGATTGTGGGTTAATGGGGAGTTCTTCTTTCACTTGTTTGTAGTGCCTTGACCCTGGCTTTGTGCCCCAGACAATGAGCAGCTCACACCAAGAGGGTCACACCTCTGTAGCTTGCATGCTCTGCTTTAAATGCAGAGATCAGGCCTACCTGAGTGAAGGAAGAGGAAGTGGGTGGGGTTAAACAGCATCTCATTTCCAGATCTAAGAAGACAAAGACTCCCAGATGCAAGCCCTCTGCCCATTAGCCAGTACGGTGCCTCTGGTGTGTGCTCTGTTTTGCAATAAACACTAAATCATATTCATGGTGTCTGAATTAATTTTGTGCAGGCGGTGATTACCGGGTTTTGTAGCTATGTGAAGCCTTGGAATGGTTTTCTATGTAGTTTTGGAGATTTTTCAATGTGCATTTGTCCTTTCTGCACCACTCTCTTTGCCAGTCCCAGGATAAGCATTCTCTAGCAACAGTCACTCAGCTGTTGCCTGGGAGACCAGGCCTGTTGGCGCCATACATCTTGGATATGTCAGTCCCCAGCCAAGCACTGTGGCATAAGGAAGCTGTGAAGCCCTGAAGCTTGGATGTGATGGACTGTGGAGCCAGCAAAAGATGCTTCTTCAGCCAGGCTTTCAGGCACAGAAGATCTTTTCTCGTAGCCTTCAGAAATGAATGAGTGGTTTCCTTGTAAATACATCAAACCTATAAGAACAATTTGTGTGTTACCAATTCCCAGACATAATTGGTGGCCACAGAGGACTGAGATAACAAAATAACATTTCACCCACTGAAAATGTTGTAATCAATCTGGCACAAAGGCACAAATGCAGCCAGGAAACATACACATACACACACACACTAACACACACACCCTAGTTGGTGATAGATGTTGTGGAGAATAAGCTGCAGTTGAATTTCTTTCAGTAGTTTTGAATTGGGGATATTCCAGCTTATTTTGTGAAGTAATTGATTCGTGCTTAATGTACACTGATTTTATTAACTTAAATACTAATTTCCAGATGAGATTTCATTGAGGTTATAATTGCACACAAACGTATGTAATGACCAATTTTTAAAGATAGATTCAGGGAGTGGCAACTGATGTGAGAGGTGCACGAGGAGTGCATATGTGTGTGTGTGTATATGCTTGTGTGTGTGTGAGAGAAATAGAGCACTTAACCGTTAACCTTTGCTAGTAATTTTTCCAGCCAGTGTTATCACTTGCAGCTGCTTTTCTCCCTCAAAGCTGGGAGTCCAGCTGGGTTCTCTTTGACATGTGGGGGGTCCCCAGTGTGGAGCCTGTGGGCACCACATCACCCACCAACCCCTATCCTGGTGCCCACCAAGTGCTTTTAGAAAGTGGATGTGGATAATGGGCTTTTGCATAATACACCTTCTGATAGGCTGTCTTGATTAAAAGGCTTTTGCCTGAAATGCTGGAAAGTTAGAGTTATATGTAACCTCAGTGTCTGACATTTTGTAGTCGACTGCCTCTTGAAGCAGCTGTTTTGTGATTGGCTGCACCTACTGCAGCTGGCATTTTGTGGTTGTGCCCACCCCTCTGTGTCATAATTCTAAATGTGCCCTCAGGCTCAAAAAGGTTGGGGACCCCTGCTATACCGGGGGGAGGAGATTATTTGAATTAGTCTCTTCCTTCTCCTTCCTCTCACAATGCCATGTACCCAAAGTTACTAATGCGTGTAATCCTCTAAACCCTTTTCTTTTCTGAACTAGTTAGAGTTGCCAACGAATCCAAAAAGGGGAGGTCCTTTTAATTTTGTGGAAGCAAACTATGTAAGTGCTTAAAATTAAGAACATAGGAAACATTTTGCTAGATCAGAGTCAAGTAGGGTTTCCAGCCATTGGCTTACAACTGGTAGGAATCTGGGGAAATAGGGAATGTCATTGCTACATCAGCATTATGTCACTTCCTGGGAAGATCTGCTCTAGGAATTGCAGAAAACTCTACAGTAAGAGTTCCAGAGATTCTTAGAGCAGACTGGCATCACTTCAAGGCTCTCCAGAAATCACATAAAGCTATTGCACCAACAATGATTTATTTTCCCCCCTCCTGCTGGCTACCGGAGAGCTGGCAGGAAAAGGAGTTGGAGGCAGGAGATTTCTTGCCTCCTCCATTGGGAACCTGTTATCCATAGATCCAAGGTGAATTTCCCCATATTTCTGTCTTCAGCAATGGCCAGCCAAATGCCTTTGGAGTTTCCTGTGCAGCATTTGATGGAAAAGTCACCCCCGCATAGTATGTGATAACTGGAAGTAAACTATTCATAAATAACATCAAATGCTATTTTTAATTAGTATACCTTACAGGTCTGTGTCTGTGTTATAAAGATGCTCAGAACCACCATGCTAAGATGATTTCTGAAACCCTGTTCATATGGCCTCCATGTCAGGAGTGGGCTGGAATTTCAAAAGATCATTTTTGGTGAAGAAACGAAAAGTTTGTAAATGTTAGGAAATGACTACACTGTAATCAAAATGAAGCATGTTGGCTTTTACAGAATGATGTATAATTTGTGTTTCTCTGCGCTGCTTTGGTTTGGGGTCGTTTCAGATTACAAACTACAGCTTTTGAAACCTGCTGTTGAGCAGCGAGTCATTGATTCCTGATTGTTCTTGCTCCAAGCTCTTTTGTATGCCAAGCCAACAGTCGAATACAGATACTGCTTGGCCCAGGAAATAAAAAGCTGCACCACTGACGCATCTAAGGGCTTGTTATAAAGTGCTCATGTTTGCTGGTGAATGACACACTGCATCAACTATGCAGTGGGGGTTTTGTGTCTCCACCACTCTCTCGTACTCTTTTCTCCTTGAGACCAAAGTGCACAAGTAGCAGTTTCAGCTGTTTTTGGTTCCTCAAATTGCTCCATGGAGCTGCTGTTGGCCTCACTGCACAACACATCATTAACATTCCTACATACATATTTCTCAGTGGAGTCAAAATCCTTAGAACATGATTTTGTGCCATGATATGTCTTAGAAAAAGCCAAAAACATGAATTGGTGGTGAACAGTGAAGACAATCTGTTTACTGCTAGCTTTCTAGCACCTGGTTGGAGGGAAAAAATTAAAAATCACCATTGGTACCAATGTCCCCTCTAAGCTGCGGAATCTTGTGAGCAAAAAACTACTTTGTGAGCTACTGGCATTAAAGTTGTGAGCTAGTGCATAAATTATTGTGTTCTGGGGTCATCCTTCCTGAGCTAAGACAAAAATGTGTGAGCTGGAGGCTAAAAATTTTAGCTTAGTGGGAACACTGATTGGTACAACAGCGCTACATCTCTTCTGGGGGAACCCAGTGACACCAGCCTCTTCTAGGAATTTCTGGAAATTACTACCATAGAGTGTTCAGCATTTCCTAGAGAAGAAAGACATCACTTCTGGGTTTTCTCACTATTGTGCCTATTTCCCAACCCTCCCAGAATCCCACCAGTTGCCAGCCATGGCCAGCACCCCTATGGGTTTTGTCTTGCAAAACATCCCCTATATGCTTTATTTGAAGCACCTGCATAGTTTGCTTCCAAATTTAAAAAACTTGCCCTTTTCAAATAGATTAAAGACCTAGCCCACAGTGTTTTCATTTGCAGGACTGATGCCTGGCCAAGATCAGGCATAGTGTAACACTCAGAGGAGATCAAGAGTACAGGACAGGATCAAATCCACATGGAAGACAGAACTGGGGCATATTGACCAATGTCAAAACGAGAAGACATTGTTGAAAGTGGAAGACCATTTCATTCAAAAGACCAACATGGCAGGCTGACCTCAGGAGGAAGGATGTCTTTGCAAGGTACATGGAGGAACTGTTGAGCTGTCTGAAGGGATTCATTTCCTATTTCTTTGGGACCAATGAAGATGTTTAGAGTTTGCATTTGGGTGCAAACAATCACGTACAAAGTCCAGATTCCTTTAATCAATTCTGAAGTGTTCGTTATGTAAAAAAAAAAAGTCATGTGCCTTTAAAATACTCAAAGTTCATGCAAACATTTTGTCTGGTGACTACATCTATATATTTGCAAAATGGTATATTATATTACAAGCAAATGAAGCATCTCTTTGGTTTCCTTAAGCTCATTCCAGGTGAAGCATGTTGGAATGAACCTTTATGATATGATACAACTAGACAGCATTAACAACACTAATGTCTAGGTCCAGAGATTGAAGGATTGATTCAGGAGGACCAATAATATGGTCAGACAAACTTGTACTATCGTGCTGCCACATATGAAATGCAGTTCTGGTCGCCATATCACAAAAAGGATATTGTAGCACTGGGAAAAGAGCAGAAAAGGCAACAACCTTTTCCCAAGAGTTAGGAGAACCTTTCCTAAGAGAAAATGATAAAAAGCTTGGGGTTCTTTGGTTTAAGTATCAGACAACTAAAGGGGAACGTGATAGATGCCTATAAAATTATACGTGGGGTGAAAAAATGAATATAGAGAACTTCCTCTCTCTTTGCTACTGTATCAGAACTTGTGGTCACCAAGTGAAGTTGATGGCCTGTAGACTGAGGACAGACAAATGGAAGTACTTTTTCACTCAAAGAATAAATACCTTGTAGAATTTGCTGCCACAGGATATAATTATGGCCATTCATTTAGTTGGCTTTAGAAGGTTATTAAAACAAATTCAAGGAGGAAGCATCTGTCAAGGTTCATTAGTCACAACAACTAAATGGAACCTCCGTGTTCAGAAGTACTGTTTCAGAATTTGTGTCATGACCACTGGGTGAGGCTTGGGTCTTTGAGCTCTACTTGTAAGCTTTCCAGGGCTTTCTCTGTGCTCCTTGTATCCCCTGAGCTCTGGTTTCCAGGTTGTTCACCACAGCACTGGGTTTGTGGAAGACATGATAATGACTGGTGCCTGTTAAATTTTTTTAGTATCACGGCTCCTGTGAATGCCTGTAACAGCAAATTAAGGATTAAGAGCCCTGTGGTGCAGAGTGGTAAACTGCAGTACTGCAGTCCAAGCTCTGCTCATGATCTGAGTACAATCCCCGTGGAAGTTGGATTCAGGTAGCCTGCTCAAGGTTGACTCAGCCTTCCATCCTTCTGAGGTTGGTAAAATGAGTACCCAGCTTGCTGGGGGTAAAGTGTAAATGATTGGGGAAGGCAATGGACTTCGTTGTGAAAGCAACGTCACCCCAGAGTCGGAAACAACTGGTGCTTGCACAGGGGATTACCTTTACCTTTTTAACAGAGGATTAAGCCATATTCCCACTCCATCATCTAGATATCTGCAAAAAAATGCAACATTAAAATAAAGTGAGGAACAAGCACAATGTGTGTTCTCTTTCTTTTTAGGGTGATTTGATTGGTGGCATTACTCATGGAGAGATTTCTAAACACTAATAACGAACAATGAAGTTCTGACCCTCTCCCAACCCTAAAGAACCTAAATACTATATTTAAGAGTGCACTGTAAACTCGAATTCTCCACCACTGTGTACATAATCTTGTCTCTAATGTTTAGCACAGAACTTCAGTGTTCTCTAACTTAATAGGCTTAAACATTATTCCTTCAAGGTAATTGTGCAGATACCTTTCCATAAAATACACTCCACATTGCCAACAACCATTCAAGTTAAATGAGCACAAGAAATGTTAGATGCGGGTTTATTATACTGTTAATCCTTGCTGGAAGGCTTCCTGAATTGTTCAAGGGTAGTATTGGGACTGATGATAAACTAATTTGCCATGGGTCTTAAGTTCATGTTATCTTTTCTTATCAGCCTAAGGGTAGGTCAAGGGGTGGGCGTAGAATTAAAAACATTTGAGAAACCAGGGTGGGTAAAGTAGGTAATTCACCTGCTACTGCAGAGTGTCGCTTTAGCAATCCCCTTTCCCCAAAAGGGATCATTTAATGGTTCATTTAATGTTTGGAAGCAATTTAATTTCTAGCATTTATATAAAGATAAGATAGCATACTGTGCTAGGATTGCATACTTCTTTTGAGGCAAGTATGCCTTTTTGCGTAGACATAGCATTTTCCGGAAACAGATAGGTGGACATATAAGACAGAGCTCATATTGTGGCAGGCAAAGACGCAGTGGCAACAATCCAGTGATCTTCTCCCGGCAGTGAGCTTGATCAAATAAAGATTTGAGCAGGGATGAGCTGCGTTCTGAGAGGAGCCTTTAAAAGCCTTTTAGACCCATAGAATTACAAATAGTGTTTACCTTGGGGGCTTTTGCGAGCCAAGTCTTCAGGAGAATCTTTTAAAGATATTCTAAGATAACTTGTCCATAATGACTTAAACTTTGAGGCTCTTCCTCTCACAAACAGTCTCAAAAATCATACTTGAAAAATCTGTAGAGCCAAGAGGTTCTGAGTTCAAATATGCTCTCAGCTATGAATTCAAGTATGCAGGGCTTTTCAAGTAGAAAAAGGCCAGTAGGGACTTATCTGCATATTAGGTCACACCGCCTGACATCACCATTGTTCCACACAGGGCTTTTTTGTAGAATAAGCCCAGCAGGAATCATTTGCATATTAGCCCACACCCCCTGCCACCAAGCCAACCAGAACTGTGTTCCTGTGTATTCCTGCTCAAAAAAAGCCCTGTAAGTATGTAAGAGCCATCAAGTCTCAATTGACTTCCAGTAACCCAGCAAGGGACTTTCAAGGCAAGTGAGAAGCAATGGTGGCTTGCCATTGCCTTCCTCCGCAGAGGGTCCTTCCCCTCAGCCTTCTTCCCAGCTCTTTTGAGGACAGTGCAGAAGTCCATGCATGCATGAACTCCCAGCTGCTAACATGGATTCTGTGTGAGGGAGAAAAAGGAACTTATAAAGACATACAGTTGAAAAGGCTGGGTCATTCACTGTTAACAATAGTGAGCTTTCCACCACCATCATAATACCGTCTTTGGAGCATACTATACTAGCTTTTCATACAGGAATTCAGCCCCGCTCCGGCCGGGCCGCAAAGCGGCTGCACGCTGCGGGGCCGTTCTTTCCCTCCCCGGAAGGAGGGGAGGCTGGAGAGCTTCCCGGGCATCCGGGTCCTGCGTGTGGGCAGTGTGTCGGGGCTATATATAGCCTCGACCCCACCCAAAGCACGCAGTCTCGGCTCACCCACCCACCCTGCAGTAGTACAGGCTTGACCGGTCCTCTTATTAGGGGCCAGGTAGGAATTTTTTCACTCTCACCTGATTGGCCTGCGGTGAGGTGTTTTTCGCCTACCTTGTACTGCTGGCAGTGGTGTAGAAGTTAGGGAGGGGAAGGTTTAGTTTGGTCACTTGGCAGAAGGAGCAAGGGGTTTATACCTTGCAGGTGAGCACCCAGGCCTCTGCACCTGTTAGTGCAGTCGATTCGCAGGAACGGCAGATGGGCTATACGGCTCAATGCTGTAGAATGTGGATCGTTTTCATGCCTTCCCCTAAAGTCGCCTCCTTCTGGTGATCGGGGCTGAAGCTGAAGGGGAGGGCAGTTTGTGGCCTGGCCGGCCCAGCATTAGTCACAGTTATATGGCTCGTACTGGGGGCAGGGTGGCTTGCCCATTATTGGACTTGGTGGGGTCAAAGGAAGACCCCAGGGCTTGTCCAACTGCAGGTAGCCCTTGCCGTGTTAGTTGTGTTAATTAAATAAAGTGGCCCATTTTCCCAATATTCTGTGTCAGCCTCTTTATTCCAACTGGGGGGGCAATGAATAACTGCCATTGTGTTGGAGGAAGAGCCACTTAAGATGGTAGACGTCTCCTTAGGCTGGAGGAAGATGTCAAGTTTTGCTCAGTGGAGTGGTAGGATACCTGCTATTGTCCATTCATATGAGAAATGAACCAAATAGTCAATTAATTAAATGCATACGATATAATGTAAGACTCAGCAAAGGAGACTGAGGCATAAGTATGGCCATGCTCTTGAAGAAGAAGAGGAGGAGAAAGAAGAGAGAGATTGGATTTATACCCTGCCCTTTACTACCTGTGCCGCAGAATGTTAAAGCTGCAGTACTGCAGTTCTAAGCTCTGCTCATGACCTGAGTTCGATCACCGGTGGAAGCTGGGTTTTCAGGTAGCTGGCTCCAGGTTGACTCAGCCTTCCATCCTTCTGAGATCGGTAAAATGAGTACCCAGCTTGCTGGGGGGAAAGTGTAGATGATTGGGGAAGGCAATAGCAAACCACACTGTAAAAAAGTCTGCCGTAGAAATGTCACCCCAGAGTTGGAAATGACTGGTGCTTGCACAGGGGACCTTTCCTTTTTCCTTTACTACCCGAATGAGTATCAGAGTGGCTTACAATCTCCTTCCCCTTCCCCTCCTCACAACAGACACCCTGTGATGTAGGTGAAGCTGAGAGAGCTCTCCTAGAACTGCTCTTGAGCAGAACAGCTCTGTGAGAACTTGTGACTGACTCAAGGTCACATCAGCAGGTTCATGTGCAGGAGAGGGGAATCAAACCTGGTTCTCCCAGATAAGAGTCCACACACATTACTCTAAGGTAACATCACCCAGACAGTAATGTTCCAGGCAGAGAACAGGAGATCTTCAGAGAAGATCTTTTCAAGGAACTCACATAGGCAAGATAAAGCTATCATCTCCTCTGTAAAGTAATCTGGCTCCTGAAATGCATAACTATGAGAGTACTGTCTGGGTATACTCTGAAGCATCATCTCAGTTTGCTCAGGACAATGTAGTTCTTGCCTAACAGATTGTGCCAATGCACTGTAGTACCATAGAGCAGTGTTTCCAACCTGTGGGTCAGGAGGACCCAAAAGTGGGTCACCCAAAGCCTCTGAAAGTGGGTCACAGACCAGCCCTCCCTAATGGCCACCTGTGCCCTTTCCATTGCTCTCTTTTGTATTTTAGAAACCAAGATCTGATCCTGGAAATGGCATCTTCTATGTCATGCATTAGTTGGTATTTTTTTCTTAACTGCATCTATATGTTGATCAAGTAAAATGTGTCCTGATGGTCACTAGAGGGAGTAATGGAAGGGTTCTCAAAGACTGGAACGTAACCTCCATATGCAAAGGCTTGCTTGGGGTTCCTTGCTTCTGCAATGTTTCCTTGTTCCTCAACAACATCTGTTAGCCACAGGAGAAAATGAAATACTGCACTATATGGGTGCCAAGGTCATAGTTTGCCTAGGGTTCTGAAAAACAATGGGCCAACCCTGGAAGGGTCACCATATCAAATAAATTTGGACTTGTAGGTCATCATACTAAAGAGGTTGGGAACCACTGCCATAGAGTACAGCCCCAAACTCTGCAATATAAAAGGATTCTGAAGGAAATACAAGTCCTTTTCAGACATTCATTTCTGGTTCTCCAGCCAGAGGCATGTGTTGCCCATGATCCAACCAATATGAACAGTCACTATTTTTTGTGAATAGGACAACGTGTCTTTTCCAATTTTGGAGCATATGAACTGAACACTGGATTTTTTAGGGTACATAGTCACATGTACCAAGGCTATACGCATATGGAAAAATATGTGCATACAAGATGGCTATTGTGCCTATGAGGAAAATTGGGGTTAGCACACACTTCCATTATGTGTACTAGGAGCACCAAAATATGACTGTCTGACAAGGAGAACCAGAGAGAACCAGAGAGGATTGTGAGACACTCCAAAGGGATCTGTTGAGGCTGGGTGAGTGGGCGTCAACGTGGCAGATGAGGTTTAATGTGGCCAAGTGCAAAGTAATGCACATTGGGGCCAAGAATCCCAGCTACAAATACAAGTTGATGGAGTGTGAACTGGCAGAAACTGACCAAGAGAGAGATCTTGGGGTCATGGTAGATAACTCATGGAAAATGTCAAGACAGTGTGCGATTGCAATAAAAAAGGCCAACACCATGCTGGGAATTATTAGGAAGGGAATTGAAAACAAATCAGCCAGTATCATAATGCCCCTGTATAAATCGATGGTGTGGTCTCATTTGGAATACTGTGTACAATTCTGGTCACTGCACCTCAAAAAGGATATTATACCATTGAAAAAAGCCCAGAAAAGGACAACTAGAATGATTAAAGGTTTGGAACACTTTCCCTATGAAGAAAGGTTAAAACGCTTGGGGCTCTTTAGCTTGGAGAAACGTCAACTGTGGGGTGACATGATCGAGGTTTACAAGATTATGCATGAGATGGAGAAAGTAGAGAAAGAAGTACTTTTCTCCCTTTCTCACAATACAAGAACTCGTGGGCATTCAATGAAATTGCTGAGCAGTCGGGTTAAAACGGATAGAAGGAAGTACTTCTTCACCCAAAAGGTGATTAACAAGTGGAATTCACTGCCACAGGAGGTGGTGGCAGCTACAAGCATAGCCAGCTTCAAGAGGGGGCTAGACAAAAAATATGGAGCAGAGGTTCATCAGTGGCTATTAGCCACAGTGTGTGTGTGTATGTGTGTGTGTGTGTATGGCCACTGTGTGACAGAGTGTTGGACTGGATGGGCCATTGACCTGATCCAACATGGTTTCTCTTGTGTTCTTAAGGATCACACAGCCGGTAGAGTAGGAGGTTTTAAAAATATTTATTTATTTATTCATTTATTCAGCTTATATCCTGCCCTCCCTGCCAAAGCAAGCTCAAAAATGCTGTATTGGGGGCAGATGGAGAAATAAATAGGGAGAAAACTTTTCAGATCTTGAATGAAACAAACATTTTAGCAGCATATGATAAAACAGAACAAGAACATTTATGCACTGATCTAGTATATGTTTGGCTTTAGATACTTCCCCCACCCCCTTTAACAACTAGTAGGACAAACATTTATTTGTGATACCCTCATTCCCCTCCCAGAGTTGCTTTTTTCACTTCTGTTCTTTCAACAAATCCTTTTCAGAGCCTCAAAACTGATATGTTCTGGGGAGATGCCAGGGAGATGTTAAAGACTGGCATGACTAGCTACTGTGATTTTTATCAAGACAATAGGCTTGAAGCAAGAAAGGAAGGGAGGGGAGTGTGAGAGTTCTCCATGCAGAATTTAGCCACTTAATCCAGTCTTGTGGACTGGCAGGATCTCAACAAAAGAAAAGAAACCAAATTACCCAGCTCCGCTTTTTTGGGAGATTGAGCCACTGTCAGCAGGCCAGAAGTTAATTCCCTCGTATTCCTTGTTTGCCACCAACTCTGGCAGGCCTCACTGAGCCAAGTTTCCTGTGTAAATCTGTCAGCCGCAGTGATGCACAGCATGATGTGGTACAGACAGGACATGCAAAGAGTGTGGTCTTTTCTCCGAATCAAGTGCCTCCAAGTCAGAGCCTGGCACCGGAGCCTCTACCTTCTTTTTCTTCAGCCTGACTTATGATTTTGATATGACATGAAAGAGAGTTATGCTCATTACCAGAATCTCCCTGCTTCCCACCCACCCCTCTCCCCCAAACGCAAATTCTTGCCAATAATTGAAGATTGCTCTGTAGATTGTTGTTATATTCAGCTCTGTGTGTGGGAGCCTTATATCCCTTCTGGCAAACTACAGAAACTTCCAGCTGTTCAGCATCTTGCTGAGAAAGATCACTGTTGTAAGGTATGATATGTTAATAAGGCAGCTGAGTGCTCAGTCACTGAAACAACACTGGGGAGAATAGAAATGTGGCATCAATTTGCTAGGCCGCAAATGCCTCTTTGACTAGTCACAGTGAACGACACTTCTAAATGGAGGCCCAACCTGAGTTCTTGGGTGGATAATGTGACATAAGAGGAAACATACCCAGTAACGGTAGCATTATTAAGCACATAAGCCATTTCTCTGTTTTAGGAACCCAAGGGGCAATAGAGCCCTGGGAGGGGATGAATCGAATGTCAAACCTTAGCAACTTAAAACTTCTTTTAAAAGTGAATCTCCTATCTCTTCCCTCTGCAAGTTATAGTTCTTAGGAAACGTCAAATGGAAGCTTGACTACTTGACATGCCATTTTCTAGAAAATACTTGGGATATGCGTACAAAAAACAAAAACAAAACAGCAATCCTGAATATTTCTCAGATCCCAACATTGTACCAATATTTTTCAGGCTCAGCATATCTGAACCCCAAAGATGCCATTTTTGGTGCACAGCTCTAACAAAAGTTATATTCCGTTATTTGGACTATTTGTTACTGATGGGGGCCAGTGGGTTATGTAGCATCATATATGGTATGTAAAGTGCTGATTAGATTCTGAGCTCGATGCTGTAGATGACTTTACTGTGATTTTAGCTGTTCTTGAGTGTTTGTTTTATTATTGCTTATTCTGATGTACTCCGTCCTGTGCCTCCATGGGGAATGGGCAGAATAACAACAACAGCATGTTTAGTAGACCAAGCAGCCAAAGGCACTTTATAGGCACCAAAAGAAATGCTAACAAAAAAAAAAAATCTCAGAAACACTTGTGGGTTTTCCCCCTAAGTGTTGGCTGGTGGGAAAGTTCACAATAATGGTGTCAGTTCCAAATGGAGGCAGGGGGAGTTTACCTATCATGACTGTCCACAAGCTGAACATCAATGCTTACATTTATAATTAGACAGAAGCCACATCCTTGTTTATCTTGTCCTCCTGTTGGATAAACACAAATAAGGGAAAGTGAGCCAACCGCTGAAAAGCTATCAAATGGATTAAGGGGCTTTCTTGTGATTCTTTAGGTGAAGCTGAAGTTGGAATTTGCCTCACATACTCTGAAAAACAAAACAAAAAAAACAATCTAAACGTTTTAAGGAATTTCCTTCCTCTCAGCAAAAGCTCACAGACATCAGAAGAATACATTCCTGTGTGCTTCTTTTTCCATACTTCCTAATCAGATGTAATGACTGCTCACGCTGTGTAGATGAAAATTCAGTGATGAGCACTGCATACACTTTGAAGTCCGTCAAGTGTAAAAACAAACTTGGCATTGTAAGCCTTTGACTCTGTGCCTTGCAGGAAGGCATCACCATCACAACAAGCTATATTGCACAGACTGTGGATATAAGCATGACAAATTATCAAAGGAAGCCACCATTGGTCAATATCCAGTAATTATTATGTGAAGAGTTGGTACCGGCCACAGAACTAAAGAAATCAGAAAGTTATAAAAGTTTATTGGAAAGATACCTCTGGAGCTTCTACAAGAGAGCAAAGATTATCAATGCCTCATAATGCGTCTTCTTTTCCTTTTTAACATTGCAACTGCAAAGCACTGTAAGGAACAAAGTGATGTAATTTCTGTTTGAAGGAGACTTCCAAAGGGCTCGTTTTCTGGGAATTCTGGTGCTTTTGCAAATAACAAGTTTACTGTATAAGAATATTTGACTTCCACAGCCCACATAGGGAAAAGAAAGCCAAGCCCCTATCAGCAGGACCAGAGTGAGTGAGACAACAGTGATGAGTGAAAAAAGACAGCAGTAGCCTGATCTCCTGATTTTCACTGATGAGGTGACATATTTTGTAGTGGGAGAGCTATACTTTACCAATTTCGATGGACCAATAACAGAGGCGACGAGGCGTTGTCAGGAAACAGCTTCTAGTTTATTGCAAGCACGTGCAGGGTCTCAGACTCCAAAGAGACTGAGCAACAAGCATAGAAAAATCACAGCTTTTATAGGCCTTCAGAGCCTCAAACATACTTCCTCTTTTCATATAATACATACATCATCATTCCCCATCTAGGCCTGATACCCGTTTCTCTTGTCCCTCGTGACACCCTCCTAGTAGGTGTTCTCTGCCCATATTTAGTCATAGGAAAGGGGACTCGGAAGGGGACTCGGTCTTGTTAGTACTGTTACTGGGTGTTACTCGAGGTCACTGCGGTCTGGGCATCCGGCCTTTCTGGTCTTATCTGGTTTCTCCCTATGTGGGGTGCAGGGGGAGAATACTGGGTACATATTCTTAGGGGCTTTCCAGCTCCTTTTCCTTTCTGGTAAATAACTCTAACTTCTGCTTTTGCGGTTAGCTTGTGCAACTATGTTCTCTGCAGCTAAGCTAAGGCATAGAGGAGCTAGTTCCTCTTTTCTGAAAGCTCTGCTTTTCATTGCTAATACAAGCCTCTTGTGTCTGCCTTTATTAAGCCTGCATTTCTGCTTACACTTTGATTATAGATTATTGGAGCTATCAATCTGGGGGTCCTACCACATCTCCCCCCTTTCAGGGGAACTTGAGATTTCACAGTTTCCCTGACCCTAAATGCATTGCGATCTAACAGCTTTCATCTCTTCATATATTGGTTCTCTGCAGGGTGGGGTCCTATATATGGGGTAGGCATCCTGAGCTTTGCGCGAAGCTATCGAGGGCACACACCTAATATAACCATACACAATAATACACACCAAAATGAATATAAGGAAAGCAATAAATCCTTCTTTCAGCCAGGCAAAATCAGGGAGCCAGCTGGTGAGCCATTTGAACAAGTCAGCTCCTGAGTTAAAAGCTGTATCTGCTCCTTGTGCTTCTTTTACTAGTCCTCGTAAGGTCTTAACTCCACTGAGGATTTTACCTGATTCATTAACATAGAAGCAACATACTTCTCCCAGATAAGCACATGCCCCACCTTGTTCGGAAAGTAACTGATCCAACACTCTTCGGTTCTGGAGCACAACATTAGCTATGCTATCAACCTCTTTCTGCAGTGTGAACAGAGATGAGGCTGTTTTCTCAAGGCCTTCTTGTAAGATTCGGGACAGGTTTCTTGTATAGATCTGTAAATCATAGACTCCCCAACCTGGGAACACAGAGCGTAAAACATCTAAAATTCCAGTACCCCAGGACCTTTTCCGTCTTTTAGTCTGCTGGCCCCAACGGTTGGAGGGGTATCCTAGATTTAGAACTTCATGGGCCATGATATCTTTGCGGTGCTGCCCTGCTAGTGTTAAGTGAGCCACCGAACACATGCCCTTCCAATGCATAGGTAAATATTTATACCCTGTATTTCCACACACCCAATAGACACCTGGTAAGTCAATGTAGATGCCATTGACTCTAGCATAGGAGGCATTACATAAGTTCTGGAACATTTCCAGGGTTTTAGGATATGTGGATGTGTTGCAGGCCTGTAGGTATGCCAATCCAGTTAGCCAAATAGAGGCATGTGCACTAATCCATGTGGGTGGATTGCCAGAGAGTAACCATATTATGCCTCGAGTGCCCAATTGCAAGGTGTAATTTTGAATTCCTGTTACTGAACAGTTAACACAAATTTGAGTGCCATTCCACATCAGTGGGGAAAGGGGACTAGTGCAATTAACATGAGAATCACTATATTTGCATTCCTTCTGTAAGTAGGCTGGTGAGGTGGAACGGTTGGTTTGCCACCCAGGTTTATCAGGGTCCAAATAGAGGATAGATGTACAATATTTAGCTTCCAGATATCCTACTGCTGGACCCGTACCATTTCCCACTATACACCACGGATACTGTCTTTGATGCTTGGCCACAATGGGGTGTAAATCAAACATGGTTCCATTTTTCCCTATTACACGAAAACTATCATGGGGGTTCCAAAAAGTTTTCTTACCATCTGTCTTTGTGAACATTGGTTTCCCACAGGTTTGGAATCCTATATATATATCATTAGAAGAGTTCAGGATCCAATCTGGGCCACGGAGGGGATCCCAGGCTAGTGCTCCCCCTGCCGCATGGGTGTGGGCACAAAGCCAGCATTGGGAAAGGTTAGCTATTTCTGACACATATTTGATCGGTTCATGGAAAGGATGAGTCGGGGTCTTCTCATGGAAGAGGGGAAATACCTTTCGGGTGCCAGAGGGACCCATGCTCTGGGGCGTATTAGGGGTTGAGGTCGACCCCGAAGGTGACGTACCGGACGGGGACGTCTGGTTTGCTGCTTGGAACTTCAGGGCACCTGCGGAGGCTGCTTGGTGTTTCTGGCAGGGGTCGGGTATGTGCATTGTCACACTCCTTTGGGAGCTCGAGGCCGTGGCCTGTATTTTCCAAATCACGGGGGCTTGCATCCAAAAGATCAATGCACTCACGCCTATAGCGGACAACATTTTCCCTGATGTCTATCACTCTCTGCCTGAGCTTTTTCTTCCTTTTACGCTCCAGGCACCACAGAGAACAGCAGAGAGATATCAAGAAAGATATGGTCCCAATAGCCCCTGCGCTGACTGGTATGATGAAACCGTAATCTAGAGGAGCTATTAGGGGAGCTATTAGACCCATTTAACGCTCAGGATAAGTTGTTGCTAGAAACCCAGGCTGTCAATTGTCTCTGGCGCAGCTTGCGGAAGCAAAAGAGGAAAACGAAATACAAAGCTACTAAGAACCCTAAGATGAATATCACTATGAAGACTATGCCTATGTAGGGTGCAACAGAGGACTTAGATTCTACATCAAACATTACAATACTTTAAAATACATAATCTTCAGTTCTTCTGCTGTGACGAGGTCTTCTTCCCTGTGCACTCCACCGTTTCCGGTAGGTGGAGCTCAGAGGGGATGAACCCTGTGAACCCAGCCGTTGCCGGTAGGCAAGGGTCCAGAGGATTAAGTTCTAGAGAATCTTAGTTTTAGTCCATCTCCGGGAACCGGCTGCACCTGCCAATCTGGAGCGGCTCGCTTTACATGTGTCCAATGGATCCACCTGGGCAGCCCCTGGACTTTTATCGCAGTTGGGGTAGAGAGCAGAACAGTAAACGGGCCTCTCCACTTCGGCTGGAGTGGTTGTGATCTCCAGACCTTGACCCACACTGTATCGCCAGGCTGGAACGGGTGGACCGGATTATGGACCTGCAGGGGCAGAGTTTCTAAGACATATTTTGACACAGCATTCATTGCTTTTCCCAATGACTGTATCTCCTGAAACCACACAAGGTTCCCTATCTGTGCTGGGTCGGCTTTTATTCCCTTTACAATCGGAGGGGGTCGCCCAAAAACAATTTCATAAGGACTGAGTTTTAAACCTTTCTTAGGCAAACATCGGAGCCTAAACAGAGCGATTGGCAACGCATCTGGCCATTTTAAGCTTGTTTCTTGGCATAGTTTTGATAATTGAGCTTTTATTGACCTGTTAGCTCGCTCGCATTTTCCTGATGACTGGGGCCTATATGCGGCATGGAGTCGCCAATCAATATGTAATACCCGTGATACCTCTTGAACCACCTTATGGATATACGCTGGACCGTTATCGGATCCGATAGTCACCGGAAGACCCCAGAATGGGAGAATGCTTTTTAGCAAGTGCTTTACCACCTCGGCCGCTTTTTCAGTTCTGGTGGGGAAGGCCTCTATCCAGTTGGAATAGGTACACACAAATACAAGCAAATACTTCCAGCATCCTGACCTGGGCATTTCAGTGAAATCTGTAATAATACACTCAAAGGGGGTAGTCCCTGTGTGCTGGATCCCCGGGGGATGGCTGGGACCTTGTCTGGGGTTGTTACGTGCACAGGGAACACATCTGAGAGCTGCCTTTTCACATAAGCTATGCAGTTTCGGAATGTACAGCTGCCTGTCCAATAGCTCAGCCAAGGCAGTTTTCCCAAAATGCGTTCCCTCGTGGGCCTGAACCACTAAGGGCCAGGCCAAGGCTTCAGGCACGAACAAACGCTTATCGGGCAACTGAATCCATCCTTGCACACGTACCTGGGGGGTGCCCTGGGCTGTGGCCCAGCTTTCCTCGGCCGCACTATATCTGGGGGTCCATTCAGCCAGTGGGACCTGGAAGATGGGACACACCAGCTCCTCACTCCTGTCTACGTCTTGCATGGCAGCTTGTTTTGCAGCTTCATCTGCTTTTCGGTTTCCTATACTTACAGGGCTTAGGGGTTTTTGATGGGCCCGGCAGTGCATCACAGAGACCTTTCGTGGAGCCCATACAGCCTCCAGTAACCTCAAAATCTCAGCGCTGTACCTGATAGCTTTTCCTGCCGAGTTCATAAGTCCTTTTTCTTTGTAGAGTGCCCCATGAGCATGCAAAGTCAGAAAAGCGTATTTGGAGTCTGTGTAGATGTTGGCAGTCACTCCCTCCGCCAATTCCAGAGCTCGAGTGAGGGCGATCAGTTCGGCCTTCTGAGCAGACGTTCCTGGCGGCAGTGGTCGTGCTTCAACAGTGCTTTGGTGCGTGACGACAGCGTATCCAGCGTAGCGGTGCCCATCTTGGACGTAGCTGCTCCCATCGGTGTAGTACTCGACGTCCGGACTGGGTAAAGGTGCATCAGTCAGATCAGGGCGGCTGGAGTATACCTCGTCCATGGTTTGGATGCAGTCGTGGTCGACAGGCTGGTCACTGATTGGGAGCAACGATGCAGGATTTAGAGTACCTGTAACAGTCAGTCGAAGTCTTGGATTTTCACACATCATGGCTTGATACTTGGTCATTCGACTATTCGTGAACCAATAGTTTCCTTTGTAGTCCATTAAGGTGAGAACAGCATGAGGTACTTTGACTTCGAGTTCTTGCCCTAGAGTCAATTTGTCGGCCTCTTTGATGAGTTCAGCCGCGGCTGCAATGGCACGAAGGCAGCCGGGCCATCCTTTGGCTACTGAGTCCAGCTGCTTTGACAGATAGGCAACTGGTCGTTGCCAAGAGCCCAAAGCTTGGGTCAGAACTCCGATAGCCACTCCATTTCGCTCATGGACAAAGAGAGTGAAGGGCTTCTCCACGTCTGGCAGCCCTAAGGCGGGTGCTTCCATCAGTAATCGCTTCAGTTCTTTGAAAGCATTCGTCTGTTCCGGCGTCCACAGGAATGGTTCCTTCTCTCCCCCCTTTGTAGCTTCATAGAGGGGTTTGGCGATCAGCGCGAAGTTGGGGATCCATACTCGGCAGAACCCTGCTGCACCCAGAAACTCCCTCACTTGACGTCTGGAGGTGGGTTCGGGGAGGGCGCAGACGGCTTCTTTTCGTTCATGTCCCAGTGCTCGGGTTCCTTGAGAGACATGGAATCCCAAATACTTCACTTCAGCTTGGCACAGCTGGGCCTTTTCCCTGGACACCTTGTAGCCGGCTTTCCACAACAAGTCTAAAAGTTCGAGGGTTGCCTGATAGCAACGGTCCTGGCCAAGCGCGGCAATCAGCAGATCGTCTGCATATTGGATCAAAACACATTGTCCTGGGGCCGCATCAAAGTCTTGCAAGTCTTGTGCCAGTGCGTTAGAGAAAAGAGTAGGGCTATTTTTGAATCCCTGCGGCAGTCGGGTCCACGTATACTGAAGCTTCCTCCCAGTACCTGGTTCTTGCCACTGGAACGCAAAAATGGGTTGGCTTGCGGGGGCAATGCGGAGGCAGAAGAAAGCATCTTTAAGATCCAAGACAGAAAAGTAGTCAGCTTGCTGTGGCACCAGTCCCAATAATACATAAGGGTTTGGCACAACTGGGTGAAGGGTGACCGTCTTCTTGTTTACTGCTCGAAGGTCCTGGCATGGCCTAAACTCTCCGGTACCTGGCTTCTGGACCGGCAGCAGTGGAGTGTTCCATGGACTCTGGCATTCTTTGAGGATGCCGTACTTCAGCAGTCTGTCCAGATGCTTCTGGATGCCTTCTATGGCTTTCCATGGGATGGGGTATTGTCGTAGGCGGACAGGCTGGGCACCCGGTTGAAGTTCAATAGTGATTGGGGCGTGATTTCGGGCCAAGCCTGGTGGATTGTCTTCGGCCCAGACGCCTGGAACTATGGAAGCCCATTCGTCCGACAAAGTGGCAGTCGGGGGATTCTGGAACAATCTCCATTCCTCTTCGAGGGGGCAGGTCAGCACATACATTCCTGCTGGATCAGTGTTGAATGCCACGGTGGCTCGCCCATCTTTCTCGAAGTGAATGGCTGCCCGTAGTTTGGACAGGATGTCTCGCCCTAGCAACGGTACGGGGCACTCAGGAACGTACAGGAACTTATGCTGGACAAGATGGGATCCCAAGTTGCAAATTCGCTCCTGTAGGAACGGTCTGGGCCCTGCGCGTCCCGTGGCCCCGGCAATGGGCACAGTTTGCTTGGTAACAGGTGCAATTTGTGTATTTACTACGGAAAATTCAGCCCCAGTGTCAATCATAAAAGACAGTTCCTGGCCCCCTACTTTCATCGTGACCAAGGGCTCCCCGGGGCCAAGCGATAGAGAGCCCGGTCTGTCCTAATCGTCCCACTGGTCCTGCGGGCCCATGCTGGCCAGACCAATGAAATCCATATCATCCAGGCGGCCTCCTCTCTCATTCCTAAAGGGGCGACCGGGTCCTCGTAGTGGTGGCATTCCTCCCCGGCCTCTACCTCTGCCTTGGACTCTGGGCGGGGCCATTTGGTTTCTTTTCGGGCAGGATTCGCGCCAATGGCCCAATTCCCGGCAAAAGGCGCACTCATTGCGGGCCAAGGGTGGGCGCATGGGGCCCGGCCCTGCGGGTCCGGTCTGGGGTCGGGGTCCGGACCGGGCTCGCCTGCCTTCTCGGGGTCCCTGATTTCCAGTGCATTCCCCTATGGCGGCAGCGAGCAGGGCGGCTTTCATCTTAATCTTTTTGTCTTCTGCCCTTTTAGCCTCTTGCTCCCGGTTGACAAACACTTTCTGGGCTATCTCTAACAGCTGGCTGATGTTCATGCCTGCGAAACCCTCTTGCTTCTGGAGCTTTCGCTTAATGTCACCAGCCGACTGGCTAACAAAGGCACAGTTAACCATCCGCTGATTCTCGGCTTTTTCTGGATCAAAGGGCGAGTATAGTCGGTAAGCCTCGTAGAGGCGCTCAAGGAAAGCTCCGGGGGCCTCGTCTGGTCTTTGGAGGACCTCAGCAATCTTACTCATGTTGGTGGCCTTTTTGGCAGCTTCCTGCATTCCGGCCAGCAAATAGCCTCTATATGCCCTTAACAGTCTCATGTGGTTTGTGTCATTTGGGTCCCAACTAGGGTCAGCGTCAGGGAAGCTCTCCGCTAGCCACTGGGCGCGGTCCGCTGCATCGGCGGGAGTGGCTTCTTCAGCTTTCTTTTTAGCGGCTCTGAAAATACGTTGCCGCTCCTCAGTTGTAAAGAGGGTCAAAAAGAGTTGCTGGCAATCTAGATAGGTAGGGCAATGCGTGCCCATTATGCTGGTCAGAAGGCTGGTAAGCGCTTCAGGTTTTTCAGTATAGGAGGCTACATGGGTCTTCCAGTTAAGAAGGTCGGCCGAGGAGAAGGGAGTGTAAATATACCGGCTCTCTCCCCCCTGGACCTGTCCACCCGCACCCAAGAACTGAGGTGTCTGAATCTGCCGCAAGGGCATCACTTGAGCCTCAGAGGGGTGCAGTGGAGAGCCAGGAGATGGCAGAGCCGCCGCGCCCTCAGGCGGGGCCACTTCCTCATTCTCCGCCGGCTGGGTCTTTACCCGTACTGCACAGCCCGGGCTGAAATCAAGGGGGCCCGTAAGGGAATTGGATCTCTCTCGGCTTTTTCTGCCCTGAATGCTGGATATAGTGGGGCTCCATGGGGCCTTCCATGAGTACCCCGGCCATCCCTGGAATTCCCGAGCCAGGGCAGGCGACACCTGGGACCTAGTGGTCATTTGGTGCGTTCTAACGGTTCTCTCTGGTGCGCCAAGGGCCGGGCGGGCGCCAGATTGAGCCGGGGTTGGGCTTGGCGGGGGCGCAGCAAGGGGTGCCATGGGAACATGTTGTTGCTGGGGTCCCAGTGGAGGCACGGCAGGGACATAGGGAGGGGGCCACTCACAATCGGCCTGATCTGAAGGGAGAAAAATCGGCTTCAGTTTTTCAGGCTGTGGTTTTGGCACCAGCTGCTGGCGCTTGCTCATTTCTAACTGATCTTGATGGGATGCATTGCCAATTGCTCGTGAACAACGACTACTCCCCCCCTTCGTAGGCTTTCCCCTTGGTTTTAACAGCAGAACGGTCTTAGTTGCCTTCATGCATTGTTTCAACCAAGGGGGAGGGTTTTGGAGCAGGCTGAGCCATGAGTCAATATAAGAGTATTGGTCTGGGTGGTCTCCTGGCGGGGTCACCACTATGCTATGCACCTGTTGTGCTATATCAACTGAGAAGGTCCCCTCAGGAGGCCACCCGACCCCGAAGGTGGGCCATTCGGATTCACAAAATATTCGCAACAACCCCGGGGTCTGGTCATATTCCCCAAGGTTCCCAACAAAGCCTTCGACAAAATGCTGTAGCATACACTCTAAAGGGGTGTTTGTGGACTGAGAGCCCCCCATTTTATCTAGTTACAGTGAACAAAATTACTTTTCTTCATCACACTCTTTTTCGTCCTGAGTGAGGTCTACTGGGCAAGACGCAAGGGTGTGGTTGGCGTACCACCAAGAGGGGCGGGGGCCAGATACGGGGTCAAGATCCTGTGAGCTCGAGCTGGATCCCAAGCTAGGGTCTGACAGTGGGCTGGGGAGCAAAGGAAGGTCTAGCAGGTCCGACGCACCGAGCTCAATGTGGCAGAGGCAGTGCCAGTCGTGGAACGGCCCTAAAACAGGAGGGTCCTGGGCAATAAGGTCTCCCCAAGCACTAAACCCTGATTCCGGGAAAGCGCTGCGTTGGTACACTCTCCACGCTTGTAGTTCCGTGTCAGCCCTCCTTCTGAGAAAATACCAACGGGACCAGGTCCGGCCCCAGCCACTGCTCGGTGTCTTGGTGCCCCGTTTAATAAGCCAAGCAGTGGTAGTCTTGTAGACCCCTACCCACAGCTGAGCTCTATACTGGGCGCACAGGGTGAGTTGCCAGACCCGAGACAACCTGCACCCTGAGGGCTCAATCCAAGGGGCAACAATGTTCCTGTATCTCTGCGGGGGGTCCCAATAGGGCTTGTCGTCCTGACTAAGCTTGTGAGTCATGAGCCGCCTCCCAGTGCTTACCCCCCCGGGGCCCTCAGACAGACAAAACAACTGAAACACAAGATCAAGGGAGGGGTGCACACGTATAGGAGCCTAGGCAAATCGCTTCCGCACTTTCCTCGCCGACCGCGGTCGCCCGGGCCGGAAACGGAGTACTTGTGCGTCCCGTTCACTTCGATATCAGATATCGTCTCAGGCACACGCCGCACACGCTCACACACTCTGACAAAATACCTCCCAAATAACCTTTCCTAGCAGCTACTGTTGGAAGGCTGCAGGCAGAAGGGCCAACTTCCCCCTCTGCGTCCTGCAGGGTTCCGTGAGTGCTGCTGCGGGGTGGCCAGGTCCCGCCTTCCTCCGAGATGGGGTTGCTACCCCTGGTCTCTTGTGGAGGGTCCTACTACCCAATGCTCAAAAATTGTATACTCACACCTAGGAGGTCTTCGTTGCTGGTTCCGACAGCCTTGGTCCTCTGGTTCCTCTTAGGCCTCAACCGCAGCCAGGCAGGGGCAGGGTAGACAGAAGGCGGACAGCCCAAACGGGGCCGGGAGCTCCAACCGCGGGTCTAGTCCCACCAGCCCCCAGCCTTAGCCGGGTGGGCTAATGGAACAGGGCTAACGCCCGTGGTCCCGGGTTTCGGCACCAAATTATGTAGTGGGAGAGCTATACTTTACCAATTTCGATGGACCAATAACAGAGGCGACGAGGCGTTGTCAGGAAACAGCTTCTAGTTTATTGCAAGCACGTGCAGGGTCTCAGACTCCAAAGAGACTGAGCAACAAGCATAGAAAAATCACAGCTTTTATAGGCCTTCAGAGCCTCAAACATACTTCCTCTTTTCATATAATACATACATCATCATTCCCCATCTAGGCCTGATACCCGTTTCTCTTGTCCCTCGTGACACCCTCCTAGTAGGTGTTCTCTGCCCATATTTAGTCATAGGAAAGGGGACTCGGAAGGGGACTCGGTCTTGTTAGTACTGTTACTGGGTGTTACTCGAGGTCACTGCGGTCTGGGCATCCGGCCTTTCTGGTCTTATCTGGTTTCTCCCTATGTGGGGTGCAGGGGGAGAATACTGGGTACATATTCTTAGGGGCTTTCCAGCTCCTTTTCCTTTCTGGTAAATAACTCTAACTTCTGCTTTTGCGGTTAGCTTGTGCAACTATGTTCTCTGCAGCTAAGCTAAGGCATAGAGGAGCTAGTTCCTCTTTTCTGAAAGCTCTGCTTTTCATTGCTAATACAAGCCTCTTGTGTCTGCCTTTATTAAGCCTGCATTTCTGCTTACACTTTGATTATAGATTATTGGAGCTATCAATCTGGGGGTCCTACCACAATTTCATGAGATATGGTAAAGACAGATATGGCACTGAAGATGTGAGCACTGACTCTTGGAAGCTGCCACAAATTTTGTTAGTCTTTAAGATGCTACTGGACTCTTGTTTTTTCTAATGGTACAACAAAGTCACTACTTGCTCTCTACCAGTGGTGTAAGCCCAGCTTTCCACCAGCATTTCTATTTAATTTATTTCTTTAGTTCATTTATATCCCAATTTTGCATTCAGAAGCAAACCTAAAGTGACCAGCAGTTAAGAGATCTGTAGTTTGATGGGTAGGTACCAGGGCTTTTTGGGTAGAAAAAGCCCAGCAAGAACTCATTTGCGTATTAGGCCACACCCTTGACATCACCATTGTTTTGCACAAGGGTTTTTTTTTTTAGAAAAAGCCCAGCAGGAACTCATTTGCTTATTAAGCCACACTCCCTGACACCAAGCCAGCCTGAACTGTATTCAAAAAAAAGCCCTGGTAGGTACACATACCAGCCAGCCATCATACTTGCCTCTCTCTTTTTTGCTTCAGGTGGGCTTGTCTTCCCATGAACTGTCAATATTCAAAGAGCCATGTGTGAGAAATTACATATGAAATAGATCAGAGAGAATCAGATGACAGTGAAGGTGGAACCAAACTGAGGGTGAGATCATTCTTGGAAGGTTTTGAGGAAGAACTTCTATTTACCACCTCCTTCTACACTGCATGTGTATTGGCTCTACTGGCGCTGAGTGGAAAATGTAGAACAAATTTATATGTGGAACATCAAGCAGAATATTTTCAATATGCTCTGAGAGCATAAAGTTTCTAATTCTTCTTTCATTCTCCATTTTATCTTTACTGCAACTTTGTAAGGTGAGTGAGTCTGAGAGCTTTTGACTGGCCCAAGATCACTCTGTCAGCCTCTTGGCAGAACTAGAATTTGAGCCAGAGCTTTCCTGGTTTGTCACTCTGTTACCTAGCGTTGCCAGCCTCCAGGTGGGGCCTGGCAGTCTCCCAGACTTACAACTGAATTCTAGACTATAGTTTTCCTGGAGAAAGTGACTGCTTTGGAGAGTGGATTCTGTTGCCTTATATTCTACTGAGGTCCCTCCTCTCCCAAGCTCCTGTCTACCCCAAGCTGTACTTCCAACTCTCCAGGAATTCCCCAACCCAGAGGGGGCAGCTCTACCACTATCCTGTATTGGCTCCCATGATTCTTAAAGTATTACAAAAGCAAAATATGCAAATAAGCAATGAAGCAAAACTAAAATATTACAAAAGCAAAATAAAATAGTAACTGAATAAGCCAGTCTATGAAACACAGGGAAGTTACTTTGGTCTTGCCAAGTTTTTAAAAACACAAAGTATCTCATTGAATTAATTGTTTGTTGCTAATTATTTGTTCATTTCTAGCCAACATGTATCACTCTCGATTCAAAATGCAACCAAAATTTACAAGTAAAAACCAATCTTCTCTATGACTAAAACACCTTTTGATCAACTTTGATTGTGTTGGTTCTTTCACACAACAGATGCTAAATAACAGCTTGTAACAAAGAAATATGTTATCAAATCAGGACTTCAAATAAAGTTCTCTTAACAGAAGAAGTAAGTATGCACTGGACCCATGCCTTTAAAATGTCTGGAGGCAACTGGAATATTTGAATTTCTCTTTGCCTTCATGGAAAAGACCTTGCTCCAAAAATGTCTATTAAGTTATGGAGGTATTTCTGTTTGCTGGTCAGTTACTTTGAATATCGCTTTTCCTCATAAGACCCACAGTTTGGATTTTATAACTGCAGATAGCTGACTGATTTTAAATGCTCACTCTGTTTGTAGCCTGACTGAACTGTGAAATGACAGGATGGCCTTGGATATTCACACATTGCCACTCAGGTGTCCCTTCATGCTGAAGAGTATCTTTTCTGTCTTCACATGAGCCCCTTTCCTGTCATTGTTTGTCCACACTTATGAGGAGAATGTATTAGCACTATGCGTAGACCTTCTGAAATACACAAATGCCATTTTGTTTGAAAGGAGAAGCGTTTAGGTATTCCAGATTCAAAACAGGCATACTGGTAAGTGTGTACTGATGCTGAAGATATGCACAAAATGGCGTTCACATGTATCAGGAGGATCACACGTAGGGCCATCTCCCCAGATGTGCTTGAAAAGAGCTAATGCAGAATCATTTCACACAGTCCATCTTTAAAACTGACAATACAAAGCCAGAGATCCAGCGAGTGAATGTCACACAGTCTATATTATTTATCTATTTATAACAGTCATAGACCAGCAAACAATTCATAAAAGTCCAATTCATAACCAATAAAAGGTGATGTAAATATACAATAATTATTATACACTAAAATATGATACCACCTAAAATATACATAAAATATGAATACAGACTTTAAGACACTGCACACAGTCTGTAGGCAAAGCAAAATCAAAACAAAACTACAGCAAAGCAAACTCTATGGCTTGGCTGCAACACTAAAAGTGTTGTTTTGATCCCTGGGCATCTAATGCATTGTCACTAACCAGCCCAATTGGAGTGAAGGCTGTAGAACAGGTGGCTACCTTCATCTTCAGGATCACATGATGAATGTACGCCAGACCTCAATAGGCCACAGTAACAATGCTTGTGACTTGTTAGCTTGCAGTTGGAATCTAACAGGGAAAATTTTAGATGCTGATCCTCTTTCCAGATTGTTTGATTGGAGCAAGATGGGGAAAGTATTTGTTTTTATCTACTAAAGGTTATGGATTGGGATCCAAAGAGCCAAGGGCTTGGGCATGTGCAGTGGAGCTTTTCCCTTTGACTGGCAGATGTTGCATTTTGATAGCTACATTGAAACTTTTTCACTGTTGATGTTCAGAAGAGGCTCCTGATAGAGTGTAGCCTGTTGCTGGGGGAGACTAGGCTCCTCTGTACTGAAAGGGAAATCAGAGGAACGAGAAAAATAAAGATGGAGGAGAGAATAGACCGGGGACTCTAAAAGGGACAGAAGCATAAAACCTGATGTCCAGAATCCTGCCTTTTGTTGTCTCTTAGTCTACATTTAAGATACAAAACAAATCAGCAAAGATACAAAACAAATCAGCAATGACCCACAAAGAGATCCTCATGTCATATTTCAACTTGCTTCTGCAATTTAGTTTCAGCAGCTGTTTTCTGTACAGCATGGGTGGGGGGCTGCTATTTGAGATAGGCAAGTCCAAAGTCCTTGAACACATGGAGCACATATGATGGATTCTTTTGGACCTATGCCTTTGATCTGGATGGAAATTTACTTGTAGGACAGTAGTGAAAAGAAATGTACAAACAGATAAATGTCAGAGAATAGCTTGGACCCAGCGATGTGCAGGTAGAAACAGATCTAGCACAGTTCTGCTTGAACAAGATGATGTGTAACACCTAGTGCTTTCTTCCTTACATGTTCTAGAGCCCAAAATTGGATGCATGAGATATTGTGCAAGTGGAAATGCAAGTGGGCATACAATTAGTTTGACTTGGTGCACATGGCTACTGCAGTCTTTTTCTTGAGCTTCTCTTTGCTCCAGAAGTTTAGCGCAAGCAGGAATTTCACGCTGGATCCAATTTATTAAGTTGGACAATTTTGAAAAAAAAAAACCCAACTACAGCATAACATCTGTAATAATGAGCATTACATGTAACTGGATTGCTAGGGACTTCCCCTGTAATTAACAAATTGTGTTCCATGATATCATTGCAAGGTGGGGGAGCTCTTGAAAAGCTTTCCACTTCAACCTGAATGAATCTCACAGAGTTCTGCCATGCCACCCACCTCTATCTTCTTTGCTCTTGTTTAGGGTTTTTTTTTTTTGCATGAGATTGTAACATGTGAGGCAGAAATTTCCAAGATGCCTAAAGTCAGGGCAGTCCTTTTGCAAGGACAATGGCATACCTACTGCAACAAGTAATTAATCTTGGGCTCAAGATTTCCTGTTGGGAGCCTATTGACCCCAAGACAATAGATGAAAGTATTTTATTCTATGTGTTCTCCTTGTGACCCCATGCCACCTTTTTCATGCACTGTCTCATCTCATATCACATTGAAGAATTCTTCCTTCATGCCAAAATTTTTAGGCCTCTTTGACCCTCTGTGAGCCTGCAGAATGCTGGCATTTCTTGCATTTGCTTAAGAAGATTACTGAAGAATAAGAAAGGGCTTTTCTCCATATGTTGAAATGAATGCAAAGTTTCTTCAATAAACCTAAGGGAAATGACTGAGAAAAAAAGACCAGGATAGGGTCCCTGCTGCTGTTCAGCTTCATGTGGGACCACACATAGCAATAAAGAAGAACAGACTTATTCCACAACTACAAGCCTGGACCAGAGGAGTTGCTTTTGAAAAGCATATCAGAGCAAGGATGGACATAACGTAAAGAAATAACAACAAAAGAGCCCAGTTGGAACAGACCTGTGGTCCATATAGTTCAGCATCCTGTTTCATACAGCATCCAACTGGTTTCTTTGATGGGCAGACAAACTAGGCATAGGGGCCAAGATCTTCCCCCACTGTTGCTTCCTAACAGTGGTATTCAGAGTTTTGTTGCCTCTGAATGTGAAGGTACCCATTAGTCAGTATAGCCAGTAGCCACTGATGGACCTATACACCATCAATGTAATTGCTTTTCAAAGTCCTCCATGTCTGTAGCCATGATTATATCCTCTGGCAGTGAATTCCACAACTCCTAGCTGGTTGAATAAAGAAGTCTTTTCTTTTCTTTGTCCTGGATCTATTGCCCATCAACTTCATTGGGTGGCCCTGAGTTCTAATTTTATAGGGGAGAAGAAGTTTTCCACTAGTAGGCTGGACTCAGGACTCAGAACATTTGTCAGATTTTTATTGACGTAATGACAGTGCCTGTATACTGAGCTCTAGTTCCTACTCTCATTGTAATTTGTATTTGGACTTTCATGAAATGTAACTTTGTGCTGCTAGACTAGAAATTCTGAGTATTTTGCAGTGCAGTCTCTTACTGAGGGATTAATCCACTGATTTCAATTGGTTTTGTCTGCCGTAACTCTGTTTAGGACTGTCCTGTAAGCCATCTTCCTTTTAAGAAACTGCCTGTGTTTGTATATGAAAATATTTTTTACTAACGCCTGAATATCAGGGTGTTTTCCAATGGTCCCTAAATTATCAGGGTTTTCCTCCCCTGGAAAATAAAATGGAAAATGATATTCATGTTTGTTTTTATACTAAAATCTGCACTTTGAAATTCTGTCTCTCAAAAGCTCAAGACCTTATTAGCTAATATTATTCCTGTAGAGTATTATTATGTATTAGAATCAACTATTTTTAAAGAAAGAATTTGCAATGGGGATTAATTTTTTTATACTAACTGCTTGGCTGTCATCAATTTAGCGGCAAAGTTTCAGTCATTAATGTATTAGAAGTCAATAAAAAAAATACAAAAGCTCTGATTGCTAGTAGGGACTTCTGAATAGCTGTGGGCAAGAACCAGGAAAATGCGGTTCAGTTTGTGGCTCGTGGTGTGCCTGGATGGCGAACCACACACTGTCACAAACTCTAGGGGCTAAAAGAACTGGTTCAGATCATGAGGTTTGTGATGCAGTAAAATGTCCCCCCCCCCCAAGTGTGCTAGAGGCACCAAACTCATAGGGAATCTCCAGCTGACTCTTTTCTACCAGCCTTCCAAATTTAATGAGGATTGAATTTATGGGGTCTGAGTTACAGTCCCCCAAAGACGGTATCCCCAGGTAAGTGCTTACTGGTGAAATGACAGGTGCAGGTTCAGGATATTCAGGAGTGTTTAGAACAGATCCTGTGCAAACCAGTGATGGACAAGAACCAGGAAAATGCAGTTCAGTTTGTGGTTCATGGTGTGCCCAGATGGTGAACCACAAACCGTCAGGGGCTAAAGGAACTGGTTTGGATCATAAAGTTTGTGTTGCAGTAGAATGCCCCCTGGTGTACTAGAAATACCAGACTCACAGGGGATCTCTGACTGACTCTCCTCTATGTGCCTCTGAGTTTGGTGACAATTGGATTTATGGGATCCAAATTACACCCCTCTAAAGAATGTGTCCCCATCTTCCATTGTTTCCAATAGAAGAATGGGAAAAGCACAAAAAAGTAAGGCCAATAGAAGCCCAGCAGAACAGAATCAAAGTCCCTGAGAATTTTTGCATTAGAAATGGATGGTGTGTGATCCGCAAAAAAAAAAAGAAGGGGGTTGCTATATTTGTTTCTCATCAGATTAAGTCAAGTTGCTTATATTCGGATGAACAAGGGAGAATTATAATAGTTGAGGTGGAAGTAAACGGCCTCAAAACAGTTCTTGGAAACATTTATGCTCCCAATGAAAACCAGGAGAAATTTTATCAGGCCTTATACCTTAAACTCAGGGAATTTGACTCAGATAGATTTTGTATTGTTGGTGATTTCAATGCGATTTTTGATATTAACATGGATAAAAAATACAATGACTTGCGGAAAAAAAAGAAAAATCGTAACTTATTATCTCCGTCCTTTTTGAAAATGGCAGAAGAATTGAATTTGGTGGACGCTTGGAGAACTAAAAACCCGACCACAAGGGATTTCACTTTTTATTCTCATGTACATAAATCGTGGTCAAGAATAGATATGGCCTGGATATCCATGAGTATGATACTGTCGGTAAATCAGGCGGATATTCTCCCTCAGTCTTATGCAGATCACAATCCAATTGTACTGATATTACAAGAACAGTCAAGAAGCTTCCGATGGTCCCTGAATTTACAAATCTTAAAAGAGGCTCAATTTTTGGATCAGGCCAAGAAAGAGATTCGGGAGTTCTTTAAACTTAATTTGAAAAAAGATACGAAGATTCCAATTATTTGGGACGCATTCAAAGCTTTTTTTAGAGGAATCGCGATTAGATACTCATCAAAGAGGAAAAGGGACCAGAAGAAGACCTACAATGAATTGATAACAAAATTGAAACATCTTGAGGGACAACAGAAAGCTGCAAATACTAGGGAGCAGCAGGCCAAAATTACCTTTATCCAGCATCAGATAAACAAACTCTTGGCGGAAGAAATTGAGAAAAAATTGAAATGGACAAGACAAAACCACTTTGAAAACGCAAACAAGGTGAGCAGATGGTTGGCCTATAGACTGCGAAAGGAGAAGGAGAAGAAGATAATAAAAATGTTGAAGAATGAGGCTAAAGAGGAAGTCTTCCAGAATTCTCAAATGAAAGAAATCATTCAAGATTTTTATCAAAACCTCTATAAAAAACAGAAGATTGAATTATCTAAACAAGAAGAGTATATAAAAGAAGTTAAGATGAAGCAATTAACAAAAGAACAGCAAGCAAATTTGGAGAATCCCATCTCAATACAGGAGATAGTTGATGTAATTAGAACCCAAAAAAGTAACAAGACACCAGGCCCAGATGGACTCCCGATTGAATTCTTTAGAGCTTTCGAAGATTTACTACTGCTGCCTTTTAAAGAAGTAGTAGAGAATGCCTACAATACAGCTGAAATTCCTGATTCCTGGAAAGAAGCTTTAATCACACTTATCCATAAAGAAGGAACTGACTCTTCTGAAATTAAAAATTATAGACCAATCTCGCTCCTGAATAGTGACTACAAGATATACGCAGCTATATTAGCCAACAGATTGAAGAAAGTAGTTGCCAGCTTAATTCATGAAGATCAAACTGGGTTTGTCCCAGGCAGATTAATGAATCAGAATGTAAGACTGCTATTGAATGCACTTGAATACTACAAAGAACATTCTGATAAAGAATTTGCGGCTATTTTTGTAGATGCAGAAAAGGCGTTTGACAACGTGAACTGGCACTTTATTAAAGCGATATTGACGGCAATTGGCTGTGGTGAAAGATATTCCAGGATGGTTGAAGCGATTTACTCCAAACAGACAGCAAAAGTGAGTTTTAATGGAGTACTGTCCGACCCGATAGAAATTGAACAAGGCACTAGACAGGGGTGTCCACTATCTCCTTTACTTTTTATTCTGACGTTGGAACCGTTAATTAAGAAGATCAGGGAAGATACCCAAATTCAAGGCACTAAAATTAACAATATAGAGTTCAAGATTATGGCGTTTGCAGATGATCTTGCAATTACCTTGGAACAACCCTCTTCATCGATCGTCCCTTTAAAACACCGACTAAGTGAGTTTGGAGGAGTATCCGGATTTAGGTTAAATTCTGCCAAGACCAAAATTTTAACGAAAAACATGGTGAAGACTCAAATTGAAGCACTAGAGTATCTCTCAGGGTTTAAACACGAAAAGAAGATTAAGTACTTGGGAATACATCTTACGAGTGATCTAAAGTCTTTATACAGAGATAATTATGAGAAAATTCTGAAGGAAATTCGTAATGATTTATTGAACTGGAAAGATCTTCAAATCTCACTTTTAGGTAGAATTGCTACAATAAAAATGAACACACTTCCGAGGGTCTTATTCCTGTTTCAAACAATCCCAATTACTTTACCTAAATCATTTTTTCAACAACTTAACTCTATGATCAAGATGTTCATTTGGCAAGGTAAAAAGCCTAGAATTAAATTGAAAGTTCTACAAGATAGTAAACTAAGAGGCGGTCTAGCTTTACCAGATTGGAACTTGTACTACAAGGCTTCTTGTATCGCATGGTTGAGAGCCTGGTGTAAGCTGGATAATAGAAAACTACTGACTATTGAAGGGGCAGGTCTTGGTGAAGGCTGGCATAGTTACATGTGGTACCGTGCACCGGTTAAAACTGGTCGTTTCTTTAGACATGAAATAAGAAGATCTTTATATAAAGTTTGGGATGAAATCAAAGATCAATATACTTATACTCCCAAGTGGCTTTCTCCGATAGAAGCTCTGAGCCATCCAAATTTGTATAACTGGGATAATCTACAAGACTATACTTATCTGTTGAACGACCAGAATGAATTGATTGAGGAGGAGCTTCCTAAGCTAGGTTGGTGGCTTCAATGTCAAATTAAATCAAGATTTCGAAAGGACAAGGAAAAAGGCTTTACAAATGCACCGATGGAATTAGATCTTATCTTAGATTCTAAACAGAAAATAATTTCTAAAGTCTATGACTGGCTACTACAAAAAAAGATGCAAGATGAGGTGGTCAAAGAAGCATGGATACGTTGGTTGAAGGACTTTGGTTATAGTATAGATTTGGAAGAATGGGAAAAATTATGGAAACAGAATCTAAAGTTGATTAAGCCAGCAGAATTGAAAGAAAACTTGTACAAAATGGTATATAGATGGTATCTTACTCCAGATAGATTGGCAAGAATTTACCCCACGTATTCCGATAAGTGTTGGAAATGTCATGAAGCTAAAGGCTCTTTGTTTCATATATGGTGGCAATGTAAAGAGGCCAAAAAATATTGGTCACAAGTTAATATTTGGACTCAAAAAATCTTGGAAATACAAATTAACCATGTACTTTACTTGTTAAACATTTGTAGACAAAATTTACCTCAGCCTAAATTGAAGTTGTTGTTGTATATAGTTACTACTGCCAGAATAGCATATGCTAAATATTGGAAAAGCGATAAAATCCCTATTAGGGATGAATTCATTAACAAGTTACTGGGCACTGCAGAATGTGATTTAATGTCCGCAAGATTAAGAAATGGCAATGTACAAAAATCTCAAGAGGTCTGGGATCCTGTTTATAAATGGGTTAAAAGTAGAGGCTTTACATTGGAGTAATGATGCTATTATGTTGTTTCTGATATCTAAACCTCTCCATCTCCCAGTGGTATGGCTGGGTTTAGGTGCTATGTTATATGTTCGTAGATGTTTAGTTTAGTTTAGTTGTGATTTGTTAGGAATGTATGATTTTTCGTCTGGTTTGTTTTGTATGTCATCTTTGCTCTTTTCTATGTATGTTTATTTTTCTTAATAAAAACAAAAATTTTTCAAAAAAAGAAAAGAAATGGATGGTGGGGGCATTTTGCAAGATGATGAAACTGTTTTGGGATCAGCTCTCTCACTCAAGGGTATCTGTAATCCTCAGTATCATTCTGCCCAATGGTAAGGAGTTTTATTACTTGTTGGCACTCTTCCACCAGGCATTCACATGATGCTAACAATTGCAGCAATGGGACTGGCCCATATGAACACTACCAATGACCTATCCTACCACACTACGGAGACCCTGAGACCTCTGAGTACAGTAACCACTAGAATTCAATCGCTGCCTGAAACTATTATAGTAGCATCTGCAAAATATTTTAACCAATTGTTTTTATGTGTTATTGTTTTTTATTTTTACTGGTCACACTAATGTGTTTGTGTCGACCCTTGGTTTGTGAGCCACCCTGAGCCTGCCTTTGGCAGGGAGGGCGGAATATAAATTAAATAAATAAATAGTTTTCCATTTACATCTTGTAGATAATAGCCACAATAAATAAACAAACAGCTTAGGCCAAACCTCAGTGGGTGACCCTTCTATCTATCTATCTATCTATCTATCTATCTATCTATCTATCTATCTATCTATCTATCTATCTATCTATCTATCTATCTATCTATCTATCTATCTATCTATCTATCTATCTATCTATCTATCTATCTATCTATCTATCGCTGTCTGCCTGCCTGCCTGCCATTTACTCTCTGCTTGCTCATTTGCTAAACTTGCCTATTTATTCCTTTGTTCCAGACACTTTTTCACTGGAGTTGGGACACTTTGGCACTGGAGTGGGGCCTGCCATCTCGCAGAGCTCTGTTTCTACAGTTTACCATGCAGAGGAAGCTTTCATTGTGTCCCACCCATCTTCCATGACTGAACTTTTCAAACTCGTCTTTAATGGTTAGGGGGAGGTGGGTATTACCTTCAGCATCGACAATCTCACTGGATTAATATAATGGGAAACAGAAGCTTGCCATCTTGGATTTTTAATATATATGGAAATGTTTTTATAGATCTAATTTTAATATGTTTGTTAATGTTTTTAAACGTTCACCACCCTGAGCCTGTCAGGGGAGGGCAGGATATAAATCTGATAAATAAATAAATGACATCTTTCTAACTACATCTTGATTATTCACCGTCATGTTCTTGTACTATAACACCACTGCTATGACTATTGCCATCATGATTTTTATCACCACGCTACTCACTTAAGAAAGATATTGGTTCAGAATCAGATCCAGTCATCTTTTTCCACCCATGAACAAAAGGAAGTGGGCATCTCCTTTTGACACCAAAAGGGATATTACTGAGGATCAGGGATCAGCAAGGATCAGCAAGCCATTGTGGACTGAGGGCTGTAATTGGGAAGGGCATTGAGAGAGAGTGAGCAAAAAGATTGGTGGAAACCAGCCTATTGTCTTTTATGATTAACATCATGACTATAGAATTGTCTAAGCATAGTGTGAGGTTGCTTGCCAGGTAAATCTAAGTTATCTAGTTTTGGAGACTAGGGTAATAGTGTTAGCAATGTTTTCCTTCTCTAACTGCAGAATATCCACTCTCCAAGTGTGAGCTGCATGCTTCTCAGATGCTTCTTTGCAGACGTTACAAAATGACATCCCAGTTTGTTCTGATATAGACTTGTTAATTGCCACCTGTGGCTTATTTTGCTCAGCAGTTAAATAAACATTTGTCACCATATGTTTGAACCAGACGATGCTTGAGCAGAATATGTATTCTTCTTGCCTCCTGAGCCAAAACCATAGATTGAATGCTCCATTTATAGTACTTGTCCTTGGAGGATAAGGCTTTCTTCTGCTATTGCATCCATATTTTGATCAACAGTGTTATTGCTTATCAAATACTCACTATTCAATACTCACATTTCAGCATTGTTGTCCTATTTGATTTTATCAATGACCTTGTAACACTTATTTTGCTTCCCCCCCCCCCCCATGATGATGCCTAGTATATGTATTAACATTTTGGCCTTTGTAGCTAAAGTTATTTTTGGCAGCAGTTTTAGTGACACCTGTTTCAATTGTTTTCCTTTTCGACTCATGATGTTTTCCACAAATGTAACTGTGATAAAGAGATGCCAACAAGGTGCACACTGTTTTTTCTCTGTTTTCTTTTGTGTTCATTATTTGCTGCTGTCAGATATCCAACGTACATACAATTGCACAATATTTTATAAAATGGTGAATGCTGTCAGTGATGTCCATGAATGTAAATGTTGAACCCTGGAGTTAGAACAGCCCAGGAACAGTTAGATTTTTCATCCCATAAGTGTTTTGTATGTTTTTCATGGAGTGCTGAGACTGTTTATAGTGTGTGTGCCAAATGAGATAATATCTCTTTTATAGAGTTTACCCAGTAACCTATGCAACCTATTCAAGCGCTATTCAAATCAGCTTTATGTCTAGTAGCTAATTTCACTATCTTGCCATTGGATTCTAACTTTGTACTATTTTGCATGCTTAACCACTACCCACAAGCTATATGTAGCACAGCTCTATGTACCCCCATTTCATTGTCTGATGGAGTGTGCTTTTAGCACACGAAAGCTTACATTCCCAATAAAACTTTGTTGGTCTTGAAGGTGCTACTGGACTCCAACTTCACAGTGTTCCATGGCTACCTTGTTCTCAAAACATACCTTTTTACAACAAAAAAGAAATCAGATGACCAGATATTAGATTTATATCCCACCCTCCACTCCAAATCTCAGAGTCTCAGAGCGGCTCACAATCTCCTTTATCTTCCTCCCCCACAACAGACACCCTGCAAGGTGGGTGGGGCTGAGAGGACTCTCACAGAGCAGCTGCCCTTTCAAGGACAACATCTGCCAGAGCTATGGCTGACCCAAGGCCATTCCAGCAGGTGCAAGTGCAGGAGTGGGGAATCAAACCCGGTTCTCCCAGATAAGAGTCCGCACACTTAACCGCTACACCAAACTGGCTCTGCCAAAAGGGCACCTGCTGTAAAGAGCTCTCTCAGCCTCACCTACCTCACAAGGTGTCTGTTGCGGGGGAGGAAGGTAGAGGAGATTGTGACCACTCTGAGATTCAGAGTATAGGGTGGGATATAAATCCAATATCTTCTTCTTCTTCAAGCAATACATTTGTCAATCTCTTTCATAATTTGTGGCAGCTGATGCAGCTGATACTCTTGTCATATTATACTTGGTTCTTTAGATTTGGTGTGATTGTTTATTATTGGAAGCTGTGAGGTCATAAAGAAACTCCAGTATAATGAAGAGATGAGAGAACCACACAGATTCTTCTTCTACAGGAACAACATATTAACATGTTTCTTCGTTTCCTTATTTTTCAGTTGCAGTTGTGACAGAAGATGTTATTATTCAGCTGGACTCAAGGGTGATCTGGCTGTGACATCTGTCACCCCATTGATCACCAGGCCAGGGTTATTTGGCTGATCTAGTTGCTTAGGTGGGTGTCCGCTCCCTCCCTCCCTCACCACTCCATGTGCATCCCTCCCAAAGCTGTGCACTTTTTGGAAGAGAACAACCATCCCAGATGGAAGAAGAGTATCATTCTTTGGTCAGGGGGATATGATAGCTGCACTCCCCTGCTAGAACCTCCAAAAAAGCTCAAGGCTGTTTCATCATATCACCTTCCTTTTACCACGGACTTCATTTGATCAATCAGTTGCCAGGAATTTTCACTCCCATGTGAAGCAGCAACGGCCACATTCTTCTGCCACTCTTGCTTCACTGCTCCACTGCTCCCCGATAATACTTTTCTTCTGCTGCACACTCAAGAGGAGCTTTGTTTTTAGGGAGCATCACAGAGCGATTGTTAAGAATCTTCCTTTTTGCTGGGATCGCTTCTCTTTGGAGATAACATCTTACGCTAAATTCTGATATCTGTTATATTCTAGTTAAGGACTTCTTTGTCAGTTATTTGACATGAGCACCTTCCTCATTTCTAGCCTTGCAAAATGAATGGCAAATTCACCTTAATCTTCTTGACATATATACCTTTCCAGAACGGCCTTTCCTTAAAACAATGACACGGACAAAACCCTTAACGCTCACTCTTCAGGCAAGCCCTCTATGCAATCAGCCTCAAATCTGACCCTGTTGTTAAGACCAACACAAGACAGTTGTGCAGCACAATCATAAAAGGAAAATATACATTCAATCTGAGGCAGAGTGCAGCTTTGGAGCCCTTATTGCCAGGACTCAACCCTGAAATGTGTCAAGAAAAAATTAAAAAGCAGAGCACCTTTCCTTCATCACTGATATCTACAACTAGGCCTATCCATCAAGGATTAGACAAAAGACTTCCAGGTCAGAGGTTAAGACTTCCAGGCAGGCCCCAGCCCAGCAGCACTCATTTTAGAAATTAAGCACTGATGACGAGATTGTCTCTGAACTCTCAACAGCCTGAATTGCTGTTATAAGAATTATGTCTCCAGAGACAGAGGTGGTTGCTGCATGTCCGTCAATTAAAAGAAATTACAGAGATCTTGCATCTCAGGTGAATGCAGACAGCCACTGTAACCCATATTCTACCCAACATACCCAACAAGTAATAAAACTCCTTACCATTGGGCAGAATGATACTGAGGATTACAGATACCCTTGAGTGAGAGAGCTGATCCCAAAACAGTTTCATCATCTGTGCAGGCTCATTGCTTTACATTGCATCCAACATAATGCTTTTTCAATGGCATCATTTGACACATTCAGTGCTGTATCTTCAGATACTGCATAGTCAGCCTAGGAGAAATCAGGTGATGCAAACGTATGTGTGAAACAGCCTTGAGAAGGAATATCTAAGGCTCACTTAAGAGTCTGTCTAGAAATTGTCTATTTATCTGGTAGGAAACCAATAATTAGAAATCTTAATTAACAAGCAATTCAAAAACTGTAATGATATAAAACTGACATTTCAAAAGCATGAGTCCCGTTTTAAGGAGAAACGAGTCTCATTCCTTGTTAGGTTTTCAAAGGCCTTGTGTTTTCTCTAGCAACTACTCCATTTCATTTCCTTCTTGAGTCTCACTTCCTATGCTTAGAAGTCCACCATTAAGTGATGCATCTAATAGAGTACATGGACCCCTACAGGGAGTAATATGTTAGTTATGAAGTGAAATATAATGAGAGTGGCTAGAAAGGATATCAGCAACTGAATCAACTTGATCTTTAAAATAAGTACAAAAGCTCTTCTCAGGACTGGTTCTGCTGAAGTGGCCCTTCATCTCAGTGGAAGGTAGTGCATTGCATTAAATATAATAGGAAAGAGTGATGATATTTAAGCAATTAGAACATTTTCTGGTAAAATCAATGGAAGTAAATAAGGGAGCATTTCCAATCAGAGTTGGGTTTTAGCATAGCCCAGTCTTTTAAAAATAATTGACTTAGTACAATTAACAAAGATTTTTCTCAATGGATCCCTCCAATTTAGGCTCAGATTTAATACAGCAGCAGGCTTTGAATCAATTGGACTAAGACAGGTTCCCAACCATGAATCAGCTGCTACTAGTTGCAGCAGAGATGGTAGAGCATTAGATTTAATGAGTAATCATCTGAACCTGATAGCATGATATCGGTGCTAAAGTTGAAATCTGAGGGAGTTTAAGCTCTAGCCACACTGGGAGGAAGAGAAAGGATCTTATGGAGGAAAGTTTGCTGGAGCTTATCAGGAGAATCCAGTGGATGGACTCCAGGGGAAATTGAACAAGATAATCATATAAGAGGTTGTTTGCAAGAAAAGCTAAATTCTGTGAAGAAAACATAACACCAGCGCAAAAATGTTATTAATTGATTTAGGGTCTTAATTTCCAGTTTATCATTTCAACTAAGAAATGATTAAAAGCTCTCAAAACTACAGTGAGTTAAACTCAGATCATACTATAGATCTGGAAAGGATAGAATAATATTATTGGATTTAATAATTTTGGGAAACTGAGATCTGGATCCAGTGGAGTGTTTGCATGGATAGATCAATTCCTGCTCCCCCTCCACCTCCTGCTGCATCGCCAAAATTTGTTCCTGGAGATTCCCTAGGAAGTGAAAAAGTTGTCCTCTGTGGGTGGAAATAACTTCATCTATCAAAATGTTCTATTGGACCGAAGCCTGAACCCCAAGTTTCCTTTTTCAATAAATAAAGCCACTGAGTTGGATCATACCAATTTCACCATGTTTATAGTGGCATTAAGAAATGCAGTGGGAAAATCCAGGCAAAATTCATTACTGACAGGAGTTAAGCACTTAAAAAAAATTAGTGGATCCAAAACGTAAATGGATCATGTCCCCAATTTTTATTATTGCAATTGCCTTTAGAATATGCTTCTGTAATCCAGATTAGACCCATTTTGCTAACTGCATACTCAGAGGTGACATAAAGCCAGATTCATTCTATACCTCAATGATTCCAAACTTTTGTCACAGAAGGAAAAGAGAGGGAGCTCTTGCCCTTTTTAAAGCCCACATATTGTCTGGGTGGAAGCAAATGGAAAATTAAGATGACCTGTCTGCCTCCATCCATTAGGAGTTTTTTGATAGTCATTGTCATCAGGAAAAATAATTGCTTCCTGAAAAGTCTCAGCTAAATTATTTTATTAGTGCGAACTGGATTAAGGGGGTATAACAAGGTCCCACTTGCTACTTACCCAATAATATCAGACCCTGTATATCAAAGAGCGGAGGAGGCAAATTATTCATTATTTCAGCAGCATAATGAAAGCATAAAGGGGGAGGTGGTTTAAAAGGACACTATCTGCAGCAGGAAACTGTCAAAGAACGTGGGAACAGAGCCCTCCTGCATTTTTGTTTCAGCTCTGCTGATCAGAAGATTGAAAGGCCTGCTCTACCTACAGGGGTTCTCTGTTCAGGCCCCACGGTGCCATTATAATCCATCCTCACCTCCTTTAGAATGACAGGCCAAAAAACAAAGCCTAGAGCTTTTATAAGGCTTAGCATTCCTAAGAAACAAAAATCTTCATTCCTTTTTTTTCCCCTGTTGTTCTTGTTAACTCTTAGGAATTAATTAAAATTGTTCTTATATAATATCAGGGATTTTTTTTTAAACAGCTTTAAATTATCCAAGACTTGGAAAAGGGTGGGCTATTATTTTATTTTAGTTCCTTCCTCTATGGAAAATATGGAAGGATCAGTTGCTAACTGCCACAAGGCAGGGCAGGAGAGAAACTTTGCCAACACATTATCAGCATGGAAAATGGAAGCGTGTTGGGTGGAATTTTGATAGGATGTCAACTCTGTTTCTTTAATCACTTATCCCTGTTTTCTTCCCAATTTTCACACTCCAGCAGGAGATTTATTTTTTAACAAGGCATTTCAATAATAAAAAAAAGATATATATATTTTTTTACATCTTCTAGGACCTGCTCGGGACTGAAACATTACTGAAGTTATGGCTGTGTAAGTAGACTCTGTACAGTCTTCTTTACAATAGCACCAGCAACATCCGTTCTTTAGCGTTACGTCTCCATTTTGCCCTCATTGAGAATGTAGCAGAACCAAACTGATGACACTTTTACAATTATTATGATTAAAGGGGAAGGGGCAAATGCAAACTATGGGAGATGCACCCTTAAGGCAGGTTTGCTTGCCATTACTGTTATGAATGAATATGGCTGGACTTTTGAGCAGGCACACTGGAAGACACTTGGCTTCAAGGGTATAAAGTTAAGAGTAAAGCAGTGCAGTAGTGTCAAGCAATGTAAACGACACTATAATCCCTACATAATTCAAGAGAAGAGCTGGGAAGCACAATGGAAACATGAGCCAAATCTGACCTAGACAACTTGTGCTCCATCAAGCTGAATACAGCCTACCAGATAGGACAGCCTATCAGAGGCTTCAAATCTTCCTGTTTTTGTGGTATTTAGGCAATTACAAATGTCTAGTGATTGCACAGAACTGGGTTGGGTGTAATGCTCCCTCTAAACTGAGTTAGCATGAGTTAGCTCACAGATTCTTAGCCTCCAGCTCACACATTTTTTTCTTAGCTCAGGAAGGATGACCCCAAAACACACTAATTTATGCGTTAGCTCACAGCTTTAATGCCAGTAGTTCACAAAGTAGAATTTGCTCACAAGACTCTGCAGCTTAGAACATTGGTTGGGTGTAGATTCCACATGCACAGTTTGTCCCTCTCTAGGGCATCAGCCCCATCTTGCCACCCTGGGAGCACTGAGGAAGGGTGGACTGCAGAAATTAGTGTCGTGTGATGCCACAATTCCACTTCCAAGTCTGTACCTAGAAATGATTCCACTGTGTCTGGGAAATACCTATGCATGATATGTTATTTCTGGGTATGAACATGGAAGTGAGGTCACAGCACTGTGTGACCACACTATTTTAATCCCTCCCCCCTCTTCTTTTTGCTCCTTGAGCTCCATCAAGCAGCAGCGGGACCATGGGGACTTGGGATAGAAGGGGAAAACTTGGTAAGCCTATTCATCACTTAGCCCAATAAGAGGCAGACCCAAATCATTCTAGAATTTGTGACTGGCTCAACTTGTGCATGTTACCTCTGTACTTAAAATTATCACTGCTAATGCTGCCTACTTTTCTTTCACAACCCCAAATGTGATTAACAATGGGCAGAAGTCATGGAAGGGCTACCAATTTAACCTACAGCAGCATCTAAAGACCACAGGAAATGACTGAACTGGTCACACAAATCTGAAGTTGTATCTAGAGCATAACAAAAGCAGTGCCATGTGTCCTCTGCATAACAAAAGCAGTGCCACAGTGTCCCCTGTGGTGCTGCTGTTGCAATTGTTACTAAAGTTAAAAAGCTGGAGATAGGGGGAGGCAGGGACATGGGAGGCAGCTGTTGGTGACAGCATGGCATCACTTCTGGGGAAAACCCAGAAATAATAGCATGTCCTTCTAGGAATCTCCAGAAACTCTATGATAAAATCAGTCATCTCTAGGAATTCTCAAAACTCTATGTTTTTACCATATAGTTTCCAATGATTCCAAGAGAAGCATGATGTCACTTCCAGGTTTATCCCAGAAGTGATGTCATACCATCAGCTTGAAATGAGAGAAAGAGTGGGGAATTTCCCACTCCCTCTGGAAGACTGGCAAGTGGCAACCCTAATCACCAGATCAGTGGGATAGGGTGTGGACACAGTGTGAATTGGGGTTGGGACAGGGAGGCCTCTAGGCCAGTGTTTCCCAAAGGCAGGGTCATGATTCGGCACTGAGCCGCGGAGCCCTCAACGCCGGGCTGCGGGGCCTCCAGTCCCCTGGCCGCCCCTCCCCTTGGCTTCCCCCGCATTGTGCCTCTCTCCCCCGGGTTTCGCACCTCCGCGCCTCCTTCTCCCACCCTTCCCCACTGCAAGCAGGTCAGTTTCATCCTGTGCAAAGCCCTTCCCCTCCCCCATTCACCCGATCAGTGGGAAATCGACACTGAGCTCATTCTGCACTGGGCCAAGCCGGCTGCAGGTCGAATAGACCACAGCCGAAAAGGGTGCATGACTCCTCCCTCCCTGGCACTTCCTTCCCATCCAAGAAGTGCTGGGGAGGGAGGAGCCATGCTCCCTTTTCGGCTGCAGTCTGTTTGACCTGCGGTCGGCTTGGCCCAGCACAGAATGAGCTCAGCATCGATTTCCCACTGATGGGGTGATTGGTCACTCCCTGTGCCTCCCCCCCCCTCGTGGCATAGTGCCCCCTCCTCCTCCCTCCCTCCCTCCTTTCCCCACCGCTGGTAAATTTCCAGCTTTGTAAAGCTCCCCCCCATCTCCTCGGCGAGGAAAACGGAGCTGAGATAATTCAGCGCTGAGGCATGCCACCAGCATTTCGAAGGAACCACGCCTGGAAAGGGCACGTGGCTGATCCCTCCACCACACTTCAGTGGGGAAGGAATCAGCCATGATCCCTTTCCAGGCGCTGCATTATCTCAGCGCCATTTTCCTCGCCGAGGAGGTGGGGAGGGGGAGCTTTACAAAGCCAGAAATTTACCAGTGGTGGGGAAGGGAGGGAGAACGAGGTGCTTGCGCAGCAAGAGTAAGCATTTCTAAAAGTGAGTTGCTCCCATCCTGTTTTTTTCCATTTTTCTTTTCTTTTCTTTTCTTTTCTTTTCTTTTCTTTTCTTTTCTTTTCTTTTCTTTTCCTTTCTTTTCTCTTTCTTTCTTCCTTTTGCCCCTCCTTTCTATCACTCCTTCCTTCCCCTTTCCTTCCTTCATATTTCCTTTCTCTTTTTCTCCCCCTCCCTTTCATTCATTCATTCATTCATTCATTCATTCATTCATTCATTCATCCATCCATCCATCCATCCATCCATTCATTCTTTCTGTCAGTCTTTTCCCATCCTCTCTCTCTCTTTCTGTCAGTCTTTTCTCCTTCCTCCCCATTACTAATCTGAGTAGACCTGGGGGGGAGATGCCCTGCCATTTCATGTTTTCCCAGCACTGCCATTTCAGATCGGTTCCTTCCTTCCTTCCTTGCCATTGCTAATTTGAGTAGACCTTGGAGCGGGCGGGGGGGGGGGGAGAAACTTGAAATGCCCTGCCATTTCATGTTTTCCCAGGATGAGAGCATTTTATATTTTTCATTTTCTGCTGTGTGATCCTTGTGCTTCTTCTTGATTTTTTATTTTTGAAATTGCATTGCAAAATTCCACCATCTCTTACTTTTCCTAAAAAAATACATTGCAAGAGTTTTAGGCTTGTTTGTACATCATTTCCTGTCTTCCGCCCCCAAAGTCTCCTGGCTCCACCCCGAAATTTTAGTGGGCCATGAAGGAGAAGTGTAAAAATAACCGGGCCCCGGGGGGGAGGGGGAGTTTGGGAAACCGTGCTCTAGGCCTTAGACTTCTTATTAGCTGGAGGCAAATCTCCCAGTCTCATTCCTCTGCCCTTGATCATTTGAGGAGCCTAAACAAAACATGGGTATGGCCAGGGCTGGCTCACCCACTAGGCAAAATGGGTGGTTGCCTAGGGCACCGGCAGGGCATGGGCACCAAATTTGACCTCCCCCTAGGCAAATGCCTAATTTGCCTTTCCCCAGCATCCTTGTCCCTCTCCCACCATGTCAAGTTCAATGCCACGGTCAAACGCTGCTCTCCCCAGCTATCTAAAGGCACCCCCCAACCACACCAAACAGCTGATCAGCAGGTGAAACCGCAGCACATTCACTGTCTGCGCCTGGGGCAGGCCAGCAGCAGAAAGGGCGAACTCTGAAAGTGCGCCGCCGCCTCCTTCCTACTTTGGGAAGGAGACAGCGGCAGTGGCATACTTTCAGACTTGGCCTTTCCTACTGCTGCTGGCCTGCCCCAGGCACAGACAGTGAACACGCTGCAGTTTTACCCACCGATTAGCTGATCAGCCGGGGTGAGGGGCGCCTTTAGATAGCTGGGAAGAGCAGCATTCGACTGCAGGTTCCCCAGGGTTGAAATTGACATGAGAGGGGGGGAGAGAGGAGGCAGTGCGGGGGGGAGGGAGGAGATGGCGGGGGCATGGAGACATGGCGGGGGGCAGGGGGCCGTAAGTTTGCTATGTGCCCTTGGGCTAGGGTTGCCAATCCCCAGGTGGGGGCAAAAGATTCCCCGGTTTGGAGACCCTCCCCCCACTTCAGGGTCATCAGAAAGTGGGGGGAGGGGAGGGAAATGTCTGCTGGGAACTCTATTATTCCCTATGGAGCTTTATTCCCATAGAAAATCATGGAGAATTGATCTGCGGGTATCTGGGGCTCTCGGGGGGGGCTGTTTTTTGGGATAGAGGCACCAAATTTTCAGTATAGCATCTAGTTCCTCTCCCCAATATACCCCCCAAGTTTCAAAAAGATTGGACCAGGGGGTCCAATTCTATGAGCCCCAAAAGAAGGTGCCCCTATTCTTCATTATTTCCTATGGAAGGAAGGAATTGAAAAGGTGTGCCATCCCTTTAAATGTGATGGCCAGAACTCCCTTTGGAGTTCAATTAGAGACTATCCCTAAAGCATCATCTAAACTCTAGCTTCCCCAGTCACTGCCCCCCAAACTCTCTTGACTTGTTCTGGTGCAGGACTAGGAATCTTACTAGGCCTCGTGCTGCCAATTACAACATAAAGAATTAGAAGTGAATTGCTCTGGAGAAAATGAAAACATTGGAGGGCAGTGAATGCAACAAAGTGGGAGCAGGATCGACAGTAAAAACAATTTAAATGGGTTTCAATATAAAACAAATTGTTACCAAACTGACAGTTTTACTCGAGCTCATTCCCTGTTGGGCTTGGAGAATTTCATCTTTCAACTGCTTTGTGAGCCACAATACATGGTCAGTTATGTTTGACTTTTGGGGTTACGACAAGTTGTCTATAAAACTGTGCCAACATGCTTCATGTTAGAAGATATATGGGTGAGTGTTATGAGTTTATTACTGTAAGCTGCCTTGAACCACGAGGAAAGGCAAGATATAAATGTAAGCAAATATACAAATAATAAATGAAAGAGGATTTTGAGGACCCAATCCCATCCCTTTCACTGACCAGGCTCAACTGATAAACAGAATGACTTCATGACTTTTGTCTACACAGGGAGGCTGTGTGATTGAATGCAAATGAGGGCAAGTGCACATGACTGAAAAATGCCTTTAACGGTGCAATCAGTTCAGTTACCATTACAGCTGACCGAACAATGAAACTGTCATCTGATAGCTTGATCTCACCGTGAGATCAGTTTTCAGGTATTTTTCCTTACACATTCCACATCATGGGCAAAAAACTGACCTAGCTTTGTGATAGAGCATTCATATTACCACTTTTTCAATTTTTATTTGGTTTGGTCAGCTGTTTATTGTAGTGGCCAGGGTTAATTTTTCATTCATGAGTAGGCCTTGGTGTGTGATACTGAATGTTTTGGACTCACTTTTCATTTTTCCAGTGGCATAATTTGTGGAATGGCCTCTCCAAAAACATCAGGGCCCTGCGGGACCTGCCACGGTTCCGCAGGGCCTATAAGACTGAACTATTCAAGCTTGCCTTTAATGGTTAGGGGGAGGTGGCTATTACCTTCAGCACCGACGATCGCACTGAACTAATATAATGGAAATCAGAAGATTGCCATCTTGGATTTTTAATATGTATGGAAATGTTTTTATGTACTTAATTTTAATATGTTTGTAAATTGCTAATGTTTTTAAACTGTTGTTAGCCGCCCTGCACCTGTCGGGGGAGGCCGGGATATAAATCTGATAAATAAATAAATAATTGTTCTCATATTTAAAAACAGATTCCCATCACAATGTTGTCCTAGAAAGCTCCTGCTTTATAATTAATTTTGTAACACAGATGTACCCTCAGTAATAAACATGACAACATGTACTTTGTACATGAATTTGTGAGCTCTCAAGGAAACATATTCATCTTATCCCTAGAAATCTGATTCCCCCCCAATCTGGAATAATTTTTGCTTACCATATTAACACCAAAACATGCTTTCTACTACTGCTTATTTAACAAAAGAAGACTTCTAAAATAATCACTCCAGGTTTTCTTTTATTGATAGATTGGCACAGGAGAAAAAGGTAATCATAATCCAACCAAAACTTATGGTGGAAAAGATGCTTTATAAATTGCATCACGACAACCCTATGCACTGCACAGCATGAGGGCAGCTTCTGTTTCCATCAGTCCAGTGTGGAAGTACAAGCAGTGGGCAAAGAGGAAAGAAAAGTTAAGTGTGGTCTTCTGTAAGACAGAAGCATACAGCCTGCTATTCAGCTGAGAGCCAGTCTGGTGTAGTGGTTAAGTGTGTGGACTCTTATCTGGGAGAACCGGGTTTGATTCCCCACTCCTGTACTTACAGCTGTTGGAATGGCCTTGGGTTAGCCATAGCTCTTGCAGGAATTATCCTTGAAAGGGCAGCTGCTGTGAGAGCCCTCTCAACCCCACCCACCTCACGGGGTGTTTGTCGTGGGGGGAGGGGTGGTAAAGGAATTTGTGACCGCTCTGAGACTCTGAGATTCAGAGTATAGGGCGGGATATAAATCCAATTTCTTCTTCATTTATAAGGAAGTGCTTTGCTCCATTCAGTGATCTGGGAGCCCAGTTCCATTTTATCTGTAAGGTGTCTGGAGGGAAGATGACATCTTCTCCACCAGAGGTCTATCAGACTTCTAGCTTCTCTGAGAGTTGGAAGAGCTCCCCCAGTCCGAGTTGTGTGGGAAGAGATATTTTCTCCTGGCACAGAGTTCTCTTGTGGGGTGTGGGGGGAGGATGACAGCTTGGAGCTTTGCTCAAGCTCCTCTGTTCTCTCCTCTTCTGTCTCCTGTGAACTATTGGTGTAATTTCTCTATTGCTTGAGAGAAATATGTGGTGTTAAAATGACAGCTCTCCTAATTTTGTTAATGGTTTTTTTCAAAATCCGATATTAGTAATCTCTAATGTTGTTTGCATTTGAGGCATTTTTCTACTTCAAGGCCACATGAAACTGCCTTATACCTAATCAGACCCTTGGTCCATCAAGGACAGCATTGTCTACTCAGACTGGCAGCAGCTGACCAAGGTCTCAGGCAGAAGTCTTTCACATCACCTACTGCCAGACCTTTTAACTGGAGATCCTAGGGACTGAACCTAGGGCCTTCTGCATGCCAAGCAGAGGCTTTACCACTGATCCACAGCCCCTCTGTAGTGACAGAGATGCAAGATCTTTGGTTGTGCCAACCTACAGGTAACTGCAACAATTCACTTCAGTGCTGCTGTGAGTTTTGCAAACAAAGCTGGCAAACCTTTTATTGGCTTTATCTGCTGCCCCAGAACAAAATAAACAGTGTCTTCTTGTTGATGTACAAGCTTCTCAAAGCATGTGTGGCATAGTGTGACGAAGAGAAGCTCATATAGGCACATCTTCCATAGTCAAACTCCATGGAAGCCCCCCCTCAAAGTCCCATCCTCCTCAGGCTCCCCCCCCCCAATCTCCTGGTATTTTCCAACCCCAAGCTGGTACCCCTAGACTGAGGGCAGCTCTGAGGCCAGCACAGCTCTGAGGCCAATGTGGCTTTTCTAAGGCCCATTATGCACATTATTACTGTCCCCTGGAGATTGGTTATAATCTCAAATGATCTCTAGTCACCACCTGGAGGTTGGTAACCCTACCTTAGTCCTTTGCTGACTGGTAAGCAGTAAGAATTCTCTGGATTGCCCAAGTTTGCTATAAATTTCTAGGGGTCTAGCCTGCTGTCTTACTTTGGTCAGAACAGATTATTTTTTAAAATCATTGTGTTTTGTATAAGAGGACCTGGCATAACATCAAGATAAAGACGAGCAGTGCGGCTATGCAAATAAGATTAGAGGTAAGTGCTGAAGGAACTTAAAGATTGGTAACTTCTTTCTCAACTAGATTTAGGTTTTGATTTAGCCCGCCCATTCTCGTTTCTGGGCCAGTAGGAAAAATGGGGGGAGGGTTGTTTAGAAAGTATATTAAACAATGCGGCAGCATTTCAGGGTGTCAGTACATCTGGCAACTGGAACATCCCCAAAACTATGCTTTTACCTTCAAAGTTGAGGAGAAGGGGATTCTATAGGGCAGGGGTGGCCAATGGTAGCTCTCCAGATGTTTTTGCTTACAACTCCCATCAGCCCCAGGCAGCATGGCCAATGGCTGGGGCTGATGGGAGTTGTAGGCAAAAAACATCTGGAGAGCTACCGTTGGCCACCCCTGCTATAGGGTCACCTAGGATTGACAGCTTTGGGTTGGGATTTTGAGTTGGAGATTTTGAGGATGGAGCCTGGGAACAGTGGGCTTTGGGAAGGGGAGGGACCTCAGCAGGGAGTTCAGCATCCCAAGTACTCATTTTCTCCAGGGGAACTTATTCCTGTCACCTAGGGATTGGCAGCCTTAACAAGTAATAATGGAGGAAGAGGAATTGTCTGTGAGCATCGAGATCCATTTCTGAATGATCCCTCTTCCTTTTCTCTCTCTCCTTACCTCATGAGTTTGGGGAGGACACAAGAAGGAAAGAGCAGCCTGGCACCATCAGAGGGTTTTCAAAACTGCAATTTAAGGAGTTTGATGGCACACAGCAAAGTGAATATATGAACATGTGCTTGAATTGTTTTAGAGAATTGTGTTCTTGAGAATTACGAGATAAGAGAAGCTTTGGGAGATCCTTCAACACAAGGCTACCCATGTCTGCTAATGTGGGCAGGTACGTGGTATTCTTCAGTCACTGGAGACCTTCATTCAAACTTCTGGACTAATTTCCTTAACAACACTTGTTACGGGGAACTGCTTAGCCAGACATAAAAGCAGTCCAAATAGAATGTGTTCTTTTAATTGGTATTTGTGTTCCTCTCTATACTGAAAGAGACGAGTCGAGGCAATCACATTAACCCCTCTGATGCTTTGGTGCTGCCCTATGCAAGCGTCTTTTCTTCTCCCTTCAAACCATTAATAAAATTAGGAGAGTTGTCGTTTTAACACCACACATTTCTCCCAAGCAATATAGAAATTACACAGATGGTCAGACTGTGCTCATCCCAACTCAAGAACTCAGAGCAGCTGGTGTTACCAGGCAATAACATAACCTTCAAATCCTAACTATAATTCAGTCTATCACAAAAATACTGGCTTGGTCGCACGCTATGGCCAGCACATATGTCAGGAAGCCTGCATGGAAATTTACTCCAGAGGTAATACTACTTCATGATCAGTGTTCCCATGAATCCCAAGTTAAGCAGTGGAATTTTATGCATCCTGCGACCCAGAGAACGAGTTGAAGGTGTCTTGAGATTCTCCCATCTCTCAAGCAGTTCTTGAGCTGGCCAGTGTCCAGATGGGAGAGGTATTACCATGTTTATCACTCTAAAAGGCAAGGCAGGACAAAAATGAAACCAGAGCTTTAGGAGCATGCACCTCAGTCTTGTGAATGCTTCCTGTTTGGTAAATGTCTACAAGACTGCATCTGAAAAAGCCAATGTGATACAGTGATTGGAATGTTGGAGGAGAATCTGGGAGGCCTGGATTCAGATCCCACCAATGTCATGAAAGCTTACTGGGAGACCTTGAGCCGGTCACACACTCTCAGCATGACCTACCTCACAAGGGAGTCGTGAAGTTAAAATGGAGGAGAGGAGACTGATGTAAATCACCTTGGGTCCCTGCTTGGGAGAAAAGTGGGATGTAGCTGAAGTAAATAAATAAATGTATTAGAAGTACAATCCTAAGCCATGGAAATAAGAGTTCATTGGGGGTTTGTTCCCTTTGGCAAATAAATAAGCAGCTTACCAGAGCAGGTGCAAAGAGCACCATCATTTGCTGCATTTAAGAAGGCATGTAAGGCGGTTTTGTTTAAGGGCACCAGGTCTCCCGATGGAGACATTTGGCAGAGGACAAATTGTTCTGGCAGATTCAGCTGTGTTTTCAACCTGTGTGCTTTTAATCTATAAGACGAAGACTGTATACCCCGTCTTTCTCTCTTAATTAGAGTCTTAGAGCGGCTCACAATCTCCTTTATCTCCTTCCCCCGCAACAGACACCCTGTGAGGTGGGTGGGGCTGAGAGAGCTCTCACAGAAGCCGCCCTTTCAAAGATAGCTCTGTGAGAGCTATGGCTAACCCAAGGCCATTCCAGCAGGTGCAAGTAGAGGAGTGGGGAATCAAACCCAGTTCTCCCAGATAAGAGTCTGCAACCACTACACCAAACTGGCTCTATGTATTGTTTGTTTTTTTGCCACTGGACCCTTATTTTGGTTTTGTGCCCTTGCAACTGGTATTGCTTGGTTAGTTGCCCAGCCTCACTGGCTTATGGGAAGATAGTGAAAGATATGATTGATAAGTAAGAAGGTCCTGGGCATGCAAAACGGGTAAGGCTATGCCACTAGAGAGAAAAGTCGCATACTGTCCTTTCTCCCCTCCCAGCAAGATTGATAAACCATGGCAAGCACATCTTTTGCAAGTCAATCAATTTCCCCTATCAGGAGAGCTCAGCAGACATCAGATACAGAAAGGAGGCAGGAAAGCAATGCAAGAATACACAAAAGACGTATGGAACAATTTTAAGCGTTTGACTTAAGATAATTTTTTTTTTACAGAGTTCAAGAGCCTGGCTCACAATCTGTGACTGGATTTGTGATTTCAGTGGAAGACTGCCTGTGCCTGTAACCTGTGAGATCATTGCTCCCTGAAAGTGGTTGGTCTATTAGGGCCAATGGGGCCACATCCCACTAAATCATGCTAGCCTTTGCCCCATGCTAGCTGCCTCCTCTTTGTCCTTAGAAGAGGACTGAGAGGGTAATAGGCTGTCAGCTCAGTCAGTCTCTTTCTGTTGCTGCAAACACAGTAGCAAAAGGAAAGAGTTTTATGTTAACACCCACAGTGGGATCTGTTAAAGAACTGTACTGCAGTATTTGGGTTTAGTTTGGTTTTTTTTCAACACTGGAAAGGCAGTGGCTAAAGACAAAGCCAGAATTGGTTGGTTCTGCTCTGCCTACTATTGACTGCTTTGCCTTCCACCCCATCAGCCCCAGTGGGTACCAGCAGCCTCTCTTTACTTAGGGCTATAATGGTATCAGACTGTGTGTTTTCAGACTGTGTGTTTTCCCATTCCCACCAGTGGCACCCGATGATATGGAGCAGAGGCAGGGAAACAAACACTCTAATGATGTCATGACCCATGATAAGGAATGCCAAATGCTTAGAGAGAGGGGAAAGAGAGCTGTGCAAACTATTCCGTTTTTAGGGGCAGTCCTCTATTGCACAGAAGTTAAATTCCACTCTAAACTGAGCTCGAGGAGTGAATTCCAGACTTGGAATTCCATGCCTCGTAGTCCCATAACATTTCTTGCACACAGCACCCCCTTTTTCCAGGCATATTAAAAAAGCCAATTGCCTGCTTTTTGTTCCCTTTCAATAAGAGCAAAAATTGTACAAAAATGTTTTTTTTGCAAAAGAAATACTTTTTTAAAAGAAGACGACAATGACCAGGAGTATTTCCTTGATGTGTGATTGGCTGAATGAGAAAGAAAGCAACAGTAAAAAAGCACCCCGAAATTTGCATGAGGAGAATATTTGAATGAGTTTATCAGGTTAAAATCTGTTTTGTTTTGGTTGGCCGCTGTTGTTGTTTTTTTCTGGGTCCCACATGGAGAGCAAACATGGCCTGGAAGAGTGTTATGTCAAGTACCTCCCATCATGCATTGTTGCTGCTCAGTGAACCGGAGTCTCAAAAAAAGTAATTCCTCATTTTCATCTTGACTAGGATTCCCCTTTTCATCGCTGTGAAGCTGCACTAATCTTTCATTCAGTGCAACCTACACCCTCTGGTTCCACTCGGAATTCTCTCCTTTCTATCCAGCATTGTGTTCTTTATCTCGGCTGCCTTCTCCCAATAGTCCTCCTTGAAAGCTCTTTCACAGACAAGAAAGGGCCAGTTCCATAATGGCCAAGTTGGCCCTTTTCTTTTCTCTCCTTTTTTTTTTTAGCTTCCGACCGAGCTTTGCTATTTAATCTTCTTGAGGCGTTCAAGATGTCACTTGCCTCTGATGACTGGAGACAAAAGGAAAATCCACCCAGCCTGAATGCCATGTATTCTTGAATGCCATGGGTCTGCTTTGAAGAGGGCTTCTTGAAGTCTCTGTGTTTCATTGGCTGTCCTGGTGGCCTTCATGGGGGTCTTTATGTGAAATCATATGTACCAGTATCGAGAAATGTGTGTGCTACCTGCTTTACACAGCCATGCTTTTTAGCCATGGAGGCAATTGGCAAAAAAAGTTGTGGGTTTTTTTCCTTAAAAAGTTAGAAGTTCAACTATATTCCTTTCCCTGTTGCAGATACATATATGGATAGCTTCTTTTTTTGGCTGAAGTGGTATGGGTCTACTGCATTGTCCCCCCTCCCCCCATTTACATTGTTATACAGCCAAAATGCTTTGAAACAAACAGTTGAAGGGGGGAGGGGTCTTGCACCTCCTTCATATCCCACATTTGTACCAAAGAATCTATTCTCAAGTAAAAAAGACACACCTAGGATCATTTATAGATGATATGTCCTTGAGTGCATTGTGATGTATAGTCCATTTTTTAAAATGTTGTGTTTTGCACAAGTAAAAAAAATAAATAATCCAATGACGTAGCCCTCAGAGCACTACTATTTACTGCAGCATGGTAAATCAGTGACTTAAACACCTTTGCTTTCAACCCGTTGCTGCTGAACCTAAGGCTTTATTGCTTAGTCCAATTACCCAGATCATTTTATTGTTATTGGCACAGAGTTTTGTTTTAAAATCTTTTGGGTTGGCATTTTATTTCATTGGCTGAATTCTATTGCTGCTTTTGTTGTTTTATTGCTTTTGTTTATTATTAACAGGGGCTTTGTGATTTCTTTCAAAAAAATAAGGTTGTGGGTTTTAATTGTGTGTTGATATTGTTTGATGTGTTCTAAAATATTGTATGCCTCAGTAGAAGGATGAATTGCACATTCAGAGATGAAATAAAACAAGTTGGAAGTGAGAGAGGTGCGGGGAATGTGTAATTCTTTTTTAGATATCAATGTTCAGAAGCGGCCAAAATTTGGGGAGCATAAGGCAGATAGATGGATAGATGCAGAGACTTTCTCTATCCCAGTATATTAGAAGAACAATATCTGCAAGGATCTGCTGCAGCATCCGTTCAGCATGTGAAAAGCACATTGCTGGAAAGGGAGGAATGTCCTCTTATACTCCTCCTATATCCTAGTGCAGTAGCCTCACAGGATGATGCCTCAGGAATAAACAGCTTTAAAGCGGGATTAGATAGATTCATGGAAGATAAGTCTTATCAATAGCTACTAGTCGTTGGTGACTGAGGGGAACCTCCACATTCAGAGGGACTAAGCCTTTGAATCCCAGAGCTGGGAGGCAACATCAAGGGAAGGCCTCAACCTCTATGCCCTGTTGTTGGCCATTCAGGGTTGGCCACTGTGTGAGACAGGATGCTGGACTAGATGGACCACTGATCTGATCCAGAAGGGCTCATCTTAGGTTCTTAGGATATAGATGTCTTAGGCTGTGCAACAACTGAAGAAGAGGGCAGAATCCAGTCAATATGTAATACTCAGACACCCCCCCCCCCCGCACCACAGCACCCTGGTGAAGGATTGTTCATTTTCTTTGTTGGTAAGTCTTGATGAGAACACTGAAGAATATTCAACAGTAATTAGTATGTTTTCTTTTTTCCTTCAAAATACTTAATTCTGTGTTTTGCAAACTGTTTCTAATCAGACCCAACTGCTCCTTTTGGAGCCCACTTGCACAGGAATTCGGTACTACTCTTATCCTTCCTGACACAAAATGCAAGAATCTCATATCAGTTGAAATGGGACCAGTTTATATTGCCTCCCCCTTTATTTTTAATTTTTAAATGGAACATTAATCAGGGGTGGTCAAACTGTGGCTTGACTCTTTCACACATATTGCGTGGCTCTGGAAGCGCCACCCCCCCTCCCAATCAGCTGACTTAAATAAGGCATTTGTCTCTCCAAATCATGTCTCCAAGCCAAGTCAGCTGGCAGCTTGGAGAATGCATTTAAAGTTAAAGTTGCTTCCTTCCTTCCTTCCTTCCTTCCTTCCTTCCTTCCTTCCTTCCTTCCTTCCTTCCTTCCTTCCTTCCTTCCTTCCTTCCTTCCTTCCTTGTCTTGTGGCTCTCAAACTTCTGACCTTTATTCTGTGTGGCCACTCTGATCAACAAGCTGCATTTCATGGGCACGCTGCCATGGAAGCTCATTGCTGAGCTTTGGCCTGTCATAAACTGTCAGCCTAACCTACCTTGTGGTGGGGAGAGGAGAATTATGTAATCTACTTGGGGAGAAAGATCGGGTATAAATGAATGTATTTGTTTTTAACAGATGCTACTTCAAAACTGGCATCAAGCCTTCTAAAGCTGCCACTCTCAGTCCACCCTGTTTCTCATTGTCTCTTCTTCTGGTATCACAATCCACCTGTGAGAAAGTCACAACCCATTTTTTGGGTCCCAACCAGGGCTTTTTTTGTAGAAAACACCCGGCACGAACTCATTTGCATATTAGGCCACACCCCTGATGTTGCCATTGTTTCACCGAGGGGTTTTAGTAGGAAAAGCCCAGCAGGGATTCATTTGCATATTAGGCCACACACCCAATGCCAAGCCAGCCTGAACTGCATTCCTGTGAGTTGCTGCTTTTAAAAAAAGGCCTGGTCCCAACTCACAGTCTGGGAATCAGTGGGTTACTCTGAATGTATGCATGCACTGATTAATTCATCTATCCTGAGTAGACAGATAGGGTTCTGGGTTCAATTTTCTATTCAGTTGTGAAAACTAACCACACAGTCCCTGCCTCCAAGCTTCAGATTTATATCAACATTATCACCACCACCACCATCATCATTATCAATTTGATAAGAGTTACTGGGAGAATAAATGAGATAAATGATGTAAAACCAGGGACATACCAAAGGTACTATATACAAGCACACAAGTAAACAGACTTCCATATACATTTCACTTACTGGATTGGGAATCCATAAATTGGATCTGCAGTGCACTGGATGAGACTGTGCAGTCTAATATTTCTCTTTGTCTATGTACAATAACTTGCAGGTTCAGGCCTCATTTATACAGAAATAGATCTGAGTGCACATAGGAAACTGCCACATAGTGAGTCAGTTTGGGTCAACTGTCCACTTAGATTGCCAGTGTGTTTCCAGCATCTCAGCCAGGTGTCTTTCACATCACCTACTACTTGATGCTTTCAACTGGAGATGCTGGGTGTTGAACCTGAGACCTTTTGCATGCAAAGGAGATGCTCTGTTGGTGAGGCACAGTCCCTCCCTGGATTCAGGGCAAGGGTTAATAGAAGTATAATGAACTAGTTGGAAGAAACCTGACAGCACTTAACGCACACAATGAACTAAGTACCATCAGTGAGAGATTCGGCATATTATTTCAGTGAACTAACTTGGTTCCCTGTCCCATGGTTCTTGGGCCTCCCTAATTCTTTTATCATCACTGCCCTTTCTGTTAATAGCACACAATTTCTGCTTACATCTCCTTCAGATTTTTTTCCTACCTCCCCAATCTCTGCAGACCCTCCCCTTTCCTTCAGCTTCCTCAGAGCAGCACTTCTGAGATCTCTTCCACTTCCTTTAAGCTTTCCTTTAAGCTTTCTAGGTTCTTCTTTATTAGCCCCTTTCCCCAACTCCTGGGCTGCCCCTGTTTCAGACTCCTAACCAGACCTTTGCTTCTCCCTCTACCTTTCTGAATGTTCTTATGCTTTGTGTAAGGCTTTGCTCTCATCCAGTTAGAACTTCCACCTTCCTCAACGGAGTTGGTATTCATTTAAACCATTATATGACTGATCGTCATATAATGTCCAAGGCTGAACCCCATGAGTCCTCAGGACAGATGCACACAAGTAACCAGACTGTTGTTTTATTTTTATTTTTAAAAGATCAGGGCTTTTTTTTGTAGAAAAGGCCCAGCAGAAACTCCTTTGCTTATTAGGCCATGCCCCCTGACATCACCATTGTTTCACACTGGGCTTTTTTGTAGAAAAAGCCCAGCAGGAACTCATTTGTATATTAGGCCACACCTCCTGACACCAAGCCAGCCAGAAATGTGTTCCTGTGCATTCCTGTTCAAAAAAAGCTCTGAAAAAGATTAATAAAGTTTATTTCAGTTTCTACTAATATGAAAATTTATTATACAACCAACATATTTCTCTAAGACCAAAGGGTAAGAAAACAAGATAACTAGCTTAAACTATCTAACACTTTGAGAACATGCATTAGATGGCACAAACCTTGATTTCAAAGTCAAAGGCCAAAGCTCAGGCATTTTCTACATTGCTAGCAATTGCAGTTCAAGCGGGTCATAGTTTCAGGCCCTTATTCTGCCAAAATCCAAGCTAATCTCTCTTCTTCATGGCCTTAGCTTTTGGGGTCCATTGCCCCCCCAGTTGGAATAATGAGACAGACACAAGTTGGATTGAAGGGCCACTTTATTAACATAGCGGCAAGGGCAAAAACGTGGGGACAGGTCAAGCCAGACCACCTCCTTGACCTGAAAATGGGTGAGCCCCCAAAGCCCCGTGTATGAGCCAACCCAACAGCTCATACCTGGCCAGCCCAGCAACATGATCACCGCTCACAAAAGCTCCACCATCCCCAACAGCCGTACAGCCTGGAATGTGGACACTCTCCATGTGACGGGATCCCCACCTCCCTGGAGCTGACCTTGGGCTGTACAGCTTAATGGTCACCCAGGGAGGCCATTCACCACAAATGGTACGGTGCCACGGGAGCTCACCAAATCCCCAAAACAAATTCCCAACAATAAACAGCCACTAACAGTGCCAAGCCTCAGCTTAGGCCACTGTACCCAAACCAACATCCAAAACCTGCACCAGCCCTTGCCGCAAGTCGGCCAAAAAGGCCTCATTGCCCTTCACTGAAAGGTGAACCCCATGCTCCCTATACAAGTCTGGAAGACTAGCCTGAATGGAAGGATGAGGCACGAAAACTCCGAGCCCCTTACCAAGGGCTTTTCACAAGGTCCTATTAGCCTTCATCCCAGCCCGCTCCAAACCTGCTGGATCCCAAGCTGCCCGCCACACCCGGCGCGGCAACATGGCCGACCACAGGATAAGGACACCCGGCCACTTCTTGCCAATCAAGGCAACATCAGCCAGGGCATGAATCAAAAGGGCCTTCCCATTCATCAAGCCCAAGTCATTCTCTCCTAGATGTATCACCAAAATCTGTGGAAGAGGGCCCTTCATGTCCCGAAACAACAGTGGCAGAAGCCCCGACCACCTCATGCCCCGGCGGCCCTGCCACTCAATGACAGCCCTTGCGCTCAGGCCCAGCTGCGAACCAACCGGCGTCCATCGGGCCTGATGTGCCGCCCAAAACACGATACTGTGGCCACATATAAGGATCCGTTTCCTTTCAACGCCAGCCACAGCACCTAGAAGAAAAAAGCCATTAGAACTAATGGACAACAAATGAACATTAACCCAACAGTTAAGTAGTGAAAAAAGGGGGGAGAGGGCAGCTGATATGGAGGCCCCGGCCTCAAGGCCGTAATGGCCGAACGTAAGTTCGATAGGCCCCAGACTTCCAATGTCCAACACGACGAATGTCCTCTCCCCCGTAACCCATCGCCACGGCTGTGGAAGCAGCTCCAATCCTGAAGGAATGGGTGCCAAATCTTACCCCCCACCCAAGCCCTATCTCTGCCAATGCTTGACTCGTGATGGTCCAAAAATTCCAGGAAAGTCAAGTTCCGACTTAACTCGGAACCCAGCCACTCCTGTGGCCAGTGCTCAGCACACCTGTGACCCCGGAAATAAACCCCAAAAACGATGGTACTGGCATCGTACGAGACAATCTGGAGCTCCGCTTCAAGCAGTATATCCCCTCACCAGAAGGAAATGCCATTAAACTCCACCAAAAAAGTCTCCCAAACACCAAGGTCGCTGCGCATCTCCCCAGTGACCTGGGTGAAATGATGTGGCGAGCGAAGGGCAACCATTCCATCGCAAAATTGCCTTTAAAAAGCCCTACTGGGAGCCACCACTTTACATGTGAAGTTCAGATGACCCACCAACTGTTGCAACTCAAAAAGGGTGACCTTGTGCTTACTCCTTACGGACCTAACTCGGACCAGGAGGCTCACCTGCTTATCCTCGGGCAGCCTGGAAAACTGGTGCACGGTATTGAGCATGATACCCAAAAAGGTCAAAACCGTAGTTGGGCCCTCCGTTTTTTCACAATCCAGTGGTACCCCTAGCTCCTTGGTTAACCCTTCAAAAGCCATTAACAATAAAAGGCACTGCCCGGAACCCACAGGGCCCACAAAGAGAAAATCATCCAGATAATGTGCAGTGTCCTGCACCCCAGTTCTGGTGCATAGTGCTAAACCACTCAAAAGCCGCGCATGCAACTGAACACCCCATCGGCAGCGCTCTGTCTATGTAGTAACTCCCTTCAAACGCAAAACCTAACAATTCAAAATCCCCAGGGTGCACAGGGAGTAGGCAGAATGCTGACTTAATATCACACTTCGCTAGCTCTACACCAACTCCACACCGCCGCACTATCTGCACAGACCGGTCAAAAGACGTGTATTTTACTGAATAAAGCTCAGCTGGGATCGCATCATTCACTGATCACTTCCTGGGATAAGAAAGGTGATGGATTAACCGAAATTCACCTGCCGCTTTCTTAGGTACCACCTCCAATGGGGACACCCACAAATTTGGCACAGGAGGGGTTGCAAAAGGGCCTAACACTCGGCCCTCCGCACATTCCTTCTTAATTTTTGCCTGCATGATGCGCTCAAAACCCTTAACTGAATGCAAATTAGAACAAGAAAACGGGGTCCGTGGACCCTGATAAGGGATTCGAAACCCATGGGAAAACCCCTCTAAAAGGTAACGCGCTTCATCCAAACGCGGATAATCCCGCAACAACTCATTAAGAAGCCTCAGCTGAATGGGGCTGGGGCCCTTTTGCAGCATGCTGCCCCCCATCCCCCCCCCCGCTCGGCTGCTTATTAGCTCCTCTTGGTTTGGACCTGTTACGGGCCATGAATGCATGAGGCCCTCCACAAAGCGGGCACTCGTGCTTGTACCTACAAGCCTTCCTGGTACACGCGCTTTGGGAGGTAAACTCCCAGCAAAGAACCGTGGCTGAACCGACTGCCCTGCGGTCATGTGGGAGCCAGTAGGAGTCACTGTCTTCTGAACAAGGTGGCTGCTATCGGATCTCTCCCCCGCGTTTGGCTTCGCAGGCGCCATAAGCTGCAGCCAAAGCTGCTGGTTAATCTGGTCCCATGGAAGACCAGGCTTAACTGCTGCCGGCATGCAGAATTGTTCATCATACTGAAGCCACGCCCCTTCAGTAAAGTCGCTATATGCCCTATATATAATATCACAGTACTGGAAAAGGGGGGCGGCCTGCCATGGCTGGGCCCTGGCTATAACCCCTGCATAAATAAGAAATCTTGGAAGCCAGTTTGACCACATCCTATCAATTTTTCTCTGCTTCAGCTTCTCCATATTCTTCTCATCGAGCTCATCTTTCGACTTCTTTTCCAATTCCCTATACAAAAGGCTGAACACATCTACATATTCGCCTTTTAAAATCTTGTCTCTGGTGGCAACAGTAAGATGATCACCGAGAGGCATGGCAGGGTCTCCAAATGGCAATGCGTGAAAATCCACCATGCTATAAGGGACTGGTGGCCCCAAAACCCACTCTGCTGTGGGGGCCAAGATAACGACATGGAAGTGGCCTCCTGCCAGCCGCATGGTAACCCCCCCCCCCACCGTCGCCTGTCCGCTTGGCCCTGGGCCACCTGCATGCCCACCTGCGACAGGAGCTGAATACCACAGCGCCCAAGCGCCCTCCAATGTGTCATGGGTGCTGGGGACCCTGTAGAGGAAGTTGAGCCTGCAGCAGAAACTGTGCCCCTGCCACCTGCACCAGTGCCCCTGCCTCCTGCTGGAGAAGATCCCAGCCCCCCTGCCTCGCCCTCTCGGGTGGCGCGTGTGCGTGACCGCCTCCGTCAGGACCTCAGGGATCGGAGGAGGGCGGCACGCTCACAAGCAAGACGCTCCCTGAGCCCTGAGTTTTGAGAGGATTCTGGCCCTTCTAAGAGCAAGGATGCTTGAGTTGCAACAGGATCCTGGCTGCCTCTCTGAGCCAGCAATTAGCCCAAATGGGCAACAGCCAGCAGAGGGCTATATAGCTGTAGGCTTTGGGAGGAGGCTTTGTGGAAGCAACTAGTCATCTACCTGACGTCCTAGCATCCACTTCGGCTTTTGACTTTGGACCTCCTGACCTTGGCTTGACTTCTGGACCCCCTGACTACGGCTTCTGAACCTCTGGCCTACGATACCTGGACAACGATTTGGCTTTGGCACCTTGGACACTCTTGCTCACCGGTTACAGACCTTGGACTGCCCCTGGACTTCGCCTGGCCTGGCCCCAGCTCGTGACAGATTGCTTCCACCCACACAAACACCCATTCCACAGGATGGATGCTGAAGCAAGTGGAACCGCAGGACTACTGGCTGCCCTCCAAGCCCAGGTACAGCAGCTGACACAGGCAGTAGTGCACTTGCAGCAACAGCCTGCAGCCAGTGCTCCAGCCAAGTGCCCAGTTCCCCCACCTGACAGATTTGGGGGTGCTGTGGAAGAATTTCCTGCGTTCCTGGCACAGTGTCAGCTGTACTTTGAACTAAGAGCACGGGACTTCCCCAATGACAAGACGAAGGTGTGTTTTATCATTAGTCTGTTAAAGGGGCAGGCGGCCAAGTGGGCCACACCCCTACTGGTTGGGTCCTCTCCCCTACTGACTGATTACCAGGGGTTTGAGGCCCACCTGTCTGCTGCCTTCTCCAACCCAGTCCAAGCAGCCACAGCCAACCGGAAAATCAGGGCCCTGAAACAAGGCCAGTCCTCGGTGGCTCAGTATGCCACCGAATTCAAGCTCCTGGCCCAAGACTTGGCGTGGAATGAGGCTGCTCAGATGGACCAGTTTACCGAGGGGTTGGCAGAGGAAGTCCTGGACGAACTGGCCAGGGTGGAGCGGCCCCCCACGCTCCAGGAACTTATCACCCTCTGCCTCCGCATCGATGGCCGCCTGGAAAGTTGCCGCCAAGCCAAGACCCGAGGGCGCCAGCTCCCTGCGCCATGCCACTTGGCTCCTCTCCCATCCCCAGCTAGTACCAGAGACGAGGGTGAGCCTATGCAGCTTGGAGCTGCTCGACCCCGCCTGACTCCAGAAGAAAAGGCCAGACGCCGCACGCAGAACCTGTGCCTCTACTGCGGCACGGCAGGCCACTATGCCTCTGGCTGCCCTGCTAAACATCGAATACCCAGACCTACATTGCCACCGCCACCAAAAGGCCAGCCCCAGGCGTAAGTGGACCCTCCAGCCTGGGGCGACTAGCTGGGTCCTCTGAACAACAGGCTGATACCCCGGGCCCGTTCCTGCTACCAGTCAAACTCCGTCTGCCCGATGGACGCTGGCTGTTCGTATATGCCATGCTGGACTCGGGAGCGGCCCACTGTTTCGTAGATGCCGCCTTTGTAAAGCAGCACCAGATCCCAGTGCAGCCAAAAGAGATTCCGACGCTGGTGGAGGCTATTGACGGGCGCCTCCTCCGTTCTGGCCCCGTCACCCAGGAGACCTGTCCCATCACCTTCCACGTCCAGCAGCACCAAGAACAGCTGCAGTTTGATATCGCCCGCATGCCTCGCTTCCCGCTGATTCTAGGCCTTTCCTGGCTGAAGCTGCACAACCCCATCGTGGACTGGGCTCAGCAAGAACTACGCTTCCGAGACCCATGCCCCCATCTGACTCCTCCCACCACTCTAGCAGCCGGCATCCCGAGTGGTGGTCCTCAGCTCCCTCAGAAGTATGCAGATTTCGCCGATGTCTTTGAAGAGACAGGAGCAGATCAGCTTCCCCCTCACCGACCCTATGACTGTGCCATTGATTTGGTACCTGGGGCACCACTCCCGGTGGGGCGTCTGTACCCAATGTCGGAGCCTGAGTTGGCAGCTTTGCGAGACTACCTGGACAAGAACCTGAAGCGCGGATTCATCCGACCCTCAACTTCTCCCCTGTCTGCTCCAGTCCTCTTCGTGAAGAAGAAAAGCGGGGAGCTCCGGCTGTGCAATGACTACCGGGCCCTGAACAAGATCACCATCCGCGACCGGTACCCTCTACCACTGATCCCTGAACTCTTGGATCGTTTAAAGGGGGCCCAAATCTACACCAAGCTGGACCTCCGCGGAGCGTACAATTTGGTGCGCATACGGCCCGGAGACGAATGGAAGACCGCGTTTGGGACCCGATACGGGCAGTACGAGCACCTGGTGATGCCCTTCGGATTGACCAACGCCCCCGCTGTCTTCCAGAGGTTCATGAATGATGTATTCCGGGACCTGCTCGACCGCTTCGCGATCATATACCTGGATGACATTCTAATTTACTCCCGCAATCCTGCCCAGCATGCCGAGCACGTCCGCCAGGTCCTACAACGCCTACGAGCCCATGGCCTCTACGCCAAGCTGGAGAAGTGCGACTTTGACCTGCGCTCCGTCGAGTTCCTTGGTCACATTGTGTCACCACAGGGAATCCTCATGGACCCGAAAAAGGTGGAAGCGGTCCTGACCTGGCAGGCCCCTCAGAATCGCAAAGACCTGCAGCGGTTCCTTGGTTTTGCCAACTACTATCGGCAATTCATCCCAGCCTATGCATCTCTGACAACACCCCTGACTCAACTACCTTTCCACTGGTCCCCAGAGGCCGATAACGCTTTCTCCACCCTGAAGACCCGCTTCGCCACCGGGCCACTCCTGAGATACCCCGACCCCCAGCTTCCCTTTACGGTGGAAGCTGATGCCTCCAACGTGGACCTGGGAGCAGTGCTGTCCCAGCGCGAGGAGCCGTCCCAGCCACTCCAGCCCTGCGCCTATTACTCACGCCAGCTCACTGCGGCAGAGAGGAACTACACCATCTGGGAGAGGGAGTTGCTCGCGATCAAGGTGGCTTTTGAGGTTTGGAGACATTACCTTGAAGGGGCTCGCCACCCTGTCCAAGTGCTCACCGACCACCGGAACTTGGAGCATCTCCAGACCACCCGCCGTCTCAACCAGCGCCAGATCCGGTGGTCCCTATTCTTCTCCCGCTTTGACTTCAAGATCACCTACATCCCCCATACCCAGAACCGGAAAGCCGATGCGCTCTCGCGGAAACCGGAATACGCTCCTGCTTCAACTGAGACCGTGCCTGCTGCTCCCATCCTGCCACCCTCAGTGTTTGCAGCCACCTCCACTTCACCAGCACTCGTGGAGGACATTCGTGCTAGCCAGGCCAATGATCCCTGGGTCCAGCAACACCTCCAGGCACTCCAAGATGGCTCAACAGGCGAGTTCACGACTCGAGGCGGCCTCTTGCTACACCACGAACGCCTCTATGTGCCGCCCGGGCCCTTGCGGGCAGAAGTACTACGCATGACCCACGACGCGTTACCCGCTGGGCACTTTGGACAACATAAGACCACCCACTTGCTGACACGGGAATTCTGGTGGCCACGAATTCGCTCCGATGTTGCTCGTTATGTCAGCTCCTGTGACGTCTGCCGACGGGCCAAAGACGTCCCAGCCAAACCCTCGGGGTTGTTACAGCCCTTGCCCACACCCTCAGGACCCTGGGATACCATCTCGATGGACTTCATCACGGAACTTCCACAATCCAAGGGTCAGACGTGCATCTTGGTGGTCGTCGACCTATTTACCAAGATGGCCCACTTCATTCCGTGCCCGAAACTTCCCACAGCTCAGGAGACAGCCCAGCTCTACCTGCAACACATCTTTCGTCTGCACGGACTCCCAGCCCACCTGATCTCAGACCGGGGCCCCCAGTTCTCCTCTCGGTTCTGGCAAGCCCTCCATTCCAGCCTGGGGACTCGAGTGCACCTGTCCTCAGCTTACCACCCACAGACAGATGGTCAGACAGAGCGCACCAATGCCACGCTAGAGCAATATCTCCGCTGTTACACCTGCTACCAGCAGGACGACTGGACCACTCTGTTGCCTCTAGCAGAATTTGCATACAACAACGCGGTCCATTCCTCCACCCAAATGACCCCGTTTGCTGCAACCTACGGGTACCACCCTCGGTTCTTCCCGGCGATCCTGCCACCCACGAATGTCCCCGCCGTTGAGGCCTACCTGCAAGAACTCCGCGCCAGCCAAGACTTGCTCCGAGAGCAGCTACAGCGGGCCAAGGAGGCCTATAAACTAGCTGCGGACCGGAAGAGGCAGGAAGGCCCCCCAATCCAGCCGGGGGATCAGGTGTGGCTCTCAACTCGCTACCTGCGCCGGCCTGGTCGGTCTCACAAGCTGGATGCGCGGTTCATTGGACCCTACCCTGTCTTAGAACAAATAAACCCCGTCGCCTTCAGGCTCCAGTTGCCACCCCACCTCCGCATTCACCCCGTGTTCCATCGCTCCCTCCTTGTTCCAGCTGCACGCCCTGACCCAGCTCGGCCTCCTTCTCCACCGCCACCACCACCAGTGTTGGTGGATGATGAAGAAGAATACGAGGTGCGCCAGATCCTGGACTCCCGGTACCATCGTGGAGGCCTCCAGTACCTTGTGGACTGGGAGGGATACGGCCCAGAAGACCGGTCTTGGGAGCCCGTGGACAATCTTCATGCCCCAGACTTGGTGCAACGGTTCCACAACGACCACCCCGACCTCCCAGGCCCCTCGACGGAGGGGGGCCCTGGGGGGGGGATAGTGTCATGGGTGCTGGGGACCCTGTAGAGGAAGTTGAGCCTGCAGCAGAAACTGTGCCCCTGCCACCTGCACCAGTGCCCCTGCCTCCTGCTGGAGAAGATCCCAGCCCCCCTGCCTCGCCCTCTCGGGTGGCGCGTGTGCGTGACCGCCTCCGTCAGGACCTCAGGGATCGGAGGAGGGCGGCACGCTCACAAGCAAGACGCTCCCTGAGCCCTGAGTTTTGAGAGGATTCTGGCCCTTCTAAGAGCAAGGATGCTTGAGTTGCAACAGGATCCTGGCTGCCTCTCTGAGCCAGCAATTAGCCCAAATGGGCAACAGCCAGCAGAGGGCTATATAGCTGTAGGCTTTGGGAGGAGGCTTTGTGGAAGCAACTAGTCATCTACCTGACGTCCTAGCATCCACTTCGGCTTTTGACTTTGGACCTCCTGACCTTGGCTTGACTTCTGGACCCCCTGACTACGGCTTCTGAACCTCTGGCCTACGATACCTGGACAACGATTTGGCTTTGGCACCTTGGACACTCTTGCTCACCGGTTACAGACCTTGGACTGCCCCTGGACTTCGCCTGGCCTGGCCCCAGCTCGTGACACAATGTAGACATCGAAGCCAAACTGCATGGTAGCGGGGAAGGCGTACCTGCAACTGCTTGCCACGCTATAGGCATCCCCACCCCCAAATGGGTAGACCCCAAAGTCTGGGACCCCACCGCTGGCCCAGGACACTAAGCCATGCTGGGACCACAAGGACCCCATGGCCATACCACTCCCTGCTGCTGTGCAGGTTACTTACCTTCGACCTCGGGCAGCACTACTGCCACTGCATCAGGCTCGTCCCTCAGCTCTTCAACTGGCGGCACTACCTCCTTTGCACCACTACTGCCTCCCTCGGCACTCTGCAAAACAGAAAGGCAGGCGAGCACCTCCTTCTGGAAGGATATGGTGGCCACTCTCCTGGAACCCATTAGCCCGGTGACTCGCTGTGAAGGACCGCCCACCCCTCTCGCCTCCTCCAAGGCAGCCAGCTGCTCCATAATGGCCTGCCTGGTCTGAACATCCTCCCCGTCCTCACGCGGGGGCTGGTCAGGGGGAAGCCTCTTGGGCGGCCTCTTAGCGGGCTGTTTGCCCTTAGTATTGCCCTGACCCTTTTTTGGCCCCATACTCAAGGCTGCTGTGGCTACCACCCAAGTCTGGCTCAAAAAATCCCAGAGTGTCCTGGGGAGGACTTCTCACCCCCCCCCCCCTTTTCAGGCAAGACCCCTTTCCAAGCTACCCAATAAGGGAGACCTGACTCCTCAGGGCACCCAACAATGCCCAAATGGCCGCCCCAAGGCTGAACGCCTAATGGGCAAGGGCCCTTGCCCTCGCTCCCGACCAGTACACAATGCCAGCGGGGCTCCCGGCTCGGATGCGTCCAAGCCTGTGAACCCCCTGACGAACATCAGCAGTCTGGCTCCGATCATGCCGCTGTTCACCGCCGCAGCCGCCCATGCCAATCTGCCACCTCCCAATGAGCCCAAGCCCCGCAACGCTCCAGACACAGCAGAAACAGCTCTGCTCATCATCTGAGAACGATTACAAACTGCGTAGTCGGGGGCAGGGCGGGCCTTTTAAGGCCGCGCCTCGCCCCATCCGGATGTTGGGCAATCCCACTGCCTCCAATCTGTCTGGGGAGGCAATAGACGGCCCCCAGCCTCAGCGGGCGATTGACCACTCAGCTGGGAGGGGGCCGAAATAACATCAGGTGATGAAGTTCTTTATTATCACCCTCCCCTAGCTCCTAGCCTGCCCATGTGTCAGACTCCTAACCAGACTCCAATCAGAACACTTTTCTTTTTATGTGTGTCTGTGTGTTTGCGGAAGTCATGGCAATCTCTGGCGACTGACCTCTACTGGGGGCCTGGAGGAGATTCAGAGAGGTGGCTGAATAAAGCCCGCCCCAACCTCCTGACCAGTGTTCCCAGTTTTTTAGCCTCCAGCTCACACATTTTGTCTTAGCTCAGGAAAAATGGCCCCAGAGCAAAGTAATTTATAAAGTAGCTCACAACTTTAATGCCAGTAGCTCACATAGCAGAGTTTTGCTCACAAGACTTCACAGTTTAGAGGGAATATTGCTCCTGACTGCTGATATTCCAAGGAGATCTCCCATCCAACTACTTGCCACAGTCAACCCTGCTTAGCTTCTGAGATCTGATGAGACTGGGTTTGCTTGGGCTATTCAGGTCAGGACCAGAACACATTTTCAGGAGAAGCTTCTAGAAGATTACCTCATCATTCTTGGCTTTTCCCCTCCCATCACATGGACTGCAGGTTCTTGTGGCCATAAGACCAATTACTAACACCTGCAGGATGAACCAGGCCTGTTATTGTGCACATTAACCCTTGAGGTGAGAACAGGGGTGTTTTTGCCTCACACTAACATTTTCCCTCTCAGCATTTAGAATGGTTACATCCCTGGTGGAATAAGTAAATAAGGATGTCCACTAGGGTTGCCAAGTCCAATTCAAGAAATATCTGGGGACTTTGAGGGCGGAGCCAGGAGACATTAAGGGTGGAGCCAAGATCAAGGCTGTGACAAGCATAATTGAACTCCAAAGGGAGTTCTGGACATCACATTTAAAGGGACGGCACACCTTTTCAATTCCTTCCTCCCATAGGAAATAATGAAGGATACGAGCACCTTCTTTTGGGGCTCATAGAATAGGACCCCCTGGTCCAATCTTTTTGAAACTTGGGGGGTATATTGAGGAAAGGTACTAGATGCTATACTGAAAATTTGGTGCCTCTAACCCCAAAAAAACCCCAGCCTCCCCAGAGCCCCAGATACCCGCGGATCAATTCTCCATGATTTTCTATGGGAATAAATCTCCATAGGGAATAATAGAGTTTGCAGAAGACATTGCCCTCCCCTCCCCCCGCTTTCTGAGGACCCTGAAGCAGGGGGAGGGTCTCCAAACCAGGGGATCCCCTGCCTTCACCTGGGGATTGGCAACCCTAATGTCCACAGGACTGAAAAAATTATCTTGCAGAGTTGCATGTGCCCAGTTAAACTGGGCCCTCAGCTACTCTGTACCCCATGTAAGCATGGGATAGATCCATAGCATGGATGGGCACTATGCTGAAGTGCTAACATTTCACATAGTGGGACTGCATGTATAGTGGCCCAATTTAAATAAGTTGTGCAAAGTCACACAGGCGAGATCTTCTGCTCTGCCACCCTCTCATTTAAAATCTGGCCTAATATTCTATGACCCTTATCCAAAGCACTTTGAAAACTTGCATCACCTTGATCCATGAAGAAATGAATTGCACAGGAAGAAACACTGATTCTAAACAGTGCTAGTTTATATGCCTGAAATAGCGCTAATATCCCTCAGATGCTTGCATGGTGTCCTGTTTTCTGACCCTGAAGCAACAAAGCTGTTGAGGTGAGCATAAGCAATGTATTTGTTGGAAAAAGAAGTATTAAGGCTAGTGTATAAGATTTTAAGTGTATAAGATGTGTTAGTACTGCTCTGATAAATGCATAGCTTGCCTAACTATATAGGCATATTAGACAGCTGCTTAGCATGCCAAGCTATGCGGGACCCCAAATTAGAAGGGAGCACATTTCTTCTTTATTTTAAGAAAATAATAATATGTTAACTCTTATAAATGGAAGTGGCAGCATTTTATTTTTATTGAAAATGGAAAAGGAGCAAAATCATACTTTAACCTTAGACACCAAAAATATTTGGGCCAGCTCTAGATTTCTGCACATTTTTGTAACAACTCTGATCATGACAAGATCTTTTAGAAGGGTATCACACAATGAACATTGGTCATAATAAATGGAAATTTACCACAATTTTCTGAAAACACAATAAAAATTGTGCTGGATATTTCTTTTTCCCTCCAAAGATCCTAACCTTCTTCAAGAGGCCCAAAACATGTCATCTTTGCTAGAGATATATACAACATTTCATTTCCCATATCAATCATGAGAACAAGTTGAAGTTCAGATAATGGCCAGTTCAATTTACCCTAATTGTTAAGGACTTAGCCTGACTGTTTGCATTACAGACTGCGGCCAGTGGGTTCTCAGTAGGGGTTTGCGGCCTACTCCATCCCATAACAAACCCATGTTCATGCGTCAATTCAGATCCATCACCCTGAGATAAACTGTGAATATTGTCCTTTGTCCCGGGCCACATTCTTTCCTGCATTGTGTTCTGACTATTTAAGGATTTAAAGGCTCATTTGCACAATTCCTTTGTCAGCGGCCTCCAAAGAGAATGAAAATGTGATGGGTTCTTCTGTCTGGGTTAGGTCCAGGAGTGCTTGTGAGAGAAAGCTACATGCATAGATTTCCCCCCCCCCCCTTTCCTTATACACAGATGCACATGCACAGAATCCCAGTGCAAACACACAAACACACACAAAACAAAACAACTATTTATTAGCTATGCATTTGTGGTTATAGTTTGTTTTAAAAAATGACAACTTTTTAAAAAAATGACAAAGAGATGTAAAGCAGATATGAAGCTTAGCTTGACAAGATTAGACTACTTCAGCTTGGCATTTACATCATTATCCAGAAGAGATAAACAACTGGAACAGAGCCAGAAACTTCAGGTGGACAATTCTCTAAGCCAGTATATCTCAAAAGACTCTGCCCACCTTATTCAGGATTTCAATTTGGTTTATTGTTAAGAACCCCCAAATTGTCTGCTCTTTGGAAAGACTGCCCCTTTTAATTTTCTTCAGTGCCCAACAGAGCTGACTGAATGGTTACGAAAAGGATTAGTGTCCGATGATCTCGCTTCACTTGCATTCTAGTATACATTAAGATCTTCAACGACTATGCTATTCACTCTGACCTTTTTACCTGTCTGCTGTATTATTTGACTGGTGCTTTCTGATACTGTATGAGCAGCTGCCCTCTTCTGTTTGTAAAACTTTCAGACACAAGATATACATTGGCAATCTAATATTCTATTTTTTAAAAAATATATATATATGTGGGCCAAAGTCCAACAGTCACTTATGCTGACGTACACTCAGAAAGTGAAGGCTGAAGAATAATAAAACTTTTGAAGTGTTATAGTGCAAGTCTATGCAGAATTATGGCTTTCTAAGTCCATTGAAGACAGTGGATGTAGAAAGGTATAACTGTTTAGGATTGCACTGCCAATCTAGTTTTACTTGTGGCAACTTTGTCCTCTGATTCCCTCTTTCCAGCCTCCTTGTCACTCTTTCAAAGGGCCCTCCCTTCACATACTGCTATGTGAAGAGAAAGCCAGTTTGGTGTAGTGGTTAAGTGTGCAGACTCTTATCTGGGAGAACCGGGTTTGATTTCCCACTCCTCCACTTGCACTTGCTAGCATGGCCTTGGGTCAGCCATAGCTCTGGCAGAGGTTGTCCTTGAAAGGACAGCTGCTGTGAGAGCCCTCTCCAGCCCTACCCACCTCACAGGTTGTCTGTTGTGGGGGAGGAAGGTAAAGGAGATTGTGAGCCGCTCTGAGACTCTTCGGAGTGGCGGGATATAAATCCAATATCTTCTTCATCTTCTTCTTCATCTTCATCTTCTTGACTGGCCTAAGGGTGAAAGAGATTGAGAGTGATTGCTGCTGATTGCTGAGGAGTGCCTCGGCTCCACCTCTTTGCATTTTAAGCTGCGCCTTGCCAAAGGCGCGAGCCTTTGGCGCGAGCCGAAGGGCGAGAGCTAAAGGGCTCTCCGCCTAGGGGCTCTCTAAGGACCAGGAACCCAGATCCCTGATTTCCTTGTTCTCCAAATAAGGTAAGTTCCCAATAAGGTAAGTTGAGGTAAGGTAAGTTGACCCTCCAGAAGGGGAGCCGCTTAAACAAACAGCATTTAAAGAGGACTGTATATTTTAATATATATATATATAAAGGACAGAAGTCTTGGGTGTGTGCTCGATGCAAGGAGCTCCTGGTCCTCAGGGAACGAGTTCGTACCCATGAGGCCGAGGTGACTGCCCTGGAGAAGCAGAGACAGTCAGTTAAGCACTTGGGGAAGACTCTCGGGGGCGTATTAGATGAGCCCCGCTCTGAACGTAGCAGCCCCATTGCTGCCAGAGAGCGTGAGGGTCGAGAGGGAACAGGGCACCGGGCTGAGGACAAGGGGAATGCGCCCTTAGAAGGGACCTCTTCTTCAGTTGGTGAGCGGGTATCCTTTCGCACCAAGGAACCATCCCTGAGCAGGGGGAGAGGGGGGGGGGTTGGTAGTTGGTGATTCGATCCTTAGGCAAGTAGACAGCTGGGTGGCGAAACCGCATACTGACCCTATGGTGACTTGCCTGCCTGGTGCGAAGGTAGCGGACATTACGCGTGTAGTAGATAGACTGATAGACAGTGCTGGGGAGGAGCCTGTGGTCGTGGTGCATGTTGGCACCAACGATGTGGGGAAATGCAATCGTGAGGTCCTGGAGGAAAAATTTAGGCTGCTAGGCGGGAGACTTAAGGCCAGGACCTCCAAGGTAGCCTTCTCAGAAGTGCTACCTGTTCCACGTGCAGGGCAGGAGAGACAGGCACAAATTAGAAGTCTCAATGTGTGGATGAGACGATGGTGTAAGGAGGAAGGGTTTAAGTTTGTTAGGCACTGGGATGCTTTCTGGAACAAGCGGGAGCTGTACAAAAGAGACGGTCTCCACTTGTCCCCGGATGGAACCAGGCTGCTGGCGCTTAAAATCAAAAAAGTGGCAGAGCAGTTTTTAAACTAAATCTTGGGGGAAAGCCGACAGGAGATGAAATGTCTCTGGTTCGGGAGGACTCGTCTCAAAGAGATGAAGGGTTAGCTGCTATTTTTCTACCGGGTAATGGACCAGAGTTGTCCACTGTGAAGGTGACAAACAATATGGACTGTCTGCCAGAGTCTCGAGGCGGCAGGAGGAAGGTGGCGGGCCTAGCTCGCCTGGGAAATTATAGATGTTTGTATGCAAATGCTAGAAGTGTTCGAAGTAAAATTGGTGAATTGGAATGTTTAGTGTTGGGAGAAAACATAGACATTGTGGGAATTTCAGAAACTTGGTGGAATGAGGAGAATCAGTGGGACACAGTGATTCCTGGATATAAGCTATATCGGAAGGATAGGGAGGGAAGGGTTGGAGGTGGGGTGGCTCTGTATGTCAGAGAGGATATACGGTCCAGTAAGACTGAGATCAGAGAATTAGATTCACTTTTAGAAATGCTTTGGGTTGAAATAGAGGGCCCAAAAGGAAAATTAACTATGGGAGTTTGTTATCGCCCACCAAATCAAAAGAGAGAGGACGATTATAATATGATGGAAGGCTTAAAGATAGCAGCTAAACGTAAAAACTGTGTCGTAATAGGTGATTTTAACTACCCACAGATTGATTGGGTCAATATGTGTTCTGGTCGAGAGAAAGAGATTGAGTTTCTTGATGCTCTCAATGACTGTGCTATGGAGCAGATGGTCTCAGAACCTACCAGGGGTGGGGCAATCCTGGATTTGGTCCTAAGTAATGCCCAAGACTTGGTGAGAGATGTAAAAGTGATTGCGCCACTTGGTCAGTGTTCACCATTTGTATAAATAGGGAGTTGTCCAAAAAGATCGCCACAACCACATTTAACTTTAAAAGGGGTAAATACACTGAGATGAGGAGGCATGTGAGGAGGAAACTGAAAGGAAAGGTACATACGGTCAAAACCCTTGGGGAAGCTTGGATGCTATTTAAAACTATAATCCTAGAAGCTCAGATAAAATACATACCACAAGTTAGGAAAGGCACAAACAGGCATAAGAAAAGGCCTGCGTGGTTAACAAACAAAGTAATGGAAGCTGTAAAAGGTAAGAAGGACTCCTTTAAGCGGTGGAAAACCAGTCCAAGTGAGATTAGTAAAAGGGAACACAGGCTGTGGCAAATCAAATGCAAGAATGTGATCAGGCAGGCAAAAAGGGACTATGAGGAGCATATTGCAAAAAACATAAAGACCAACAATAAAACTTTCTTCAAATATATTAGAAGTAGGAAACCAGCCAGGGAGGCAGTGGGGCCCTTGGATGATCATGGGGTAAAAGGATTACTGAAGGAGGATAGGGAAATGGCTGAGAAGCTAAATGAATTTTTTGCCTCCGTCTTCACTGTGGAAGATGAGAACTTTTTGCCCGCCCCAGAACCACTAATTTTGGAAGGGGTATTGAAAGACCTGAGTCAGATTGAGGTGACAAAAGAGGAGGTCCTACAACTGATAGACAAATTAAAAACTAATAAGTCACCGGGTCCGGATGGCATACATCCGAGAGTTCTGAAAGAACTCAAAGTTGAACTTGTGGATCTTCTAACAAAAATCTGTAATCTTTCATTGAAATCTGCCTCCGTTCCTGAGGACTGGAAGGTAGCAAATGTCACCCCCATCTTTTAAAAAGGTTCCAGAGGAGACCCGGGAAATTACAGGCCAGTCAGTCTGACTTCAATACCGGGAAAGTTGGTAGAAACCATTATCAAGGACAGAATGAGTAGGCACATTGATGAACATGGGTTATTGAGGAAGACTCAGCATGGGTTCTGCAAGGGAAGATCTTGCCTCACTAACCTGTTACATTTCTTTGAGGGGGTGAACAAACATGTGGACAAAGGAGACCCAATAGATGTTGTTTACCTTGACTTCCAGAAAGCTTTTGATAAAGTTCCTCATCAAAGGCTCCTTAGAAAGCTTGAGAGTCATGGAGTAAAAGGACAGGTCCTCTTGTGGATCAAAAACTGGCTGAGAAATAGGAAGCAGAGAGTGAGTATAAATGGGCAGTCTTCGCAGTGGAGGACGGTAAGCAGTGGGGTGCCGCAGGGCTCGGTACTGGGTCCCATGCTCTTTAACTTGTTCATAAATGATTTAGAGTTGGGAGTGAGCAGTGAAGTGGCCAAGTTTGCAGATGACACTAAATTGTTCAGGGTGGTGAGAACCAGAGAGGATTGTGAGGAACTCCAAAGGGATCTGTTGAGGCTGGGTGAGTGGGCGTCAACGTGGCAGATGCGGTTCAATGTGGCCAAGTGCAAAGTAATGCACATTGGGGCCAAGAATCCCAGCTACAAATACAAGTTGATGGGGTGTGAACTGGCAGAGACTGACCAAGAGAGAGATCTTGGGGTCGTGGTAGATAACTCACTGAAAATGTGAAGACAGTGTGCGTTTGCAATAAAAAAGGCCAACGCCATGCTGGGAATTATTAGGAAGGGAATTGAAAACAAATCAGCCAGTATCATAATGCCCCTGTATAAATCGATGGTGTGGTCTCATTTGGAGTACTGTGTGCAGTTCTGGTCGCCGCACCTCAAAAAGGATATTATAGCATTGGAGAAAGTCCAGAGAAGGGCAACTAGAATGATTAAAGGGCTGGAGCACTTTCCCTATGAAGAAAGGTTGAAACGCTTGGGACTCTTTAGCTTGGAGAAACGTCGACTGCGGGGTGACATGATAGAGGTTTACAAGATAATGCATGGGATGGAGAAAGTAGAGAAAGAAGTACTTTTCTCCCTTTCTCACAATACAAGAACTTGTGGGCATTCGATGAAATTGCTGAGCAGACAGGTTAAAACGGATAAAAGGAAGTACTTCTTCACCCAAAGGGTGATTAACATGTGGAATTCACTGCCACAGGAGGTGGTGGCGGCCACAAGTATAGCCACCTTCAAGAAGGGTTTAGATAAAAATATGGAGCACAGGTCCATCAGTGGCTATTAGCCACAGTGTATGTGTGTATATAAAATTTTTTGCCACTGTGTGACACAGAGTGTTGGACTTGATGGGCCATTGGCCTGATCCAACATGGCTTCTCTTATGTTCTTATGGATGGACTTGTCTACAGTCCTGGAGAAAAATGTCCTAGCCTTTAGGCAACTGAAGTTTTTCATGGCATGGGGGTAAATAAGGGCTAGTAAACAACATCAACAACCTCAGATATGCAGATGACACTACTCTAATGGCAGAAAGTGAGGAAGATCTAAAGAACCTCTTGTTGAGGGTGAAAGAGGAGAGCACAAAAGTAGGCTTGAAACTCAACATCAAAAAAAATTGCAATCATGGCATCTGGCCCCATCACACCTTGGCAAACAGAAGGGGAAGACATGGAAGTAGTGACAGACTTCACATTTCTGGGATCCAAGATCACTGCAGATGGTGACTGTAGCTATGAAATTAAAAGACGTTTTCTCCTTGGGAGGACAGCTATGGCAAAGCTGGGAAGTATAATAAAAAGTAGAGACATCACTATACCAACATAAGTCCGTATAGTGAAAGCGATGGTATTCCCAATAGTAGGGTTGCCAAGTCCAATTCAAGAAATATCTGGGGACTATGGGGGTGGAGCCAGGAGACATTGGGGGTGGAGCCAAGATCAAGGCTGTGACAAGCATAATTGAACTCCAAAGGGAGTTCTGGCCATCACATTTAAAGGGACGGCACACCTTTTCAATTCCTTCCTTCTATAGGAAATAATGAAGGATAGGGGCACCTTCTTTTGGGGCTCATAGAATTGAACCCCTTGGTCCAATCTTTTTGAAACTTGGGAGGTATTTTGGGGAGAGGCACTAGATGCTATTCTGAAAATGTGGTGCCTCTACCTCAAAAAAACAGCCCCCCCAGAGCCCCAGATACCCGCGGATCAATTCTCCATGATTTTCTATGGGAATAAATCTCCATAGGGAATAACAGAGTTCCCAGCAGACATTCCCCCCCCCCGCTTTCTAATGACACTGAAGCAAGGGGAGGGCCTCCAAACTGGGGGATCCCCTGCCCCCACCTGGGGATTGGCAACCCTACCCAGTAGTAATGTATGGCTGTGAGAGCTGGATCATAAGGAAGGCCGAGCGCAGAAGAATATATGTTTTTGAGCTGTAGTGCTGGAGAAGAATCTTGAGAGTCCCTGTCCTGAACTTGGTAGCTTCCCCCCTCTCCTGCAATGGCCCTTCAACTTTCAACTATCATCTCAATCGAAGAGGCTCAAAAATAGTTTCTTTCACTTTCTTTTTCTTTCTCCTTCCCCATTTTTATACTCAACTCTCGTTGCCCTGTCCAGTTGGGTACTCAGATCCTTTCCAGCACCCACATGTGGCAGTTGTTCAGCAGCGTCTGGGTCTCTTTCATACTTGAGAAATTGCAATTACATAACAGCAGTGGGCTAGAAAGACAGGCGGAAGGGCAATCTTCATGCATGCCTGAGGCAATAAAGAGGGCTGTGCTTGCAAGAGTGATCCTGTCAGCATAGAGCCGGATGGCTCAGAGCCAGGTAACCACATTCCAGGGCAGAATGTATGCCCCTGCACCTACTGTGAAGGGGGAATCCTCACAGAGCATCAGCTTCTGCTCACAGCAGAGCCCAGCATGTGGGCAACCGAGCTAAGGAGGAGCAATTGCCTTCTTGTCCTTGAAATGATACTATGTTGTGCAATGGTTAGTTTGCTTTTCTTCTGCGTGGGAATCTCTGCCCTGCTGGAGAAGAGAGGCTCAAAGTTCTTGTCATCGATCAGTATCTAAATGTTTTAATGAACATGTAGCAAGAAAGGATGGTTTCAAAAAGGCTGGTCGAGACTCTATTCATATCCCCTTTGAAATGTCTTAAGTGACCCTCTGCCCAGAAGCAACAAAAGATGGATTAAGAAGAAGTAAATTATTTCAAAAAGACCTCTGCTTTGCTAATAATTTCAGATGGGTGATGTTAGTCAAAATCAAACAGAAGCCCAGGGGCACCTTAAAGACTAACACAATTTAATTTGGCACATTGGTTTTATTTACTGATTTACTTATTAGTATTATCGTATCTTGGAATCCAGTTAGTGTGTGATTGAGAGGTTGTTTTAATAAAGCATTTGAAACCATAGTTACATGAACTAACAATACAATATTACAGTGCAATTTTATAATCAGTGATTCCATTCAATCATATAATACAGTGTTGATATTAGAGCAACCTTGATTATTTTTTCAATTTAATATTTATATCTCACCTGAATGCATGTAAGGTGTGACCTGGGACTTTTATCAACCCACTGTTGAATAAACAAAGACCATTTCTCCACAAATTTGTCAAGGATGGCTAACTCTTTAGCTTTCTTACAATATGTTAATTTTATCATTCATAATTACAGTTGCCAGTCCCCAGGTCCTGGCAGAGGTTCCCCCAGTTTTGGGGGCTTCTCTCCACACCAAGACAGCGATGGCACTATGCAACTTCCCTGATGCAATGGCATCATCTGGAACTGACATCATAACATTGGGGATGTTGTGCATTGACGCTGAGGTTTGTGGGTGAAACTCTATGGTTTGAAGTTAGTTTTACTGTAGAGTTTTGCCCCCAAAACAGAGCATCACCATGTGACGTCCCCGACATGATAACATCACTTCTGGGTGATGTCATCACAATGGGGACAACCTGGAATACCCCCCAAATCCCCCTGTTGGCATGACGAAAGAGCCTGGAAACCCTATTCATAATACTTTCCATATTCTGAAACACCACTCTTTCATATTCAGCAAATCAAGTGTTTTCCATCTTGCTAATAGACGCTGTTGTTTCAGCTGCTGCCAAAAGCACAAGAACCATTTACAAATCTATTTCTGCTACTTTCTAAATAACACAACAGTATGACCTTAGCACTAAATGGTAATTAATTTCTCATCCTATTAAGGATTTCCTCAGTAATTAGAACCCAACATGTCTTTGACCTGTAGACAGCTCCAAAAAATACATATTATGTGTGCTTTAAGCACTGCAAACTCCATATCCTAAATAAAAAGTAAGGCATAATATACCAGCAGAACTGTATTTTTATAAAGCTTTCTCTCAAATTCACTGAAATTGATTTTGGCCACCTTTTTCCATATTTAGTTCCACTCAGCCTGCTGTATTTCTTGCTCAATATCCATTTTCCATCTTTTCACAAAACTGTTGACAAATCCATCTAAATTGAGCAAGGCGGACTATATACCAGAGATTTGCTAAACTATGTCCCCCTTTGTTATACAAATTTAGAATTTGTCTACTTTTCTTGGTGATAGTGGTAAACTGGTGATTTGCTAAACTATGTCCCCCTTTGTTATACAAATTTAGAATTTGTCTACTTTTCTTGGTGATAGTGGTAACTGGATTAAAAAAAAAACGAAGCCATAACTTGAGTTTTTATTTTTTTTTTAAATTTTTTTTAAAGAAAACAACCTTAAGATTTTGAGCTCACTTTGTGTTTCATTGATACATTTCCTACCTTCTTGCATATTTTAATCATTTGCTTGTGTAGTTAATCTATGATCCTTTGTGGCATTGTGAAAGGCCAAAGCCATATATAGAGATCCAGCTAAAGTTAATTGTGATTTACAGGGCAATCCCAAATTTATGCAGTTCTAAATCCGTGGAAGTTAATGGGTGTGTAACTCAGTTTAGGAGTGCACTTGAATGCAGTGGGACGCAGTCACAAGACTCACAACCACTTTGCTTCATTGATTTCAGTGGGACTGGGTCCTAAATCTGCCTCTGTTCAATAAATCCCTAATATTACCTTATTTTAACCTCACAGTGACAATGAATTGTTTTTGAAATGTTACCAATTTCCCCCAACATTTCCACAGAACCACCTCTCAGAAATACTTCCCTCGTGATAATACCTAGTATACTGTTTCATTTAAGCACTACATTTGGTATTTATTGTCTGACAACCTTCCCCCTTCCCTTGCAGAGGATGATTTATGCAAGTAGAGAATGAGGTGCAAATTGTAGCTTCTTCCTGGCTCATTGCTTTGATTATGTCACTCTTCCTTTTGAATTCAAGCCTCATTCAGCTGGTGCAAATCAATACCCTGCTATTGACTTCAGTGGAGCAGTACTAATTCATATCAGTTGGAGATGGGGGGCACAGATGCTCTTGAGGAAACTACAGTGGCCTGTCTTCCACACGGCAACTGGCCCATTATTTTCCTGGCTGTAGGGTACACATTTCTGGACTGCTTTGCTCAGATGACTGGATATAACAGAAGTCCACAGTTTCTGAACTTCTAATATTTAGGAGGAGGAGGAAGAAGAAGAATTGGATTTATACTCTGCCCTTCAGTTGGAGCCTCAGACCAATTTCCCACTCACCTTACGCCATTCTCACATTCGTCTTCTCAGTGGAGCTTCCTTCCAATTTCACACTATCTGCTCCGGGGCTGCAGCAAGCTTGGAGTTTTCACGCAGCAAACAGAAACTGGTTTTTAGAGGTTTCTGTTTGCTGTGCAAAAATGCCAGCATTTAATAATAATAATAAACTTTTATTTATATCCCGCCCTCCCCGCCGAGGCAGGCTCAGGGCGGCTCACAAGACATGGAGTGTACCATGATTATAATAAATACAATTATACAATAAAACATTTGCTGCAGCCCCAGGGCATATAGTGTGAAATTGGAAGGAAGCCCCATGGAGAAGACGAACATGAGACCGGTGTAAGGTGAGTGAGAAATCGGACTCAGAATGGATTACAATCTCCTTCCCTTCCTCTCCCCACAATAGACACCCTGTAACATAGGTGGGACTCAAAGAGCTCTGAGAGAAATGCTGCTAAGCCCCAGTTCCGGGTGGAGGTTCTCCTGTCCGGGAGGTTCTCAACCCGCTGGTGGGGAAAACCTCCCCCAATGTCATTGGCATGATGATTTCACCCGGAAGTGATGTCATTAAAATGGTGGTGCCCATGCAGGGCCGCTCTAGGCGTTTCCGGGAAAACTCTGTGGTTTTCCCAGACGCTCTAGCTATTAGGGAGGTAAATATTTTAAGTTTTATTTGGGAGGAAAATATTTTAAATTTAAATTAAATTTATATTTTAAATTGGTTTTTTACTGTTTTTACTATGGACCATTTTTATGATGTAACCCGCCCTGAGTCTGTTCTACGGGAAGGGCAGGCTAAAAATAGAATAAAATAAAAATAAATAAATAAATAAATAAATTAAAACTCTGTGGTGCATAGGTACCATAAAGCTTTTACCTCCCAAATGGCTAGAGCGTCCGGGAAAACCGTAGAGGTTTCCCAGAAATGCCTAGAGCAGCCCCCGCATGGCCGCCACCATTTTGATGATATCACTTCTGGGTGACATCATCGCATCACACACACACTCTGCGCGTGAGAGAGAGTCCCCCGCTGCAGGAAGCTGGGGACTTGGCAACCCTACAGCAGCTGCATGCAAAGGAGCGGGGAATCAAGCCTGGTTCTCCAGATTAGGGCCCACCACTCTTAACCACTACACCAAAGTGGCTCTCAGAAGGAATCTGAACTGCTAGTCCTATCTGAGTTCTTATTGTAACTGACTGTTCTTTACTTTGCATAGAAAAATCATCATGGGGTCAGTGGAGGGAGTTTGTACCAGCATAGAGATGATGAGACGTAGGGCTTTTTTGTAGCAGGAGCTCCTTTGCATATTAGGCCACATACTCCTGATGTAGCCAATCCCTTGAGAGCTTACAGGGCTCTTAGTACGGGGCCTACTGTAAGCTCCAGAAGGATTGGCTACATCAGGGGTGTGTGGTCTAATGTGCAAAGTAATTCCTGCTACAAAAAAACCCTCTCTGGGACTCAATAAGATGCAGGTATACTTTCCCTGGCTTGGTGGAGATGGGTGGAGATGGCCAGGAGATGGATGTGGCAGCATGGCCTCTAACTAGCATTGCAGTTTTGTCACGCACATCCCTCTGGAAAATGAGCAACCAAGCAGTAATGAATTGTGTCACACACACCCCCCTCTAGGAAATGAACAACCAAGCACCAAGGAATTACCAAACCCACATTTTGCCACTCCACAGCTCTCTGTTAGGCTGAGAACGAGTGATCGACTCAAGATCATCCAGCAAGCTTCTACCGCACAGTGTGGATTTGAACCTGGGTCTGGCACTCTTAGCCACTATACTACACTGGCCCTGATTACATTGGCACAGGTGTCCTAATGCCATATCGTTCACAAGAGTTCTAGATAGCAACTCCTTCCTTAGGATATGCCTATAGTTGTTTGTGCTGCTGCCTCACTGTGTACTGAGAGTGTCCATAATGTCTTTGCCTGTAGATATAAGCTAGCAATACAATCTATGAAGCAAGTGGAATTGCATAAGGATGGGGCTTGGAATCAGCAATTAAATCTCTATGACTGAATTGGGTTTCCTTTCTCTTGTCTAGACTTGTCCTGAAACTGAGGGGGGTCATCATACTAGAGCCTCCCTGTTCACCTGTACCTGGAGGCTTCACTAGGACTGATGATGTCATTGGCACATGTGACTGCCTAGAAGCCTTTGTGAAGGTAACTCTGCCTCAGACTTTGGAGTCTTTGGGTGAAAAGACGATGAAATGGAGGAGGTCCTTTCTGCACTAGATTGCCAGCTCCAGCTTGTGAAATTCCTGGAGATTTGGGGGCAGTGCCTGGGGACAGTGGAGAGTGGAAGAAGCTGAATGGGGATATGATGCCATAGATTTCATTCTCCAAAACTGACAGATTTTTGTGATCCGAGTATCAGCTGCGGTTCTCAGAGAACTTCAAGCCCCATCTGGAAGTTGGCAGCCATATTCTGAACTGTGCTGGCTGCAACATTTTTGGAAGTCATGCATGCTATTGTATCTCTGCACCGCATTCAGAATCTCATAGTACTGTGGAAACTTTAGTTCTGGTGCTTGACCTGACTTTGGAGGCACTGTGCTTGTACTATCACATCTGTGGCCTCTGGTGACCTGCAAGCTGTATTTACCACTACTCCTGTAGATAACTCTAGAGATATGACAGATAAGAGAGCCCTATTTGTCTTGGGGTATCATCTAAAGACTTTTAGCTACTTAGTACTAATAATTCTGGTAGAAAGTTTTCTAATTTCAATTCACCTATGCAGAATTCCAAAATACAGGGCATTTTTTATAGCAGGAATTCCTTTGCATATTAGACTACACCCTCCCTGATGTAGCCAATCCTCCAAGAGTTTACAGTAGGCCATATAAAAAAAGCCCTGTAAGCTCTTGGAGGATTGACTACATCGGGGGGGGGGGAGGGTGTAGCCTAGCCGCCCTGAGCCTGCTCCGGCGGGGAGGGCGGGATATAAATAAAATTATCTATCTATCTATCTATCTATCTATCTATCTATCTATCTATCTATCTATCTATCTATCTATCTATCTATCTATCTATCTATCTAATATGCAAAGGAGTTCCTGCTACAAAGAAAGCCCTGCCAAAATACATTCTAAAACGTTGTCTTGGGCAGAATTTGCTGGCATCCTTTCTATTCCCTCTCTCTCTCCCTTAGGGATGCAGTATGGTTCAGATCCTCTGGAACATATTTTTTGAAATTAAAACATTACTTTTTTATTAGCCATTTAGGAAATCAGTTTGGGAAGGAGAAGTCGGAAATCAGGCACTTCTTAGGGGATTATAAATCTTTCAACATTATCTGTGTTAAAATCTCACCACTTCTGAGGGAATGCTGCTCCGTATATGGTATGGGATAGTTGTGTCTTGTTTGACCTAGCCTCTGGGGAATTCCAGGATGCCTTATTCCCAAATATATGTACCTTTAAAATCTCTCTCTCTTTTGCTGATTTGCTTATATTACATTCCACGGCCTCTAGGTACACAGAATTCCCATCTCCTCAGAAAGCATCTTTTCCAAAATAGACCAGGTTAAGAGATTACCTTTGAACTCCTGGCTACATATCCTGAAGATTTAATGGTACAAGTTTTCTTAAGAGGGGGTGGTGACTTTTGCCATTTTCCTTCTCCCACTTTCCCCCTGTGCAGAAGAAGGCAGGAACTGGCAGAAATCACTGTCTAATTTTAATAATATTTAAGTGCCCATTAACTCTTTGGAATTGTGTGGCTGTATACAGGCTATTATTTTGTAGTACTATCTCATAAGTGAAGCAGGATCAGCCTTGGTTGGTACTTGGATGGGAGACTACCAAGGAGGTCTGGGGTTGACGCACAGAGGGAGGCCACAGCAAAAAGAAGAAGAAGAAGAAGAAGAAGAAGAAGAAGAAGAAGAAGAAGAAGAAGAAGAAGAAGAAGAAGAAGAAGAAGAAGAAGAAGAAGAAGAAGAACACAGATTCAAACCTGCCTTTCTCTCTGAATCAGAGTCTCAGAGCAGCTTACAACGTCCTTTATCTTCTTCCCCCACAACAGACACCCTGTAAGGTGGGTGGGGCTGAGAGAGCTCTCCCAGAAGCTGCCCTTTCAAGGACAACTCCTATGAGAGCTATGGCTGACCCAAGGCCATTCCAGTAGCTGCAAGTGGAGGAATGGAGAATCAAACCTGGTTCTCTCAGGTAAGAATCTGCACACTTAACCACTACACCAAACTGAACATCACTTTCCTTGAAAACCCTATGAGGGGTCGCCATAATTTGGCTGCGACTTGATGGCCCTTTCCACCACCATATATAGCTGCATCTGTTTGTGCTGGTGTCTGCTTACAAGTAGTTGAAACTTGTGTTGTTTTATTTATTTGCAGTATCAAGCTCTGTCTTTATGGAAAAGAAAGGCTTGTTTGAAAATGGGATGTAGCTAAAAATACAAGCCAAGTGTATGTCACAGTACTGGAGATGGACCAATAGCATAGACAGGTAATCCTTGCAGAACAGCTTATGGTACATAATGATAGCAGAAGGTACTGATGGATCCAGGATGAAAAATCATTCTCAAATATTAAAAACTGCACAGCCAGATATCCTCTCCCCAATTCAGCAACAAAATCTTGCTACTTTACTCTAGCTTCTAATCACTTAAAAGCTGCTTCATTCACACAATGTCATACAGAGGAATCATTTCAGCACTAGAAACTGGTGTGCCTTGTATGAATACTAGCATGTGTAATAAGCTTGACATAACCTAGCTGGCCCTGCTCCACATGGACATGGCAAAATACACCTATGGCATGTTAGAGCTGCCAGCTTTGGGTTGGGAAATAACTGGAAATTTTGGGGTGGAGCCTGGGAAGAGTGTGGTTTGGGAAGGAGAAGGACTTCAAAGGGGTACGATGCCGTAGAGTCCGGCTTCCAAAGTGGTGATTTCCTCTATGTGAACTGATTTCTGTCACCAGGAGATCAGTTGTAATAGCAGGAGATCTCCAGCCACCACCTGGAGGTTGGCAACCCTATGGTATGGAACTTCATCACTTAAAATGATATGAAGTTCCTGTATCAACTAGGTGCAGGGAACAGACCAATTACTTATAATCTCTGGCACAGGGGTGTCAAACATGCAGCCTGGGGGCCATATCAGGCCCCCAAAGGCCTTCTATCAGCCTCCCGAGAAATTGGCTGTCATCTGCTTCCTTCTCCCTCTCTCTTGCTTCCTTCTGCATCATAGCTTGCTTTGCCTGGCTTGCTCAATCACACAGGAGCTACAGAGCAAAGCCTCTATTTTCTCCATTGACTGAGACTCCTCCCTTGGGAAGGAGGGATAGCTTGCTTTGCCAGACTCTCTCAGTTGCACAGCAGAGCTACTGAGCTAAGCCTCTCTCCCTTCTATTGGCTGGGGCTCCTCCTCCTCCTGCTCCCCTGGGGAAAAAAGGAAAGAGCCAAAGCTTCCTTTGCCCAGTTCCCTGGATCACACAGGAGAGAGACAAAGAAAGCACCTTTAAGACCAAGTGCTAATGTTTTAAACATGTTTTAAAATCTCTAATTGTGTTGGTCTATGTGCTTTATAAAATTTATATCTCTGCTACCTGGCATTTTATTTGATGACACACATGGCCCGGCCCAACAAGGTCTTCTTTATGTCAGATCCGTCCCTCATAACAAATGAGTTTGACACTCCTGCTCTAGCACTTTTCAAGCAGTCAAGAAACATCTTATTCCTAGACAACAGGGTGGAGGCTGAGAGAAGCCAGTAGCTCGCCTTTGCTACCAGTGAGTATGTAGCTTTGGCAAGATTGGAACTCTTATCCACTAGCTACACACAGAAGTAGTATCACATGGAAGCAGATTCAAGGAAACTATCCTGCTTTTAATTTCCTCATTTCAAGCAGCATTGCCAGCCTCCAGATCGAACCCAAAGATCTCCTGCTATTCAGGGGTTTTTTTTGTGTGTGTAGAAAAAGCCCAACAAGAACTCATTTGCATATTAGGCCACACCCCCTGCCATCACCGTTGTTTCAGACAGGGTTTTTTGTAGGAAAAGCCCAGGATGGACTCAATTGCATATTAGGCCACATCCCTTGACACCAAGCCAGCCAGAATTGCATTCCTGTGGGTTCCTGCTCAAAAAACAAAACAAAACAATTAAAGCAACAGTCAAGCATTTTACCATTTCTGGTTCCAAAAATGGGTGAGAATAAGATACCTACTGCAGTAGTCCTTCCAGAACAACCCTGTAAGGTTGTGCAACATTAATATATCTATATTTCATCTGGGGCAAGGAAATAAAAGAGAAGGCTACTTTCTGAGTTCACAGAAGGGATTAGATTGTGGTCATGCATTGCAAGCTTGCAGCTCATCACTAATGCTCCCTCTGACTCTTTTATGTCCAAGAGTATGAATCAAGAAGTGTGAAAATGCTATTTGTTAGAGGAGGACAAGGTACGGAAGTTCTGTAGCAACCATGCAGCTTAAAGCTTTCTCCTTAGATTCCTCCTGTTGCCTCCACAATGGAAATTTAATTTGTCACTCTCTGTTGCATGGAAGATACTAATTAAATGGTTTATTTTATCCCAGTATATAATTACGGGATATTATTTAATTTGCTTTGTTTGGAAGCGATTCCTGCCCCCGAGTCCTCAGAGGAGTCCTTGGCAAAACCGTCAAAGTGACGCCATTTGCATTTGATTATCTGAATGGCATAATTGCGGGAGATTCACATAAACCATGGCTTGCAAGCTCTAAAAGTGCCAAGCTCAGCACCACTTCAACAAGGTGTACCCAAGAGCACCCTGGTGATAAGGGACCTGGCTTTTTAATCGTTGTCATAAAACTGCGCTCTTTCAGCTGCAGAAAAAAAGCTAAGACTGAGAAATTCCATCACCAATTAAAAGTGATTTCTTCTTCAGCTGTAAAAGGCTTTCTGATTGTGTGTGTGACTGTATGTGTTTTAAAGTGGGCCAAGAAGAAGTGTAAACCAGTTCAAATGCCCTGAAAACATACTTGACTGCACCAGGATTTAGATGTTAAGTATTTACATGTTAAGTATTTACATGTTAATTTACATGTTAAGTATTTACATAAAAACAATTAAGCAGCCACAAAATCTCCCCAAAACAGATACCTTTTGAGGTAGGTGGGGCTGAGAGAGTTCTGAGAAACTGTGACTGGCCCAAGATCACCCAGCAGGTTTCATGTGGAGGAGGGAATCAAACCCAGATCTCCAGATTAGAATCTGCTGCTCTTAACCACTATGCCATACTGTCTCTAATTTGTGTGTGGGAAGAAAAAGGTACCAACTTCAACAAGATGTACCCAAGAGCACCCTGATGATAAGGGACCTGGCTTTTTAATCGCTATCATAAAACTGTGATTGTGTGTAGGAAGAAAAAGGTACCAACTTTTTAAACCAGTCCTTTAATAACATTTTGATTTGCAACAGTTATCAGGTGATGCTGTTGTGTGATGTTGCTTAACCTCATATCCAGAAAAGTTTGCACTGCCCATTTCTGCATGTCAATCCTCTATTAAAGGGACATATAAATTAGACACTCTAGCCCCTAATGGCTTCAATAATGTGACTGATTTTTCTTGCTTCTTATAACTTCAGTTAGTGAATTTCATTTCTGATGGTTCTGACAAGTGTGGGTGCCTTTATATCCTTGAACTTACTGGTGCCATCCACCTATCTGGAGCATGGGTGGTATCTTGCCAACTACATGGGATATGTCCTCAAGACTTGGGGGCTGGTGGGGGATGTATCAACCATAGACTATGATGCGGGAGGGGGGAAGCATACTGGAGAGAACCACAGAACAGATATTCAACTACACAAAAGTAGACCATGGTTAGATTAAAGATATTAAAGATAATCTTTAAATGCAGTTCATATCAGCACGTTTCTGTTGTTGCCCCTTTAAACTGGAACAGGGGTATGAGATTAACGAGAAGTTTGATTACTTAAACTTCCTGTATGCTTGGAATTTTGAGAGTTTTTCTCCACTGAAGAAATTGAAGTGCTTGATGTGAATTGTGAGTTATTGAAGTGGAGAGACTTTCTTTATTTGTAAAATGCTTGTAAGCTATATGTATTTAGATGGGATTTTAAAGAATTCTTGTATTGTGTATGTCGGTTCAAACTTATATAAAATTATTGGACAACTTTTCAACCCCTCCATGAGGAAGGTTTGACTGAAACGTGCTGACCAGCTAGCGAGCGATGTAGAAGGTGGTCTTGGGGTGTCCCATTTAAGATTCTGGATTCTGCACCATTATTTGAGAAGAGATTCTACACAAGCACTGTATAACTGTATAACTTTATTACACTAATGAACAGGACTTATAAGCTTTCAACTTTTATATGAATTATGGACTATGAATGTTTATATTTATGAAATACATTGAAGAATATTTGTGTCGATAATCTAACCATGGTCTACTTTTGTGTAGTTGAATATCTGTTCTGTGGTTCTCTTTTTTCCCCATCATAGTCTATGGTTGATACATCCCCCGCCAGCACCCAAGTCTTGAGGACATATCCCATGTAGTTGGCAAGATGCCAACCATACTCCAGATAGGTGGATGGCACCAGTAAACCATGTCAGCAGGGCCAGTGCTAGGGTGCATAGCGCCCCAGGCAGACATGCGCCTACCGCCCCGCTCTGCAGCACCATGCCCCACCTCCATGGTGTCTCCTCCCTTCCTCACCATTTCAATGCCTGGGAAGGGGTGGTGGAGCACCGTACTCCCCGGGCTCTTTAAAGGCACCCCCGTCAATCAGCTGATCGGCAGGTAAAATGGTGCCGGAGGCTCGCGGCTCCTATACAGGCCCTCCAGTGCACTCATGATCAGTGCAGGATTGAAGAGGCAGCAGTGGTGGAAAGGATGAGTGATGCCCTTTCCTGGGCATTGAAATGGTTTGGAGGGAGGGAGGAGGAGACTGGGGAGGCAAATAGAGATTTGCCTGGGGGTGGGGGTAGGGCTGAATTCAATGCCCCCACCCTGCTGGTGCCCTAGACAAATACCTAATTTGCCTAGTGGGTGGGCCGGCCCTGCATGTCATCCAGTTTTAAAAGGTATGATTGGTGCTGCCCTTTTTTCTCCTTACAAGGGTCCATCTTGTCTCTGTCACCCTCAAGCTTAAGTAGAGCAAAAACATCCACAAAGTATTCATCATGGACATGCTAGTTCAGTTTGCACAGCAACTTAGTACCAGGAGGGTCCTCAAAATCATTATAAGAGGGAGGGAAAGGAGCCCATGGGGGGTTTTGGTTTCTTAAACACAAGTGGGACCATGATCGCTCCATCCCCCATCCTGTGTCTCCAAGGTGGAAGCCCTGGAATGTTTGTTCCCACCCTCCAATAATCCCCATCAACATGTGCAGAATACTACCAGAGAATGACTCACCCAAGGCGCTGCTGCTGGACATGTCATGAAAACACCTCAACTTTCTGGATTTGACCCAACTTTTGCCTGCCCAGGGGGGTGTCTTTGGAGTGGTTTCCCTGGATGCACTGGGTTAGCTGGATTCCACTGGTGAACATGTCCTCCTCCTTCCTCTGAGAGCTGGATCAGTAGTGAGTTCAGGGGAAGCATGGCATGACCCCACCAGTCCATCCATTTGGATAATTGCACTAAATTCTGTGAGATGCCTTGCAAAATAGCTGTGTTATCTATTGGAACAGAAGGTGCTGGTTGCCCAGAAAGCGACTTGGTGGAAGCCCACAGATTATTCCTAAGAAGTGGCACCAGAGCCCTGGTGGGATGCGCCCCTGGTGCAGTACCTTTGCCAGGTGGGGCTGTCATTGCAGCCTGTGCCCTCCCCGTAGTGGCTGCACTGTGCTTGGCTATGTTGGACTGGGCTCCAGCCATGGCCAACTTTTTTGTCAGTGCCTTTTTTGGAGGTATGGCCAGCAAGACCTATGGGGCAACCACAGGTAAACTCAACTGGAAATCAACAAGAGCACAACAGTTCTCCTTTCCCTTAATATGAAAAAGAGCTTGTGCCTTTACCACCCCATAAATTAATTGCTCTTAACTGCAAACAATGTAAATCTAAGAATGTATTATTATTTATTCCTTCCCTTGTCTGTCTGTCTAATAAGATCCAAGACCACTTATAAATTTATTGTATATATCAATTCAGTTCCATGCCTTTCACTCATCAAACCATCAAATATCACCAGCTGAGACTGAGCACATGCACTTTAATGCCCCACCACAAGTCCCATGAAGCAATAAGCCAGAATCTGCACATGGCAAGACACAATGAAGTATACAAGAGACCCAATGAAGATGAGGAAGGGGGTTGCCCTGAGCCACCAGAGGCAGTTATGGATGGATAAGTTGCAAAATTTAAGACAGAGCTGTTCCCTGTTAGGTGGTATCCCTGAGTAGGCACAGTCCACACTGAAGGCCAAGAAAATGATACTGGAGTGAGGAGAAGCCACAGTGCCTGGCACTCCCTACTGCTACTCCTCCTGTACTATTGTGAAGGCTCCTGTAGTCCATCCCTTCCACCAGAGAAGGTCTTGCAGCTGGATGATCAAGCCCAGCTGGGCTGTAGTCAAGTACAGAAAAATGAAACAGGTAATCACCGGTTGCTGCAGGGATGCAGCTGAGTCTACCTCCTGTTTAAAGTACAAGCCAGCACAGCACTGATCAGCTGAAGTCTGGAACACTTGGCCACCAGCCAGCTGGGATGGCCCTTGAAATCAGTTTCACACAGTCGTAAGAAAAGGCTACACCCTGTTTAAAGTGCAAGCCATTGCACCGCCAGTCAGCTGTAGCCTGCAGCACATGGCCACAACCAGCTGGAGCGGCCCTTTAAATCTGTTCATGAGGTTGCAAGGCAAGAGCCCAGACACCCTGCTCTGCTTCCAATAAGACAGCCAAAACCCATCAAGAACAAACTGGGGTTAAGACAGCTGCAGCAAGGAGTTAAATAGCTAAAGGGGGCAGTTCTGCCCCACCCCTCAGGGTCAGCCCTGGTTGACAAAGCTGGTGAGGCCCAGCCCATGGCTGATCCCACCAGCCCTTGAACAGGAAGGCAGCATGATGCTGCCAAACACCTCCCTTGTCTAGTCCTTCCCCTGATCAGACTCACCTGGTGGTGCCCAGGTGAGTCTAGGCCATGCTTGCAACTGACATACTAGATGAATGGTACACACCCTGTATAGTAATTCCAGTGGCCTCTTGAGGTTAGTAAAATGGCTCAGAGAAATGGTTAAATCTCCTCCAAATGTATTTTGGCTCCAATCCAAATTGCCCAACTCCCCTTACCCGAAACCCACTCATGAAATCTAATCAAAGATCTCTCCACATCTTCTGCAGTTTTGCCCAAAGTTGGCTGGCCTGCTGTTTCTGGAAATTTGAATGCCTTTCTGCCAGGATTCATCTTATCAGGTTTTTGGTTATTTCTAGATAAGAGTTTAGAAGAAAGATTGAGAAGGAAACATGACTGGATGCCAGTTGCTGCAGCAGGGGACAGATGTCCTTTCATGTTCAGTTCATGAGCTTCCTTGAGGCATCTGGCTGGCCGCTGTAGGAGACAGGATGCTGGACTTTGGTCTGAGCCAGCAGGGCTCTCTTTCCAGGGAGACAAAAACCACCATCTGGTTGAGTTGCAGTTCAGAAATCAGTGCTACATTTTCAAAATTACAGAGCAAAAAAGCACTACAATAGCTATGGCTTGCCCCTTAAAACATAAGAAAACCCTTGTTGGATCCGACTAATAGTCCATGCAGCCCAGCATCTCATTTCATAAAGCTGCCAACCAGTTGGCCTCAAAGGCCAAAAAACTCAGGGAGCAGAGTTCCTGACCTCCTCTGATGCTGCCTCTCATCACTGGTATTCAGAAGTTAAATGTCTTTGAATGTGGAGATCATCTTTAGACGCCATGGCTAGTAGCCATTGATGGATCCATCCTCAATGAATATGCCTAATCCCCTTTTAAAGCTATCCTAGCCACCACTACATCCACTGGCAGTGAATGCCACAATTTAATTATACGTTAAGTAAAGAGGTACTTCCTTTTGTCCCTCCTGAATCTATTACCCATCAGCTTCATTAAGTGCCCCAAGTTTCTAGTATGATGGGAGAAAAATAGTTCTATTCACTTTCTTCACCCCATTTCTTTCTTCCATGGTCCTGTAATCTACTCATCTGTTTTACTGAGCATGATCCCACATTTGCTGCACAGCAGATGGAGGACCAGATGGGAAAAGAGGTGTCAACTCTTCTTCTCTCACTTTAAGGAAAAGAATGTTGATGCCTGGTTTCTGGCATCTGCTGGCCAAAGTACATGCAATCTGGGAGATCCATGCCTAGCAGCAGCAGCTCAAAATGGAACAGTGCCCTAGGCAGGGCACCCCGCCCCCTGTGAAAGTGGTGGGGAGCAGCCCTGTGTCTTTCCCACAGAGTGCGCTGTGAGGCTGCCCTAGCTCTGCCCCTGCGTCTGATGCAGCTGGCAGAGTAACAGGCAGCCCTGTGGTGCGCTCTGCAGCGCATGCGCGCGGCTCCCCTGCAGCTGCTTTTGCTGGTATTTCCTTCACCACAGAGGCGAGGGCGGGTGGGAGGGCCATTTCAGTGTCCCCCCGGGGCTCACATCAGCACCCTTACCAGGGCCATTCCCCAAGCAGCCGCCTGGGCTGCCTAGTGAAAGGGCCGGCCCTGATGGCTAGCAATGCAAAGCTTAAGCAGACCTGAAGTCAGTGGGGTTAGAATGGTTTAACTCTGCTAATGAAAGCACTATTCATATCCTGCCTTTTTTGTTGTAAGTATTGCAGGGCTTTTTTTTGTAGCAGGAACTCCTTTGCATACTAGGCCCCACACCCCCTGATGTAGCCAATCCTCCAAGAGCTTACAGGGCTCTTAGTACAGGGACTACTGTAAGCTCCAGGAGGACTGGCTACATCAGGGGGTGTGGCTTAATATGCAAAGGAGTTCCTGCTACAAGAAAAAGCCCTTGAGTATTGTATGTGTGTGTGCATGCCCATGTGCTTGAAAGTCATGGTTGACTTCTGGCAACCCCTAGTGGGGCTTGGATGTTCAGAGAGGTGGTTTGCAGTGTTCCCTCTAAGCCAGGGGTGGGGAACCCTTTTCTGCCAAGGGCCATTTGATATTTATAACATCATTCACGGGCCATACAAAATTATCAACTTAAAAAACAGTGCTCCGCCAAGGGAGAATGATTCAGGCTGGCAAAATTAATGCAAATAATTGTCTTTCTATTTGAAGTCATGTGGGGCGAGCCTAATTTGATGCATCCCCCTGGCCTTCCACCCTAGGCAAATGCCTAGATCCAAGCCTTTTTTTGTAGAAAAAGCCCAGCAGGAACTCGTTAGCATATTAGACCAAATCCCCTAATATTAGCCAACACCATCTGGGATAATCAAGTGCAAACTGAACTGGTGGTAGCTGGCTCCCACCGCCCCACCACGGCCACCCCTCCCTTCATGCAGAAACTGCAGCTGCTTCCAGCAGACCTTTAAAGGCACCCACATACCCCAGCAGCAGTTCTTCACATTGTCAACCACTCAGGCTCCCCGAGGACCAGACCAAGTGATCTCGAGGATCGCAAACGGCCCTCGGGCCTGGCGTTCCCCACCCCTGCTCTAAGCTGAGTTGGCGTGAGCTAGCTCACACATTTTTAGCCTCTAGCTCACACATTTTTGTCTTAGCTCAGGAAAAATGGCCCCAGAGCACAATAATTTATGCAGTAGCTCACAGCTTTAATACCAGTAGCTCACAAAGCAGAATTTTTGCTTACAAGACTCTGCAGCTCAGAGGGAACATTGGTGGCTTGCTATTGCCTGCCCCTACATCCCAGCCAAGGTATTCCTTGGAGGTCTCCCAACCAAGTATTTGCCAGGGTCAGCCTGAGATCTGATGAAATTAGGCTTGCCTGGGCTATCCAGGTCAGGGCCATATCCTGCCTTGTTTAATATGAAAAAAAAAAGAATATTAGGGGAGTGAATTTGATCAGGGCTATGGCAGTAGAGCTGGGGGAAGTTAAACTGGTTTCCACTTATATTATCAATAGAAATCCTCTCCCAGAACTGCCGGTATCAGCCACAGTAGTTTAAAAAATGCAATTATCTGTAGATGGAATTGCATGTCTAATAGGGAAATGGCAAGAGGGGATGGCTAGGGGTGCCATGCTGTTTCTTGACACCTCCAGGAAATTCTCTGTGTATTATCACATAATTTCCCTCCTCCTTCCCCTGTTCTCTCACCACTCCGTAGACAAAGATGGAGAATGCCCATAAGGGCAAAATGTCAGAACTGGGCAAATGACAAGCCTGGGTCTGATCCAGCAGGTTTTTAGGTGGGGGACCAGTCATGTCAGCACGGATAAGTGGCCAGTTGGTAACCTTACTCTAAGCTGCTACATTCAGAACACTTTAAGATTCTCTTCTCACTAATATTGCTTTGTGGATCATTGATATGCTTATCATGTTCTTCTGTTAATGTATGGTGCTGAAAATGCTGGAATCCTCAGAGGAATATCATTGGTTCTGGAGGGGAAAAAATATCAGCGTGAAGAAACTGTGATACACATCACCGCATGCCATAGTGTGCTTTACGAACTTATCAGCCCACTGTGGACAAAACCACACATCCATTCTAGATCATTTGCCAGCACTCACAGAATCCTCTGCTTTTTCAGGGGCTGCAGAGAGACCATCATTGTATTCACCTTTCACAACATGTTAATTCAAACCTTTAAAAAAACACACACACCAAAAACTAAGTGGCATTCTCAGAAACACAGAGGCTTATATGGAATTCTGGATCTTGTTCAGAAATCATATGTAGGACAGAAGTAACCCCAGAGGCCAGTTCATGCAGAATGTGTTCTGCCCTGAAACCAAACAGTAGCAGAAGCTCTCCAGCTGAAGAGAGGCCTTGTCAGAGCAATACCGTAAATCCTAGAAATAGCCTGGCTGTGGCTGACTCAAATTTGTTGATTTACATTCTCTGGGACAACAGACAGTTTCTTCTGGTAATTACACATTCAGCTTTTAAGTTATACCATCATATTTTATGTATCGTGTTATGACCTGCGCATTCTCTATCCCTCTCTCTTTGTGCATGAAGATTATTTGCAAACACAGTATTTCATTTAAAAAAAAAAAAAAACCCTGAACGAGTAGTCACAATTTGGCTCATTTTAAAAGCAATTGTGTTCTGTATTCCCTGTGTGACTTTTCTGAAAAGAGTACAGGCAAATATCTAAAATGCTGGAGTCACTGAAAAAGCCTTCAAGATAGAGGTTGTTGTAGGGGGTGGGGATTCTCCACTACCAGGTCTCACTTCTCCATTACTAGCCAACAGAAAAAATTGCCCCCCCCCAAAGGAGGAATACCTGATATTTAAGTGATGTGCCCATGTGACTTCAATGTGACTCAGAAGTTATGGAGAACCGGTTTGGTGTAGTGGTTAAGTGTGCAGACTCTTATCTGGGAGAACCGGGTTTGATTCCCCACTCCTCCACTTGCACCTGCTAGCATGGCCTTGGGTCAGCCATAGCTCTGGCAGAGGTTGTCCTTGAAAGGGCAGCTGCTGTGAGAGCCCTCTCCAGCCCCACCCACCTCACAGGGTGACTGTTGTGGGGGAGGAAGGTAAAGGAGATTGTGAGCCGCTCTGAGACTCTTTGGAGTGGAGGGCAGGATATAAATCTAATATCTTCTTCTATCTTCTTCTTCTTATGTCAGCATGTTGGGTTGACCCTCTGAATTTGGGGGCAAAAACCAAAGCATTGCCCCAATGTGCTTCGATTACTTCCAGGTCATGTTGGAAGTCACATGGGCACATTGCTAAAATGTATGATGAAACCCCCTACTCCCAGAAAGCCCCTGTCCTTGTCCCCTGCTAGCTGTCCTGAGGGACCCAGCAACCCTAGGTTGTTAAATGCTTGACAGTTGCAATGAAGAGGTAAAATAACTGCCGGAATACTAAGCCTAGAATTTCATAATACAAGTGATAACTAGATTAATTTTATACTTCAAATAATAACAGGGTTGTTCAGGGGGAGGGGAGAAATAGGGGAAGATCCTGCTAGCTAGCTGACTAGCAGTAACTCAATAGCATTTTGCTGAGTTTGTCCTCCCTTTTGTTTACAGGTACTTAAAGCTGTGAAGTCACTTCCTGTTTCCGGCAGTGGCATTTGGGGGAAATGATGTCATTTGGGGGAAATGATGTCACAGGAAGTGATGCCACTTCCTGCTTCCGGCAGGTGGCGCGGGGGGATGATGTCACAGGAAGTGATGTCACTTCCTGCTTCCGGCAGGTGGCATGGGGAAAATGATGTCACAGGAAGTGACGTCACTTCCTGTTTCCGGTGGCGCATACGTTCCTCGCGCGCGCACACACCTTCCTTCCCCCCTCAAGGTGTCCCTGGCTGGCCTTCAGATATTATGGCCACCCTAGGCTATGTGGAGGCAGCACAGACTCCATTTTTGAACCAGCCTAACAGATCCAAGGGAAGATGAGCTAAAAGGAATAATGAGAGCAAGCAAGTACTCAAGATTCCATGACTGATATGGACATATGAAGCTGCCTTATACTGAATCAGATCCTTGGTCCATCAAAGTCAGTATTGTCTACTCAGACTGGCAGCGGCTCTCCAGGGACTCAAGCTGAGGGTTTTCACACCTATTTGCCTGGACCCTTTTTTGGAGATGCCAGGGATTGAACCTGGGACTTTCTGCTTACCAAGCAGATGCTCTACCACTGAGCCACCGTCCCTCCTCTTAAATATATAGCTCATATAGACATCCTCCCAGATATTTAGAGCTGACTTTCCATTCATTGGACAGTCAAGGTCAGAACGGTCAAGATGCTTTAGAGATACAAACTTAAAGTACATTAACAATTGTGTTGGACTCAACATCATCAACCCTCCCATATAGGTCTGGGTGGGGGATCCCCAGTTTTGCAGGCTCCTTCCCGCAGCCAGTCAGCTCACTGGAGGGGGAATCCCCCCCCCCAAACAGCCTCAATGTGCCTTTAAATCTGGGCAGCATGAGAAGACACTTGCAACTGTGTTTCCAAATGTGTATGTACCTTTCAATCTCAGCCAAGAAGAGTTGCAGGCGGGCAGGGCAAGCAGGCAGAGCCATGTGGTTGTGAATCAGACTGTGAGAAAGGCAGAGAAGCCAGCACAGTCCCTCTGTTTGTTTTGGATTTGCTTCAGAAGTCATTTATATAGCAAAATTGATAGGAAAGAGTTAGCTAGAACTTGCTTATGGGAGGGAGGAAAACTCCACCACCTAGGCTGTTTTCCATTTGTGTTCCTGTGTTTGAAGAAACTGGTTGAAATACAGCAGATTGTTATATTCAGCAGCTCTCATGTTAAGTAAATTGCTCCAGTGAGATCACACAAAAGTGTGGGCTTGCAAACTGTTTATTTTGGCTGCTTTGTGAGTGTGTGTCTGTGTGTCCCTTTAAAAAAAACCATGCTTGGAAATGCTTCCAAATTCTGTCAAGGGGACTTGTGGGGGGTATGACAAATTTCACCTTCATTTAATGGAAGTGGAGCTGCCAGGGTAGAAAAAAGGGATAAGAAATGAAGACTGTATTCAGGGGAAGTGCACTGCTGTATTTTTATGTATTTATTTAGGGGATGGGAAAGTCTCCTGGCTCCACCCCAGAGTCCCCAGATATTTCCTGAGTTGGACCTGGCAGACTTAGTCCCATAACAATGCTACCAACTTATCTATCACCTCTGTGCTATGTATTCAATGAATGCCTTGAATTTGACTTAGAGGCTAAGCTGTAATGGGGTATACTTCCACCAATAGCCTGGGGAAACACTTTGGGGTCACTGCTTGCTGATGCGACTTTACATTTGTGATACTGCAGAGAGGCTTCAAAAATCAGTGTGTGATTTCAGCAGCCCAGCTATGTAATGCCCAGGATATTGTGATGAACTAATCAAGCCTATTTACCTTTATCAGTTTTCCATTATTTTATCACTGCTTTTCAGATTACTTTTTAGCTTGCTGTATAATAAAGAAGAGTCTAATATTTGGCGTATTAACTAAATTGACTATTATCTTGCTCAATTAAACTTTCTTCTTTCTAGATATAAGGCCCCTTACTTTCCAGATTCTAATCTTAAATGGAAATTTAAAGATCTTTTAAAATACCTACAGGGCAAAATCTCTTTTGTCTGGTGTATGTCTGCTAAAAAAAATCTACTCAATTTTCACTGACATTTTTTACACTTACTTAGTCTAAGTTCTTTTTATTATTAAAACAGGCCATAAATGTCAGTCTATTTGTCCTGATAAAGGGCACCTGAGGCAAGAGGCATAGTCCAAAGACAGATCAGGGTCAGAACACAGCTTTTCAAAAGTTCGAGCATCACACCAGAGGAGCAAATCCAAAAAGTGCAAGCAGGTCATGGTTCCAAACGGTTCCACACAGAAGTCTACAGCATGGCAACACACAAGGATGATGGACAAGTCACTGCCACACTGGCTCTCCATTTTCTGGCTCCTTTCATCAGGCATCATTCAGGACCAGGTGTGACGCCACAACTTGTAGTTCTGCCCTCCCTCACTATATCCTCAGCACAGTCCTTTGTTGGCTGAGAATATTGGATTGACCCAGAGCCGCCTGGGGAACTTTGTGGCTGAGAACAGATTTGTGAAGAAGTTACAGTAGAAAACTGAAGGAAGAAAAAGGACCAGAAAAATAACCAAGGGGTCATTTTCTATGATAATGGACATAACCTTACACAGTCTAACAGAAATCATGTTTGCTTTCTATAACCTTTGTGTAAGATATCCCTTCCATAAGATAATGGGGCTATTCCTCTCTCACAAAGCAGCCAGTGTCACATCTGTTTGTAAACAACATCACTGCAGCTGTCAGGATGAATGTGCTCTCAACCATCGTATCCCCATGACCCGATTATAGCTTCATCACAAAAATATTTCTTCTCAGTGCACAGCTCCTTGGGCTACTGTGGTTTATGGAGCTCTAGCTATCTCAGGCTATTGACAAAAACCAGGTTCCGTTTAATACAGACATAGGAAAGCTGGGGAAGGGGGTGGGCCTGGGATTGTTCTCACTTTTCAAAATGTAAGGACTGTATCAAAATATCCCGTCTGATGGCTACTGTGCTCTGATTGTCCTTTTCCTTTCTGATGTAAATTATTTATTGGATGAATACATTTTACCAGAAGAGCTCAGCGTGGCCATCGGAGTGATTCTCTCACATGCAAGTCTGACTAGATTGAAAACCAACCTTCCCGAAAGGCTGCTATTGTTGTTCGGGGGTCTTTTGTCATACCAAATATCATGACTGAGTTTAGCATTCTTCAGCAATCTCAATGGGAGATGTGTGTGGGTGTGTTTTAATCAACTCGCTATATCTCTTTTGGCATAGGCTTACAGCTTTATAGCAATTAATAACCTAGGATCTCTTTAAGAACCTTATGAGTGAGAAACATTGCTTCCCATTAGTGACCTTTGGTAACCCATTCTTTGGCTTAATTTATTCCTGGTTTAGAGGCATTCCTACTAGGCCCATGGGGGATGGGAGGTATGTCCACAAGCTCATGACAAGGCTGGGAATGTGGCAAAACAATGAAGGATTCAATAGACTGATGTGAGGAAACAAGAGTGTCTATTTAGAGGGCAAGTCACCGACTAGTCACACTACTTCCAGGCACATTTGGAGGTGTTGGTTTTGACCTGTCAGCTGTATCTTCGGGGGATCTCTCTCAGGGTCTTTCCAGAGGATGGCTTTTATCATCACTATAAATTCACAGTTGTTATGGGGATTTAGACGTCTTTCCCCAGCTAGATGTCATTTGCAGGAAAATCGCATTTTGTCCAGCACTCCAGAGGACATATCAACACCACCGATTTAAACGGATTTAATAAGTCATTCCTGCCCCCCAGGGGAATTCGTAGTACTGTGATTAATAGAGAATTCTCAGCATCTCACCAAACTACAGCACCTATGGTTTTTATTTTATTTTGCACAGAACTTTCTACAAAGCTTATACTGGCAAGTAATCCTTGTTCTTGAATCACGGCTGCTGGGCATACCTCAGATAGCAATTTAGCCCCATCCCATCTCCCTCCCGCACCAGTGAGGAAATCTTCCTGGGGGACTGAAGAGTACTGAAGAGCCAACGTGTTGTGGAGGGGGTTGCTCTCCCTCAGAAGGAACAAATTCATAGCTTGTGGTTACTGCTGGATTCTGGCCTACAGTTGGAGGTCCAGCTCTCCTCTGTGGTACCGAGTGCCTTTTGCCAGCTTTGGCTGATACGCCAGCTGTAGCTAATCCTTGAAAAGTGTTATCAGGCCATGGTGATCCATGCTCTGATTGCATCTAGGTTAGATTATTGTAATGTACTCCATGCGGGGTTGCCGTTGTGTCCAGAAACTTCAGCTCATCCAAAACGCAGTAGCCAGGCTACTGTTAGGGACACGATAGAGGGACTGTGTCACCGTGTCACTCCAGTGGTGAAATGGCCATCCATTTCTTTCCAGAAAAAATTCTAAGTTCTGGTTCTTACATTTTTAAACTTTAAGTTTCCTGGGGCCAGAATACTTGAAGGACTGCATTCTCCCTTACTGTCCAGCCCACCAGCTAAGAATTGCCTCAGAAGTCCTGGTCTCTGTGCCCCTGCCTTCGAAAGAGAAGTGGGTGGCAACTAGAGTTATGGCTACAATAAAAGAAGAGCTAGGAGTGCAAGTGGCAAAATGTGAACAAAGGGAAGGGACGGACAGAGCTCAAATTTTGGTGATGGATGCACTGATGAAAAAACACTTTGTGCAAACAGACAAAGCTAAGGCAACCCCTGTGTGCTTGGGGGTAGGTGGCACACAGTGGTAGAACATCACTTCTGGTAATGTAACTGAGAAGCAATGGCAGCCCAGAGGCTGGGAGTGAGGCAGGAGGTCAATGCCAATGCCAAGAGAGCTGGAAACCCAAAACAAAGCTCGGAGTCAAAAACAAAATGAAAATGGCATGTTGTCCAAATCTTGCCATTTCCCTTGCAGGTATTCCACTAGCTCTCTCTCCACCAATTCCCTTGTTGTCGTGTGCATTGAAAAGACAAAATGCAACAGAAGGGAAATTCCAAACTTTATGGCGGGAGTCCCGATATTTTTCATCCCAAGCTCTGAGCAGCCTGAGTTGTGCAGGATATTCACAGCTGCAGCCACAAAGTGTCTTGCTTAGCCACACCATGTGGAGTCCTTAGAGTAATTTGAGAATGTTCCATGATGCCACAAGTATTAGCAGTTCTTCTCTCACAAAGGGGTCAGGAGTAATATGCAGATTGTAGAAAGGAGAGGCAGTGGGTTACAATGCCTACTGCAAGACAACCAGTGAAAGCAATGAGGGAGCACAGCTATATTTGGGAGTGAACACCATGCTCTCTGCTCCACTTATTAATCTACAGCTGCGTGCACATGCCTCTTGCACCTGCACTAACTGTGAAAGGACCCTTGGTAATTTTGTATTTTTCATTTCTTGCAACAGGTTTCCAGGTCACATAGGGTTGCCACTGCTGGGCTGGAAAATTCCTGGAGATTCGAGGGTAGAACCTGGGGAGGGTGGGGTTTGGAGATGGGAGGGACCTCAGCAGGGTATAATGTGACAGAGAACACCCTCTGAAGCTGCCATTTTCTCCAGGGGAACAGATGTTGATCATGTGGAGAACAAAAGTTTGAGTCTAGCGGCACCTTTAAGACCAACAAAGTTTTATTCATGTTGAAAGCTTATATCCAGAATCAAACTGTGCTGGTTTTAAAGATGCCACTGGACTCAAAACTTTGTTCTGTTGCTTCAGACCAACATGGCTACCCGCCTGGAATCTATCATCTGGAGAGAAACTATCATTCCTCTGTGAGATTTCCAGGAACCACCTGGAGGCTGGCAAGCCACTGCTAAACTATTGACCAGATCCTGTTCTTCAGTTACAAGTTTGGAAGGTGATTTCCCCAATTCCACTTTGGGGCAGGCAAAGGAAATTGAGGCAGTCCCCATATAAGACTCAACCCAATCAGTACCATTTTGCTTCTCATTAAAGAGCTGCTAGATCTTTTGGTTTGGGCCTGAAATTTGTTCCCTATTGTGTGCTAAAACTGGCAGGTATTTTCCCTCATTTGTTTGTAGCCCATGACCTGCCTTTAGCCATCAGTAGCCTTCAGATTCAGGGGACAGCCTTGTAAAAATCCTTCATGCTATAACCTCCCCTTCCTCTTCAAATGCCTCAAGGAATCCAAGGAGCAAACTGTGTATATTTCTTATAAGTATTAACTAGATTTGACAAGCTTGATCCTGTTTGTTAAAGTCCTACGGTAGCTGTTGGTCTAATCTTGGAAATCCCAGAGCACCTACAGCTTCAGCGGTTTTTTTAAAAAAAGGAGAAAAAGCTGCTTTTTGTTTTTTCTTGCTTTTGCAACAACACTGAAAATTAGGTCAGATATATTGTGTGTTTTTCACTGCAACGACTGCTGTGAAATCCTTCCCTCCCCCATTTTCTTTTAATGAATTATTATCAAAGGAGAGGGAACCTAAGCCTGATCTGAACATTGGAATCAGTTGCAAATCTGATTTAAACACCAGCATTCAGAGATTGTAGAAGATCCCGAGAAAGTGGCATTTCTGAGCCTGCTCATACTGGGGCAAAACACCCTGCTCATACTGGGGCAAATTTCCCACCCCCCAAAAAAGATCTTACAGCACCATTCTCCCTTCTTCCATCTAATTATCAAAAGAACCCTGTGAGGTAGACAGGGTCACCCTGCCATTAGGCAAACTAGGCAAGTGCCTAAGCAGGGGCGGCCAACGGTAGCTCTCCAGATGTTTTTGCTTACAACTCCCATCAGCCCCAGCCAGCATGGCCAATGGCTGGGGCTGATGGGAGTTGTAGGGAAAACATCTGGAGAGCTACCGCTGGCCACTGCTGGCCGAGAGCACCGACCTGCTAGGGGGCGCTGAATTGGGTGCCCCCCATGTGATTCAGTGGCGTTATCAGTGGGGGGGGGGCACCAGAAGTTAGCCTTGCCTAGAGTGTCAGACAGTCTCTAGGGCCGGCCAACCTCAAGGCCACCCAGGGGTCTTCAAGGCCTTAGGCTGACTGACACTCAAACAACAACACCACGCCGGCACTAAGAGGGGAAAAAGCTTGCAGGTCTACATAGAGTAATGCAGGCTAAAAGTAAAAGCATTTCTATTCTGTGACCGCCATCCAACACAAAATCTCATGTACACTGAACCCTCTGATGCCGTTTAATGCCTGTGGTTGAAGTATCTTCCATGTTGTCACTACTAGGCCAATTGACTGGATGGTGCATTTGCTCTTTGGAAGGGTGGAACAGTTTGTTTTAAATCTGAAATGATTTTGTACACAACCCTGCTAGAAAAATGACAGAAATCAATTATGACTGCTGATCATTACATTGCAATGGTCATGCGGAGATTCTGGAACTGCTCTTGGCATGTGAGCAACTGAGACTGCACCATCCCAGGTCAATTGAGAACTATCACTGGACTGAGCAGACAAAGGGCCCCTTCTAACCTGTTTGCCCAACCACCTGGAAGGCACCTTTCCTGAGCGTTACATGCACTCCTGGATCAGTGGTTCTTCTAGTGCAGCATTCTGTTTCATGCAGTGGTCAACCAGTTGCCTCAGAGGGCCCACAAACAGGGCATAGAGGCCATTTCTCAATGTAGATGACAGTGGGTTTTTTGTTTTTGAAAAAAAAAATCTCTTCCTCCTACTAGCTGCTGAGGTGTCAGGCAGCACATGGCAACCTTTGGCTTGGGATTTGGGGGCAATGCCTGGGGACAGCAGAGTTTGGAGGGGGAGCCCAAGAAGGACATACTGTGTGGACACTACCCTCCAGCTGTCATTTCCACTGAGGGAAATGATCTCCATAGTCAGGACATGTTGTAATTCCAGGACAATTCTAGGCCCACCCTGGAGGCTGGCAACTTTCAACTGCCGTCTTTGGATGGGGAAATTCTTGAAGATTCATCTGCAGTGAACATAAAAACATAAGAACATAAGAGAAGCCATGTTGGATCAGGCCAATGGCCCATCCAGTCCAACACTCGGTGTCACACAGTGCAGAAAAAAAAAAAAAACAGCTGCCATGGTCCTGGCACACCACAGGGCTTATGGTCCTGGGTGACTTCAATGTCCATGCCGATGACACGGCCTCCACTCAGGCGATGGACCTAGTGTCTTCCATGGCGACACTAGGACTCTCTCAACTTGTCACAACACCCACGCATCAGGCCGGACACACACTAGACCTGATCTTTGCGTCTGGGATTTTGGTGAACGATATCGCAGATGAAGCGGTTCCATGGTCGGATCACCTAGCCCTTAAGGCCCGTATGGAGATGTCACCCCAACCCTGTATGGGCGGAGAGCCTATTTTGGCTCGCCCTGGGGGCCTGATGGACCCGGAACGGTTCCAAACGGCCCTGAGGGATCCCTGGCCCACTGGCGATTCCCTCGATGACCTGGTGGAAGTCTGGCAAGACCAACTATCCAGGGCCATTGACGAAATTGCACCCCGGCGCCCTCTGCGCCCTCGCATGAGGCTGGCTCCATGGTACACCTTGGAGTTACGCCAGCTGAAGCAAGGGCTCAGACGACTAGAGAGGCGGTGGAGGCATACTCAGGACGAAGTGACGAGAACATCCTATAGAATGTTTATGAAGTCATATGAGATGGCAGTCAAGGCTGCAAAGAAACAATACTTTGCAGCCAAGATTGCATCTGCAAATTCGCGCCCAGCACAATTGTTTAGGGTAATTGGAGATCTTGTAACACTGCCACAAGGCAAACCAAATGTTAGAGAATTGGAGATAGGCTGTGAGGCATTTGCGAAATATTTTGCAGATAAAATCTCGTCACTCCGCCAAGACCTACCTATCACATTAGATACAGTGAGTGAAACTGAGGCTCCGCGCCTGTCTTCAGATTTACTGCTGGACCACTTCGACCCACTCAGCCTGGAAGAAGTTGATGGAATTCTTTCTGCTGCTCGCCCAACAACATGTGATCTGGACCCTTGCCCCTCTTGGCTGATTAAATCTTGCCAGAGGGAGCTTAGATGTCCTCTACGGGACATCATAAATAGATCCCTCTTAGAGGGGCGCTTTCCAACGCCTCTGAAAGAGGCCTTGGTCTGTCCCCTCCTGAAAAAATCTACAGCAGACCCGGCCGAATTGGCGAATTACCGACCGGTGTCTAATTTACCATTTTTAGGTAAAATTATCGAGAGGGCAGTGGCGTTGCAGCTACAGAGATTTCTAGATGACGCTTCTGTCCTGGACCCGTGCCAGTCTGGCTTCCGACCGGGTCACGGGACGGAGACGGTCTTGGTCGCCTTGGCAGATGACCTCCAACGGCAACTGGATCGAGGCGGTGTAGCGGTGCTGATGTTATTAGATCTGTCGGCTGCATTTGATACAGTCGACCATCAGCTACTAATCCACCGCCTCGCCGACATTGGGGTTAAGGGGTCTGCTTTACAATGGCTCTCCTCCTTCCTCATGGGTCGGGGACAAAGGGTGGCGATTGGGGGAGAACGATCCCAGAGGCACACACTAGATTGTGGGGTGCCTCAGGGAGCAGTCCTCTCCCCGATGTTATTTAACATCTATATGCGCCCCCTTGCCCAGATTGCCAGGAGGTTTGGGCTGGGCTGCCATCAATATGCTGATGACACCCAGCTCTATCTGCTAATGGACGGCCGGCCCGCCTCCGCCCCGGGAGACTTGGATCGGGCGTTACGGGCTATCGCAACGTGGCTTAGACTGAGTGGGCTGAAGTTAAATCCGGCAAAGACAGAGGTTCTCTGTGTGGGTCGCGGCGCTCCAGGAAGGGAAATATCCCTCCCGACCTTCGATGGTGTGCAGCTAAAGGCGGCGCAGCGGGTGAAGAGTCTGGGTGTCCTGCTGGAGCCTTCATTATCAATGGAGGCCCAGATAACAGCCACTGCCAAGTCAGCATTCTTCCATCTGAGACGGGCGAAGCAGTTGGCCCCTTTCCTGGAGCGTCGGGACCTAGTGACGGTGATCCATGCGACGGTCACCTCACGACTGGACTACTGTAACGCCCTCTACATGGGGCTGCCTCTGTGCCGGACCCGGAAATTACAACTAGTGCAGAACGCGGCGGCCAGGCTGCTGCTTGGTCTCCCAAGATGGGAACATGTACGGCCGGGGCTACGCGAGCTGCACTGGTTGCCGATTGTATTCCGGGTCCAGTACAAAGTGCTGGTTATTACCTTTAAAGCCCTATATGGCCGAGGACCGGCCTACCTGAAGGACCGCCTCTCCCCGTATGAGCCCCAGAGAGCACTGAGGTCAGTAGGAAAAAACAGACTGACTACCCCTGGGCCAAGGGAAGTTAAACTACAGAACACCCGCTCACGGGCCTTCTCGGCTGCGGCCCCATATCTCTGGAACCAACTTCCAGAGGAGGTGCGGGCCCTGCGGAACCTTGATCAGTTCCGCAGGGCCTGCAAGACCACTCTTTTTAAATTAGCTTTTATGAACAGCTGAAGTACAATTTTACAACGAAGAAAATCCGCCATTAGCACTAACTAGAATAGCGTCAATGATAATGTTATAGTTTGTTCTAATTAATGTTCTACTGGTTTTTAAGGTTAAGTTAATGCTTAATTTAATGTTCTTAATGTAATGGTTTTAATTAATGCACCATTGGTTACTATGTTGTTTATTAATGTTTTATTTATTAATGTACCATTGGTCACTGTGTTGTTGGCCGCCCTGAGCCTGCTTCGGCGGGGGAGGGCGGGGTACAAATGAAATTTATTATTATTATTATTATTATTATTATTATTATTATTATTATTATTATCATCATCATCATCATCATCATCATCATCATCAGGAGGTCCATCATTGGAGCCAGGGCACTAGAAGCCCTCCCACTGTTCTCCCTGCCAAATGCCCCCCCAAACACCAAGAATACCAAGCATCACTGCCCCAGACAGAGAGTTCCATCTATACCTTGTAGCTAATAGCCTCTCCAGTGCCTGAAGAGGGCAGAATTTGAGGAGAAGACACAGCTCACCATGGATGTGCTGCTGTCACATAGCATCTGCCTTGTTATTTCCTACAAAAGAACTGATCTCTGTAGTCTGGAGATCACTTGTCATTCTAAAATATATATTAAAAAATTCCAGGCCCCACCTGGAAGCTTGCAAACTTAAATCAGGGGAAGAGGAAGGGTGAAGGAATATTTAATCTCAAAGGGTGTGGTCAGACGTTACACTAAAAGCGGATGCATCACGCTCCAATTTGAACCGCCCAATTTTGTATCGGCACATTTCTGATCAGACGACCACTCCCGAAAGAGAGTGGTCCCGCACTGGTCCCATATTTGAATGATCAGACATTGCAGACCTGTATCGCTTCTTCCTTGTGCTTGAAGTAACAAGTTCCAGCAAAACCTGGAGTGGAGAGAGAAGCAAACACACGCGCACACACTTGGAAGGGGGGGGATGAAGAGATCCCGATTGCCTCTTTCCCTAGGAACCATTAGTTGAATTGCCCGTTGCACCCTAAGCTAAAAGCAGCATCCCCAAATTCCCTTTTTCTTCCCCCACACTCCCAACACACGCAAACACATACACACAACTCCTGCGGGGGGGGGGGGGGCTGCAATTTCTTTGTTGATATGCTTGCTCTGGAACTCAAGACATTTGTAGATGGATGGTGAGGGAAAAGGACTTGGGTTCAGACCCCGGGCAGCGGGGAGGGCTTTCTTGCTTTCCACGCCTCCTGCAACCCTTCCCCCCTCCCTTTATTAGTGTTATTGTTGATGACGGATCACTTTTCAAGAAAGAAAAGTAGCCCTTTCCAAAACCTTTTTAAAAAGAGAATGAGTGGAATCTGGATGATGTTCTTTTATTACAGGGAGAGCTGAAGGATGCAGTTAAACTTCTGGAAGAGAGTGTATGGGGAAGCCAGAGCATTTCCTGGAGAATGACAATTGCAGTGCGTGTGCTTGGGGGGGAAAAAAAACCTGAGGTAGTTGCAATGCATTTCCTGCAGTTGAAAAACAGCTGTTGTGGGAAGGGATCCTCAGGAGGGGAGGAGGGAGAGAAGCCTAGCCAGACACATTCAAACTGCCGATCAGCAGAGAACTACTTTCAGGGAGAAGTGGGACTTTGACACATGGAGATCCCACTTAATGTGGATATTATATTCCAATTCCTCTAAAAAAGGATTCTGCTCCCGTGTAGCCTGTATTGACAGGGAAAATGCAAAGCTCTGCTAAATGGTTATGTGGTCATGCGCACGCATGAATTCATCTGTTAATAATGGCACCAGAAACGGTCGCAGTTTGAGGGAAGTGCAAACCGACTGCATCGCGGATGAGCCGTTCAGACAGAAATAACCCGATTGTATGCTGCACCAAACAGGAAGGACCGGGCATTCTCTGGGGTCAAATTGCAGTGAGATCAATCTGGGACAGGTCAGGATGACTACAAGTTGCTACCAAGTAACAGATGTGGAAGTCTGAATGTGCTCAGGAAATCCGAATGGGAAATGTGCCTATGTTGGAACTAAGGGAGTATCTGAATGCACCCAAAAATAAAACAGGCTTGTTCACAGTACAAACAAACCAGAATTTGTTTGTGACTTCTAAGAATGGCCTTGGGTTAGCCATAGCTCTAGCAGAGGTTGTTCTTGAAAGGGCAGCTGCTGTGAGAGCCCTCTCAGCTCACCCACCTCAAAAGGTGTCTGTTGTGTGGGGGGGAATATATAGGAGATTGTAAGCCGCTCTGAGTCTCTAATTCAGGGAGAAGGGTGGGGTATAAATCTGCAATTCTTCTTCTTCTTCCAAGGGTGCAATCACATGACAGATTAGGTCCACTTTAGCCACTCCTCTTTGGATTCAATCTGCATGATCACAGATGCACATCTACCCCCACATCCCACCCAGGCTGGGACCAAAGTAAATAGCTACTGGGAAGCAAACCTCTGAAGCACATACATGCGCTTCATAATCTGAATGCTCCTCTAAGCATGTGCGTGGCCTGTGCCTATCATGGGCACTGTGTGATTGCCACAACATCTTCCTGGCCTCTTTCAAAGCTGAGAGACTTCCGTGGCAAATTCTCCATGTGATTGCACTCCCCCCACCCCACCCCCCCCCACACAGGCAATTACCTCTTAGTGGCCATAAGTATATCAGAGGGGAAAGGAAGAACCTAATACCTTGCATAATTGCCAAGAATTTTGCTAGACAGAGGATACTAGATGCTATCCTTTATTAACTGATTATGAAATGAAAAGAGATCATACATAATGTAATAAGCTCAGAGCCAACTGTCTTAGGGTTACATTCCCTTTTCTACCAGATCCTCTTCCTTCCCGTGAACAACACACATGTACACAAGAGCCAGAACAACTGCATCCTCACATTCTTTTCACCACAAAATCACTCACTCTCCCAAGCAAATTACATGTTAATAGGAATGACCTTTCATGCAGCATGGAAACTGCAAAACCCACAGTAAAAAAAAAAAAAAAGGTAAAGGTCGTTCCCTGTGCAAGCACCAGTTGTTTCCAACTCTGGGGTGATGTCACATCACGACTTTTTCACAGCAGACTTTTTATGGGGTGGTTTGCCATTGCCTTCCCCAGTCATCCTCACTTTTCCCCTAGCAGGCTGGGTACTCATTTTAACAACCTTGGAAGGATGGAAATCTGAGTCAACCTTGAGCCAGCTACCTGAACCCAACTTCCGCCAGGATCAAACTCAGGTCATGAGCAGAGAGCTTGGACTGTAGTACTGCAGCTTTACCACTCTGTACCATGGAGCTCATTAAAACCCACAGTACTGCTACCTTTATATGAATTCAATCCACATTTCAACACAAAATTAGGACTTAGATTATCTTAATTTGGGAGAGATATAGCACTAGAAGAGTTAAGATTAAAAATTGATAGGATGATTTTGAAATATCTTTATGGTTTACATTCACTTCTAGTCTCTTAATTGTTCTCAGGGCTTTTTTGCTGGGAAAAGAGGTGCTAAACTCTCAAGAGGGAAATGAAGAGATAAATTTGCGGGTATTCCTCATGAACTTCAAAACATTTTTGGGAGAATTTTGTTTCCACCAAAAGGTTCTGTGGTTTGAATCCCCACTCCACAGCTGTTCTGTCATGTTTCTCCAGAAAAAAAAGCCCTGACTGTTCTCACATTGAACTTGAAATGTAATTGTTTTACAGGTGGCAATTATTTCAAATATGGCAATAAAAATATGAGAAACTGGCTTTGCAAAAACAAAGAACAAAAAAACAAACAAAAAAGATACAGGGACTTCATTTAAAGATAAAAAATTGATAATATGAACTAATTTATATTGATCTGTAATCTCATGAAATTCAAATCAACAGTTAGATTATCTGTGGAAATTTTCTGTCCAAGATTGGGAAACAAAAATATAAGTATGAGTTCCTGTAACAGGCTTCACATGTTTTCTGGTAACGCTTATCATTACCTACCTGGCTCTGGCTGGTTGGTGATCCTCATGGATGCTTTGCATGTGTGGTGCAATGACATCACCCAAAAGTGACATCATCATGCTGGGCACATCACATGGCACAATGTTCCCTCTAAGCTGCAATCTTGTGAGCAAAAATTCTACTATGTGAGCCACTGGTATGAAAGCTGTGAGCTACTGGCATTAAAGTTGTGAGCTATTGCATAAATTATTGTGCTCTGGGGCTATCCTTCCTGAGCTAAGACAAAAATGTGTGAGCTGGAGGCTAAAAATCTGTGAGCTAGCTCACGCTAACTCAGTTTAGAGGGAACACTGCAACAGAGGGACGCCATCGAGTTTTTACCCAAATTGCTAGAGCGTTCCCCATGTGACATGCCCGGCATGTTGACATCACTTCTGGGTGACATCATTGCACCGGGCATGTTGCGTGCAATGGAGCTCTTTGGGGGCAGGGATCCCCCAGGGGCCAGCTACAAGCTGGCAGATTGGGGGCACCCAAACCAGGGGGAAATCCACCCCCAGCAGGAGGCTGGAACTCTAATCTAACCATCTGTTGGAGCCAGTGTAGTGTTGGGGTTGAAGTGCTGGCCTGGGATCTGGAACATCTAGGTTTGAATCCCCACTCCACAGCGGTAGTTTGTTGGGTGACCTTTGGCTAGTTACATACGCTCAGCCTAACCTACTTCTCTGGGTTGCTGTGAGGATAAAATAAGGAGAGAAGAATGGAATACACCAGTTTAGGTCCCCACTGGGGAGAATGGTGGGGTATAAATGAAGTAAATATGTATATGTTACATTTTCATTCAAGGAGCTTCTTTGTACTCCCCATCCATTTCATCCTCACAGCAGCCCTGTCTGATAGGCTAGCCCGAGAGAGGATGTCAGGGCCAAGAACACCCAGGAAGCATTATGGCCAAATGGGAACACATTCAAACCCCCTTAGAAAAGCATGAAATTTACACTGAAAAGTTCATTGTCATCTTTTCCACAGACTGACTGTACATGGTTTTTATGGGCAATTTCAGAGCCAAACAAAGCATACTTCCTTATTGCTGCGGAATACATGTAGCATCCACATTTTCCACTGGATAGCCCTGCAATAAATTAGCATTTGATCCAAACAGAACACTTTGTCCTTATGCTACCATAGGCAGAGTATTTCCTAATTTGTATTTGCATTGGAAATGAAAGCACAAATGGGCAGAGGGACAATTATGCATCCTTGCTAATTAATGTTTCAAAAATGAATTATGTAAATGAGACACAAAAGGCCCATTTTAAGTTGCTTCCTGATATTTTTATGAGTTTTCATGGGAATGTTGTGAAAGGTTTCTGGCTTTCTGCTTCATAAATAGCGATAGCTCTTTAAAAATCACACAGCATAATGCAGCCATAATTTTTAAAAAGTCAGAATAATTGCCTTTCCATTGACTAGCTAAATACTTTATCTAAAGTATTTTTTAAAGAAAAATAGTGGTGACAGATAGTAGCATTTTAGGGATAAGACAAATTTTTAATCTTGCCAAAAGCAGAGCCTGCCTAAGTTCACAGGAAGTTTGTGTGGAGATTGTCTTGCAATTTTTAAAAAGACTGAGTACTTTAGGAAATGGAACTTCATTTCAATGTCTGGTATACAGAGTTAGCTTATGTATTTCCAACAAGGAATCAGGAAGCAAAGGTCAAATTACTCCTCAGGCCAGTTCTCAAGGCAATCTTTGCTCATACTTCTTCCACATTGATAGTTTAGGTATAGCAATCAAATCAAGGACCATTTTATTCTTCTTTCTCTCTGCCTTTTCTAAGAACTGCTGGTAAATATAGAGAATATTAATTCCAAATACTCAGGGTTTTGTGTTGTTGTTTTTTAAAAAATGTAATGTACCTCAAAATTATTTTTTTGGGGGGGGAAGGATTTTAAAGGGTGTGATAAAGCTAAAGAGAGTGAACTGAGAAATACATCAGATGTTATTACTTCCTTTTACAGAAGGCAGAGCTGTTTCTAAAGGTTTTTCTGGCTGGTGACAAAAAACTGAGTTTTAGAATACTAGAGAAAATGTGCTGAAAAAATGGAGGGAGAGTACATTACTCATTCCCTGAGATGTTATCCACCAATAAGTGAGTGTATCTTTTATACAACAATGTTCCTCATAGCATTGCAAACTGAAAAAATTATTGACCAAGATATGAAGCACTGCCTTAGAAAACTCAGCCGAGAACCAGTTGGCAAAGAGTTGCAAAATAAAACATTAATTTGGAAAGCCCCCGAAAAGGCTCCTGCCAGCTCTCACTGTTAGTCACAGAGTGTTGCATGATGAAAGTATCTCAGCATGCACAACTAAGGCATGATTGTTTTCCAGTATACCTACCACAATTGCAATTCAATACAATAAAGGGTTGCCAAGTTGGGCGGGAAATTCCTTGAGTTATGGGGGCAGAGTCTGGGGCTGGGAGGGCAGAGTTGGGGACTGGAAGAGTACTTAGCAGGGATGTAATGCCATAGAACCTACCCTCCCAAGCTGTCTTATTCTCCATAGGAACTGACCCCAGTAATCTGGAGATGATCAGTTCTAATTCTGGGTGAACTCCAAGCATCACTTAGAGACTGGCAGCCGTAGCTACAAGCGATTCCTTCCTTCCTTCCTTCCTTCCTTCCTTCCTTCCTTCCTTCCTTCCTTCCTTCCTTCCTTCCTTCCTTCCTTCCTTCCTTCCTTCCTTCCTTCCTTCCTTCCTTCCTTCCTTCCTTCCTTCCTAAAAGAAATTAATTCCAGAATCTCAATGTTGGACTAGGATCTAGGAGACCCAGGTTCCAGTTTTCACTCTAAAATGGAAGCTTGCTGCATGAACTTTAGGCAGTCACACTCTCTCAGGCTGTGATCACACAGACTAAACAATGCACTTTAAATCCATCCAATGCACTTTCCAACTGGATTTTACTGTGTGAACTGGCAAAATGCAGTTGGAAAGTGCACTGAAAGTGCATTATTTAGTGTGTGTGATCACAGCCTCAGCTTAACAAAAGCAAATAAAATGCTTATGGGCATTATTACTTGTAATGCATCACTGCTGTAGCAACAACAAAGCAGCACTGGTGATCATAAACAGCTCTCAGCTCAAACCAGTTCAGCTTTTCATTAATGACCTGCAACCTGCACAGGGCAATGATACTCCTCTCTCACAGGGATTTCTTGCCCATATACAGCCCCCTAAACCTAATCACTGGCAATAACACAGTTCTTAACATGTACACTATCTAGAGTTGCCAACTTCAGGTTAGAAAATTTCTGGAAATTCTGGGGGAGGGCAAATCCTGGGGAGGGGAGGGCCCTCCACCCTCCAAAGCAACCATTTTCTCCAGGGCTGTTGCCAAATTTTGAAGTTTTAAGCTTTTGGTGTAAGCTTTTGGTGTAGTGGTTAAGTGTGCAGACTCTTATCTGGGAGAACCGGGTTTGATTCCCCACTCCTGTATTTACAGCTGCTGGAATGGCCTTGGGTTAGCCATACCTATTGCATGAATTATCCTTGAAAGGGCAGCTGCTGTGAGAGCCCTCTCAGCCCCACCCACCTCACAGGGTGTCTGTTGTGGGGGAGAAAGGTAAAGGAGATTGTGAGCCGCTCTGAGACTCTTTGGAGTGGAGGGTGGGATATAAATCCAATATCTTCTTCTTCTTCTTCTTTGTGAGATTCTGTGGGAGTGAAAACACTGGGATTGAATATTTGGAAGCTCTTGATAAAACAATAAAGCCCCGAATCGCGCTTTAAAAATAGCTGGCAAACATGTTGAGGAATATTAAAGCATCACGACATTCCATCGTTGGTCACATCCTGCGTGGGATTGCATCCCTATAGAAAGAAAATATGAACTCTGTGGATTTCTACATGAATTAAAGAGACTTACCTGGAATGCCATTTGGTATACTTACTTTTGAGAAGAGACAACACTCCTTTTGGTGCACTTACCTTTAGAAGAAATATCCTGGTGTCTTCTGTGGTTTTTGGCAACACATTTATAGTGACCTACCTGGTTATTGGCAACCATATCATGCCCCCCTCTGATCAGCTCAGGGACGCAGAGTCTTCAGCAGATGAGCCCCAGGAGCTGAGACTGGTGGCTGAAGAGTACTAGAGGGACTAGGGAGGACACGGCACTGTGTACATGCCTGCTGACAATGTTCCACAGCACCAGAGACCACCCTACCAGAACCTCTGAGGAAGACTTCACCAGTGGCCCCTGAGATTGCCGCCAGACCTCCACCAGTCAGGACACGAACCCAGGCCCCTAGCCCTTCAGGACCCAATCTCACTAGAACTGCTAACCTCCAGGCGACACCTGGAGATCTCCCACTATTTCATTTGATCTCCAGATAACTAAAATCAATTCCCCTGGAGAAAATGGCTACTTTGGAGGGTGGACTTTATGACATTATATTCTGCTGAGGGCACTCCTCACTCCAAACTTCATCCTTTCCAGCCTCTACCCTTTGAGAGATATTTCCCAAACCATAGCTGGGGATTCTAAATCCCACACTGCAGTAAAGGCGATGACAGAAGACCCACAATGAGAAAGTGCAAAAGAGGCAAAGTTCCATACTAGCTGTGCACCATCCCACCATGGATCTGGACAGTACTCTGAGAGAACTATTTCTTCACAGGATCTTGACCACAGCATAGAGCAGCCTCAGGAGCTCCATCACCTTCCAACAGTGCAGTTGGGCCCAGTTACCTTCCAGCTGAGGCCTCAGAAGACTCCTAAGAATTGGGTTAATTAGTCCCTGTTGTGTCAGGCGTTCGTCCCGGAAAGTACAGCACAGCGCACCTGTGGGCGGTGCCTGGGAAAGACAAACGCAGCCCACCTATGACAATCAGTGGCGGGAAGTTTAACTGGCCAGGATTGGACCTGATCAGGAAGAAGGTTGTTCTTGGCAAAGATGGGTGAAAAGATGTCAGATATATGTTGGAAATGTAAGAAACATGAAGATTCTTTTTATCATATGTGGTGGACATGTGGAAGAGCGAAAAGGTTCTGGCAGATGATACAACAAGAAATATCTAAGATTCTGGGATATGACTTCAAGAAAGTAGCAGAGACTTTTCTGTTGGGATTACAAATGGAAAAATTTCCAAAAGAAGATAGAACTTTGGTACTTGCTCTCAGCTCCTAGGACATTGTATGCGCAGTTGTGGAAGCAAGAAAAAATACCAGAGAAATGGGATTGGATTGTGAAAGTTTTATTGTGGAGTGAGATGGATAAACTAACAAGAATTCTAAGAGACTATGATTTGGAAGTGTTTAAAAGGGAGTGGAAGAAATTTAGAGGCTATGTAGAGAAAGAATGGAACATAAAAAGACATTGGACAGTTTTTTAATAATGAGTATTAGAAAAGGGTAGAATATGAATTTAGATTGTTATAGTTAAAGGTACCTTTATAAGTGAACTTTAAGTATATAACTTCAGCGGGAGTCTAGTAACGGAGGGAGGGGGGATTAGAAAATATCATATGGGTTAGGGATAGAGATGATATAAATGGATATTGTTACCATATGCTATCAATAAAATTGTTTAAAACCAGGAAGAAAGTTGTTCTGGGAAATGTATATAACAGGGGACCCAGACCCGCCATGTTGTCTTTGTGATGTACTCGCTAATAAAGCATGTTGCCATCTGAACGTCTCCGACTTCAGTACATTACACTGGCGATGAGAATGGTATACTGGTGAGTAGCGAGCAGCCCCTAGCCGCCCGCAAGCCCTGCGATCTGAGCGCTAGTGCTTCCGTGGCCAAAGTCATGGCTACTGCTCCCGGACAAACCCTACCGGCATTCGACGTCACCTGGTCTGACTTATGGGAATCATGGGTGGACCAGATCAACTACTACATAGAGCTGCACAAAATGAAGGCAGCGGCAAAGAAGGCGCTTCTCCTGAGTTTGTGTGGGGTGGAGACCATCCAGCTGATGAAGCGACTCATCGCGCCGACCACCCTCGCAAGGGCAACCTATGACCAGCTGGTCAAGGCGATGACAAACCACATGGTGCCACAGCCGTTCCATTTCACGCGCAGGCACGCGTTCCACATGAGACAGCAGAGACAAGCTGAGTCCATCACCGAGTATCTTGCAGAGTTTCACGAATTAGCCCTGAGATGTTATTTCATGGGGGATCTGGAAAAGATCCTGCTGGACTGTTTTGTGGTTGGCGTCTGGGAGGTGAAAATGCATCGAACATTGCTAGCATACAAGGAAAAAGACATTGACCTCACGAAAGCGCTCCGACAGGCAACCGCCTTCGAACAGATGCACACCACCCCTTCCGCGAACCAGGCCGCCGCTGCCTCGATCTCGGATGGCTCCGACGAGGAAGTGGCACATCAGCTTCGCCACCAGCCACACAGTGGGCTGAAAACACCAAACCAACCACGAGCAGTGGAGAAGCTGAGCACCAAGTGTGCCAGCTGTAGGGACCCACACGGGCGCCGAGACTGCCCCTACCATAATGCGGACTGCAGAAGCTGTGGAAAAGTGGGCCACATCACCCAAGATTGCAGGGCCAGACCCAACAGGAGGCCCCAGTCCGCACACCACAACTCACAGACACACACACGATGGCAGCAAACAGCATCCAGGTAATGAACTTGCCCCAGGAAACCCCCGACAAGGTCAAAGTGCAGGTCTTGATCGAGGGGGGGGTCCCTGCCTGATGGAATTGGACACGGGATCCTCCATCTCCATTATTTCAGAGAAGATCCTCAGTAAACTCTGCCCCCACAACCGGCCGGCCCTGCAGCCCATGAAGTTCATATTGTGGGACTTTCAAAAGAATCCAGCACAGATCATGAGGTGGGCCAGAGTTCGGGTGGTCTTCAAAAATTTTAAAGGGGCCCTGGACATTCTTGTGGTGAAGCGCTGGCTTACCATCCTATTGGGATTGGCTTGGTTTAAGCCCCTGGGCATCAAAATTGTAGGGGCGGACCACATACAGCTCCACAATTTTGACCAAGTGTGCCGGGAGTTCCCGGAAGTATTCAATGGGGCTTTGGGAACATACAAGGGGCTACCTATCGCATTGCAGCTGGACCCCACGGTTAGGCCCTTAAGGTTGAAGGCTCGGTTGGTTCCATTTGCACTTAAGCCGAACTGGACTGCCTCATGGCCCAAGGAGTGCTAGAGCCTGTCTCCTATGCCACTTGGGAAACCCAAATAGTCACCCCAGTCAAGTTGAATGGGGACATGCACATCTGTGCAGACTACAAATGCACAATTCATAAAGCACCACAGGACCACCCAAACCCCATCCCAGTGGTCAGCCATGTCCTCACCTCCCTGGCCAGTTCCAAGATTTTTGGGAAGTTGGATTTGGACCAAGCATACCAACTTCTGGTGGATGAGCAAACGGCTGAGGATCAGACCATCGTTACGCACCGGGGAGCTTTCAAGGTTCGGAGGCTGCAATTTGGGGTCAGCGTGGCTCTGGGTTAGGGTTACACAAAGGGTGTATTCTTTGGGGCAGCAGAGTGGTGGTCCCTTCCCCACTCCAGAAGCAAGTGCTCGAAGCCTTGCACGAGACGCACCTGGGGATAGTGCATATGAAAGCTCTGGCGCAGAGCTATGTATGGTGGCCGGCAATGGATGAAGAGATTGAGGGGTGGGTTAGGAGGTGCCCTCCCTGCCAAGAGTTCCGTCCGATTCCACTCGGTGCCCCCGTTCACCACTGGGAATCCAATCAGGTGCCTTGGTCCCAGCTACACTTAGACTTTGTGGGGCCATACCAGGGGCAAATATTCTTTATCTAGGTGGATGCTTACATGAAGTGGCTGGAGGTCATCCCAGTCGCTTCCACTTCCATTGTGGCCGCAGTCAGAGCCTTACGGAGGGTTTTTTGCACCACAAAATCCCTGACACCACAGTGATAGACAACGGCACCGCATTTACCTCCTGGGAGTTTCAGGAATTCCTAAATAGGTACCTCATCTGCCACATTCGGTCCACTCCCTTTCACCCGGCCATGAACGGCCAAGTGGAGCGCATGGTTCGCACAACCAAGAAGGCCCTGGGTCACATAGTTCAAGGGGATTGGACCACCAACTGTCCACCTTCCTATTTGGGAACAGGATCAACCCCAACTCGGCTACAGGCGTAAGCCCTGCTGAGTTACTTATGGGCAGGCGGTTAACCATCTGGCTAGATAGATTACACCCCGACTGGGCCCCAGACCTCCACAGCTCCCCTGACACCAGGGAGGCCACAAGGGGGTTCTTTCCGGGGGATCCGGTCTATGCCAAAAACTTTGCGAGCTGACCGGAGTGGATACCAGCTCGGGTGTTGCGGCTCACCGGGTCCCTCTCTTACAAGGTCTCGTCAGAAAGGGGGCAGCTTCTCTGCAGACACATAGACCAACTCCGCTGCTGCACCCTGCCGGAGGAACCAGCAGGGCCAGGGGGAGCGGGGAACGGGGAGACCACAGGGCCACCACAAGAAGCAACCCTGCCGAGCTCACCGGGGTCACTGGGGGAGGAGGGCGGGGGAGATACCTCCGCAGGATCGAGACAATGCTCTGCCAACTGTGGCCCAAAGCAAGAAACCAGCGGTTACAGAACCCCAGGCAGCAGTCCCAGCTCCCCAAATCGAACCTCAGCGGTCGCTCAGAGAGCAGTGGCTGCCCGCTCATTTGAAAGACTATGTATCTTGAACTAGGGGGGAGGAGTGTTGTGTCAGGCATCCTGGAAAGTACAGCACAGTGCTCCTGTGGGCGGTGCCTGGAAGGGACGAACACGGCCCGCCTTTGACGATCAGTGGCGGGAAGTTTAACTGGCCAGAATTGGACCTGACCAGGAAGAAGGTTGTTCCGGGAAATGTATATAACAGGGGATCCGGCCCCACCATATTGTCTTTGTGATGTACTCGCTAATAAAGTATGTTACCATCTGAACGTCTCCAACTTCAGTACATTACAGTCCCCTAGGCACAAACCTAGCTGAATAGAGACATAGGATTAATATCTCATTGGTAGTAAAAGTGCTGTCAGATTGCATCCTTATGACAACCCTGTTTTCAAGGCAAAAGCTTGAACTGAGGTTTACCATTGCCTGTGTCTACATAGCAACACTAGTATTTCCTTGGTTGCCCCCATCCAAGTACTAACCAGGGTCAACCCTGCTTAGTTTCCAAGATCTGACTAGCTTGGAGGGTCTAGGTCAAGTCACTACAGGTACCGATTTTCTGCCCCAAAGCATTTCTCTGCTGTTTGTGAGGAAAAGCCCCCTTTTTCCCGAACATCATAGTCATCAGTATGGTTGCCAGGGCGCCTGGAGAAGTGAGCTCGCACACGTCTGGCCAGAGAGTGTGGGCAAAACTATCCAGGAACCTAAAGGGACTTATGTGTACAAGCAGCCACAAGTTATGCAGGCATTCTAACCCGGTACAGAGTGCTTGCTAACACACTTGGACGTTTCTCCGTCACTGCAAGGGCCAGCCATGGAACGGAAGAAGCTGCGCCGGCATGGAGCTATCCAGGCGACCGGTTATGCAGCGCTTAACATGGAATCCACCGTGTAACGCTAACACCACTCGTAGCCATCTTCCTGCCAGGCTGGACTTCATTCCCTCATAGTGGAAGGCTCACGTACACACCCTATGTCACCTTTAGCCCGCAAGCAACCCGTCTGTCCCATGAATGGATTAACAGCTCAACTGTTGCTCCTTTTGTCTGTCAAAACCCTGGACAAAGGCTCCTACTCAGAAGATGATGGGATAAGAGGAAGACCATCTCCTGTCGAAGCCGTCTTTTGTCTATACCGGGGATACCTAGGTCAATATTTGATTCCCTATTGTCACCTCCCCAGATAAGTCCATCTAATCTTAAGCATTTAGCCATTTCCATTCTTCTTCCCGACTGACACCTTGGAGCCGCTCCAGGGCCTGTTGCAATCTGGAAGTTCTTTCAGGTACACAGGACCCAGGCGAAGTTCATTGGTCAAGAGCAGGTACCCAATTAGGTGCCACCAAGGAACTCGCCATTGGCTCTGCAAATGTCCAGCCTTCATGGTCATTGCAGAGCCTCCCCTTTCTCCTCCCTGATACCTCCCATCCCCTGCGGACTCAAGAGAGTCCTTATAACCTGTGGACTAGCTACCCACAGGTGTGCTTCTATCAGTAACCCACCTTCCGCTGCATAGATCCATCCCCGATTCCTGAACAGTTTCGGGTCCCTTTCCCATTCCCTCGCTTGTCGCCCATTGGAGCCTTCCTCGAAGACTACGATAGGTAATATCACCCTGTATGTCTACCCTTTTATGTTCCCCTATCGATCTATCTATATTTCTTAGGACTGTGTGAGTGTATGATTGTATGTGTATTTTTATCTTGTATGGAAGTCTATATATTTTTCTAATAAATTATAATTGGTTTTACTAAATTAGAGTCTCATTATTTGAGCATCACTCTCTGGCTGGTTAATCTTGTATGCATAGGTAAAAAGATTCCGAGTGAGCCAGGTGCCCACCTAACTAATTCCCCAACCTCGTTTTGAGGGCATTTCGGCTTACATGTTCTAATCAAGTTGATGGCGTTTTGCATTGTACCTTTGCAACCTGACTACCTTCTTTGCAACACCCCTCCCACTTTCTAACAGGGACATAAGGTTTCAGGGATCTCCACTCCTTCGGGTTGCCAGGTCCTACCTGGCTGCCAGCAGGGGGACTTTCCTGGTGCCATAGAGTTTTATACCAAAATGCTAGAACACCCCCATGTGTGCCAGTGTGCCTGGCATGATTACATCACTTCTGTGTGATGTCATCACACTGGGCATGTCGGGTGCTGTCAGAGCTCTTTGGGGCAGGGCTCCCCCCACCAGCCAATCTTGTGCCAGAGGGTTGGAGGCCCTGAGAGTGGGAACCCTACCATTCCTACTTGTAACTAACAAAGGGAGCTTTGACTCTTGAACACTTATATTCTGGAAGTCTTGATGGATTGTAAGGTGCTAGAGGCTAAAATGTGCTATTTTAATTGTTACTGAGAGCCAGTTTGGTGTTGTGGTTAAGTGCATGGACTCTTATCTGGGAGAACTGGTTTTGATTCCCCACTTATTCACATGCACCTGCTGATGTGGCCTTGAGTCAGACACAAGTTCTCACAGAGTTGTTCCTCTCAAGAGCAGTTTCTGTCAGAGCTCTCTCATCTCCAGCTACCTCACAGGGTGTCTGTTGTGGGAAGGGTAAGACAAAGGAGATTGTAAGCTGCTCTGAGACTCCTTCGGGTATCATAGGATGAGGTATAAATCCAATCTCTTCTTCTTCTTCTCCTCCTCCTTTTCCTCCTCCTCCTCCTCCAGTACAGGTATCCACCTGAAACATCTTGTAGGAGTTTCTTAGACGTGAATGAAGAGTTATGTGAGTCAATGCTTCTACTAGAAAGTTGGCTCCAACCTGCTTCCAGATCTATAAACCAATTTTGTGTGTGTTTTCTCCCTATGAAATATATGAAAACATAAGCTAATATTTATTGGGGGCCTTCAGTTAAAAAACAGTCTGCAGCCACTAGAAAAAAACAGCTATGTTTGTTTTGACACATGATTCAGTAATCAGAGATTCAAGATGATCTTCTGAAGGTAGTCAGAAAAAAAATCTCAACTACAAAGAGGGAGGCAAGCAGGATAATATCTCTTTAAAATGTCAGAGGAAAGAAAAGAAAATAAGAATGTTTGCCATAAAAAGGCAGCTGACTTGTGGTGACCTCAGTGAGAGGCTTTCGAAGAAAGTGAGAAGCAGAGATGGTTTGCCATAGTCTTCCTCTGTAGAAGACTTGCTTGGAAGCCTCCCATCCAAGCATCAACCCAGCTTAGCTTCCAAGATCTGATGAGATCGGGTTATACTCTACTGCCTTCCCTCCCATAGGAGAAGAACAGGAATAGGGTAAAGCAGGGGTGTCAAACATGCAGCCTGGGGGCTGAATCAGGCCATTGAAGGGCTCCTATCAGGCCCTCGAGCAAATGTCTGTCATCTGCTTCCTACTCCCTCTCTCTTGCTTCCTTCTACATCACAGCTTGCTTTGCCAGGCTTGCTCAATTACACAGGAGCTACAGAGCAAAACCTCTATTTTCTCCACTGGCTGAGGCTCCTCTCTTGGGGAGGAAGGGGGGAGGAATAGCTTGCTTTGCCAGGCTCTCTCAATCGCACAGTAGAGCTGCTGAGCCAAGCCTCTCTTTCTTCTATTGGTTGAAGCTCCTTCCCCTCCTGGTTCTCTGGGGAAATAAAGAAAGAACCAGAGCTTCCTTTGCCTAGTTCCCTCGATCCCATGGGAGAGATACAAAGAAAGCACCTTTAAGACCAACTACTGCTAATGTTTTAAGTATGTTTTATTTTTATTTTATTTTAAAAAAAATTTTAATTGTGCTTGTCCGTGTCCTTTGCAAAGTTTATATCTCTGCTACCTAATCTTAAATAGGAACATACATGGCCCAGCCAGACATGGCCCAGCCCCACAAGGTCTCATTTATGTCAGATCCTGCCCTCATAACAAAAGAGTTAAACACCCCTGGGATAAAGGATATGGGAACAGGTACGTATTGAGTCACCTGCACTTGATTTGATACCAAGTGCAAAACATTTCTCTCAAATGAGGGAAAGAAAAGTGTGACAGAAATCAAAATGTGAGCTCATTTGGGATTTCTGAAGAACAATGAATATGACTGGGTTTTCAATTGGAAAAGTCAGGCTAGTTCAGATTTTGAGCTGCTCTCCAGAATGTGAAATTCCAAGAAGCAAACAATGCACAGTTAAAGAAGGACCTGCAAAGTCCTTACCTTAATTATAATAAAAGAAGTAAGAATTACTTAGTTGGATAAGACCAAAATTTGGATAAGACCAAAATTTGTTTCCAGAAGCAGCCATTCTCGTGCTTTACGAAGCCTGCCTTATTCTATTTATTATTATTTTATTTTTATTTATTTGATTTATATCCTGCCCTCCCCACCAAGGGCAGGCTCAGGGCGGCTCACAAATTAAGGGTCACACAATCACGTTAGTGTGACCAAATAGGATAAAACAACGATAAAAAACATAAAAACAATTATTAAGCATCTACATGTGCTAATATGGTTTCAGACAGCAGTCAAATTCTAATGGTGGTTAGCTGTTCTAAGAGGTCCCAGGATCACCATAGCGTGATGAGGTAGACTGTTGGCAGTGTCTTTATGGGCCAGTCCCGTTGCTGCAGGTGTTTCCATCATGATTGGGAGGAGGCATTGGATGTTATATTGAAAATTTGGTGCCCCTACCTCAAAGAACAGCCCTCCCAGAGCTCCAGATACCTGTGGATCAATTCTCCATTATTTTCTATGGGAATAAGTCTCCATATGAAACAACAGAATTCCCAGCAGGTATTTCCCTCCCTGCCCCCCCCCCCCGCTTTCTGATGACCCTGAAGCAGGGGGAGGGCCTCCAAACCAGGGGATTCCCTGCCCCCACCTGGAGATTGGCAACCTTAGGTGGAAGAGTGCCCTGCGGAACTGTGAGAGCTCTCGCAGGGCCCTGACCTCCTCCAGCAACCCATTCCACCAGACGGGAGCAGCAACAGAAAAGGCCCTAGCTCTCGTTGATTTGAGCCTCACTTCTCTGATGGTCACTTTAACTAATGGTCTTTAATAGACATTTCGTCTAGAAAAGTGTAAGTTCCTTTTATGATTGCAAAGAGGGTATGAAGGGGGACCCCTGAATAATGAATGAATACCCCTATATTAATGAATAAAAGCATGCTTATGCCTTCAAAAAGAGGAGGTCTGATGCAACCCTTCGTTAGAGGCCACACAGCCCCAAGTGGGTGTGAATTCAGGGTTGTAAACTAGGTAACAAAGGGACCTCAGAGAAGCTTCTTGCTGAAGTTGATAATGCATGGAGACAGGAGGTATGGAAAAGTACTAGAAAGAAATACAAGGGATGGAGAATGTTGAAGCAGATAACTTGTGAAGCCTGCCTGCTTGTTTTGGATGTGGATAAAACTGGCAGTATGGGGAATGATTTTAACAGTCATTTCGGGGGCTTATGGCCGGCTAAGTTCTGCTTTGGTGCCAAAGTAAATTTCATTTCATACCAGCAATGTGTGCGGACCTCGTTATTTCTCTGCTTCAGGTAGCCATGTTAGTCTGTTGTGGTGAGAAAGAAGAAGAAGAAGAGAGAGGAGGTTGGATTTATACCCTACCCTTCACTACCCAAAGGAGTCTCCTTTCCCTTCCCCTCCCCACAACAGACACTCTGTGAGCAATGCTCCTTCTAAGCTGTGGAGTCCTGTGAGCAAATTTTCTTTGTGAGCTACTGGCATTACAGTTGTGAGCTTGGTCTGGGGCCATTCTTCCTGAGCTAAGACCAAGCTGAAGACTAAAAACCTGTGAGCTAGCTCACACTCACTCAGCTTAGAGGGAACACTGTCTTTGAGGTAGGTGGAGCTAAGAGAGCCCAGCCCCTGTCTTTCTCACAAACTCCCTTAGCAGACTTTGCACGGGGCCCTGCTGCTCTACCGCATACTCCACATCAGTGGGGCCTCTGCCGCTGATACCACTCTGACTCCCCCTGCAAGGCCCACAAAACAGCCCATCAGGCTGCTGCTTGCCCTGGACTGCCTCTCAAGTTCAGGCAGCACCAATCACCCTCCTCTATCCTTCCAAGGCTGCTGCGCTCACAGCCTGGCTCCTGTACATCTACCTCTGACACAGTCTTAGAGCTGTCACTGCAAAAGCCCTCTTCCAACCCCTTGACTGCACACAACACCTCCAAAAGGGCTCTCCCGGCGCATTCTGACAACTCCTCACCGACCCAACCTCTACCAAGGTACATAGCAACTGCTGGAGCTGCTAATGTCTGTGTCAGACAGGCTGGGGAGGGGGGTTCACTACCATGCTGAATTGCCCAGAAAGGATTTTGTACTGAGGAGGGAGAGCGTTGGCCTCTGTTGAGAAATGCTTTACCTTGCATGGCACAGGGATGGAGCCAGGCCGTGAGGAAGTGGGGCGGCTTTCGACAATGTATTGCACAGCCAGGATACTGGGCGGGGGGCGGGGACACACACTATCACCAGCCTCTGAACAAAATCCCATTAATACCACAAAAAACCTTTGTCCTTTGCAATTCCTGTCTACTTGCTCCCCCCATGACAACCAGTGTGACTTTGCAGTTGTCAACTCCAGGTTGGCAAATTCCTGGAGATTTGAGGGGTGGAGCCTGGAGAGGGTGGGTTTGAGGAGGAGTGGGACCTCAGACAGGTACAATGCCATATACTCCACCCCCAAAACAGCCATTTCCTCCTGGAAATCACTGTTGCCAATCTCCAGGTGAGGGCTGGAGATCATTCGGAATTATAACTGCTCTTCAGATGGCAGAGATCAGTTCCCCTTGGGGAGGGCAGTGAATGCCTTCACTTGAGTGGGTGGGAAGACAGCAGGGGGGGCACTCACCCACCGCCTCTTTCTAGAGCCTGTTGTATTTTTCTCCACAGTGGGCCTTACTCCTAGTAAATAGAATAAATCTAGATGCTACCTATTCGGTAAAATGGTAGAATCTACAGATGGTTCAGTGGAATATACCAATTCAGACTGAAAGTGGGATGCCCTTTTTAAAGCCTGCTTATGAAAAAAGAGAAAAGTTTGTAGTCCCTGATCATTCCCTCCTGTGTTAGTGTTATGCTACTCCATCTGCTGCTGTTCAGTTTTGTTGAGTTTCACTGTAATGAGAGGGATAGAGAAATTTCTCTCACTCTGTTTTCTCTACACAATTAATTAATTTTACCAACCTCTATCATGATCTCTCACAGTCATTATTTTTCAAACAAAAAAGCCTTTCCTTATACAAAACCCTTGACCGGTTTAGTTGTTCTTTCTCTGTATTTTGTACCTCTACTGCACCATTATTTGGACAAATGGAACTAAAACTGCACAATATTCTAAATGTGGCCATGCCACAGATTTATATAACGACACATATTTGCTGATTTGCATTGCCAGGAGAAAGGAGCTAAAATGGTATTGTCTGTTCCTGCTCTGCTAGCCAACATTCAGAGAATATTTTGGGACTGAAATACATTCTGTTCTCTCAGTTGTCAATTATGACTGACAGTTCTGGAGAAAGTGCTATTTGTTCATGCAAACAGCATGCTTGTAAAAAGTTTTTTCCTCAAATTAAATATTTATCTTTTGAGTTCATTTTAGGGAAGTCATACTGCAATTATAACAGTTTATGAAAGTTAATCTGCCTGAAATATGTCTGAAGCGGTTCCACTTTTTTCAAAGCGGCTGAACTAGGTGATGGCTAACTCAGAACCAATCCACGGAGTTAAAAACTACAACAATCCTGAACTAGAATGAAAATGAAATGTTTAATGGTTCATCTTCTTGGCCATCACTTCTGTCATCTAAAATGGCCTGTCAGTAAGACTGGCGGACAGAGATGCCTTTCTTTCACCTCATTGGTGGCCACTGAACAGCACTTTCTGGTTTCTGGGGTTGTCAGATAGTGCCTGGCAACCAATGGGAGGGTAATGGGCGGAGCTATGAGGACTGAAGCATTATACGTGGTGCTGTTGCAGGAAAACAATATCTAAACAACAAATTGCCTCAACAGAGGAAAGAATTGTTATTTGGAAGGAAAAGAATACAGCTGTATGTTCTTTGGAGGCACGACTGGATAGTATATTAGGTGCCTTTGATATTTTTTTTTTTCTGTTGAGGCAATTTGCTGCTCTAACAGTGCTTACAGGATGAAGTTTCAACAGCATAACACAAAGCAGTCCTGGCTCTTTGCTTAGCATACATTCCTTGCATTTTTGTAATGTCCTATTTTTGTATATTGTTTTATATTTCATAATCACTGACGAAGACCTTGTTGAAACACATTTGGCCTTTTATATTTGATGTCTATGAGACATCAAATATAAATAACATAAAGGGGTACATAAAGGGGTATTTTGTACTCATGTTTGATATTAAACACCGTTGTTATTCTTGGTTTTGACAGACTTTTTTGTTAATAAATTTATAAACAGGAATAAATTCTCATGTATTTTACATTTTAATTCAATTTTTAAATTTCATTCATTTAGATATTTTTTTTCTGCAACTTCTTTTTTCTGGTTTTGCTTTTTGTTGCAGTTGTTCTCTTTCTGTTCAACAGCTATATCAGATCTGGTCAGTTCTCGTAAAAAACAACTGGAAGTGACAACGGGTGGGTCTTGGAATCTCTATGGTAAAACCCTTTGTCACCACTTCTATAGGCACTTCTGGCACTGTGTTTCCTACACACACACATACACCACATAGAGTGGCAGCAGCAACAGGACCTGGGGCAGGGGACTGGCAGACCTACGTATTTCCTGGATTACCTGTACACTTGTCCAATGTCCATGGGAACATAATGCCAGGAGAGATTTAACCTCACATTGCAACCCCAAACGCAATCAAACACCCACATGGCTAAGTTTCTTTAAAGATGTTGGGAGCTTTGTTCACAGAACAACCACTGTCTTGGCTATTTCTGCATGGGTTCAGTGTCCCTAGTCCAAGCATGTTCTTTTCCTGCTTCCACACAGTTTGTCCCTGCACCTCCTGGGGTTTCTGTGGCTTTTCTCCAATTTTTCTCAAACTTGTCCTATGCTCTGAAAATCTGGGAAAGGTCACAGTAAAGCTGGGATGGCTGTTGTGTGGGCAGAAAAATTCAGATATTCCCACCCACATGGCAACCATTTTCTCTAACTCTGTCCCCATGGCAGCCATTTTCTGCCCTTGTAATCAGGAGGCTTTTTTATTTGTTTTGTTTTGTTTTATTGAATTTATATCCTGCCTTTCCCACAAGCAGGCTTGGGGCAGGTAACATCAGATTTTAAAACATTAAAGTCAAGTTTTACAATAGTAATCAAAAACAATAAAAGCAATGAAACAATGTAAAAGATGGCATAATATTCACTCAATACCCCTAACAGATGGATAGATGGTCAACTGAAGTGACAGCTAGGGTTGCCAAGTCCAATTCAAGAAATATCTGGGGACTTTGGGGGTGGAGCCAGGAGGCATTGGGGGTGGAGCCAGGAGCAAGGGTGTGACTAGTGTGACTGAACCCCAAAAGGAGTTCTGGCCATCACACTGAAAGGGATTGTGCTCCTTTTTAAATGCCTCCCCTCCCTTGGAAATAATGAAAGATAGGGGCACCTTCTTTTGGGGGCTCATAGAATTGGACCCCCTGGTCCAATCTTTTTGAAACTTGGGGGGTACTTTGGGGAGAGGCGTTGGATGCTATGTTGAAAATTTGGTGCCTCTATCTCAAAAAAACAGCCCCAGATACCCATGGATCAATTCTCCACTATACCCTGTGGGAATGGGTCTCCATAGGGAACAATGGAGCACCCAGCAGACATTTCCCTCCCCTCCCCCTCGCTTTCTGATGACCCTGAAGCGGGGGGAGGGCCTTCAAACCGGGGGATCCCCTGCCCCCACCTGGGGATTGGCAACCCTAGTGACAGCAGAGTAATGATGCCAACACTTGACGTGAGCAGGTGTACTTAGGTGGCTTTTTGCATGGAGGCCAATAATTGGATGTCCACCACCTCAGCTCCATTTTACAGACTCTGTAGAATTGTAGTAAGTTCCACAGGGGCCCTGATTCCAAGTGGGATTATGTTCCATCAGGTAGGGGACAGGACAGAAAAGGCCCTAGCCCTGGTTGAAGCTAAGTGGAAATCCTTTGGGCCACAGATAGCCAGTAGGTCTTGATCAGTAAAACCCAAGGCTCTCCAGGGGCTATATGGGGAGATATGATCCCTTAGATGTGTTGGTCCCAGTCTGCTCAGGGCTTTAAAGGTTAATACCATCACTTTGAAATGGATCCAGTACTCAATTTGTAACCAGTGCAATTGGCAGAGCACCGTCTATAAGTGTGCCCAATTGACATCGCAGTCAGCAGGCAAGCCGCTGTATTTTGCACCAGCTGGAGTTTCCAGATCAGATTCATGGGTAAGCCGACATAGATACAGTAATCCAACCTGGAAGTGACCATTGCATGGGTCATTGTGGCCAAATCCTGGGTGGAGAGATACAGAACCAGTTGCCTGATCTGCCAGAAATGATGAAAGGCAGACCTGGTGATAGCAATGACCTGGGCCTCTATAGAAAGCGAATCATCCAGGATTACCCCTAGGCTCCTAACCCTTGATTTCTGAACCTACTCAGCCCCAGCTCAGACACAGGACCTCCATCTTTGATTGATTAAGTTTCAGCCAACTCTGTTTTAACCACCCAGTCATGACCTCGAAGGCTGAATCCAGATTTTCTATTTTCAGGTTTTTTTATTTCAAAACAAATATGCAAGAATCAAGTAGATACAAGATATATGTGAGAATAAAATAACTACAGAACATAAGATATACAGTACTCTCTCCCTGTTTTATAATTATTTTCGAAGGCACTAAAATATCATTATTTTTATATATGTTTTAGGGCTGCCAAGCCCCTGGTGGAGGTGGGGAATCTCCCAGCTTCAGATCTCAGTCCCTGTGCTGTTTGGAGTGACAGATGGATATTTAAAAAAAAATACAGTCTTGTATACTAACTGCAGGCTCCTAACAGAAGTGACGAAGGGCAGTTCTAGGAATTGCAAGAAACTCTATGATTCTCCAGTGATTCTTAGAAATCTCCATTTTCATTTCCAGTAAGAATTAAGTATGTGAGCTCAATTTTTTTTAAAAAAAAATCTGTGAAATTGTGCCCTCCAGCTCTCCTGCTGGCATAGCCTGACAACACTAATTCATTTTCATGTTTTAAACAAGATAAGTCTCTAGTTCTCTTCCTTTGCAGAGATAAAACAGAACAGGTTTACTTTTGCAATAAGAGTAGAGACTTCATTTATTTTAAAAACAAAGGCAGAAATTCACCAAACCGGGGGGGGGGCAGTGCTGGGGAACTGGGGGACAGAGGAACTGCAGCAAAACCTGCCATGTGGAAGTCCTGTTGTTGCTGCACTTTATCTGTAGCTGCACCAGTAACAGGGAAACCACACAAACTATGGTGGAAACTGCTCTTGTGTGATTTGGCCTAAAGGGTTTTGCCCCTATTCTGCTGTCTTCACAGTATTTATCAGATATGAGGAAACTTTCTTTCTTCCTAACATATACAACAGGACAAGGCTACTCACTACTCCATTTCCAATTAGTCAAGTTCATGTATTACAGAATACACTGTATACGTATATTATATATATTAGTGTACTTATATTACAGAAAACACTAAAACCTGCACATACATGAATACACATGTTTGTAAGAGAGCACATTCAATGCACATTCACTTTACAAATGAAACCAAGGACTAGTACCTATTTAGATATCTGTCACAAATCCAGCTGTATATGAGTTGAATGTAATATGAGAATTACTCAAGGCACAGATACAGAACAATTGAGTGTACACTGTACACAGACTATGTTCACTATATGTTATACATTCACTATAACTTGTGAACAGGTCTAGTGTCACATACCTATTTTGAGTGAATTGTTTACTCTTTGGAGTGAGTCTTGTTTTGAACCAGCCAATTCACCCATCTTTTAAGACATCCTTGTAATGATAATTGTAATATTCCCCACACCCTCTCACACACCTTTTTGTTGTGCATATAAACCAGCCTGATAGATTTATACTCCACTGTAGTTGATGAGGTGAGCTCTGACTCAGGAAAACTATCAGAATGCATTTTGCAGTTTTCAGGGTGCCACTGGACTTTTAATTTGTTGCATCAGACTGAGAGCTAGTTTGGTGTAGCAGTTAAAAGCAGCGGACACTAATCTGGAGAACTGGGTTTGATTCTGCATTCTTCTAAATGCAGCTGCCGGGTGACCCTTAAAGGGCAGCTTCTGTAAGAGCTCTCTCAGCCCCACCTACCTCACAGGGTGTCTGTTGTGGAGGGGAGAGGTAAAGGAGCTTGTGACCGCTCTGAGACTCTGAGATTGAGTATAGGGCAGGATATAATCCAACATCATCATCGTCATCATCATCATCATCTTCTTCTTCTTCGACTCCCTTTTCAGAATTATCTGCCCTATCGCATGTTATTTTTTTTTCTTCCAGTCTAACAGAATGAGTCTTAAAGAACGGATGACATTAGAATTAGCTTGTCCAGCCCAAAAACTTAATATCTGTCTAACAAAGCAGGAGTCAATTTTGCACCTTTAAGACCAACCAAGTTTTATTCAGAACGTAAAGCTTTCCTGTGCTAAAAACACACTTCTTCAGAGGAGGGGATCAAGTATGGTGTACTTGATCCCCTCCTCTGAAGAAGTGTGTTTTTAGCACAGGAAAGCTTTATGTTCTGAATAAAACTTGGTTGGTCTTAAAGGTGAAAATTGACTCCTGCTTTGTTCAGCTGCTTCAGACCAACAGGGCTGCCCACTTGGATCTTAATATCTGTCTGTCTCTCTCATGCAATGAGAAAAAGCCTTCCTACAGGTATTCTGACCAGGCCTTCTAAATGTAGAAATTAAAATACATTCCTAGTGAGCCCACAGGGCTAACAATTTGCCCAGCTTTTAAGACACTCTTGTCATGTTAATTGAAATACTTATGACACAACAACACAGCTAGTGTGATCTCCCCCTCCCTACCCCTTCAAGGTAGCTGCTATTTTTGAAAGCTGTCTTTTTACAAGTCAATAAAAAAAGTGCTGTCAGTAGGGCCATTTCCTTTGCAGATCATTACCTGACAGCTTTGTGTTGTTCTACCACCCAGCCTCCACTTTCATTGGCGTAAAACAACAACCTCACATATCCCCTTCAAAAAGGAAGTCATTCATTCTGTAATTGCCCTGGACCCAAACAAGCCAGGGGCTCACAATAAAGCCAATCTGTCCCACGTTAGATGGAAGCTTAACCAGATGCCAGGTCTTTCTGCTGCATTTTCAAGCAAAGTATGGATGGAATTATTCGCTTTTGAACTGTGATTTATTTATATTATGCAAGAGGGGAGGGGGAACACTTTCTCCCCCTGATGTGAAATAAGCACTGAGATGGAATATAGGGCCACTTTGTTTCAAGCTTAGGGGTCAATAGGGTATTCAGAAAAAGAACCTGAGATATTTGAAACATTAGGAAACAAACGTAATTGAAGGCGGATGACATTGGGCTTCAGAAGTTGAAGTTTTATTTCCATACAATGTAATTTTTCACGTTAATTCGTAAAGGTTAGGGCACTGACGTGTTACATGGCAGACTGGAATTGCTGAACGAATACTTCCATACTGGGTGGGGGGGCAGATATTTGCCAGTGGCTTTTACAACACAACCAATATTTTCTTCTTACATTACACTGGGAACAATTACCTGTAGCTCCTTCCACTAAACATCAATGTTGAATCCATATGCCAGAGTCTTTGTAACTGCCCATTTTGGCTTTGAGGCCATATACAGCAGTGGGCCTGACGGTAGCTTCCTCCTCCACCCTCTCATCTTTCTGTCACAGACATTCTGAAGAGAAGGCCTCAAAGGAACATGGCTGCCATATTCATCAGCAAATCCTCCTCTCACTTCAGGCAAGCAGTGACTGCAGGCATATGTATTATTCCTCATACTGAATTTAGCTTAAAGAGGCATAGGGATTTGAGGGGTCATGACTTAGTGGTAGAACATCTACTTTATACACAGAAGGGTCCAGGTTTAGTCCTTGGCATCACCAGCTAAAAGATCAAGGAGTAGGTGATGTGAAAGACCTCTACTGAGAATGTGGAAAGCCACTGCCCATCAAAGTAGAAAATTTGGACCTGGGGGCCAATGATCTGTCTTGGTAGAAGGCAACTTCATGTGTTCTTGTGGCCCCTGGTTTGTTACAACCTTGTTGGCTCTCATTCAGCTCCCATTTATTTATTTGTATCTTATTTAAAAACAAACAATAACCTCTCTCTAGCTGCTCAGAATCTAAACAATAAACTAGGATTTGATTAAACTGTTCTTTGTGCCACAAGCTCTATTTAGCCTACCAGAATGGTTTGTTTGCTGCTTCCCACCTCCCAGTATGGAAAATGTCTCTGTATTGCCATCTTTGCTGCCAGGCAATTCCAAGAGATAGTGCTATGCAACCCACTATGGCTTGTAAATTCAAACGTCACACATTGGACTGCACCAGAAGTACAAACTGTGGTTCACAAACAAGCTAGAAATTTCCCTTTGAAATTCCAAGTTGTGCACCAGCCAAAACAAACAACCCCCTCCTAGTTCATTGGAACTATATACATTCAGACATGACAGCAGCCTAACCAAGGTATAATGAAATAGTTGCTTAGAAACCATGGTTTATTGTGATATCTGAACAGGGAAGAAAAACAAATCCCTTATCAAGTTTGTCATGCAAGATTTATTTGTTTATAGCCCATCTTTCTAACTGACACTCAAAGAGGATTATATAACGTACACAGGCCTCATTTTGGGCAGGAGCTCACAGGAGTGGCTCTCCGGAACCTCTAAATTTTATTGCATTCTTTCTTCCTTACCCCCCTCCCCCCACCAAATACTTGCTTCTGGGCTCCATTGTTCAAACCCCCTGAGAGAATTTTGCTGAACTCTAAGATTTTGACAATTTTAAAAATATTTCCCCCCCCCAAAAAAAAAAATTGGGAAAATAACCAAAACATATAAAGTAGACTGATGGAAATCTTCATCATGCCACTGTGGCCACATAGAAGAAAATAATTTTAAAAGTATGAAGGAAGTAAGGTTTTATTATGATAATTATAATTCAAGAAGTATTTTAAGGTAGATGCTGAGCAGATATAATTTAGTACAGCTTCCAGTGATGTCAGGGGTGTGTGGCAAATGCAAACGAGTTATGCAAATGAGTTGTGCTAATGCACTCTGGCACCTCTTTTTCTATGAAATTATCCCTGAATGTAAGCCAGTACAATCAACAGGATGAGGAGACATGTAACAAACTATATAATGCAACTGGTGGTGGTGGTAAGTGCTGTCAAGTCACAGCTAATGTATGGCCACCCCAAAGGGTTTTCAAGGTATGAGATGCTCAGAGGTGGTCTGCCATTGCCTGCCTCTGCACAGCCCCTGGTATTCCTCAGGGATCTCCCATCCAAATACTCTCCAGGGCCGACCCTGCTTAGCTTCTGAGATCAGACAAGATAGCAGGGGCATGGCGTAAGTATTAAACATGATATATTAAACAATGCAAGAAATGGTATTAAGTAAGTAGAACTATAATGCAGTGACAGCAAGATAAAGACATATAGCAACAGATAATACATGTTAGTAGTACAGTCCACAGTCCTGTTCTTTCTATCGAAACATCTTCCCGAATCATTGTTATAATGCAGTTGTGTTCCTTTTATTTAGTTTGTGGAAAGCCAAAAATATGGGAGCCTTCCGGACCTTCTCAGGTAGCCCATTCCATAGGATGGGGGCCGCTACAGAGAATGCATGTGTATGGGCACTCATTGATCTTGCCCACTTGTTGCTTGTGGCCATACCACCCTGAACATGCCAGATCTCAGAAGCTAAGCAGGGGTCGAGCTTGGTTAGTACTTGGATGGGAGATCTTCCCCATTTGATGGGTGGCACTTGTAGATTGTCCTGTTCAAATGAACAAAGTGTCATGGCAGGGCATAGGAGGTGAAGTTGTCCTACAGATATGAAGGTCTGAAATCATGGCAGGATTATACATGATGGCCAATTCCTTGAATTGAACTCAATAACTAATGGGCAGCCGCCATAGTTATTGCAGAGTGGGTGTAATATGCATGTACCACCCAGTACCTTATAATAACCTAATTGGTGCATTCTGCACTAACTGGAGTTTCCAAGTTGATTCAATGGGAGACCTATATAGAGTGCATTACTGTAGTCTAGTCTTGATGTAATTTAATTTTTTAAAATTTAATTTGCAATTTATACCCTGTCCTATCCCACAAAGCTAATTGTGGCATGGATCCAAGTGGTCAGATAGTCCAACTCATCTTCTATAGTACCATCTTCTAGTACCATCTTCTGGGCTAAACTAATTTGAGAGAAAGAGGTTTTTGTGGCTGCATTAATTTGCTTCTCCAGTAGTATCAGGTCTGGTATAACCCCTAGGCTCTTATTTATGTATTTATTTATTTATTTATTTAATTCGATTTATATCCCGCCCTACCCCACCGAGGTGGGCTCAGGGCAGCTTACAACATAAAAACCAACAAAATCAATTTAAACACATTAATAATACATTAATAATTATAATTATACAATAAAATACATAAAATACATATAAAATACATAAAAACACATAAAACTCACATACATAAAAACACATAAAACTCTTGACTTATTCAGCAAAGGTCAGCTGAACTCTGTTAAAAGTGAGAAGCATGACCTCAATTTTCCCAACCAGTATTACCTCCATCTTGCCAGGGTTCAGTTTCAATTAGTTCAATCTGAACTATTTAACCACAGCAGTCAAGCAGTGGTTCAGGACCTCTCCCATCTCCCCTGGATATTTAGTTAGAGAGTTACAGAGCTGCGTGTTGCCAACATACTGATGGCATTGAATTCCAAAACTATGAATGATTTTTCCTAAAGTCTTTAATGTAGATAGAATAGCCTAGAAGATAAAACTGCACCCGGAGGAATAGTCCACATTGATGATAAGTGGTCAACAACGGCAACCCGTTGAGTCCAGTCCATAAGGAGCAATTTCAACTAATCCATTCTGCATTTAGTCAGAAAACCATCAGTGCTGTATGTGTCCCATATCTTGGCCTGAAGCCAGACATAAAAGGGGGCCAGAGTGCCTGAGTTATCCAAGAAGGCCTGAAGTTGATATGCTTTTGGTCTCTCAAGTACTTTCCCCAGAAAGTGCAAAGTCAGGTGGTAGCTGACCACATAACTTTCCCATAGATGTCTCCTGCACCATGCCCAAGAATACTTCTGCAAATACAGACCAAATGGCCACTGGAGAACTAGGTGACCAGTAAACAATCAGAATCCCTAATCTAGTTATATGCTAGGGTTACCATATTTTCAAAAGCAAAAAAGAGGACATATTTCCCAAACAACTACTTCAAACAAGTGATCGCTATAAAAAAACCTCTGCTAAAATATTCCTACTATTTAAGCTTTGATAATTGTTGCTAACTAGGAATAGAGTTGCCAATCCCCAGGTGGGGGCAGGGGATCCCCCCATTTGGAGACCCTCCCCCTGCTTCAGGGTCATCAGAAAGCGGGGGGAGGGGAGGGAAATGTCTGCTGGGAACTCTATTATTCCCTATGCAGATTTATTCCCATAGAAAATCATGGAGAATTGATCCACGGGTATCTGGGGCTCTGAGGGAGCTGTTTTTTGGGGTAGAGGCACCAAATTTTCAGTATAGCATCCAGTGCCTCTCTCCAAAATACCCCCCAAGTTTCAAAAAGATTGGACCAGGGGGTCCAATTCTATGAGCCCCAAAAGAAGGTGCCCCTATCCTTCATTATTTCCTATGGAAGGAAGGCATTGAAAAGGTGTGCCGTCCCTTTAAATGTGATGGCTAGAACTCCCTTTGGAGTTCAATTATGCTTGTCATGGCCTTGATCTTGGCTCCATCCCTAATGTCTCCTGGCTCCACCCCTAAAGTCTCCTGGCTCCACCCCCAAAGTCCCCAGATATTTCTTGAATTGGACTTGGCAACCCTAACTAGGAATATTCCTAACCTTCCAACCCCAAAAGAGGACATTTTCATTAGGTTTTTTAAAAAAGAGCCCAAAAGAGGATGGACACCAAAGAAAAGGACATATCCTCTAAAAAGAGGATATCTGGTAACCCTATGATCAATAGAATGAGCATATAATCAGTGCTAGTAATAGTATTCTGTACTGCACTAGATCAATCAGGTTACAGTGTATAGGAGGTTGATAAGAACATTGTGAACGTAATATAATTATCACAGTTTATACAGTTAATACAAAGAAATATTTATTGAAGAATTAGCTACCTTACAGAAGGGGGGCAGGGAGTTACAGAATGAAGCCAAGCTAAATGTTTCCCCTGCTGTATCAGCATGGACTAGGCTCATTTGTAAAACATTCATGATGTTCTTGTGAATCATGATTTTTTTTTTATGTAAATGCATTTTACTTTAATTGATTAATGAATTAAAAGGCAGATAATTAACCAGAGAAATGTTTTAATTGGCTAATTATCTGACTTTTCATTGATTTGCATCATATAGCTGCCTTTCCGAGATACTGTCAGAAATACAAGAATGTATAATGTAATGCATTTACAGTGCAGCCCTGCCCCCCAGCCAGCCAGATTAGCGTCTAAGCCTGTTCCACCCTTCCCTGCTCATTGGATTCAATGGGATGATCCTTCTGCTTCAATGTTTTCTCTTCCCCCCCCCTCCACAGTTTTTTATTACAGTTAATACAACATAATGAAACCAACCTCAGAATAAACCAGGTGCCCTTAACTTGCAGCCTTATGAATTAAAACTGGGCACCCACATTAATTTTCCAAGAATGACCTATTATGCTTTCTGAATTGTATATCTTGCTCTTCTCATACGCAGCACTGTCCAGCCCAGGTTAAAGCGGGTTTATGCCCTGCTGATTTCAATGGGAGAGATCAAAGGATGCACCCAATTTCCCCACTGGAGTCACTGAGGACTGGGTCAGATTTAAAGATTACATCGGCAAGGCAAAAGAGCTCTTCTGGACAACTGCGCACAGGATCAAGGTCTCATTTAAACTGTGCTGCAATTTGTGCAAAGCAGCAACATGTGCTCCTACCTCCCTGCCTTTTAAAACTGGCTAAATTCTCCTTTAAAATGGCGTTAGTGGCCATGGATTTGCCCAGTGTCTAGGGTTGCCAGGTCTTTTCCAGACATCAGCGAGGGATGGGGGGCAGGGTTGCCAGATCTACGTTGCAAAATTCTGGAGATTTGGGAAATATGGTGCCAGAGTCCACCCTCCAAAACATCCATATTCTTCAGAACAAAGCTCTGTAATCTGGAGATGAGCTGTAATTCTGGGGGTTCCTCAGGTCCCATCTGGAAGCTAGTTTGGCTCTTAGCAGGCCAGCAAAATAGCTACACAGGCTGTGGGTCGCTGGCATGAAAACTAAGCATGTGCAGCTGCTGCTTTGCTTGGATCACAGTGCAATTTCAACAAGACCTTGACTCTGCGCAAATTCACACAGAGAATCTCTTTTGCCTCACCAGTCTCATGTTTAAATGAGGCCTTATAACATTCTGATAGCTATGAATGATCTATTTCCTACTTTATAAGAGGCCTGTGTTACCTGAATGTGCTGGAAATGGAAAGATGCCTTGCAATATAGTTATGTACCTATCAAAAACCTAGAGAGCTGGTAATCCAACAAACACAACTAGTCATTTATACCTGTTTGCTTGAACACCTACTTTTGAAAGAGTTCTGTGCAACTCAAGAACAATGTGGAACAGTGGTTGGCCCAATGAAAGTTCATTCCTAACATACTCTTGTTTGTGGGGCCTTTTATTGCTAGTATTCAGTTTCCATGTTACCCAGAAAGTGAGAGAAGGAGAGACTGAATACACTAGTCAGTGCTTCCTGGTTCCATTCTTTTTTCACAGGACATCTGAAAGGCAAACCTTTGCTTACTGACCGTTTGAGTCCCTGAATGAGTTCCTCCTTTAGGATCTATAAACATCAATTGGACTGACAAATAACAGGAAAGACAGGTATTTGTTCTGTACCATTCAGCAGCCATTATGTCCTGAAGACCAATCTTACATTAACAGAGAGAGCCTAAGCAGAATTACACCCTTCTAAATGCATTGACTTAAAGTATAGAATGGTACCATTAAAATTTCTGTTCTTTTGGCCATAAAAGTAACCAAAGGAGTAACCAAAATAAAAGTCACCATCTAGTGAGGATTTGTTATAACCTGAGCTCTAGGCTGATCTCATCAGATCTTGGAAGCTAAGCAGGGTCAGTTCTGGTTAGTAAATGGATGGGAGACCACCAAGGAAATCCAGGGTTGCAATGGCAAACCACGTCTGAACAGCTCTTGCCTTGAAAAACTCTAGGGGGCACATTAGGTTGGCTGCAACTTAATAGGGGAAAGGGGGGGAGTGTAAGCCAAAATGCCCTCAAAAGAGGTTGGGGAATTGACAAGTGGGCAACTTTGGCTCAAAAGGACCTAGAATCTATGTATACAGGATGCCACTTCCAGAAATTATTGCTAAATTTACCAAGGACACTAATTAAGTAAAACAATTATGATTTTATTACAGAAAAATATAGAACACACACATACAAGATAATAGACTAATATAACATACATACAGACCTAATAAAAATAGAGAGAAATGCATAGAGGTAACATAAGGATGGACAAACAGGGTGATAATTACCGATAGTAGTCTTCAAGGAAGGCTCCAATGGCGACAAAGGAGGACTGTTGAGGCTGGGTGAGTGGGCGTCAACGTGGCAGATGAGGTTCAATGTGGCCAAGTGCAAAGTAGTGCACATTGGGGCCAAGAATCCCAGCTACAAATACAAGTTGATGAGGTGTGAACTGGCAGAGACTGACCAAGAGAGAGATCTTGGGGTCGTGGTAGATAACTCACTGAAAATGTCAAGACAGTGTGCGTTTGCAATAAAAAAGGCCAACACCATGCTGGGAATTATTAGGAAGGGAACTGAAAACAAATCAGCCAGTATCATAATGCCCCTGTATAAATCGATGGTGCGGTCTCATTTGGAGTACTGTGTGCAGTTCTGGTCACCGCACCTCAAAAAGGATATTATAGCATTGGAAAAAGTGCAGAAAAGGGCAACTAGAATGATTACAGGCTTGGAACACTTTCCCTATGAAGAAAGGTTAAAACGCTTGGGGCTCTTTAGCTTGGAAAAACGTCGACTGCGGGGTGACATGATAGAGGTTTACAAGTTTATGCATGGGATGGAGAAGGTAGAGAAAGAAGTACTTTTCTCCCTTTCTCACAATACAAGAACTCGGGGGCATTCAATGAAATTGCTGAGCAGTCGGGTTAGAATGGATAAAAGGAGGTACTTCTTCACCCAAAGGGTGATTAACATGTGGAATTCACTGCCACAGGAGGTGGTGGCGGCTACAGGCATAGCCAGCTTCAAGAGGGGGTTAGATAAAAATATGGAGCAGAGGTCCATCAGTGGCTATTAGCCGCAGTGTGTGTGTGTGTGTGTGTGTGTGTATATATATATATAAAGGCCTATGTTACCTGAATGTGCTGGAAATGGAAAGATGCCTTGCAATATAGTTATGTACCTATCAAAAACCTAGAGAGCTGGTAACCCAACAAACACAACTAGTCATTTATACCTCTGTTTGCTTGAACACCTACTTTTGAAAGAGTTCTGTGCAACTCAAGAACAATGTGGAACAGTGGTTGGCCCAATGAAAGTTCGTTCCTAACATATATATATATATATAAATTATTGGCCACTGTGTGATACAGTGTGTTGGACTGGATGGGCCGTTGGCCTGATCCAACATGGCTTCTCTTATGTTCTTATGACTATGGGGGAGGGGACCCTCAACTGGCCAAGAATCGGGGATGTATCTAAGCAGCAGGAATGGGGTACTGCTAGATGCACACCTGTGCGGAGTTGGGACTGTGGTTATAAGGACTACCTTGAACCCTTAGGGGGTAGGAGGTACAGGGGCGGATGACAGACAGTCAGCTGGTGCATGACCTCAGAAAAAGGGGAGGCTCCGCAATGACCATAAGGGCTGGACTTGTGCAGTAGCCAATAGTCAGTTTATTGGGAGCACCTGATTGGATGGCCATACCTGGCCAATGAGCAGACCTGGCCCTGGTTCCCTGATTGGACTTCCAAGTAACAATGGGCCAAAAGGGGGAGGCTCCAGGATGACCATTAAAGGAAAGAATGGTTGAAATTATTGGGGTAGAAGTGATTTAAAAGCTATCTAAACTTATCTAAAAGTGACAATAGATGGCCAAATCGCTACCTAAGGTGACACCCGATCTATACAAAGAAACTTGACTCTAGGTGAAGATGTTCTTCCTCTTCTTCGTTTCCATACTGGCACCATCTTTTGTATTGAGTTCTGTTGGACAAAAGCTTAGGCAGTCTGGCAGGATTCACGCCTAAGATAAGCTTGATTGCCTTATGCATAGGTGACAGCTGTTGAGTATGTGAGCCTCCCACTTCGCTGTAATGGAGTTTGGCACTGCAGGAAGATAGTTGCTGATGACGTTAGCCTACCAATATGGATTTTATGGTCAAGGCTGGAATCTGCTTGCCCGGACAGTTCCTGGCGGTGCAACTTCTTCTGCTGCAACGGCCAAGATGGTGAGCGCACGGAGCGACTGGAAACCCATCTGTCCTCCTGGTTAGCACTCTTCCAGAGATACCGAGTGCTGCTGCAACATTGTGGCTGTTAGTACTCACATAAGTCCCTTACATTCTGGTAGACAAAACCCACGTTCTCCTGGCAGATGTGTGTGAGTTGAATCTCCAGGTACCCTGGCAACCAAATGGATGACTACGATGTTTTGAAATTAGGGGTCTTTTTCTTACAGGAGGGATAGAATGGAAACTAGAAGCCTAAAACCTGCATTTAAATTCAAAATCGTAGATCTGATCCAGGTGCTTCCCAGTGTAGGTTGTTTAGAGAAGAGAATGAATTGATGCTTGGGAGTTCGGTGCAGCTGGAAAAAGAATCCAATGCTAGAACTAAGGGGGAGGGGCTCTAGCAACACTGTTGTTGGAAGTTCCTGGAGATTGAGGGGTGGTTCCTGGTCATTTGGGAGTTTGGTGGGGAGAGGAAGCTCAGTGAGGAAATGATATCATGCAGTTTACCTTCTGAAGCTGCTAATTCCTCCAGCTGATCCTTGTTCTCTGGGATTCAGTTGTCATTTTGTGAGAAATCCAGGCTCCACGTGAAGGTTGGCCACCCTAGCCATAACTCAGTGGCAGAGCACCTGGTTTGCATGTAGAAGGTCCCAGATTCTGTCCCCAGCACCTCCAGTTAAAGACCAGGCAATGTGGAAGACCTCCAACGCAGACCCTGGAGAGTCAGTGGTGTCACCCAGGGTAGACAACTTTGATCTTGCTAGACCAATGATATAATTCAGTGTATGGCAGCTTTTTGTGTTCATAACCAAATGACAGGATAATAAAAGGTCTCAGTTTGCAGCATAATTGCCTTGGGTGGAAGGGATGCACAGAATCACATACTAAATGTCTGTTTCTTAACTGCTTTTGTCTTCATTGATCTTTTTTTTAACTCTCTAGAAGCAATTTATTTCATAACACTCAGCCACGTTAACTTGTGAACCATTAACGGGTTCCATCTCCCCCGTCCCTCTTTTCAGTAAATCTCACAGCAGATGAACCAACAGCTTGGCAATAAACAAACACCTGTCAATTAGGGACACGTTCTTCATTCCAAATAGCCCCCATGCACTGTCGTATTAAATGATAGATATATGAAACAAAATCTCTTTAAAAATCTAGTTTTCCATCCATTCCAGAACTGGCAATATCCTTCCCAATTTTTCTCTCAGCTTAAAAGCCTAGTCAATATATGTGTTAGAACTGTCTACAGCTAGGAGACCCAAAACAAAAGAATTCATGATATCTGTGGTAAGAAAATTGGATCAGAGGCAGAACAATGGTAAGCTCATAGTATGTGGAGAGCAGTTAACATATGTTTGCTTCTCTCTTTGGGATCAAGGCTTGAATCCAAACAACCCACAATTGAAGCTGTGTGGTTTTTTGCTGCCTTCTACTCCCCACAGCTGTCTCTTTTCACTTTTGGAAAAGTGGTTCATAGAATCATGGGGCTCAGTGAGAAAAAAAGGGGACCACAGTGGACCTGAGGAAGGGGAGGAGTTGAAATCACTCTGCCCCTCTCTATCTGTGGAGTGGCACTTGCAGGAGAGGAAGGAGAGATTATTTTGCCCCTTCTCCCCCCCCCCCTCATGCAGTCCCTTCTCCCACATAATTTGTTGTACATTTGGGCTCCACAGTTCCAAGAATCATCTTTTTTAAAGCCCTTTGGTGTGATGGTAAAGAACAGTGTAGAGAGGCAGTTTGGTGTAGTGGTTAAGAGCAGTGGACTCTAATCTGGAGAATCGAGTTTCATTCCCCACTTCTCCACATGCAGCCAGCTGGGTGATCTTGGGTCAGTCACAGTTGTCTCAGAGCTGTTCTCTCAAGAGCAGTTCTTGAAGCGCTCTATCAACCCCCACCTACCTCACACAGGGTGTCTATTGTGGGGAGAGGAAGTGAAGGGGATTGAAAGCTGCTATGAGACTCTGAGTTAAGAGTGGGGTATAAATTCAGCTCCTCCTTTTTTCATTTATTACAGTTTTGGTGCTTCTCCCTTGTGTACCAGGAGAAAATGAATGATTTTCTTGATAAAATGCCAGCATTTTAAAGCTTCAGTACACACAACCAGAAACCATGATTATTTGAGGGTACATGCTTTTCTATATTGAAACTGGAAAATATTCATGTTGCCTCATTCACATGAATTGCTGACTGCATGTATCAAGAGGAATACACACAGGGCACTCTCCCAGTATAAAATGTGGGAGAACCAAAATCAGAGGGAATGAAAATGGCTAATATTAAAAGGGGCTATTGGAGAATAGGAAGGCAGAGATAATCTGTACACATTCCACTGATTGTTGGTTAGACCCAAGCCATGAGAACTCTTTTGGAGACCTACTTATACATGATCACTATTTATTACTGACACAAAGAAGTTTTCAGTTTACCATTTACTTTGCAAGTCTGTGACATTACAAAGTTCAGTTCGTTTGGGGAGTCATGTTTATTTTTGTCATCTTTCAGATGCACCGCTATGGACTAGAAGCCTACTGCCATGAACTGGATGATTGATGATGATAAAATTACTGTTCCATCAACCTATCAGTTCTGAACAGCTGTACGACGAGCTACAACAATAGAAAGAAATTTGGCTACAGCCAGAGTGATTTTTTTTCTCTCTCAGTAACCACGTCACCCTAGCAGGGGACGACACAGAGGACGAATCTTCAAGAGGGATAATCAGCTCATTTCTGTACTCTGAATGGATACAGCAATCAAGTAGAATATGAACTATAGTTTCTATTTTCCCACTGCCACATGTGCATAACCTTTCTGAGTATGATTGCTTTACATAGCAACTGCTGGTAAACGCTGTGGGTAGCACATTTAAACATCTGAGAATAAAAGCTCTTCTGAACTTTGAAACAGGTAGATTTCCCCCATAATCTAGCGTCTTTTGGGAAAGTGAAATTCCAACCACTGCTGAAGAGCAGGTAGTGGTGCTTAAATAACAAAACTTCTCAATGTGTTCTTTCGTTTTGTTAAAAAAATTATTTGATGTCCCAGTAATAGATCATATCTGGAGAGATTTTGAAATAATGTAGTTTGGAGTCCAGCAATTTGTCCCAGGCAGTATAGGATTTATCTTGCCTTACCAGATACAAGAATCCCTCCAAAGAAGTAGCCCTTAAAGTTTTGAGCTTCCATTTGAGGGCTCTGATCCAAGCTTTAGTTTCAAGGGATTTCAGGCTGAATTCAGCCCACAATGGAACTCGCAACACACATTTAGGGACTCTAGAGATCCATCAAATTTCAGCAGTGGGTTATCTAAATCTTCATTAACTGTTTCAATCCAATTTGGAGCTGCATAATTGGAACTGGATAATTAATTAAAAACAGCATGTAAAAACTTAGCTCCCCAACATACACCACTGCTATCTGATTCTTGCTGCCTCTACAGATCTCTGGTGCCTGTGTGAATGATTGTGAGCCATTCTTTAAGGGCACAGAAGCCTTCTCATTGTCCATGCTTGGTAAATCTATGTTCTCTTGTGTTTCCAGTGAGAACCATCAGTGCTGACAAGGGATTATACACCAGTGTAATTTAAACAGAAAAAGCAGATACTAGAAAGGCTGTTGATATTCATTACTTCATTCAAAGAACTCAGAATGGTGTACATGGGCAGATCTGTCCCATTCAGTTGTCCTGTGAGACAGGCCAAGCTGAGAGAAAGTGACTGATCCAAAGTCAGTCAGATTCTTCATGGCCAAAACAGAGAGAGATTTAAACCTAAGGCTCCCAGCCCAAAAGCACATCTACAAGGCAAAGCATACTGATTTTTTTTGTGTTGTCAGTGCAGTTCCCACAGGTGCGCCTTGGCCTGGGAACCTGAGCATAGCCATCTACTGTACCTTTTTCTTGTCATTGTCTTTTCTTGACATTTCCCTTCCACGTGGACTCAAGTACACCTCAAGTTATTGTTGAGGCAGTGATGTTGTTATTGCTGATGTGGTGACATGGTTGCTCTTTCCCCCCTACTTTTGCACATGCACTATATCGATTAAGACCCATGGGCACCACCAGGGAAATTGGCAGCATTGAGGGAAACACTAAAATAGTAGTGAAATGGGCAGAGAAGTGCACAGTACCACTGATAATGAGTCTAACAGTCTCAATACTACACCATGCTAGCCTCTAGATCTGAGGGAGAAAAGGGGCTGTCAGCTCTTCCGTTATGCCCTGCCCTTGATGTGAAATGCCCCCTACTTTAACTTATTTCTCTATTCAATAAGATTTGATCCTGTCTTCTTCCAAGGAGCTCAGGGAAGCATACAATGTTCATGGCTCCTCTATTTTATTCTCCCAATATGCTATGAATTTGATTAGACGGAGAGAGAATGACTAGCTCAGTGCCACCCAATAATCCTCAGGGTAGAGCAGAAATATGAATCTGGGTCTCACAGGACAAAAGATAGGCATGCAATACAGTGTGTGCGGGGTGTGTGTGTGTGTAATTCTCCCTTTCTCACTATTATGGTCTTGATTTATATTCTTTTTTCCAAGGGTCAGATTTTTTTTCCCAACTGATTACACAGGGGTGAATCTAGTCACATATTCCCCAACATTAGGCCTAGTTAGGGCTGTCAATCTTCAGGTGGAGGCTACAGACCTCCTGGGATTATAACTGATCTCTGGATGACAGAGATCAGTATACCCAGAGAGTATGGCTTTAGACCCCACTGGCATTAGACTCCCATCCTTAAATCCTCAGGCAACCCCCCCCCCCCCGCCGCCAAATCTCCAGGTATTCCCAGGAGCTGGCAGCCCTAAACCTAGTCTGGCATCCTCATGAAGCTGTTTTCCTATGGACTTCAAGAGCCCTGTTCTCCTTGTTACTTGAAGAGAAGAAATATGTTGCACGGAACACCGAAAAAGTGAATAATCTCCTCAGGCTGATCTTAGAAAGCAGCCTGAAGCTCACCCATTTGGCAAGGCTTTGAGACAGTAATATATGGAGCCAGGGCTAGGATATACAGCAAAAGGAAACAACTTCTAAAGAATGTGAAGGGGTCAGGGTTTGGAGTCTGGACCACCTGTGCTGCAAGCTTGACCGGAAGCTCACCTCTAAGAATCCCTGCATAAACACGCACAGGCACACACAACTAACCAGCCTTGCTCTTCCTGAGCTTTTTGGCAATCCTAAATGCTGTTATTGTATTTGTTATTTGCTCCTATATGCTGTTATTTGTATTGGTTCTTGACCTATCTAATTATGTCATTTCATGTCATTTTAAAAATAGTTTAACTGTTGATTGAAAGAGGCTTTCAAGAACTTTGCCACAGTGAATAACAACACCCCCAAATGGTTGGGGCTTCATAATGCTTCTTTATACTTGGCCTTGCTGAAATCAGTTGATTTCTTCAACATGTTTTGGGATATGTTGATCTGGTTTTGCGCAGACTTTAACTCTATCCTATTTTATATGGCATGCTGCCTGCAAGAGTTCGGGGCACTGCTCATGGTTCTCTTGTTCCCATTTTATCTTCAAACAACCCTGTGAGTGGGATTGTAGAAGGAGGAGCCTGAGAAGGGCAGGGTTTGGGGAGGAGAGGGGAGGGGAGGGGAGGAGAGGGGAGGGGAGGAACTTCAACTGGGTGTGGTGCCATATAGCCCAACTTCCAAAGCAGCCTTTTCTATAGGGGAATTAACCTCTGTCACCTGGAGCTCAGCTATAACTGCAGGAGGTCTCCAGCCACTATCTGGTGATTGGTAATCCTACCTGTGAGGTAGTCTAATGCTCTTAACAGCTACACCACAAAGACTCTCCAGATTGCTGCTCTGATTTTGTCGAGATTAGAAAGGTTTATTTTCAGGATATGATCAATTGTGTTCTAGGTACCTGACATAACAAACTAAATTCACTGAAATAATAAACATGTCCTGTGTTCAGTCGCCCACATGACTTCTCAAATGACAATGGACTAAAGGAATCTCTAAATCTGAGCTTGCTGGAAGTTGGGAGATGTGTACTGGACTCGAGAAAAGGCTGAATTAGGTGTTCCTGCCTGGCTCATTGGAGCCATACGAATGGAGCTTGGGGACTCAGGAACAAAGATCAGGATCCAAATCCCTGCTGCCCTACACCAATCAGAGACCCCCGACTGGTTTGAATGATCCAATAACATGCTTATGCAGGAATCCAGAGTTGTATATAGTTGGCCCCTTAGGCCCAGTTCCTCAGTCTTTGTAGTGCAGCCACCTACCATGCTGTATCTAATGAAGAGCTGATTATCACTACCACCTTGCCTCTTCAATGCATAGAACCCACTATATTATAGGAGATGAAGAGTGAGATTTTAAGAAGATTTATATTCTTCATGGCCTGTTGACATGAATGGAGCTAGAATGTGGTAATTCTTTTTAGGATTACACTGGAAGGACATTGTTCTCACCCACCAGTTTTCATATTGGCCTCTTGAAATATGTCATACCAGCTGCTACTATAGGGCACCAGCCTGATTGTACTGGTAGCATGATGCACTATTGTAATTTTTTATCCACCTGTATTGATTCTCTGCACAAGCTATACTGCTAGAAATGGAGAAAAACAGTGACAGCCAATTGCTGTAAAATATGTTTACTTTGAACATATCATCACCAGCTGCTTTTACTTGCTTGGTATAATTGACTGGTGTCTGTTTACTGCCAAGCTGTGCAAACACTTTTAAATCAATTTAATTCTATCTCAGTTTGAGAGCATTGCGCTGATTCAGCTCTGTCAATGCATTTGGAAACACGGCAAAAGCTCAGGAAAGCAGAGAGTCGTTGGGCCAAGAGAATGGTTCAGGAAAAGGATTCAGCCCCACCTCCCCATATGTCACAGCCCTCATCTGAGTTGGGGCCACACGCACCTTCGAATTCCTTTTCAAAAAATACTGGGAGCTCCAAACATGGAATTTGCAACCCACATCCAATGCACCCTCTGAGCTGTGGCATCTTGTGAGCAAAAATTCTACTTTGTGAGCTACTGGCATTAAAGTTGTGAGCTACTGCATAAATTAGTATGCTCTGGGGCACGACTGGATCTGCAAGTTTTTTTGAGGGGGGGGGCAAAATTTAAAAAATGATGCCCCCTTATGGACTCATTCTATCTTATGGGCCCATAGAATAGAATGGTCTCCATGCGCAATTTGCGCCCCCTACCTCTGTCGGTGCTCAGGGCGAGCACCCCCCTCTGTCCCCCCCTAGATCCAGCCCTGCTCTGGGACCATCCTTCCTGAACTAAGACAAAACTGTGTGAGCTGGAGGCTAAGAAACTGTGAGCTAGCGCACCCTAACTCAGCTTAGAGGAAACACTGCTCACATATCTGGTATATGGTTGCCCAGGGATGCTTCTTCTTCTTCTTTTTGAAACAGAGGTGCTGGAACTCTCAAGAGGAAAATGAAGAAGAAACACACGGGTGCCCCTCATGATGCATCATGAGAAGACCTCGGCCTCTATGTCCAATTAGTTAGTCCTTCAGAGCAACTGGTTGGTTGGTTGCCATGTGAAATGGATTGCTGGACTAGATAGACCACCAGTCTGATCCAGCAAGGATTTTCTTAGGTTCTTATAAGAACATAAGAGAAGCCATGTTGGATCAGGCCAACGGCCCATCAAGTCCAACACTCTGTGTCACACAGTGGCAAAAAAATTTATATACACACATACACTGTGGCTAATAGCCACTGATGGACCTGTGCTCCATATTTTTATCTAAACCCCTCTTGAAGGTGGCTATACTTGTGGCTGCCACCACCTCCTGTGGCAGTGAATTCCACATGTTAATACCCTTTGGGTGAAGAAGTATTCTATAATCACTCTCATGGATTTTGTGTGTGTGTGCGTGTGTAGACACGACAGTCTCAGAAACAAATGGTTGCTATAGCACAATCATCTCACAACATCCAACAATGTGCCAAAGCAGCCACTGTTTGAAAACAAGAGCACACTGGGAGAGGAAAGTGAGTCTGCAACAGGCAAGCTTTGGGATTTAAATAAGAAAGTAACCTGTCCTTGGCCAAGTAGGTGAAACAAAACACGTGACCTTCCAAGTTAAAGAGATGAGAAAACCAGTGGAAAATATGAAAGGAAATTTAAGACTAAGTAAGGAGCCCTAGTCCAGTTGTGCTTTTACACAAACAAAACACTGTTAACTGTCTGTTAAGCCGTAAACTCTCTTTAATACATACATTGAAGGAACTGAGGCGGGGGTAGGGATGGGGGTGGGGAGATGAGCAAGTGCTGAATGGAATCATTCCTCAGCGGCAGAAATAAATGCTTTATATGGCAACAGTAGAGAGTAAAGGAAAGGAGACCCAGTTCTGAACAGGACAATGTTTTCATAAACGGAACATATGGAATGGAAATTTTATGCGAACACTCCAGAATGTCAAGCTGTAAGCATAGACCATAAAGATGGCAGAGTAAAAGGACTTGCCTTTTTCACTGCAGTTTTATGCTATTATAAAAGAACTTTGTAACAGCTGTCATTGTGCATGGCAGGATTTCTTTTAGACAGCACGACTGCACCGAATACAGTAACTATTCTTCATGTAAATTATTTGCAATTAGTGCTGTGTCTGGGTAAAAAGGGATCTCTTTTTTTCCAATATTTGTCAAAACTGTGCAAAGGGAAAGTGAACCTCTCAAGTTCTTATTTTCTGGGTGATTTCTGTAAAACGTACACAGTGAAATCTTCACAATCTGAGACTTTCATACCTGAAAAACTGTTGCACAGAACCTGATTCCTTGAGTAATCCTCTTACCTCCTGAAAGTAATCCCTTCTCTCTAGTAAGCTGCCAAATCAGTTAGGTTGATCTGCTCTCAGAAACCTGGCTGCAAAGGGAGGAGGAATATTTTACCAGTCTCTTCATTCTTCAGATCTCCCTTTTTGCCCCTTTAAAATTCATTTTCTGTTCATTATTCAAAACAGATAAAACAGGTTTGCCAACCTCCAGGCGGTGGCTAGCAATTGCCTGGGATTACCACTGATCCCCAGGCAGCAGAGATAGTTCACCTGGAGAAGATGACCATATTGAAATGTGGACTCTATGGCATTAGAAATCTCTCCTCTCCCCAAACCTTGCCCTCCTCAGGCTCCACACCCCCAAAATCCCAACCTGGAGCTGGCAATTCTAAAACTGAATGATAAATTGTACATATATAACAGCCCTATGGGATATGGATAACCCAACCGCCAAGCACACTCTGCAGCTCCCCAAAAACCACAATGGAGGGGCTTATTCACTCATAGGCCAGTTTGTTGTACTGGTTAAGTGTGCAGACTCTTATCTGGGAGAACCGGGTTTGATTCCCCACTCCTCCACTTTCAGCTGCTGGAATGGCCTTGGGTCAGCCATAGCTCTTGTAGAGGTTGTCCTTGAAAGGGCAGCTGCTGTGAGAGCTCTCTCAGCCCCACCCACTCACAGGGTGTCTGTGGTGGGGGAGGAAGATAAAGGAGATTGTGAGCCACTCTGAGACTCTGAAATTTGGAGTGGAGGGAGGAATATAAATCCAATATCTTCTTCTTTTTCATAAATTCTTCTGCCCCTCACACAGCCAATAGACAAAGATGGCATAGGAGACTGGTGCTCCAAACTTAATTTCTAGGCATGCAGGGGCCTGATTCATGCCGGGGCTGTGGTGCCTTCACCTCGGCATTGTTTCCACAGCTTTAAAGTTCAAGGAAGTTTCTATTTGTTCTTTCATGGGAACTTAGGTGTAGCCCATTGGTGGTGGCCGTGATTGAAAGTGCCATCAAGTCACAGCTGACTTATGGTGATCCCTCACGGGGTTTGCAAAGCAAGAGACATTCAGAGGTAGTTTGCCATTACCTGCCTGTTCATAGCAACCCTGATATTCCTTGGAGGTCTCCCAACCAAATACTAACCAGGGTCTACCTTGTTTAGCTTCTGGGACCTGATGAGATCAGACTAGTCTGGGCCACCCAGGTCAGGGTAAGCACATTGGTACATGTAAGTTTATTCAGTGAGGTAAATAAGGGCTCCTCAGAGCAATTTCAAGTTAGGGAAATATGTGTGAGAGGAAGATTTGATTTCTCCATCACCATGCACTGTGATCCAAATCCAAACCAGACCCCACCTCCCTCATGCCTGGGAATTCAGTTCTAAGCATGAAACTCTAGATATATGTCCAATTAACAGGATTTATGGCATTCACCTGGAGGTAGGGATGCCAGACCCCCAGGTGGGGGTGGAAGTCTCACACTTTCAGCCCCGATTTCTCTGCTGCCAGCCACCTACCCAAGAGGAGAATTACCCCTCCCTCCAAAAAAGGGAAGAAAACTGGAAATTAATGTGACATGCCTATTATTCATTCATTCATTTATTTATTACATTAGATTTATATTCCACCCATTCTGTGAGACTCAAGGCAGCTAACAACATAAAATAAACAGAGGCAACATTAGTAAACAGTATTAAAACCATAACAATAAAACAATCGAATAAAATCTACATCTATTATAGGCAGGATCATATGGTGTCATCCTCTCTCCAAGGCCATCGAATCCTTGGCTGTTGGTATTGATACAAGATAAGTCCAGGTGGCGTGGCAGCCCTCTCCCATTTAGATGTCTTATGCCATCAGGAACAATTCAGTCTTACAGGCCCTGCGGAACTGTGATAAGTCCCGCAGGGCCCTGATGACTTGTTCCAGATTATCGGGGCTGCCACAGAAAAGGCTCTGGTGGAATTTAGCCTAGCCTCTTTTAGCCCAGGGACAACCAGAAGATTTTGAGAACTTGATCGAAGTGCTCTCTGGGAAACATGTGGGGCAAGGCAGTCTTGCAGATAGCTAGGTCCAAGGGCTTTGAAGGTTAATACCAGTACCTTGAAACAGATTCAATATGCAACAGGCAGCCAGTTCAGTGCCCTCAGCACAGGCTGAATGTGCTCCTGCCGAGGGAACCCCATTAGTAGCCTGGTTGCAGCATTCTGCACCAGCTGCAGCTTCTGAATCTGAGTCAAGGGCAGCCCCATATACAGAGCGTTACAGTAATCTATTCTCGAGGCAACCGAGGCATGGATCACCATTGCTAAGTCACTGCACTCAAGGTAGGGGACCAACTGCCGTATTCACAGAAGATCCACAAAAGGTGGATCTGGCGGTGGCTGCTACCTGGGCCTGCATAGTTAAGGAGGGCTCCAAGAGCACTCCCAAGCTCTTAATCCTTGACACTGGCATCAACAGAGCCCCATCAAAGGCTGATAAAGGGATCACCTTTCCCGGGCTGCTGTGACTTCCAGCAAAGGTGATCCATCTTCATCGGATTCAGCTATGTGACCTGGAAATGACATAGGCAGCTAATTCTACCATAGAGTTTTGCCCAAACATACCTACATCTCTTTGAAGTCATGTAGGCATGTCATGTTAATTTCCGGTATTCCTCCCCTATCCTTGTAAGTGTACCCCCCATCCCTGCTGGCTGCTCCAAGGGACCTGGCAATCCTACATGGAGGACAAGAGGGCTTTATTATCAAGATACCCTGAGTGGTGCAGTGGTTAAGACTGTCAGACTAGTATCTGGAAGACCCACGTTCAAATCCCACATCTTGCTGTGGAAGCTTGCTGGTGATAGTTGGTTAGTCACAGTCTCTCAGCCTAACCAACCTCATGGGGTTGTTGTGAGAATAAAATGGAGAATAGGAGATTGATATAAGCTGCTTTGGGTTCCCATTGGGGAGGAAAGTGGGGTATGAATAAATTAAATACATACATTAAATAAATTTATCATTGGGTGAATCAGCGCTGTGTAGTGAATCAGCAGGATTTATTAGAAAATGTCATTGATTTTATTTAGGTGTAAATCAAGAATATGCTTTTCTGATCCACTATAGAACACAAGCACATAAGAAGAGCCCAGCGGGATCAGACCACTGGCCCATCTAGTCCAGCATCCTGTGACCAACCAGTTCCTCTGGATGGCAAACAACAGGGCCTAGATGCTGAGGCTTTCCCCTGATGTTGCTTCCTGACTCTGGGATTCATAGGCTTAGTGCCTCTGAATGTGAAGCTTCTCCTCAGTCACTACAGCTAGTATCCCTGTTTTTTTCCAAGTTTCATAATAATGTTAAATCTGACACAAATCTGACATCAGGAATCACAAAACCAAGAAATCCATAGGAGAACATTTTAATCTTTGAGGGTGACCTCAAAGTTGTTGTGATTCCTGATGTCATTTTGTGTCCATTTATCCTTTGTTATAGGGTTTGTCCTGTTTGTCCTATGTAGAGAACAATGCAGAGAACTCTACATAGGGTAAACAGGACAATCACAAATCACAAAATTACAAAGCTGAGAAACCCTCAGGAGAACATTTGAACCTTCCAGAACATTCAATGGGTGACCTCAAAGTTGCTGTTTTGCTGCAAAGGAATTTCAAGAACAGAATGGAGAGGGAAACTGCTGAATTACAAATTATTATGAAACTTGGAACAAACACCTCCCCAGGACTTAACAGGGATATTGATTTTTTTTATCTCATTACATATACTAAACCCACTTTCACCAAGTATAGCTATATCTCCACAGTATTCCAATGTATTTCTCTTTTAGAATAGCGTATCAGAATAATGTTTTTTTGTATTGACATACTCAAATAAGGGATATTGGCTGTTTATCCCATTACATATACTAACCCATCTTCCACAATATTTTAATCTATTATTTTTTCTAAGGGCAAACTAGAATGAGGTTTATATGTGTGTTGCATGTTTAAATTAAACCTCTGAGAAACTAATGCCGTCATTTTAACCCAGTTAATATTACAACAAACTCATTTATTGCACTTCACACCTGATAACATAGACATCAATCTGCTATTCTGATTTATATTGCCTTAGTTGTTGCTTCAGCCCAGTCAACACAAACTAACCATCACCAGACCCCAACTTGTGAGTCTTTTAATCTGCTAAAAAACATTTCCATGACTCTGCATACTAATTCACTGCCCACCTTCTCTATATTTAAGACTGCTTGCCATTCCATCCTATTGTCTGATGACGTTGACATGTGCTTCTAGCACACGAAAGTTTACATTCTGAATAAAACTTTGTTGGTCTTAAAGGTACACTTGACTCCTGCTTTGTTCTACTGCTTCAGACCAACACAGCTGCCCACCTGGATCTATCTGAAAAGGATATTGTTAGTCTTTCACATGCCTCGGGGCTTTTGTTTTATTTTGCTATGACCAACCAACTAGAAATCAAGCAGTCAATCATGATTCTTTTTTATAAAACTGCTCAGATTGTTCCCATTCCCAGAGACAAATTACAGCTATGCCTGACTGATGTTTCCTCCTCTTCCCTTTCAGAGCAAAGGTCCCAATTGAGCAAGCAAATCCTAACCTTACTTGAAAATATGCTCTGCATGATCTTCCCGAGAGTATTTGGCGTTCTTACCCAGTGTATAAAAATCTTTGTTGGAAGCTTGAAAAACCTATATGCAAAACAGGGACACTAGTACAGACCTGTGGCCTTTGGATTGCTTGCTGCACCTTTCGTGAATATGGATTGATTGGACACTTATTAGTTTCATCAGAACTTTCCTGAAGAAGTCTTTGCTGAAGAATAATGGGACTGGTGTTCTGATGTTTGAGTTCCTTGGACTATATATAAAACTGAACTGTCACATTGATGTTATTTGAATATATTATATATTTGTAATTAATTCGTTATTCATTTTGTAATTTTTTGGAGGCTGGGGTTCACGGGAGCATTGCTTTCTATTCCTCTGCCCGTTTTGCCATGATTCTCTTGTTTGGTTACTCAGTCCCCAGGTGGGAGCAGGGGATCCCTGGATTTTTGGGGCTCCCTCCAGGCACTGGCCAGCTGGCCAAAGGAGGAAAGACTTGCCCCAACAGTCATCCGCAGCCCCATGTGAAAAGAACAGGGGCCACACATGCCTGCTCCACGAGCTGCAAATTTGTGGCTTGTGGGGCTCTGCACAGGGTGCCCTTTCTTTTTAAGCAGGGGCCGTGTGTGCCTGCCCTGCAAGCCACAAATTCACTGCTTGCAGGGCAGGCATGCACAGCACCCGCTTTCTTCCCAACCATTTAATGGGCAGGTTCCCTGCCCTGGCCCCTCCCAGAACGCCCCCCCCCCCCCGCAATTCCCCCACTGGGGAGAAGATGGGATCTGGCAATCCTGTTCCATAAATATAGGAAGAGAAGCAGAAGAAAGAGCAAGCTCCAAAGCTAGTTCCCAGCTTCAGCCTACAAAGAGACTCAAAACCTGGTCCACATTGAAGGAATGACTGGAACTGTACTTCAGTTAAGGTTGCTAACTCTGGATTGGGAAATACATGGAGATTTTGGGGGTGGAGCCTAAGGAAGGCTTGTTTTAGGGAGGGGAGGGACTTTCATGGGGTATAATGCTATAGAGTCCACCTTTCAAAGTGACCATTTTCTTCAGGTGAACAGATTTCTGTCAGCTGGAGATCAGTTGTAATCGTGGGAGATCTCCTGCTACCACCTGGAGGCTGGCAACCCTCACTTTCCCTCCCAGGACCCCACCACAGATCATATAGCCCTTTTTATTCGGTGACGTGGAGAAATGTATTTGAATCTCTGTGACTGGATAAAGAACAGTAGCTTTACAGTGCTTGACTCTTGACTACTTCACATGGCCGTGCTAATTTCTCTTTCAGACCACACTGCATAGCTTGTAAATATGCAGAAGCATCAAGACTGAGTAGGGGGGGGGATGGTGGGGGGAAGGCAGCTGCCATGGGACCTTTCTTGGAGCTTTGGACCACAATTTAAACCGGCCACCAGGGGAACATCTTTGCTCTAGTTGAATTGAACTTTTTGTGATTTATTGGATTATTCTTCTTCTGTCTTGTGAATTCAAATGGAAATTTTGGAATGAATTGGGAATTTTGTATGAATTTTGTATTCATTGCCTATTCAAAACACATTTGGAATATTTTGATGAGTTTTGTATTGGTTTAAGGGTGAGGGAAGGAGAAGTACTTTGAATATAAATGCATTGGATATTGTTTGAAGCTTTACAAGAATTGCTTTCATTACTTTGATCATGGTACGTGGTGAATGTTGTTCATTTAATTCTTTTCCATGATTCTGTCTGTTAATTTATCTCACAGGCAGGGCCAGGGCTGGCTCTAGACTCTCTGATACCTAGGCAAGGCTAACTACTGCCCCTCCCGCGCCCTGCACTGATACTGAGTCACATGGGGGGCACCCAATTTGGCATCCCCAGGAGGCCGGCACCCTAGGCAATCACCTAGTTTGCCTCGTGGCAGGGCCAAGACTGGCCATTAAGAGCACCTGGATGCCTCCAAGCAGGCTGATGGCCTCCAGCCCATACCAGCCCTGTGACAAAAGGACTGAGCCTGACCCACCCAAGCCCCATGCAAGGAGGGAGTGGAGGGACCCAGCCAGCAGAGCAGACAGAGCCTGGTTCATGAGGCATGGCAAGCTGACCCCTGTGTGATGCAGGGCAAATCAAGGCAGATGGCAATTCCTGGCCCAACTGAACCCTGTGTGAGCTGAGGGAGAGGGCAGTGCCCAGCTAAACCCCAACTTGGAGTGTATTATATGCTCGTATAAAATTAGGCTTCAGTTATTTCTAGAGTTGGGGATCTCTGATCCAGTTAACAGAATCAATCTGCATGTGTGTCTCAACATGGTAATATCACAAAACTCTTTATCTGATATTAGCATGGTGATATTTCTGGTTCTCTTGCTTTGTTATTGTCTTTTACGGTACAGATTAGACAAGGTAGTGCTAATTATGGTCATAAGCCACCAATGAAGGCTTTGTGCAGCAATGCATTTGGCATTCTCTTTTGTTTTATTTTGGCATGGTGTGTTTTATTGTATGTGCTCCTTTGTTTATGGTTTTTGTTTATTAAATTATTGGCCTTATGTTTTGTGTACATCAATGAATTTCCTCATTCACATACTGCCTCATACAACCTTTTTTTCCCTCTTTCTTGTGTAAGGAAAGCCCCCTACTTTTCATACATATGGACATCATGATCACCAGTATGGTTGCCAGGGTGCCTGGAGTTTTGACTCTCACACATCTGCTCTAAGAAGTGGGCTTTGCTTACAGTTTCTAAGGCTTATGTGAATACTATAAGCCTCAGCTTTGCAGCAGCATTCTGCTCCTTGTGTGCCCAGTCTTGGCCGCTGCAGTAAAGGAAGCCATGCCACCATGAACTGTACAAGCAAACAGTTTCCAGCCTGTTTCCATGAACCAAGGGCTAACACCACCAGAATCCATCTTGCTTTCCTGATTCCATCTCCAGCATCTGCTTCAGCTTTTGCATAAGCTTATCCAAGCATACCCTGCCAGGCTGGACTCCATTCCTTCTTAGTGGGAAGCTCACATACACACCCTGTGTCACCCTTGGCCCGCAAGCAACTCATCTGCCCCATGAATGGATTAACAGCTCAACTGATGTTCCTGATTGTCTGGCAAAGCCCTAGACAAAGGCCCCTGCCCAGAAGATGATGGGAAAAGAGGAAGAACATCTCCTGTCACAACCAAGTCTTTTGTCTACACCGGGGATATCTAGGTCAATATTTGATTCCCTATTGTCACTTTCCCAGATAATCCCATTTAATCTTAAGTACCCAGCCATTCCCATTCTTACCCCAGTCTAACACCTTGGAGCCGCCTCAAGCCATGTTGCAACCTGGAAATTTCCAGGTGCCCAGGACTAAGGTGAAGTTCATTGGTCAAAGCAAACACCCAATTAGGTGTCACCAAGGGACTCGCCATTGGCTCTGCTAATGTCCAGCCTTCATGGTCATCACAGAGCCTCCCATTCCTCCTCCCCGTCACCTCCCATCCCCTAAGGGCTCAGGTGAGTCCTTATAACCTGTGGACTAGCTACCCACAGGTGTGCTTCTATCAGCAACCCACATTCCGCTGCATAGATCCATCCCCGATTCCTGATCAGTTTCGGGTCCTCCCCCACTCCCTCAATTGTCGCCACCGGAGCCTTCCTTGAAGACTACGAGAGGTAATATCACCCTGTCTGTTTACCCTTATATGTTCCCCTATCAATCCATCTGTGTTTCTTAGGCCTGTGTGAATGTGTGATTGTATTGTATTTTTATCTTGTGTGGAAGAACTATATTTTTCTAAATAAATTACAATTGGTTTTATTAAATTAGAATCCTTTTATTGAGCATCACCCTCTGGATGGTTGAGCCTGGTATATATTGGTAAAAAGATTCCTAATAATAATAATAATAACTTTTTATTTCTATCCCGCCCTCCCCGCCGGGGCAGGCTCAGGGCGGCTTAGTGAGCCAGGTGCCCACCTAAGTAGTTCCCCAACCTCGTTTTGAGGGCATTTCGGCTTACACTTGTGCTCTCCACCTTTTCAGTTCATCTGACCCAAAGTGGCTTCCAACCAATACTCCCTTTAAGCTGTGGAATCTTGTGAGCAAAAATTCTGCTTCATGAGCTATTGGCATTAAAATTGTGAGCTACTGCATAAATTAGTTTGCTCTGGAGCTATTTTTCCTATGCAAAGAAAAAAATGTGAGTTGGAGGCTAAAAAAACTGTGAGCTAGCTCACACTAACTCAGCTTAGAGGGAACACTGCTTCCAACATCATTCTCCCTTCTGCCATTTTATCATCGCAACAACTCTGTGAAGTAGGTTAGGCTGAGAGAAACTAGCCCAAATCCACACAGTGAGTTGCCATGGCAGAGTTTCCAGGTTTCCAAAATCCTAGTCTGATACTTGAATCACTACACAATTCTGGCTCTCATATGGTACTTTGAGTTCATTGTCTCAAACATTAATTATCTCACTGTAAAGAAGACAATGGGTCTCTAGCAAAAGTTTAAAAATAAACATTGTAAATTATCAATATAAACTCTTTTAGAATTTTGAATCCTCAGCTAGGCACTGCTTAGAGGGTCTGGCTTTTGATCCAGTTCCAGAGAGCACCCCATAATTTGAATCTTGGGCAACAAAGCTTCTTCCATAGTTGGGAATTGCTGAACAATGAAGAATGCACATGTGGGAAACCATAATTTTGGGCCTGCTTTCTCCCCCATTCTTATACCATTTCTAAACATATATTCTATGGAATATCTGTATCTGAGATTGCTGATATACGGTAATACAGTGGGTTCAATGCATCGATGAGGCGAAGCCACAGTAAGAACAGCTCTTTATTGGAAGCAGAATGGTAACTGGCTACACCAACAAGACTGACTAAGGGGCCTGTGGGCCCAACATATATACAGCTCTGGTTCCTGCGCTAATGCGCCATTGGGCCATTCAAACAGGCAGGGGGGCTGTGATTGGTTTAGGGCAGTAGGTATTTTGGATCCTACTGCCCATTGTTCCCAAGTCCCCAAGCTCTGATCTCATGTCTCCAGTGAGCCAGGTAGGAACTACATATCCCAATTCAATACATAACAGCTGATGTAATATTATTTGTTTTATATTTACTTAATTTATACCTTGCCTTTCTCCCCTATGGACACCTAAAGTGGCTTCTGTCATTCTCCTCTCCTTCGTTTTACCTTCACAACAACCCTATGAGGTATAGGCTTGCCAGGCCCCAGGTCCAGGCAGGGGATCCCCCAGTTTTGCAGGTTTCTTCCCACCTCCAGCAAGCTGCCCGGTGCGGGGAACTCCCCCCCCCATCAGCCACCATGTGCTTTTAGATCTCAGGCAGGTTCAGAAGCAGGTTCAGAAAGTCTCCCGGCTCCACCCCCAAAGTCCCCAAATATTTCCTGAGTTGGACCTGACAGCCCTAGTGAGATAGGTTAGTTAGAAAGTGTTTGATTGGCCCAGCAAGCTTCCATGGCAGAGTGGGGATTCAAACTGGAATCTCTTCGATCATAGTCCTGCATTTGCAAAACCTTGCAAAAGCATTGCACTCGTCTTGCTTGGGCACATTCCCTTATAGACTAGTGTTCTGATACAACAAATCTGATCAGCCTGTTACTTGCCCATACCAAGAGAGAACTCCAACTTGCTCAGAGAGGATCAGAGGAGCAATCAGTTGCTGATAACACAGGAAAGGAGAATGAATCAATTCAGATTACTTTCTAGTTGAATCTTGCACAAATAACTGCAGCAGTTTGAAATAAAACAGCTCCCCCTCATGATTTAAAAAACAAAATATCAAGAGTTCCTACCAGACAATGCTGTCTAGTGAAATTAATCTTAATGTGGAAGAGAAATAGACAAAAAAGATAACTATGTAGACACAGGATGAACCGGTTCACACACACACACACATATATCCTAAGATCACATTGCTTCTCCCAAACCAAATAATAGCTACCTTTTAACTCTCTTTCACTTTAGCACAAACTTGAGAAAGGAACCTGAACCTCATGCATTTTGATTTGTCCAAACATGTCTGGAAAAGGTATGTTTAGAACCACAAAGATGTTTCTTAAGGAAGATGAATTAAATACACATACATCAAAATTAGTTCCTTCCTGTGTGTACAGGGCTTCTGAGAGATGGGGCCTGTAACCTTGGAGAGAGAACAGGTTTGGTCAAACATTGTTGGTTTTTTTTAATGTAGGCAATATACTGCAGTGCTTTCTATGACAAACCTGACTGTCAGCACATAAGATGGGAGGGGAAGAATCATAGACATGCTTTCCAACAATTCCTGGAATCCTGGGGTGCCCAGTGGTTGCCCAGCTGCGTGAAGACCTCTTTTTGCTGTTCACAGTTCCTTCTGGCTCAGCAGCCTAATCCACAACATAATAGTGAAAAAAAAAAAAAAACCAAGCTAACAAAGCAGGCACAGTGAACACCAAACCTTATTTTCAGTTCTTTATCTCAAAAAGCACTTGCAAACCATTCAGAAGCTTTTTTTCTTTTTACTACAAGTTGTACATTAGTGTCCAAATTGATTAAAATTAAGATTTCTGTCTCTATCCAGCTAGAGTGATACCTCTGTTTCCACATGTACATGTCTCCTATTGGATGGGATAGGATGTGTACTAATGCATGATGCTCACATATATATCTGTAGCCACTGGCAAGCGATGGGTGGGTAAGGTTACCAGATTCAGGTAGGGAAACACCTGGTGATTTGGGGATAGAGCCTGGGGAGGACAGGGATCTTAGTAGGGTACAATGCCACAGAGTCCACCCTCCAAAGCATCAATTTTCTCCAGGGAATTGACCTCTGGAGAGCCAGTTTGGTGTAGTGGTTAAGTGTGCGGACTCTTATCTGGGAGAACTGGGTTTGATTCCCTACTCCTCCACTTGCACCTGCTGGAATGGCCTTGGGTCAGCCATAGCTCTGGCAGAGGTTGTCCTTGAAAGGGCAGCTGCTGTGAGAGCCCTCTCCAGCCCCACTCACCTCACAGGGTGTCTGTTGTGAGGGAGAAAGGTAAAGGAGATTGTGAGCCGCTCTGAGACTCTTCGGAGTGGAGGGTGGGATATAAATCCAATATCTTCTTCTTCTTCTGAAGTCTGGAGATGAGCTGTCATTCCAGGTCTGAGGTGAGTGGACCAACACTCCATGGCCCACTCATCTCAGACCTGGCGAGTAACACTAACAAAGGGTGCTGACAGTGGTACAAGAGGAGGCAATGAGTGAGTCAGTCCCTTCCATTGATGCTTCTGACATGATCTGAGCTGATTGGAGGTTGCCGTTACTGCAGCTTGCCTCTGCTTTTTCCTGGCTGCCAGCAGAGCTCCAGAACTGAGGCCCACTAGGACTGCCTTTGTTTGGCTGGAAAGCACAAGCCCATCAGGCCCGTGGCCAATGGGGGGGGCATGGCCCCCCCCCACCCAACCCCCCCTCAGACCTTTATGGCCCCTTCTTTCTCCGCCCCCCACTCTCTCCACCACCACTTTTCTCATTGACTCGCTCCTTACCTCCCAGTCCAGCAGCCAGCCAAGCACCTGGCCCTTCACCCTTTGCAGCCTGTCTGCAGCGCAGTGGAGAACAAAGTCCAGTGCTGGGGAGGAGGAGGTGCAACTCCTGCCCTGGCCGCTCTCCGCCACCTTGCCCTTACCAAGGCGCCTCGTTGCCTAGCGGTTCCCCTCCTGGAGAAGGGTGCACCAGGCTCCTGCCTGCTGGAGCTGCGCTCGGCATCCACGCTCTCTTGCCCAGCAGCTAGGGTGGCCATAATGTCTGAAGGCCAGCCAGGGACACCTTTGGGGGGGGGGAAGGTAGGGTGTGCGCGCGCGAAGTGCGTGCGCCGCCGGAAACAGGAAGTGACGTCACTTCCGGTGATGTCAGGCCACCGCCGGAAACAGGAAGTGACATCACTTCCTGTGACATCATTTCCCCCGCGCTGCCTGCGGAAGCAGGAAGTGACATCACTTCCTGTGACATCATTTCCCCAAAATGACATCATTTCCCCCAAATGCCACTGCCGGAAACAGGAAGTGACTTCACAGCACTTCCTGTGACGTCCCCAAAAATCCCCCAAATATCACCGCCGGAAACACCAAGATTATTTATAGAGAGGGAAAGGGGGAAATAAAGTTACATGAAACTCTTTTTTTACTTTTTTCAAAGTGAGAAGACTAGAGAGAACGGGTTCCACGCTGAGAAGCCAGTCAGATTCCAGTGAGATTCCAGTGAGACTGTGCTGCATAATGCAGCCTATTTATTTTGTCCTGTTTGCTCTGTTGGCTCTATCTGCGCCACCTTCCTCACTTTCGGGGTGTGGATACCCCAGTGGGGTGGTCTCCCGACTCCCTCCGCCGGCTGTTTATGATAGCCCTGCGCCCCCTCTTTCATTTGATATGCGTCCCATGCAGGTGCCACCCTCCCGCCGGGAGATGCCGCAAAATGAGCCCCCTTGAGGCTTATGGCGGCAGGGCTCGGGGGAAGCGAGCTAGACTGCTGTTCTTTTGAGGGGTTATAGAGTGTTTCGAGCCCGTCCCTGTGGCATCGGCCCCATCGTTGTGGGACCTAGGGGGCCGGCGCAGCGGCACGCCGAAGCAGCCTGTCACTAATAACACAGGTCGAGATGCAGGACAGGAACCCGGAAGTGACCGACAGGCTGCCTGCTGGTATAGCCAGCCTGGGAGCCGGGAATTGGGGGCCAGAACCGGGAAAGTCCCGGGAGACCGGGATGGTCTGGCCACCCTACCAGCAGCTCTGCTTGTTTGTCTGTCTGCTGGCTGCGACTCCCCAGGCTCAAGAAAGGGATCGGGTGTCCCTGCTTTGCACAGCAACCAGCTGTGTCTGTCAAAAGCTGCAAAAGCAAACAGTGACTCCCCACCACCAGCGAGGGAAAGCCAAGCCAGCCAGTCAGGGAATTGACTTTGCTTAACTTGCTGATCGCACTGGAAAGCCGGTGTACACACCGCCGGCTTCCACGCGGCTTTTCCCGGCGAGCACTTGATCGGTGTGGGGGGGTGCCTTGCAAGAGCCCCAGGAGCTCTTTACTTTTTCACCTGGTTGGTGGATGAGGGAGGGGGAGGGGCTGCACGGAGGGGGGCAGGACTGCCAAAGCCAGGGGAGAAATGGTGGCTGAGAGAGGGGGGCCCCTCCATTCCAAAAAATTATCTGTGGGCCCCCCCCAACTGGAATTTTCTGGCTATGGGCCTGCCCATTCCTGATCCAGTTAGCACTGTCAGCATTGGCAACAGACAGCATTGTCTGTTTGTGGGAGGCAAGCTCTAGTCCCCATACTCCATTACCACTTATCTAAGCAGTAGGAGGGAAAAATGGGAGGGGGGGACAGCATGGATGCTTTAATATCCATGACCATCCCCAACTTTCTAGGAATTTCCCCAGTCTCTTTGGTCTCTATTATAGAGACTGGAGGAATTTCTAGAGTGGTTCAGGGGATGTCACTTCTGGGTGTTCATCTGGAAGTGATGTCAAAGTGTCAGCACTCCCCCTTCCCAAACTCTGCCCCCAAAAGCCCCCAGGGTTTCTGGCACAAAGTCTAGACAGAAGGAAGCTTTCTCCTCCTTTGGGTTCCTTTCCTGTTTGCTAGAACAGCTAGATTTGAGTCCAGTAGCATTTTAGATATTAACAACCTTTTTTTTGTGTGTGTGTATTTTTATACTTTGTGTGCGTGCATGCGCATACACATGCGCCTGGAACTCATGACAACCTCTGGTGACCAATGCTCCCTCTAAGCTAAAGTCTTGTGAGCAAAAATTCTACTTTGTGAGCTACTGGCATTAAAGTTGTGAGCTACTGCATAAATTAGTGTACTCTTGCGTCATCCTTCCTGAGCTAAGACAAAAATGTGTGAGCTGGAGTTATAAATCTGTGAGCTAGCTCACACTAACTCAGCTTAAAGGAAACACTGCTGGTGACTGACTCCTACTGGGGCCCTGGAGGAAATTCAGAGGTGGCTGAATATAGCTTGCCCCTGTCCTCTCAACTTGGTATTTCAAGAAAGTCTCCCATCCAGAGGTCAAACCCTGCTTAGCTTCTGAGATGGGATGAGATCTGCTTGCCTGGGCTATCCAGGTCAGGGCAAGATCAGCAAGATTTTTGGGGTTTATACTCTACTGCAGACCAATACAGCTACCCTCTACAACAATTTTTCCTGTGTATTTACTTTCTGTCTCCCTCTGCCCTTTCAGGAACTCTGGCTTCTCCCCTTTCCATTGGCTCTAGTGGAGGATCACATTTCAATACACACAGAATCCAGCTCCCTTTCCTACTTCCAATGGTTATCAGTGCCCCTTAAGGTGCAAATTAGGAATCGGTATGAATCTCATCACAAACTGACATTCATCATGAAAATTGCCCAGTTCGTGAGCTAAGGGCTACATGATTGTGGCTGCAACAAATCTCCAACAAACTTCCATGATTTTAATGTAAGTTCATGCAGTTTGTGTTGGCAGTTCGTGTGGCAGACACACTGGCACCAATCAATTAATAGTCAAAGCAATGGGAGGTTGACTTCTGCAGCCATGGAAACACCAATTGTGGCCTCCAAAGCTCGACAGACAATGCTAGGAGAAGTCCATGGCAATGGAGTAATTACTTACTTCATTTATACCCCGTGTTTCTCCCCAGCGGGGACCAATGCTGCTTACATCATTCTCTTCTCCATTTTATCTACACAATGACCCTGTAAGGTAGATTATGCCAAGAGTGTCACTGTTCTTAAGTCATCCATAAAGTTTCCGTGGAAGAGGCAGGGTTTGAACCTGGGTCTCCCTGATCCTATTCTGACAACTACTAACCATTCTGGATTATGACCTTGAATGATCAGGTTCAATGGGGAATTAATTTTATTTCTAGAATTCCAGTCACGAATGGGGTTATGGAATGGTATAGCATAGCCCAATTTCACCAGACCTTGGATGCTATGCCCGGTCAGTACTTGGATGGGAGACCAGTAGGGGAGATTTGGGAGAGAAAGGCAATGGCAAACCACCTCTGCTTAATCCCTTGCCTTAATGGGGTTTTGCAGAGGGAAGGCAGTGGGGTTGCCGTATGCCAGCTGGGACCTGATGGCACTTTATGCACAGACATAGTCATGAATGAGTGGCATACCTCATCTTTTGGCAGACAAATATTAACTAGATGTTAACTAGATGGATCAGGAGGCTCTATTTAAATGAAGGTTTTGACTGTCAAAATATAATGCCTGTGACTTTTTGCCTTTTGGGGCTATTTTTACATGACTTCTGCTCTTTCCCACATGACTCTCATGTGGCGGGTTTCTTTTCTTTTCTTTTTAACTTTTGCTGTAACGCAACTTCATCCTCAGCTATGCATGACAGAGTGAATGCTTCTCACCCTCGTTTTTTAGTGATGGCTGGCTATGCCCTCTGGGGAAAAAAGAATTTATTTAAAAATATCATCCAGGCAGCTGACTGGAAAGGTAGTTTTTATTAGGCAAACCAACTTGACAAAATAGTGCCCAGCTTCCCCCCCCTCCCCCCCTCCGCCTTTTCATCTTTTCAAACATTTTATTTTGGACCCATTTCCATTTAAAGTTCATCTCTTAGAAAGGAACAAATGACATTTGTTCAGAGTTTAGACAAACTGCACCCCATGTATAATGGCGAGTATTTCCTCTCTGGAAGATTGCCAGTGAATTAGGACATTCAGACAAACCCCTGACGTTAAAGTTCTCCCCTGAGGCTAAGCTCAGTTTATCCAAAGCTGTGCTTATTGCCTCTGCTTTGGTCAGCATATATGCAAGGACACACAATGACATCTTTTCTGAAAACAAAGGCTAGTATTAAGGATGTCATCAGATGCAGTGGCTCTGAAAGGACAATTCTGCTTTCATAATGGAATCGTCTGTGTGTGTTTGTGTGTGGTGGGGTTTTTTTTTCCATTTTAAAAGAAAGATCCACCCAGCATGCTGCAGGAACAGCCCTGCTAGTCTTCTCAGAAGACCTGGCTCATGAAAGGTACCATTTACATGGCATACCCAGTACCCAAGAATGGAAATATTAGGTAATAGTAAAATCCCAGAGCTAGACTAGCTAAATGTTGAAAACTTTCTCACATGGCTATACTTTATAGAGCACTGGGGACTTCAGAACAACAAGCCTCGCAAAGGCAGACTCTGTGTTTAATAATCCTAATAATAAAATAAATAGAAATAGTTGCTCAAAAATTATCCTACAGGCCGATATTCCCTTGTTAGTCCGCTTTAATAATTTTCACCATTCTCACTCAGCCTGGCAAATAAAAAGCTCATTCATGTATAAGAAATATATAGATCAGCTCTTTCAGTGGAAAACCGAGAGCGAGAAAGGAACTGGTTATACTTTGATAGTTGAATCAACTAGACCAACTGAAGGTCTTGTCTGAAGAGATGGGGGAAAGGTTAGCTGGTTCCTGCTTTACTTTCGAGGGCTTTCTTCACTGGGGAATAATTTTTTTGACAGTAGCCACGGGGCTCGCCTGCCACTTCAGTTACCCCACCGTTTCTAATGAATGGCTATGTATGTGGAAAGTAGGGAGAACAGTCACTTTTCCCCTTAATTTCATCAAATTACATGCACTGTGATTTTAGATAAGTCAGACCACGATACTGTTTCCTTTGGCTTGCAAGCAGTTGTGCAAAAAGAAAGATGAATACACTTTTCCTTTCAAATCTTAGCAAAGATATTTATTTTTAAAATATATATACTCCTTTACTTTTTTTTTTCTTTGAACACATCAATGTGACTGAAAGTTACAATTGAGAAAGGCATATGAGCCACAAATTTACCTCAAAAAAAAGTTGAGTATCCTCACTGCCTAATGGGGGGAAAATTCCCCACTTCTCCATTGTGCCTCTAATAACATTCTTTATAGAAGAAGTGGTAGACCTTCCTCTGGATTGTACCATTTCAGACTGCAAACTGGGACTCATATGATAGACCGCTCTTCCCATATGAAGCTGCCTGATACCAGGTCAGGTCCATCTAGATCCAACCTCCATCTGAGGCTCTGGAGAGCAGTGCCACCCAGAGTAGACAATCCTGAAATTGACAGGTCAAGGGTTTGACTTGGTACAAGGTAGATTCATGTGTATGGGTAATTTATACCTGAGGCCTTGAAATCACCTATACGCAAATCATTACTTCTATCACTGAGCTATACCCACATTTATGAATGAATGAGCATGCCAGGAGCCTTGACATGAAGAACCCAGCTGTGATCTGGAATAGCCAGGCCAGCACAACCTTGCTAGATCTCAGAAGCTAAGCAGGATCAGGCCTGGTCAGTATGTGATGGGAGACCAGCAAGGAAGTCCAGCGGCAGGCAACGGTAAACCACCTCTGGACATTCTCTTGCCTTGAAAACCCTACAAGTTGGCTGTCAGGTGACAAAAAACAACAGAAGTAACAGAGCTAGAATAATTTGCCTCATATATAGTTTTCTATTTAGAAGGATGTTTTTAATGGGGAAATTTTCAATCATTTTAGCCCACTCCAGCAGACAAGGTAGACCAGAGGTGTCTAATTCATTTGTTTTAAGGGCCAGATCTAACAGAAATGTCACTTTGTGAGGGAGGGCATGTGTACCATAAAACATTACACGAGGTAACGGAAATATAAACTTTATAAAGGGGATTTCAAATGTCAAATGGTAATAGCAGATGAATGACAACAGCAGGTTTGATTGGATTAAGTATGCTATACAGAGGGGCATTGGCATGGAGATACCAGCATTGATAATGAAACAGGAAACCTAGGTCTTAATTTGGATTCAGTCCAGGAGGATGCAAAGAATAAATGGACATAAGTCTGACATTAGAAACCACAACATTCAAAAACCAATGGGGGAACATTTAACCTTCCAGAACACTGCTGACCTAAGAGTAGCGGTTCTCTTAGAAAGGAATTTCAAAATGAGATTAGAAAGAAAGACAGCTGAATTGCAACCAATAATGAAGCTCAATGCATCCTCCTGGACTGAACTGAGATCTAGGTTTTTGTCTCATTACCAATACCTGCTATTATCATTTGGCATCTGAAATCACTCCACTCTCCAAGATATAAGTACCTATGGACTCACATTCTATCTGAATCTGAAGAAGTGAGCAATGAATCACAAAAGCTCATCTCCTGCTACAAATTTTATGTGCTACTGGACTCTTGCTCCTTTCCATTAAAAAAGCTCGCAAACTGTACTATTAGCTTTATTTTTCCCTTCATCTGTTTAAACTGGAGATGAGGATATCTCCAAGTGAAATAATGTGATTTCAGACTGGGCAAAATCCACTCAAGTACTAGTGTTGAAAGCAAAGGGGGAGTGAAGAAAGGCAGCCAGCAAGGTGGGAGGAGAGAAAGGGAGATGTGTTAAACTGGAATATATGAAACCATAAATGTATTTTTAAATACTTAGCAGCCCTTTAGCCAGAATTTTTTCCAGAAGGGGGTGCTAATTAAATTAATCTTTTTAGAATAAGGTCCTTTCATATCCCTTTTCCCTCTGCTCCTATGTGCCCCCAAAACCCCAGCTTCTCTCCTTGCAGCCATGTGAAGCCCTCCTGGCCCTAGGCCAGGCCGAGCTACCTCCCTGCACCCTTGCGGAACCCCAGAACGTGGGCCTGCTGGCCAGGCAAGGAAAGTCGGGCTTCCACTCTTGGGCAGTGGCTTGTGAGAAAAAGACCCCTAATTTCAGAACATTGTAGTCACCTGTTTGGTTGACTCAACTCACACACATGTGCCAGGAGAACGTGGGTTTTGTCTACCAGACTGTAAGGGACTTATGTGAGTACTAAAAGCCACAACGTTGCAGCAGCACTCCATGTCTCTGGAAGGGTGCTAACCAGGAGAACAGATGGGTTTCCAGTCACTCCATGCGATCACCATCTCGGCCGTTGTAGCAGAAGAAGTTGCACCGCCAGGAACTGTCCAGGCAAGCGGTTTCCAGCCTTGACCATACAATCTGTATGGGAAGGCTAACATCACCAACAGCTATCTTCCTGCAGTGGCAGACTCCATTACAGCAAAGCGGGAGGCTCATGTACTCAACAGATGTCACCTATGCATAAGGAAATCAAGCTTATCTTAGGCATGGATCCTGCCAGACTGCCTAAGCCTTTGTCCAACGGAACCCAAGACAAAGGATGGTGCCAGTAGAGGAATGAAGACGAGGAAGAACATCTTCACCCAGAGCCAAGTTTCTTTGTATAGATCGGGTGTTACCTTAGGTAGCAATTTGGCCATCTATTGTCACCTTTTTAGATAAGTTTTGATAGCCTTAATCACCTCCACCCCAATAATTTCCCCCATTCTTTCCCTTAATGGTCATCCTGGAGCCTCCCCTTTTGGCCCATTGTTACTTGGAAGTCCAATCAGGTAACCAGGGCCAAGTCTGCTCACTGGCCAGGTATGGGCATCCAATCAGATGCCCCCAATAAACTGGCTATTGGCTACCGCATAAGTCCAGCCCTTATGGTCATTGCGGAGCCTCCCCTTTTTCTGAGGTCATGTACCAGCTGACCACCTGTCATCCGCCCCTGTACCTCCCATCCCCTAAGGGTTCAAGGTAGTCCTTATAACCACAGTCCCAACTCCCCACAGGTGTGCATCTAGCAGTACCCCATTCCTGCTGTTTAGATACATCCCCGATTCCTGATCAGTTGAGGGTCCCTTCCCCCTAGTCCTCATTTGTTGCCATTGGAGCCTTCCTTGAAGACTACGATTGGTAATTATCGCCCTGTTTGTCCATTCTTGTGTTACCTCTATGCATTTATCTCTATTTTTATTAGGACTGTATGTGTGTTGTATGTATTCATTACCTTGTATGTGTGTTCTATATTTTTCTGTAATAAATTCATGATTGTTTTACTTAATTAGTGTCCTTGGCAAATTTAAGCAATAATTTCTGGAAGTGGAATCCTGTATACATAGATTCTAGATCCTTTTTAAGCCAAAGGTGCCCACCTGTCAATTCCCCAACCTCTTTTGAGAGCATTTTGACTTACAGGCTCACCAGCTGGGATGGCAGGGTGCACCATCAATGAGAGGGAAGCTGCCTGCTTGCTTGGTGCTCACTGGCTGGCCAGGGAAGCTCTTTGGATGGGTTTACTTGCTGTGCCCTTTCTGGAAAACAATGATATGGCCCACAGTGATCATCTAAGGAGTGGGCACATCTAAGGAGAGGGCAAGTTGTGTGGGGTGCTGCAAATTTGATCAGAAGTATCACCCTCAGTGGCCCACTGCCGGCTACTGGCCTGATATTTAGCATCATCGTTGTTGTCATCGTTGTCGTCATCATCATATTACTAAACAATGGAAGCTAATCCAAGTGTTCTAATCCTAAAATGGTCTTTTTGAAAGAAAATAAAATCCCAGATAGGCACAAAGAAATCTAATATTTTTAAAACCCTTTTCAGAATAAGTCAAAATAATTTCCTTTTAATTCTCCTTTCCCCTTATTCCAATGTGCCTGTACATGTATATGTGTGTGAGAGAGAAAGAGACAGACAGAGAGATATCAAATCTCAAAGAAAACAGCAGAGCACAGTGATCTCAGTATAAATTGTACTTGTCAGAAGAATCCATCCACCCACTCATCCACCCTCCCTCTGAAGAAATGTATGACGGCTGATACCTGAAATAAAACATTGCAGGTCTTAAAGGAGCCACAGAACTCAGACTTTGCTCTCTCTTTGGGTGGGTCTCTCTGTCTCTGTCTCTCTCTTTGGAGCCCCCTCCCTTCCACCCAAAGGAGGAGCCCTCAGCCAATGGAGGGAAGGGAGGCTTGACTTGAAAGGAAGCAGGAAGCAAGCAGCAGAGAGAGCTGGGTGAAAGCAAGGTGCAATACATTAGCAGCCCAGGAAAAGGAAACAGGAATGAGCCAGTTGCTCATGGGCCAGAGATGAGCCCTGCAGGGGCCAGTTCTATCCTGCAGGCCATATGTTTGATACCCCTGGGGTAGGCTATTTAAGGAGCCTATCTTCCACAGTTCTAATTTTCTTTGTGGTGCATGTGTGTGGTGGAAGACCAGTCTTTCGGCACCTATCTGCACCTGATATTTAATAAATCATAGCCCTGGGTGTTAGATTTATTGCACTCTTGAATTCTATGACAATGGACTCTTGGGAAGTTTGTTTATGGCCTGTTTTGCACGCTAACTTTTCCTAAATCTTCTGTGTCATCAATTTCCAAGACTTTGAATTGGCTTTGATTCAAACGTTCTGCACCTCGTCCTTCGATCCATTTCATTCAGAAACTGAACTGTTTCCTTTTTGCACACGGTAACTTATTTAGTTTTAAAATTCAAGGGCAGCAGATATCAGCGGAGCCATGGCACCTGAGGAAGTGCTGTTGTTGGTTCTGCATGTTCTACTGCTGTGCTTCAGAAACTCCCTTGAGATAGGTTCTGTGTACATGTGCTTGCTGAGAATGGTATATCCACTGCAACACCCCCTTGGAGGTCAAGGAGAAGACTGAAAGCAGAGTAGCTCTGCAATGCATCGATGTGTTGATATTCCCTAGCAGTCATGCCTGTGCCCCATCGCTATTGGGTGTACCCAAGAAGGAAGGACTGGTGGGAGAACTATGTTGATGGGATTTGGGGAGATAAGCAGTGGCTCTTTGATTTCTGGATGACCCAACAAAGGGGAAGGGGAAAGAGATTGTAAACTGCTCTAAGACTCCTTTGGTAGTAAAGGGCAGAGAATAAATCCAATCTCCTCCTCTTCCTCTTCTTCTATTATTTTCAAACTCACAAATCTATCCATTGTTCTTTTCTTTGGTGGGGAGCTTGATAATGTTAATATATGTTGGGCTCTCTTCTGGGGATGGGCATGAAATGGGAAAATGGAGGTTTGTTGGAGCTTTGTGGTTTGGGATTTTTATGAACCATGAACCCCAGACCTCCAATAAACTCCTCCATTGGACTAACTGGTTCATCGTTCATCTGGATTGGGCTATCACAAGTGAGCTCTGAAGGCATTTCAATCACTAAAGGTGTGGCCTTTTACATCCCACAGTAGTACACCTTTTAGCAACCTGTCATGTTGCAGTGTTCTGTGTTGCAGAACTCTAGTCTGGGAGTGTTGCATACCATCAGGGAAGGGATTGCTGTGAGAACAGACAGTTTTTTATTTCTCTTGTCCAGGGTCACCATTCTGCCAAGCCATAATAACTTCAGCAATGCTTTTCAGTGCGTTAACTGTTGTAATCTTGGCCCCTGTGTTCTTGCCCACAGTACCCTGGAAAGCCCAAAGTGAGCCAGTTGTGCCTACTGTTTTCAGCTGCAGCCCTCTTCTCTTGTATCCATGTCTCTTTGGCCAACATTTCTTGACGTCATGTTGCCACATTTTCCTCCTCTCTTTCACACTGACAGAGACACTCTTCTCTTCCTGTTCCTTGCCACAGCTACGTGCCTAGCTGGTGATAACTCTGCCACAGGCTGCTCCTGCTGTCCATGTCTGGTTTCTCCTACAAAGGGGTGGGGGGGTGGGAGTGTACAACCATTACCAACCATCACAGATGCCTACTCCCCCCTTCCCCCTTTCAGCTGCATATTTCTAGTCTTATAAAGCAGTTAGGACTGAGAAAATAGAAAAACAAGTTAATGATTTTTTTTTTATTTGCCTGGATCGTTTCACACTCTTGCTTTGTTAAAAAGAATAAATACGATTCCTGGTTTCATGGTTGCTAGGGTTCCACCTCTAACAATCATACAAAATCAGATGGACTACATGTGCTACATGTTCATTGCTAAGGATTATCTATTTCCCATGCCCTTCCAACCCTCTCATGCCAAGTTTAGCTAACCTCATAGAAGACAAACATATCCATAGTATCTGAGAACCCCAAACTTGCATGTATGACTTCAACAGTTAGTCTTATAGATCACTGCAGATCCTCTACACAGTAGTTACAACTACAACTCAAGTTACTCCATTGGGATATATTACCTTGGCCAGTGTGTATGTGTGAGTGTGTGTGTGTGGGGAGTTTCTATGTCTATACCCTCAAGGAGTCCCCTGTTCTGCAATGTTGTCTGATAATGGGAAATAAAAATAAAAATGTAGACAGCAAGCACTAAGATGCCTGCAATCACAAGAATTTTAAAAGGGCTTCTCTGTGTGGTGTTCTATTGCCAAAATATTGGATAAAGTAAAAAAAAAAAGTAGTAGCTATTGTGCATGGGTAGGGGAGATGACCTGGACAAAAGCTGAAATTCAACAGAAAACAAGAAATGGAAAACAATTACAGAATTACCAGTAGTAAAGAATTTAGCATGGCTATTTAAAGGAACGTGCAGGGGAAGACCTAGTGAAGTAAATCAGAGAATGTTTTTACGTCGGAGCAATGGAGATGGGGTTAACAAAGCAATGTCCATTGAATGCCTGTGGGTCGGTTCTCCATTCTGGTCACATCTTACTCTGTTCACCACCATTTTAAAGTTCATGACACAAAATTATCGCACCCACCCCCACACAATGTACAAGAAGCTAGGTTAGGAGATGTGGGGGCAGGAGAAAGAAATATAGCATTTCAGGTGTGCAGGTTGGGCTTCCCAATCATGTAACATTCCAGGCAGAAATTATTGCTCACTGCTTGGAATTCTCTAGTCATGTGTAAGACTCCCATTAAAAGGACCTGGAGAATTGCATCTTTTCTTGATTTTAAAAGGGAATTCAAGATAGTGCTCTAAGGAGGCACAATAACAAGAGAATGAAATGTTCTATACTTCTCCAAAACCATACACACACTATTTCCCAATACTTTCTCCCAGTGTATGCACAGAACTTAAACAGAATAAAAACAAGTATTTTTTTTGTGGGTAATCATTAACAGCCACACTGCAACAAAGTTCACGTTTCCTGTGATCCTGGTCTCATCCAGATTGTCTGGTGAAATTGGACTGCAGTTGGCCTCTCTCGTTTCTGAAAGGGAAAACAGAAGGGAAACTTCTAGAAGTTTAAAGCCCCTCCACCAGTTGTTTGTGGATGTTGTATTAAGAGGGGTGAAACACCTTATATCTTCCCTGTTCATGGTGATAAGCCCATGAGTGAATAGTTCATCCAATGCACCCATGGCCTCCACTGAAACTTTTGGATCCTCTCATATGTAAGTCAAAATGCCCTCAAAACAAGGTAGGGGAATTAGTTAGGTGGGCACCTGGCTCACTAGGGATCTTTTACCAGTGTATACAAGATACATGTCCAGAGAGTAATGCTTAAATAATAGGGACTCTAATTTAGTAAAATCAATTATAATTTATTGGAAAAAATATAGACTTCCATACAAGATAAAAATACTCATCAAAACACACATTCAGTCCTAGGATAGATAGATGATAGATAGATAGATAGATAGATAGATAGATAGATAGATAGATAGATAGATAGATAGATAGATAGATAGATAGATGATAGATAGACAGACAGACAGACAGACAGACAGATAGTCTTCAAGGAAGGCTCCAATGGCGACAAGTGAGGAAGTGGGAGAAGGGACCTGAAACTGATCAGGAATCGGGGATGGATCTATGCAGCGGAAGTTGGGATACTGATAGAAGCACACCTGTGGGTAGCTAGTCCACAGATTATAAGGACTCTCTTGAGCCCTCAGGGGATGGGAGGTACGAGGGAGGAGAAAGGGGAGGCTCTGCAGTGACCATAAGGGCTGGACTACTGCAGTAGCCAATAGAAAGTTCATTGGTGGCCCCTAATTGGGTGCCTGTTCTTGACCAATGGACTGGCCTGGATCCTGTGTACCTGAGAGAACTTTCAGGTTGAAACGGACCAGGGGGTGGCTCCAAAGTGACAGTTGGAAAGAAGAATAGAAGTGACTACTGGGTGGGGAACATTTTAAGATTAGGGAACTTATCTGAAAGGGTGACAATAGAGAGTCTAATTGTGGCCTAGGTAACACCCAGCATGTACAAAGGAACTTGGCTCTGGCTGAAGATGGTCTTCCTCTTCTTCTGTCTTCTTCTGGGCACTAGTCTTTGTCCAGGGTTCCGTGGAACAAAGAGAGTGACTGTTGGGTGATTAACTATTATTTGGGTAGATGGATTGCTTGTAGGCCAAAGGTGACATCTGGTGTGTACGTGAGCCTTCTGTTACGATGAAATGGAGTCAGATCTGGCGGGAAGATGTCTACATGTGGTGTTAGCCCTCCACGGTGGATTCCATGGTCAGCGCTTCATAACCGTTCGCCTGGATAGCTCCTTGGCGGCGCAGTCTCTTCCGCTCCATGACTGGCATACGGGATGATGGGAAGATGTCCGTTCTGCTAGTAGGCACTCTTATACTGGTCTAGAGTGCCTATGTAACTTGTGGCTGCTTGTACACATAAGTCCTTTATATCCCTGGATAGGTCTGCCCACACTCTCTGGCCAGACATGTGTGAGTTACTTATCCAGATGCTCTGGCAACCATGCTGGTAACGATGTTCGGAAGGGGGGCTTTTCCTCACACATACAATTCTTAGATTGAGGCTTTTCACTACATGCCTCGGCTGCAGGACCAGCCCTGCTACTAGGCAAACTAGGCAATTTCCTTGGGTGTCAGCCTTCTGTGGCACCAAATTGGGCTCTCCCATGTGACTCGGTGACATTTTCAGTGTGGGGAGTGGGGTACCAGAGGTCAGCTTTGCCTAGGGTGCCAGTCAGTCTAGGACCACCTCTGTTCGGCTGAATCGTTGCTTCCCCTCTGAGAATGCAGTCCAGTTCTTTGTAGTAGGGGCAGGCTGTGCAGGAATTTCCTGAGTGGCTGTTATGTGCAGCTATACACTTGTACTTGTGATGCAAGGCTTTAGGTTTGGTGCTGCACTCTTCTGCTGTGTGCTTGTGGCCCCTGGCAGCCATCTGATTTGCAATCCATGCAAAAATATTAGTGTTGCAATGAGAAGCACTCAAAGCTTCTTGCACTTTTTCATCACCCCACAAGGTGAGCTAGTCCACTGTCTGCTTCTCCTTCCAGCACACTCCATGACCGCCATGTCCCTGCTTGTTTTCTGCCATGGAGGAAGCAGCCATAAAGCTTTGCACTAAAGTACAGCTGGCCAGAAATCTAAAATGACACTTTTCTGCAGATTACAATGCCTACATTCCTCTGGTGCTCAAAGTTTCTGCCCCAAGGTGCTCTGTGTTGTAGGTAACCCTCTCACCCACTAGAATTGGCCCAATGGTGGCTACAAGGTGATTTTCTAATCTGTTATTGGCCAATCACACTACTTGCATAACAGGAGAAAGTTCCTGCCCTTGAAGGAACCTCCCTCCCCCCCCCCCACTGCAACAGGTCTACCGGTTTATTCTGCACCATTTTGTGTATCGTGCCAATTCATTGCAATTTTTTAAAAAGGGGATATGTTCAGCAAAGTAAGAATAAAATTGAATTTCCCACTGCTGGATATTTAAATTATTACAAGCCTAGTAGCAATACAATAAATAATCACATTGGGTGAAAGGCACAATAAAGGTAGCCCTGGGTGAGTGGGAATACTTAAAGCAAAGGTGGGAAAGGGCAAGGGGGAGACATGGAATTGTGTCTGTTGATTAAGAAATTAGTCAACTGGTAATACAGTATGAACTTCATGATCATATCACAGAAGTGAACTTCTGTGAACATCAATGGCATTGCCAAGTAAAGGGGGGGGGGGCTCAAAGGTTTCAAGAAAGTGATAAAAATAAACCAAACTCAGAATCAACATTACAGAACTGCCAAGGGCCCAGTGATTCCCTTTACAATAATGTATTAACACAGTGTTGTACATTGGAGTATACAAAAATAATAGAGCTTAGCAATACGTTATTGCACTATCACTAATTTTTCATATAACAGAAAAAACTGCAAGTCAGAGAAGAGAGAGTGGAGTGGTGAAGGAGAAGGAGGATGGTTGAAGGGAGAGTACATTACTGCTGGGGAGGAAACCAGTTCAAGCATTTTGCACCTTAAACAAGCCAACTTGCAATCAGCTTGAATGTAAAAATTGCCCTATTAGAGCTCTTTTAAAACTCTCTCTCTCACACACAAAACTCAACAAAACCCCGACATTGACCCGACATGAAGAAAACAAGTTGCAGAATGAGAAAATTTAACAGTTGTAACATGATTGTATATCCAAGGTAAAGTACAGGTACAAAATGGGTCTATATCTCTGCAGAATGTTGGTGTTTCTAATTAGTCACCACTTTCATCTTCTCAACTGGGGTAGAATTCTAGCATGAGCTCCTTTGCATATCAGGCCACACATGCCCAATGTAGCCAATCCTCCAAGAGCTTACAAAAAAGAGCCTTGTAAACTCTTGGAGGATCAGGGCATGTGGCTGATATGCAAAGGAGCTCCTGCTAGAATTCCACCCCTGTTCTCAACTGTCCTGTGAGACAGATCAGTAATTATTTCCCTGCCACAGAAGGTGAGCTGAAACAAGGAGAGTTTCCAAGGTCACTCTGAAAATTCATGGCAGAGTCTCTTGGGAGTTCAGCAGCACCATGCTAAATACCAAATTCTCTTGTGAAGACAACAAAGTTTTGGCAAGTCTAGTTTGCCACAGAGGAATACGGTGAATTGGTTATTGTAACTGGTAAAGGAAAAAAAAGATCTGAGAACACACTTCTGCGTGTATCAAAGCTGGAAAATACTGCTGTTCCTACAAGCAGTGACCGTACTTCTCAGGAGGATTGGGGGTTGGTTGTGGGCTCTCCCATTACATGAGATTGGAGTGGTAAAATCATAACTGAATGGGGCTACCATCTTCATAAAAATTCTTGTGGGAATAAAAGTGAGGAGAAGAGACTTCCCTGAACTCCTTGGAGAAGGATGGACTGAAAATAGAACAAGAAATATGTTGCTGTTAAAGGTGGAACTTGTTTTCTTCATCAGCTGGCCACCTACACATAAAGAGTTTATGAATTTAAAAGTAATAATCAGCACCTTAACTTGGGCTTTGAAATAAATCTGTAATGGAGCCCAAAAATGCAGCATTGGTAACACTTGTCACAAACAGCAGGGCAAAGTCTCAAAGAAACCTATATATGGTTATAGTGTGCCTTACTTCTGAGCAGGGCTTTTTTTGATCAGGAACACACAGGAACTCAGTTCCAGCTGGCTTGGCATCAGGGAGTGTAATCTAATATGCAAATGAGTTCCTGTTGGGCTTTTTCTGTAAAAAGCTTTTTGTGAAACAATGGTGACATCAGGGAGTGTGGCCTAATATGCAAATGAGTTCTTGCTGGGCTTTTTCTACAAAAAAAGCCCTGCTTCCAAATAAACATGCATAGGATTGGTCTGCATCTGAAGGTGCAAAAGCACCTTGAGGTCTGATCCTAATCAATTTCAGTTGGGATGGGAAGGGAATAAGTGCCTCTGATTTCTTAGGATTTATGTTTATGTAAAACTGAGATTATTTTACCTATAATCAGCTAACCAGAATAAAGGCACCGTGAAACATATATGTAACTGGTACACTTTCTATATTCAAGAATAACAAAAGCCTACTTAATAATATCCCCTCCTTTCCCACTTTGCTTTTACAAAAGACTTTTGTTTATCTGTTATTTTCCTTTCTAAAGGCCACTTTTGTCCATGATCACCGATGCTGTGCCTCACCCTGGAAATTCTTCCATTCTTCAACAAATTGCACAGGCCTAGCATGATGACTGACTCCATTCTGTATTCCCCGTGCCATGTAATTATGTAAGTAATTAGCAGACAAGATTCTGTAATACCTGAATCCCAGGTTAATTGAAACACCTGCCTGAACTGGTAATGGATTCAAGAATATAACAAGATCAGGTCCTATTGAATTGCCTAAGCTTTTAAAGGCCAGGAGGTTTTGATCTTTTCTCAACTAGGTTTAGCATAGAGCTGAAAGGAAGTGTTCTGCTCTTGTTGAAGGTTTTTTTTTTTTAATTAAGCTAAAATGGAAAATTAAGATCTTGGTTGGCAATCCACACTGAAGAAGGGGAGAAAAAGATCAGTGAACTCGCACCTTTATAGTGGGGTGAGACAGATACATCCTATGCATTGGGGCTGCTAGCACAGTGCCTGAGATAAGTCTTTGAATCTATTGAAAGCAACAGGATTAACACCCCGATCTACTCATACGCCAATACATTTCAGCTGGAATCAGTGGATGCCAGGTTACAAAGTCTGGGTGCATCATGTTACTTTAAGAAGTAATAATAAATTCAGTAAATGAAGCATCTGACAGCCTGCCGATGAATGGATCTTTGCCCACTGAGTTTCTTCCTGCCATGAAGATCATAGACATATTATGCGAGGGTGTTTTCCCCACTTTCACCATGCGTGACCATTGGGTTTTCTTTGTTGTTCTGCAATTTTCCTCCTTTCAGAGCTCAGTTTGCTTGGCGGTTCCCCAGATTTTTGAAAGAAAAAAATTGTACCAATTTTTCCCTTGTTTTACTTCCAAGCTGAAGGTAATTCAAAAGTATACAGATTCCCTTGGATTTCTCCCCACCCTTTTGCTACTGTTCAAAGGTCCCCCCATTAATTTATATATATATATATATATATATATATATATATATATATATATATATATATATATATATATATATATATTGACAAGAGACATGAATCCAGTGATACAAGACTATCACTAGACTCTGATTGCTGAATTTAAAAAATTAAAATGACACTGGAGAAGTTTAGAATGAAGTGTGCAAGGTTTATTTCCCTTCTGATATTGACTTGAAAGGAGGATTAGAGAGGAGGCAAATGGCAGCATCCCCAGTGTAAAAAAAAGAAAGAATTTCAGTGCTGCGTGCAAACAAAATAAAGGGGGGATTGTCAGTACAAATGAAACAGACATGAGATGGGGGAGAGGGAGAGAGAGAGACTGAAATGGGAAACCTAAAGCTTTGAAAACATTTTTTTCCCTTTAATGCTGTAGTGAACAAATTTTTTGGGAGGGACCATTTTGGCAGTCTCCAGAAGCCTAATTTAAAAATGGTGGCTGAGCCACATGGACCTTCGGCAAACTACTGAACTTAAGAATTGCTTGGGAACATAAGAATCACTTAAGAATCCATTTGGAGGAAGAGAGCAATCTGCCCAGGACAGGCTCTAAAAAAACCCTGCCAAAATTGTGACCAGTGTGCAGGATCAAATTAGAGAATCACAATGAGAAAACTACATAAATTTGCAAAGAAGGGCAGAAAATAGTGTTACTATGCAGCTGTACTAGGACATTGGCAAAAGTACCCCTCATTTTTTTTCAATTTAGTGGGACAAGATTCCCCACTCCTCCATTTGCACTTGCTGAAAAGGTTTTGGGTCAGCCATAGCTCTGGCAGAGGTTGTCTTTGAAAGGGCAGCTGCTGTGAGAGTCCTCTCAGCCTCACCCACCTCACAGGGTGTCTGTTGTGGGGGAGGAAGATAAAGGAGATTGTGAGCCATTCTGAGATTTGGAGTGGAGGGCGGAATATAAATCCAATATCTTCTTCTCAGTTTAGAAAAGTGCATTTTTAAATTGCAGCTGCAGAATAAATACACTGGAGGAAAAAGAATGGTGCATAAGATGGGCACAGAATCCAAAGCTCTGAAAATCTGTAGTAAGATGTACACACTTAATGGGCCATAAAGGCACAGGAGCCCTGCTAGGAAACAAAGCATTTGTACCTAAGTAAGGGCTCCAGAACTTTTAAGAGATGTGTAGAAGAAGGAACTGGAGCAGGTACAGTTATTCATGTGGGATAAAACAGCTACCACCTACTTACAATGTTTTTGTGAATTCACTGTTACAAGCATAGGTGCAAATAGTCACCATAATATCTGGTCCATGGATCAGGGAATTTTATATGCAGAATTTCTCTGATGTGGAAGTGGGTGCTTTCTCTCTCTCTCTCTCTCTCTTTCTCTCTCTCTGTCACACACAGTCAGAGTTCTTGCCCCTATACAAAGATTGGGATTAACATCCTGGAAAGCAGGGCACCAGTAGGCTTAAAAGCAAGTACTTTGTCTTTTTATAGATCACACTGTTAACTGCTCCAAGATTAAACTGGTCTTCCACTGAGGTTCTCCACCACCAGACCTGATGGAGAGGTTAAAAACCTAAAAAGGATCGCAGTGGTTGGTTGCTGAAAATGAGAAATGATCAAGAGAAGAACTGACTTTAAACTGCACAATGAATTTTTTTCCAGCGCTAAGAAAATGCTGAATTTCACACAGATTCTTTTATATAGTACAACACAGTTTATTGTTTTCTAAACCTTTACCAGGAATACATTTCTAACCATTTACATACAATATTTTAAAAAATCAAATGCCATTTCTCTCCTTTTTCTGAAAGAATGCATTCCTAGCATTGATTGCATTAGGATCTATCGAAAAGCTTCCCTGGTTAAGGTTGATGTAAGTTCACAGCAGATTTATGACAGGTTGCTGACACAGGAAAAGTTTCATAATGAGACACATCTTAAATATCACTCAAGGGTTTGGGGGTTTTTTGGAGGGGGGTAGCTTTGGATACATCACTGTCTCTTGTATCACTGCAATGAGTTGTGGTTGAGCAAATACATCTCTCTCAAAGCCTGACGGATTGAGGGACTACAGCTAATTTGCATATGTGGTGTATGTATAATCAACACAATATGCATAATTTGCATAAGTGCAGAAGATAGGCTCCGATTGATGGTCGGGTGTATTTTGACAGTGGCAACACATGTACCCAATTAGAGGGCTTGTTTTAATTAAACAGTTCCTAGAATCTTGGGAAGAGTAACAAGCAGTGTCTTTTCCCACAGCAGCTTCATGGGTAGAAATGATAACGCTGAAAGAGAAAGTATGCTTTATTTTGAGTCTTTCATAATAGCATTATATTTTCAAATTTCAGTACTTTTTCTCATTACTAAAAATTGTTTTTTTTCTTTTCTTTTTAAAAAGGGTATTGTCAGTTATGACAAGAACTACTCAGAGGTAACTCAAATAACCTAGATGTGAGTGTGTTAAGTTCCATCAAGTCACTTATGATTGGCCTATGAATTAATGTTTTTCAAAACATCCTATCATTAACACCAATTTTCAGGTCTTGCAAACTGAGGGCCATGGCTTCTTTTATTGAGTCTAGCCATATCTTCTTGGGTCTTCCTTTTTTCCTGCTGCCTTCATCTTTTCCTAACATTATTGTCTTTTCTAGTGACTCTTGTCTTCTCATAGTGTGACCAAGGTAAGATAGCCTCAGTTTAGCCATTTTAACTTCTAGGGAGAGTTCAAGCTTGATTTGGTCCAGGACCCACCTATTTGCTTTTTGGTGATGGTCCAAAGTACGTGTAAAACTCTCCTCCAACACCACATTTCAAAAGAATCTTTTTTTCTATCAGCTTTCTTCATTGCCTGATTTTCACACCCATATGTAGTAATGGGGAAAACTATGGCATGGATTAACTTGATCTTGGTTGGTAACAACACATCCTTACACTTGAGGATCTTTTCCAGATCCTTCTTGGCTGCCCTCCCCAGATTCAGTCTCCTATAGGACAGCCAGTTTGGTGTAGTGGTTAAGTGTATGAACTCTTATCTGGGAGAACCAAGTTTGATTCCCCACTCATCCACTTGCAGCTGCTGGAATATCCTTGGGTCAGCCATAGCTCTCGCAGAGTTGTCCTTGAAAGGGCAGCTTCTGTGAGAATTCTCTCAGCCCCACCTACCTCACAGGCAATGTGGAGTCTTGTGAGCAAAAATTCTACTTTGTGAGCTACTGGCATTAAAATTGTGAGCTACTGCATAGTTTGCTCTGGGGGCATTCTTCCTGAGCTGAGACAAAAATGTGTGAGCTGGAGGCTAAAAAATTGTGAAATAGCTCATACTAACTCATCTTAGAGGGAACACTGTTCACAGAGTGTTTGTTGTGGGGGAGGAAGGTAAAGGAGATTGTGAGCCACTCTGAAGGTGGTTTCACACAGGAGATTTGCCTAGGCTTCTCAATCCCCAGGTCCCAGAGGGGGATCCCCCGGTTTTACAGGCTTCCCCCCTCCCCCAGCCAGCTGGCCGGCGGGAGAAGCCCCACCCCCACAGCCATCATGCACCACCATAAACGATTCCCATAGGGAATGATGGGGAATTGAGCTGCTGGTATCGGGGGCTCTGGGGAGGCTGTTTTTTGAGATAGATGCACCAAATTTTCAGTATAGCATCTAGTGCCTCTCCCCAAAATACCTCCCAAGTTTCAAAAAGATTGGACCAGGGGGTCCAATTCTATGAGCCCCAAAAGAAGGTGCCCCTATCCTTCATTATTTCCTATGAAAGGAAGGCATTTAAAAAGATGTGCAGTCCCTTTAAATGTGATGGCCAGAACTCCCTTGAAGTTCAATTATGCTTGTCACACCCTTGCTCTTGGCTCCGCCCCAATGTCTCCTGGCTCCACCCCCAAAGTCTCCTGGCTCCACCCCCAAAGCCCCCAGATATTTCTTGAATTGGACTTGGCAACCCTAGATTTGCCCCAAGCTAGCCCCACCTACCATTCAGATTAAGAGTGCACACTCATAAGTGCACATCTGCCCTCCAAGCTGCACCTGCCCTCCAAGCTGCCCTCCAAGCTGCCCTCCAAGCTGTCTCCAAACACCTCCTATTCACATCAGAAAGCTACCTGGATTCTCCCGGTAGTATCCCCCTGAATTGGATGTAGGTCGCATAATCGGCTGCTGTGTGAAATGTCCTGGGGCGACTCATAAGTGGAAGAGCTGTGTGATTGCGCCAAGCTGTTTCTAGCAAGGTCAGGTGTTTTATTTTCCCCTAACCCCTCTCTGAGGTGCACTTGTGTGCTTCTCTGATTGAGCGCACACACGGGGGCCTTTTTAAAAAAGACAACCCTTTCTGTAGTGGATTCGTAGTTGAGCCGGGCTAGCAGTGTGAATGGGCAACCACTGATTGCTGCCAGGATCCTGCCGCTTCAGCAGCAGCTGTCTGATACCCAAGAAATGATTCAAACTGAAGTGGATTTTTTTGCAACGGGATAAAATCGTGTCAATTTCTCAGTGTGAAACCAGCCTGAGATTCAGAGTGGAGGGCAGGATACAAATCCAGTATCTTCTTCTTCTAACTTCTTGGGTGCAGTGCAGTCTTCCTTTTGGTTGGTAATGGAACTAAGAAATAGAACAAAAACCAACTTTATTCATCAACTTTAAAGTTGTGTGATTTTAAGCAGACCTCAGAGGATGGTGGAAGACAGGAGGGCCTGGTCCATGGGGTCGCAAAGAGTCAGACTCGACTGTGCGACTGAACTACAACAACAAATTTTCCAGTACTCATAACTTTTGTCTTCTTGATGTTCAGCTGTAATTCTGCTTTGGCACTTTCTGTTTTAACCTTCAGCAGTAGTCATTTCAATTCTTCATTGGTTTCTGCCAATAATGTAGTATCATCTGCATATCTCAGATTGTTAATGTTCCTTCCACCAATTTTCACTCCACCTTCATCTAAATCCATCTTTCCTTATTATATGTTCTGTATACAGATTGAAGAGTTAGGGAGATAAAATGCATCCTTGTCTGACACCCTTGCTATCTGGAAACCATTCTGCTTCTCCAGATTCCATTCTAATAGTGGCTTCTAGTCCAGAGTATAGATTGCATATCAAAACAATCTAATGCTTTGGCACACTCATTTTCTTTAAAGTCAACTTCAGCTTTTCATAATCCACTCAGTCAAAAGTTTTGCTGTAATCTACAAAACACAAAACAATTCTCTTCTGAAATTCTCTTGTATGCCCCCATAACCAAGGTAAATTTGCAATATTATTTCTAGAGCCTCTTCTTTTTTCTGAATCCAGCTTCAGCATCTGGCATTTCTTGTTCCATATATGGTATTTTGTTGTAAGATTTGAAACATCACTTTACTTTTATGAGAAATTAATGTGATGGTCCAATCTTTAGTGTCTCCTTTTTTCAGAACTTGGATGTAAATTGAACATTTTCAGGCTGTGGGCTATTATTTTGTTTTCCTGCTTGTTGGCACAATCTTATTAAGATTTTGATGGACTCAGATTCTTTGGCCTATAAGTAACCTAACTACACTACTGCATATCTTCTGAATCATACCTTGTTCTTCTAGTTCATCACATTAACTGTCCCACTAATACTCATTACATTTTCAATCTCCTGTCTCTCACCTTCTGTGGAATTCACTGCCTGTAGGTGTAGTGATAGCCATGAGCATAGATGACTTTAAGAGATGATTAGACATCTCCATGAAGAATAGGCATGAAGAATGAACACTTGCCATGATGACTCAAGCAAGCTTCCAGGGCCAGTAAACCTCTGAAACCCATTCCTAGAAACCAACATCAGGGGAATGTCTTGGCCTCTATTCCCTGTTTGGCCCTTCAGGGCTACTGGTTTGGTTGATGTATGAAACAGGATGCTGGACTAGATTGACCACTAATCTGAATCTGCTGGGTTTCTCTTACATTCCCCTCAGTGCTGTTCCTTAAATGCTATTCCCACCCCCCACCCCCCTTTGAATGTTCCTGTTTGCAGAATTATAAATTATGCAAATAAAGTTGCCACAAGCTAGTGAGACAGATCTTTCACCAGAAGAGGTCATGTAAAAAAATTGTAAAAGGAAGTAAGCACCGTACTCCCTAGTCCTATGTGGATCTTCTGATTTTTTTCTTTAATGGCGAGGAGAAAATCACTTGAGGAAAGCAGTCTTGTACCAGGTTTAGACATTTCAGAACTGAGAGTTGCGTGTGGTCCTTAATTATTCAATAATCTACATTAAGGGGATTTGCATAGAGGGGGTTTTGTGACATCTGGAACAGATGGAGACAACATTTTGATTGATGCCAGTTTTTTTTAAGGACCTTGTGTTATCAATGGGGTATATTTAAAACATAATTTTGGAAGGATGGATCATCTATAGAGATGAAACTACTACATTTCATGCCTAGAAAATTAACCTGAATCTCCTGTGATATCATGCTTCCAGTAAAGGACAGCTATCAAAAGATCCAGAGTAATTTAAGGGTTCTTCAGCTATGATATTGACAAAGGTCATGATTCCTAGGGAGCTTTCAAGAGGTAAAGTAACAGGGAGGGAGGGATGCAAGAGAAATGGAGATCCTGACTTAGCTGGGTGAATAGCATAGCTCTGCTTCAGTCAGATCTGACCTAGTTTAAAGAAATCAGGTCATCTGTGAGCTCTTCATTACCCCCAGACTAAACAGTGCAAAACACAGCAGCCAGCGTCTCTGTCTTCTCAGCGTACCACTAATTCTCATTACAACATTGTTAAATATTCCTTTAATATATATTGACTTAGTCATCTGGCTGCACCAAAGCTGGTAAACAGTACTGGGAGGGGGCGTGGGGGGTTGGGGTGGGAGAGAAGTAAAGTAAACATTATTACTGACTTAAATGCCAGGTAAACAAAGCTGTGCCTTCAGATCATTCCTTCAGGGAATGGAGAAACAAAAGAAAGCAGGACAGATGGAGTTCACCTCTTTAACACCGGCAAGATTTAAAATGATACCAGCAGCTTCAGCAGGTATTGCTGGGGTCGGAGAAGGAGGGAAAAGGAAGTAGAGAAACCCTGTGTCTGTTTTTGGAGAAAGGCAGGCTAAAATTGCTCTAAAGCAATTAATGAACAATCCCTGGTAGGAATTGCATTCTGTTTTCAAGAGGCACGCAGAAACTGTTCCTGCTGCAGGAACAAGATAGTGAACTACTACTGGCTGGGAATATAATGGGAGTTCAAGGAGATCTGTGACAGTGTGTGTAGCTTCTGCACTTACGAACATGTTTTACTTATGAGAAACCGATGACCACTCTGTACAGCTAGCAAATGGAACAGATGAACCTTATAGAAATTATCATTTTTAAAGGTCAGCTCTATGGCCTTTTTGCACACTATACAGAGAGACAGTAGGAGCCATGACTTCCTGTCAAGTGTGCGCATGTGCATGTACACACACAGGGAGAATAATATTCGTGCTTTATGTATTCAAATGAACACTGAAAAAAAATCCTAGGTGTATATCTAGAAAATGTGTGGTGTGAAACAGCCCATAAATTTCCTTCAAGTACATCCTGATGCAGTGATTTAAGGCAGACACTCCAAAGTGTGTCCAGCATTCCCTCTCTCATTTCAATGGAGAGAACTGATCTGTGTGCACATTCCTTTGAGTGCATGAATTAACTCCCTCTGCCACATTTAATCCAGGCATGCACAAGACGCAGGTGTGCATAGCTGAGTGCATGCAAAGCAAGTGTGCTTTGTTTGCAGAACATCATTTTATACTATTTTATCTTCAAGCATTGCATGAATTCTTATTGTTCTTTCCATGCTCATCAAACTCTGGAAACAGAAGTGAAAGATGCATCAGAGCATGATTTGTGCTTGTCTCCTAATTTGATTTGGAATCTTCATGGCAAACAAATTCACAGCGTTCAACCAGCTCCTGTAGTTCCTTGAAGCTGCAACCTTAGCAAGTAAAATTGTGCTAAATTTTACATTTACATGAATTGTAAGGTAGACAGGATTCACTCAACTTTAAAATTCATTCAGCTTTAAACACAAGCTGTTCTGAGCCAGATGCTTGGGGGAAAGTTTCAAACCACAGTAGTACAGAGGTGCACAAAAGCCATGCAATTCATCTCCACCATGGTGCTGATTGGACAAAGGTTTGGGGGCTGCAAATGAGGAATAAAATGAGTTGATCCTGCAATAAATTTCTACTGTGCACTATTTCTCCTCTACTTCTCCTGATTTTTCTGAGGCAGAAGAAATGAGAAAGAACGGAGCTGAGATCAAATGTCAGTGGGTTCTTAGCAGTATGGAACCTTCTCTCTGGTGCCTGTCTTATCTATGCAAGAGGAAATAGTGTGTGTGGGGGGGGAGCACAGAGCTCTGTGCCTGCTGGGGATGCATCAGGATAGAACTTTTTCCTTTTAATGTCCTGCCATTTTTTTTTTACTGGTGCAACATTTTCTGTTTCCCTGATGTATTTGTTTTTTCACTTGTGGCACACTTCATGTTTTCCAGCTATACTTTGTCTATCTAGGAGCATATGTGGCATTTCTGTTTGTTACTGTTACATAATGGGCAGTTGTGAATTTGTTGATGTTCCCTTATTGTATAGTATAGTTATTTTAACAGGATCCTTTGAGGTGAAATACCTTTGCTTTAGTCTCAGTTTTCACTTGTGAGGTTGGTTGCTGGCTGTGACTGGCTATGGCCTAGCAAAGCCCAGAAAAGGCCTTGCTTATGTTCAAATAATGTCCTGTTCTCTTTTGGTTCTGGGTGCCGTGGAGTTATTTTACTGGCAATGAGGATACAGCTACAAAGGCCGTGTGCCACAACCTGTGCCTGCCACCCCCTAGCCAAAGAGAGACAGAAGTATCAAGAGAGAAATGCCAATTTAGCAGATGAAGTTAGGCTTGCCAATCCCCAGGTCCCAGTGGGTTTTTTTTTGCTTTTCCAGGCTCCTTCCCGCCCCCGGTCAGCTGGCCGGTGGGGGGAAGCCCCGCCCCCAGAGGACCAAGTGCCTTTCCACCTCCAGAGGCTTCAGTCTCCGATTGAAAGGCTTCCTTTTGGGATGGTGTGTCTGTGTTAATTTGAAGAAGTTGGCAGCAACTCATGAGTAGAGAGGCCAATCCCTTGCTTCAGAATCACCAGAAATGGGCGGGGGGAGGGAAATGTCTGCTGAGCACTTCATTATTCCCTATGTGGATATCAATTCTCATAGGGTACAATGGGGAATTGATCTGAAGGTTTCGGGGGCTCTGAGGGAGCTGTTTTTTGAGATAGAGGCACCAAATTTTCAGTATAGTATTAGTGCCTCTCCCCAAAGTACCCCCCAAATTTCAAAACGATTGGACCAGGGGGTCCAATTCTATGAGCCCCATAAGAAGGTGCCCCTATCCTTCATTATTTCCTATGGAAGGAAGACATTTAAAAAGGTGTGCTGTCCCTTTAAATGTGATGGCCAGAACTCCCTTGGAGTTCAATTATGCTTGTCACACCCTTGTTCCTGGCTCCACCCCCAAAGTCTCCTGGCTCCACCCTCAAAGTCCCCAGATATTTCTTGAATTGGACTTGGCAACCCTAGATGAAGGCAATGAAGACAGTGAAGATGACAATGCTGAAGTATATGCTGTATATACCCTAGATGATTGCAGTTTACCACCAGTTTGAGCCCAGTAACCATTGCAGGTTGCATCCTGCACATGGAAGTGGAAACTGCAGCAAAATTTGCCATGATAGGAGAGAACACCTTTAATAACATCTGTGCCCCAGCCAGACCACCAGTGGGTATGCGGCTTCACACTGATACAGGAGAAGCTATTCCCCCAAAAGGAGGGCACTTCTATCTATGACATACAAGGGTAGCACAAGAATTTATCCAGTACAAGGGGAAAGTCTCACTTGATGGGCCAGAACTGGCTATGCAAATTGAAATTGGATTGACAGAACATTTTTTCGCTGTACTCTCAGTCTCACTTGGAAGTGCTGGAGCAAGCAAAAGAGCTCTTCAGTCCAGGGCTCAGAACAGTAATTGTGATGCTGCAAAGATTCATGTGAGCCTGGATGCACAGCCTCGTCTTTTCAGACCCCATTTTGTGCCATATGCTTTGCACAGTAAAGTGGAAGCAGAATTCACAGTGCCTAGAGAAGGATGGTATTCTGGGACCAGCCCAGTTTTCATGCTGGGCTACCCAAACTGTACATGTAGTCAGGCCCATAGCTACAATGCAGCCCAGGGGGGGAGGGCAGGCTCCACCAATCAGACCCCTCTGTAACCTTTCTGCCCCCACCTTCCTTGGCCTTTCTCCACTGCAGGAAGGCAGCACACAAAGAACAACATCCCAGGCAGCCTCTCAATCAAAGGGAAGTCTTCTTGGCCCTCCCAGTTCTTTGTCCCCAATGGAGAGGCCATGCTAACCACTGGTCCTCCTGCTGCACCAGTCTTCCCCTTCCACCCTTCACTCCAGCTTGTTGTTGGTGAAGGAGCCCAGCAAGCTAGTCTTGTCCACACCTGAGTCCCTGATGAGCAGCAGGAGAAAAAGCATGTCGTACTGCTTGGCCATGGTGGGGCCATTTTGGTTTCAGCCCCATGCAGTGACCACTGCCATAGCAGCTGAGCGTTTCCATTTGCAGTGCCTGTCAGATATGTAAGTATGGGATTGTAGCCTTAGTTTGCTGCGTTATTCAAGAATTTACACATTAATTATCCTTTCCAGTTTGATAGGGTTGCTAAGCCTCAATTGGGAGCAGGAGATCTCCCAGTTTGGAGGCCCTCCCCCCACTTCTGGGTCATTGGGGGAGGGAAATGTCTGTTGGGCACTCCATTATGCCCTATGGAGACCAATTCCCATAGGGTATAATGGAGAATTGATTCATGACTGGGATGGTCTGATTGGTGGGGCCTGAACCCCCCTGGGCCCCAATGTAGCTACAGTTTGGGTAGCCCAGTTTGGGTAGCCCAGCATGAGCCAGTTTGGTGTAGTGGTTAAGTGTGTGGACTCTTTTTTGGGAGAACCGGGTTTGATTCCCCACTCCTCCACTTGCACCTGCTGGAATGGCCTTGGGTCAACCATAGCTCTGGCAGAGGTTGTCCTTGAAAGGGCAGCTGCTGTGAGAGCCCTCTCAGCCCCACCCCCTTCACAGGGTGTCTGTTGTGGGGGAAGAAGATAAAGGAGATTGTAAGCTGCTCTGAGTCTCTGATTCAGAGAGAAGGGCGGGGTATAAATCTGCAATTCTTCTTCTTCTTCTTGAGGTAGAGGCACCAAATTACCATCTTCTGCTTTTTTGACTTGGAAAAGTCAATATTACAGTTTGCTGATGTAACATCGAAGGGGGGTTCTCCTGAAAAAATGAGATTGGAAAGAGATCATTTCACAGTCCTACCATGGTTTGAGTACCTTCAGCTACAACATTTGTGGTCCTCTCACAAGTTCATCTCTCCTGTACGTATCCAGTTTTTCAAATATGAAAAATTACTACATTATGATGAAACACCAATTAAAGGGTTAATCAAGAAAGTCTATAATATGCTGGTCAGTCCAAAATAATCCTTTCCTCTACAACTATCAGACTGCTTGGCACAAAGATTTAAGTGTTTCTCTTTCCGAAATTCAGTGGGACCATATATGGAATACCTCAGTGTATACTTCACTTGCTTTTAATACCAGACTTCAAACTTTCAAGGTAATATCTAAGTGGTATCTCACTCCTGCACAACTTTCGCACTCAGTTCCTAACATATCTCCACATTGCTGGAAGTGATATGAAGCTAAGGCAGATTTTTTTCCACACTTGGTGGTCTTACCCAGTGATCGCCATTTTTTGGAAACAGGTTGTTAGAGAAATTTTTTAAATCACAGGGATTTTGATCCCACTTTCTCCAACTTTGATTCTTCTTAATCTTTGAGAATCTAAGTTTATCCAAAAACTGGATAGAGTTAATAATGGTACTATTAACCGCAGCTAAAGCTGTTATTGCACTTAAATGGAAAGATGAGCATTCTCCCTCTATAAGAGCTTGGTACATCAAAGTCTGGGCCATATTAGACAACATCACTGATGAGATAAACCATCACTCTAATATATCTTCACACAGATCTATAATGGATAAGTGGTCTCCCTTTTTAAAAACTAACTTCATTGACTATTTATCCTTATCATAATTTGTTTGAACGGGACTTTTGCATGTATTACTGTATGTGTGGATTGTATGTATTTCCTACAATATCATTTTAATGTTTTGCTATTTACTATACGCTGTTTACATTGCCAATAATTTTTTTTATTTATTTTATAAAAAAAAATTCAGCATAGCATCCGGTGCCTTTCCTCAAAACACCCCCAAAGGTTCAAAAAGATTGGACCAAGGGATTTAATTCTTTGAGCACCAAAAGAAAATGCCCCTATAATTCATTATTGCAAATGGAGGGAAGGCATTTAAAAGGTGTGCAGTCCCTTCAGGGCCAGCATGCCCATTAGGCGACCTTAGGCAGTCACCTAGGGTGCGGCCCTGGAGAGGACCAAATTGAGCACCCCCTGGGAGGATGGGGGCCACACCCTCCCTCCAGGGCAATGCAAATCACACAGAAGGGCTCCCAGGAGCAGCCGCTGTCCTTCCTGCCCTGGAAAAGGTCCTGCTGATCAGCTGATTGGTAGGGACTTTAAATCTCCTGGGAGGCTGGTGCCTGCTCCTGGGCACTCTCCCAATTACACAGGAGCGCTGGTAGAAGCAGCCGGGCCAGCCTCCCCCTCCATTTAATCACCTCTGCCACAGCTTGAAGGCTGCCCCTGCCGGTGATTTAAATTGCACAGGAAGAGTGGCAGAAGCAGCCGTGGCCCTTCCTGCATGATTTAAAGAACCCGCCAACCAGGGGAGGCCAGCTCTTCCATGCGACTTATGTTGCCTGAGAGGGAGGGGCAGCCCCCATCCTCCCAACCTACGGTGCCAGCAAGCCTGGCACCGGCCCTGGCATCACCCTGCCAACAAAAGTCTGTATAGTCAAAGAAATGATATTCCCAGTAATAACGTATGGCTGTGTGAGCTGGACCAAGGAAGGCCGAGCACAGAAGAACAGATGCTTTTGAGATGTGGTGCTGGAGAAGAATCTGACTGCAAGAAGATCAAATCAGTCAGTCCTAAGGGAAATCAACCCAGACTGTTCACTGGAAGGTCAGATGCTGAAGCTCGAATACTTCGGCCACCAAATGAGAAGGGAGCACTCCCTGGAGAAGATTCTGATGCTGGGAAAGACAGAAGGCAAAAGAAGAAGGGGACGGCAAAAGTTGAGATGGCTGGACAGTGTTACTGCTATAACAAACACGAATTTGAGCAGACTTCAGAGGATTGTGGATGACAGGAGAGCCTGGCGTGACTTTGTCCATGGGGTCGCAAAGAGTCGGACTCGACTGTGCAACTGAACAACAACAAACATGTTATTGGTCTTTTATTGTACTGCAAAAATAATAACATCATGGGGGGGGGGAATCATTTTGAAAAATCAACCTGAAAAGCACCCTGGAGAACCAAAATGGACTTTGAATTCTCTTTGCTGTGGAACACCTACTTTGCCACATTCCCAGCTATAAGCACATGCATCTTCTGACTGACTATGTGTATTTTGACTGGTGGCAACTCTCTGAGTCTTCATCAGCCTGTTACCTGCAGCCCTTCAACTGGAGGTGCCAGGGAAAGAATCTTCTGTGTGCCTTTCCTATTCACCCATTCTCTGATGTGCAAAATGGTTAACAACATCTTATCTTACTCTGCAAGGCAGGAATGGATGTGGCAGAGAAAAGAAGGCAATATTAAGAACTGAGTCTCATTTTCACAGATTCAATCTTCCCTCTTAACAGGACAGCATAACCTTGACCTCTAAATGAACTGCTAGACCAAAACACAGCCACACAGAAACAATGAGCGCTACAGCCTCTGTTTTGTATCCCTTAAAATCATGGGCATGATCAGTTTGCATAACATGCTCTCCTGCAGCCCACCTGAGTTTCTGCTAAGGTCATGAATGGTTGCTCTAGAATCAAAATGAAAACTGTGCAGAATGGGAGGGGGGAAATCCTCTTTCCTAGCAACCAAATGAACCTTCAGTCCAGGCGTGTGCTGTCATGAGTGCAATTCATTGTGTAAAACATGCCAATAAATGACTCCAAAGGAAAGATGATCAGGATGGTATATATGAGCTTCTAAAGTAGGAATATTAATGAGAAATAGTATCTGAAGAATTGGTCTTTCATGCACTGCTCTTTGTGATCCAGCCTTCAGAGGCCAGGTGGGTGGCAACTACAGACAGGGCATTTTCTGTGGTGGCACCTCACCTTTGGAATGCCCTTCCCTAGTGAGGCTCATGGACCACCTTCTTTTCTGCCTTTTAGGCACCAGACCAAACATATCTTAATTGGGAGTTTCCGTCTTTCCAGATTTCTTTTATTGGTCTGCTTTTGGGGACTGTTTTATATTTTTATAACCCTGAATATTTTGAACGTCTTGTTGTTTTTATATAGATATTAGTTTAGTTGTAAGCTGCTTTGATAAGGTGGCACAGAAATCTCCTAAATATTTTTTTTTCCTAGGTAGAACAGAGTTGTTGTGTGGGATCAAATGGGGAAGGAAGAATGACCTATGCTTTCTGGAACAGAAGGATATGATAAAAATATGATTAGATAGATATCCTATGCCAGACATCTGTAAAATGAGGAATTAACATACATCTGTATATGTGAATGGTCTGACATAGGGATGTTTCAGATATGTGGCACCCTAGGGTTGCCAACTCCAGGTTGGAAAATTCCTGGAGATTTTGAGATTGGAGCCTAGGGAGGGCAGGCTTTGTGAAAGGAAGGGACCTTAACAGAGTATAATACCATAAAGACCACTTTCCAAAGCAGCCATTTTGTCCTGGGGAACTAATCACTTTCATTTGAAGATCCATTGTAATTCTGCAAGATCTCCAGACCCCACCTGGAGGATGGCAGCCTGATGGCATCCCCAACTTAAGTCTGCATGGAGGTGCATTTGCAGGAATAAGTGTTTGGCAACTTCCATGCTTGGGGGTCATGCGTATGCACCAACACATAGTCCATGCCAGCCTTGATAGGAGAAATGATCATAAATGAAGAATTAAGAATTCTCAAAATAATGTTTTTAAAGGTTTCTGCCTTGCTTGATGCCTAAGGAAAATGATCCATCCAGCCAACAAATAGAATTGCATGTATTCGTGTTTTTTAGAGCTGGATGGATGGTAAGTGGTCAAATTTTAAATAAGAAGTCTTCGTACTTAAGGTAAGACCTAGATTTCCTTTCAGCTATGGCGATTTTATGTCTGTGGTCACCCCGACTGGGAGCTTTTTGGGAAGAAAGGGGCCACTTAAACTAAAAGGGAAAGAGAGAAAAACTGTTCCACTTCATCTAGCAGTGCGGCAATACATCACTCCAATTAAATCCCAGCCAATAAGCACTGGGAGGACGTGTTAAGTAAAATTCATGAGCTCTGAATGCGTGTGAATGAGTCTGCCAATCAGAATCAATGCCGCCCATTCATCTGTTATAACTCCATGGTGATGACAATGAGCTTGAAACCAGCCTTTGTTGCCATCAGCTGTACCGTAGTTGCTTAGAGCCCATGCGTGGGGCCATTTATATCTTTGGAGGAGAAGCAACACAGAGAACATCTTATTCATGGCTCGCAGGCAAAATAAAAGGGGAGAACGGTGCCATAAGCAGACTCTGAGTAAATAACTGTGAGGGACACTCTTGTCTTTAAAAACAGAAAACCAGCAGCAGTGAAATGGCCTTTCTTTCATGCATGTCTGAAAATACCGGACTCCAAAGGTCCAGTGCAAAGCATGTCTCCTATCTCCACTCTGCCATGGCCCACTGTTGGGATCATTATTGCTGACAGGGTTTCCTTGGGACACTTGTGTTGCATCCCCCTTTCAGTGGCAGATGGTTGAGTCTGACTTGCTTTTACGATGGCCATTTCATTTGTGACGCTTGACCTGCCTCTCTTGCCCAGTATAAATGAAACATAAAGTGTGTCCACTCTCAAAGGATTCTTCACAAAACAGCCCCATCTCTGTCTGCCTCCGTTGGTTTCTTGGTTATAATCTATCTCTGCACAAGTCAGAGCAAACTAAAGCTTGTGAGCTGATGAGGAGAATTTACCCACATTGCACCATAATGTTCTTAACTGTGAGATCAGTCAGGCCAAAAGATGTATATGGATGGTAAGTCTGCTTCTAACACTTCTCCCCCACCCCAAATCCTGTCCTTATTCAAAGGAGTGCAAACCAGCACACTTGCTTGTCCCTTCCTCTGCTTTGTCTTCAAAACAACCTTGTAAAGAAGATCCGGGTGAAAGATAGTGAGCTTCACAGCTAAGTGGGGACTGGAATGTAGATTCGCACCTCCCCCCCCCCCAAAAAAAATCTGACTCTATCTCATTAGTCTGGCTCACATGTTACAATGAATGCTCATACAACCTGCATATTGGTGCGTCTATTTTAAGAAAGGGCCAGTCAGCTCTGGGTTGGGAAATTCCTGGAGATTTTGGAGGTGGAGTCCGGGGAGGGTGGGGTTTAGGGATGGAAGGGTCTCCAATGGGGTATAATGCCATAGCATAGAGTCCACTTTCCAAAGCAGCCATTTTCTCCCGTGGGGACTGAGCTCTGTCATTTCAAGATCAGTCGTAATAGGGCTTCAGTCACACATTCAGCTGTATATGTGTTAAATGTAACACAGGACTTACTCAATGCATGTATAAAGAATAATCAGCTGCATGCTGGATTGTACATATGTTCAGTATAATTTCTGAACTAGGCTATTGCCTGTCAAGTTCCATTTCTTAAGTTCTGTTTATATCAGTGAATAGATGGCCTGATTGTAGCCAAAACTGCAGTGAATAAAAAGAACAATATTAACGATATAATATTTCTTACAGCTTTGCATTTGGGGCACTTTATAGATAGTAAAACATAACTAACAATGTCATCAGAAATCTATAGGGTTTCCAAGTCCAATCCAAGAAATATCTGGGGACTTTGGGGGTGGAGCCAGGAGCAAGGTTGTGGCTTGCATGACTGAATGTCAAAGGGAGTTCTGGCCATCACATTTAAAGGGACTGCACATTGGAAATAATGGATAGGGGCACCTTCTTTTGGGGGTCATAGAATTGGACCCCCTGGTCCAATCCTTTTGAGACTTGGAGAGTGTTTTGAAGAGAAGGTGTTTTGAAGAGAGGCATGGAATGCTATGCTGCAAATTCGGTGTCTATCTCAAAAAACCTCCCCTCCCCAAGAGCCCCAGATAACCGCAGATCAATTGTCCATTATACCCTATGGGAATTGGCTTCCATAGGCACTAATGGAGTGCCCAGAAGACATTTCGCTTCCTCCCCCACTTTCTGATGACCCTGAAGCGGGGGGGGGCCTCCAAACCAGGGGATCCCCTGCCCCCACCTGCCCCAACTAATCTATCTCCAGCTTCTTATGTACACCTTTCGTGATTGAAGAACGCATCTGCTTTTATCACATTACTTGTGATTTTTTTCCCCCGTGGCAAAATGTTGCACTGTCTCCTTTATCCCAGTTACTATGCGTGCAGCTGATTACCAGACATCTTTGGCAGGGGATTGTACCTTATCACATTTAATTTACATTTCAATTGAATTTTGAATGATCGGCTTAAAAACATGATGCAATGGATTACATCTATAAAATGTCTTTTTGCCAATTAAACACAAGGACACCCCCCCAAAAAAAAAAAAGGTAAGGAAGAAGAGAAGAGAAGAGAAAAACAGCTGTTGGCAAAAGAATAACTGTCAGGTACCTGCTGAGGCTTCAGGTCTAGCAAACAACCCACCGCTGACTGAGATTGGTTATCCCTTTCTCAGAAGGAATAGTAGATGCCCATGAGATGCCTCAGGCATTTGGGAGCAATTCTGCATCTCCAAGGCCAAGCTGCCTCTCATCCTGTAAATGAGAGATCACTTAGATTTCTAGAATATCGTAGGGGCCTGTGGGCGATCTCTGTGGGAGGAACACCTGGGGAGGCCTTGGACGCCCCCCCCCCCCCCCAGTCTCTCACATTCCTTTTAGCAACAGAGAAGCAGATGGAGTATAAACAATCATGCCATCCTCCACTCAGGACTCTAGTCCCCCCCTCCCCCATTATGTATATGAATCTATGTGTACCAAATGGTGTTCCTGCCTGGCTCATTGGAGCCTGAAGGACTGAGCTTGGGATTTAGGAAGAATGGGCAGTAGGATTCAAATCCAAACTGCCCTGCTCCAATCACAGGCCCCCTGAATGACCCAATAACATGCTAGCACAGGAACCCAGTGTTGTATATAGTTGGCCCAGCGGACCCTGTTTGCCAGTTCATTTAGTGCAGCCACCACCATGTTGTACTCAACAAAGAGCTTGTTATCACTACCACCTTGCTTCTTCAATGCCTAAGAACCCACTATATTATACCCCCCAGCAGAAAAGCATGACATTTATTTATTTACTTACTTTGTTTATCCTCTGCCTTTCTCCCCAAAGCAGACCAGGAGCAGCCAGGGTTGCCAGACTCCAGGTGGGGCCTGGAGGTTTCCCACTCTTACAACTGATTTCCAGCTGGCAGAGATCAGCCCCCCTGGAGGAAATGGCTGCTTTGAAGGGTTGGAATCTATGGCATTGTACCATGCTGAGGTACCCCTTCCGTCCCCAAACCCCACCCTCTCTCAGATCCACCCCCAAAGTCTCTGGGTATTTTCCAACGCAGACCTGGCAACCCTACCTGTGCGGTGGGTTAGACTAAGAGTGCATGATGGGCCTAAAGTCACCCAGGGATGCCCAAAACACTATGCCTGATATAGAGATAAACATGGGTAAACAGGAGGTGCCACAGCTCTGATTTGTCCTGTAATTTTTTCCTAAACAAACAAAGAAGCCTTAGATTTTGATTTCAAATAGCAACTGAGGATGAATTTTAGTCTTAGAAAGTATTTATGGCTGATCTGATGTGACAAATCTCAGAATAACATGGTTGAAAAGACACAGCCCAGTTCACGGAAAATGTACCTGAAAATCCTTCATGTTGCCAGTTCTTTTATTTATTTTACGTGGCAGTGTGGCCAAGTGAATAACAGTGCCAAGCAGAGCTACACTCTCCTAAGTCCATTGTAGTCAGTGCTGTAACTTTGCTTAGGATGGCACTTTTCTTTGCCTCTCTGGAAATGTCTGGTTTCTGCGCATGTTACAATTGTCCTGTAGTTAATTGCTCTGTGTGGCCATTACCACATGGATGTGCAAATGGCTCACCAAAGAACTGAATACTTTGCCCCCACAGTCGAAATAAGAGACAGACACAAAGTATTGGGTTTAAACCGGGCCGCTTTATTAAATTCAATTAATCTGTGAACTCGGCAGGGATGAATCCTAACCAGACAAGCCCCTGGGGTCACCCACTGACCCCGCCTTGTCAAAGGGCGAGCAACCCTGCCCCCAGCACAAACCCGCCGTATTCGGGTTGTAACTGAGCGGCCAGGCCTCAGCCTTTCTCCACCTGGGCTAGCATCGATCCCCCATGGAAAGATCCGCCCGAGGTGAGGCTCCCCGTGGTCTGCATTCCCCGCACTGAGCCGTCTAGCCCATCTGCGGTTCATACAGACCACCCGCACCACAGGTGCTAGGCCATAGGTGCTCCCCTGAAAACACTGTGGCCAACACATCCCCGGCCACCGCCAATGCCAAGCCTCTGCTTAGGCATTAGCGCCCCAACGGGCGGCCCAGAGCCGCCCGCAAACCCTGCCGAATTTCCTCCAAGAAGGCCCGGTTACCCAACTCTGACAGATGAACCCCATCCGACCGATACAGGTCAGCATCATTGACCCCTATGGCCGGATGAGGGAGGAAAATGCCCAAGCCATCCTCCATGGCTTTTTGAAGCGCCCTATTAGCCTTGCGCCTAGCGCGCTCAATCCCCCCAGGAGAAAGGGCATACCTCCACACCCTGCGTGGCAGAATTGCTGACCACACCAGGATCACTCCAGGCCATCTTCGTTTTATTTCACGAAGATCGGCCAATGCCTGCTGCGAGAGGGCCTTCCCTCGCAGCAACCCAAGGTCGTTACCCCCAAGGTGAACAACCAATATGTGTGGAGGCGGAGCAGCCCTTTCCCTGAACAATAAGGGCATGATACCAGACCAGCGCAGGCCTCGTCGACCAAGCCATTCCACGACCGCCCATGCACTGAGGCCCAGCTGAGTGCCCAATGACGACCGCCGAGCCTGATGGGCAGCCCAAAACACCATGCTGTGCCCGCAGATGAGAATACGCCGTCTCTCACCACGAGCCACAGCACCTGTAAGACAAAAAAGGGTCAGTCCGGTGCACATAACAACAATACTAACCGCGCACCGACCCACCGCCCTCTATGGCCCTAACGGGCGAACATACGCCTTAAAGGCCGCCGACCGCCAGCGCCCAATGCGCTGTATGGACGTTGGCGTGTATCCCATTGAAGCGGCCGTAGAGGCAGCTCCAATGCGGAAAGAATGGGTTCCAAATTTTACCCCCTTCAAACCTAGTGCAGCCAGGGCCCGGCTAGTCACCGCCCAGAACTGGTATTTTGTGAGGGGTGAGGCATCCTCGTGCCGAAAGAAGGGGCCCTCCCCCTCACCCCTGAACCGAATATACTCACTAACAGCCAAAACTGGGCACAGCTCCTGGACCGCGCATTGCCCCAGGGTGATAACCGACCCCTTCCTCCATTGGTCAGTCTTGGAACGCCTTATCGTCAAGACTACCTGGCCCTGGCCAATTTTTACGTCTCCGGCCTGGAGCGCCCGCATGGAAACATCCATCCTGGATTGCATCACCAACTCGCTGATCCTCAGGGCACCGAAAAAAGCCACCAACGAAGCCGCATGAAACAAAGCGGCCTCGAAGGGGGAAGAACAAATGGCCGGCCAGCTGCCAAACAGCCCCTTCAATATGGAAGGGGAGATGGGCTGCCGATCATCCACGCGTGGGCCACGCTCTCTGGCCCAGCCTTCTAGCATTTTTCTGATTCTAAAATCAGACGTAGTATCCACAAACCCCCGGGCTTTGCTAATAAAAGCCAACGCTGCTAGCTGGCCCCTAATAGTCTTTAGCCCCAAGCCCTTCTGCTTTTGATGTACACTGAATTGCATAAGATGCGCCGTGGGAATCGGCCAGCAATCCTTCAGTGCAGCAGCCCTCCTAAACTCCCAAAATTGAAAGGCCGCCCTATCATAAGCCCTTCTAGTGCTAGGGGCTAAAGCCAACTGAATGGCCCTACCGGCTTCAGCTTCCCAAGCCGCCATAGGTCCCCGGGCATCCTCTCCGGCCGCAAGTCCGCTTCTGGGGCGAGCTGCCGAAAACGCTCCATCTGAAATCGAGATAGAGCGTCCGCCACCCCATTGCTGACCCCGGGTACATGCCTAGCCGTGAACAAAATGTTCAACTGAAGGCATCGCAGCGTAAAAGATCTCACCAGGTTCATGACGAGCAGAGACTTTGACGTTAAGGAGTTGATAACATGTACTACTGCCATGTTATCACACCAAAAGAGCACGGAATGGTTGGAAAGTTGCTCGCCCCAGAGCCAAACAGCGACTAGGATAGGGAAAAACTCCAAAAAGGTCAGGTCCCTGTTGAGCCCACTTTCCAACCACTCCGGAGGCCATTGCTCTGCACACCAATGCCCCCTAAAATACACGCCAAACCCAGTAGATCCGGATGCATCAGAGGAGATCTGAAGCTCTGCTTCGATCTTCAGCTCCTCCCTCCAGAAAGAAACGCCATTGAAAGCTTTCAAAAACAAATCCCAAACTTCAAGGTCCGCCCGCATTCCTGCGGTCACGCGGACCCGATGGTGAGGGGAACGCAGCTGCCGCATGGCGTCACAAAGACGCCGCAAAAAGGCCCTACCTGGTGCCACCACTTTGCAGGCAAAGTTAAGGTGACCCACCAACTGTTGCAGTTCCAGCAACGAAACCTTACGGCGACCCCTTAAGGTGGTCAACCGAGCTCTAAGATCCAATACCTTTTCCTCTGGCAGCCGGGAAGACTGTTTGTGGGTGTCCAGCTCGATCCCCAAAAAGGTAAGTACCGTACTGGGTCCCTCAGTCTTCTCCTCTGCCAGAGGAACCCCAAGCTCGCCGGCCAACTCCTGAAAAGCCCCCAACAACATGGCACACTGCCCAGTGCCCAGAGGACCAACCAGAAGGTAGTCATCTAGGTAATGCGCCGTGTCCTTGCACCCTGTCCTGTCCCGCAACACCCACTCAATGAAGGAACTAAATCGTTCAAACACGGCACAGGATACCGAGCAACCCATGGGGAGGGCACGATCCATGTAGAATTTGCCCTCGAAACAAAACCCCAGGAGCTCAAAATCCTCAGGGTGAACTGGCAAGAGACGAAATGCTGACTTAATGTCGCATTTCGCCATCTCGGCCCCAATTCCACAACCCCGCACCACTTTGACAGCTTGGTCAAAGGAAGTGTACCGCACCGAACACAGTTCCTCCGGGATGGCGTCGTTGACCGACGCCCCTTTGGGATAGGACAGGTGATGAATGAGGCGATACTCCCCCGGTGCCTTCTTCGGCACCACCCCCAGGGGCGAAACCCGCAACGATGCTACTGGAGGCGAATCAAAGGGTCCAAGGACCCTACCCTCCCTGCACTCCTTAGCAATCTTTGCTCGAACTATATGTTCGAGCCCCACAACTGACTTAAGGTTAGGGGCCAAAAAGGGGGCCCTAGGCCCCCGGTAAGGAATTCTGAACCCAAACGAAAACCCGTCCCGCAAATATTGCCCCTCGGCTTTAAGCGGGTACCTCCTCAACCACTTATTGAGGACCCTCAGCCGAATGGGACTGGGCCCCTTTTCCAGGGGGCTGCTGATTGTTACCACCGCCCCCGGGGCGTTTTCCCCATGGTTTCGGCCTGGACTTACTGCAGGCGGACTGGGCATGAGGCCCGCTGCACAGCGGGCACTCATGTTTGAACTTGCAGAGCTTCCGGGTGCACACTCCCTTGGAAGTGAACTCCCAGCATAGCAGCCGGGGTTGAACCGGCTGGCCCGCCGCCGGGCGGGCCCCTGCAGCCAGCTGCTGATGCTGCTTTTGGACTAAATGTCCACTGTCCGACCTGTCCCCAGGATTAGGCCTTGCCGGGGACATCAACTGCAGCCACAGCTGCTGGTTGACCTGGTCCCAAGGCAACCCAGTGTTCACAGCCGCCCTCATCCTAAAGGCTTCGTCATACTGCAGCCATGCTGCCCCGACGAAGTCCGTATATGCCCTGTATATTATGTCGAGATATTGAAAAAGGGCAGCTGCTCGGGCAGGCTGCGCCCTGGCGATTACCCCCGCAAAGATCAAAAAGCCTGGCAGCCAGTTTGCCCAAGACCTATCCACTTTGCGGCGTTTTAACTTTTCTTTGTCCTTCTCGTCGAGCTCATCTTTGCTCTTTTTTTCGAGCTCCCTATAGAGAAGGGCGAAGACATCAACATACTCTCCCCGCAAAATCCGTTCCCGGGTAGCCCCCGTTAAATGATCCCCCAGCGGCAACGAAGTGTCGCCAAAGGGGAAAGCATGGACTGGTATGTTGGAATAAGGAGTCGGCGGGTAAAACCATCCGGCACCAAACCCAGCAGGAGGCAATCCCTGCGCCTGGGCATATTGCTGTCCACCCCAAGGCAGAACGCCGTGGGGAGGCAGACCTGAGGGAACAGCTGGTGCCATTGCGGCCGACTGCGTGCACGTCATCTGCTGCAGACCAGCGCTGCCTAACCCCGGCCCTTGCATGCCCGGACTCTGTAAACCCCAAGGCCAGGGCAGGGTGACCCCCCACTGGCCAGCGGGTGTGCTGGGCTGCCCTGCATTCCAAGCCCCTACACCCCCCCCGTTGGAGGGGGCAGGCACCTGTAGAGATGTCCAAGGCCAGCCGGGAATTTGGTGTGTTAAGAACTTACCCCCAGCACCCGCCGAAGATCCTCCATCTACCGGGGTTTGCGGTCCAAAGCCACTGCCAGCTCCACTACTCGGCTGCTCACCAGATGGTCCTTCGCCAGGATCCTCCTCATCGTCCGGCTGTGGCTGCGGCTCGGGCATAACCACTCCGCCCTGTAATGCAGACAATCTCGCAAGCATCTCCGTCTCAAAAGCAAGGCGCGTCGACCGCCCTGAGGCGCAACGACGCCCTTGCCAAATGGGGGCCCCCACTGCAAGCTGCTGCTGCTCCAAAGCTTCCACCTGATTAATGATGGCCAATCGGACCTGCTCGCTCTGGGCCCGCTCATCTGTAGAGCGCACACGGGGAGGACGTGCAGGCTGCTTGCCCTTGCCCTTTCCCTGCCCCTTTTTGGGAGCCATATTACCACCCTGTCTTTATTGATGCCACGCACCAGCCCTTAACTGCCAAATAGCAACTAGAGATGCTGCCTTTAAGCGGGACAACACCAGTACTGTCTGTGCCCAGGGGTTATCAAACTCCCCACTAAGCCACCACAAAATGGCCGCCCCCACTGACTATCCCCTCACAGAATTAGACTGGTACCAGGACTGTCTGTTGCATGTAAAATGGCCGCCGCACGCGCCAAGCTGCACGCACCGCGCTTCTCGCCTCCCAACGGCCCTCAAAATGGCCGCCGCGCCAACCCTTGCCGCCCAAACGGCTTCAAAATGGCTGCCCCTCGCTCTTCAGCCCCCCGTTCTTACAAAAATGCGCCGGGTCTGAACTAACAACCTCGCGCCGCAGTGTAACCCACGCGGCTTCCCCTATCCGCCAAAGGCTTTCCAACCTCCAGCAGTGGACCCTGCGCGTTTTGCACCCGAGGTTACACCACCGAAAATAGCAGGGACCTCCCTTCACTTTCAATATGGCCGTCGCAAGCGCCTTGCGCCACGCACGCGGTTTGCAAAGACCCCCGCCTTGGCCAACGGCCGCCGCGTCGGGCCGTACCGCAACCACCCTCCAACCAGCACGCCCAGGCGCCCCCTGAACGACAGCCGCCGCTCGCGCTACCCGCTCCCACAAATCACCGCCAAACCACACTCCAGGGCGAACGGACACCGGCCGCTTGCGCTGTCAACGCCTGCGCCTGTCCACCGATGGACCGCCTCGCTCCTGGACGACGATCTGCGACGCTCCCCAGGCTCCTGAAGGCCCAGCAACGCCGCACCACACACGAGGCTCTCCGTCAGAGAGCCAAAGGACTGCCACACTCAGTCGGGGGCGGTGCCAGGGTTTATATACCCCTGACACCACGCCCCTTACAAGCCCCGGATTGACATCCACTGTCAATCACTGCCCTCATTCTTCCGCGGGGGCAAAAACGGCCCCCAGCCTGAACGCCGGCTGCGCGGGCTTGGCTGGGAGGGCCGAGCCTTCTCCACTCCACTGTAAACATCCCTCTCTTCCAGCTTATTCGGTGGCGTGGCAATACTGCACAATCTGTGAGGTAATTCACTGCACACCAACTGCTCACCATGTGGCTCTCTAGCAATTTACGAAGGGACGTTTACAGGACCCCAGGGAACTGCTGCAGAGTGCAGACTGTTAACCTCCGTAAACATTTCCTGTAACATTGCGGCAAAAGGCTTCTGATTTTTCAAGAGTTCTTTAATCTCAGAGCAAAGGAACTTTCTGGAAGATTTTCTTTTCCTAGGAAGTGCTTGCATGTCATCTGAACACCACTGTGTAGGAAATTGAATAAAAACAGTTCCCTGGGTAGTTGTGATTTCTTTCTTGTGTTTCATATTAATAAAAGTGTGACTTTAAAAACATTCTCAGCAGCATTTGGAAAGTGACGTTTTGCCCCCCCAGTTGGAATGAAGAGGCAGACACAAGTGTTGGGTTTTAAACCGGGCCGCTTTATTAAACAAATAATTAACTGTAACTGGCAGGGGTGAAAACCTGAACCAGACAAGCCCTGGGGTCAACCCCGGACCCCGCCTTGTCCAAAGGGCGAGCCACCCTGCCCCCAGCACAAGCCCGCCGTATTCGGGTTGTAGCTGAGCGGCCAGGCCACCAGCCATTCACCACCTGGGCTAGCATCAATCCCCATGGAAAGATCCGCCCAGGTGAGGCTCCCTGTGATCTGCATTCCCCGCACTGAGCCGTGTAGCCCATCTACGGTTCATACAGACCACCGCACCAACGGTGCTAGGCCATAGGTGCTCCCCTGGAAAACCCTGTGGCCAAACCTCCTCCAGCCACCGCCAATGCCAAGCCTCTGCTTAGGCATTAGCGCCCCAACGGGTGGCCCAGAGCCAACCGCAAACCCTGCCATATCTCGTCTACAAAGGCCCGGTTACCCAACTCCGAAAGATGAACACCATCCGGCCGATACAGGTCAGCCTGCTCTACCCGTATGGCCGGATGCGGGAGAAAGATTCCCCCCACCAGGTGGAAGGGGGGGCACCTCCAACTCTTGCATGGCGATCTAGCTGACCATACCCAGGACCAGCCAAGAAGGACAAGCCCTGGGGTCACACCCTGACCCCGCCTTGTCCAAAGGGCGAGCCACCCTGCCCCCAGCACAAGCCCACCAAATTCGGGTTGTTGCTGAGCGGCCAGGCCACGAGCCATTCACCACCTGGGCTAGCGTCAATCCCCCATGGAAAGATACGCTTGGTGAGGCTGTTCCGTGATCTGTAGCCCCCGCACCGAGCCGTGTAGCCCATCTGCGGTTCATACAGACCACCTGCACACTTGGTGCTAGGCCATAGGTGCTCCCCTGAAACCGCCCAAGTGAATGACCCATATGTGCGGAGGAGGTGCCCTCCTCTCTCCGCACTACGATGGCCTAATCCCCGGCCAACACCGGCCCCCGGCGGCCCAGCCATTCCCCAACTGCCCCGTCGCTGAAGCCCAGCTGGGTGCCCGTTGGAGACTGCCTGGCTTGATGGATCGCCTGGACACCCTGCTGTGCACGCAGATGAGAACACGATGCCTCTCACTACGAGCCACAGCACCTGAAAAACAGAAAATTGTCAGAACAGATAATAACCAAGAGGCGATGAAACCACCGCCCTCCATAAATACCCCCTAGGTGACCAACGGGCGCACCTGGTTCAAAAGGCTGCCGCCCTCCACAGGCCAACCAATGTTGACATCCCTGGCCTGGGGCGCCCGCCCCACAGTGTCAGTCTTAGACTGCACAACCAACTTGCTAATACATAGCGCCGAAAAAGGCCATCAATGAGGCCACATGAAGCAGAGCGGCCCCGAAAGGGGGAACTGCATAACCCGTGCCACGGAACCAGCCAACTAACATGCAGTCCCGCGGTGCTCCCAAATGCCTGGAATTGGGAAGCCGCTCTGTCGTATGCCCTTCTGTTAGTGGGTCTTCTCAACAAACCCATGGGCTTTACTAACAAAGGCCAACGCCGCCAGTTGGCCCCTAATGGTCCTCAACCCCAGACCTCTCTTTCTGAAACACACAGAATTGCATAATATGAGCTGTCGAAATCGGCCAGCAATCCTGCAACGCAGTGGCCCTCCGAAACTCCCGGAATAGGGAAGCCGCCCTACCATAAGCCCCTCTGGTACTAGGTGCCAAAGCCAGCTGGATGACCCTACCAGCTTCAGCTTCCCAAGTTACCAGAGGTCCAGGGGCATTCGCGCCAGCCGCGAGTCCACTTCCGGGGCGAGCTGCCAAAAGTGCTCCATCTATTGGCGAGATAGAGTGTCCACCACCCCATTGCAGCCTCCGGGTACGTGCCCTGACAGGAACCAAATATTCCACCGGAGGTAACGAAGTGTGAAAAACCTAAACGGGTTCATCACCAACACGACTTGGAGGTCAAGTAGTTGATAACTTGTACTACCGCCATGTTATCGCCCCAGCAAAGCACAAACCGGTTGGTGAGTTGCTCACCCCAGCTTGATTGCCGACTCCTAAAAAGCATGTAAGAGCCAGGCGCATCGCCTTGTGCCCGCTGGACCGAAAAAGGTAGTCGCCCCGGTAATACACCGTGTTATTAAGCACAGTCCTATCCTGTAACGCCCACTCAACCATGGAGCTAAAGCGCTCGAATGCAGCGCAGGAGACCGAGCACCCCAGGGGGCCCTAGGCCTCTGATAAGGGATCCGAAACCCCCAAAGAAAACCCCACTGACAGATACTGGCCATCCGCTTTACGTGGGTACTTACTCAAGCTACTGAGTACCATCAGCCGAATGGTGCTGAGCCACTTTTCCAGAGGGGCTGCCGCTGCCACCACCGCCCCCGCCGGGGCGCCTATCCCCGGGCCTCGGCTTCGACCTGCTACAGGTGGAGAAGGCGAGAGCCCCACCGCAAAGAGGACACTCATGCATGAAATTGCAGGGCTTTCTGGGGCACACTCCCTTTAAAGCAAACTCCCAGCATAACAGCCAGGAATGAACCGGCAAACCCGTCGTGAGGTAAAGGGGGAGAACATTACACTAACATATGACCATATAAAGCTGCCATATACAGAATCAGACCGTGGGTCAGTCAGATTCAGTATTGTCTGCGCAGACTGGCAGCAGCTCACTGGGCCTCCAGCTGAGGTTTCTATGCCCATTTGCCTGGAGCCTTTTTTAGTTGGGACTGTTGGGGATAGCAACTGGGCCCCTCAGCTTGCTAAGCAGATGCCCTGCAACCAAGCCAACGCCCCTCTCCAAGACCACAAAAGGAGGGGGGGGCGCCTACCCACAACTCCAAAGATTGCAAAAGGAACCCACACTCCTCAACCCACCACCTCAGCTCAGCTACCATGGGGGGGGAAGGGGGGCAGGAGGCCCTCCGGCCGCACCGTGCACCCCCACGATACCACTCAGCATCCCCAAGCGGGCACTGGCGCAAACTCGTGCTACCCTGCAGCAACAGCAGCCGCCACGTCCCCACACCGAACTGGCCAAATTCGTGCTGCCTTGCAGCAGCAGCGGCCACCGCCGCCACGTCCCCATGATGAACTGGCCCAAACTCATGCTGCCCTGAAGCAACAGCAGCAGCAGCCGCTGCCATGTCCCCATGCCAAACTGGCCAAACTCGTGCTGCCTTGCAGCAGCAGCGGCCACCGCCGCCGCGTCCCCAGGCCAAACTGGCCAAACTCGTGCCATCCTGCAGCAGCAGCCGCCGCATCCCCATGCCGAACTGGCCGAACTCGTGATGCCTTGCAGCAGCAGCAGCCGCTGCGTCCCCAAGCCAAAGTGGCCAAACTCATGCTGCCCTGCCGCAGCAGCCACCGCGTCCCATGCCGACGTGGCCAAACTCGTGCTGCCTTGCAGCAGCAGCAGCCACCGCGTCCCTAAGCCAAACTGGCCAACTCGTGCTGCCCTGCAGCAGCAGCCGCCGCATCCCCATGCCGAACTGGCCGAACTCGTGCTGCCTTGCAGCAGCAGCCACTGCCACTGTGTCCCAAGCCAAACTGGCCAACTCGTGCCGCCCTGCAGCAGCAGCCGCTGCTGCATCCCCATGCCGAACTGGCTGAACTCGTGCTGCCTTGCAGCAGCAGCAGCCACCGCCGCCGCGTCCCCATGCCGAACTGGCCAAACTCGTGCTACCCTACAGCAGCATCAGCCGCCGCGTCCTCACGCCGAACTGGCCAAACTTGTGCAAACCTGCATGCCCCAAGCCAAAGGCAGCCCGGAACCCTACTGCTCGGCGGGAGTTCCGGACTGCCCAGTGCACAAAGCCCCACCCCACGCCACCGGGGAGAGGGGTGGCATTTGAATAGGACCCCAGGGCCACCCTTGTGTCTGCTGCAACAGAAGCTTACCACCAATACCCAAAGGGCATTCCAGCCCCTCCCGGGGTCAGCTGCCTTCCGCCTCCAAACGCGCCACCGCTCGCCTGTTCACCCGAAGTGTCCTCGTCCAGGCCATCGTCCTGGTCCGGTTCCAATTGAGGTTCGGGCCCAGGTGCACCGCCCTGTAGAGCAGACAAGCGGGCCAGCACCTCCGTCTCAAAAGTTAGCCGCGCCGAGCGCCCAGAGGCGCAACGACGCCCCTCCCAAATGGGAGCACCCCTAGCAACTCTTTCCTACTCGAGGGCCTCTAACTGGCCCATAATGGCCCTTCGGCCCCGCTTCCCCTGCCCCGGCTCTTCAGCAGGTCCAGGCTGCAGGCCTCGCCCTCGGGGCCGGGCGGGCAGGCTGCTTGGCCTTAAACCTGCCCTGCTCTTTCATGGGTGCCATCAGGACGCCACCAACCAGCAGCCAGGCACACAGCAGTAACTGCGCGACACCTTCCCAGCTGGTCTGAAGTTCCTCTGTCAAGCCTAATTGACATAATAAGTGGATGGGTGCCCAGAAGGTTAATGCACCCTCTAGCCACCTGACCCAACTAGGGGAGAGAAAGATCAAGCAAGACCCCCAGCAGCTCCAAGATAGGAGGCTGAGTCAACCTCGAGCCGACTACCTGAACCCAGCTTCCGCCAGGGATCGACTCGGATCATGAGCAGAGCCTGGGACTGCAGTACTGCAGCTTTAACACTCTGCGGCGAGGGGCTCTGCCAGCTTCCAGCGGGCACAGTGTAACTAGGAGGCTAACTGACACAATAAGTGAAAAAGACAAACAGAGGTGATTTGCTTGCCTCTGCAACCTGGATTCTTTAGTAGCCTCCCATCCGAGTACTAACCAGGGCTGACCCTGCTTAGCTTCTGAGATCTGATGAGATTAAGGTAGCTTGGGCCATCCAAGTCAGGGAAGGGTGCTGGTGTTCACAGGAGGATAGGTGGCTATATAAGCCATAACCCCCCCCCCCCCACCGCCTCAGACACTCCACACCAAAACAGTAATGGGAAGGGAGCAGACTACCAGGCCTGGTAAGGGGCAGAAAAAAGGGGTGGGTGGGGGGTGATATCCACCTAAGGAGTGATATCCACGAACACCCCAAGGATGCATTATTAGCCTCTATGCCGATCCCAACTTCGTTTTTTCCCAACCAAATGGCTGCCGCACTTGCTCCTCCTCCCCCTTGCCACCAAAAAGAACAAACTAACAGACCAATGACGCAGGAGCCAAAGAGGTGCCAAAATGAGTTACCCCCTATCCCCTCGTCCAGCCCCAAGGGGAGGGAAACCCAGTCCAGCCCTGAGCAACAGCCCTGCCACCCACGGGCTCAATGAACTTGGCGGGGGGGGGGGGGAAGATGACCGGCGGCAGAAAAGTGCAGGAAAAAACAAGCCCCAAGCACTGCACTGTACTCCCTTTAACGAAGGAGAGCTCCTACCCACCCTGGACTGGAAAGAGGGGGGAGATGTTAAATACCCACAAAGGGCCCCCCAATGCCACTTATTGCCACCAAAAATAGCCGCTCAAGTGGCCTCGTGCGGCAGACCAAATGGCCGCCGCGCGCACTTTTCAACCCCCCCCCCTTGTCGCCCAGGGCTTAAAACTGCATGCGAACGCGCTGCCGCGTGTATCACCCAGTTCCGAGGGACGAAGATCAGCTGGCCAGCGCTTGCGCTACACCCCGCTGCTTGCGCTCCGCTGATCTGCACGTGGCTCTCCAAACAGAGAGCCAAAAGGAACTGCGTGGCGAAGGGCGGGAGCCGGGGCTTATATAGTCCCGACTCCGCGCCCAAGCAAAGACCCATATATCGGGTGACCTTGCTCCTCCCTCCTTCCGAGGGGGCAAAAGACGGCCCCCAGCCTGAGCGCCGGCAAGCCGGCTTGGCTGGGGAGGGGCCGAACCTTAATCAGTTATAAGAATATTCAATGGAGATTGTTGTATCTTTTGTACATACTGGCCACGGGCAGTTAATAAATAAGTTTATCTATCTATCAATGGAGATTAAATTTATTAGAATATTTCATTTTCAGGTCTAGAAGGTAGTATAGAACACATGGTCGCCAGTGTGGTATGTGGTGAGATTGCAACTGGGAGGACCAGGGTCTAATTCCCACTCTGCCATGGTGACCTTGGACCAGACAAACACACCTTTTCTATAAGCTCAGCCTGCACCTGGTTTTCCTAGCTGTTGATTCACAAACATTAGAATTGGTTTGGGATTGATTGATTGGCAGGTCTGCCCCCTCTGTACATTTCCACAGTTGTGGAGTCAGTTTATTTTCTTCTGCATGTACCTTAAATAATCAGGATTTTCAATGGAGGGTTCTGTTGTCATCAGTGGCATCATCGGTCGTGTCACAGCACCCTCTTATTTTTTCCCCCATTAAAAATGGCCCGAATGCATAATTTTCATTGTAATGGTAGTTTAAGCAAGGTTTCTGGATTCCCAGTTTTCATTTTCAAAGTCAAGTTCCTATTTTTTCCCCTCATAGAGGTATGCATTTTTCCTTATAGCTCTGTAAAGGAAGGGGAACACAGACTTACTTAAAAAGAAAAAAAAAGAAATCTGGGAATTCACAGCCTGCTGAAACTATCATTACAACACTATATCCAGTGGTTTGGGTTTTTTAGCAGGAACAAACAGGAATGCAGTTTTGGCTGGCTTGGCATCAGGGGGTGTGGCCTAACATGCAAATTAGTTTCTGTTGGGCTTTTTTCACACACAAAACTCTGTGAAACAGTGGTGAGATCAGGGTGTGGCCTAATATCCAAATGAGTTCCTGCTGGGCTTATTCTACAAAAGAAACCCTGACTATATCAATATTTTAAGAAAAATTTTTTTTAAGTTCAGAAACTGAAACCACTCATCTTCAGGGCAAGGAGGAGAAGAGGGAGCAGTTTGCTGATGATGACAATCCAGTCATTGAAAAGCAGGCTGGAGAGAGTTCGCCAAAGAAAACTGATAGAAATATTATGCACAAGGAAAAAGCCAACTCAAAAGGATAGACTACTGTAACTCACTCTACACTGGCCTTCTCTCGGGGCTGACCTGGAAGATCCCACTGGTTCAGAATGTGGCTGCGCAGGTCCTGACAGGGACCACCCAAATGGCACACATTCAACGTGTGCTGTGCAAACTGCACTGGATCAAATTCAAGTCTTGTTTTTAACCTTTAAGGCCCTTTGTGGTCAGCGACCCTCATATCTTCAGGACCAGCTTTCTCCATATCCCCCCAATAGAGCGTTATGCTCAGGTACTAAAAATCTCCTGGTGGTTTCTGGCCTGAGAGAAATCTGGCTGTCTTTGACCAGAACCAGGGCCTTTTCAGCTCTCACCCCCACCTGGTGGAAATCTCCACTGGAGAACATCCATACGCTGCAGGATTTCCACAGGGCATGCAAGGCAGAGATGTTCCACCATGTCTTTGTTTGAGGACAGCAATGGGACAGCAAGTAGTATAGTGCTCTCAAGTCCCCACCCCACCCCTTACTAGGGTTGCCAGGTCTTTCTTGGCTCCCAGTGGGGGATCTTCCTCACACACACAAAGTCCAAAATCTCCAGGTGTTTATTCAGACTTCTAGGGACTGCTCCAAGGGCTGTAATGACAGCTGGCTTGATGGTAACCCAGAAGTGATGCTATTGCACCAGGCATGTCTCTTGGGGATGCTCTAGCACTTTGGGGGGTGGGGGGGTGGAAATCTATGATCATCATAGAGTTTTTTCAAAATACTAGAGTGCCCCACCACCATCACAACATGCCCAGCATGATCATATCGCTTCTGGGTGATGTCATTGTACCGGTCACATCATGGTATGCCAGTGCTCTTTAGGGTGGGGCTCCATCCACTTGCCAGTTTCATAGTGATGGGTCGGAGGCCCTGAAATTGGGGGAAATCCTGCCCCTAGTGGGAATTTGGAAACCCTGCCCTTTAGAGGCTTTGGGGAGTTGTAATCTTAATTCAATTATTCATCACCTGGAACTGTTTTTATCTGGAATTGTGCCGTGTTTTAAAATTAATTTAATTTAAATTGATTTAGATTGTTGTGTTTTATTTTGATGTAAACTGTCTGGAGCCATGCTTCCAGGGAAGGGCAGCCTAAAAGTCCAATACACAAACAAACAAACAAAGATTATGGAGAATGATGTAACAAAGATTCTTTGGGACTTCTGATAAAACACCTGGGACATAGCATCCCTGACATGATAAAAAATGAGAGATATGGTTTGGATCCTTGACTTTGTAATCCCAGGAGACAGCAGAACAGAAAAGAAAGAACAGGAGAAGATCTAAGAATACAGTTAGAGCATCTCTGGGAGAAGAAAGTCACCACCCTGCCAGTTGTCATTATAGCCCTTGGGGCCTTGGAGCAGTCCCTAGAAGCCTGAACATTCTGGGCAGCGAGCAAATAACTTCAGCTCAGCTATGTTGCCTGGAAGACAGTGTTGGAACAGCAAGAATCCTGCGAAGATACTTCTGCAATTCCCAAAAACTTGGCTAGATCTCAAATTGCAGAACACCCTCTACCAGTCAAATATCTGACTGTAACAAATAGCAACAGCAACTTTGTGATTGCCAACAATGATAATCACAGTTTCAGTTATAAACAAATATATGCAAATTAAGATGAACAGTGCCATAATTCTCAGCAGAGTCAAGTCCTAGCCAGCTCATGAGTACAACTCTGCTAGGATGCAACTGGTAAAGGCACATTATCTCTAATACCTCAGCAACAAAACAGCTTCCCTCAAGCAAAACATTCTCACTGTCATTTTATTAAAATTAACTTAGCCAAATAGCCTTTTATAACTTTAACCTTTAAAATTCAGACAACAGCCTCTGGCATTTAGGAAGCAGATAACTAAACTTACTACTGTCTACATCTTAGACATCCAGCTTGCTTAAACATCCAGCTGGATATAAGAATGGAGAAAACTAGCATTCGCCAGAGGCTAAAATAAATTCTGCAACAGCTTTTCTTTTCAACTTCAGGTGTTAGGCCAATTTACTTAGAAAGGATTCAGTCACTGCCTCAATAAGTGTTTCAGAAAAACCTGGACAAGAAGGGTCATATATTGGGAAGTAGGGTGCAAAAATGACATTTATTACGATATTATTGACATCCATAATACATCAATGGTATGTTGAAGGGCACCCAAGTGGGGTTTAGGTTGCTTTACCTTGAAATACTAATAGTTTTTTTTAACCTATTTAATGAAACCATCTCTTTTTATATGTTATATTCAGGGCTTTTTTGTAGCAGGAACTCCTTTGCATATTAGGCCACACACCCCTGATGTAGTCAATGCTCCAAGAGCTTACAGAAGGCCCTGTATGAAGAGCCCTGTAAGCTCTTGGAGGATTGGCCACATCAGAGGTGTGTGACATAATATGCAAAGGAGTTCCTGCTATAAAAAAGCCCTAGTTTTATTGCATATATAAGTAGATACTTAGGTCAGGGCCGGCCCCAGGCTGTCTGGAGCCCTAGGCAAGGCTAACTTCTGATGTCCACCCCCCACACACACACTGATAACATCACTAAGTCTCTTGGGATGCCCATTTCAGTGCCCCCAGAAGGCCAGCGCCCTAGACAATTGCCTAGTTTGCCTAGTGGCAGGCTAGCCCTGCTCAGGTCTCCTAGGTTTGAATCCTATTTTGCCTTTTGTTTGTACAGTGTGCTCTGTAGCAATTGAGTCCTCCCTCATAAAGCTCCTCTCAGAATTCTCTCCTCCATTTTGTCCTCACAACAACTCTGTAACGTAGGGTAGACTCAGGAAATATCTGGGGACCTTGGGGGTGGAGCCAGGAGACTTTGGGGATGGAGCCAGGAGCAAGGTTGTGACAAGCATGACTGAACTCCAAAGGGAATTCTGGCCATCACATTTAGAGGGACTGTGCTCCTTTTAAATGCCTGCCTTCCATTGGAAATAATAGAGGATAGGGGCATTTTCTTTGGGGGTTCATAGAATTGGACCCCGTGGTCCAATATTTTTGAAACTTGGGAGACTTTTTGGGGAGAGGCACCAGATGCTCTGCTGAAATTTTGGTGCCTCTACCTCAAAAACAGCCTCTTCAAGCCCCAGATACCCATGGATTGATTCTCCATGATACCTTATGAAGACCAGTCTCCATAGGTATAATGGAGTGCCAAGTGGACATTCAACCCCCCCCCCACTTTCTGATGACCCTGAAGCAAGAGGAGGGCCTCCAAACCAGGGGATCCCCTGCCCCCAACTGGGGATAGATAGGTATGTCTGAGCCAGAGTGGCTGGCCCAAAATCACACAGTAGTTTTCTATGGCAGAGTGGGGATTCGAACTTGGATGTCTCTGATCCCAGCCCAGTGCTCTAATCACAGTGCTGTGATGTCCTTCAGTCTTGCTGCAATTGGAACATGTACTGTAAATGACCATATACGTTTCTATCTTCTAGACCACCCTGTACAGATTTAATCCCATGGGGAGAGCTGGCAGGAGCAAATCTTGCCATTTCTTTAGAAATATAGGATTGATTGGATTACCGTAGGATTATCTAATCTAATGTTTATGACTTGTCTACTGTAAGCCTTTGCTGCTTGCTTGGAGATGACTTGCTTATTTGTATAGAAAAGATGTCCGCAGTAATCAGCGGTCTCTATTGACAGTGACATGGCTGAGATATTCCATGGGATATTGCACTTGTAAATCAGAACAGAATAATGCTTTAGGCATTTATGTGCATTTACTTAGAGAAATCATACTGACTAGCACAGCTCTCAGCCGCAATATAAATCAGTCGACCAGCTCTCAAATTTAATCAGATCACATTGCTTCCTTTTCTTCTCTGGTGCAAGACCATGGAGAGTCCCTTCCACTGACCTCTCACCCAAATCCAGCAAAAATAGATGTTTGATGCACCACGACTTGACAATTTGGACAGTTTTAAAAAAAATACATCTCCAGTAGCTTATCAGCAGAGGTGGAGTTTGCATGTTTGCATTTTGATTTCCTTACTAAAGTAGAATTTCTGTTTAAACAGAAAAAGAATACCCCAAGCAAGGCATTTGCCCTTGAGTTTCATTCAAGTTACACAACCACACAGATTCCTTTGTTTATTGTAAACACATGTAACAGTTCGCTGAAATGCAGCAGTACTGATGGAGCTGCATGACTTAATTTGCACTTCGGAGACCTGCCACATCGAAGGGAGGGCTTCTTCTCTCCTTCTGAGATGTATAATGCCAAGCCAAAAAAAGATAAGAGAAAAGACTAAGACTTGCCATATTTGCATTCCCTCCCCAGTGTTTCTTATCCCTTTTGCTGTGCCTCAAGGTTGTTTGCAACATCAGCAGCCAAGGTGCTAGACTCCAATCTCAGAGTCACTTCTTTCTCTTTGTATGGTTTTATGAAAAGTTTTGGGACTCTGAGAGAGGCCACTGCTCAATCATACAACACAAGCTCTGCATTCCCAGAGTCCCACATTCAATCACTGGCATCTCTAGTATCTCAAAAGATCTCAGAAAGCATGACTGTAAGATATCTGCCCAAGTTCTTAGAACACAGCTAGACAAGATTAGGCTTGAAAGAATAATTGAGATAGGCAATGTTCACATAAAAGTAACAGGGTTTTTTATGTCCAGTAATATTTTTTTATTTGTATGTATTTTGCCAGCCTCCAGATGGGGCTTGGGGATCTCCCAGTATTACAGCTGATCTCCAGACCATTCAGTTCTCTGGAGAAAATTGTTGCTTTGAAAGGTGGACTGTATGGATGAGGTCCTTCCTCTCCCCAATCCCACCATCCCCAGGCTCCACCCCCCAAATCTCCAGGAATTTCCAAACCCAGAGCTGCCAACTCTAACGTGTCATATTCAATGCTCCTCAGTTTGGAGTCTTGTGAGCAAAAATTCTACTTTGTGAGCTACTGGCAGTGAAGCTGTGAACTACTGCATAAATTAGCTTGCTCTGGGGCCATTCTTCCTGAGCTAAGATAAAAATGTGTGAGCTGGAGGCTAAAAGACTGTGAGCTAGCTCACACTAACTCAACTTAGAAGGAACACTGAACTCATCTTACTTTCAGGGTAGTCTTCCTTTCAAGTATTGATCAGGGGATGTGAGAAGCGTTAGCCTGAGGCCCTGTGTCTGCTGTGCCCACTGCCCAGTATGATAGACAAGGCTGGCTTAGATGGACCAATGTTCTTTTTTTATTTTGGTTAAAACAATTTTTATTTAGTAACATATGGTAACAATATCTTATTCCTGCATCATTAATAACTTCTTTTTATCTATCCCACATATTACTTTCTAACCACCCCTCCCCCCATTACTTGACCCCTGCCGGTGTTATTTACTTATAATACTAATATTAAAAGGTACCCTTAACTAATGAAAACAAAAAATTACATTCTTCTTCCTTCTAAGACTTAATCATTATCAGAAATTGTCCAATGTTCTTTTATTTTCCACTCTCTTTCTACATATCTTCTGAACTTTTTCCACTCCATCTTAAAAACTTCTAAGTCATAGTCTCTTAAAATTCTTGTTAATTTGTCCATTTCACTCCATGTCATAACTTTTACAATCCAATCCCATTTCTCTGGTATTTTTTCTTGCTTCCACAACTGTGCATATAATGTCCTAGCAGCTGAAAGCAAGTTCCAAATTATAGTTCTATCTTCTTTTGGAAATTTTTCCATTTGTAATCCCAACAGAAAAGTCTCTGCAATTTTCTTAAATTCATATCCCAAGATCCTAGAAATTTCTTGTTGAATCATCTGCCATTTGCTCTTTCACAAGTCCACATATGGTAGAAAGAGCCTTCATGTTTTTTACATTTCCAACATCTGTCTGGCATCTTATTGTTCATCTTTGCTAACTTTTTAGGAGTCATATACCATCTATACATCATTTTAAAACAGTTCTCTTTAATACTATGACACGTCGAAAGCTTCATAGAGTTCTTCCACAAATATTCCCAAGTTTCCATCTGTATTTCTTTATTTACATTTATTGCCCACTTAATCATTTGAGATTTCACTACTTCATCTTCCGTAGACCATTTAAAAAGTAATTTATATAGTTTTGAAATTAATGTTTCATAGTATCCAAGCAGAACTCTTTCCATTTCTGTTTGCTCTTTTCTTATTCCTTCTGTTTTAATATCATTATCCACCAAGCTCTTTATTTGTTGCATTTGGAACCAATCATATTTATTATTCAGCTCTTCAGCAGTTTTCAATTCTGTTTTGCCACTTTGTATTTTTAATAGTTGATTATATGACAACCACTTTTCTTCACCCGTCTCAGCTGTTATTTTTATTACTTCTGCTGGCACTATCCATAACGGTTTTCTCTCATCTCCGTATTTCTTATATTTTATCCATGTATTTAGCAAATTATTTCTTATATAATGGTGAGAGAAAAAACCATCCTAGATGGACCAATGTTCTGACTATTTATTTATATCCTGCCTTTCTCCCTTATGGGGACCCACAGCAGCTTATATCATCGTCTTTTTTTCATTTTATCCTCATAACAATCCTGTGATGTAGGTTAGATTGACAGTGTATGATTGTGCTTCTAAGGCAGAGTGGACATTCGAACCTGGGTCTACCAGATCCTTGTCCAACACACCAATCACTATACCACACTGGCTCTCAATAATGTCATAGATTACAATATAATATTTGATTCTATATAGTGCAGTTTTGTATGTGTAGTTGTTCAATAAAACTAAAGGTAAAGGTAGTCCCCTGTGCAAGCACCAGCTGTTTTCAACTCTGGGGTGACGTTGCTTTCAGAACAGTTTCACGGCAGACTTTTTATGGGGTGGTTTGCCATTAGGGTTGCCAAGTCCAATTAAAGAAAAATCTGGGGACTTTGGGGGCGGAGCCAGGAACAAGGATGTGACAAGCATAATTGAACTCCAAGGGAGTTCTGGCCATCACATTTAAAGGGACAGCATGCCTTTTTAAATGCCTTTCTTCCATAGGAAATAATTAAGGATAGGGGCACCATCTTTTGGAGCTCATAGAATTGGACCCTCTGGTCCAATATTTTTGAAACTTGGGGGGTATTTTGGGGAGAGGCACTAGCTGCTATACTAAAAATCTGGTGCCTCTACCTCAAAAAATAGCCCCCCCAAAGCCCCCAATACCCATGGATCAATTCCCTATTATCCTCTATGGGAATCATTCTCCATAGGGAATAATAGACTGCCTAGTAGACATTTCCCTCCCCCCTCCATGCTTTCTAAAGGGGGGGAGGGCCTCCATACCAGGGAATCCCCCCTCCCTGCCCCCTCCCTCTCTCTCTCACACACACACAAATACTTACCGTACTTGGTCTTCTTCCAGCAGAATTTGCTTGCTGTGAAAACGAAAGCAAGGCTGCACAGGAAAAGAAAGGGAGGGGCCGTTCCTGTTTCCTGTGCACCCTTAAAGGGACACATTTTAAAAACGGATCCCAAGCTGTAAAACAACATGATGCCTACAGGTATGTTCTCTCTCCCCCCACCCCCAGATTTTTTAAGAGCGGGGGAGGAGGCTGAAAATTTTGAGGTCCCCCGCCAGGGCGGGAGGGTTGGGAAGCCTATTTGCCATTGCCTTCCCCAGTCATCTACACTTTCCCCCTAGCAAGCTGGGTACTCATTTTACCAACCTCGGGAGGATGGAAGGCTGAGTCAACCTGGAGCCAGCTACCTGAACCAGCTTCCACTGGGATAGAACGCAGGTCGTGAGCAGAGGGCTCTGACTGCAGTACTGCAGCTTTACCACTCTGTGCCACAGGGCTCTTTCAATAAAACTACCATATTCCATTTAAATAGCACTGCAAGTACTATGGAAGGGAGCAATAGCACAGAAGATGGATTAGCAGTGAAAGATGTGGGGAAAAAGGACTATAGAGAAGACTTATAGCCTTGACCGAGTTAAGGGCATAGAACAGGGTGGACACAGATTGGACATAGGTAGTTTCAAATGCAATGGAAAATTCTTCCATATTTGAAGGTTGAGAGATTTAGCAGGATTAGATCGGTCATGGGAAAGGGCAAAGACTCCCAGAAGCAGATGCAGTGTTTCAAAAACATGTTAATGAGAGACATTAATGATCTCCTGTTTCAAACCAGGCCTCCCAGGCTTGCAAACATACGGTATATATTTTTGGTATTTTTGTACATGTGTGTGTGTGTGTGTGTGTGCTTGCACCTGGTAGTCGTCAACCTCTAGTGACTGACCCCTACTGGGGGATATTCAGAGAGGTGGCTGAATAGAGTGCCCACCCCTGTCCTCTTGCCTGGATATTTCAAGGAAGTATCCCATCCAAGTACTAACCAAAGTCGACCCTGATTAGCTTCCAAGATATGATGAGATAAGACTTTTCTAGGCTATTCTAGGTTAGGGCCTTGCTAACATATTTTTGTTTGTCACTGACATTAGCTCATTTGCTCTAAACAAGAGAAGCAGTGAACCATTACTGGTCTAGATACCACCCACAATAAGGAGGGTTTAAAAAAAAATGAGCAATGGCACATCACAATAATGTGAGCCACATAATCTACCATAATATACCATTCCTTAAACATTGCTTTAACCTCCCTAACTTGTGTTCTCTTACCTCTATACAAGATGCTGTTTCTGTATGTTCCAGAGAGGTAGCTGTATTAGTCTGACTGTGGCAATAGAAAAGATCCAGGGTCCAATAACATCTAACCAAACTTGTGGCAGGGCATGAGTTTTCCTGAACCACTGCCCACTTCTGAGTGGTGACTCACAAAAGTTCATACCTTGCCATAAATGTTGTTAGTCTTTATGGTGCTACTGGACTCTTACTCTTTTTACTATATGTTCTAGAATATCACCTCCTTCCATCATTCCATTTCCAGACTACCCAGTTTGGAAGCTTTTCTTCTTGCCAGATATATCAGCAGAATAAAAATAGGGGTGTGTGCATGTGCAACTGTCCCTTGCTCTACAGAACCTCAGGAGAGGCCCTTTGCAAAATGGCTATTTCAGTTCTTATCTACATGGAATCCTAGGTGTGATATGAAACAAAAGGGCTGTTTGGTCTATTAAGAGACAGGATCTTGTGAACAAATCTCATTTATAGCATAGCAACTTAGAAGAATCTTTGTATCTCTTGTAATTTGATGGCACACCACATTTTCCAGTATGACTGGCTCCTTTCCTTCTGATGGAGTTTGGCATAAATTGCATCCCAATGAGCTGAATTCAGCTGCCTGCCAATGCATGGTGGTTTACCAGGGTCTCGGTAAATTATCTCTGTTTGCATCCTACCTGGAATCATAAAAGCATGGCTTCTTTGGGCTCAGTGGGTCACCACATGTCCAAGAATATTCTAAAAAGACTGAACCATAAATATTTTCACATTGTTTGCTAAATGAAAGTTCTTGTTTGGTAAAAATGAGGTGCTGAAGCAAGAGTTCTATATTTGGCAAACATCTAGGGAAATGAGAACACTTTCACATCTATGTTTGGTCCTTGTGTCTCATGAACTCTTGCAATTTCAACAGAGCAGGGAATGAAACAGGACAAGGTGGCAACAGATTTGGGACCAATGTTCCCTCTAAGCTGCAGTCTTGTGAGCAAAAATTCTACTTTGCAAGCTACTGGCATTAAAATTGTAAGCTGCTAACATTAAAGCTGTGAACTACTGCATAAATTATTGTGCTCTGGGGTCACCCTTCCTGAGCTAAGATAAAAATCTGTGAGCTGGAGGCTAAAAATCTGTGAGCTAGCTCACACTAACTCAGCTTAGAGGGAACACTGTTTGGGACATCAAGGTAATATCAATAGCTTACATTATCAGTCATGTTTGAGTCATGGCTACATTAGGGGTTTTTTTCTCCCTTAAAGAACTTTATGGAAATTTATTTATTTTATCACATTTATATTCCGCCCTCCCCTGACGGGCTCATGGCAGCTAACAACAAGTAAAAATGGCATATAAATTTTAAAACAGAATATACAATAAAAACCATAAATACATAATTTACAATCAACAAGGTCCAAGATGTATGTCGATTAGGGTTGCCAAGTCCAATTAAAGAAAAATCTGGAGACTTTGGGGGCGGAGCCAGGAGACTTTGGGGGTGGAGCCAGGAGACATTGGGGGTGGAGCCAAGAACAAGGATGTGACAAGCATAATTGAACTCCAGGGGAGTTCTGGCCATCACATTTAAAGGGACAGCACACTTTTTAAAATGCCTTCCATCCATAGGAAATAATGAAGGATAGGGGCACCATCTTTTGGGGCTCATAGAATTGGACCCTCTGGTCCAATCATTTTGAAACTTGGTGGGTATTTTGGGGAGAGGCACTAGATGCTATACTAAAAATTTGGTGCCTCTACCTCAAAAAATAGACCCCCCAGAGCCCCCAATACCCACGGATGAATTCCCTATTATTCCCTATGGAAATCGTTCTCCATAGGGAATAATAGAGTGCCCAGTAGACATTTCCCTCCCCCCCACACTTTCTAAAGGGGGGGAAGGCCTCCATACCAGGGAATCCCCTGCCCCCTCCCTCTCTCACACACACAAATACTTACCAGATCTTCTTCCAGGGAACTCTTGCTGTGAAAACGAAAGCAAAAGAAAGGGAGGGGCCGTTCTCCCAAGCCCTTCCTGCTTCCTGCCCAGCCTTAAAGGGGCATACATTTTACAAACGGCTCAGGAGCTCTATAATAACATGAAGCCTACAGGTATGTTCTCCCCCCCTCCACCCCCCACCCCCCCGCTTCACGATCTTTGAAGAGCGGGAGATGAGGCTGCGAACCCAGGGGTCTCCCGCCAGAGCGGGAGGGTTGGGAAGCCTAATGTCGATTTTACAATTTATTATTTAGCACTATATCCATTGGTGTTTCTAGTTATTGGTGTTTCTAGTTATTAAACTAGACAAATTAAACTACAGAACACTCGCTCTCGGGCCTTTTCGGCCGCAGCCCCACATCTCTGGAACCAACTCCCAGAGGAGGTGCGGGCCCTGCGGAACCTTGATCAGTTCCGCAGGGCCTGCAAGACCACCCTTTTTAAATTAGCTTATGAATAACTGGAAATCCGCCATCAGCATCAACTAGAAGAGTGTCAAGGATAGCGTTATAATATGTTTTAGTTAATTTTTTTAATTCAGGCTTTTAAGGTTAATTTAATGTTTAATTTAATGTTTCCAATGCAACTGTTTTATTGTTGGTGCACCATGGGGCACCGTATTGTTAGCCGCCCTGAGCCTGCTTCGGCAGGGGAGGGCGGGGTACAAATAAAATTTATTATTATTATTATTATTATTTAGCGCTCTGAATCTATATCTATATGCTGGTATCGGTTAGGCTGTTAATGTTGTGAGATGGTAGGTGCCTCCCCTTGGTTGTTGAAGGCTAGTCTGAACAGTTCAGTCTTGCAGGCCCTGTGGAATTGTGACAGGTCCCTCAGGGAAGGGTGTTCCACCATACAGGAGCTGCCACTGAAAAAGCTCTAGCTCTGGTGGTGGACAGACAAGCTTCTTTTGGCCCAGGGATCATAGGGAGATGTTGTGAATCCAAACGTAGTGCTCTCTGGGGAAAGGTGGTCCCGAAGGTAGACAGGTTCCAGGCCATATAGGGAAATGATGTTCAAAGACTCCTAGTGAATTATAGGTCTATAATATTTATTTATTTATTCTATGACTTATATCCCGCCCTTCCCATAAAATGGCTCAGGGCCCTTGCCCTGTACAAATAAGATAACTGGGGGGGGGACTGGAATCCTAGACCTAGTTTCTCTATTTAAGCTCTTAAGCCTGTAGTGGAAAAGTAAAGAAGGGCTGTAGCTAAGGTTGCCAGCTGTTGGAAGAAGCAGGAGTCCCCCACCACCAGGCCCTACCTGCAGTCACTGTTCAGCTGGCCAGCATGGGGTACATACCCAGAGAAAGGAAAAAAACCTAGGCCTCATAGCCAGCACTACACAGGAAGTAGCATCATCACACCAGAGACATGACATTCTGGTATTTGGGCAAAAACTCTATGGTAGAAGCTGGTTTTACCATGGAATTTTTGCCCAAATACCAGTGTCACCTTGATGTTGTTGGTAGTTATGATGATAACACTTCCTATGTGACACTGGCAGCAAGGTCTCTTTCTCCTCTTAAATTTCCCCATTCCCCACTGGTTTCCAGAAGAGACCTGGCAACTCTGCTGCAATTCAGAGGCAGATCATTTGCTTTGTATAGCAGAAGGTCCCAGGTTCAATCTCCAGGTCTCCATTTAGAAGGGTTAAGTAGCAGGTGACAAGAAGGCTATCTGACTGAGACCCTGAAAAATGGTTGCCAGTCAAAGTAGATAATACTGATATTGACTTTGATAGGCTAGTGGTATAACATGATAGGCCAACAGTATGGGGATAGGCAGATGGTATAAGACAGCTAAGACAGCTTCTCATGTCTTCCAGCTGCATGTGATCTGTCCATGATTAGGGTGTTCTATGCAGACACCTTTATATAGGGAGAGCCCCCCCCCCCCAGCAACCTGTCCCTTCTATTGAAGAGAAGCAATTGCAGAGGTCAACTCTGTGCATATTGGCAGATGTATGAAGCCAGGGCTTTTTTGGTAGAAAAAGCCCAGCAGAAACTCATATGCATATTAGGCCACACCCCCTGACATCATCATAGTCTCACACAGGGCTTTTTTTAAAAAAATAATATTTCATTAAGTGTACATATATCAACGTTTATACATCTCATATAAATACATTTCATTTTTTGCTTATTATCTTCTACAAATCAAACTGAATATAACAACAAATAAATAAACTCCTTCCTCTTTATCTTATTTCCTTCCTTTACTCGATTTCATCCGATCCCTGTACCACTTTTCCTTGTTCTTGTTCTAATCCTAATTATATTCTTTTTGTTTCCAAAACGACTTCTTTCATGTACTTATGGTACATCTTTACACACTTAATTTTTAAAACTTTAACTATCTTCTCTCTTGCCTGCAAAAGAAAGCTGGACAGGGTTACCTCCAGAACTGGGTGCTGCAGAAAAATCTCTACAGTCGGAGGTCTGGAGGGGGGAGGCACATCCCCTACCTCCATTGGCTTTAACAATTCAATCTCCATTTTCCATTCCCATTTATCATATCTTTAGCTAACTTCCAACTATATACGTATTCCTCCTATTAATTGCTCTCAACTCATAATTATGCTTTCTTAAAATTATGTTCACACAGGGCTTTTAAAGACCAGCAGGAATTCATTTGCATATCTGGCCACACCTCCTGTCACCAAGCCAGCCTGAATGGCGTTCCTGTGCGTTCCTGTATGGAGCACACATATTTTATATATTGCGCATGGAGGGGCAGGCAATTATTACCCTGGTTAACTGAAATACAGTGGCCCTTTCCTATTTAAGATACGTCACTTTGGATAGAGAACAGCTCGAATGATAAGCATGGGTCTGCTGACAAGACAACAGAGATCTGTGAACTAATCTCCTCTCCCTTTGTATTTCTATTAGCAGCAGCCATACAGAAGGAATAACCATCTGAATCAGGGCCAGAACGCTGTGAAGAGGGTGTACGTTCCCACTTGTGCTGTTTCCTTGGCACCCCACCATCCACTCCTGAAACTGCTACTAAAGATCCCCAATGGCCAGGGGTCATTTCATAGAAAAAGAGTTTTTGGAGCTCATTAGCACAACTCATTTGCATATGCCACACCCCCGTGACATCACCACAAGGTGTACTAAATTGTATCAGCTCAGCAACTGCCTTCAAATGCTTCTTGAATTATAACTGTCATAAACCTTTCTCCCATCATACTTTTTAAATTACTTTCTCCTATCTGGCCACAGTGGCATGATGAAGATTTCCATCTGTCTGCTTTATATGTTTCGGTTATTTTCCCATTTATGTTGTGGGAAATATTAGAAAGGTTGTCAAATCCTAGAGTTCAGCAAAATTCTCACAGGGGTTTGCACAGTGGAGCCCAGGAGCAAGTATTTGGGGTGGGGGGAAGAAAGAAAAAAAGGAAGGTAAGTCCCCTGTGCAAGCACCAGTCGTTTCCGACTCTGGGGTGATGTTGCTTTCATAATGTTTTCACAGCAGACTTTTTATGGGGTGGTTTGCCATTGCCTTCCCCAGTCATCTACGCTTTCCCCCCAGCAAGCTGGGTACTCATTTTACTGACCTCAGAAGGATGAAAGGCTGAGTCAACCTCAAGTCGGCTACCTGAAAACCCAGCTTCCATCGGGGATCGAACTCAGGTCGTGAGCGGAGCTTAGAACTGCAGTACTGCAGCTTTAACACTCTGTGCCACGGAAAGAAAGAAAGAAAGAAAGAAAGAAAGAAAGAAAGAAAGAAAGAAAGAAAGAAAGAAAGAAAGAAAGAAAGAAAGAAAGAAAGAAAGAAAGAAAGAAAGAGCACAATAAAATGTAGAATTTCTGGAGCTCCAGTCCTGTGAGTTCCTGTCGAAAATGAGGCCTGCCAATGGCTGAAGTGCAAACTTCCTGAAACTGAGTAAGATAGATACGGGAAGAAGGATACTATGGTGAGGCAGAACTGGATGGAAGGGGCTTTCATGTTTATGTTCCCTGCTCCTTGGGACTATGATTCAGTGGTAAAGCATCTGCTTGCCATACAGAAAGTCAGGGATTTAATTGCCAGCACCTCCAGTTCCAAGGATTAGGCAGTGGCTGCTGGTGTGAAAGACCACTGCCTGAGAACCTGGAGAGCCACTGCCTGTCAGAGAACACAGTCTGACCAATGGTTTGATTAAATGTAAATAAGCTTCATGTACGCATGGTCTAGAAAAGCCTGAATTTTAGATTACTAAATTTAGGTGATTAAAAACAAAAGAAGGAAAGAAGGAAACAAAGAACTTCAAACACACAAAACACACCAATGTCACAGAGAAAGGTAATGGGTGGTGGTGGGGAATTGCAGCTCTTTTGTTTCTTAAAAATTGTGTATTCATTTCTTTATCAGCATAGCAGATAGGAAAGGCAATTTCCTTTGTGGAGCTAATTCAGTGTGCTCTCTAACAATGAATTCTGTAATACCATGTCATTAATAAAATTCATCAATTTCAATTTGTTCTGCACGTGTGGTGAAAGAGGAAGAAAACCTCAAATAGCATGGCATAGGCTCATCAAGCCGGAAGGTGAAGTACAACATGTAAAAGTACTATGGTAATCAGATTACTTTGTAATATAATTAAAAATAATACTGAAGTGAGATGACAGATGTTTAATGTAGAGGTTAGATGTAGATGTTAGACGCACAGGTTAGAGTTTCAGAATATGATCTGAAAGATCCAGGTTTGAATCCCCTACACACACCTTTTTGTTGTTGTTGTTCATGATGATTGAATATGGCCCTAAATCCAGTCCTTGGAATTTCCTGTTCAAACGTCTCAAGCAGTAGAGCTCAAAAAGATTCTGTGTGAGACCTTGAAAAACTGTTGCCAGTTCAAAGCAAACGAGTGGGGGACCCATGAGGATGAAGAGAGAGCATCTCATTTTTCTCTGTTTCTTGTGTTGCCAATCCCCAGGTGCGGACAGAGGATCCCTGGTTTGGAGGCCCTCCCCCTGCTTCAGGGTCATAAGAAAGTGGGGGGGGAGGGAAATGTCTGCTGGGCACTCCATTATTCCCTTTGGAGACTGATTCCCATAGGATATAATGGAAAATTGATCCATGGGTATCTGAGGTTCTGGGGGGGCTGTTTTTTGAGGTAGAGGCACCACATTTGCAGCACAGCATCCAGTGCCTCTCCTCCAAAATACCCTCCAAGTTTCAAAAAGATTAGACCAGGGGGTCCAATTCTATGAGCCCAAAAGAAGGTGCCCCATCCTTCATTATTTCTAATGGAGGGAAGGCATTTAAAAGGTGTGCAGTTTCTTTAAATGTGATGGCCAGAACTCCCTTTGAAGTTCAATTGTGCTTGTCACAACCTTGCTCCTGGCTCCACCCCTGAAGTCTCCTGGCTCCACCCCCTAAGTCTCCAGATATTTCTTGAATTTGACTTGGCAACCTTGGTAACTACCTCCCTGCAAAATTTCTTCTTCCTATCCCCTTGGCAGCTTCTTCCCTTTCTCTCCTCTCACCTATTTTCTTTTCTCCCACTTCCACCTTCCCTCCCTTTTCCATTATTCCTTCTGTCACATCATTTACCTTTTTCAGTCACTCCCCACTATGGCCATATTAGCCATTATAGCCAGTTGCAAAAGTTGTACAGCAGTCAATTCATCCACGGGAAATTGTGTGCTGGTTGCTGCTGGGCCTGCCTGGCTCACACAAATTGCATAATAGATAGTTGCCTGAGCAAGTTTACAGTGGCTACTGCCCAGGCCCAGGTGAGTGGTGTAAACTTTACGATAGCTGATAGCAAGTCATCTGGGTGAGTCATGTGTCACTCCCATGAGCTGTACAGTGGTAGTTACTGGGCTCAAAGATTTGAGTCACTTGGCAAGTCACTGAGTGGCCATCATCAGTCCGAGGTGAGTTGTGTGGCAGCGAGGGGCTTGAGCGCTTCACAGAGTAGTCACCACCAGCCCTTGCCTAGGCAAGGCCTCTCTCCATCAAAAAATGTGGTGAGGAGGGAGGAGCTTCCCACTCTACCCAGTGAGAGCCAGTTTGGTTTTGTGGTTAAGTGCACAGACTCTTATCTGGGAGAACCGGGTTTGATTCCTGCTCCTCCACTTGCAGCTGGAATGGCCTTGGGTCATAGGAGTTGTCCTTGAAAGGGCAACTTCTGTGTGAACTCTCTCAGTCCCACCTATCTCACAGGGTGTTTGTTGTGGGTAAGATAAAGAAGATTGTGAGCCGCTCTGAGACTCTTGAGTGGAGGGCAGAATATAAATCCAATGTCGTCTTCTTCTTCTACTCCTCTCCTCTACTTATGACTTAAAGAAACCAAGATGACCCAGCAAGCTTTCATAACACAATGGGAATTTAAATCTGGGTCTCCCAGAACCTAGCAAACACTCTCACCGCTACAGTGTTGTGGTTTCAATAGGAAGTGGTGCATCTGTTTCAGTTGTGCTTCCAGTACACTTGTCAGATTGGGGGACAGTATATGAGTCTCATTTTAAAATATATCTTATGGTGACACTTTACTGGGGCTGTAATAACACCGCCCCCCAATTAAGTGGTGATCTAGAAACTCTGAGGCATTTAAAACTTCTGTGGACAAATTGGGGGAGGGGGGACTGAGGGTTTTAGGAAGCCCCTCCTCCCCACTTCTCAGTGGAGGGCAGTTGTTTTGTTTGTACTATTTACAAAACAATAAATAGAAAAGCCCAGATTTCACCCCCAGGACCTTTTAAAATGTGGCAGTGGCACATTGGAAACAGGAATAAAACAGAAAGGCCTTCTCCCTGCAAACCAAAACAGCAACAACAACCTCCCCATCCTGAAGACTAAGTAGGCATCCACAAGGAAAATAATAGTACTAGGACAATAGGCGCAATAAAAACAATTTCTACAAAAAGTACTTATCACAATCAAATAAAAATCAGTCTTTCAGAGAGGGGGGCCTGCTTCTTTCATCTCTGGGTGTATCCTAGATACTCCCATACAAATAAAATTGTCCTGTCTGGGAAGTTGTTTATATGTCCGGACCTTTTACCTGTGGCTTGGGGTGGGGCCCTCAATGATAATAGGGCATACTTGGCAAGTGGTAATAGATTATAATTGAGAACCATAGCTGTAAACCACAAAATTCCAGACTCAAATCTCTCCTCAACTGTGAATTAACTGGATGAGCCACGATATGTCAGCTCCTCTAATATGAGGATTGTAACACTAGGTTTACAAGATTTGGGCACGCACAGTAAAAATTCTGGAAACTGATAGATAATCTATTTTACTTTTATTTATTAGGTTTTCTTGCACCCTTTCACCAGGCTGCATGATCTCCCCTCCAAATATTTCAACCTAACAACAACCCTGGTAGGTAGATTAGGCTGAAATTCATATGGTGAACATTGACCTCTGGTTTCCCCCTACAATCTTCCAGCCATTGTCCTGCTGTGGTAAGCACTGAGCATTACTCTCATTCAAATAGGCAAGGTATGTTAATGAACTGAAAGGAAATTTCCAAAAGAGTTCTTCAAACCCCACCAACTTCCATATTAAGAATTTTTTTTAATCTCTATTGAATTAAAAAGAACTTAACTGGCCAGACCATTGTTTTCTGCAAGAGAAGCTTCAGTGCATGGTACAATGAGAGATACCTGTCCAATGAAAATCTGAAAAACAAAACCGACTGCAGATAAAGACATTCTCACATGATAAAAAAAAAGATACATAGCAGCAAATTTTGTAATTGGTAATTCTTGTTTTTTTCTGTAAAGATTCATAAGGTAGGTTTAATTGTATTTAATTAGAAAAAAATGCCCACCATTATGAAGCCAAATAGGCACCATTATGAAGAGGGAGAAAGCTCTCCTATTTTGGAAGGTACGGGGTGGGGGGTGGGAGAGAGGAACAATGTTGTCTCTGTGACCGCAAAGCAGGGAGACTAATTGCTCTGCTCCCTGGGGTTCCTCTCCTCAGTAGAAGCTCAGCTATCCAATGTCACAGCTGGGGGAGGGGCCGGTTTTATATGTTCTTCAACGTGAGTCTCAACAAAAGCCCTTCACTCTTTTTCCCACAGGTGACTATATACCCGCAAAGGAGAAAATACGCTTATTTTAAAACTATCTAGATAGCGGCTACATCTGATCTCTGCTTGTCATAACCTCCCCATTTTATATGTGTGCATGTTTATAGTGGGAGGTATTGGGACTTTTCCTCAGTCAGGTCCTGCTAATTCTTACCTTTGTGCCCAAAAAAGAATAACTAAGAACTAACTGGCCTCACTTCTTTATTTGTGTGTGTGTGTGTGTATTCAGATATTTAGACCCTGCCTTTCTCCCCACAAGAGCCCCATTGCACAAAGTGGTAAAGCTGCAGTACTGCAGTCGGAGCCCTCTGCTCACGACCTGAGTTCCATCCCCAGCAGAAGCTGGTTCAGGTAGCTGGCCTCCAGGTTGACTCAGCCTTCCATCCTTCCGAGGTCGGTAAAATGAGTACCCAGCTTGCTGGGGGGAAAGTGTAGATGACTGGGGAAGGCAATGGCAAACCACCGCATAAAAAGTCCACCGTGAAAACGTTGTGAAAGCAACGTTACCCCAGAGTCGAAACCAACTGGTGCTAGCACAAGGGACTACTTTTACCTTTTTTCTCCCCACTGGGGACTCAAAGCATTTTACAAAATGATTTGATTCTCCCTTCTATTATATCCTCATGACAATAACCCTGTGAGGCAGGTTAGGCTATGAGAGAGTGACTGGCCCGAAGTCACCCAGCAAATGCAATAGGGATTAAATCTGGATCTACCAGAACCTAGTCTGACTCAACTGTACCATACTGCATCAACATATCCCATGCTACTGAATGAGATTAGAAACAACAAAGGAATGCAATCTAGAAACTCGCTTTTATATATGTATGAACAAAATGACCATCATGAATGGTGTGAGGGCTTGAGTCTCACAAGATTCCCATGGAAAAGGAAAGTACAAGGTGTCTCTGTGCCCTGTGACATATTTTTGTCGTAGACTATATGGAACCCATGCCCTACTCTGGATAGGGTTGAGACATGGAGGCAGGCAATGGCAAACCACCTCTGAATGTCTCTTATCTTGAAAACTCTATGGGGTCACCCAAAGTCAGCGTAACTTGACCCTTCCTGACCATGAGACTCATTGCATTGCTGGGTGCAATGTAATGCGTCTCCAAATGCACAATCCCATTCTGCATTCTGCAGAACTGAAAGAAGGGAGGAATAGGAGGTAGTGAGGGGCAGAAAGCAGGAACCAGAAAGGATGGGCAGAAAAAGCAGGAGCTGGGAAAAGGATGAAACAGAGTCAGTGCAGCAGGGAGGGAGGCTGGCATGGGGGGAGGGGGGGGAGAGATGGGTGGATAATGGATGGATGGAATTTGTGAGGATTTCATCTACATATGCATATATCCATCACATTTTATACCATCCTTTCTCCAAGTTGCTCAGCTCAGCACACATAGTGTGCTTTTACAACTGATATCCAGGTGACAGACATAAGTTCCCTGGAGAAAATGGCCACTTTATGGCATTAAACCCCCACTGAAGTCAGCCTCTCACCCCTTCCGAAACACCACCCTCCTCAGGCTCCACCCCCAAAATATCCAGGTACCTCAATCTGGAGCTGGCAATGCTATATTTCAGGGGTGGCCAACAGTAGCTCTCCAGATGTTTTTTTGCCTACAACTCCCATCAGCCCCAGCCAGCAAAATAGACTTAATATCATGATATATTAAATTCTACAAATCTATAGATTTGTTTTTAATGACAAAGCTAAATATTTTATTATTTTTGGTACTGTATATAGCTTGTAAACAGGCAACCTGAATTTGGGGATTTGAATGAAGTTCCTATATAACTCAAAGGACAATTAAAAAAAATCCCTGAACGAGTACATGCTTTGCTTCATTTTTTCTTCAAGAACAACAACAACAAAAAGCAACATTAGAATTTCATGCTCAAAGCCTCAAAATGATACCTGAAAACTGAACTAAAATGTTCTGAGATATTACATTCTGCTTTAAAAAATTAAATTATTTCCCCTTACTCCTTTCAAGTTCCAGCCTAGTAACTGAACTGTCTGAAAAAAGCACTCATGAATAAAACAGCTAAATCTTTCAAAAAAACACAGCTTATAATGAATAATTTATTGCCTGTCAGCATAATCTTGGCTCCCTCCTCTCTGTTATCAGTTCTGGTTTATATTTTAATTACCTGTCCCACATTTCACCGATTGATATCCCTCAATGGGATACTGGCCATTTACAACACCAAAATGGCAATAGCATTTATGTAACCCTTTCTCTCACAGGAAGAAGCCCTTCCCCTGGGACTGAGGGGCCTGAGCACCTCCAGTACAAGCAACTGAAATGAAGATACCAAAACCCAATCAGGAAAATGGCCATTTCTTTCATCTGAAGAAACAAACAGGATAAATGGCGCACCTTAACTGAATGTTCAAGAATTTAAGCATATTTAGGAAACTCCCATACAGGCTATAGCTAATCTCCAGACTAATTTCTGAGCAATAGTCATTCTCTATTACTCAGAACAAGCCAATAAGAAAGGAATTGTGGTAACAATCTGCTTTTGTTGCTGAATAGTTTGCTTTGTTGTAGACTATATTTACATTGTAAATGTAAAGCAGTTAAGGAAAACCGGCACTCAGGCAAAGGTCTCCTCAGCTCACAGCATAATCTTTGAATTGCTGCTTTTGAAATGGTTGAGTACTCTGAATGGTCTTAAAGAATTTTAAATATACATTTCCAGTAACCTGGATTTAGCAATTCAGCTGCCCAGCCAGTGTTAAGCATCTCATTTATTTCAGTGGGACAAAGTTAAGCACGTTTCTTCCCTTTTTTTGCCATCAAGTCATAGAGCTGATTTATGGTTACTCTGTAGGGTTTTCAAGGCAAGAGATGCTCAAAGGTTTGCCATTGCCTGCTTCTGTGTCACAAGCACTAGACATCCTTGTCACAAGCACTAGACATCTCCCATCGCAAATACTAGCCAGGGCTGACCCTGCTTAGCTTCTGAGAGCCATAGAGAATCAGCTGGTCCAGACAAGCCACATGCTTTGCTCTCCAATTAAAACCAACATGAATACTCTGACACTTGGCTGGACTTGTATGATGTTATGGAACATTATCCATCATTAGGGAACAAAATGGCCCATCACAGAAATGTGATCGTTGTCCTCAGGGCTCTTTTTCTAGCAGGAACTCCTCTGCATATTAGGCCACAGCCCTCTGATGTAGCCAATCCTCCAAGAGTTTAGAGGGCTCTTTGCACAGGGCCTACTGTAAACCCTAGGGAGGATTGGCTACATCAGGGGGCGTGGCCTAATATGTAGAGGAGCTCCTGCTAGAAAAAGAGCCCAGGTTGTCCTGCTTCTGTGATAAGGCATCAAGCATCAATTTGGCTTGGATTCAAATTTCACGCAAGCTCTAAGAAAGTCATGTACTACAGGACAGACTAAGAGCTGGAAAGCTGACTGGGATGAGGACCCCAAGATAAGGACATAGTGCTCAGAGGTGGGTGGCTGAAGGGTAGGGCAGAATAGGCAGTAAGATAATAATAATAATACTTAATACTGTAAGACTGTTACAGTGACTGCATTAGGAGGTTCAGATCCTCAGTCTGCCATGGAAACATGCTGGCTGACTCTGGGCTACTCACACAATTTCAGTCTCCTTTACCTTACAGGGTTGTTGTGAGAATAAAACTAAAGAGGGGAAGAATGACATTGTAAGCTACTTTGGGCCTACTCTGGGGAGAAAGGTGAAGGATAATATCTAAATGCCTTGACCTAGATTGCCTAGGTTAGCCTGATTTTATAAGATCTCAGAAACTAAGCCGGGTCAGCCATGACAAGTATTTGGATGGGAGACCTCCAAGGAATACCAGGGGTGTGATATGGAAGCAGGCAGTGGCAAACCACCTCTGAATCTCTATTTCCTTGAAACTCACATGGGGTCACCATAAGTCAACTGTGACTTGATGGCAATTTCCAACACAATATCAAAATAAATAAATGATTGATAAACCTGAGAGACAAAAAGTAGACTTTTCCAAAGAATGTTTAGTTAATCCAAGCGATCCAAAGAAAGTCTACTCAAAATCCTACTCAAGTGTCTCCTCTGGGGCCTTACTGCTCTTAGAATGCCACTTTTAGGGACTGTGGGCTTAGATGGCTCAGGGTACTAGGTTTACAAAATAGCAGTCAAGTTGCACCTTTAAGACCAACTTAGTTTTATTCAGAACGTAAGCTTTCGTGTGCTTTCTAAGCACACTTCATCAGACGAGGAATCTGGTACAGTGAGCAAAGCCACACATAGCTGGTAGAAACTAAGTTGGTCTTAAAGGTGCCACTTGACTTCTGTTTTGTTCTACTACTTCAGGCCAAGACGGCTGACTACTTGATCTAGGTACTAGGTTTAGATACCTTCAGGCCTTCTATGCTTTAATTGCATTAGAAGGGCCAACTGTACTAACTGAAGCTTCTGCTATTACAAGGCGATCCAGGTGAAAGTGGGGTTGACAGGACCTCTCTGGCAGGGGATGGGGGTAGGAATGCCTAGGGAAACTCCTGGAGATTTGGGGATAGAGCCTGGGAAGGATAGGGACTTTAGTAGGGTACAATGCCATAGAGTCCACCCTCCAAATCATCCATTTTCTCCAGGGGAACTGATCTCTATAGTCCAAAGATAAGCTATAATACTGGGGGATCCCCAGGTCCCACCTGGAGGCTGGCATTCCTAACTGGGGTAAGGGTGAAAGGGCTGAATTTCATCTCTTGAGTTGCACTTCTCAGCCAATTCTTTGGCTGCAAGCTTCTAGTCGGTGCTCAGCTTTGGCTGGATTGTGCCCATCCTGTGTGGATAATCGCCTTAAGGTGATTACTTTTAATGGGAGCTCATTACTTCAAGTGGCAATTGTCAGCCAACATGGAATACTTGGAAACACCTCGATCTTAAAAGCCTCCTTCCAAGAGGAGAAAGAGTTTAATGTTCATCACTGAGTCAAGGGCAACAATTTCTCAATAATACTGCAATAAAAATTGTGTGTGTGTGTGTAGAGCTTTTTAATGCAAACTCTTCCTCACTCTCAGCTTGGGCAGAGCTTTCTTTTCCCAGCTCAGCAAATGACTGAGTTTGAAGGCAATCACAGGTAAGATCAAAGGGCCTGAATAACCTCTACCGTCAGAATGACAAAATGCTTTCAGGCTGGGATAGGATGTGGTAGTCATTAGACTGAGGAAATGAACGATTTTGCTGAACGGACACAATGGGGACTGATTTGGAACGAAACAATGGGCCTTCACCTATTGTGAGACCGTGAGGATTTTGCAAGGTACACTGGAACACTGCTGTGGCGTTTTAAAGTTAATATGGGATGAATAAAACAATGGAAGAAATGACCCAAGCAGGGCAACTGCAGAGCAAGAGCATTGATGGGGTCAGAGTGTATTGACCTTTGGGGTTAAACAGATCAAAGGGGTTGCTGATTAGCAGAGTTGCTTTTTAAAAAAAAAATTACCGTAAAATTGGCATCTCCACAGTTATTTTGTGAAAAGTATCTGCAGGTAGCACTTGCCTGTGTGTTGTAGAAAACATAGTTTACATCCAGTGTACAAGTTTGCTTTTGGATCTCTTCAAACTGGGTATGTGCACCCTTGGAGAACCCCCCCCCCAAAAAAAGTACTGTTCCCTAATTGATTTCCATCAATTATTTATTATATAGACTTTATGCCCCTTCTCTTAACCATTGAACTCATGCTTGAAGCAGCCAACTCTTAAAACATGTTTAATGGGAAGTAACTCCCACTGCATTCCTGCTAAAGCTGCAGCCTGAAGCCAAGGCTCTTTAGCTCCATTCTGCTTAAAAGAACCCTCAAATACACTGAAAGAGAAATTATAACTTTGTACTCGCTTGTTAAATGATAAATGCGGCAAACCCTTCTGTATTGTACATGTATTGGCCTTCCCATCTTGCCTTAGGAAGAAGTGCTGGAATCCACCGTCTTTAACAAGAGCAGGTTAGAATTCCCGTCCCAGTTCAGTTTGGCTCTTACTTGCAGCTACCGTTGCAGTGGGAGGGCCCTTGACAGCAATCCTGGCAACCTCCAGAAGCAGACAGCTCAGGCAATGGGAGGGAGGGCTCACTGCAAGTTAGGGAGGACCCCAAAACCTGGTATCCCTCTCCACTGGCTACCCTGCTTGGTTGTGAGGAGAAGGCAGGAGTTAGAGAAGGCTAGATGCGGGCAAGGGGGAGAAATAAAGAAGGTCTGTGGCCTTTTAGGTGTGGGGTTGCCAGGTCCCATCTTCTCCCCAGTGGGGGATGTTACAGGAAGGCGCAGGGCGTCAATGTGATGATGTCCCTTTAAATGGTTGGGTGGAGTGGGTGCCATGTGCTCCTGACCTCCAAGCCATGAGATTGGGGCTCGTAGGGCAAGAGCCAGTGGCTCCCCACTTGAAAAGAGCAGGTGTTGCATGCTCCTACCTTAAAGTTACCAAGTCCCTCTGCCACTGTGGCAGGGGACTTCACGTTGTGCTGGGCACGTCACGTGGGGATGCTCTAGAAAGCACAGTAAAATTCTGTGGTACCATAGAGTTTTATCACGATTCCTAGAGCATCCCTGCACAATGTACCTGGCACAATAATGTCCCTTCCGGGTGATGTCATCGTGCTGTGCATGTTGTGCAGCAACAGGGCTCTTTGGTAGTGGGGATTCCCCTGGTGGCTTCCTCCCTGCTAGTGGGTTGGGGCTCCCCAAACCAGGGGATCCCCCGCCCCTGGCAGGAGCTTGGCAGCCCTATCTTGCCTTCCAAGTGGGGACTTGGGGGGTGGGGTGAAGCCAAGAGACTTTGGGGGTGGAGCTGAGAGCAAGTGTATGACAAACATGATTGAACTACAAAGAGAGTTCTGGCAATCACATTTAAAGGGATGGGGGATTTTTTGAGGAGAGGCACCAGATGCTATAGGGTATAATGGAGTGCCCAGCAGATATCCACCCCCCCACCCCCCGCTTTATGATGACCCTGAAGCAGGGGAAGGGCTTAAAAGGGAGGCTCCTGATGATGGCCAGGGAGAAGAAACTGGCTCAGCTCAGGGCTTCAGGAGTTGCTGTCCGTGGAAGAGAGGATGAAACACCCTCTCCAGGACTCACCCCTTAAGTCTCCAGGAATTTCCTAACCTGGAGTTGACAGCCCTATCTCCTTCCCTTTATCTTCCCTTCTGACTTCAACTTTCCCTCACCTTCCTCCTCTGTGCAGCCTTCACACAGGAAAAGGACAGTCATTCTCCACAATCTGGAGGAACCAAAGCAGCTTATATCATTCTCTTCTCCCCGTTTTGATCCGAACAACAGCACTCTAAGGCAGGTTAAGTTGGAAGTCTGTGACTGGTCTGAAATCACCCAGGCAGCTTCCACAGCAAGAACCTGAGTCGTGCAGACTCCACTCTGAGGCCCTAACTCGTATGCCCTCCTCAAACTCCACTACAGAATCTACAGTAATTTCCCACTAACCTGGAAAGATATCACTAAAGGCCTCTGGATGAGTGCCCCCCTTGCTGTCTTTCCAGCCACTCAAGTGAAGGCATTTGGCACTCCCCAGACCCCCCAACAACAGAGGAACTGATCTCTGCCATCTGGAGAGTAGTTGTAATTCTGAGTGATCTCCAGCCCTCATATGGAGATTGACAACAGTGGTTCTGCAGGAGGAAATTGCATTATACCAGTCTGAGGTCCCAGCCCTCTTCAAACCCCATCCTCTCTTAGGGCTGCCAACCTCTCAGTCTGAGCAGGGGTTCCCCCGGTTTGGAGGGCTTCTTCCCACCCCAAGCCAGCTGCCTGGCAGGGGAAGCAATGCCCCCAGTGGCCCCATGGGCACAGGCTGCACCTACCCCAGCCGCAAATTTGCAGCTTGTGAGGCAAGTGCACTCAGCATGGGTTCTCTGGGAGAGAATGGGAGCGGCTTGCTCCTGCCTTTCCAAACCTCAGTTGGCAGCTAGAAGGGCAGCTGAGCCCAGCGCTACCTCCTGCCTTGCCACACTTTGATCAGGGCTAGGAAAAGCAGCAGCGCCAGGCACCCACTCTCTCAGAGGGAGCAGGGGCCACTACCTCCTGCCTTTCCACATCTTGATTCGAGCTTGGAAGAGCAACGGGCAGCTGAGTCCAGCACCCGCTCTCTTAGAGAGAATGGGAGCTGCTATCTTCTGCCTTTCCAAGCCTCAATCAGGGTTTGGAAGGGTAGCCGAACCTGGCACCCACTCTCTCAGAGAGGTGAGAACTGCTTGCTTCTGCCTCTCCAAGCCTTGATCGGTGCTTGGAAGGTCTGCAGCACCAACGATTGTTTCCTCCCCAACCATTTAAAGGGAAGGTTCCTTTAAATGTTTGGGGAAACAGTGTGTGTGTACAGCGCTGTGTTGTCAGCATGATTACGTCATTCTACATGATGTCATTGTGTTAGGCTTCCCAATCCCCAGGTCCCAGCAGGGGATCCCCCGGTTTTACAGGCTTCCCCCCTCCCCCAGCCAGCTGGCCGGTGGGGGAAGCCCCACCCCCACAGTTATTATGCACCTCTATGAATGATTCCCATAGGGAATGATGAGGAATTGATCTGCAGGTATCGGGGGCTCTGGGGAGGCTGTTTTTTTAGGTAAAAGTGCCAAATTTTCAGTATAGCATCTAGTGCCTCTCCCCAAAATACCTCCCAAGTTTCAAAAGGATTGGACCAGGGGGTCCAATTCTATGAGCCCCAAAATAAGGTGCCCCTATCCTTCATTATTTTCTATGGAAGGAAGGCGTTTTAAAAGGTGTGCAGTCCCTTTCAATGTGATGGCCAGCACTCCCTTTGGAGTTCAATGATGCTTGTCACAACCTTGCTCCTGGCTGCACCCCCAATGTCTCCTGGCTCCACCCCCCAAAGTCTCCTGGCTCCACCCCCAAAGTCCCCAGATATTTCTTGAATTGGACTTGGCAACCCTACATTGTGTTGAGGGTAGCCCTGCCCCCTCCCGGAATGCCCCCCAAATTCCTCCGCTGGGGAATAGTTGAGACTTGGCAACCCTACACTCTCTAGGCCCTACCCCTTAAATCTCCAGGAATTTCCTAAGCCAGAATTGGCAACCCTGCAGCTTCTACATAGAAAAAGAAGAGAAATTGTTCACAGTGGGGGGGGGGGAGCAAACAGCTTACATCATTCTCCTCATTCTCCCCCCCCCCTTTGATCTGAACAACAAGCCTTTGGGTCCTCCTCAGGCAACCATTCTGAAGCAAGGCTGAGGGGAGAAGGGAGAGAGGGAGTGACAGGAGAGAGGCAGGAAAGACAGTAAAAGTGGAACAGCCATGCCCTCTGAGGAAACACCTGGCAGTGCAAGGCTCCCTGGCTATTTCAATGGCCTTGGAGGCTGCATGTGTGGGACGCTGTCTGTGTGGGCCATTGATAGGGTGGCAAAGGTCTGTTGGTGGTGGTGGCCATGAGGCCTTTCAGGAGGCCGCAGTAGAGTGGCAGGCCTTTTTGAGACTGGTTGACAGAGAAGACAATGAGAAGCACTGGAGATGTGTCTCTCTCTGAGGTAAGACTGCTTTGATGGTTTGTTCAAGATTCCTGGGCCTGCAGTAGGCAGGGACAGGGGAGTCAGCTAATGGAAGGCCAGAGATAATAACAGACGGTTCATTAGCCAATAATGGATACCCCACATCCAAATGAATGAGGGAGTTGGGATTTGCCATTGGCTTCCCAACCCCCCTGCCCTGCTGGGGGACCCCTGAATTAGCAGCCTAACCCCCCGCTCCCTAAAAATCTGATAGCGGGGGTGGGGGGGTGGAACGGCGTCATGTCTCTTTCCTTGCCTGGCTTCAGGATTCTCCCTTCCTCCGAGTTACAAAGACCCGCCCACCGCCGGCCTGCTATTCACTCCAGTCTGGCCTCCCTTCGTGAGGTGCATGCTGGGACTTGTAGTCCTTGCATCCTCTCACGTCTGCTGAGCATTATTCTCTATGTGGAGATTGATTCTCATAGGGTATTATGGGGAATTGATCTGGAGGTTTCGGGGGCTCTGGGGGAGCTGTTTTTTGAGGTAAAGGCACCAAATTTTCAATATAGTATCTAGTGACTCTCCCCAAAGTATCTCCCAAGTTTCAAAACGATTGGACCAGGGGGTCCCATTCTATGAGCCCCAAAAGAAGGTGCCCCTATCCTTCATTATTTCCTATGGAAGGAAGACATTTAAAAAGGTGTGCGGTTCCTTTAAATGTGATGGCTAGAACTCCTTTGGAGTTCAATTATGCTTGTCACACCCTTGTTCCTGGCTCCGCCTCGATGTCTCCTGGCTCCATCCTCAAAGTCTCCTGGCTCCACCCCCAAAGTCCCCAGATATTTCTTGAATTGGATTTGGCAACCCTAATTTGCCACCATGTCATGGGTATTACTAAATAAAAGATACAAAATCTGGCCAGAATCTCTCTCTTACTGTACATTGTTACAAGTAATGGTGCAGCTTAAAAAAGGGACATTGTAAAGGGACATTCAAGAGAAGTATCCCCCCTTTTCCTTCTGCATATTGAATGCCTACAAAATGAGGAGAGAGACTGCCAGATGAGGATTTCACAGGTAGCTCAACGTGTATACTTATTCTGTATATTAGAAAATATTTTTATACAATATATCAATTTTAACAGGCATCCTGCTGATGAAGACCCATTATCAGAGTTTAGGAATTATGTCTTGTGCAAGCAGAAATACAAGGGGAAATACATTTGACTTTACCCCAGTGAATACTATGGTCTTTTCTTGCATTTCTGCTTGTGCAAAAGCTTTAGTACAAGCCAGAAATTTGGCTTGGATTTGACTCATAATTGTTAGATACCCCTATATATGAAGCATCTTTAATGCTTATGCTTCTTCTCCTTCTCTTTCTCCTTCTTCCTCCCCCTCCTCCTTCTCCTCCTAAACATTTTGTTATGATTTGGAACACTAGAAATAAATGCCGTGCTAGAAGAAACGCTTGCGCATAATGTATTCTGTGATGCCCCGGAGCACATGGTTAGGAAAATTCTTAGAGATCCTGAGATTGCTTTGAAAGTTTCTAGAAAGCCAGCTTTATAGAAAATACCTGAGAATCCCTCAGAACGGCATAATTTCAGACCTCACAGACCAAGAAAGTACTCAAAGTAAATGCCAAAGTCCTGAAGGGATCATTTATATGGAAATTTAGCACTGTTCAAGAGTCTGGGATTCCTTACAGAGCTGACTCCCCTCCCCCTTACCCAGAAGACTTGTAAAACCTTATGCAATTATGTAACCTGGGGAGGAGAAGGAGGCTTCGAAATTATAGGGTTACAATCCTGTGCACTGTTACAGATGGGCAAGTGCTGCTGAAATTAAAGGTGTTTATGCATGCATAACATTGTGCAGGATTGCAGCCATAGATGGCAATGAAAATATAGATTCACGATAGAAGAATTAGCAGGAATATGACTATTGCCAGCATGTTAATTTATCCATATAGCTGTTGGGGCTGGAGATGGCATCTTACTCTGGGGTTTAAAAACAAACAAACCTGAAGACATAGCCAGAGCCACTAAAACCAAAGGAACGTTTGCCATGGCATCTGAGGGATGTAGACCACACCAGTCAAACACACAGTACATACAAGGCGACAAACGGATTTTAATGATATGGTTCCACCACCGCAAAACTGGCACCCATGATGTCAAATCATAAATCAGCTGCTAGACATACCGAAGTCAGCAACTGGGTGCAGCTATTTTGTACCTGGCAGTAGGGTGACCATAATGTCTGAAGGCCAGCCAGGGACACCTTGGGAGGGAAGGGGGGAGGCAGGGGTGCGCGCGCTTCGCGCGTGCGCCGCCGGAAACAGGAAGTGACGTCACCTCTGGTGACGTCACTTCCGGTGATGTCATGCCACCGCCGGAAAACAGGAAGTGACACCACTTCCTGTGACATCATTTCCCCGCGTCACCTGCCGGAAACGGGAAGTGACATCACTTCCTGTGACATCACTTCCCCCAAATGACATCATTTCCCCCAAATGCCACTGCCGGAAACAGGAAGTGACTTCACAGCACTTCCTGTGACGTCCCCAAAAATCCCCCAAATATCACCGCTGGAAACAATTTTGTTCTCAAATCCTGTATATACTTCATCAGTATATGGGATAAGGCACTTTCTCAACTGTGCTGCATAATGCAGCCTATTTATTTTGTCCTGTTGGCTCTGTTGGCTCTATCTGCGCCACCTTCATCACTTTCGGGGTGTGGATCCCCCAGTGGGGTGGTCTCCCGACTCCCTCCGCCGGCTGTTTCTGATAGCCCTGCGCCCCCTCTTTCATTTGATATGTGTCCCGTGCGGGTGCCACCCTCCCGCCGGGAGATGCTGCAAAATGAGCTCCCTTGAGGCTTATGGCGGCAGGGCTCGGGGGAAGCGAGCTAGACTGCTGTTCTTTTGAGGGGTTATAGAGTGTTTCGAGCCCGTCCCTGTGGCATCGGTCCCATCATTGTGGAACCCAGGGGGTCGGCGCAGCGGCCCGCCGAAGCAGCCTGTCACTAATAACACAGGTCGAGATGCAGGACAGGAACCCGGAAGTGACCGACAGGCTGCTTCAGGGGGCCGCTGCGCCGGCCCCCTGGGCCCTACAATGATGGGACCGATGCCACAGGGACGGGCTCGAAACACTCTATAACCCCTCAAAAGAACAGCAGTCTAGCTCGCTTCCCCCGAGCCCTGCCGCCATAAGCCTCAAGGGGGCTCATTTTGCGGCATCTCCCGGCGGGAGGGTGGCACCCGCACGGGACACATATCAAATGAAAGAGGGGGCGCAGGGCTATCAGAAACAGCCGGCGGAGGGAGTCGGGAGACCACCCCACTGGGGGATCCACACCCCGAAAGTGATGAAGGTGGCGCAGATAGAGCCAACAGAGCAAACAGGACAAAAATAAATAGGCTGCATTATGCAGCACAGTTGAGAAAGTGCCTTATCCCATATACTGATGAAGTAAATACAGGATCTGAGAACAAAATTGCACCAGAAGACACAAACACAAAGCTCCCTTACACTGAATCAGTGCTTGGGTCCACCAAAGTCAGTATTGTCACACAAAGAACATAAGAGAAGCCATGTTGGATCAGGCCAATGGCCCATCCAGTCCAACACTCTGCGTCACATAAGAACATAACAGAAGCCCTGTTGGATCAGGCCAGTGGCCCATCCAGTCCAACACTCTGCGTCACATAAGAACATAAGAGAAGCCCTGTTGGATCAGGCCAGTGGCCCATCCAGTCCAACACTCTGCGTCACATAAGAACATAAGAGAAGCACTGTTGGATCAGGCCAGTGGCCCATCCAGTCCAACACTCTGCGTCACATAAGAACATAAGAGAAGCCCTGTTGGATCAGGCCAGTGGCCCATCCAGTCCAACACTCTGCGTCACATAAGAACATAAGAGAAGCCCTGTTGGATCAGGCCAGTGGCCCATCCAGTCCAACACTCTGCGTCACATAAGAACATAAGAGAAGCCCTGTTGGATCAGGCCAGTGGCCCATCCAGTCCAACACTCTGCGTCACATAAGAACATAAGAGAAGCCCTGTTGGATCAGGCCAGTGGCCCATCCAGTCCAACACTCTGCGTCACATAAGAACATAAGAGAAGCCCTGTTGGATCAGGCCAGTGGCCCATCCAGTCCAACACTCTGCATCACATAAGAACATAAGAGAAGCCCTGTTGGATCAGGCCAGTGGCCCATCCAGTCCAACACTCTGCCTCACATAAGAACATAAGAGAAGCCCTGTTGGATCAGGCCAGTGGCCCATCCAGTCCAACACTCTGTGTCACATAAGAACATAAGGAGGGAGGGAGGGAGGGAGGGAGGGAGGGAAGGAAGGAAGGAAGGAAGGAAGGAAGGAAGGAAGGAAGGAAGGAAGGAAGGAAGGAAGGAAGGAAGGAAGGAAGGAAGGAAGGAAGGAAGGAAGGAAGGAGGGAAGGGAGGGAAGAAAGGAAGGAAGGAAGGAAGAAAGGAAGGGAGGAGGGAGGGAAGGGAAGAAGGAAGGAAGGAAGGAAGGAAGGAAGGAAGGAAGGAAGGAAGGAAGGAAGGAAGGAAGGAAGGGAGGGAGGGAGGGAGGGAGGGAAGGAAGGGAGGGAGGAGGGAGGGAGGGAGGGAAGGAAGGGAGGAGGGAGGGAGGGAAGGAAGGAAGAAAGGAAGGAAAGGAGGAGGGAGGGAAGGAAGGAAGGGAGGAGGGAGGGAAGGAAGGAAGGGAGGAAGGAAGGAAGGGAGGGGGGAGGGAGGGAGGGAAGGAAGGAAGACCGCCCCCTCCCGCCAGCCCCCCCCTGCTTTCGGCCCCCACCCTCCCTGCTTACCTTCTTCCAGGGCGGGTGACGGCCTCTCCTCCCGGCGGCTGGTGCTGCTGGCGAGGCTGGCGGCGGCTGCGGAGGCCGGGGAGGGCCTCTGCTGGTCTCTGGAGGACCTCCAGCGACCAGCGCCGGCATCTCCGCGGCCTCCGCGGGTCGGCGCTGGTCGCTGGAGGCCCTCCAGAGTCTCTGGAAGGCCTTCCGGGACCAGCACCGGCTGCTGCGTGGCCTCTCCGCGGCCTCTGCTGGTCGCTGGAGGCCCTCCAGAGTCTCTGGAGGGCCTCCAGCGACCAGCGGAGGCCGCGGAGAGGCCTTCGCTGGTCGGCGCTGGTCCCGGAAGGCCCTCCAGAGTCTCTGGAAGGCCTTCCGGGACCAGCGCCGGCTGCTCCGCGGCCTCTCCGTGGCCTCCGCTGGTCGCTGGAGACCCTCCAGAGTCTCTGGAGGGCCTCCAGCGACCAGCGGAGGCCGCGGAGAGGCCTTCGCTGGTCGGCGCTGGTCCCTGAAGGCCCTCCAGAGTCTCTGGAAGGCCTTCCGGGACCAGCGCCGGCTGCTCCGCGGCCTCTCCGCGGCCTCCGCTGGTCGCTGGAGACCCTCCAGAGACCAGCGGAGGCCGCGGAGAGGCCTTTGCTGGTCGGCGCTGGTCCTGGAAGGCCCTCCAGAGTCTCTGGAAGGCCTTCCAGGACCAGCGCCGGCTGCTCCGCGGCCTCTCCGCGGCCTCCGCTGGTCGCTGGAGACCCTCCAGAGTCTCTGGAGGGCCTCCAGCGACCAGCGGAGGCCGCGGAGAGGCCTTCGCTGGTCGGCGCTGGTCCTGGAAGGACCTCCAGAGTCTCTGGAAGGCCTTCCGGGACCAGCGCCGGCTGCTCCGCGGCCTCTCCTCGGCCTCCGCTGGTCGCTGGAGACCCTCCAGAGTCTCTGGAGGGCCTCCAGCGACCAGCGGAGGCCGCGGAGAGGCCTTCGCTGGTCGGCGCTGGTCCCGGAAGGCCCTCCAGAGTCTCTGGAAGGCCTTCCGGGACCAGCGCCGGCTGCTCCGCGGCCTCTCCGCGGCCTCCGCTGCCACCGCCGCCGGGCCCCGCGCGCGGGCGGGGAAGGCGGCGAGTGAGGGAGGGAGCGTCCCTGCGCGTGTGCAGGGGCCCTGCGCATGCGCAGTGACGCTCCCTCCCTCACTCGCCGCTTTCCCCGCCGGCGCCCGCGGCCCACCGCCTCCTGGGCTGGCTAAACCGGGACCTCTAAATGGTCCCGGTATAGCCAGCCCGGGAGGCGGGAATAGGGGGCCAGAACCGGGACATTCCCGGGCGCCCGGGACGGTCTGGCCACCCTACCTGGCAGAAATCTGGCTTCTCTTTCTTTAGCTTAGTGTTCACTTTCGTCTGGTGGATGGAGGATGGTTGCAAAAGAAAGAAAGAAAGAAAGAAAGAAAGAAAGAAAGAAAGAAAGAAAGAAAGAAAGAAAGAAAGAAAGAAAGAAAGAAAGAAAGAAAGAAAGAAAGAAAGAAAGAAAGAAAGAAAGAAAGAAAGAGAAATGGCATGCATGCCCTTGATATTCAGAACTGGAATGTCTGCTAGAGATACGTTTTTGATACTTGCATTATTTCACAGTTAGAGAATCGGAGTGCATATGATACTGGATAGTTGGTACACTGCATGTCAAGATGCTGTTTCGGAACAGGCTTGTAATTATAAGGTTTTGGTGCTAAAGTCCTGGCTTCTAATTATTGCAAAAAAATGTGCATATAGTTTTCATTGGTTTAAGCACAAGTCCAGAACCCATGGGCAAAGCAGAAACCACTTTCCTTCAAAACATGGAGAAGTTTCACAGAGCCCACTCTCACTACGTATGTCTTCTCACACTTCACTCACACAAACACTGTGCTTTTGACTTCCCCTTAACACTTCTCCTTCCCAATGGTCATTCCACCATCCATACTGCATCCCCCTATTCTCTCCATGTTTTGTCCATTGCTCCATTATCATTCCTTAGCCCAGCCTGCATGTCAGCCCATCAGCCACACCTTTCCCTTCTCCTCCCCATCTCTTGCTCTTTGTTTTCCCTATCATAAGCCCCTTATTTTTTCTCCCATAGGGCGTTTTCCCACAGAGCTTACCGCGGAGCGACGTCCTGCTTCACTGCGCAGCATCTGCACGGATTTCCCACCAACTGCTCCGCAGAACCAGGAAGAGCCGCAGCTTTTGCGTCGCTAACATAAACTGGTTTTTAGTGGTTTACATTTGTGACGCAAAAGGCCCGGCACTTCCTGGTTCTGTGGAGCAGTTGGTGGGAAATCCGCGCAGACGCTGTGCGGTGAAGAGGGACGGCCCTCCATGGTAAGTTCTGTGGGAAAACGCCGTGTTCCCTTCCTCCCCTCCTTAGAACTTTCCATTGTGTTGCACACTTCCTATTTCTGTGCTTCTCTTCCAATGACACTGAGATCAGATGCCAATTTGGTTTGATGTTCTCTGGCCACATCTAATGCCTGTTTCTTGTTGGTATTGTTCTACCATTTTCTGTTTTCTTTCTTCACATAGTAACCCCATTCTTTGGTGGTCTCCCATCTGAGAATCAAGTACTGGCTGTGGCCAACCACCTCTGTTCATCTTCTGCCTGGAATGCCCCATGGAAGGGGCTGGCATGAGTCAGTTGCAATTTGACAGCAAGGTCTTCATTAGTCATTTGTTTACTTACTTCATGTATAGCCTGCTTTTCTTGTGGGAACCCGAGAAAGGCTACAAAATGTAGCAACAATTCAATCAGACAGCAAAGACCTTCAGTACACAAAGCAGTAGGACTAGAATTAGAGAATCAGAGAACAATGCCAACAACAACAAAAAACTGTCTGAGGCATGATGCAGATAGTGAATTACAAGGTAGAAGTCAGTAAGATCTTAAAACAGCCAGGCAATAGTGTCAATGACTCTGATCCAGGAATTCTCATATACAGCATAGAGTGATCATCCTTAGTACTAACACTTCTGACAACGCTTTTTCCACTTCGGAAGCAGAGTGGCAAGGTGATAGAGTGACAAGATATCTTCTATAACTTAAGAAAGGGATATAGGACAAGCTGTCTATCAACTGGCGCATGTACAACCCTGTTTCAGGTTAGGTACAGGATAAGGAACTGTGTGTGAGAGTATGTGTGTGTGTGTGTGTGTGAGAGAGAGAGCTGTCAAGTCGCTTTCAACTTATGGTGACTGGCTAGGAATGCCAGTTTCCAGGTGGAGCCTGAGGATCCCCTGGAATTACATTTCATCTCTAGACTAGACAGATTGGTTCCCTTGGAGAAAATGGATGCTTTGAAGGATGGACTGTATGGCATTGTGCATCACTGTGGTCCCTGTCCTCCCTAGGATCTATCCGCAAATCTCCAGGAGTTTTTGGCAACCAAACTCCATCTGGCAACCTACCCTCCAAACCCCTCCCCCGCTCGACTGGGCAACTCTACTATGAATTCATGACCTCCAGAAACACCCTATCATTAACAGCCTTGCTCAGGAACTAGATTAGGAGGCACCAGGTTCCTTGCTTGGGAACTAGCTAAGGAGCAAGAAAATGATATTTCCTGAGTGCTGAATATAAACTGAAATGTTTTGCAACACATTTTTTGTGAGCATGGAAAGCAGTTTAGAAAGCAGAAGCATCTCTGCATCATAATTGCCTTTGCTGAATCTGAGTGACCATGGCCCCCCATCTTCTATCCTTACCCACAAAAGCTTATCAAGTTATGGGTGTGCCCATTCCCTGATGTGCATGTCCAGTTGATTTCCCTAGGTGTGTAGTAACTAGTGGTTGGTTCACAAATGCACATAAATCACTTGTGTTCCCAGCATTTGATGAAGGGAGCTGAATGTGTAAGCTGACTAAGTCACTGAAAATCACAGAACTTGAGATAGCAGCTGATATGAAAATTTCATTAGGCATTAGGTCTGGGACCATACATTCACACATTCAGATAATTATTTAATGTTATGCTTATCAGCTGAGAAACATACCAGCATGAACTAACTATGCAATCCCAAGTTAATGGTGAGAATAATAGCAAGATCAGAGAAATGGGGCTTCCTTCCTTGCTAGAAGAAGACAAAATGTTCACCTGAAACAACTAGTTGGTAATATAATATTTGAAAGGGGTTTAATGGACACTAAAAAGAGAGAGACAAATACTCAGTTATCTGCTCTAATTTATGTCTCAATGTCTTTGCAATTAAAAAATGAACCCAAAGCCACGTAAAATAATTTAAACCAAAACATCAAAGTATTACATTAAAATATTAATTAAAACATAATTAAATTATAACCAGCAGAGATGCAGTAATTTTTTTTTTAAATGTCTATCCGCTTAACCACTGCTGAAATCATACTGAAAAACAGGATTTAACCAGCCTTTGGAAAGACAATCAGAAGAAAGCCAAATGAAGCTCCCACACATTTCACAGCTCCATGGCTGTTGACACAGGGGCAGGCCCTGCTTCTCTTGGAGGACAATTTGCCTCCATGTGGGGTAGATCACTAAACATAGTCTATTAGCTGAGCTAAAAATTTTGAGAGGGCCATGTGGCAGGTGGCACTTCCTGAGGTAATCAGGATCTAGGAAATTTAGGGCATTCAAAACAAAAACAAGCATCTTGAATAGAGCCTGGAAACAGATCAATCAACACAGGTCAACAGATCAGTCAACACTTTGGAGAGGGGGACAAGTTGCATTAAGAAACTGAAGTTGCTCTCACCCCTAACTGTACTGTTGATCTGAGTTGTCTACTTCTAGTTCATTGTTGTGCTTTAAGATCTGTGTTTTGGGGCAGCTGAATTTTGAATTATGTGGATTAATTTTTTTAGAATAGTATTGTTCCATTTTATTTCTAATTTTTTACTACATTTGGAAGCCACTTCACACATAGTAGAAGTAGGGTACAGTTTTTTTTAAAAAAGAGGAATGCCAACTTGGACTGGCCCAACCATTAATAAAGCAATAGCATTTTGCACTAGCCTTGCCCTTCTGCCTCACATAGAAAGCATTATACTTATGAAATACAGAAGTCACCGAAGTAAGGCTTACATAAGCTGAGTCCCCATTCTACAGCAGCAGGTATAGCTACAATAACTGCAGAAGTGACTCAGGGGTACAGTGACTACCTCAGAATTTGTTTATTTATTATATTCATGGACCTCCTTTCTTGTTGAGACTCAAGGTGGAAACCAGGAACACTGAACTGATCCAACAGTATCCCCAGACAAAAATGATGATCCTTCTGGGATAGTCATCTGGAATAGGCATCTTCTTCAAGAAATGATTTACTATGATCTTGACTATTATTGACTCTGTCTTATTTTAATTAAATGTATTCAGTCTAATCTAGTCCACCAGATCCCCTATATATGTATTCAAGATTTCAACGAAAAGGAGAAACAAAGCTAATGGTGCTAGATCTTAAAATTCAGGACTACTTTGTTCACTGGTTTAAAATAAATGTTCAATAACATGGAAGACAAAAACTAAACCTTGATGAGTTCTATAACTCATGATACAGGACAGAAAAAGAGGCTCCCAGCAGGCCTGTAGCCAGAAAATTTTGGGTGGAGGGACCCAGATGAAAAAAAATTGGGGGGGGGCACAGGGCTTGGCTGCTTCTTCCTGGTTCTGCTTTCGACCTCCACCTGCCCCTAGGTGAGGATCACTTCCCCCTACTACTCAAGAGAAAGCCCATGCCTGCCTGAGCAGCCTGCAGCAGGCCAGAGTCGAACTGTGGGGTGGAGGGGAACGGGGGGGGGGGGGAATGCTAACAGGGAAGAAGCCCACCCCAACCTTGTCACACCTAGCATGCACATTTGCAGCGCTCCTACAAAACTAGTTACATTGAAGGATCAGAAGTGACTAATTTTCAGTATGCTACGGCAGGCAGCTAAAATCCTTGTACCAAAAAATGATGCTTTCCCCCATGAATCGCTTGGCAGTCCGCGCAATGGTCAGCCGCTTACAGAAGTGTGATGGACCATTGATGGGCGGCGTTTAGGCTCCTCTTGGTCTCCCCCTTTGCTCAGGCAGTAACATTTGTTACTGCTCTCAGCCCTCTAAGAAAGTCGGGTTGGAACGTGGTATTATAGCAGGGAGGAGCAAGATATCGTGGTGTGTTTCAGTCCTCAGCAAAGTCGCTGTCATTTTAACTAAGTCGCCAGTGCTGAGTGACAGCTGCCAAATAGTCATGCCATGCTGAGCAGACTTTCATTTGTTGCTGAGGGCTTCAGGAAGGACATAACTCTCCCCCCCCCTTTAGGATGCAAGTTGTTTGGCCCAAAAGGCAACCAGTTCCTCCTTCAGCTCGCTTGCCTTTCCAGATCTTTGCTGCCGCCACCTCAGAGGCAGAGGACAGATTGGGAAAGGGCCTGTGGTAGCATGATCCCAAGATGTCTGTGGCGTTCGCAGCCCCTAGGTGTTTCGCTCTCTCTCTCACTCTCCCCTTTGCTCTCTTTTGCTGTCTGTCTTTCTCTCGCTTCCCCCCCCCTGCGCTGTTGCTCTCTCTCTCTTTCTTGCTCACTCTCTCATTGCCCCCCCCCCTTTTAACTCGGCTTCACCACCTCCAGGCACTGCTCGAAAAGAAAGTGCATCGGGTTCCTAGAGGGCGGCTCCAATGGAGGAGCCCTATAGAGGGAAGGGGGGTTTAAACAGAGGGGCTCTTTCCCCCTGCCCCTAATGTAGCTACGGGCCTGGCTCCCAGCAGTACATTTTTGAATCTACATTCCAGGAAGAAGAACCATAATATGATGTGATGTCTACAATTCCCAGTCTAGAAAGACAACCCAAAAGTCTGAAGGTATCAAAAGCTGCTGAGGAATATGGGGGCTCATGGTCACATTCCCCATTACTGTCCTGATGCATGCTATCCATGAGAACAATGAAAGTAGTATCAGTTGTGCACCAAGATTAAAATGGATTCAGACAATCAGTTTCATCCAAGAATGTGTACAGTTATCCAATCACCAACCAGTCAAGAACCCATATGGATAAAGGCAGATTTGAGGCTGGTGTATAATTGCTTAGATCAGCAGGATTAAGAAATAGACCTAGATACTACCTTTTCAAAATTGGCTGGTACACAGCCCATTAGCAATGATGCTTCCACTGCATCGTGAACAGCTGGCTAGTCTTTGCCTAAGTAGAAGCAATCAGGGACATGGGTTGAGATGACAAGATGTGGCCCAAACTATGCAAACTACTTTCTCTTTCTTTCTTTCTTTCTTTCTTTCTTTCTTTCTTTCTTTCTTTCTTTCTTTCTTTCTTTCTTTCTTTCTTTCTTTCTTTCTTTCTTTCTTTCTTTTTTGTATTTTAATATCTATATTTACAAGTGTTCATGTGTGAGTGCGCATCTAGAAATCATGGCAACCTCTGGTGGCTGACCCCTACTGGGGGCATAGAGGATATTCAGAGAGGTGGCTGAATAAAGCCTGCCCCATCCTCTTGACTGCTGGTATTCCAAGGAGATACTTCCATCCAAACACTTGCCAGAGTCAACCCTGCTTAGCTTCCAAGATCTGAAGAGATCGGCTTGCATGGGTCAGGGTCTATTCAAAGTACTTTCCTGGTATCTCCCAATGAAATCACTCAGAATTCATCCAAACATTTGTGACTGACAACAGCACTTAAGGGGACTTTCAATACTGAAGTCAACCTGGTGTCCAAATCAGAACTGATGTGAGCAATTTTATCCTCAAAATGCTTTGCAAGTATACCTCTGAACTAATTATTGTAAGCTGCCTGGAGCCCTGCCTGCAGGGGAGGGCAGGATAAAAATCTAACAAAATAAACAAATAAATACATACATAGATAAATAAAGCTAAAAACGATCCCAAGATTATAACTAGATTTTCCACCACTCACAGTTTCTATGTTTAAGATTTTTAAGACATTGAAGTGCTACAGAAAATCCTTCCTATGTCTGAAAAGCTTGTGGGATGCCTAATGTTTGTAATTAGTAATAAATCAGAACAACTACACTGCAGTTGTCTAGCCCAGAGCCTCTCCAGCTCTGACTTCAAACTGTGTGTATTAAGTCTTCACATAGCATTTAGATAAGTTGTTTTTAAATGGAGGGGCTTTAGTGTTTTAAAACTGTAATATGGGAAGTCTCCCAACACTGTCAAAGAAGGCCAGTAAATTTTAAAAGAATGGAGCAGAAAGAGAGAAGAACAGAATGGGAAGAAAAGGAAAGTATTCAGTGTCAAATTTAACTGCAAGTTCAACTGGAAGACAATGATCCAGACAAACCTTGATCTGGATCTTGATTTGGGCTCTAATCATTTGAATGGGAGTGAATTAACACATTTAATTCTCCCAGTGCATTAAAGTTCTTGTTGGGTGCAATTCAAGTGATGTTGAGTACAATGGGACGTTAAGGAGTTTAATGAGGCTGGGATTGTGCCCAATAGGACCTGATGGCCAGATCATTACAAATCAGCTCTCTGCTACCCCCCTTTATACATTTTCTACACTGCAGATTTGTGAGCTTGAAAGTCCCTTCTGTAATTTCATAGATCTGTCTAGCAAAGTATTAACCAATGTGAGTTTCTTTTCTTCAGAGTATATTACAAATTTTAAAAATAAAACATATATATGTGAGTGTTTTATTTTATATTTTATAACATATGTAACTAATATGGATGTGCTAACACACAGAGAAAACATCTTTGGATAGGGTTGCCAAGTCTAATTCAAGAAATACCTGGGGACTTTGGGGGTGGGGCCAGGAGACTTTGGGGGTGGAGCCAGGAGACATTGGGCCGGAGCCAGGAGCACGGGTGTGACAAGCAGAATTGAACTCCAAGGGAGTTCTGGCCATCACATTTAAAGGGACAGCACACCTTTTAAAATGCCTTCCTTCCATAGAAAATAATGAAGGATAGGGGCACCTTCTTTTGGGGCTCATAGAATTGGACCCCCTGGTCCAATACTTTTGAAACTTGGGGGGTATTTTGGGAAGAGGCACTAGATGCTATACTGAAAATTTGGCACCTCTACCTCAAAAAACAGCCCCCCCAGAGCCCCCGATACCTGCGGATCAATTCCCCATCATTCCTTATGGGAATTGTTCATGGAGGTGCATAATGGCTGTGGGGGTGAGGCTTTCCTTGCCGGCCAGCTGGCTGGGGGAGGGGAGAAGCCTGTAAAACTGGGGGATCCCCTGCTGGGACTTGGGGATTGGGAAGCCTATCTTTGGAAGCTACAGTTTTTAAAATGTGTAGTGCAAGTGTGAGATGATCCACAGAAATAAATGTGCAACTGTTATGCATGTACTGTGTGGTATCCAAACATGCTTTCTCATTAGCTTTCTGTTGTAGGGATACTGCATTTTCTTAACACTCCGAACATATTGGGTTAGATCCAGCAGAAAAGTTCTGCTAAGAGAAGGGAGGGGAATTTTCAACAATTTCCCCTTCCCACAACAGGTCTTTGATGCCTTCCTCCTGCATGCTATTATTGGGGGTCCCCTGGAGCAATTTTGTGCTGAAGTGGGATGAGGGTAGGCATATTGAGGGAAATGCTCCCACTCTCCCCCCTGGTTTCTTGCATTTGTTTCTAGTGGGAGTACACTGTAGAATGTGGGGCAAAGGGGTATCACAAGCACCTATTGTCCAGTGCCCGTGTTGTTTCTAGTGACAGGTGATAACAGTAATCCTCCCCGTGTCCAAACCAAGCCAATTAGCAAATACAAATGCACACATAAAATCCAACTCCATTAACATTTTTTTTTAAGAATTATTTTGTTCATACATCGAACCCCCCCCCCCAAAAAAAAATCAGCGTTATTCTCATTGTAGCAAGGCACTCTTCCCCTCTTCTTTATATAATTTAGGAGTGGGAGTGAGAAGCACTTGTTGCCCCCTATAGATTGGCTCAGGATAATGGAGATAAAAACTTGGAAAGGCCAAATGGGCATTTCCTGTTTCAAAGGTGTATAAGATGCTGTTGGGCCTCTCCTTCTGAAAGGCAGCCCTCTGCTATTTTGCAAACACACACTCTGGCCTTGCCAAAGGATCAGACATTCCATAAATCTACTGCAAGTCCCATTTACAATGCTTTCAGGGTCGACAGCAGGGATCATAAAAAACTGTTTTATCATTTTTTGGTTGTTTGTAAAAGGACAAGGAGGGAGGGAGGGAGAGAACCAACCCCAAAGAGTACCTAGTATATCTAGCTGTTGGTTTATATGATCATTCCACAATTCACCTGAAGGGACATCCTTGCAGCTTTTAAGCTACCCCTTGGATTTGTTTTATTTCCAGGCAGTTATCTTTACAGCTTAAGAAACAGGACTTTACCCCACCCATCCTCCTTTATTTATTTATTTTTTAAAAAATGCGCACTGTGAACCCTTTGAAATGTGCTGGCTCTTGTTGCCCACTAGAAGAAGAGGGTGAATGCCACATATCTAATTGTGTGTCTCCACAGAAACTTTCCTCTAATTCCTGGTTGCTAACCCACATTCTTTAAGTCCTCTGGCCCCTTTCCCAACACTCCTTCTTCTGTCTCACAAAGAAAAGAATTTGCTTTCTTTTCCTCTACTCCCTTGCCCCCTCCTCCCGTCCAAGGTCTTTTCTCATTTCAAAGCAAGCTACTTGAATGACTATTCAGTATGTGCCGAATGAGGCCTCTCCACAACACGATGCTATAGTAAAAAGCCATGTGTGCTTATAAAGGCCGCTTGAATGCTGCCCTGCCCTGGGTAGCCCAGGCAGCATACACAGTCCCCTGACCTAGCCATCTGTATGCAAATCTCTGCAGACTAAGTAAACTTTCATAAAAAAAGAAGTTCTTGCCTCTCTTTCTGTGTGTTTAGCAATTATTGGGGCACATTGGTGCTTTGTCATTTGGTATTACGCTTTGTGTACAGAGAAGACTCCCTGGCACCTGCACTTGGGGGTGGCAGATGGCAGCTCTTGGCAGCCATGCGGTGGTTTCCTCAATGTAGCCTTGCCTAAGCCACAAACTGGCATCTTTTATTTCTTTATGTGGCTACTGAGGAGAAAGGATTAGTAGTAGATTACCAGTAGCCTATCAGGGCATTTAAGAGGGGAGGAGGGAGGGAAAGTATTGAAATCTGAAGAATGTTTTACACAATAACTGGGGGGGGGGGGCAGGAGGAGGGAAGGCTGGTTCAGGAGAGATTGACATCAGCACAGACATTACCTTTGCCATGAACGATCTTAAAAGTAAACACTGACAACTCTGAGTGACCCAAACGGAACAGCTCTGCTTTTGTGGCCAAATCTGACTTGTGCTGAGAATGATGGAGTACACATCGAGGGCTGAAACTGGCCATCCATCTTCACATCCAAAGATGAAATATTAGCAATGCATAATTTACATTTCACTGTGAACATCTTGGGTCCTTCAAGCTCTCTCCCATTGATGATGTCTTCTGTTACCTCAAACGCTTTTAGTCACTATAGCAACTTAGCCCCCCCAGCTAAGTCATTCAAAATTCATCCATTTCCTGAGGGAATAAAACACTTCCTCTTCCCCCCCCTCTTTGTTTTGATTCCAATGAGGAGGTCCTAGCCTTCCTCCTGAACCAAGTTGTGTGATCTCTGTCCCTATGTGGTCATGTGGTGCGGTGACTGACTGTCCCATAAACAAATCCCTTTAGTGAGGAGGCAGACTTAAGAAGGGGTGCAAATGCTTCAGGGTCTCCTGCTTCAATCTTTTTATATCTGTCAGGCTATACATACAAAGCCCCTGCCACTGCCCCCCTCCCTTAGCTGTAGGAAAGGGGAGAGTCCAAGAGGACAGTTAATGTACTACATGCACACAAGCAATGAAATACTTGGCCAGAGACAATCACCCATACAGAAAACTGAACTGAACACTTCCTCCAGCGCTTGGTTTCATCCAGGGTCTTTGATTTATGAATAGTCTGAATGCACTAATATGATAGTCATCCCAGGAGATGAAATCCACTGCAGTTCTAAAGGAACAGGCTATCTGCGTTTATCAGAGCTGGGTTTAGCTGTCCTCCAGAAGAGGGCAATAGTGCGTGATAAGGTTATATGGAAAGAGCTTAAAGTATCTTCTACTGTCTCCAAAAGATTTGCTCTTTTCTGAGGCAAATCTAGAGTTTTAAGGAAGACTCCTCTTTGGATTTGCTTGTACAGTTACTGTCCCAATAGCAGATACAATCTGAAAAGCATACGGAAATACCAATGCAATGTTTTTTCATTCATGGTATTTCTTGTACATGTTTATATATTTTTTCTTTAAAAACTAGTTAGTAAACACCACTGGTTTGTTTTATCATGCCCAAAGAATAACACACAGAAGCCTCTTGCCCCAGAGAGACGTTTCTACACGCACAGTACTTTGTTTAACCCATTTAGTTTGGCAGACTGGGAGCAGGCTAGAACCGCAAACCAATGAGCATAAGAGGAAATGCTGTTTCATTTCAATGTACTTGAGATTTTTTTCCGTTGAAATACAACCTTGGAGAAAGAATGGGGGAAAGGGACATTAAGCACATAAAAGTATAGCAGCTAAGAGAGCCAGTTTGATGTAGTGGTTAAGTGTGTGGACTGTAATCTGGGAGAACGAGGTTTGATTCCCCACTTCTCCACATGCACCTGCCGAGTGACCTTGGGTCAGTCACAGTTCCTGAAAGAGCTGCTCTCTCAAGATGTTACTTAGGTGTTACTTGACTCCTGCCTTGTTGCGGGGAGAGGAAAGGAAAAGAGATTGTAAATCACTCTGAGACTCCTTCAGGTAGTGAAGGGTGGGATAGAAAACCAATCTCCTCATCTTCTTCCTTCTTCTTTAAAAACAACAACAGTAAACAGCATAAACAAGCCAAACAGTCTGAAGAATTGTCAAAGATTAGGAGATGGAAGTATGGACCAATGTGTCATAGCAATTAAAGTTCCAGACAGTGATGTGGGACATCCATATTTAATTCCCCCCTCTGCCATGGTATCTCACAGGATGACCTTGAGCAAGTTACTCTTTCTGAACCAAACCTATTTCATAGGGTTGTTGTTGCTGTGAGGATAAAATGGAGGAGAGGAGAATTAAATAATTATGTTGTATGTCAGTTTGTGTCCCCCCAGGGGAGAAATGCAGGGTATGGATATCTAAATAAATAACTTCCAGACCCCTTAATGTCCCAAGATTTGAGAAAGGTAGATTCATAGAAAAGTAAACTACAGTGAGGCCTCAAGATATAATGATGGCTGCTTAGTTATCTTTAAATATGGATTAGACAAACTCACTGAGGACAACTCCATCAGTAACTATTAACAGTGGCTGAGTGGCACCTCAATTTACTTTAAATTCTGTTTGCTAGGGCACAGCATCAGAAGGAGCCCTTGGTATCCATGCTCTGTTTCTGGGGTATTTGGATGACTACTACTGAGGGAAACAGAATGCTGGACTGGGTGGACCAGCGGTTGTTCAATCAGAGCTGCAGTTATCTTCTTAACGTTCCTTATTTCAACATGAAACCAGATATCATATGAGAGAATATACTAGAGACTTGGGTATAAAAGCAGTAGGTGAACTCAACTTTTTCTGAAAACATGGTTGTGCTGCGTTAATCAGGTAGAAGTATTTTAAAGAATAAGAATGTTTTTAGCTATTGCTGTAGTTTTTTAAAAAATGATTCCTTCTTTTGCACAAAGAAACTACAAACTAAAGTATGAAAGCCTGTCAATTATATTTTTCTATACTTACAAGAAGAGCCCTGTGAACAGACCACTTGAAAATCACTCAGACCTTTTTCTAAATTGAGCCCTTAGGCAAGAACAGATTATCAGCAACTTGTGACCTGCATTAGAATATGCTGATATCACACCACCATGATTTAAGCAGATGTTGAACCATCTCAAAATAGCCTTAGGTGTTGTATCCATCTATTGAACATATGGTAGATACATTGGACTTCAGCTCCAAGAAACATCTGAGTTTAAATATTATTTTTTTTCCTCCCTAGAATCATGTGACCGATTGTTCATAGCATCTATCACACAATATCCACATGAGGGGCTTATATATTACAGTTGTGTTAGTACCCTTTTTTTTTAACAGGACAAGAAAAACAGCTTTGCAATGTTGTGAAGCAAAACACTAATGGCACTGTACAATTTATTAACAGGAACGCTGCATATAAGATTGCAGAAATGCTAGATGAGACAGTGGGTATAGTAGTTAGAGTCAAGGGTAAGATGTACTGATTTATTTATTTACTTTGGTTAAGCCATGATTCTTCTTCCTATCAGAGGCCTAAAACAGCTTACATTGTTCCCCTGGCCATCATCTTATCCTCAGAATAACCCTGTGTGGTAGGTTAGGCTGAGTTTGTATGCACAGCCGAAAGTCACCCAGCAAGCTTTTTATGAAAAGGTGGCAATTTGAACCTGGGTCTCCCATATCCTAGCCAGACACTTTAATCACTATACCACAGTGTTTCAAAGTATCAAGAGAAACCTAGGTCTGACAAGCCCCCACCAAGGATGTGAATACCCAGCTCCAGCTCCTATTTCCTGCTGCCACTCACAGCAGTGCGAGAAAAATTAATTTAAAAAAGCTGTTGGACATTTGGCATGATTTCTTACCAGGGAAATCCCAGAACTGGCATTAGTTCTCTCTAGGAATTGCTGGAAACTCTATGGCTTCATACAAAAGTGTGACATCCTTCTGGGTTCCCTAGGAAGTGATGTCATGCCATTGTCAATGGCACCCTTCCCATGCCCTTGCCCCCCAATCTCCCACTGGTTATATAGGTCATGCCTGGCAACCCTGGTTTCAATCTGCATTTTTCTGTGACACTCAGTAGTTAGTTTTGGGTCTCTCTCTCTCTGTCTCTCTCAGGATGACCTATCTCACAAATATGTTGTGAGGGGAAAATGAGGGAAGATGCATAGAGGTCTTTAACAGAAGAGTGGGGTAAAGATATAATGGATAAATAAGGACAAGAACATAAGTAGAGCCATAGCTTGGGACCACAATATCTGCCAGAGCACCTCAATTTACCCAGCTCAATCTCTGGGGCCTTTCTCCGGATTCCAACCCTCAAGAGGCTCAGAGGGCAGCAACTAGGGGAAGGACCTTTTTGGTGTTGGCCTCCCATCTTTGGAACAACCTCCCTGTTCTGGCCCACCTGGCACCAAATTTGCCATCTTTTCAAAGCCATGTTAAGACAGCTCTCTTTGAGGAGGCCTTTAAAGACCTCTCTGATTATGCAGGGGTCTGATATGATCAGCCAGGTATTTTTCTTTCATTTGGGGTCAGATCTTTTTGTGTCAGGTCTACTATTCCTTAATGTTTTCATGTTATCTTAAATTAATTTTTAATTTTTAATGTTTTTAACTATTGTATTTTATTGCTTTATATTTGTTGTAAACCACCCAGAGAGCTTTGGCTAGGGGCAGTATATAAATGAAATGGAATAAGTAACTAAGTAAATAAATAAATAATACTGGAGCAGACCGGTGATCCATTTAGTCCACATCTTGTTTCACACAGAGGCCAACTATTTGCCTTAGAGGGACAAACAAACAGAGCTTAGAGATGAAGGCCCTCCCCTGTGGTTGCTTAATATTAGTACTATACCAAGCAGTACTGCTTAGGGATGCCAGCCTCCAGGTGGGACCTGGGAATCCCCTGGGATTACAGCTCATATCCAGACTATAGACATCAATTCCCCTGTGGAAAATGGATTCTTTGGAAGGTGGACTGTATGGCATTATATCCCACTGAAGTCCCTGTCTGACCCATGCTCCATCCCCAAATCTTCAGGTGTTTCCCAACTGGGATCTGGCAACCCTATCCCCCCATCCCCCACCAGTGGCAAAGGAGGACCTGGCAACCCTATTATTTCAGCAACACAGTTCCTAAAGTACATTGGTCAAATAGAAAGAACAAGTGGCTGTTAACCAGGGGGTACATCACAAGTATACACTGAATACATTCACTGTCTTACCCAAGAGGTGGTCACAGATTATTGCAGTCCTAGAACTGGAAGGGGCACTAAGCCCCATACTCTATTGAATGCACGAATTCAAGAGTCGGAACGATATCAACAGATGGCAGTGTGCTTTCTTCATATACACATAACAGGGATCTGTGATTGCCTCTTGTCACATGGGTCAGAGGTATGAAAAAAGCTTGTAGGCACTTCAAACGTTACAGGCTAAGTACATAAGTATACTTGGCCTGCCTGTGATGTATTAGCTGTATTTGTAACATGTGAGAAGGTCTTCAAGACACTCTAGGTGACAAGTCTTCTGAGACGAGTGAACCAAGTTGGTAGATTTATACTTGAAGACTTTTTATATTTAAAAGGATAATAAGGGCGAGCACAGGAAATTATTAGTTTGGCTATTGGAAGACACATTCAGGCTAACAGTTTAAAGAAGGTGCTCTAGAAGCTGATACAAGCTGCTTTGAGTCTCCCTTTGGAAGAAAGATTTAATTCATGATGTTAGTCTTTAAATGAAGTAAACAAATATGCTAGAGAGAATCTTCAGTGTTTAGAGAATATATGGCAGGCAGGCATAGACAAATTTAAAACTGGATTTGATAATCTATTACAGTCCTATGACAGGAGAATAAAGTGATGTTGTAAGTTGCCTTGAGTTCCCATTGGGCTATAAAGGGTATAAATATCATAAATAAGTAACATAACATAAGATTCTGTTATGGAGATGTTCCAAAATACAGCAGCTTTTTAAAGCATTATAAGTGAAAGGAATGCAATTTAATAGTGTACCTGCCATACATGGCCAAATCTAACAGTGGTATCCTTGCCTGAAAGTAAAGCACATCTCGAGTTCTTTTTTTGTGTGAAGTGTATGGCCCAGTAAAACCAATCCCAAGTATTAGGCTGGATTACTTAAAAACAAAACAAGAAACCAGCCAGCCTTCCTGAGTCATGTTGGATGGCATTCATTGATATGCTGCATTCCTTCTTTTGTATAACCAGAACTTACATCCTCATTGAAATTAAACACCTTAAAGAAGGCACTCACAGGAATGGGCCACAGCACTAGAATGTCAAAGAAGGCATTTTAACTATGCTGTGCTGCCCAGGAAAATGCATATCATTATTTTCATAAGTGGGGCTCAAGCACTGAGGGCAATTGAGCAGTAATTATTTTCCTTTGTGCAGGCTGAAGGTTTGTTTCCACCTATTCTAAATTCTACTGCTCCTTACAGGGCCTAGGATTTCCAGCTGAAGAATGTCTGTCCTAACTGAATAAAGTTTGAGCCCAGTGGCACCTTTAAGGCCAACAAAGTTTTATTCAAGGTATAAGCTTTGATGTGCATGCATACTTCCTCAGATAACTGTTATACCTTGAATAAAACTTTGTTGATCTTAAAGGTGCCATTGGGCTCAAATTTTGTTCTGCTGCTTCAGACCAACACACTACCCACCTGAATTTCTTTCTAACTGTTGGCCAGACTCTGCACTCTTCTTAGTAATGCACATTCCTTTCCCTCATAATTCTTGTGTAAACTTTACTTACTTTGCTCATTTTGAGACTCAAGGCATGTGTGTGTGTGTATTCAATAAGCAATGCAATATAACTAGTATAATAAAATTAGAAAATAATACAAAAATGTCTATGATATCACATTCTTTAAACAATGCAATTTTTTTTACAAAAGTAGGTACAGTGCAGCAAACGCAAGGTGATAATAAACTGTGTAATACATCACAATCATGTTGTCTTATAAAATGGCCCTCCTAAGTTATTCTGTTATAAAAATGCCCTGAACATTTCCGTTTTGCACATTCTGCAGCATGATAGAACTATAGGGGCCACAACAAAATGCATATGTACTAGCCACTCTTTCTCAGTTCTTTGAAAAATTGATTAAGGATGTAGACAGCAGTGACCCGGCAGACATTATACACCTGGACTTTCAAAGTTTTTGACAAGGTATCTCACCAAAGACTCCTGAGACAACTTAGAAGTCACAATGGAGGGAAGTAAGCAATGTGGTCCTACAAGGATCGATGCGGCTGAAAAAAAAGATGGCACCAGTGCTTTTGTGACTTGCTCCTGTTCCCTTTATTCCCACTAGTTGGGTTTTATTGCTCTTCTGCAGCATACAGAAACGAAACTGAACTTAAGAAATTTATCTCCTCTGCTCTGTTATCTCCTTTACAAACAGTTGCTAATTGGTGGAATGAAACAGACCAGAAGCAGCAGGGCAGCTTCCCTTTCCTTCCCCAACATCTGTCCCTGAAGGGGTAGGATGAACTGGGGGTGGGGTCTGACATCCTCCCGGGGTGGGGCAGGACTTGTCAGTGGTGGGGCTCCACCCCCAAATGCCCCACTATGGGTATGGGCCTAGTTCCCCAGGGTCTTGGGCAGAAGCCTCTCACATCACAGGTTACTTGATTGGTTTAACTGGAGATGATAGTTTGAACTTGGGGTTTTCTGCATGCAGAAAAAAAACCCTAGTCTTGCATTGGAGTAAATATTATAAATAAGTTGTGGAACCAGAGCAGTCCAGCATGTTCATACTATGCAGAATGTTCATACATAAAAACCAGAAGCAATGCGGCAACCCTTCTAATGCCCTCAATTATAGCCATTCAGAAATGCTTACCTATACTGTTGTAAAATACAGATTAGGGGAGGGGAAGCAGAAAATTCTGAAATTATGGAAGTTCCACAAGTGAAATAGGATAATACACACACTTTCAGATTTAAAATGACAAGGAGAAGAGTGAGGATGATCAGGGGCCTGGAGACCAAGCCCTATGAGGAAAAGCTGAGGGGCTTGAGAATGTTCAGTGTGAAGAACAGGAAGTTGAGGGGGGGACATGATGGCTCTCTTTAAGTATCTGAAGGGCTGTCACTTAAAGGAGACCAGAGAGCTGTTTTTGTTGGCCGTAGGACTTGCAATAATGGGTTTAAATTAAGGGCAGGAAGGCTGGTTATTAGGAAAAACTTTTTTACAATAAGAGTTGTTCAACCGTGGAATCAGCTACTGAGGGAGGTGGTGAGTTCCCCTTCACTGGCAGTCTTTGAGCAGCAGTTGTCAGGGATGTTCTGGGCTGATCCTGTATTGGGCAGGGGGTTGAACCAGATGGCCTGTATGGCCCCTTCCAACTCTGTGTTTCTGTGATTATATGAAAGCTTGGTAATAAAGTCATGGCCCTCAGTTTCAAGACTTGAGCATGGCTGTTGACGATAGGACAATCTGGTGATCATCAATTCACAGAGTTGCCATAGGTCATAAGAACATAACATATAAGAACATAAGGAAGCCATGTTGTATCAGGCCAGTGGTCCATCCAGTCCAACACTCTGTGTCACACAGTGGTCGGAAGTGATTTTACAGCACTTAACACACATACAATGAAAACATCTTTGTTTCTCCCAATAATTAAAACAGGTTTTTTATTCTATTAGTAAATCAATTTGCTTCTTGAGAAGCTGAAATTCACTAAAACATGATATGTTTGAAAAAAACATCCAAAAACACAGCATCAGCTATTACATTAATGATACAACTTGACAATCACAGTTTTGAAGCCCAGGCTGACATCAAGGGCTATTTCTGACTCCTCTTAATTCATACTGAAGTGTTAATGCCTCATGCCCAAAGATGATCTAAAGGCAACAGGGGAAGAATGTGCGGCATAAAAAATTGGTAGTTGCACCAAGAGTATTCAAAGGGTTCGTTTTAAAGAGGTTCCCCTGCCCCCCCCTTCATCTGTGTCAGTTTCCAGATGAGGAACTGAGTTAAGTGGAATTTGTTCTTCTCCAACATTGTGCCTACAGTAATTTTATGCCACCTGTTAGTCTCCATGAAGAACTGCTTTTAAAATACATTATCAGCAGATTGTTTGTTATAGTTTGTGCATGGGCAACTGTATTAGTGTTCTTCACACCCTACGCCCATCCAAACAGAGCTTCACAGAATGAATTGCCAGAAACTAGAACGCTGTCTCAGAAGTTTCTCTGACAACCCAGGCTTTTCAAACGACAGTTCACCTGTTAGACTCCTATCATAATTGCAAATGATCCGAATCAAAGCAGAAAAATTCCCTCTGATGTCTGCGTGGAAATTTTGACATTAAAAATAACTGCCATGCATGTTGGCTTTGGGAATGTATTTTTCTCCACAAATTTTTGTTTACTGCAATCATTCCGAAATATGGACCTCCTTATGCATGCATGCACACACACACACACTCCCATTAGAATAAACAGTAGTGAATTTCATGTTGTCAGCTTAGTTTCAGTCATCCTAAAAGTAAAAAAAAATATTTCACTGGTAGATGCCCATATTCACAGTAATGGTGTATCATGTTTTTAAAGGAATGAAGGGGCATTATGATTTTTTAATGAACCACTGACAGTCTGAAGCCAATGCGGAGGAGAGAGAAACATATTAAAGCCAATACAGTGGTTAGACAGCCAGACTAGAATATGGGGAACCCATTTTGCCATGGACTTGTAACCTTGCGCCAGTCCTTCTCAAGATCTCCGCTGAACCTCAGTGTTGTGGTTGAAAGGGTGAAATGGAGTAGAGAGAGAGAACGAAGCTTTCCTACATTTATTGCTAGTGGTGGAACATTCAACAGGTATCTTACTAACCACTGTATGAATAAGAACCCTTCTTTATCCTAGTCTAAGAGAAACATGCAAAAAAAAAAAAAAGACTGTCAATTTCATAAATACAAACTTGGTATTTATACACTGTCAAGCATCAATATTTCTCAATAATCAGTCTTTTGTTCTTAAATCAAAAGTTGCTTTTATTGTAGTAATGACATGTACAGACTCACATAGTTACTTTATAGGATAGCTTCAAAGGATAACATACAGATGCAATTTGAATCATGAGTTCAAAGGTTACTACTACGTATCTCTTTTATGTTAAGGAATGCAAGTAATAGAAACATCTCCCTTTCTCACACTTTCTCTGCAAGTAGATAAGACTGTCTGTGTGAATCTGGGGGAGAGGCGTATCACACTGTTACCAGCTAAGCTAACCTAAACATCCTTGAGCCAGATGGATTTATTATTGCCTTTAGGTTGTAAAGAGAGGGGGGGGGGGCAGGAGAGCTTGATGTCCTGTTCTTTGTTTGAGGAACTATAATGGCACTCAGAAATACGCATGCTTGACATACTGCCCCACCTAAAACTCTCACCAGAGCTTATTGGGATGTTCAGTATAGAATTTCTTAATTAATGCTGGGGCTCTTATATTTGAGTGCTCGACCCACTCATTGTGTGCTGTAGAAAAGTGTTTCCATCTAACTAGAAAATACAATACACCTCGCTTCATCTAAAATCTTTTTTACTTCATGATGATTCTGATCCCCAACTGGAATAGGTTCTGGAACTTGGGGTCGAGGATGCCAAGGCGTAGCTCCAGGCTCCTTCCGGAGTAAACTGCAATGAAAGATGGGGTGTATCTTACTAAACATCTTAGGCAAATCAAGTTCTACTGTCATTTTATTGATTACACGTTTAATACAGAACGGTCCCAAAAACTTGTAGGCTAGTTTTTTAGAAGACTGCGGTAATGGTAAGTTCTTGGTCGATAGAAACACAGTGTCACCCACTTTAAAGTCCCAAGCCGGTGTATGGCTCTTATCATAATGTTTTTTATATGTTTCTTTTGCCATGTCCAGGTTCTCTTGGATATTTTCCCACATTTTCCCTAGTTTTCCCCACCATTATTCAAAAGATGAAGGTATTTCAGGCAAGTTCCCCCCAGGTAGAAGGGGGAATGGTTTTCCTTCATAACCATTTATGAAGGAGAAGTCTTTGTGGAGCTGTGCACACTGTTATTATATACATACTCGGCAAAGGGGATAAGGTCTGCCCAATTTGATTGTTGGTAATTTACAAAGCATCTTAAATATTGTTCTACCAAGGCGTTTACTCTTTCCGTCTGTCCATCTGTCTGGGGATGGTATGCCGAGCTCAGTCCCTGTTCAATTCCAGTTAGTTTACAAAACTCCTGCCAGAAGGTGCCAACAAACTGTGAGCCCCGGTCGCTAATTAGCTTATCCGGGAATTAGTGTAATTTCACCACGTGTTGAAAAAATAACTGCGCCAATTTCTTAGCTGTTGGTATTTGTGCACATGGGACAAAATGAGCTTGCTTAGAAAAGGTGTCCACTACTACTAGTATTACGGTTTTTCCCTGAGAGGGAGGCAGCTCCACAATAAAATCCAGTGAGACTACCGACCATAGTCAGGTGGCTGTTTCTAAAGGTTGCAACAGTCCGGGAGATTCCCCCTCCCATTCTTTTAGCCATTATACATATTGGACAAGAGACAACGTAATTTGAAATGTCCCTTTTCATGAATGGCCACCAAAATTGCCTGTTTACTAAGTGACGTAGCCAAAGTGCCTTGAGATCTTGCTGTCGTGACAAAATTGGAGCACTTCTTTTCAGAGACTTTCTGGCACATACAGTTTACCATCTTTATACCAGAATCCCCCTTCACCGTTTACTACTCCTTCAAGTCTGGCTTCTCTTTCTTTTTCTACTTCATTGATTAGTTTCTCTCCCCACATCGCTCTGCTATTTGCTCGCATTTTGCTTTAGAGCACGTAGTTACAGCTCTACATTTTGCTTTAGAGCACGTAGTTACAGTTGACTCAGAGGTATGATAGAATTGATCATCTCCTCCCTTTGGCTGTTGTGCTGAGGGAGTCTCGATAATGCATCTGCTAAGAAGTTCTTCGACCCTGGGATATGTTTCAATGTAAAATTGAATTTGGCGAAGAACCCCACCCACCGGATTTGTTTCTCAATTAGTTTCCTATGCCCAGTTAAGGTTTCCAAGTTTTTATGATCTGTCCATATTTCAAATGGTACCCTTGCCTCTTCTAACCAGGATCTCCAAGTTTTTAGTGCAAAAGTTACTGCAAAAGCCTCTTTGTCCCAGACTGACCAGTATCTCTGTTCATGGGAGAATTTCTTGGAAATGTAAGCACAGGGTTTCAGGTCCCCCTCCTCATCAGGTTGCATCAGAATTGCCCCCACAGCGACATCGCTGGCGTCACATTGAACCACGAAGGATTTTAATTCATTGGGGTGAATCAGGATGGGTTCACTAGTAAATAATCTTTTCAGTTTATTGAATGCTTCTTGGCATTGGGCTGTCTATTCTAATTTCGCCCCGGGTCCTTTAGCCTCTGGACTTTTCCTTTTTGTTTTCAGGAGGTCTGTTAATGGAAGCATGGTGTGGGCAAATCCCTGTATAAAATTACAATAAAAATTCACGAATCCAATAAATGATTGGAGTTGTCTACGTGTCCTCGGGGGTTCCCACTCTACTACCGCTTGGATTTTGGCTGGATCAATTGCTAATCCCTTCCCAGATACTCTGTTGTCATAGAGGGTCTTTAGGACTTCTCTAACCAATCTCACATGAGATGGTAGATCTTCCGAATAGATAATGTTATCATCCAGGTACACCATTACCCCTTTGTACAAATACTTTCGTAGTACTTCATTTATGAAGCTCATGAAAACTCCTGGGGCCCCTTGTAATCCAAAAGGCATGACTAAATATTCAAATTGTCTCATCGGCGTGTTAAATGCCATCTTCCAGTCATCTCCCTCTTTTACGCGTACCCGGAAGTAAGTGTCTCATAAGTCTAATTTCATGAAAATTTTTCCTTCTGATACCGAACTAAGTAAGTCTTTTATTAGTGGTATGGGGTACACATTGGAGGTCGAAATCGCATTAATCCCCCTAAAATCCATGCAAAGCCTAAGCCCCCCCGTCCTTCTTTTTTCTAAAAAGTATCGGAGCAGTGTGGGGAATTTGCTCATGAATAACTAAAAACAAAAGGTGTGTCAGTTTTATGGAAAATGACCCTTGAGATCTAGAGTAGAATGGTATAATAATGCATGTGGCTTCAACAGAAGCTCTGATTCAAGATTGGATTTTGAACAATATATGTCTTTGGAGTAACAAGTATGGAGCATATAAACAGATAAGATTTAGTTACCCCAATACACAGGTATGCTTGAAAATGACCAGGAAAGCCAGAAAACAGAAGCCAGAGATAGGTTTCTGTTCAAGCAAAGCTACCTAGAACATTATCACTACAGTATAATGAAATCAAGTAAAATCTAATATCTGGAACAGTATAAAGATCTTCAGGATAACTTGGGAGATGGGACCTGCATTAGAGGAATGGATGATGGAAGAAAGTTGAGCCTTTTAATTATAAAATGTAGATGGGATGGTCCCACTCTGTCACAAATTAGCAATCAAATCTCACTAAAACCAGCTTTCATAATCCAACGGAGAAAACTATGGTTAAAACTCTGCAATCAATTATGTAAACTCTGTATTGGAGAATGGCCATTGTTTTCAAAGGGCTTAGGCATTACTCTGTTCCAACTTAGTGTTGCAGGGAAACCAGGGGGATGGAGATATGAGGGATACCATCAGCAATAGTATGTTGTCACTTCCAAAAAAATCTGGAAGTATCATCTTGTCTCCCTAGAAATTGCCAGAAAATCTATGGTAAAACCATAGAGTTTTCAGTGTATCTTAGGGAGGCATGAAATCACTTCCGCATTTTTTCTGGAAGTGATGTCACACCAGTACCAGTACTGTTTTTGTTGCTAGTGAGCAACATCCACTGGGCATGTGACAACCCTAGTTCCACACTGTATTGCACTCAGCACATAATGGGATTATTAGCTATTCAGATACAACATGTACGCAAAACACAGAATTATATAAACCCATCTATTGCCTTTTGTATTTCAAGGGGACTCTGAACCATTAATGAGATTTTTTGCTTAAAAAATGGTCCTGCTTCAAAGTTACAAAAGCCACAGTTTTCCCCTTCAGTTACCACAAAAGTCCTTGCTCTGTTCTGGCTTTGGAATTTGAGTACAAAGAGTCCAGTGCCTTTCAGTTTTAAATATTATGTAAGCTTCATTTTTTAACAATAACACTCCAGATTCAAAATCTTAGCCTTCATTTTCATTTTCAAAATATTGTGCCTTTTCAGAACAAATAGCCATATAATTAGAAATGGTTTTCTTTGCATTTGTAATCATTAAAATAAAGACATGTTCTGCTTTATGGTATTATTTAAAAATCAAACAAGATTATGTTTGGGAATCAATATACAAACTCAGGTGGATTGATTTAAATTGGGGGTGGGGGATAGAGGAAGACCAATTAGAATACTTGTTTAAATTCAATTTTGTAATTCATGTATTTCTAGAATAAGCATATTTGCTAACTGACTGCTGGAAGAATTGAAACATCTTAGATGGCATCTTGATGTTAATAGAGCTTTGGCTTTCGGAAAAAGCATCTGCTTCACATGCTGAAGATTCTGGGTTCAATCCCTGCCATTTTCACTTTGAAGTATTGTGTAAGACAATGGGTGCATTCATACAGACTAATAATGCACTGTGAAACTGGGTTTTTGCTATGTAAGAATGGCAAAATCCACTTGCAAACAGTGGCCATGTGTAAGCACCTAGTGTAAAAGACCTTTACCTTAGATTCAAGTAAGGCAACTTCATATGTGGGTTATGCTAGAACTCAGAAATGTATACCAATTTTTTGGTCATTCAGTACATGTATAATAAAGAATGAGAATGGCTTGCAGGTAAGGGTACAACTGTGCAATTAATTAATTTATTTCATTGTACACATACAAGGATACTAAGCATCTTATTTATTTGAAGAATAAAGCAGGCATACAAAAGAATTGTGAACAGTGGTTTTCCATAAACCTGAATGGCTTAAGTTGATTCCATGAGCCGAAAGGTGATTTCCCTCCCCACCCCCCCACTCAAGCATGCTGTATGGCAGGTTGCTTCTGAAACTAAGATATGTTTTAAGTGTTAATAAAAACCAATATGAAGCATCCTGTGTCCATTAATGAAAGGCAATCTGCTGGGGTGTTAGAATCACCATCACCATCTTCATTTATAGTCCGTTTGTCTTGTTGAGAGTCAAGGTGGATCAGAAAATATGAAAAGAATTCAATCAGCAAAGACCTCCAATAAACAATGCAATAGGATTAGGATTATAGAACTAGGAAAAATGCAAACAAATAACCTTTCTATGACAACAGAAGTATTGTAGGAATACATGTGATACCTTTGTTGTGTGTGTGTGTGTAATATCACACACACAAACACGTATTTGCAATCTACATCAAAGCAAAATAACTCCCCAAACATTGTTTTTAATGGCAGGGTTGGGAGTCTGACCTTGCCTGGGCCAGGCGGTGGGGCAGAAGGGGACGTTTCATTGAAAGCTCACAAGCTGGATTGCCAGCTCATTGTTCAGTTTCTCGTTGCCACGGCAACAGGAGCAGCTGCTAGATTGTAGGCTTCGGCTTGTGTTTCCTAGGTAGCTCTTGCTGCCTGTGTGTCCAGTTCATGTGGCCTGCCAGCTATTCACCCTCCTGCTGCTGATGGTGTCCTGCCAGACTGTGTGGGGATAATGTTTACTAACATCAGCCACATGGCTCCCGTTTTACGAGAGCTCTGCCCAAAATATGTCACTCAGAGTCGATTGTCAGGCAGGAAGCCAACCTGCTTCCAACGTGCTGAAAAACCTGTCACAGGAGACTGCTACCCACGATCTTTTGCCAACGATCGCCTTGCATCAGAAAAAGGGAATCCATGTGAGTTGCCACACTTGCCCTTCTGCATAAGCTACCTTGAGATCAAGAATGTGTAATTAGTAATGTGGAGCGCTGTAGGAGCTCCTGGGTACATTGATATAACGGACAGCGTTCCATTTGGAGCTGAGGCTCATTGTCTACGGTTATTTGCTGCCAGTGCCATTTGAGTACAAAGGTTTCCGTGAATGTAGCATTTTAATTCTATTGATAATGCTGACAAGGCAGGGAAGGGGGTGGGGGACAGCCTCCCTGACAAAAAGTGTTAGTGGTGGCAACATTATTAATGGGATCTCCTCACTTAAATGCTGTTTCTCTAGTGTATTTCCACACGTTTGAAGAGACCGCAATGAAGAATATACTGTTAGGGTTTTGAATTTTGCTTTGTTTCCATAGCCGTGTGCGGCAGTAATTGAAACAACAACATGACACAGAAGACAACTCACACCACCCTAGGCTTAACACTCTGGAGTCGCAGGTGAAGAATGTATCAAAAACTGTCCAATATAGCATGTCTGGACCACCAGTGAAGATCCCCATCTCAAGCCCTGCTCTCTGTGCCCTGTCCTTAAGAAGTGAGGCAGGGGCAGCCAGAGACAGGGCTTTGGGGGTGATTGGGAATGCCCTCTCCCTGACTGACTTTCCTTTAGGTGCCAGGCCAAAATATTTCCCTTTATACAGGCTTTGAAGTAAGGGAGTCCATCTTTTTCAGCTGTTTCATGGTCTACTCCAAGCCTGTGGGCTTTTCAATATCATTTTAGACAGCTCTTTTGTTTTATGCTACTTTTATACCCTGGAATGTTTCCATTAGCCTGTTTTTTATTGTATTGGCTCTTTTTTATTGTTCATTAGATTGTTTTTATTGACATGCAGGTATTGTTTTAATTGTGAGACTAGCAACCCTACTTTTTTCCCCGGCCACTGATGGGGGATAAGTAATGGGGTAAAAAGCCCACCCACCAAATCATCCATTCTTCTAAAGGGGAACTGAGCTCTGTAGTCTGGAAGATGAGCTGTAATTCTGGGAGATCCCCAGGTCCTACCTGGAGGCTGGCACCCCTATGTGAGACTGGAGAGGTGGCATGGAAAGGAAAGGAAAGGCGCCCTGTGCAAGCACCAGTCGTTTCCAGCTCTGGGATGACGTTGCTTTCACAATGTTTTCACGGCAGACTTTTTACGGGGTGCTTGTATAAATAAAATATGGCAGTTTCCATCCTTTCTGTAGGCATGGGATTCCCCGAGAAGAAAAAAAAAGTGATAGGAAGTCATAGGATGTCAGGTTCACATGCCAGCAAGAGGAGGAGCTAGAGTTATGAACCCCAGCAGCAAGGAGCGGCAGATCAAGAGACCCGGGGACAGGAAACACAAGCTGTCCTGTGCTCTGCAGGCAATCCTAGTCAGGCCTCCTCTCCCAGAATGCCCTCAGGATTAGAGAGCATGGCCTGGGAGCCTTCAGGTAGTGCCAGGAGTAGGAGCTGGAGTGGGCACACAGGCTGCATCTCCTGCGGCTGGTTGATCCAGAAGGGCAGCTTTCCCAAGCTTCTGCTTAAGCAGGATGGGAAATAACCAGGCTCAGCTGCCCTGCTAGCCAAAAATACACAAACGATTGTAACCCAAAAATTACTAATGAAACCAGGAATATTTAACATCCGAATTCATTCAAAACTTACCAAAAATCATCAACATTAATACTCAAAATATATAAACTAAAATGCATTAGAAAAGTCCACACAGGGCTTTTTTTGGTAGAAAAAGCCCAGCAGGAACTCATTTGCATATTAGGCCACACCCTCTGACATAACTATTGTTTCAGACAGGGCTTTTTATAGGAAAAGCCCAGCAGAAACTCATTTGCATATTGGGTCACAACCCTGACACCAAGCCAGCCAGAACTGCGTTCCTGTGTTTTCCTGCTAAAAAAAGAAGCCTTGTGTCCACATAAGTTTTTTTTTTTCCCCAAAAGTTCATTGAAATTCATAGAAAATCCATGAGAAATTTATCATTAAAGAATCCAAATGCCAAAATAGAAATGTCCTTCTTCTCATTGATGTAGTATCCACCATTTAATTTATATAGCTTACTCAAAGAAAAATCTACATTCCTGTCAAACTCCACTTGTACAGCTTCCTCACAAGAATATCCACAGTCCCATCTACAGGCGATCGACTTGCTGCTTGTTTTGACTGCCACTTCCAAAATGAAATAAGTTCAATAGGAAAAATTCAATGGGAAAAATTATTTTATCGGTTGGCATTCACTCATTCACCTCATTCACAGGTGTTGAACTCCTGTGGCTGTACTGTGCTTAGGCCAGGATCCTGCAAAGAATTATTGTTTTCATTCTATGGTTCTGGGATGAGGTTGGATGCAGCCACTTGAGTAGTTTGCCTCCTTTGGGCCACTTCACCATAGCTTTCTGCCATTCCTGCAGACTGAGAGTGTCATTTGGGGACTGTGGTCTGAGTCTGCATCCTGCCCAGCAGAGGGAGGGAGCCCGAGTGACTATTTCAGGTGCTGTTGGCAAGGCCTACACCACAGGCTCAGGCAGGAAGAATAGCTTCTGATGCTGCTGGACCATTGTCAGCAGATACCTCAGCATGTTATGCCTTCCCTGGTCCCGCCTACCCTTCTGGGATGGTGGCCTTGGCATCTTGGGCTTATCCCCTGATGAGTCTGAGTCATGGAGTTTGTTGGTGAAGATCATGACAGAAGATTAATACCTGAACTACAGTTGAACAACAAACCCAATAGCACCCTCTGGTAGGGTTGCCAACTCTGGGTTTGGAAATACCTGGAAATTTGGGGAGCTGAAACCTGGAAAGGGTGGGATTTGGTGAAGGACCTCAGCAGGTTATAATGCCATAGAGTCCTACAACTCAGCCATTTTCTCTAGGGGAACTGTTCTTGGTCATCTGGAAATCAACTGTAATCATGGGAGATCTCCAGTGCTAGGGTTAGCAACCCTACCCTCTGGATGTTTCTGGTCAGAAAAATAGCACTGGGTGAGTCTAAGTCATCTGTCTCTGCATATCACAGTCCCCATCCGAACTGGGACCACACATGCCAGAGAAGTGCAGAGCTTCAGAACACAGCTCTTCATTAAACCAGAGATGTCCTTGGGGTAAAGGAACACATAGCTAGGCTCATGTACTCATTTACAAGTTTATGGGTCTAAAACCAGAAATGAATGGTTATTCACCAAGTCCGCCTTTCCTGGATGCAATTTAACCCAAGGGAAATTGAGTTAAGTGAAACAAAGATGCCAAAAGATATCCATGTCTCAGTCTTTGGGACTAGTTCTGCTGCTTTCATCCTTGGATTTTTCCTGATTCCAGTGAACTGAGAGAAGTTACGCTGGATGAACTTAGAGGCTGGGTTAATGTGAGAGTACATTCAGAGCTGTCATTTACAGGAAGGTCATAAACCTTTAGCCACAGAAAATTTAAACTTACCTCAGAACATCACTAGACAATTCACTCAAGTGAATACAATGTACTGTCTGTGCACAGGAGCTTTTAATGGGTTTTCCCATTTCACTGTCTCAGGTGGTAAGAAAAACCAGCCTGCAGTAAGAAATGTGTGTTTATAGAGCAGGGAGAGAGAGAGAAAAAAAAATCTAAAACCAGCTTGCCTTTTCCCCACATGCATCAAGGCTTTCCTTCTTAATTGCACCCTGATCTCCTGCGAGCATCAATGGGAGTGTTATGTGTGGTAAGACTGCAGGGCTGAATATGTAGAAATATGTCTGGGCTTACATTCCATCCCATCCATGGAACTGGATATGCTGCTATTAATCTCACAATTTTTAAGGCTGAAAATAAGATTTCATCATAGACCAAAAATACTTGCAAAGCAGGGTTATTTTGTTTAGTTCATGTGTGTTTTCCCCCTTTGCCTATTACCAAATGAAAGAGGAAATAGAATATCGTAGACAGGAGTAGGCTGAGTACAAGAAAGGAACCTCAGAAATCCTATCTAACTTACTATTTCTATCTGTATCTTGTAGCTTGGGTTGGACTGATAATATGGTGGTGCATTAGGTTCCCAACCGCCAGGTGGAGGATGGAGATCTCTTGGAATTACAGCTGCTCCCAGACTACATAAATCACAGGTTTATGTATCACTTATTAATTTAAAACATTTATTCCACTTGTCTTGAAGAAAATAGCTACTTTGGCAGTTATCCAGAACTTACGTCATGCCTCTCTTGGAATCACTGGAAATTCTATTGTTTTACCATAGAGTTTCCAGAAACTTTTAAAGGGACATGACATCACTTCCAGGTTTTGCTTGGAAGTGAGGTCACTCTGGCATGCTGATTGTGCCCCCATCCCATGTTTCACTAAACTGCTGATAAAAAGGGTAATAAATTGAAGCCCAGGGCTTTTTTGGTAGAAAAAGCCCAGCAGGAACTCATTTGTGTATTAGGCCACATCCCCTGATAACACCATTATTTCACACAGGGCTTTTTTTGCAGAAAAAGTCCAGCAGGAACTTATTTGCATATTAGGCCACACTCTTTGATGCCAAGCCAGCTGGAGCTGTGTTCCTGTGTGTTCCTGCTAAAAAAAAAAAAAAAGCCCTGCTAAAGCCTAATCCCAATAAGATGGAAGTGCTACTGGTGGATGGAAGATGTGACTTGCTCTGGGCGGTATTGCACTCCCTTTGAAGGAAGCAGGTCCTTAGGCCTACTGTTGAATAAGGAGGTGGCAGATGTGGCCAGGAATGCCTTTTATCAGCTTGTGGAATACCCTTTACTCTGGAGAAAAAACAAAACCAGTGTTTGTCTGGTTTAAAAGAGGAACTGTAGGACAGCTGAATGTGCAGCCCTTGACAGAATGCTCTACTCACAGTTGCTAAGGAGAGATAAACTCTGCTAGAAAGCCCAGGCTAGCCTGATCCCATCAGATCTCAAAAGCTAAGCAGGGTTGACCCTAGCTAGTATCTGGATGGCAGACCTCCAAGGAATACCACGGTTGTGATGAAACGGTAGGCAACGGCAAACCAGCTCTGAAGGTCTCTTACCTTGAAAACCCCTAAAGTTAGGGCTTTTTTGTAGAAAAAGCCCAGCAGGAATTCATTTGCATATTAGGCCAAATCCCTGGATGTCACCATTGTTTAGCATGGCTTTTTATAGAAAAAGCCCAGCAGGAACTCATTTGCATATTAGGCCAGACACCTAGATGTCACCATTGTTTAGCAAGGCTTTTTGTAGAAAAAGCCCAGCAAGAACTCATTTGCATATTAGGTCACACCCCAGACACCAAGCTAGCTGGAATTCCATTCCTATGCATTCCTGTTTAAAAAAAACCCCTGCCTAATGGTCACCATAAATCAGCTGTGTCTTGAAGGTAAGAGTGGGGGGAAGAGACAAGTACATTACTGAACAAAATGACAACATGATGCAAAACTGGGCATTTCAAGCTCTCAACAAGCAGCTTTAACGTGCATAGGTAAAACATGCAGCCAAAGGAACAGAAACATGCACACAACTGAAAAGATGCTTTCCTAACTGAATGTAGCCCGGAAAGAAAAGATTCCATGCATAACTACACAAATATTTATCAGCCTATAAAAACACTTCCAACCTATCTGCCTGCTTCATTGCAGCTGATGGTCTAACTGGTATTAAGCGGCCAACGGCATAAGTATTGCAAAACTGATTGATCACCAGCATCGCAACCCACTGCTGACAAAAAGAGGAAGCAGCAGGAGGAAGTATCCAAGGAGGGTGCTGGGAATGGGAGCCACACTCAAAATCATCATTTACAGGTCCTTTCTCAGAGGGATGACCCCCCCCCCGCAAAAAAAAATCACCCAGAGAATGAAAGTGGGGGAAAGAAGAGAGGAAATAGGAAGGGGCGGCCCTGCTCAAGATGGGGAGCAAAGGAAGAGCTCCATCTCAGGCCAATGTCATTTTCCAGGACCCCTCACCTAAGTTCTAACAGCAAAGCAGAAGCCTGTGTGGCTCTCAGCCCCTCCTCCACAGGTACCCCTGAAACTGGAGTCTAAACCACAAAGGGGGCCTCCTGCACCATCTCCCACCTGGGAGGGGGAGTAGAAGGACTGGTCTCTCCCAGATGCCATTGATGGCACCACCAGTCCAAGTCCAGTCTTAACCCCTCCCCTGCCCAGCCATGAAGCCCCTTCCTCTTCCTGCCCACACTCACCTACCGTTCTGCAGCTGAGGCAGCAGCAGTCTGAGTGCAGCAGCAGGGGAGGTAGCAGTGCTGACCTCTGTCCTCCCTCTCCAGCATTGGGGGCACCTGGCGGGAGCTCAGGTTCCAGCTCCATGGTGGCTGGTCACTCAGACCACTGGTGCATCTGATCCAGCATCCTGTTTCACACAGTGGCCAACCACTTATTCCAGAGGAGCCAACTACAGGCCATAGAGGCCAAAGTTTTCCCTTGATATTGCTTCCTGGTATTGGTATTCAGAGGATTACTGCTTCTGATCATGGAGATTCTCTTTAGTCAGCATGACTAGTAGCTACTAATGGACCTTTTCTCCATGGATTTATCTAATCCCCCTTTAAAGGTATTCATAGCCATGGACTTCATTACATTCCGGAGCAACTAGGTATAACTAAGCTTATTTTCAGGTCATCTGTTGTGGTGCAAATCTCATATTATCCCTGCTGCTTAAAGGTAAAGGTAGTCCCCTGTGCAAGCATCAGTTGTTTTCAACTCTGGGGTGATGCAGTACTGCAGCTTTAGCACTCTGCGCTATGGTGCTCTTCCCTGCTGCTTACACGGAACCTATTTTCCAGTAAACAAAATTATGGTATTCAAATTATTTAACCTGAAAATGCTAAATAATCAAAAGTGTGGATGATTGTTTTAATTATTTAATGTTTTCAAAATGAAATGAGTGTGGAAATAAACATTTATTTGACTTTTTAAAAAAATGTCATTGCATTTTAAGGAAACATTGATGTGGTTTGTTATTGTGCTTTTAAAAAAATATGAATGATTTGAATACCAGAAGATGAATCACTGTAATACTGATTGCCAAAAGATTATTATAAAGGAGGGGGAAGAACGCATACTAATGATATTTTAAATGAAAAATAGTTCACTAAACACAAGCCATCCCTGACTGTATAACGAGTTATTGTTATTATGAGTTATTGTTATTTTAAAAATGTTTTGGGATAAAAAGATCCACAACACAAATGAACTGCTGTGAGAGCTGAGTGATGCTAGATTGCTTTAGTGAACTTTCTCTAAATGATTCACTGCTTTAAATAGGATTCTGAGCTTTAAATAGCCGTGGGACTGACATTTCTCATGCATCTAACACTCCTTTAAAAAAAAATTCAGTGCATGTTACATAGCAGGAATTATTCAAAGTATCACACATATTGGGCGGATGGACATCAGAGGCTGCTGATACTGTTAACAGCTTGTTTATTTATATCCTTTAACATTCCCCGCAGACAAAATGCCCACAAATCATGCACATAGCTGGGCTGCATAACTAAAGGTCCAGGCCAGATACCCACATGAGGAAGCCTCTGCCTACTAAAGCTTCTTCTACTTGGTCTTTGTTGATATGTGAAATACTTTTAGAGGCCCATTTTCTTATAAAATGGAAAGAAGCCTATATGTTTCCTCAGTTCTTCATACCTGGGACACAGTTTGTATTCTAGATGACAACTAGTGTTTCTTTAAGTCAAATATTAACGCCTCTACTCACCTAGCGTTGTGTTAAAGAAAAGCAAAATGCTGAGGGTCAGCATGGAAAACCTAACCTTATGATGATTTCTTTAATTCATATCATGCTTTTTTCCCCTCATAGGGAATCTCCCATATTGGTACCGGCCAAACCATACTCCATCTTTCTTTCCAGTTGGGACCCAAAGCATTTTCATTCCTCTCTCCTCCATTTTAACCTCACAACACCCCTGCCGAGAGTGACTGGCCCGAGGTCACCCAGCAAGCTTCCATAGCAGAGTGGGGATGGGAACTTGGATTTTCCAGGTCCTCGTTTGACAAGCTAACCACAACACATGCTGAATTCCAGTATATTCACTCTATTGTGTGACTTTTTAACCACACCTTGAGATTCATATGCTGACTTCAGATAGCATAGGTGCGCAGCTAGTCCCATGAAGCGTTCCTTAACAAATGATCAAATGCAATTATAGTTTTAAACTACACAATTGCTTTTCAAGATAACATTCACTTGACAAGAGGTCTGAATTTCTCTATTATGGGTGTCCCCCCACTCCTCCCCCCCCAAAAAAAAATAACTCAGCACAAATCCTTGAACTCTTGAAAGGAAGCTGGAAAGCAAATGTGGTTTGACATATTGTTTGCTATTTAGGGTTAGGGTTTAGGAACAAGGAGACCTGAGAAGCATACAACCGGCTGCAAAAGAAATCTCTTCATACCTCAGTGCTCATAGCTACTTGTTCTCTGCATACACTGCCTACCAAACATTTGGCTGAAAACCCACTCCAAAGCACAAAATAAATGAACCGTACTTTGCATAACATTAACTTTAAAGTAGCTGTCCCTCATGTTTTTGTAATGCAACCACAGAATGCTCTGTCTTTTACAGTGCAGCTTTCACACTTCAGAATTACCACGACTGTAGTCCACTATTCTATAAACCTTTGGCATCTATTATTCTATAAACACCTCATTCTGAAGTCTCCGTGCATTGGAGAGTAGTAATATGTAAGAGAATGAAATCTCTGAACAATGGGGAGAATTCCTTGCTGATGTCATGACGCAGCAGGTAATAGAAGTTCACTACCACAAGATGTTGTGATGACCTATGACTTACATACAGTGGAAGTAATTACATTGAGTAATTCTCACATTAAATATAATGCATGTACAAGCAAATGTGTGATTTATCCAGGTATTAGTCCCAGTTTCATTTGTAAAGTGGGAGCATGTTGGATCTTTCTTACAAATAGGTGCATATGTGTACCTGCAGTTTGTAAGAGCACATTCACCATAACATGTGAGCAAGGCTCTTGAGAACTTTTTAAAGAACACATCAATTTGTGAAATTGGTAAAGCTGCAAATAGACCACCAACATACAGAGCTATTGTACATCTGAATACCAAAGAGTGGCGATTAAATGAGGAAAACCTTTGTAGCCGATGTTGCCTAGGGGCTTCTGCCAGAAACAGCGTTAAACTAGATGGACCTTACAATTCTCCTCTGAGGCAAGTATTAAAGTTTTTATGGCATAATAAAGACAATGGAGATTTGGGCTGGAATAACTGGTTCAGGGATCTGGCATCTGCTCTTGCTTGCTGTCCAAGTTAGATATTTAAGCAGTATCCCCCTCCCCTCCCCAGTTATGATGTCACATAGATTTTTTAAAAAGTTTTTTTTTTGAAAAGTTTCTTTTTCTCTTGCCACCAATGGAATGAGGATCTCCCCCAGGAGCTTTCCCACCATAAAGGGAGACATTAGCAACCCTAACTAGGATCCAAAGTGGCTTACATTGCTATATTTTCCTCCATGTTATCCCCATAACAGCCCTGTGAGGTAAGTTAGGCTGAGAGTGTGTGACTGGCTCAAGGTAACCCAGCAAGCTTCCATGCCAGAGTTAGGATTGTCAGCAGCAGTAGCAAATCTGGGGCTGGAGTCTGGGAAGGGGGGGGTTAGGATGGGGTGGGACCTCAGGGGGGTATAATGCCAGAATCCACCCTCCAAAACAGCCATCTTCTCCATGGGAACTGATCTCTGTTCTGGAAATCAATTGTAATTCTGGGAGAACTCCAGACCTCCCTTGGAAGTTGTCAACTCCAAACAGAATGAGGATTCAAGTCTATGGCAGGTTTCACACTGTGGAATTGTCACAATTTTATCCCATTGGGGGAAAAAACGCTTGAGTTTGATCTGTTTCCAGGCTATCAGACAGCTGCAGTTGAACCGGCAGGATCCTAGCAGCGATCCGTGGTTGCCCATTCACACTGCTAGTGTGGCTCAACCGTGGACCAGCTGTGGAAAGGGTTGTTTTTTAAAAAAAAGTCTCCCGGTGTGTGCGCTCAAGCAGAGAAGTGCTCAAACGCACCTCGGAGAGGGGTTGGGGGGGGGAACCCTGACCGTGCTGGAAACAGCTTGGCAGGATCGCACAGCTCTTCTGCTTATGAGTCACACTGGTGCATTCAGACAGCAACCGATTATGCGACCTACAGGGGGATACTACCAGGAAAATCCATGTAGCTTTTTAATGCAGATAGGAGGCATCTGGAGATGGGGTGAGAATGAGTGCAGCTTGGAGGGCAGATTGTGCTTGTGTGATTGTGCACTTTTAATCCAAATGTGAGGCAGGGCTACGTCGGGCCAAATCTCCTGTGTGAAACCACCCAGTGTGTCCCAGATCCTCTAACCCAGGGGTCCTCAACCCCCCATCCGTGGACCAGTACCGGCCTTTGGCCTGTTAGCTACTGGGCCATGAGTTGCATAATTATTTCATTATATATTACAATGTACTAATAAGAAGTGGGGAAGACAATGGCAAACCCCAATAAAAAGTCTGCCATAAAAATGTTGTGAAAACAATGTCACCTCAGAGTTGAAAACGACTGGTGCTTGCACAGGGGACTACCTTTACCGTTAATAAGAAGACAACATTGGATTTATATCCTGCCCTCCACTCCGAATTTCAGAGTCTCAGAGTGGCTCACAATCTCCTTTACCTTCCTCTCCCACAACAGACACCCTTTGAGGTGGATGGGGCTGAGAGAGCTCTCCCCAGAAGCTGTCCTTTCAAGGACAACTCTGCAAGAGCCAGAACCGGATCTACATGTTTTTTGAGAGGGGGGGGGGGCAAAATAAAAAAATGCCACCCCCTTATGGGCCATTCTATTTTATGGTCCCATAGAATACAATGGGCTCCATACCCAATTTGGCACGCCCCCCCATCAGCGCCCAGGGCAAGCACCCTCCTCTGCCCCACCATAGATCCGGCCCTGGTGAGAGCTATGGTTGACCCAAGGCCATTCCAGCAGCTGCAAGTGGAGGAATGGAAAACCAAACCCGGTTCTCCCAGATAAGAGTCTGCACACTTAACCACCCACCCAAACTAATAGAAATAAAGTGCACAATTGTAGCATCCTGAAACCATCCCTATCCCCCCCCCGGTCCATGGAAAAATTGTCTTCCACAAAATCGGTCCCTGGTGCCAAAAACGTTGGGGACCACTGCTCTAGTCAGTATATCACACTGTCTTTTACTTTTGGGACTTACCTCAGAGTTGCCTGCTTCAGATTGCTCCCTAACTCCCAGCTGTCCAAAATCCAGTGACTTACCACCTACTAGCTTTCAAGACTTACAAATTATTTCCAAATGAAGCAGGATTTTATTAATGGACATATTAGAATACTTTAATTTGTAGGAATATATCAAGCTGACTTTTTAGGCCGATTAACTAAAAACCAGGAAGACTGTAGTGAAGCAGTTGCTACTGAAAGAAAAAAACAACAACAGTGAGCCTTACCAGAGTCTTGCATGCATTGCCTGCTTGGTTCTGACCACCAGCGAACTAAAGTCTGCTTTGTATATCTAACTTCATCACTGGTGTCATCCTTTGACTCTTTGGCACCATGGCTAGAGAGGAAATAATAGGCTTGCCAACTCCAGCTTGGGACATTCCTTGTTATTTGAGGGCACATGCTGGGGTGTTTGGAGCTTGGGGAGGGAGCTCAGCAGGGATCTGATGCCCCTACAGCGAGGGTGTTTTTTTTAGCCCGTGGGCACTTTTGGAGTGTAATATAGCATGGTGGGTGCAGCCACAAATTGCTGCCACAAAATTACTGCCGCAGAAGGTGGAGCCAGCTACAAAATGGCAGTCTCAATTTTCCTTCAATCACACAGGGAAGACCCTTGCGCTAGGATTACCAAGTCCAATTCAAGAAATATCTGGGGACTTTGGGGGTGGAGCTGGGAGATTTTGGGGGTGGAGCCAGGAGCAAGGATGTGACAAGCATAATTGAATTCTAAAGGGAGTACTAGCCATCACATTTAAAGGGACCACACACCTTTTAAATGCCTTCCTTCCATAGGAAATAATGAAGGATAGGGGCACCTTCTTTTGGGGCTCATAGAATTGGATCCCCTGGTGCAATCTTTTTGAAACTTGGGGAGTATTTTGGGGAGAGGCACTGGATTCTATACTAAAAGTTTGGTGCCTCTACCTCAAAAAACAGCCGCCCCCAGAGCCCCAGATACCCGCAGATCAATTCTCCATTATTTTCTATGGCAATGTCTCCATAGGGAATAATAGGGTTCCCAGCACAAATTTCCCTCCCCTCCCCCCGCTTTCTGATTACCTTGAAGTGGGGAGAGGGCCTCCAAACCGGGGGGGATCCCCTGCTCCCACCTGGGGATTGGCAACCCTACCTTGTGCTGTGGGGGCAGCAGCTGCCAAAGCAATTTTTTTTTTAAAAAAATCTGTGCTATCAAATCTCCAATGGCCAATCAAAAGCCTTGCTGGGGGAAAGTAACTTCTAATTTTTATTTTTAAAACTTAGTTATTTATTATATTTATTAGACACCCATCGTGCAAATTTTAGCTTACTTAGCATCAGGGCTTGAATTCAGCAGGAGCTCACAGGAGCACAGCTCCTGAACCTCCAGCTAGGGTCTGCATGCAGTGGGGTGTTCTCTCCCCGCTGCACACAGATCCCAGGGCATGTGCAAATGAGATATGATACTGAGTTCCTGCACCTTTTTCTCTGCAAAATGACCCCTGCTTAGCATTTACAGAAATTCAGGTTTGCATTTTCTTGACAAAGCTCAAAGCTTCAGATATTGCTGAGCAGAAGACTGAGATGTGTGTTGCAGAGCTCTGCATGCAGTAAGGCCTGGGATGGATTGCTGTGGGTCTGCTTGTAGCTCCATTTGAGGATTTGGAGCTAGGGTTGCCAGGTCAGTGCTGGAAAATACCTGAATATTTTGGGGGTGGATCTAGTGGAGGCAGGGTTTGGAGAGGGGAGGGGCCTCAGCATGGTACAATGCCTTCAAATCAGCCATTTTCTTCAGGGAGCTAATCTGTCAACTGGAGATCAGTTGTAAAAGTGGGAGATCTGAAAGATAAACAGAGTCAGGCCTATCAGAGTCTTGCATTCTTGGTTCCAACCAGTGGACTAAAGCCTGGAGGCTGGAACCCTACTTGTGACTCATCAAGCAAAGTGCTCTCTCAAGGACTCTTTCTTGTGAGTAAGCTTAGGCTTTCTCACACTTATACAAGCCTAACCTATGAGACAGGACTTATAATGAGGCCAGATACTAGGTTGGCCAGTTCTGCATTGGGAAATATCTGGCGATTTGGGGGGTAGAGCCTGAAGAAGTTGGGCTTGGGGAGGGGAAGGAATTCAGTTGGGTACTACGCCATACAGTCCACCTTCGAATGTGGCCATTTTCTCCTGGTGAGCTGTTCTCAGTCACTTGGTGTTCAGTTGTAGTTGCACGAGGTTTCCAGCCACCACCTGGAGATTGGCAACCCTAACAGAGGCAGTTATTGCAGGTAGCAGATTTGAGGTGGGGGGGGGGGGAGAATAGTGTTAATAGCCAGGGGGAGGGAGTTCCTCTCAGAATTACAGCTCAGCTCAGGACTACAGAGATAAGGCCCTGTGGAGAAAATAGCAGCTTCAGAGTGGGCAAACTGCAATATATTATAGATTCTGGAGGGAATCCCTCCTCAAATTCTCCCCTGCACAAGCACCATCTCCAAATCACCAGGAATTTTACAGGCCAGAATCGATGGCCCTAGGGAGGATATCTGTTGCCAGCCTCTGGTCCCACTTGCTTAGTTCCTCCCCAAGTGCCAATCCTTTTTGCCTCTTCGCTCTCTTCCGTCCTCCAGGCCTTTTTAAAAACAGTGTCTTTTGGCAGTTGGCCTCAGGCAGCGCTGAGTTTATATCCTGCTGACAGGGATTTCCGTGAGCAGTGATCCAAACTTGAAATGTCAGGTTGGGAGACCTTACTCTGTGTCTGTCTGAACAAGGTGTTCTTTTCAAAGCACATCAGGTCTGATTTGAGTCTTCGTGTACTTACTCATGTATGTTTTAAAATGTAATACAGCCCCCCCTCCCCGAAAAACAAATCACTTTTTGTTTTTGGTCTTATTTCAGTCAGAAGCGTGACCTTGTTGAAAAGTAGCAAGATGCCAAAGCTCCGCAATAGGATTCACTTCTGTCTGTCCTTCTAATACAGGGGTGACCAAACTTGCTTAACATAAGAGCCACATAGAATAAACATCAGATGTTAGAGAGCCACAAGACATGTACTTCAGATGTTTGAGAGTTGCAAGGGAGGGAGGGCTGAGTGAAAGAAAGCAACTTTAACTTTAAATGCAATCTCCAAGATGGCCGATGGGTCAATAGGGGTCTTGAGAGCCACACAATATGTGTGAAAGAGCCACATGTGGCTCCCTAGCTGCAGTTTGGCCACCCCAGTTCTAATACAAACATTATTATACCTGTATCATCTAAACAGAAACCAGGTTCATATTTGTGGTGTTTCTGTTGAATTCAGCAAGGCTGCATGCTCACATTCACCCATGTCACGTCCTCTGAAAAAGAACATGACAAATTCTGCAAGAATTTCAATCTGATGCCAAGCATGGAAGCAAAAGGCAAAAAACTGCTCCTCAGGTCCTCACTTCATCTTGCAGACAAGGAAGTCAAAAGGAAAGGGGAAATATCTTTATTTCGGATCAAGGACAGCTGGATAACTTTTGTAAGCCAGTAAAGAAAGCAGACATATCCCCCTAACTAGAGACTTTTCAGACTAGATGTTAAATAAGGTATCTCCATGAGGAGATGAGGAGGCGGAGAGGAGAAGAATGGGGGGTTGCTCTGACAATAAAAACAATCAAATGGTACTAGAAGAGCAGAAGGCTCAGCATGTGATTTGCCTAATCAGTGTAAAATACAAATGATTGATAAGGTCCTATGGGAGACGAAAGATCTGCCAACAAATTATCTGGTGACGGTGTGACTAGAGAAAGAACAGAATGATGTAAAATGAAAATGCAGCCTGATTTATAGAAACAGTTATGCCTGATTGAAGCTTAATCTATCAAGTGTGGTTTCAAGAGGCCCGGCAATTGTTAGCACATAATGTAGCAGACCTGTTTCATACTGTTAATGTGAAGCAGAGTTCCATCTCAGACTGAGCCTTGGAATGCAGTGGAGAGGGAAGTCCTCAGAGATAGGCCACACCCCCTGACACCAAGCCAGCTGGAACTGGGTTCCTGTGTGTTCCTGCTCAAAAAAGCCCTGGTAATACCTGAGGATTGTGGGGGTGAATCCTAGGGAGGTGTTTAGGGAGGGGAAGGGCCTCAGAAGGGTACAATGCCATAGAGCAGGGGCGTCAAACATGCAGTTTGGGGCTGAATCAGGCTCCCAGAGGGCTTCTATCAGGCCCCCAAGTAACTGTCATCTGCTTCCTTCTCCCTCTCTCGCTTCCTTCTGCATCACAGCTTGCTTTGCCAGGCTGGCTCAATTGCACAGGAGCTGCAGAACAGAATCTCTATTTTCTCCATTGGTTGAGGCTCCTTCCTTGGGGACGAATAACTTGCTTCCCAGGCTCTCTCAATTGCACAGCAGAGCTACTAAGCCAAGCCTCTCTTCCTTCTGTTGACTGAGGCTCCCCCCCCCGCCCATTCCCCTAGGGAAGGAAAAAAAGTGCCAGAGCTTCCTTTGCCCAGTTCCCTGGATCCCATGGGAGAAATACAAAGAAAGCACCTTTAAGACCAATGAGTGCTAACGTTTTAAGTTTTTCAAAAATATATTTTTGTTTGTGTTCTTTATAAAATGTATATCTCTGTTACCTAATCTTAAAGAGATGCACACACAGCCCGGCCCAACCAGACATGGCCCAGCCCACCAAGGTCTCTTTTATGTCAGATCCAGCCCTCATGAGTTAGACACCCCCTGTCATAGAGTCCACCCTCTAAAGCAGCCATTTTCTTCAGGGGAACTGATCCCTGTTGTCTGGAAATTAGTTGTAATAGTGAGAGATCTCCAGGGTCCACCTGGAGGATGGCAACCCTACAGGAGAAACTCAAGACCTGCTTCAGGTTCAAGTCTTGCTCCGGAAATAGCATGCAAGGTGGACAGCATGTCCTAAGTGGGATATTCATGGACCAAAATGTATACATATTACACATTCAGAAGCCTCTAGAAGCCACCTGTAAAACCCAGAGATGTGGGTTTTAGGATAGCCTTACAGATACTGAAGTTTGTCAGGTTCAGAGTTCATTCAATTTGTTGTTTCTGTGTTGGAAAAAAAGACCCTCAGTTGAGTTATACCTAGGAAGCAATAACTAACTTATTTTTTTTTAAAAAAAATACAAGTTAAAATTCATCTAAGCTACCCAGAGGAAATAAAATCTATATGACATTATAGGTGTTTATATAACGTTGATCTGAGAACTCACAAAATGGTGGCTGTCAATGGAATGCTAGTAGACCTAAGAACATAAGAGAAGCCATGTTGGATCAGGCCAGTGGCCCATCCAGTCCAACACTCTGTGTCACACAGTGGCCAAAAAAACCAAGCGCCATCAGGAGGTCCACCAGTGGGGGCCAGGACACTAGAAGCCTCCCACTATGCTCCCCCAAGCACCAAGAATACAGAGCATCACTGCCCCAGGCAGAGAGTTCCAACAATATTCTGTGGCTAATAGCCACTGATGGACTTCGGCTCTAGTTTCAGAGGTGACCTGTGCTAGTCTACAGTAGTGCAGTTGGATCCGAGTCAGGTGCTGATGTATCTGACCAAAAGAGCTTTAACTCTCAAAAGCATATTCTTTGAAAATCCTGTTTGTCTCTAAGGTGCTACTGGACTTACATCTATTAGAGTAGACCTAGTTGGATAAAAAATGAGCCCCGTGGCACAGAGTGGTAAAGCTGCAATATTGCAGTCCTAAGCTCTGCTCACAACCTGAGTTTGATCCCAGCAGAAGCTGGGTTCAGGTAGCCGGCTCCAGAATGACTCATCCTTCCATCCTTCCGAGGTCGATAAAATGAGTACCCAGCTTTCGGGGAGGGGGAATGTAAAAGACTGGGGAAGGCAATGGCAAACCACCCCGTAAAAAGTCTGCCATGAAAACGTTGTGAAAGCAACGTCACCCCAGAGTCGGAAACGACTGGTGCTTGCACAGGGACTACCTTTACTTTTACCTTTTTTTTTAGTTGGATAAAGCAGTAATTCTAGATGGGTAGCTAACTATGTTAGTCCTTAGCAGCAAAATAAAACAGAAGTCCAGTGGCACCTTAAAGAATAACAAAATGCTTTCGTCATCAGCTTTTCTGAGTTCACTATGTCTCTACTACTGTACCTGCATATCTCATTTCATGCTGAACTCGATTTTATATTTTGCCTAATAACAGTTGGGGGTGCCTCACACTGATTCTGAGTGAACCGATGACTCCTTGTACTAGATCTTATTTGGGACCTGATAGATTTATACTGCAGTTAATATGATGAAGTGAGCTCTGAAAGCGTATGCTGGAATAAATTTTGTTAGCCACTGGATGGGACAGAAGCAGTCTGACTGCTAAAGAAGCAACACAAGCTCCATCCATTGAATATAATGGGAACAACTGAAAACCAATGTGGGTTTTTATCTTGTATGGTGATTTGGAAACCTAGCCTTTGGGGTGTATGCAGAATATCTTCTTCTCAAATGCCTCTTTGGAAAAGACAATCTTGGAAGTGATACAACAGAGAGAAGAAGAGATCGAATTTATACCCCACCCTTTACTACCCAAAGGAATCTTAGAGCAGTTTACAGTCTCCTTTCCCTTTCCCTCCCCACAACATACACCCTCTTGGGTAGGTGGAGCTGAGAGAGCTCTCACAGATACTGCTCTTGAGTGGAACAGCTCTGAGAGAACTTGTGGCTAACTCAAGGTCACATCAGCAGGTGCTTGTGAAGCTGTAGGGAATCAAACCCGGTTCTCCCAGATAAGAGTTTGCACATTTAACCATTATACCAAACTGGCTTAATTTGCCTTTGGTACAAGCTGACATAAGAGGGCAATTCAAATATCCATACAAAGCCACAATCAGGTACTAAGCCACAACTATATGGCTGAAAGAACTGTCTTCCAAGTGTCAGCCATTGTGCAAATTTGGCTCTCCTGCAGAAAATAGAATACAAACAAATTCTTGGGCTTAGGTGCCATCTGTGTGGTGTTTCCACCATCTATTGACTGAACATGAAGGAACTGGGAAAGTTTCTTCAGTGTAGAGATGCATTGCTGGTGACCAAGATCAAGTTAATTCATGCCACAGTTGTCCCCATTACTATATGTGGGTTGAACAAAGCAGGAGTCACGGGTACCTTTAAGACCAACCAATTTTTATTTAGAACAAGCTTTCGTGTGCTCTTAAGCACACTTCATCAGATGAGGAATCCAGCACACAGGAATCTCACACTATATATCAGGGGTGGCCAACGGTAGCTCTCCAGATGTTTTTTGCCTACAACTCCCATCAGCCCCAACCAGCATAGCCAATGGCTGGGGCTGATGGGAGTTGTAGGCAAAAAACATCTGGAGAGCTACCATTGGCCACCCCTGCTATATATGGGTGTGAGAGTTGGATAATGAAGAAAACTGACAGGGAGAAATTTGATTCATTTGAAATGTGGACTGCCAATAAGACAAAGAAGTGGGTTCCAGATAAAGCATGAACTCTCCCCAGGAGCTAAAATTACTAAACTGAGTCTATTGTACTTTGGTCACATTAAGAGAAAACAGGAGTCACTGGAAATGACAATAATGTTAGGGAAGCTGAAGGCAGTGGAAAAAGAGGAAGATTCAACCTGAGATGGATTGACTCAATCAAGGAAGCCATGGCTCTCCATTTGCAAGGTTATCAATCATAAGACAGGGAAGGCACCATGATCACAAACCCGTCTTTTGTTTGGTTTGTGTTTCAGCCAGCCAAGGAGAAAGAGCTATCTTTGAAATGGGTTTTAAAAGTAAAATAAGAAATAAATAACATTGCAACACTTATTTTTAAAAATGCTTGCAAAGGCTATTCTATCCGAAACATTAAAGGCTGGAAGGGTTTGCAATGCCTGGACTCTGGAACGCCGTAAGCCTTTGGAGGAAGGTAATCTGAAATTGAGGAGTACGAAACAAATCTGGCGCAATTTTCCATGCCCGCACAGCACCTTCCATCAAACACAAAGCTTTCTGGTTTGAAGATTGGTCTTCTGTTTTATTTTGCTTGGTTGGGAAGTCTTCATTTTTCAGTTTGGCATGTCATCATTTTATCCAAATGGACAAACTGGGATGTTTTCTCCCCACGGTTTGGGGTTGTTAACTAGGATTAGACTGTGTTGTACAGTCCCAGATGAAGGAAACCTCAGCAAATTTGAGTTTGACTATTTCTCTGTTGAACTCTGTATATAAAAGGAGATATGGGAAACAGGTGATGCTCACATCTGTTGTGACAAGAGGTTTTAAATGTGGCCTTTATTGCTATGTACCAGGGCTGGCCGGACTTGCTTAGTGTAAGAGCCACATAGAATAAATGTCAGATGTTTGAGATCCTCAAGACATGAACATCAGGTTTTTTTAGAGAAGGAAGGCAGGCAAATAGATGGGGAGGTGGGGGTGGAAAGAAAGCTGGCTTGGCTAGGAGAAGTTATTTAAAGAGACAAATGCCTTCTCCAAGCCAGCCAACAGATCAGTGGGGGCTTGGAGAGCCACACATGTGAGAAAGAGCCACATATGGCTCCTGAGCTGCAGTTTGGCCACTCTGCAGTTGGTCACCCCTGACCTTCACAATTGGTGCAAAACTGTCTTGCAGGGCAATCCAAAGTAATGTTTTTTGTTGTTCAGTCGCACAGTCAAGTCCGACTCTTTGTGACCCCGTGGACAAAGTCACGCCAGGCCCTCCTGTCTTCCACCATCCTCTGAAGTCTGCTCAAATTCACGTTTGTTACATCAGTAACGCTGTCCAGCCATCTCATCTTTTGCCGTCCCCTTCTTTTGTTTTCTGTCTTTCCCAGCATCAGGATCTTCTCCACTGATTGCTCCCTTCTCATTTGGTGGCCAAAGTATTTGAGCTTCAGCTTCAGCATCTGACCTTCCAGTGAACTGTCTGGGTTGATTTCCCTTAGGACTGACTGATTTGATCTTCTTGCAGTCCAAGGGACTCTCAAGATTCTTCTCCAGAACCATAGCTCAAAAGCATCTATTCTTCTGCCCTCGGCCTTATGGTCCAGCTCTCACAGCCATACATTACTACCGGGAATACCATCGCTTTGACTATACGGACTTTTGTTGGCAGGGTGATGTCTCTACTTTTTATAAGTAATGTTATATGCTTCTAAATCTATTGTAAAGTAAAGTAAAGTAAATTTATTTTTATATCCCGACCTCCCCCGCCAAAGGCGGGCTCAGGGCGGCTCACAGACATGGAACACCATATTGTAGTTGGTGAGTTCAGAAGGGTATCAATTTGTTTAGGATTACAACAAAGTTTGAGTCCAGTGGCACCCTTAAGGCTAACAAAGTTTAATTCTGGGTATAAGCTTTCATGTGCATGTTCTGTTGCTTCAGACCAACATAGCTACCCAACTTAATCTGTTTAGGATTGCACTGTTAATGGACAGGTTGTAATGTGTTTCTGGTTATTAGTTAAAATACAGTAATATGAAAGAACAAGTGCTTGCTTTAGGATAGGTTGTTTACTAATCTGAAGCAACAATCCCTATCCATGTTGTTTCAGCCAAAAACTTGCTTAATATCATTTTTCCCCTCTATTCATCTCAACATAACTAACCTATATTTTCTTTCAACCACAGATAATCACATAATAACGCACCAATTCAAACTCAGCAAAGTGATGCACACACAGATGTTTTACCGATCAACATAATCACGCTTGTTACAGAAATTTAAGGAAATGTGCTACAATGGGACAAAACCAACACTTTATTTAAACACCTTAAATAACCAGCTATTTCAGAGGATATCTGCTACAAGATGCTGTGTCTGAGTGCACAAACTTGCTCTTAATTTTCTCAGATGTGAGCTGTCCCACTGGCGATAGAATTCACAGATCCCAGGAAACTCCTGGATAAATCAGGCTTTATACAGTGGGCAGTGTAAGTGGCAATAAATTATGAACATATGAAGCTGCCTTATATTGAATCAGACCCTTGGTCCATCGAAGTCAGTATCGTCTACTCAGACTGGCAGCAGCTCTCCAGGGTCTCAAGCTAAGGTTTTTCACACCTACTTTCCTGGACCCTTTTTAGTTGGAGTTGCCAGGGATTGAACCTGGGACCTTCTGCTTAGCAAGCAGATGCTCTGCCACTGAGCCACCATTCCTCCCCTCAGTAGCATTTTATCCATTATATTCATAGGTGATAGGTCCTCTGAATAACCAGGGTTAACATGCCTACAACTGCTTAACTTGTTCTGGGGTTCAAGGATTCCATTATCCCTCTAAACAAAGGTCTGCAACTGAGGTTAGGGGTTGTTTTCCAGAAAAACGGATTCTGGAAAGACAACCAGTTTCTTTCCTCAGTAACACCAGGATTTCTGATAATCCTTTTGTACTTGAAGTACCTGGGCAGAGATCCAAAGAACTTTATGCCTACAATATCATCCTAAGCAGAATTACTCTCTCTTACTTTGCAGGGTGTAATTCTGCCTGAGATGGCACTGCTACTTCTGCACACCTAAGAGGGCTTTAAACTAGTGTTTCTCAGATAGAAATCTTGTATGAAGTGCATGGGAAATCCTCTGAAACTGAGGGGAGACTCAAAAGCAGTTTTTAGTGTGACACAGATAAGCTGTTCAAAGAAAGTTTTTAAAAGCACAGCTGAACATGGCAGACCTTCCTTTGGGATACTCAGGGCTTTTTTGGTAGCAGGAACTCCTTTGCATATTAGGCCACACACCCGATGTAGCCAGTCCACCTAGAGCTTACAGTAGTCTCTGTACTAAGAACCCTGTAAGCTCTTTGGAGGATTGGCTACATCAGGGGTTTGTGGCCTAATATACAAAGGAGTTCCTGCTACAAAAAAAAAAAGCCCTGGGCATACCTAAATTACTTTTCCCATCACAATTGAGGGCTGCAGGTCACGGCAGTTATTATTTTATTCCCTTAATGGTTAACATTTCTATTCTGTATTTGAATACCTAGAACTTCCACTATAATCAATGGGCCCTTTATTACGACTAACGATAAATGTATATTCCACATCTTTGCTGCATTTAAGATCAAGATTCACACTGAAAACTTAAGCGGAGTTACAGCCTTCGAAGCTCCTTGACTTCCATGGCCTTAGAAAAGTGTAATTCTGCCCAGGATACCAGTGACAATCCTTCTTGAACTGACAGCATGACACAATACCTAGAGTGTTGGGGCACAGGAAACTCAAATTCAAATTCCAACTTGGCCATGAAGCTCAGGATATTTGGCAAGGCATGAAGTTTTAATGTGTGAGGGACTTTTCTAACATTCTGCTGAAGAAGGGCTGGGTACCTGTGCAAACATTTCTTACTGATTTGGCATGGCTATATGAAACTTAAGAGAAACCCACATCCCTGAACTGATTCAGCTTGCAGTCTGATCCTAAACCAAATTAATATGTGAAGCACAACATATGTTTTAAGGCAGAGTACTATCAGAAACCAAGGCTGTCCCCACAGAACATTGTGCTATTATACTAATATAAAGCTATCATGGGGTGTGATCTTTGCTATCAGCCAGACCACAGAAAATATCATGAAATATCTATAATACAAAAAAACCAGTAAGTTGCACATCATTTAATTGCTATTTATTTAATAAACATGAGGTATTTCAAAGTGCTATAAAGATGCAGCACTAAATGTACATCATTGGAAGAAATTAAACACAGAACTTTTGCAATTACCCAGTTCTATGCAACAAACATTAACAAATACATTAACTGGAAGAAACAGGCTAGGGGAAAAAAAGGCATATATAGTAAATTTCTTTACAAAAGTTTTCTTAGTTCAAAAAAGTGATAAAGTAATATCTACTCAAAACTTTCCACAACCATTTTCATACGAAAATATAAGTATCAAATTTAGTTATGTATCAGCATCATACTAAAGTATACAGGCAGTGTAAGAATTAGTACAGTACATAACAGAGATTAACAATATATTTGTATACAAAACCATGCTCCTCAAACATTGAGGTATTACAGTACTTAGGTGTGAACTTCCAGTCTAATATTGGTAGCAAAAGTAACCTCTCGTAACCCAAGACAATGTACAAAAGGCAATTGTTTATATGGTATTTACAGAGGCAGGCTTTCCTCCTCACCACAAGGGCACAAAATCGATTTTGCCCCATAACACCTGGTAAAACATAAGCACCATTTTAAAAGGAATTAATGTTTCCAAACTCAACTGAATGTTGTAAGCAGCTCCCAAACGCTCACAATATTTAAGAATGTCTAGTAGTTCTAAAAGGAAGTACAAGCGCATTCCGTCACTGTTTGGCAGTCTATTACATCTCCATACAAGAACATCCGTTTGCTCTCCATCCAAATTATAAAGAGTTTTATCACTGACTTCAGAGACTGGATTTGAAAGAAAAACCAACATTCTTAACGTCAAAAACACAACTTTCTTTAAGGAATCAAAAATGTGCAAAGTGGCAGTGGCTGTCCCGATCAGACAATTTAAAAACAACAAAAATACTTTTTTTAAAAAAAAAAAAAAGAAAGAATTAGCAAGTCTGCATGTGTTCTAATTTTTTTATCAACTGCTGTTGCCGGACTTGAAGTTTTTCCTTTTCCAGCAATAACTTGTGCTCCTCAGCCTGTAAGGAATGGACATACTCAGTGGCTTTTTTCAAAATGACAACTTTTGCCGCTTTCTCATTTTTCACCAGTTCTGGCACATGGTCCCTTAATGTGAGGAAACTTGACCTCAGGTCATTACGTCGCTGGCGTTCCAGGATGTTGTGGTTACGTCGACGCTCGCTGTCTTCTGAGTCTGAGTTTCGAGGACTCAAACTCTTCGGCTTTGGTTGGGTCATGGGTTTTACTGGACGGGGTGCTTCACTTTTTAGCTTTTTCTGTGGTGGCACATCTTCGCTTTCCATGTATGGAGAAGGTGCAGCATAGTTGTGTTGCTGATGAATGGGGGCACAGCGCTTAAGGATGACTTCATTTGGTTGAGTTCTCACAGAGGCCAAGGGGCTCATGTTTTTAGAGCGAACTGTGATAGTCAGGGTAGTAACAGGTTTGTTGGAAGAGGAGCGCCTCTTTTCCACTGTTACCACATCGATTTCTTCTTCCTCATCCTCTTCTTCCTCGTCATCATCTTTTGAAATGAGGGGGTGGGGAAGAAAAACAACCAGACGTTATTCTCTGAGGGAAACATAGCAGAAGGCTCTCAAGCATTTAGCATTAATTAGCATATATATACGCTAAATAAAGGCAATTCCCAGGGCAAATACCAATGTATAAATATTTAAATTCTCAAAATATGCAGCGCAAGCAGGAAAACAGCATTGAAAAGGGGAAAAGGCAAGTCTGTATATACCATCCCCAGCAGAAATCTTTTAATAAGTGGTTTTCATATAAAATAGTGGTAAGAACAGGACTTTGAGCTACGCAGGAAATCAAGGTACAACCCAGATACTTGATGGGAGGGCATATTAAAAAGAATCACCTAATTTTCATTGGGAAGCACCCTTTTGTGGGTTTTAATTCAAAGGACAACCCCCCCCCCCAAAAAAAAAAACGCACATGCAATACACACACATACACAATGGAACAAACTTTTTTTTTTTAAGGACCGCAAAAGTGAACAATTGTTGGATTTGTTCTAATGGAGAATGCAAAGCTGTTCCAGTTGGTAGGTCCCTTTAAGCTCAAGTTTTGGTTTACTGCCAAGAAGACAGCTGTTGTGAGGGAGTTCTCCCTCCCTCAAAGCTGTCAATATGCGGTCCTGAACAGAGCTCTGCACTGAGGCTGATCCGGCAAGTTTATGATGACAATGAGGGTACGGATCCATTCATTTGCATAAGAGAAAAATGTTTTACTGTCACACAGGATCTTTTGGGGTTCCCCCCTCCCCCTTAGGAGTGTAGATGTTTTACAGCAGTCAAAAAGCTGGCATTCCACACTGCTCTGCTGAAACCAGCCTTGAGTATTTGTTTGCTGCTATGTCAGTGCCTTTGAACAAGGTAACAAACTGGTCTGCTAAATAATAATTCAGAAAATAGGCTTGTTTACACTTTTTTGTCATCTGCAGCACTTTGTAGGCCAAGGATAGCTAAAACATGGAATAAACTCTGCCATGGCATTTAGCATAAGGGGGTTTGGGGTTCCCATCATCACTTCGTAAATTCTTTTGTAACTTAGGAAGCCCCACACAGTTGTGTGTGTGTGTGTGTGTGGGGGCAAGTCCCCCAAATAAACTTTCTGAGATGACAGTGGGGGTAACAAAGGCAAGAATACTGCCATCTACTGGTCATCCTTTATAACAAATCCAATAGGGAAGCAAGCAATAAAGCTCACTTACTCTTTGAATTGCCAAAGAGCATGCTGGTTCATTCTTTGTTAAATCTTTTTAAAGGGCAAGAGCCACAGATTTCCCCCTCCCTCCTCCCAAAGACAACGCATGTGCCATGTTTGACATCATGGGTAACTCCTGGGTCAAGTACTGCTGGGCTATATCCCAACTCAGCCTGTCAGATGCCAAGTTGTAGAAAAACACAGCTGTAAGAGATTGAAGTGATTTCTGTTTTCCACACATCTGTCCTATCTTTTATCACTTCTGCCCCTTTCAGTCTTGCTAATTCTACACCGGAGGGCTCCGCAAAGGCTGTGAGCATCAACTCTACCTCTGACCTCTTCTCCTTTTAACCTAAGAGCCCAATCATAAAGAAAATTACATTTTTTCCCAAATTCAGAAAGATCAATGGGTTCAGATGGGTGTAACTCTGTTTAGGATCAGAGCATAAAGACTCAAAAGTATCATACACATAAAATAAGACCTAGGATAAATTTCATCGTATCATATTGAGGCATGTGAGGAGAGAGGGCAGTAAATGACCTACTTTAATCTAGCAACAGGAAGAAAAGGGTTAAAAGCCTGAGAGGGTACCTCTTGTTTGCCCACAGACCAAAATATAGCAACCTATTCTTACCCCACCATCATCATACCATACGTGTGGTATGTATTTAAGGAGAACAACACAAAGGCAAGAAGATATTCCATCAGCTTATGTATCAGACCAACATAATGTTGTATTTGTGCCACAAACACAAGACTCAGCTTCCAGCTGGCTGGCAAATATGTGTCTTACACCCGAGGAAGCCCATCATATTGTAAGTTGGGGAGCTGCAGGGAGAGGTGTGGCAAAGAGGGGCCCCTTGTATGCAGCCATGATCAACAGAAAGGAACTATTTACCAGAATCGCTCAAAGTGTCGTCCCCTGAACTGCTGTTGGCACGGCTGTCGCTGGCCACACTGGGGTGGCGTCCGCTGCGCGAAGGGGGGCCCACTGTCCCTTGCACGGCCCCTCCGTTGCCGGTCACGTTCACCCGGATGCCGGCCACTCCCCCTGCAGCTGAGGCGGGAGCGGCAGCCCCCAGCTCTCTCTTGTTAATGGGGAAAGGGAAAACCACCGCTGGGTCTACGTACTCTGAGACCGAGTTGTTCAGCTCTCCCTGGCTGCTGCTGTTGTTTGCAGTGCTGGCGTTGGGGGTGGCTGAGGCAGTGGCGGCAGAGCCAGCTGTAGCAGGAGCTGCAGTCGCCCCTCCCTTGCTCTGCAGCTTCTCATGGACTGCCCTTTCTAGTTTCTCCCGGGCTGAGAAGCCACTCCACATACAGTCCTGGATAATGATGGCGTTGAGGTTGCTGCTTTCTCCTAAGCCCGTGTCAAAGGAATCTACTCCGTCTGTGCTGCCCCACAAGTCAGCTTCCGGGGGCAGCAGCAGCAATTCCGAAGCCCAGTCCAGAGAGTCGTTGGTTCGGAACCCCCCTAGAGCCACTGCTCCCCATGCTAAGGGGGCCCCTCCCGGAGGGTTCTCTTGCAGACCTGCTGGACTCGGAGACAGGGGAGGTGTAGGCAGCAGCTCAAACTTTTTCCAGATGTCCTCCCCTGGGGGAGCAGAATCCGGACCACACAAATAAAAATCGTCTTCGTCCGGATAGAAGCAAGGCTGCAAGGAGTCAAATTCGAGGTCTGGGTTTTTACTGACCATCCCGGGCATCTCTGCCGTTTTCTTCAAGAGGAATCCGCTCAGGTTGGGCTTCAGTAATTTTAGAGGGAAATCCTGTTTTGTTTCCCACTTGGGAATGCTCCCCTTCCCAGCAGGATCTGAAAAGCTGGGGAGGAATAAAAATAAATTAGATGAACAATTCCGAGATGGGGACACTTAATTTGTGATGCATCCGTTTCTTACAATTTATGCTCCTCTGCTTTTAAAAAGCAATGAATCCTGCAATTATCACAACTGGGATGCGTCCTCAACTCATCAAAGAGCAGCTAAAACCAGACTGCCCCCCCACCCCACCCAAACAGGGGCTGGGTTTCTACCTTCGGTAGCAAGCAAATCAGAAGAGCGCTGTATGTTTCTGTATGTGAATGGGCAACTGGCAACCCTGCGCAATCTCTCGTGCCTTTCAGCCCTCGAAAGAATTGTCCACAGATGCCTAGAGCTGCAACCCGCAGTAGCTTCATTGGGAAGCGGGGGGGGGGGGGGGGAGAGAGAGATTTAAAAGCCTTCTGGAGATGGCAGGAAAGTAAGAGGAAGTTTCTTCCCTCTTTTGTCATCTGCCGAGAAGGAAAAGGAGGACGGACGGATGTGAAAGGGTGGGGCCCGAGGAGGGAGAGAGGGCTCCCCTTTGCAAATCGCCAATTCCATTCATTCCCAGTTCCTGCTTCCAGCAACCCACACGCAGCGCAGGCGGTGGGAAGCGAGTAGAGGAAGCGGCTCGAAGCGGCAGCATTAAGGCAAACACAGTGAAATCCAACCCACCACCCCCACTGCCATCTCGGAAAACCTTCAGATACCCTAATACGGCATCGGAAGTTTTCTGCATCCACGCTGCACGCCTGACCAAGCGAGGGTTCAGAGCCGCTCCTTGCGCGGGGGGAAAGCGAGCGCGGGGCTGTTGTTTATTTTTGACAGCGCCTAACGCGGGGAGGGGAAAGATGCAATGGAGCAGTCAAGGTGTTTGGTGGTCTCCACACTGCCATTTTGTACATCCTTCGAAGAGAAGGCTCCGGAGGTCTGCTCAGGCTCCCCCTCCGGGCTGATCGATGGGGCTCACTCCCAGGGAATTGCGCCCTGTGAACTTCCCTCCACACCCCCCCCCAGCCATTCCCCGCATCCCCCTGCCGGAAGATCTGCCCGATCCCCCCAGAAGGGAGGGGAAGGTCGCTGCCCTCACAACAAACACAGCCATGCCCTCGATCCGGCGGGATCCCACCCCGCCCCCCTTCCCCGATTGCATTTTGAACTACGCTTCCAAACTACATGCAGGTCAGAAAAGGGGGTGGGGTGGGAGTCAAAACCAGGGCGGAGGGGGAAGGGGCAGGTTGCTGCTCCCGCAAAAGCCGCGGAGCTGCTTCGTGGCGAGCCCCGCAAGAAAAGCTGCCTAGCCGAGGAAGGCGGACAGCGACGGCTCCTCAACGCCAGCCCAGCTGCTCCCGCGCGACTACCCCGCCCCCTGCTCGTCCACCCCCCCCCCCCCCCTCCACTATTGTACAATTCTTATTTTCTTTTCCCTGGGTCGAATCGCCTTCTCGGTTCCCCATCAAGGCAGGAGTTTTTAAAAAAAAAAAAAGCCCAGAAAGCGGCATTTGCGAGCGACCGAACAAAAGCTCTCCTGCACGCAACCTATACGCAGGTTGCGGTGTTTTGTTTTGTTTTCATTTTTGCATGCTTGGCTTCTGATGAATGAAACCACCAAACCGACCTTGCCACTAGCGAGCCCTGAAATGCCAACGCCAGCCCCGTGCGCGATGCAAGTGCAGACAGACACAAACACACAATTCCCTCCCTCCCCCTTTTCTCAAATGAAGATGACTTTTTAAAAAATTGCGGGGTGTTGTTTCTCCCCCCTCTTCCTCTCCTGCACACCCGGCATTGATGCGTCTGCCTCCTTACCTCCTGGCGGTGGCGAAGAACCGGGGGGGGGGGGCACAGGAGAATTCAAGCAGCTGATGGTCTCCGATGGAGCTCCTTTCAAGAGCGCCCGCAAGCCCGATCGGCCCCCCCGAGCCTGGCTGAACCCTCCACATGCACTCTTTGCTTGCAGACAGATGACTGTCACTGAGTGGGCTTTGAAGCCCTTCTATATTATTAACTAAAAAAAAAAAAAGTCCTGACACACCCGGGGAGGGAAAAGGGGGGGGGGGAGCGAGCGAGAGGCTTAACTCCGCCCCCTGATTTCCATAAAGCAGGGGAGGGGCCAGACATTTGGCGCCAAAATCCCCCCCCCTTTCCCCCCCTCGCCTCTTTATTCTTTGCAAGGAAAGGCAAATGCGAGAGGCTCCGCAGCGCTCCCGCTGGGTTTTGCTTCGCCGCCACCGGCTGATCGTGGGTGGGTCACGCACTTTGCAACAGGGGGCTCGGTTTCAATGGGATGCGGGGACCTTGGGGTCTCGGCCGGGTCCGCGTTTTACTCTCCAGTAAAGTCGCGCTGATTTTGCCGTGGCGTTGACGATCCTACAATCCGGCTGCGTTGGAAGCCTGAAATACCCGCTTGCAACACACGCCCCTTCCCGGCGATCGCCACCTTCGCCTTTCTCCTTTGGGGGGGGGGGGGGGAGAAATTGTTTCCACTCAAACTTGATTTTGCAAAGGGAAGAGACAGGATGTTCTTTACAAATATGTGCGTGGTGGCGGGGAGGAAATAATGATTAGAGGGGCTTTTTGTCCAACGCTAGTCTGCGATTATAGAAGTCGGGGAAACGTTGCGCCTTTGTGAGGGGGAAAGTACCTGAAGAACAGGATCACCCCAGGGCTGCAGATCGTAAGGAAAAATAAATACAACGCTCTCCAGGCGTGTGCGCCCTTTTTCCTCACCCCCCTCCCCGTTTCTTTGCCGACACTGTATAAATAATGCACAATGGTTGCAGAACTGGAAAGCTTTGCTCTGCAATAGGCGACCCCTTGCGGTTGCAAGAGGAAAACCAGGAGCCTCGGAAAGGCTAGGGATGAGCACAAACGTGAAAATCGCTCCCCGTTGCGCTCCCATCTCTCCCCCTCCCCGCGTCTACCACTTTAAAGACTAACACGATTTTTCTTGTAATTCCACCATAAACCCTAGAGCCCGCTTGTTCAGTTGTCTGTCTCATGCATTGCTTGCTTAAGATCGCTCTAGACCCTTGTCAATTCAAACTCATGATGATGTAGTTGGAGCTTTATTTATATTTATGGGGGCTAGGGTTGCCAGATCTGGGTTGGAAAATACCTGGAGATTTGAGGGGTGGAGCCTGAAGAGGGTGGGGTTTGGGAAGGGGAGGGACCTCAATGGGATATAATACTATCTAGAGTCCATGCGAAGCGGCCATTTTCTCTAGGAGAACTTGGTAACTGTTGTTTGGTGATTTGTTGTAAATCCAGGAGCTCTCTAGCTATCACCTGTAAATTGGTAACCGTTAAGGGGGAGGGCAAAACAGTTTACATCATTCTCCATTGTATCCTCTCAACAACTTTGTGAGGTAGGTTTGGCTGAGAGTGTGTGTGGTCTGAAGTCACCCACCAGTCATCCATGGCAGAATGGGGATTGGAAGGAACCCTGGGTCCACTCACACTATACCACAAGATAACCTAGGGTGCTGTGCTCTTTGCAACAACTTGCTCTGTAGTTGAACAAATCCCCTTTCCAGTAGTGTAGGCTCAGGAGTGCAAGACTAAGCAGGTGCTCCAGGCTGTGTGTGGCTTTATGTGTGAAGTCAAACACATGGTGGGAGCAATTGGGTGTGTAGGCTGCTGGTGATGACTTCTGCCATTTGCCTGGTGTCCTGGTTGAGTTTTCACCCCACCCCAGTATGAGTCACCTTCACTCCCCACAGGAGTGTATGTGGCTTCCCTACTCTAACTCCGCTTCTTCAGTTGCTGATTTCTTCCTTGCCCTCTACTGAAAAGCAAAAATCAGGTCAGTGGTTAATAACTTTTAGAAATACATGGAGTTTGTTTCACTTGCTTCAGCCTTGAACATGTTTTTTTCCACCCACGCATCAAGTTTTCCACATGAATCAGAAGGTAAGTTTTTAGTCTTCTGGGCACGTATTGATTTGATTCCTCCCCCCCCCCCCCGCCCTTTGTGGTAAAGTGCATAGCTTTCCTCAATCATAGTTCTTTAAACGCTGTTGTCAATCCTGTTACAAAATTGGAATCACTCATACCTTTAATTCTAACTTCTCTGTATAAAGCAAAAACGTCTCTAAAGCCCATCTTGGTCCTAATCCCAAAGGAGTTTGACTAGTTATATGCTGGATCCAGGAAAATTGATTAGGAGAAAGATGTTGTACAATTGGGGTTTTGATATTATTATTCACTAGCAAAAAGGCTGTGATTTGTGATGCACTGAAGGCCCAGTTGGGGAAGAATTCTCCCTCATTTTACAGAATTTTCCTCACCAGTTGTTTCATGGGGGGTATGTGTGCATTTGTAGGCTCTGCACAGGGAGAGACAGTATATCATGTGGAATCCCTTTCAGTGGAGTCACCCAGTGTCACAGGTGGAGGTTTGTCTTCACTGTAGTACACTTGAGGACACCCTTGGAATAAGGATTAAGCCAGCTCTGCTTCTGATGACCCCAGTCTCTGAGACTCAGAGCTGCCCCGGTCTGCATAAGGACACCCCTTCTATTTGCATCCCCTCACCCTGACTTCTGTTTTTGGGTCACACTACAGTGTGATGGATTGTTGGGAAATGACTTCCAGGTTTTATAACATTCACCTGATCCAGGCTAAATACTTTCTCCTCTGCTGTTTTGGTGGGTAGATTCAGAAGAGCACCCTACTCAGATGTGGGTCTGGTGTGATTGAAACATTATCCCTAAAGTTGGCAACCTCCAGGCATCCTGGAATTTCTACTAATCTCCAGACTACAAAGTTCAGTTTCGGTTAAAGTTGCCAATGGCTAGGTAAAAGCTAGTGATCTGCTATTACAACTCATCTCCAGGTGATAAGAGTTTCCCTGGAGAAATGGCTGCTTTGGAAGGTAGACTCTATGATATGATACCCCTTTTCAATCCTTCCCCTCCCCAAACAACATCCTCCTCAAACTCCACCCCTCAAATCTCCCTGTATTTCTCAACCCAGAGTTGGCAACCTAGTTTCTGTGGACAAAATGGCTTCTTCAGAGAGTAGACTATGGCAACCTATCCCCACTGGGCTTCCTTTCCTTCCTGGGTTCCACCTCCTAATCACCAGGAATTTCCAATACAGATTTGGTGATCCTATTTATCCCATATTTTCTTTGATTGTGTGCTGACTGACCCTTTGAGAGATCTGTTGATACAGCCAGTTGTAGTTTCCTCCTATTTCTGTGTCTTATTTGCTAGCTGATACTTATCCTGGTATTACTTTGGCTGTGGCTGAAATTGTGGCAGCAGTGGCTTCTAGGTAAGGATAGAAAAAGAGAAGAAGATATTGGATTTACCGTATATCCCGCCATCCACTCCAAAGAGTCTCAGAGCAGCTCACAATCTCCTTTACCTTCCTCCCCCACAACAGACACCCTGTGAGGTGGGTGGGGCTGGAGAGGGCTCTCACAGCAGCTGCCCTTTCAAGGACAACCTCTGCCAGGGCTATGGCTTACCCAAGGCCATGCTAGCAGGTGCAAGTGGAGGAGTGGGGAATCAAACCCGGTTCTCCCAGATAAGAGTCCGCACACTTAACCACTACACCAAACTGGCTCTTTTGTTTGTATGTTTGTAAGATTGGTTCTGTTATTAGATTCTTAAATAAAATGTTAAATAAAGCATTAATGTCATCTTTGTTATGTGCCTCACTGAAGGATGCTTCCTTATTTATTTCCAATAACAGGAGTAAAATTGGTTAACAGAAATGTGGTATAGTGTTAGTGGGAAATTATGGTTCAACATCACATTATATTCCCAGCTTCAACTACTTCAGGATAAACTGAGCTCCAAACTCTTTAAAAGAAAGATGGATGGGAAGTGATGCTAGCACTGGACGCTAGTTTTGAATATAATTCAACAAAAGTAACTTAGTCTACTACATATATATGCTGTATTGATGATCCAAAAAAGCTCTTTCCTAGTTGCCTGAGAATGATTTTTACTCACCATAGGCAACCAGGAGAGTAGCTGCCTTATATGCACCTAGAAACCCTATATTCAGCTATTTGATTTTTTTCTTCCTCTAAGACAATAAGGTGTTATTTCTTTGTTGCTTTTCTAGTACAAAACCAGGAACAATATCACAAAATAGTATTTTTACAAATTTGGAGTACCTTCTACAGGAGAAGCACCCAGGGCTAGAGTATATGCTTCTGCAAGTCAGGAACAAAATCTCCAGGTTTGCTGAAAAATATAATTAATATCGTATAATAACCCAGTCTTCCTCTTCACTCCTAATAATCTACAAAACGGACACACAAGCTTTTTAAAAAGGTAGGAATGGGCAGAGTGTGTATGATGTGTGTTGTGCCTGGGAGGACTGGGAAGAGGGAAGCAAAATGCACAACCAGGAAGCTTGGGGGGGGAAGGCAGTACAAGAGTGGAGAAAGTATGTATGTGTAGTTTCACAGGTTTTCCTATGGACAAATATACTCGGGAACCTGAGAATTCCAGCCCTGCCTTTTACTCATGCCGTATATAGAAACCACATATTTAATAATAAAAAATATTACTGCAGTAATGCATTCTAGAGAAGTAGCCATGTTATGCTGCAGTTTTACTCACCCTTATTTAATCTGTTGAGTTTTAGCAGTAGTGTTGTAGATGACTATTATGCTGTAATTTGTATCTGGCTTCATTGGGTAAGTTGCCTTAAGTTTAAGATAAAGTGGTAAAAATATTCTTAATGAAAAAGTCTCATTGAAATCAGTGGGAGTTAATTTCCAAGTGACATTAAGTGGCGCCGAACATCAGCACACCCATCCAAGTTGTGCTGTCAGAGATTCACAGATCTATTATGACTTAAGCATTTTGTGAATATGAACGGGGGGCTTGCCTTGCAAGACTCTGAGTGTGCTGTCAAGTCACAGGTGAGTTATGGCGACCCCTTGGAGTTTTCAAGGCAAGGGATGTTAGAAGTGGTTTGTGTGTCTCAACCCTGGTATTCCTTGGAATTCTCCCATTCAAATATCCACCAGGGCTAGCCCAGCTTAAAATTTGTGGTCTAATGCAACTTCTGGCACAATTAGTTCTTTCATAGTTGTGACTGAAATCCTTAACCCATTTCCAGAGGGGTCTTCCCTACCACAGTCAATAGGATTTAGTGGCACAATAATGTGAAAGCCCAGATGTTAGCAAGAGATCTACCCACCTATCCTTTCCATATCCCTTCTATATCCTTCTCTCCTACCTTGTTCTAAATTCTGCTTCCCTTTCTTGCCATTACAGGTGATTAAGCAGTACTTGAGATAGGAATAATTCAGTGGCAACTTGAGTTGCCCAAGAGAAAATGCTAGGACTGACCTTCGCACATGGAGACTGTTTCTGTCTTTTTTTGTCTGATGGCATAGGTACATGATGCAGACTTCGTATGAACTGGTCCTGAACAATGCACCTCAAGACAAATTTCCAACTCACCTATTATTACTTGTGCAATTTTATACCATTTATTGCAAATGCATTGGAATCATTGCAAATTAGAGAGGCAGGCCCAATTTGTCGTTATATGGTTTAGAATATACATACAGATATACTGCCAGTCCTGTTCCTTCCAATATGGTGGTAGATTCCTGTAGCATTCTTCCTCTGGCTCATTTTTTTGTAGAAGGGGAGGGACGGTGGCTCAGTGGTAGAGCATCTGCTTGGGAAGCAGAAGGTCCCAGGTTCAATCCCTGGCATCTCTAAAAAAGGGTCCAGGCAAGTAGGTGTGAAAAACCTCAGCTTGAGACCCTGGAGAGCCACCGCCAGTCTGAGAAGACAATACTGACTTTGATGGACCAAAGGTCTGATTCAGTATAAGGCAGCTTCATATGTAAAGAAAAAACATACATGCAGAATAAAATTATGTGTTTGCCCCGTGGCACAGAGTGGTAAAGCTGCAGTACCGCAGGCCAAACTCTCTGCTCACGACCTGAGTTCGATCCCGGCACAAGCTGGGTTCAGGTAGCTGGCCCAAGGTTGACTCAGCCTTCCATCCTTCCGAGGTCGGTAACACGAGTACCCAGCTTGCTAGGGGGAAAGTGTAGATGACTGGGGAAGGCAATGACAAACCACCCCATAAAAAGTCTGCCGTGAAAATGTTGTGATGCGATGTCACCCCAGAGTCGGAAACGGCATGGGGGGGGGGGGGAATAACTTTACCTTTTAAAGTTATGGTAATCATCCAGGGAAGCCTATTCCCTACTCAGCTATAGTGGCTACATGCCTCTTAATTTTTTTTTTAAAGTAGTACCTTAGTCTTTAACAACATTTATTTTAATTTGAGCTTTTGTGATATATGCATTCTAACCATAGCAAGGCACTGTGTGCTAGTTGGTACCTTTTCAGCTCAGCACTGGAAAGGATGAGGGAAAGAAACTATCAATTCCTGGGGCCTAGTACTGTGTCAAAACAGGGAAGGGATGTGGGCCTGTTCATGACTTTGAGATGCGATTGTTACCACAGAAAACTTCACCTAAATACTAGACTGTGGGAGTCTCAGGAGCTTCCTCCTTCCATTGTCTTAGTGTCCTCAAGGAGGTGTCTGTACTAATTCAGTGCTTATACCTAAACCCTTATGTCTTGTATTTCTCTTAGAAGAGAGCATTGTTCTGCTTTATGGCAGCAATCTTCTTGAGTACGATGATGTGTGTTTTGAGAGGGAAAAACTTTTATCATAGCCCTTTCATCCCCCCACCTTACCTCAGTTATTCTTTCCTCAAAATTAAACATGTTGATTTTCTCCTCTGTACATGTTGGTTCCAGTTTCTCTGCATATGTCTTTCTTTCAAGTGTTCTGTTGGTCAAGCTGAGGAGTGAAATACATTTAAATCCTGGCAGCTGCCCTACCAATTGATAGAAAATATATGGATATAAGTGCCACATTTTTTATTTAATTCAATGTTACTTCATTTTGCTTTTGTCCCTGACTTTCCTGGAATTCATGCTTGTGTGGATTTCCTAAACTTATATGGCTCCATTTTTATTTTTAAAAACAAAACTTTGTATTTGCTCAGTTGAATATTCACACATAATAAACTGAACTGAAGTGTATCTAAAAAGAGGATGTGGCTAGGGGCACATCAAGATGGAACTGAAAGAAATGAGAAGGCAGCATCAGTGCATAGGTGTGATCATGGACATTCACTACTACGGTATATTGTAAAGTTTCCATAATGAGGGAGGAACAACAGTGAGCTCTTGGTACAGGGTTAGTGCAGTAAAGCTTGTATGGTCTTAATAGGGGGAGCAGGGTAGACATGATTTCACATAAGAAAATGAGGAAATGCTGAAGATCAGATAACAACCTTATGATGAGGTTAGCATTCAACTTGCATGATTTTCTGTAGCATTTTGTGTGGCAAAAATATAGCATGTAGACACAGGCTGCAATCACACTAATGTAGTTTCAATCCACTTTCAATGCACTTTCCAATTGGATTTTGCCAGTTCTCACAGTAAAATCCAGTTGGAAAGTGGATTGAAAGTGCATTATTTAGTGTGTGTGATGACAGTCACTCATGAGAAGTGATTACTACACATGGACTTCCAAGTTACTAATGCATGAGGGTTTAAAAATATTTTAAAATATATTTTAATATTTTTAAAAAATTAATAGCTGCTAGCCTGCTCCTGAAAAAAAAAGATATTTTCTGACCTGATTTTAAAGAACTGCAATGCTACCTGGAACTATGTTGCCAGGTAAAATACTGAAAGGAGGGTGGGTTGCATTACGGCTGCAAACATAGAATCATCACCAGACACATCAACCTGTCTTCATTAGCTCCAACTCAAATGTCTCCAAATGGTATCAATAGAAAATGACATCCTTGTATAGAGTGGGTTTGAAGCATGAATCTTTTAGCTTTCATTTGGAATCTGCTTTAAGTTTAAGGGGGAAGGCTTTCATTTCCTGCATCTGATACTCATTTTCAAATGTAAGCTAAAAAAGACACCCCAGAAAGGATTTGGAGCTATGGACATTTATGATGGTAGCCTGTGTAGTTCGCTACCATCATATGTATTCGCCACAGACTCAGGTTCAGAAATTATGACATCTATGAAAATACATCTGACGAGGTGCCATTTCTCAGTGGAAGGTAGTGGCAATGTGCCAGTGGTGGTAGTTAGACTGATGAGACCTAGGTTGAAATTCCCACCTCACCTTGGGTGACTTTGGGCTTCTCATGGCACAACCTCTCTCACAGAGTTTTTGTGCAGACAAATTCAGAAACGTGGAGGAAGGGTGAGAGAAAAATGTCATACTGGCCTATCAATGTAAGTCCTGTGTGAAGTACTATGTGCGGAATACCTTTCCTTAACTACCTGAGTATTGCTGAGAAAGCTTCATACATTCACCATTGAAGGAGATGTGATTTGGGCAGGCTCAATCTAGCACTTTTGTATTCCAGAAAAAAAGTGTTCTGCTACTCTTGTAAGGAGTTAAGATTGCAGTCTCACATTTAATTCCCCTGCAACTGAGCCTGGATGGGAAAAGAATCAGTAGGACCAAAGTCAGTCTGTTTAGAGCCAGGGTGTCAGGTCTGCCAACTCTGGCACAATATTCACCAATTAGTGTAAACAGATGTTGATCCCTTGAAACCAAAAGCAAGCTTTTTTCTCTCTTAGACTGACTGAAGCTTTTTGGCTCAGACTGACTCAGCTCTGCAACTTGAAAGTTCCTCTTCTGTTTGTTCTTGTTTTACATACAGCAGATAGAGCTGGGTGCTGATAAGCTCTGGAACATTCTTCAAAGCTTGGCCATAAAAACTGTTAACAGCAAAGGAAACAGCCTCACACTTATTGCAGCAATGAAAGTACCTTCAAGACGCTTTAAAGCCCTTTATGGACTATTGATGGTTTTATTATTGCCAGGGCAGCTTTAGTAAATCAGTGTAAAACATTTGTTTATTTCTGTGTCACATAAATAATTGGGTTATCTCTGGCTGTTACCACAAATGCAGTGAGAAGCAATAAGGAGAGGTTACTGTTGTCTCTGCTTCTTTTTTTCTTTCACACATACACATACATATACACAAACGTGCAACCACCCACCAGCCCTCAGTCACCTTTAAAAACACCATTGTTTTACAGAACAACAAAGACACTCCCTGTCTTCTCTTTTGAAACTCCTGTTTCTGTTGCCAGTTCATTGGAAGTGGGAGATATACACTAGGAAACATAGTACAGCTGCCACTTGTAAAACTGGTTTTGAGTTTAAGTAATGTTTAACGAAATAAGCCAGAGGAGACTTGGAGTGTAATACTTCAATGAGGTAAATAAGATCTGAATGGGGGTAGGTGGGATGGGTACACTTCACCAGGTCTGGGAATACGGAGGCCTCGGCCAGACTGAAACCTGATTATATGCTCTATTTATGACATTTCAGAAATCAAAATACTTTATTTTATGAGAAAGGATGTATTGAGGAGTGGTGCTGTGTTGCTGGTTTCTACAAGGCCTAGAGAACTTTTATTTGTACCCTGGAGGCAAATCAATACATACTGAATTGCTGGTATGTTATAGTAGAGGCCAACTGCTGGCCTGTGGACCAGATTCATTTTTTTGAGGCAAGTTAGTTAACAACACCAGTTTTTGACCAAAATAAGGTGGAAAAGTTTGCCTATCATGAAAAGAAGCAGATGTTTTCAAGCAGGAAGATCCACATTCAGTGTGCATCTGTGTATGTAGTCTATAGGGTTGCCCGTTGTGGTTTCAGACATTTCTGGAAATTCAAGGGTGGTGTTTGGGGATGGTAAGGAATTCAGTGGAGTTTTGATCTTTTATGGTATCCCATAGAATCTGCTCTCTGAAGCTCACATTTTCTGCAGGGGAACTGATTGCTGTCATCTGCAGATCAGCTGTAATTCCAGGAAACCCCTAACTGGCAAACCTTTACTCAGAAAGGCTGTCAGCCTTAAAAGAAATCCCGTTAACTTTTGTACCAAATAGAACGCTCCTTCTTACATTCAGTGCACATAACAGCTGAACATGGGATTGAAACCCCACATTTATCCAGGTACCAGTTCCCAGTGTCCTTTGTAAAGTGTATGCATGTTGGCGTAGGCTCTTTCTTACAAATAGTTGTATGTACATATATGTAGGTTGCACCAGTGTTCATTGTAACATATAAACAGGGCTTATATGTAGGGTTGCCAATCCCCAGGTGGGGGCAGGGGATCCCCTGGTTTGGAGGCCCTCCCCCTGCTTCAGGGTCATCAGAAAGCGGGGGGAGGGGAGAGAAATGTCTGCTGGGAACTCTGTTATTCCCTATGGAGATTTATTCCCATAGAAAATAATAGAGAATTGATCCACGGGTATCTGGGGCTCTGGAGGGGCTGTTTTTTGAGGTAGAGGCACCAAATTTTCAGTATAGCATCTAGTGCCTCTCCCCAAAATATCCCCCAAGTTTCAAAATGATTGGACCAGGGGGTCCAATTCTATGAGCCCCAAAAGAAGGTGCCCCTATCCTTCATTATTTCCTATGGAAGGAAGGCATTGAAAAGGTGTGCCGTCCCTTTAAATGCGATGGCCAGAACTCCCTTGGAGTTCAATGATGCTTGTCACAGCCTTGATCTTGGCTCCACCCCTAATGTCTTTTGGCTCCACCCCCAAAGTCCCCAAATATTTCTTAAATTTGACCTGGCAACCCTACTTATATGTGTTTACTGAGAAATGTCCTACTTGATTAAGTTGAGTTTAGAATTAGAACACAAGTTACCTCCAACACATAGAAGCTTCTACAAACTGCCTCCACCTAGAGACTAAGGGCCCAAACGTTATCAGTCTGAAAAAAAAATATGTGTGTAGCTACAATGTGGATTGGAGCTGCATAGAGAAGGGATCTTACTGTTCATTCCATGTTTGAGTTTTCTTATTGCAACAAGGCTCCCTGTGCTTTTATTAACATTTGTGGGTGGGGCTCACTTTTAATGACCCCTCTTTTACCCTTTAGAATGGTAATAACCAGTCCTCATTTTGGGCAGGAGCTCATAGGAGCGGAGCTCTGGAACCTCTAAAATTTTATTGTGCTCTTTCTTTCTTACCCCCCTCCCCAAAAAAACCCCCTTCCTTCTGGGTTCATTGTTCAAACCTTCCCCCCCCCCCCCATCACCCGGTGAGAATTTTGCTTTCTAATATTTTTCCCACAAAAAAAATGGGAAAATAACCAATACATATAAAGCAGCAGACAGATGGAAATCTTCATCATGCCAACGTGGCCACATAGGAGAAAGTAGTTTAAATAGTATGATGGGAGTAAGGTTTTATTATGACAATTATAATTCAAGAAGCATTTTAAGATAGATGCTGAGCTGAATTATTTAGTACACCTTCCAGTGATGTCAGGGGTGTTTGGCATATTCAAATGAGTTGTGCTAATGAGCTCCAGCACCTTTTTTTCTATGAAGTGACCCCTGTTAATAACTGTACAGGCAGCCTAGTTTGATTTGGGAAAACAATTTTTTTAAAATATTAAATCCCCTCTTCTTTGTATGGCCCCAATACAGACGCACATGCAAGTTATCTTTTACATCGGGATGGAGATCCATAATCTTTGTTATATTCAGGCTTCATTTTGGGCAGGAGCTCACAGGAAAGGAGCTCCAGAACCTCTACATTTTATTGTGCTCTTTCTACCCCCAGAAATACTTGTTTCTGGGCTCCATTGTTCAAACACCCTGTGAGAATTTTGCTGAACTCTTAAGATTTGACACACTTTCTAATATTTCCCCCCCCACACACAAAAATGCGAATATAACCAAAACATATACAGCAAACAGATGGAAATCTTCATCATGCCACTGTGGCCACATAGGAGGAAGTAATATAAGAAGTATGATGGGCATAAGGTTTTATTATGACAATTATAATTCAAGGAGCATTGTAAGCAGGCCTCAGATTCAGCAGGAGCTAACAGCACAGCTCCTGAACCTTTCTGAGGGTTCCCCTTCCTCCTCCCCATCATCCATTGAATAGTAGGAGCAGCTGCATAACAATCCCTGGATTAGGAGAGCAGAAGCCAGTCAGCCACCAGGAGTTTTGCCACGACCCCAGCAGCCCTCATTAACCCCTGGAGAAGCCCACACCACCATTTCTCTATTTCTTATGTGATTTTGGGCATCAGGTGGCTTGCTGACCTTTTGACTATTGGGAGGAGGGGCAGTCAAGTAGAGACCCAGGTGAGCGAGGCCTGCTTGGGCTGACTGGATCTCTAGCCAGTCCAAGCAGGCCTCACTCACCAGGGGCTCTTATTTCTTGCATCTGGTTGCTTTTGGCTGGCAGGGCATATGCTACTGAGTTATGTTAATAAGCTCCACCACCTATTTTTCTAGAAAACGACCCCTGATTGTAAGGTAGATGCTGAGCTGATATAATTTAGTACACCTGGCTATGTCAGGGGTGTGGCATATGCAAATGAGTTGTACTGATGAGCTCTGGCACCTCTTTTTCTACAAAATGACCCCTGGTCATATTTTTTTTTTTTTTAAATCTCTCTCATAATGACTTACCTTGCAGTCTAGTGCCCGCATCGCATCATTCTTGTGTCTGCAGTAGAGAAATTCCATATTATTATCAGCCAACTCTTAGAAGCAGCAATGCTGGCATGGAAACTGTCTGCTCCATATACCAGAAGGTTTCTCATTCTGGAGGTATAAAAAACAGTTATATCTCCTTATTGGCAAGCTTGGTTGACACGGATATAGAATTTCCCCAAATTTCCCGGCAGCAGTACTAAAGGACAAAATGTCTAGCAAACTAAATTCCCTAAACAATATGATTTTCCACACATACAATGTGCTCCATAATTTTACTACCTCAGTCTGCATAACAAGAGAAACTGTTTCCATTTTGCATAGCCAGCCCTTCATGATCATGGTTTGTGTGTCTTCAGCACATTCTCAAGCTTCTTCTGTTGGTTATCAGTTCCAAGATGGAGATCTGGAGGCAGAGCCTGGGAAGGGCTGGGTTTAGGGAGGAGCTTAGCAGGGATGTGATGCCTCGGAGCTCACCCTCTGAACTTGCCATTTTCTCCAATTACAACACCTGTGTTGTAATTCCAGGACATCTTGGAGGGCATTTGGACCAGGGTTGGCAACCCTACAGGCACCACAGTGGAATGACCTGTTTGAATACATGTGAAGAGTCTCTTTATAGTTGCCTTTCATCTGTGAGGCAATTTTATTTGTCGAGCTTTTGATAGAAAGTGGGATGAATCCTACCTCTAGCCAACCAATTGAACAACATTTGGAGTCTTCCTCAGGCCTGAGGAGACTTCTTCCACCTAAAGTGTCTCTTCTTGGAGGGCATTTGGACCAGGGCTTTTTTAATAGCAGGAACTCCTTTGCATATTAGGCCACACACCCCTGATGTAGCCAATCCTCCAAGAGCTTACAGGGTTCTTAGTACAGGGCCTACTGTAAGCTCTAGGAAGACTGGCTACATCAGGGGTGTGTGGCCTAATATGCAAAGGAGTTCCTGCTACAAAAAAGCCCTGATTTGGACCAACAATAGTGTAATCCCGCCCCCAGAGGACACTGTGCTCTTTTTAATATATTGATTATTCTACTGCTTTTGTTGATGTGAATGGATGCAAAAGGAAAGTCTAACGCTGTTCAATGCATATAAGAGGTACATAGAACATGAGAAGTATGACTCAAGGTAAGCTTGAAATAGTAAAACAAGAAATGAAACATTTAAACATTGCAATACTGGGAGTAAGCAAACTACAGTGGACTGGATTAGGACATTTTCAATCAGAAAATGACAAAGTGCCTTACTCAGGTAGTGATGAACACAGAAGGAACGGAGTTGCTATAGTAGTGAGGCAAGATGTAGCACAGGCAGTCAAGGGCTATAATGCAAAGTCTGACTGAATAATTTCAATCAGACTTAGCGGAAAGTATATCAATATAACCATCATTCAAGTTTATGCTCCAACTACAGGTGCAGATGAGAAAGAAACTGAAAGCTTTTATGCAAGTGGCCAGGAAGAAATTGTTCACATGCCTAAACAAGATGTGCTGATAATCTTAGGTGACTTTAATGCAAAAGTAGGAAACAAAGCAGAATCAAATATTGTTGGAAGATCTGAGCTAGGAGCATGAATGAAGCAAAAGAGTAACTCATAGAATTCTGTGAAGACAGTTTCTTCATTGCAAGCACATGCTTCAGGCAACCAAACAGACAATTGTATACTTGGACATCACCAGATGGCCAATAAAGAAATAAAATAGATTACATCATTGGAAGAAGAAGATGGAGAAGCTCTATTTTCTCTGTTAAAACAAGACTAGGAGCCGATTGTGGTACAGCCCATGAATTGTTAGTATTGAAAATTAAAATAAAGCTGAAGAAAAACAGCTTGCCAAAATAGAGTCTAAGCAGCATTCCTGAAGAATTTAAAAATAATGTAAACAACAGATTTGTATTACCAAGTTCAAGCAAATGTGAACCAGAAGAACTATAAATTGAAACCAGAGCTATTATCAAGGAAGAATGCTCAAAGACTATTCCTGTAGCAAAAGAAAAGCCTTGATAGATGATTTTAAGAAACTCTTAAAATTGCTACAGATAGACAAGAAGCAAAAGCAAAAGGTGAGAGAAACAGAATCAAAAGCCTAAGTGCAGTGTTCCAAAGACTCATATGTTGAGACAAAGAGAACTATTATAATGACCAGTGTAAAGAAATAAAAGAGAACAACAAAAAAGGAAGAACAAGAGATCTGTTCCACAAGATGCAAGAAATCTGAGGGAATTTTAAATCACGGTTAGGCACGCTGGAAGATCAACACAGAAATACATTAACTGAACAGGACAAAATTAATATGGGAACAATAAACTGACGAACAGTACAAAAGAGATGAAAGAATGACAAAATCCTTCCAAGAAGCATTTGAGAGCAATTGAGAAAAACAAGTCACCAGGAGTATATGGGATATCAATAGAGCTAATCCAAGCCACAGAAACAGAATCAATCAAAATCTTAACTAGGTTATGCAAACAAATATGGAGAACAAAACAACGGCCCATAGACTGGAAATACTCAGTTTACATCCCAATTCTGAAAAAAGGAGATGTCAAAGACTGTAGCAATTATCAGACCATTGCATTAATTTCTCATGCAAGTAAAGTGATGCTCAAAAGCTTACAACAAAGATTGTTATTATATATGGAATGAAAAATATCAGATATTCAAATTGGATTCAGAAAAGGCACTAGAGATCATACTGCAAATTTATGTTGGTTACTGGAGCATACAAGAGTATTTCAGAAATAAATCAATTTGTGTTTCATAGATTACAGCAAAACAGGGCCTTTTTTTGTATAAAAAGCCCAGCAGGAGCTCATTTGCATATTAGGCCGCACACCCCTTATGCCAAGCCAGCCGGAACTGTGGTCCTGTGTGTTCCTGCTCAAAAAAAGTCCCGCAACAAAGTATTTGACTGTTTGGATCTTGAAAAGCTATGTTTGGCTTTAAAGGAAATGGGTGTGCCACAGCATTTTATTTTGATGAGCATTCTGTTCTCCAGCAAGAGGCCACCGTTAGGACAGAATATGGAGAAACACAATGATTTCCAATTGGCAAGGGTGTCAGGCAAGGATGCATTCCCTATCTTCAATCTGTCTGCAGAACCTATTATAAGGAAAGCTGGAGTAGATTTAGAAGGTGGAGTGAAAACTGGTGGAAGAAACATTAACAATTTAAAATATGCAAATTACCATATTATTGGAAGAAAACAGTGAAGACTTGAAATGACTAAATGCCAAAGCAGGATTACAACTGAACATCAAGAAGACGAAAGTAATGACTACTTGAGAACTACACAATTTTAAGGCTGATGATGAAGAAATTGAAATCATTCAAGATTTTCTATTCCTTGGTTCCGTAATCAACTAAAAGAGAAGGAGGTTGAAACTGAGGAGGGCAGTCATGAAGGAGCTAGAAAAGCTCCTTAAGTGCAAGGCTGGCAACCAAGATGAAATTAATTCATCTCATGGTATTCTGCATTGCTATGCGTGAGTGTGAAAGTTGGGCAATGAACAAAGCAAGAAAATAGATTCCTTTGAAATGAGATGTTGGAGGAGAGTTACCATGGATATTATGGACCACCAAAGAGACAGGTGGGATCCTCAACTAAATCAAGCCGGAACTCTCCCTAGATAGTAAAATGGTTAAACTGAGGCTATCGTACTTTGGTCACATTAGGAGAAGACAAGTCACTGGAAAAGACAATAATGCTAGGGAAAACTGAAGATAACAGAAAAAGAGGAAGCCCCAACATGAGATGTATTGGCTCAATAGAAGAGCCCTCAGGTTTGCAAGACTTGAGAATGGCTGCTAAGGGTAGGACGTTTTGGAGAATGTGAATTCATAGGGTCGCCGTAAGTCAGCAATGACTTGATGACACTTCACACACACACACACACACACACACACGTTTTTACTGATAAGTCACACCCATCCATTTTTTACTAGTAAGTCACATTGACCATCTTTCCCCAAAAGGAACCCACTGGCTAGACCATCAGAATCCAGAGATACCATTTTCAAGAAGGGTCTCACAACTGCTTTTTGAAGGCTGCTGGAACTACATCCTTGTTTTGTTGTTAAACAATGGCAGCCTTTTCTGGATCATTGAACTAGCATTTTCAAAAGCCATATGGGATAGAGCCTATAAGGAGGAGTGAAATTGAGCACGATTGAGTGGAAAACCTGCCAGGATGCAATCCATAAGTTTCAAAAATGAAATAAAAAAAATTATATGTGCACAGGAGAGAATTTCATTAGTAAAACTTTTTTCAGCATGACAAGCTGCAGCACAGGATTACCAGTCCTGCAATTTAAGGGCATATAACTAATATAATCCAGTAATATTAGAATCACTATGAGTTATAAACATTATTATTGGGAATATAAGGAAGAACAAAGATAAATTGTGTGTGGAAAAAATTGGAATCTAGTTGTTGTAATGAGTAATGTATTGGAATATGTATTGAAACTGGTTCCTCTATCTCTCCCTTTAATATCAATAAACTGGCAATTTTAATTTATTAGGGCTCTATTAAAGAAGCACAGTATTTTTTTCCCTGGCCAGTTAGTAACCTTAACCATATTGTGTTACACATTATGTTAAAAATTAATTGAAAGTACTAATTGAAGAATGAGATATGGACATTATGAGCCTATATTATGTGCTGTAAGAACCTATGTGATAGCATGATGGAAGGAGGAGGAGGATTTATAACCTGGCCACTCAGAGTCTCAGAGTGGCTTACAATCTCTTTCTCTTCCTCTCCCCACAACAGACACCCTGTGAGGTAGGTGGGGCTGAGAGAGCTCTTTCTAGAACTACTCTTGAGAGAACAGCTCTGAGCAAACTGTGACTGAGCCAAGGTCACCCAGCTGGCTGCATGTGGAAGAGGGGGGAATCAAATCTAGTTCTTCAGACTCTTAACCACTACATCAAATTGGCTTTCAGTTTGTATATATTTACGGAAATATATTTAAAATAATCCAAAACCAGAATGAAAGTAAAACAAGTAGAGGCAATAGTTTATAAGCAAGACTTAGGGGCTCCCTCCCCTCCTTTAGCACAGGTAAAAAGGAGTGGTTATAAGGAAAGGAGGACAGATCCTATATCTTAAATACTGGAGAGAAAATAGAATTGCAGCAAGTGGGGCTTGTCAAAGCAGGAGGGAACTTTCTGAACCCTCCCCCTCCCAATTCTACTGCACACTAAACTGATGAGGCTCTCTGTTCTTTTGCATCTGGTCATCAAAATGTCACAGGGTCAAGAAACCTTATAAACAAACACTATAGGCTATATTTCTGGAATTTGTCTTCATACTGAAAAGAGCTTCCCCTGTTGAATTTCTTCCTGTTACTCATATCAGTACAGAAACGGAGACTGTAAGGGAAAATTGATGATGGAGCAAACCAGTATTTGGCGAATACTTACTTACTGGCATGAAACTCAAATGATCCTTTTAGAAATAAACCACAGAGAACTCTGAATAAGAAGTTTACTGTGTCTTGATGTACCTTCCTTAACTGATTTGGTGCCAAAAGCTGTAGCATTGTAATCACATCTGCCAAAGAGAATGGGGTTTGGATGGGGATAAAGGAAGTGATAAAAATGTCTAAGCTTACTCAAATCAATGGGTAACATTCTTTGAAAGCCTGCCACTTCCAGGAACTCTGCAATGTGCCACAGATAATTTAGTTCTCTGTGATAGTACCACAGATAGCTTAAGGATAGCTCTTGTTATTAGATAACATCAAAAAGAGTTGTTTTATAAAAAGAAAACCCTACACAAAAATACACCAGTATTTGTGTGTGTGTGTGTTAGCTGAATCTATCTATCTATCTATCTATCTATCTATCTATCTATCTATCTATCTATCTATCTATCTATCTATCTATCTATCTATCTATCTATCTATCTATCTATCTATCTATCTGTATATGTATAAACATTCAGCTAATATTTTGATATGGGTCAAAATTTTCATTTGCAAGCCCAGCATTACAGCATCACAGTGTTGCATACTTGTACATCAATAAAGCTAAAGTAGTATTTTTCAATTCATGGGACAGAAGCGGTGATCTTAATCTTTTGGCTTGGTGTTGAAATTTTCATCACCATTACAACCATGATCTTAATGGCTTGAGACTCCAAGTGCTTGTCATGGGTTGGTTTAATGTGAATTGCTGAACTGTAAAACAGCATTAAATGAACCTAGTCCATTGCTGTACATATGAAAGCCAGTTGGCTAACACTGCAATCCTAAACAGAGCTATCCTTCTAACCCCACAAACAATGGATTTAGAAGGATATAACTTTGCTTAGGATTGCAATGAAACCCCCTGAGTTTTACAACTAAAAGAGAAGGTTTGAAAATGTCACAAGAATTCTATTTGCCACAGTAAAATAGGATAGTATGTAGGATTACTTTTTTTTTTTTGTCCTGGACAGATATCCTATGCTTTTTAATAACTGCATGATATTCTAAAAGTCAAGATAATAATTCAAGAGTAGTAGCTGTTAGGTTGTTGTATATATTTACGGAAATATATTTAAAATAATCCAAAACCAGAATGAAAGTAAAACAAGTAGAGGCAATAGTTTATAAGCAAGACTTAGGGGCTCCTTCCCCTCCTGTTTATTTTTGTTGCAACAAAAATAAACAGGAGCATCTTGTTAGTCTTCATGGTGGCACTAGTTTACAACGTCAGGATGTGTTTGAAAAATGATCAAGGAGCAACACATTATCTGCAATTAAAAGGCTTTTTGATATGTTTGAGCTACAGAGACTGGTTATTTAGAAAATGATGAAAATGAATTAACTGTTTTCCACAGTACACAGGTACTGTGCCAAGTGTAATAATGTTAAAACATTGGAAAGTCCCAGGGGGATTCTAACAAGGAGGTTTAAGTATGAACCTCAGTTCCAGATCGCGCTGACTGAACCTTATCAATAGAGGAAACATGACTGAAAGACACCAAAAGTCCAGGAGAATCAAATAGGGCACTCTCCACCATCAGTGTCCCATATATGATCATCAATTGGTGTGACCAAGGCATTTTCTGTCCCAAATGATCAAGGCCATTTCTGAATGCTGTCAGGGTTGAATCCAGATAAAAATTGATCTAATCTGTCACTTCCAAAACTGTCTGAAGTGTGTAGCCATCACCTGCTCAAGCATCTTTCCCCAAAAGGAACCCACTGGCTGGACCATCAGAATCCAGGGATATCATTTTCAAGAAGTGTCTCACAACTGCTTTTTGAAGGCTGCTGGAACTACATCCTTCCACAGAAAGGCATTTATTACATGTTGTACCCATTCAGCCAACCCAGCCCAGCCTGATATATCCCCAGCCACAAAATTCGAGGGTTGAGTCTAAACATGTAGGCCATGCACTTATAAGCAGTTTGTCAACTTCATCAGGACTCAGCAATTGAATGCAGTCACTGCATTCTAATGGCATCCTGATATTGAACTATACCACCTTTGAAATCTAATTCACAGTGCATGTGACCAATTTTACCAGCTAAATGCATTACAAAGGAGTTACAGTACTCCGTGTATCTTCCAGGTCTGCTACATCCTCAGGGGCCCAGGATAAGAGTCCTTTGGCAACTTAGAAAAGCTCCAGTGAATGACATGTTGTGGACACAATGGTGGAAAGAAGGTGAGCCCACTTTATCACCATCACTGCCAGAGAGTAGGCACAATACTGTTCTCTCACTCGTGTTGGGTTGCACTCACCGTGAGTTTTCCTCCACTTGCATTTCAACCATTTGCCCAGTTACTTCCAAGTTCCTCCAGTAAATGTAGGAGCATACAGGGTTGTGCAGGAGGGAAGAGGATGCTCATGAACAGTTGTGTCTCTGCATTCTACAGAAGATCAGGCCTATGTCTCAGGTGCACCAGTTTTGCTGACCAGAAACTTCCTCCAAAAATATCAAGAAACCATCCAGATCCATCACCCTCTTGGGGCAGACCATTTTAACTAGCATCCTGCCCTTGCAGAGGTTTTGATCATCTGTTCATCTAGACCAGAGGTGGCCAACAGTAGCTCTCCAGATGTTTTTGTCTACAACTCCCATCAGCCCCAACCATTGGCCATGCTGGCTGGAGCTGATGGGAGTTGTAGGCAAAAAACATCTGGAGAGCTACCGTTGGCCACCCCGATCTAGACAAGGGCCGAGAGGAAAATTCCCCCATTGCGGCAGGAACTCCTTTGCATATTAGGCCGCACACCCCTGATGTAGCCAGTCCTTCAAGAGCTTACAAGGCTCTTATTACAGGGCCTACTGTAAGGTCTTGGAGGATTGGCTACATTAGGGGTGTGTGGCCTAATATGCAAAGGAGTTCCTGCTATAAAAAAAGCCCTATATACGAGCTATAAATAAGAAGTGGAATGTTCTGGGACAGTCCCATGGTTGTCTCAATGGCCATGAAGTCCAGAGCCGCTCCTGGCAGGGCAGCTTTGGCATGCACATTGAAGACCTCAGTGGCAACAAATCTGAGACTGCCTCTATCAACTCTGAGAAGGAGGTGATTGAGCAGCAGAACACAAGGTACATCTACAGAATCTCTATTCGATTGTGAGTCACCAGCATCAGGCACATACATTCAGAATTGGGACCTGGGGGTATAAGGTACCTGGTAAGTACTATGGAGGCCTAGTGAATAACAGCTGCTCTCTCAAGCCTCAACTGATGCTTTAGCTGGAAACTGTGAGGGGGGAATTAATGAGACCAGGACTGGATCTAAACGTTTTTTGAGGGGGAGGAAATTAAAAAATGTCACCCCCTTATGGGCCATTCTATCTTATGGTCCCATAGAACACAATGGACTCCATACCCAATTTGGCACCCCCCCCCCCACTGCCTCTGTTGTCCCTGGGACAAGCACCCCCCTCTGCCCCTCCCCCCAGATCTGGCCCTGCATGAGACAGCCACCCCTCCATCACCATGGTCTTTATGATACAGACCCAGTTGGCTTCCTTATCCAACAATAACTCATGGATGAAAGACATTATTAAAAATAGGTGGTCAGCAAGAATAATAGTATAACAGAGTTAGAAGGGTCCAGACAGGCCATCTAGTCCAACCTCCTGCTCAGTGCAGGATCAGCCTAATACATCCCCAACAAGTGTTTGTTCAGCCACTGCTTGAAGACTGCCAATGAGGGGGATCTCACCACCTCATGATCTCCAGACTGAACATTCTTAATTCCTTCAGCCTTTCCTAATAAGCCCTCAGGCTCCTGATAATCTTTGTTACCTTCTTCTGTACCCACTCCATTCTGTCCACATCCTTTTTGAAGTGAGGCCTCCAAACTGCACACAGTACTCTAGGTACAGCCAGACCAACCTGGTGTACAGCTGGACTATGACATCTTGCAATTTGGATGTTACGCCTCTAAGACTACATTCGCCTTTTATGCCACTGCGTCACTCTGATTGCTCATAGGACCAGAGACATGGATGGGAATAACTCATCAGCCCCTCCTCCTCACCTGTCTTGTCCTCCTCCCACATCATACTTTCCCCTGCCTGCTTGTACACCAATTGTTGCACCTCTTTCCCCTCCTTTCAAACCATAATTGTCCAGGCTCATAATAAAACACAACTCTACTTGTTGCTACTAGTAGATTTACAGTAAAATGTAATTACCATATCCATTCAAAAGCAAACTGATTGAATTGACCTGCTTACCCTTGTTACATGATTTTTTTTTTTAAAAAAGAATAAACTCCTTCACACTTCTGCTTCTGTTGACTCCAATAATGGAATGCCATAATGTATCTACAACCTTAACATCTCTATTTTTCTTTAAGGTGGTGAGTCCGATTAAGGAATACATCTTCATAAATTACCAAAGACCAGTCTAGGATACAAGTTAGTTCTGAATAAATATGCACAAGTTTGTGATGCTAGCGAAATCATTCACACTTGTCCTGTAGGTGTAGTGGTCACATAGAAGTACAGTGCTTGTAAAAATGAGTTGAAGAAGATAGTGGCATTATTCAAAGGGAGCATGTGTAGTGTGGAGACTTGTATCCAGAAGCATTTGGTTTAATTCCTCAGCCAACCCAGCTGGCATTATAGGGAACTAACCTACCTAGAAAGCTTATTTTAAAGAATAGATGGAATTTCCTTCACCATCTTCTCCCTCTTCAAAACCTGTATTCTATCAGAAGGGTCATGACCGACGTGCATCTTGTATGCATGCACACAGTTAACATAATTTACACAAACTATATACTTCCTGTGGGGTGTCCCTTGAGCCAGAAGCCTTTACATAATGTCTCATTGTGAAGAAAGAATTTCTGACATGTTGGGAAGCATGACCAGCTCCCTTTCACCAGATGATTACTTCAGCCATTTGGGGAGTAATTCCTCATGAGCCAATTTTTCATTTCCTCTTGAAATAATTAGATGAGCGTAGAAGCCGAAATTTATATGAAATGTGTTTTATCTATAGAACATTTCCTGAAAGTGTTCGGGTCACATGGTAGCCTCTTTAATATTTCTCCCTGACTCATACTTCCTACCCTTCACTTTAAAAAAAAGAAAAAGCCTTTTCCAGTGTTTGTTCATATTTAATTTTCTTGATGAGGAAGGCTAGATAGGAAATCTATATATATCATGCATTGCATCTTGCAAAATCCCACGAGAAGAGCAGGATTTTCCTGTCACCCCATCCCACTGCATCCCACTGACCCTTCCAAAGTCTGATCCTGAACAGCATAGTGAGCAAAGCAGAAATCTGCTGTCAAAGTTGGAAATTGGTAAGAGTTATCCCCTTTCTCCACTGATCCAAATGCCCTTCTTTGGCAAATCAGTTCATGAATTTTGGCCTCATTCTTCTCTGTCTTTATGGCTTCTTGGCTCATAGCCTTCTGTGAGAAAAATCACACAGCTACTAGATGTTCTCAGGGAGGTTTTTTTCCCATGCCCCCTTTTGCCATGGCTGTTCTCTCCCCACCAATTCCATGGTTCATCTTATTTTGTGCATTTCTGTCCTGCTTTCCCTCCAAGAGTTCTATGTGCTGTAGGCTGGGCATCCCTTCCCCTTGTTTCACCCTCACAATGCCCCTTTGAGACAGGAGTAGGCTGGAAAATGAAAGTTAACCTGGAGCAAGCCAGCCTGAGAGGCACTACAAGCCAGCAGGGCAGCAATAACACACCCACTGGCCAGAAATGGGATGGAGAAAGTAGAGAAAAGTACTTTTCTCCCTTTCTCACAATACAAGAACTCGTGGGCATTCAACGAAATTGCTGAGCAATCTGGTTAGAACGGATAAAAGGAAGTACTTCTTCACCCAAAGAGTGATTAACACGTGGAATTCACAGCCACAGGAGGTGGCGGCAGCTACAAGCATAGACAGCTTCAAGAGGGGATTGGATAAAAATATGGAGCAGAGGTCCATCAGTGGCTATTAGTCACAGCATGTTTTTGGAACTGTCTGGGGCAGTGATGCTCTGTATTCTTGGTGCTTGGAGGGGGGGGCAAAGTAGAAGGGCTTCTAGCCCCACTTGTGAACTTCCTGATGGCACTTGGGGGGTTTTTTTGGCCACTGTATGACACAGAGTGTTGGACTGGATGGGCCATTGGCCTGATCCAACATGGCTTCTCTTATGTTCTTAATGGGTAAAGGTGACTTCAGTTATCATTGCCAATGGTGGGCCTGAGCTAAGTGGGAGGAGCTGGCAGAGTTGCTTGGACTTATCTCAGCTTGATCCTGACTCCCACTGGTCCTATAGGGCAGTGACACACTGGGAAATGTATCTGCAAGCTAAATGGCCAGTCCACCCCTACTATGAGATAGGCTAGGTTCACCCAAGCCCAAAGTCATTTGACAAGCCTCATGGATGAGTGGAGATTTGAACCTGGATCTTCACAGTCCTAATCCAACACTCTAACCACTGTATCATGCTCTTTCTTCAATCATCTTGCCCCTGAACCCCCTGCCCCTTAAACTTCCTATCTCATGAGCTTCCCCTCTGGTTATGATGTCTGTTTTGTTTCATGATTGCACATGCAAAGTCTTCTCCTCTCAGAAAGGATATAACCATGACATCCAAGGAGAAAAGCTGTTTACAAGAAAGGAAGAATCAGCTCTATGAAATGTAGTCCTCATGTCACTGGTTCCCTCCACACACACACAATACTTTTCTCAATGAAGAAGAGGAATTTCCTACCTGATGATAACATCATCATTTTTGTAACTGAAGCATAGACGTTTATCTTGGCAGAACATCACACCACAGAGAGAAGATTATATGCATCCTGTCCAAATGTTGTGCTGCTCGTAAGCCCGCTTAAGGCTGGAGCCCTTCAGATGTTGACTCTGTTGGCACACTAGTAGAAGTTAATATTTGGAAGAATGAAGCTTCCTGTCACCACAGGTGCTTCTATTCAGAGGAATCCTATTGTGCGTTCCAAAAATAGTTTATCAAGCAAAATGCAAAGAATACATGATAATTTAAATAACCTGAAAGGTTTTTTCCAAAGGTAGACTGCGAATTGAGAAAGAAGAAACAGCATTGACTAACTCGAGGGCTGTACAGATCTCAAGTCCTCAGTGATCATCCTCATGAAATGCCCTGAATCGTCTTATGTGTTGCAGCCATGATTGCACCCCGCCCCCAAAAAAGGAGTCTAGTATTTGTCATCATCTAATAATCTGTCGATCTACAGACCCACAACAATCAGAAGCCTAAAGACAGTTATGTGTAAAAGATGAAACCATTCTATATAATCAATTTAATTAGTTCTCATTACAGCTTTGCTGTCCCCAAGCTGCTATCAGGACACTGGGGCAGAATTCATTTTTTTTCTGGAAGAAATGATTCGGGCAAAGCATTCTTTCCCATTATCTCCAACAGAGGAGTGAAGAACTTCCTAGAATACTTCCTTTAATTACTCCTTCAGAGGTAAATTGCTACAATATTTTTAGACAGCGCCATTTCCTGGAGTACAGACTGTAAGATTTGCTATCTTTTCAAAGTTAGAGATGGTTTGCCACTTAGAATGACACTATTTGCCTTTATGACACTATTTGTCTTTGCAATTTTGTTTAATTAGAGAATGGATTGTCCTGGTGAATATTAGTTCACAATTTCTTACTCTCTTCCATGCATTCTTTCTGTTGAGTTGGTTAGTTTAGTGTTGGCACGGTGATCAGATTTGCCTCATCTGAACCAATTTGTTTCCCTTGGCAATTTTGGCAAGTTTTTTGGTGATGGCCATTGACTTGAGCAATCAATCTGAATCTCTCTCTCAGTCTTCTCTATCCCTAGTGATCGTTGGTTTTAAACAATTTTGTTGATAACATATGGTAATAATATCCATTTATATCGTCTCTATCTCTAACCCATATGATATTTTCTAATCCCCCCTCCCTCCATTACTAGACTCCCACCGAAGTTATATACTTAAAGTTAACTTATAAAGGTACCTTTAACTATAAAAATCTAAATTCATATTCTACCTTTTTCTAATACTTAATCATTATTAAAAAATTGTCCAATGTCTTTTTACATTCCATTCTTTCTCTACATAACATCTAAATTACTTCCACTCCCTTTTAAACACTTTAAACATAATCTCTTAAGATTCTTGTTAGTTTATCCATCTCGCTCCACGATAAAACTTTCACAGTCCAATCCCATTTCTCTGGTATTTTTTCTTGCTTCCACAACTGTGCATACAATGTCCTAGCAGCTGAGAGCAAGTACCAAATTAAAGTTCTATCTTCTTTTGGAAATTTTTCCATTTGTAATGTTTTTGAGCGGCTGAAGTTCAGGGGTGTTGTAGGAGTCCTAATCCCAGAGGCTGGGTGGCCATTTTTTGCCTTGCTTCTTCTTCCTCAAGCCGTGTGCTGGGGCGGCCATTTTGAGGTGCTGCACTTATCCCGGGTGCTGGCGGCCATTTTGGCCTCGCTTCTTCTTCCCCACACCCTTTGCTCTTGGGGCAGCCATTTTAGGTGCTGTTCTCCCTGGTGATTTTATTATTCTTGGCTCTTGGTGGCCATTTTCTGAAGGGTGAGGCGGCGGCCATTTTAGAGGGCTGTAGGGCGGTGGACATTTTAGAGGCAGGTTGGCCTGTTCTCCAACCCCCCCCCCCCCTTGGTTCGGTTTCTGGTCTGTTTTTTTGAAGGGCTAGCTGCCTTGGGGTTGTTCATTTCTCCCTTTGAGTTTTAATTCATGCTGCGCTCTTCAGCATAGCATGTTGGGCCACAAGGGTTCTGGTAAATCCAAGGGGAAGCAGCCGGCCCCTAAGGCCCCTAAGCCGCCACTGAAGCGTCCCCCGCCGCCCTCATCTTCGGATGATGAAGGGGATGACGACGTCAATGCAGTCATTTTTCAGCGACTGCAGGCTTTGGAGCGGGCATCGGGGTTTCCACCTTCCCAGATGCCCAACAAGGGGTGGGTTTCTAAGAGGACACTACAGGCTGATATACTGACCCGCTTGTCTCTTTTAGAGAGCAGATCTACAGCTGCTGCTGGTGGAGCTGTGGGGCTTGTTGGCCCTGATGTTGGTGCTGGCCCATCGTCCGGTGCGGGTGGTGCTGGGTCCGCTTTGGTGCTTGCTATACCTTCCAGTAAGTCTGGGGATGGCTCTCTGCCTCAAACAGGGCCTGTATGGCCGTGGGGGGCATGGGGGTCTGCTGGCCCTGGTGGGGTTGGTTCTCCGCTAGGGGCCGCTTCAGCTGTGGGCTTTGAGCAGCCAGGTAACTGGATGGGGCCCCAAGGTCAGTGGGGTGCGTTTGGACATTGGCCCGGGGCAGGGCAGCAGGGGTCAGCAGGGGCTTGGCCTGGCCCCTGGGGTTTCCCTTCCCTTTACGGGGCGGTTCCGTTCAGTGCTATGCCTTTTGGTGAGGTCGCCTTACCTTTAGGTGATCACCTGCTGCCTGCCACTAGGGAAAAAATCTTTAAGGGAGAATATGTGGATGTATTCTCCCTTTTATATAGAGAGCTGGAAAAAAAGGACAAAGAGGAGTTGGACGACAAAGAGAAGGAGAAGCTTAGGAAAAGGAAGGTTGACCAGACCTGGGCCAATTGGCTTCCTGGGTTTTTGATATATGCGGGAGTGATTGCGCGGGCGCAGCCCTGGCGGGCTGCTGCCTTGATTCAGTATTTGGACATCATATACAAGGGTTATATGATATTCAGCGGCCCTGCCTGGATCCAGTATGACCAGGAGTTCAGGATGAGGGCTGCTTTGTACCCTTCACTCCCGTGAGATCGGATTCACCAACAATTGTGGCTGCAGGTGATGTCACCGGCGCGGCCCTTGTATCTAAGGGTTCCGCTTCTCTTTCTAGTACGTCCTCCTCCTCCCGCAGTGTTGCGGGGCAGGCGGTTCAACCCCGCCTGCTCTGCTGGGAGTTTGGGTCCCAGGGGGCATGCAGTCGAAAAGACTGCCACTTTAAGCACGAATGCCCCTTGTGTGCAGGCCCACATGCCTTCAACAACTGCCCTAGAGTTCGACCACGTAAGGGTCAGAAAAAGTCAGGCGGAGGTCCTTTCCAACCTGGAAAAGGGTCCCAGCCCGATAAGGGTGGGGCCTCTTAGTGAATGGCTTTGCAGGTGAATGGCTTCGCATTCTAAGGAATGTCCCGACCTCTACAGAGGGGATGGTGTGCATCTCTCGGAAAAGGGTAATGTGCTTTTTCTGAGAGATTTGCGGCAAGGGCTTTTGTTGGTTTTGGGTCTTTCTGTGGGTGCTAAGCCCTAAGTAGAGACTTGGCCTTAGTTGTGGCAGGTTCTACGGGGTTTATGGCACCATGCGGCCTGGGGAGGACTGGTTAGCCTCCCCCTTTTGGGGAGTTAGGGGTCTGTCAGGATCAACCTTGGGTGTGGCTCGAGGTTTGAGAATGCAGACTGTCCTGGAGACTCGATTGGATGGGTGCCTTTCGCTGAGACTCGCGTCTGGTGTTTGGGCCCTCCGGTGCGAGCCTCCCTGCTGGGCCTGCCTAACGGGAGCTGTGGCTCACAGCTCCGGCTGGGGGGCCGGGTCTCTCGCCCGCTGAAAAAGGCAGGGGAGCGGTCTGAGGAGACCCCTGGCCCTGACCTGGCCGCAGTTCGGTTGCCCTTGCTGTTGCTAGTTATTTTAATAAAAGTGGCCCATATTTTCACCAATTTAATTGTGTCCGTCTCTTTATTCCGACTTGGGGGGCAAAGGTCTCTGCTACTTTCTTGAAGTCATATCCCAGAATTTTAGATATTTCTTGTTGTATCATCTGCCAGAACTTTTTCCTCTATCCCCAGTGATTGTTGTAAGGCTGCAATGCCACTTCAAGCTTCCTGATGGAACAAAGAAATATTACAGCAGTTGAGTACCTTACATGGCTGAAAGCTGGTATAGTGCAGTGTTTAGGGTGTTGTGCTAGTATTTCAGAGACCTCGGTTCAAATCCTCACTTCACTATGAAGTTGCTGACTGATTTTCAGTCAATCACGTCATGCCATGTTACAATGTCATGTTACAATGAACACTTATACAATAAGAGTACAGTGTACACCTGATTTTTAAAAATATATGCATTGAGTAAATGTTACACTAGGGCTGCCAGGTCCCTCCTAGCCACCAGTGGGGGATGGGGTGATAGGGTTGCCAAATCCAGGTTGGTAGACTCCTGGAGATTTGGGGATGGAGCCTGAGGAGGACTGGGACCTCAAAGTGGAGTGCAATGCCATGGAATTCACCCTCTGAAGCATCTATTTTTTTTTCCGGGAGAACAGATCTCTGTAATCGAGATGAGGTGTAATTCTGGGGGAATTCCAGATGAGGTGTAATTCTGGGGGACCTAGAGGCTGGCACCCCTATGTTACAACTCAAAACATGTACAGTGGAAGGTGTGATGAAAACCCCACATTTATCCAAGTACTGGTACTTGATTTCAAATGCTAAATGAACATGAGTCGGCTCCTTACACAGTGTGCACTTTAACATGTAAATAGAGCTTCTCTCTTGGCCTAAAGTATCTCACAGGACTGTTACAAGGATTAAAAGGGACTATGTACATCACACTGAGCTCCTTGGAGAAAGGGTTTGGGGACAAATGTAACAGATAGTTTGTGTGCTAATCCTTTGTCCATCTCTCAGTGTTATCTTTTTTTCAAATCAGTTGTTTTCTTTTTAAACTGAAAAATGACAAAACAAGTTCTGGCCTTGATTTCAACAGAAGAAGGATCAAGCAGGATATTCTTATAAATAACAGCCAATGAATTAAAATATTGCCTTCGATGGCAATTTGAATAACTATTACCTGCTACACAGCAGTTCAAAGAATGCAGATTCTGAGGGAGCAGTTAGAGAAGAGCATGGCCGATATCACATTTACAAATGAGGAGAACTGTATGGTCAAATGTTACAGGACTAACAATACAGAACATGCAACATGGGGGTTGCCTGGAAAAATAAAACACCCAGTTTTGTTCACTGGAGGTAGCAAGCACCATTATAATGCTATGTTTTTTAAAATATACTGTATTCCTCCTACAATATATATGTATATTCAAAATACAATATCCTCTGACATAGAAGTTATATTCATAAGTAGCCACATAATTGGAAATGAGGAAAGGTCATGCGTAGAGCAGAGGGACTAGGTACTCCAAGCTGGAAAATGTATTAACATACTTTAATCAGTCAGACCAAATTCCTCTGTGACATATTTCCTCAACAAATTAATTAAGTGGATTCTGGGTTCTGTCACTGGGAAGAAGAAAGGTTGGGAACAAACATCTTTTGTTCTTAGAAAAGCAATCACATCTATTTGGGAGAGGTTTTATATTCCCATTTATGGGTATTTTTAGGGTCCACCCCTCAACATCATAGTTGGCCTCAATATAGAAGCATTTAAATAAGGAAGGAAAAAAAGAGAAAATGGTGGCTAGGCTGATTGAGGGAGCTAATGAATGTGAGATCAAGTTCTTATGGGGGGAAGGCAGCTATGCATATCCCTCATTGTTTTGCCCAGCCCTTTGTACTATTAAATCTATTTCATTGTATATCACTGATCATGGGCATCATAACAGTAACAAGAGTGAAGAATGATACTACAACAAGTCCATTGATGATTATTCTAATGGATCAGCAATGGAAACCAAACTATACTAAACTCAGAATGTAGTGGGATGGTGTTAGAGTTGCCAGGCCATGCCTGGGAACTTGACAGCAAGAACATGAGAAGTGCCAGCATTGCATGCACTGTGATATAAATTCTAGGGAAAAAGAAACAGAAGTGACATCACATTGCTCTCTGTATCACCAGGAACTATATGGCAGAACTGTATAGTTCTTAATGATTCCAGGGAAAACCTGGAAGTTGCAACTAGGGATGAACATGAACTGGCTCATGATCTTCAATTTGTTATGAATTTTGGCCAGTTGGTGGCTCACAAACTGAAGTTCATGGCAGGTCAACTGGCACAAACTTTCCACAAACTTTCAAGCAGTTCACAGAGGTTTGTGCCAGTTCATGAATGGATACATTTCTGGACAGACTTTCTCCATTCAAACAAAATGCTTCCTAAACTTCAAAGCAACTGAGGTGTGTGTGGAGTTTTCCAGTAGGGATGGGCAGAGAATGCAAAAATGGGGGCTCATTTCATTTCATAGTTTGTTGGTTTGCCCAATTTGTTGGTTTGCTTCATTTCATGTTTTTTGATTTTCTGAATGAATTGCGGTTTGTTGGTTCATTTGGTTCAGGAAGGTTTGAATCAGCCCCTGAGAGGGTTAGAAAGTGCTGGCACACTGCAACATGCATGGTGTGATGTTACACAGAAGTGATGTTATTGTGCCAGGCACATTGCTGGGGGTGCTCTATCACTTGTGAAAAAACTCTGATAACCATAGAGTTTTCCCCAAGTGATAGAGCATCCCCCTGACAATGTGCCTGGTGCAATAACATCACCTGGTGACATCATCACATAGTCATGTCCCAGCATGTGAGGAGGATTCCTCGCCAGGTCCTTCGCTAGAGACCTGCAAATCAAGCATTGCCAGAAAATTAATTGTCTTGGCACCAACCTGTCTGCTAAAATTGAACTGATAATGACACAGATGAAGTGCCCAAAAAACAAGCTGTTTCATATTTATTTCATGCACAGCACCATTTGCTGAACCAATTCGTAATGAACCACAAATTGGCCATTTTAACCATGAATCACAGTTCGTCCATCGATTCATGCCCATCCCTATTCTCCAGCCTGGAAATACTTGTCAATTTCAAACTAGTCATGTCAATTTCAAGAAAGGTCCCTCCCTCCCCTTTGTAGCATTCCTTTCTTGCACAGAGTTTGCAAAATCGCACCCCTCTGCTTGGATTTGTGACTTTGTGCTTTGAGCTGTCACTTTAAGCTTGCAATGCTAGTGGCAGTGGGTTCTGCTGAGCATTCTGTACATTTGACTGGTTATGCTGGTTTTGCAAACTGCCCCCCCCCCCGGCTTGGATTTCTTGTAACTGTTTTGAGATTGGTCCTTTTAAGCTTGCAGTGCTACAGTGGCACTGGGTTCTGCTGGGCATTCTGTAGTGAACTGATTGTGCTGTGCTTGAAAAAAATGCCCCCCTTCAGTTTGTACTGCAGGACTTCTCTGGTTTGACATCAGTCCTCTTTTACTCGCACTGTTGCAGTGGCACCGGGTTCTGCTGGACATTCTGAACACTGAATTGGTTTTGCTGGGCTTACAAGCCCCCCTCCCCTTACTTGGATCATGATTCTGTGCTAGATATGAGTCCTGTTGAGCTGGTATTGCCACAATGGTACTGGATTCTGCTGGGCACTTTTTGATTACACTGGTACTGCTGGGTGCATTGCACTAGTTCTGCTGGGCTTGCAAAAATGCCCCCCCCCATTAGTTTTGATTGCAGAGATTTTCTGGTCCTATTCTGCTGCGCTTCTATTGTCCTTGCTTTTTTCTTGCTTGTTTTTTTTTCTCCATTGGAAACAATGGAGGGCAAGTAGAAGAGAGTCAACTGGAGCCCCGCTGTGAGTTTGGCTCTCTAGCTTGCTGGGGGGGGGGGCAATTCTACTATATCACAAACCTCATGAACCAAACTGGGTCATTTGGCTTTAAAAGTTTTTGTGATTTGAGGTTTTGTGATTTGCAAACTGGGCATGCCACAAACTGCATTTTCTCAGTTCATGCCCATCCCTAGTTACATCATGCCATGTGCAACATTGATGTTTATTTTTTCTCTCTCCCACCACAATTCAGAGCAGCTGAGGGCATTGAAGGGTAGCAGCAGGAGGTCTCCTGCCATAGCTAACACTAGCTTATGCTTCTATCAGTTCACCTGTGATTTGAGCTTAGCAGGGAAATGAGGCAACATGGTGAGATATTATATCTCTGAGCCCTCTGTTCCCAGAGCTTGGCTTGTCACTTCTCATTTACTCAGTTCTGTATGGCAGAAATAAAGAACTGGCATTTACACTGAAAAATAATAGGTCTTTTTTAGAGAGCAGAACTGGATTTATGCACAAGTTTAGTAAACCATTGACTCAGATTATAAGGGTCCTCTCAATATGCAAAAAGCAAAAAAAATTCAATTAAATCTCATTGTTAGAATAAGCACTTGTTAGAATAAGGGAGGTAATGTTATGGGCCCCCATAAATGTAACAAAAGTTAGGGCTTCAGAATGTCTTAATCCACGCCGATATTGTGGCATTAAAGAGCATCCAGGATAAGGAGATATCTGGTTCATAATAACACAGTGTTATTGCAATATCAAGGCACCATCTGCCTCTATCAGTATAGATGCTCCAAAATAAGGTTGCCAACTCCTTGTTGGGAAATTCCTAGAGATTTGGGGAATGGAGCCTGGGGAGGGCAAATTTTAGAGAGGGGAGGAAGCTCAGCAGGGATTTGATACCATAGGATTTGCTGTCCGAAGTTCCCATTTTCTTCAAGATCTCTATAGTCTGAAAAACAGTTATAATTCCTGCAGGACTCCAGGGCCCACCTGGAGGCTGGCAACCATACTCCAAAATTAGAACTGCAAAAAAAAAGTTATATGGCCCAAAAGTGGGGTTCACTCATCCGAGCTGTGGACAAAAGTGAAAAAACAGAAAAAGATGCGGTGAAGTGATAATGCATGACAAAATGTGGTGTTACCATGCATAGGATTGCTTGTTCTAATGGTGTGGATACTACAGTATGGTGGCTAAGTGCTCTGTTAACTTAGTCAATTAATTGGTGTTCCATTAACGGGGAAGTTCTTGTGTAAAAGGTAGCACTCTACACTGGGTGGAATTTGCACAATTCTGATCTTCATCACTATGCCACTTCCAGAATAGTGAACCACTCTTACCTCACACCACAGTACCAAGCCTAACTGGATCCCTGCACCTCTTTAAAAATCAGTTCAGCTGCAACACTGCTGTGTATGTGTTAAGTGCTGTCAACTCACTTCTGACTCATGATGACCATATGGAAACACTGCTAATGCTACCCATTTAGCAAGTGGAAGACAGCACAGGAGACCATGTGGTTTTCTTACATAAGAGCCTAGTGCCAAGTTTAAAAAGCCCTTCTGTCAGGCATGCATATTTCTAAGTACAATGGTGAGTTCTTAGACAGAAAGGAGACCGTTGGTATCCACCGCCTCCCACCCTTTTCCCCCAAAGATTGGGCAAATAGTAAATCCATCTAGCCAAGGATGTTTACGCTGCAGCCTGGTTGTGAGGTGCCTCTCCTCCACATTCACACAGACAGTTCTTATCAGGTCTGGAAGAAGTGTGAGAAACGGAGATGTTTTTAATAATCTACATTCTTTAGTAGTAAACTAGAAACTATGTACTAACCTTTGAACCCGTGACTCAAAACGCATCTGTATGTTATCCTTTAAACTAATCCTATATAGTAACAGTATAATCATGTATACGTCATTACTTCCAAGGATTCTGTCCTTGGTAAAGCTTCAGAGTTTCTACAATAAAGCAACTTTTGATTTTACAACAAAAGACTGATTATTGAGAAATATTGATGCTTGACACCTTCCTCCAATGGAAGGGCCTTTATGTTAATAGAAGGACACTATAAGATCTACACCAATATTGATAATTCTGTGAGTTGCTTTTAATAATTTTATTGATTTAAGTTTTACTTTGTGAACTCCCTTGATAATGTCTCTGGAGGAATGGCATATTCATTTTCTAAATCAAGAAATAATAAGGAACTGTGACTTGTGAAATGTTTCACATTTCTCTCCCTGGCACGTCATAAAAGGATCTGAAATAATAGGGCTGGGAAGGAACGACCTGAGAGAGATAATACTAGTTGGATCTGCACCACTTTAATCTAGTTTATCCGTTTAAAAAAATGTCTTGGTTTAGATATAATGTGTAAAACCATGGTTTACTTTATCGATGGTTCATTTGTGAACCAAGATTCAGTTTACACAGAATCTATCAGTTCCTGGTTTGTCTTGAAAAAAAACTTGTTTCATTTCCTCAATTCAGTTGCTGGGACCTAGTTCTGACAATTTCCTGCTGGAGATGAGAGATCTCCTTCCCCTAGTGGTTACGTGGAGATGCAGTTTGGTGTAATGGTTAAGTGTGCGAACTCTCATCTGGGAGAACCGGGTTTGATTCCCCACTCCTCCACTTGCACCTACTGGAATGGCCTTGGGTCAGCCATAGCTCTGGCAGAGGTTGTCCTTGAAAGGGCAGCTGCTGTGAGAGCCTTCTCAGTCCCACCCAAGTCACAGAGTGTCTGTTGTGGGGGGAGAAAATATAGGAGATTGTAAGCCGCTCTGAGTCTCTGATTCAGAGAGAAGGGCGGGATATAAATCTGCAATTCTTCTTCTAGTGGGCTTTCCCCCGCTCAGATGGGCAGTGGGGAAAAATGAGAGGGAAAGGGGAGGGTGCAACATGTCTTCAGGGTTCTCCAGCATTCAAGTAATGAAGAGAATCACAGAAAGAAACTGGAATAAGAGGAAGATCCAGGACAAATAACTAATACGATTTGAATACTACTTCTGACCAATTTATATAAAGTGTCTAGTAAACATGAATAAGCATATGAAAAATCCAAGTCACATAAGCAGCACACAAAATTTGTAAGTAGCTGTAAGCTTCACAATTTGTTTTTGACAACAACAAAGTGCTTGTGCAGAAAGTCTCAATAATGGTCTAAAGCTCACAATATATCCAAATCTGGTGAGCAGACGTCCCAGTATACCCTCAAGTTTCAATAATGTTCTAAAGTCCACAATATATCCAAATCTGGTAAGCAGACATCCTCAACATGGATCGCCAGTGTATTCTGCACGTTTCGATCATCTTCACGAAAGAGGAGTAATGGGCAGTTCATCATTAATATTCATTTACCATCCTGAACAGAGTAACAAGCATAATGTCCCTCTATGCTGAAATCATATGTTTAACTTATGTTTAAATCGGAGCCAGTTTGGTGTAGTGGTTAAGAGCAGACTCTTATCTGGGAGAACCAGGTATGATTCCCCACTCCTCCATTTGCTACTGCTGGAATGGCCTTGGGTCAGCCACTGAAAGGGCAGCTGCTGTAAGAGCTCTCTCAGCCCCACCTACCTCACAGGGTGTCTGTTGTGTGGCGGGGAGGTTAAGGAGACTGTGACTGCTCTGAGACTCTGAGATTCAGAGTGTAGGGTGGGATATAAACCCAATATCAACATCTTCTTCTTCTTGTCTTGGCCAAATGCTAGAGCATCCCTGATGATGTGCCATTTCCAGTCACGCCAGAAGTCATATCAGTGTGTTGACATCATTACATTGCCAGCAAGGCCCTCCCCCTAGCAGCAGTGAGCCCCCTGCCAGTTTCCAGTCTTGTGTTGGTAACCCTCCTGGGACAGCAGGGCAGCATCACCAGAGGATAACCCAGGATTAAATTTGTCTTGGTTAATAAACCAACTTCTTAAATCGTTTAATAAACACGTTTGTGTGTTGTCTGAGCTGAGTCTATATGACTTTTACTTTTTCTGTGTTCCTTTGACCATCATTGTGTTTATTTATTCAGAAAAAAATTATGCTACCTCATCAGAAACCTGCCCAAAGCAGCTTACAAAATGTAAATAATAAAAAGATATTAATTAATTAAAGTCTGTCTTTCTCACATGGACTCAAGGTGGATTACATGTAGTGAGTCAGTACAATCAATCAAATGGCATATTCAATAACTAATGCATTAGCATATTCAGTAAAACCTAGCCCAGAATATATATATATATATATATATATATATATATATAATAAGCTCTTAATGGTGTTTTTATTTTATATATATTTTGTGTGTGTGTGTGTGTATACACACACACACATACCAATAAGAGCTTAAAGTAACAGTTTCCAAACTAAAAAGTTCAAGCCCTTAATTAAAAGCTTTCATGGACAGAAATAAAGGATCATTTATTTCAACAGGATCAGCGTGCTAACACTGTGAGAAACTTCATTAGTAACCAGTTAGGCAATTGAAAATGGGAATTTTTTTAAAAAAATTAATCTCTTTCCTTGAGATGATTTCAGAGGCTAGGCATGCCCTGACCTGGATAGCCTAAACTAGCTCAATCTCATCAGATCTCAGAAGCTAAGCAGGGTTTGCTTCAGTTAGTATTTGGATGGGAGACCACCAAGGAATGTCAGAATTGGTATGCACAGATAGGCAGTGTCAAACCACCTCTGGCTGTCTCTTGCCTTGCAAACCCTGTGGTGTTGCCATAATTTGGCTGTGACTTGATGGGAAAAGTCATATTGGTCTGCAGTCACATTGGGAAAAGTCACATTGGTCTGCAGTAGAAGAAACAGTAGAAGAGAGAGATTTGAGTCCAGTATACCCCAGAAACCAACAAGATTTGGGGGGTTTAAGCTTTCAAGAGCTTTTGAGTTTTGAAACCTTACACCACCAAAATTGTGTTGGCCTCTAAGGTGCTACTGGACTCAAAACTAGCTCTTTCTTTGAGTGGTATTCTACGCATCTGTTTATAAAGTTGCTGTAGTGTACTGAGAGACGAGTCGTGGTGAAGGCATAAGTATTTAATAGCTAGCACACTACCGAACTGGTTAACACGCGGTCGGGTCCGCCAATATATACAAGCATCCCGGAACGTCCCCTTTGCTGGCCAGCCCAATCCTGGCCAGTTGAACTTCCCGCCCTTGGAGCTGATTGGGGTGGCTTTCCCGCGCTGCGCAAGGCGACCCGCGGGCGGCTCGGGTTGCGCGGCGCTGTGCTGATTCCAATACTCTACACTCCTCCCCTCCTAGTTTAAACTACATAATCCTGTAGGTACGTTGGTGCCCTGCGTTCCCGGGTTGATCTCCTCGGGGTTGCTATTGGTGTGGAGCCCGACCCAGCTGCGGGTGGCTCCGTTTCTGGCGGTGGATGGTCCGGGTCGGGTAGCGGCTCTGGTACGGGTTCCGCGGCCCCGGGGACCTCGTATATGGGCTGTTCTTGAGTCGGCGGGGCCCCTTCTGGGGACTCCGTTTCCGGCAGTTCCCTGGTCCCGGCTGCCTCCGGCTCTTCGGGCAGGGTGCGGCGGCGCAGCTGATCGATGTGTCGCCGCAGTACTTGGCCCCCTGCTGTGGTCACTTCGTAGGATCGGGAGCCGGTTACTCTCAGGACCCTCCCGGCTACCCACTCCGGGCCGCTTGCGAAGTTTTTCGCGTACACCGGGTCGCCCGGAAAGAATCCCCTTACTGCCTCGCGAACCTCGGGGGACCCGCGGACCTCCGGCGCCCTGTCCGGGTGGAGCCTATCTAACCGGGTGGTCAGTTTCCTCCCCATGAGCAGCTCGGCGGGGCTGAAACCAGTTGTGGGGTTTGGGGTGATCCTGTTGTGGAACAGGAACGCGGAGAGGCGGTGGTCCCAATCCCCCTGGACAATGCGCCCTAGGGCTTCCTTGGTGGTCCGCACCATCCGCTCCGCCTGGCCGTTGGTGGCTGGATGGAAGAGAGCGGACCTTATGTGCCTTATCAGGTACCTCTCGGTGAACTCTCGGAATTCCCGGGAGGTGAAGGCCGTGCCGTTGTCCGTCACTAGGGTGTCAGGGATCCCGTGTGTGCAGAGAACCCTTCTGAGCGCCCGGACGGCTGCTGCGGTGGAGGTCGAGGTGACCGGGATCACCTCCAACCATTTTGTGTGAGCATCTACCAGTATAAAGAAGAGTTGCCCCTGATGCGGCCCCGCGAAGTCTAAATGGAGGCGGGACCACGGCCGCCCGTTTGACTCCCACCTGTGGACCGGGGCGGACGGCGGATTGGGCCTGGACTCCTGGCAGGGTTGGCACCTCCTAACCCACCCCTCTATTTCCTCGTCCATGCCTGGCCACCACACGTAACTCCGGGCCAGGGCTTTCATCCTCACGATGCCCGGGTGGGTCTCGTGGAGATCTTCCAACACCTGTCTGCGCAAGGGGGGGGGGAACCACCACCCGGCTCCCCCAGAGTATGCACCCCTTGTGGGTCGATAGCTCGTCCTTCCTGGACGTGAATGGCCTGAATGCATCTTCCACCTTGCCCGCTGGCCACCCCCTTCCCACCCAGTCCCTGACCCGCGCTAGGATGCGGTCTCTGCCCGTAGCTCGAGCCACCTCTTCGGCGTGTAGTGGGCGCTCGGGTAGGGACTCTATAAGCATCACCCCGTGGGCCGGGGCGGGATCTGGGTCTGTGGCGGGCAGCGGCAGGCGGCTGAGGGCATCGGCGTGCCCCATTGCTTTCCCTGGGCGGTGGACCAACGTGTAGGTGTACGAGTTCAGGAACTGGTTCCACCGTAAAACCCTCTGTGAAAGGATTTGGGGGGTTTGCCGGTCGGGGGCTAGGAGGCCGAGGAGTGGCTTGTGGTCCGTGGCAATGGTGAAGCGCCTACCGTAGAGGTAGTCGTTGAACTTGTGGACTCCCGCCACGATCGCCAGGGCCTCTTTATCGATCTGGGCGTAGTTCCTCTCGGCTGGGGACAGAGTCCTGGAGTAATAGGCGACCGGCACTTCCCTCCCGTCCGGGAGTTGGTGCCCCAGGACCGCTCCCACCCCGTAGGGAGAGGCGTCGCAAGCCAGGATCAGGGGAAGGTTTTCATCGTAGTGATGAAGAACCGCGTTTGAGACTAAGAGGTCTTTGACCGCCTGGAACGCCGCGGCTTGGCGCTTTCCCCAGACCCATGGGGCTTGTTTATCGAGCAAACGGTGTAATGGTTCCGCCACCGCGGCTTTGTGCGGCAGGAATGAGTGGTAAAAATTCAACAATCCGAGAAAACTCTGTAGTTCTGCTTTGCATTTGGGGGCAGGGGCCTGGACAATGGCCTTGGTCTTGTCCGCGGTTGGGTGGATTCCCGCTGCGTCCACTGCGAAGCCCAGGAACTCCACTCGCGGAACACCCAACAAGCATTTTTCTTTTTTCACCTTCAGCCCCGCCGCCTGGAACCGTCTGAGGACCTCTCGCAGGCGGCGGCTGAACTCTCCTTCGGTGGGGGCGGCGATCAAAACGTCGTCGAAGAAGGGCTGGACTCCGGGGATCCCTTTAAGGAGAGAGTCCATTATGCTTTGGAAAATCCCCGGAGCCACGCTCACCCCGAACTGCAGCCGTTTAACCCTGAACGCCCCCCTGTGGGTCACGATTGTCTGTGCCTCTGCTGTCTTAGCGTCGACCGGCAGTTGCTGGTATGCCTGAGCTAAGTCCAGCTTCCCAAAAACCTTCGCCCCGGCTAGCGCTGCGAGGACATGGCTGACCACCGGGACTGGGTAGGGATTGTCCTGTAGAGCCTTGTTGATCGTGCACTTGTAATCAGCGCAGATCCTCACCTCCCCGTTGGGTTTTACGGGTGTCACTATAGGGGTCTCCCAGTCGGCGTATGTGACTGGCTCTAGGACGCCTTGGGCCGTGAGGCGGTCCAGTTCCGCCTCTATTTTCGGTTTTAGGGCGAACGGGACGCGTCTCGCCTTGAGCCTTATGGGCCGGACCGTTGGGTCGATCGGTAGGGTGATGGGCGGCCCCTTGTAGCTCCCCAGGGACCCGTCGAAGACCTCTGGGAACTCCCGGCAGACCCCGTCGAAATTGCTGGTCCGCATGTGGTCTACCCCCACTAGCTGGATTCCCAGAGGCTGGAACCAAGCCAGCCCTAGGAGTGTGGTCAGTTGGCGCTTGACCACCAGGATGTCTAGGGGTCCTCTAAAACTCCCTCGTTCCACATTCACCCGGGCCCACCCCACGATGTGTACCGGGTTTTTTTGAAAGTCCCTTAATACGAAGTCCGCTGGCCTCGTATGGAGGCGGCGGCGGGGGCATAGTCTCTTGAGGGTTTCCTCCGAAATGATCGAGATGGAGGAACCCGAGTCTACTTCCATGAGGCATGGGCCGCCCTCGATCAGGACCGACATTTTGACCTTGTCGGGGGCTGCAAGGGGCAGGTTCAGTACCTGTAGACTGGTGGAAGCCGTCGTGTAGGCATCCAAGGAGTCGTGATGCGCTGACGGTTGGCGGCGGCTGTTTTTGGCCCGGCAAGCCCGGGCGATGTGGCCCGTCTTCCCACAGCTGCGGCAGTCCAGGTGGCGGTACGGGCAGTCCCTTCGCTCGTGGGGGTCGCCGCAGCTGGCGCACCTGGAACCGGTGGTGGCGGTGGGCCTCTCCGTTGCTCGTGGCCTCGCGGGGGCCCGTGTGTCGGTTCTTTGCGGTCGTCGGAGCTGGAACGCGTCTCCCTCTGCTCGGACCTCTGGCTCTGCTTCACCCTGGTGTACTGCCTCCCCGCGTTGCTGGCCGTACGCCTTGGTGGCCCTCTCAAACGCCGTCGCCTCGTTGAAGGCTTGTTGTAGGGTGAGCTCTTCTTTTGCGAAGAGCTTCTGTTGCAGCCGTTCGTCTCGGAGGCCCCAGACGAAACGGTCCCTCAGGGCTTCGTCCCTCTTATCAAAACTGCAGTTCCCGGCGATTTGCCGAAGTGCCGCCAGGTAGACCGCCGCTGTCTCCCCCGACTTCTGGTCCCTCTTGTGGAAGAGGAATCGGCGGGCGACGATGGAGGGTTGGGGCGCAAAGTGGCCCGTGAGGAGTCTCACGATCTCCCCGTAGGATCTCTCGGTCAGCCTTTCTGGAGCGGAGAGGTTTCGTGCGATTTCGAAAGTCTCTTCCCCACAGACGCTCAGCAGGACGTCTCTCTTCCGGTCATCATCAGTGATCAAGTTCGCCCTCAGGTAGCACTCGACCCGTTCGGTGTAGGTCTCCCATCTCTCGGGGTGCTCTGGGTTGAATTCAGCAAGGTGGCCCGTCGTTACGCTAGAGTTCGCCATGGTGGCGGCGGGCTGCTCGGTCGTCGGTCTCTCGCCTTCCTCGTCTCCGGCCAGGGCTGGTTCCCCGCGGGGTGGCCTGGCCTAGCTATCCCACCTTCGTCGCCAGTGTAGTGTACTGAGAGACGAGTCGTGGTGAAGGCATAAGTATTTAATAGCTAGCACACTACCGAACTGGTTAACACGCGGTCGGGTCCGCCAATATATACAAGCATCCCGGAACGTCCCCTTTGCTGGCCAGCCCAATCCTGGCCAGTTGAACTTCCCGCCCTTGGAGCTGATTGGGGTGGCTTTCCCGCGCTGCGCAAGGCGACCCGCGGGCGGCTCGGGTTGCGCGGCGCTGTGCTGATTCCAATACTCTACAGTTGCCAACTCCAAGTTGGGAAATACCTGGACATTTGGGGAGGTGGAGCCTGGGGCTGGTGGGATTTAGGGAGGGGAGGGACCTCAGCAGGGTATAATGCCATAGAGTCCACCCTCCAAAGCAGCCATTTTTTCCAGGGAATCTGATCTCTGTAGTTTGGAGATTTCCAGGCTCCACCTGGTGGTTTTCAACCCTATCTATTTGCCTTGATGTTTTTAAGAGATGGATCATTTTTAGACTGGTCAAAAACATTTGCACCAGTGTATCTGTTTCCAAAACCACCTTAGCATCTTTGTCATACCCATGTGTCTCCATGAGTGCTGACAGATCTGCTCCACTCCATCCAATTACTTCCTGGTGTAGGAGGTAGCTGGGCTGAGCCTACAGATCAGCCAAATGTGGAAGAGTAGTGCTATAATGATCAACAGTAGATAGATTGTAGCACACAAAAGTTTGGCTTTGGGATCATTCTTTAACTCCTCTAATCCCATCAGGAGTCTAAGAACAATATGAGTCAATACAGTTTAGAGAGAAAAAGTGATAGATAAAGAAAATCCACTCAAGCATCTCCTGAGCTTTCTTTCCTCCAGCAGCAGTCTTCATCTTTACATGAGCCTGGTCTTTGCCTATAGCCATACACTGAGGTGACTTGAAGTTGCTTGGCTTTCACAGTTACCTCACATAGGATTGCCAAGAAGCCTACAGAAAAATGTCGTGCCCCAGTAACAGAAGTTTAATGGAATGTTATTTCCCAGAGGATGTTATTTACCTGCCTCTATTCCATGAAATGCTTTAATTTCAAATTTCCAAACATCCAGCCTCTGTGAAGATCTTTTTTTCCTCCAGGTTGTTGTCAATCTACATACACAGGCTTACTCCTCACTGAGCTCCTGATACGGAACTCTTGATCTGGCTGCCAGACCCTAGTGTGATACAGCAACTGCTGGCATCATGGACACTGTAATAGATGTGAGGCACAGAGGCTGGAGACAATATGGTTCTGTGAGGTAGGATGGGCTGAAAGAGAGTGACTGGCTCAAGGTCATGCAGCACGCTTCCACAACTCTCACTGAATATTACACTTGCAGCCTCCCAACGAGATGAATAAAGCCTGGCTTTGCAGTCCCTGGGGCCTTTTCGGCTACTGAAGATGGTGCATGGGGCGAGTAGGAACCCCTCCTCCCTCCACAACTGTCTCAGTCAGAATCAGATCTGTCAGTGCTTATTACATTTGAGTTGCCACAGACTCTTGCAGCTGCAGTATGGCTGTTAAGTTCCTGTGGCAAACTTGAGACAACAGTAGCATCTAGTTTGGCTCTGAGTGGGGAGTTGAACTAGTGTCCCTCAAACCCTAGTTCAAGAGTGCAAGCATGACCTCCAGTCCTACTTTAAGAACTGTGCCATGAGACTAAGGATGGAGAAGTTCAGTAATGTGCGTTATTAACTACCTGTCTAATTAAACCAGGCACTGTTATGCTATGTGTCTGCTTGAGCATGATAACAAAGATACAATCTGTATGACTTGAATCTTAATGTAGAAGTCTGCCCTAGGAATAGCTGACTTTAGTGAAGTACATGTAGTGCTGCCGGATACTGCAAAACAGTGTTCAGTATTGTGTGATAAGTCCTTGTTTCACTCACCTAAGCACAAATATTTCAAAACAAGGCACAATAAATGGAGCAGGCAATAAACCCAGAACTTAAATAATGAAAGCATTGCAGGTTGTTGTTTTTTATATAACAAAGGTGTGAGCTTCTAAAAAAGAATGCACGGTAATCAAAGAATGCCTCAGAAAAACGGCTGAACTATCTTATCCTGTTGGAATAGGTAAGTCTGACAGAGCTCCTGTGTCTGGAAGACAAAGGAATGCATGAGTAAGGCCATCCCAATGTAGGAAGATCATTTAATTAGACGCTCGAGGGCCTCTGCACATGTTACTCCCTCCTAATCTATAGCAAAATAATCACACTGCCATTCAAGTGGGATTCTTAAGCCCATCTACTCAGATGCCCGGATACATAAAAGCCCCCTTTCTTTCCATGTACAGAGTCAACGGAGTCCTGTAGTACAGTTTTTAAGCACAGCACGGTTTTTATTCAAATTTTGGCTCCCTTCCTGCTTCTCTGCATCATACATAGTGTGAAACTGAATGGAGAATTAAACGATTTGCCCAAGGAACTGTCTTGAAGCAGGTTAATAGACAATGGAAATAGCAAATTAAGCCCACTGTAACATATTGCAGTGAAAGGACATTAGCCACAGTGTTCTGCTCTCAAAACAAAGGATCCCATAGTTGCTAAAGGTGCAATCCATCAAATGTTCAACATCATCTACTCTTTTGATGATCTGGGGGAAATTATGGGCGTTTTCTCACTGACCTTAATCGGCAGCGACGTCCCTCTTCACCGCGCAGGATCTGCGCGGATTTCGCACCAATTGCTGCGGAGCACCCGGAAGAGCCGCAAAGTCCCACGGCTTTTGCGGCGCAAATGGAAACCGCCAAAAACCATTTTCCATTTGCGCCGCAAAAGCCGCGGGACTTTGCGGCTCTTCCGGGTGCTCCGCAGCAATTGGTGCGAAATCCGCACAGATCCTGCGCGGTGAAGAGGGACGTCGCTGCCGATTAAGGTCAGTGCGAAAACGCCCTATGATTGAACAAAGAGTAGAACATAGTCCAATTTCCCACTCACCTTATGCCACATTCCTCTTCTCAGTGGGGCATCCTTCCAATTTCACACTTATCTGCCTGGGGCTGCAGCAAGCATTGGTGTTTTCACACAAACAGAAACCACTAAAAAACAGTTTCTGTTTGCTGCGCGGAAATGCCACCCTTGCTGCAGCCCCAGGGCAGATAGTGTGAAATCAGAAGAAAGCTGCACTGATAAGATGAATGTGAGAGCGGCGTAAGGTGAGTGGGAAATTGGTCATGGTGTCTTTGCCCCTCGGGTCAGACCCCGGACTCACCATTCCACCCGACTCCCAAGTTCTTTCAAGCTGAAGTAGGACTCTACTGGGGTACCACGTCTCATGCCTCAGCTACACTGGTGAACAACTGATCTGGTATCCGCGCGTTGCAGGGGCAAATGACCGGGAACGCCACTCAACAGCTGGAAGGGATCTGCAGTCTTGGCCATCAGGGCTCAGCTACTCTGCAACACAGATGTGAAAGGAGGCACCTCCCCTTTCCTCTGTACTCTCCCACAGGATTGGGGGAGAAGGAGGGCAGTGGGTGTGGAGTGGGTGATTTAACCTTCTTCAACAAGCCTGCTTGGGAGGAAGGGCCCATGTCTTACCAGACAAGGTACAGAGAGAGAGAAGCAAGCATGGGGGTGGTCAGGAGGGAGAACAGTGAAGTTAACCACTCCCTGACCGCATTCTGAGACAGCGCAATCAACATTAAGGCACAAGGGGTCGCACCCTGGAGCCACCGCCCTCCTCCAAAGACCACTGAGGGGTTCAGTGGCCTGACACATAGGAAAACATAGGCTGGATCCAATGAGTCCCTTCTTCCAAGGAAGTGCTCTTTCTATGGTGGAAAAAGTCCTTGCTTATTTTATTTATTTATTTATCAAATTTATATCCCGCCCTCCCCTGACAGGCTCAGGGTGGCTTACAACAGTTTAAAAACATTAGCAATTAACAAACATATCATTTAAAAAAATGTATAATAAAGCATTTCCATACATATTAAAAGTCCAAGATGGCAAGTTTCTAATTTCAGTGATTATATTAGTTAAGTGAGATTGTCAGTGCTGTAAGGCAGGGGTGGCCAACGGTAGTTCTCCAGATGTTTTTTGCCTACAACACCCATCAGCCCCAGCCAGCATGGCCAATGGCTGGAGCTGATGGGAGTTGTAGGCAAAAAACATCTGGAGAGCTACCGTTGGCCACCCCAAGGTAATAGCCACCTTCCCCTAACCATTGAAGGCAAGTTTGAATAATTCGGTCTTACAGGCCCTGTGGAACTGTGGCAGGTCCCGCAGGGCCCTGATGTTTTCCCTTAGTGGAAGGCAGTCACTAGATCCAACTAGAGTTGCCAGATCCAGGTAGGGAAACTACTGGAGATCAGAAGTTGGAGCCTAGGGAGGGCAGGAACTTCAGTGGGGTACAGTGCCACAGATTCCACCCTTTAAACCATCCATGTTTTCCAGGGGAACTAATCTCTGTAGTCTGGAGATGATCTGTAATTCTGGGAGATCCCCAGGTCTCAGCTAGAGATGGCAACCCTAGATCCAACCCAGTGTCATATCCATTATGAGGCCTTTGTTAAGACTTGTGCATTGTTTCATCTCTGCTGAAAACAAAGGAGAAAATTTAAACAGCAGACCATCAACGAATAGAATAATTCACTGGAATCGATCAGAGTCATTGTAGGTTGCAGCTATGTTGTATTGTTTTGTAGGGAATGTCACTCCAAACATCCATCAGTGGTTAATGTTATGTTAACAAAAAAATTAGGGGAGGCCGTGGCTCAGTGGTACAGCATCTGCTTAGTAAGCAGAAGGTCCCAGGTTCAATGCCTGCCATCTCCAACTAAAAAGGGTCCAGGCAACTAGGCATGATAAACCTCAGCTTGAGACCCTGGAGAGCTGTTGCCAGTCTGAGTAGACAATACTGACTTTGATGGATTGAGGGTCTGATTCAGTATAAGGCAGTTTCATATTTCATGTGTTCAAAAAACAGAACATTTTGTTTGCCTCATAAAACAATGGTCTGGACCCAGCAATTTGTCCAGCCTTCCCTGCTGCCTCCTTTCCCAGCTCCCTCCTCAGCTGTTGATTCCTAGGGTTGTGGGACCCATGTGGAACACGTGGCTCAGTGGGCAGTAATGGAGAAAGAGAATGAAATTATCTGTCCTGCCTCTTCCGTCAGAGGAGCGCTGATGACAGAAGAGGTATGAGGAAGCATTGAAGCAGATTTATTGTATGTGGCCATTGGCTGTCACAATACAAGGCTAAACACAGTATCATAAAAAGTTGTCAAACAGAAATAGAGAATGGTCCAATAAACATACAGAACAACAGGTTAAGTGGGTTACAACCTTAAATACATTGCTAAAATATTAAAGTAAAAGCAATTAGGTTTAAGCTGCTAAAATATTAAAACACCATAATGCTAAGATAGTAGCTAAACCATTAAGTTAAAATCATTATAAATCCGATAAACCAATTTGTGGTAAATATCAATATACTATAAAACTATAGATGTCGAAGATAAAGCCAACTACACTGAGGAGGCAGTTTTGGCTCTGATTTTTTTAGCAGCCAAGGCAAAGGGTATGAGGAAGCAGTTTTGCTGCCTTCTCATTCCTCACTGCAGCCCAACAACCTGCATGATTATTACTTCACACAGATCCTGCAACCGTAGAAATCAGCTTTCCTGGAGGCAGAAGGGCTTTCTTGGAGGCAGAATCAGGCCACTGCATGCTTGAACATTAATTTAAAAAAAAAAATCTTTGGAAGCTCTGAACATGGAACTCCCGGTGTGTGTGTGATTCACCCATTTGCATGTTGGTTGGGGGAAAAACAAGTATCCCCTATGACGTTTTAAACTGCTCTGAACTAATAGAAACTTGGGACTGGCAATGTCTTTTGGGGCTAGAAAGAATGTACACCCAAGGCCATCACCCTAATCCAAACTGAAACAGAATTGCTGCCCTTAGTGAACCATCATTTTTCCAAACAAGGCAATTGTTGAGTCCATTCTTAACCTTTTAGTGGTGGTGGTTGTATAGAATTCCTGACCCTCTGGGATTCAAACCCATGTGTTTTCACCTAGCAACAAATATAATAGTGAAATTGTGTATCTGATGTTTCCAGTGAGGCAATAATCTCTCATGTGCTTAGCAAACATGATAACTGCTAAACAATCAACGTCTGTAATTATAAAATATGCTAACAGTGTACTGTCCCTGGAAAACAGTATATCTGGTAAAGAGAAGAGCATCAACTAAAACAACACAAAGAAATAATTTAGTTATATTTAAATAGAAGATAAAAGAGGACCTTTAAATGGTAATTTACCCATGACAGCCTTGAACCCTTTTGAAAAATAGTCTGTTGAGAGAACTGTGTACTTTTCTTGTTATAGCTCATTATACGAGAACTTCATTTTGACTCTTAATGAATCCCTTCAAATGTTAATTATTTTCTATGCTACAAAGCTTTAGAAACGATCCTTTAGGTGTAGTAATAATTAGCACATTCATTTTCAAAGAACTTCACGCACATTAATTCTTCCATTTCCTTGCAAAAATGTAAATTTGTATTATTAAATTTATATATATATTGGGGGGCTGGGGGAAGAGGTAGAGATCTTATGTCTGAAAAGTGTTTATGGAGCGATTCTCACATCTGCCTCCAATGCAGTAACTGCTAACACATGCAAAATTTTACATACCAACGTCCTATTTGTGGGGTGGGGGGAAGGCACACCTAGTACACTGCAGTCATTGACTTTTGACTGCTTTGAACTTTCACAGTCATATTTGTACTGCAGTTCTACCTTTACACAGACACTACATGTCAGCCGTTTGAAGCACAAGCATATGTAGTGAATGCTTATTATTATGTTGTTAATAGCTGGGAGAATCAGCCTGTAAGGCACAAATGTTTCTGTTCGATTTTCTTGTGTAAGGTGATGCACAATGGGACAAAAATCCCAAGTTCATGTATAGGCTAATGGGGTCTGAACTTGTTGAGACTGTTTTTTATATCCTAATGTAATTTTATATTCCATGTATTTCATGAACATGTAAGCCGCCCTTTCACGGGGAGGGTGGATATAAATCAAATAAGATAAACAAAAAAACAAAATAACTTTATCGGAGAGACACTCTGAGGAAAGATGAAGGATCCCATCTAGGAATAGGCATGAACAAAAAAATGAACTGTGGTTTGAGCACAAACCGAACCAGTTCATGATTCGTTTTGAACTGGTTTGTTTGGTCCCACCATCCCTGAACCGGAAAACAGACAGCCTTTTTTCCTTGGTGTTTCATTTGGTTTGTTTTTGTGGTTCATTTTTCCAGGCAGCTGGCACCAATTCATTCAATTCTGAGACAACACTGTGGGTGGGCTTCTGGGAACCCTAGAAACACCCAAAGCAGTTATCCATAGCTTAATTGGCAGCTTTGGAAGCCAATAATGGCGCTATCATACTGTTGTGTGGGAGCAGACACCCTGATTCAGCTGCTTTCACTTTGCAGCATGAAGAGAGAAGAGTTAGTTGTTGTGAGACCTGAAGCTGAGCTTTCCTGGAGGCACCTGCTTGAGAGAGCCGCCCTGAGCCACTCGTGGGAAGGGCGGGATATAAATCTTAAATAAATAAATAAATAAAATAAACTTGGACATTCCAAATCAATCTTCACCAAACTTGGAGGGTAGGTGGAGAAGAGTCTGCTGAAGACTCCTGGCGAGTTTGGTGTCTCTAACTTGCAAGGAGGCTGTTCTACACCTCCCAAACAAAATGAACCATGAACCAATTCAGTAAATCAAATGAACCATGAACCAACATGAACTATCATTTTGCCGGTTCATGCCCATACTCAATCCCATCCATTCTCTAAAGCTGACTGCAAGTAAATCAGGTGACTACAGTCACCAGCCTCTTCATGCAGCTCTCATGCTTCTGGGCTAGTAACTGGGGACCAGCTGGAATATCTCTGGAGGCCAGATTTGGTCCTAAATTTTCTAGACAACCATTGCTAAACTATGTTATAACTTGTCAAATAATAATAATAATAATAATAATAATATTTAATTTGTATCCCACCCTCCCCGCCGGAGCAGGCTCAGGGCGGCTCACATAACATAACATAATATACAAACATTACAATAGTAAAAAAATAGTAAAAACCCCCAAACTGTTTACACAACATATTACAACGCACTTATATATACTATTATCATACATTAAAACCATCTAATTAAAACCATCAAATTTAGTTCCATCAAATTAGTTTGGTGCTACAGTCTTGATGTTACCCATCTTACAATTTTTCCGTGAGGACGGTACAATAGATTCCACGTTAAGAAAAAGCCAGCTGAAAAGAGGGTAGTCTTGCAGGCCCTATTTTCCCAATAATGGTCCCTTGCAAAGTACACAAAAAGCTTACTTGTGCAACACTGATTTTGCAATTCAGAAAACATTGCAAAAGCGGCAGATTAAATCAGTCAGAGAAATGAATTGTACTTTTTTTGGAATCATACTATTTAGAGATTTAGGTGAAATCCAATTTGCCAATTAAGGTGGACCTATTGGACTCCTGTCCGCTGATTGCCCAGGCTTTATTGCTGTCCTCCTCATCACTGATTCTAATTATGATAAATGTTAACTTAGCTCCTCTTAATGCGGAGTTGAAGCTAGCTGCTATTTGGGAAAAGTTCTCCAAATATGTTGTCTCTGACTAGGAAATTTCCCACTGCTCAGCTTATGATTTTTGATGATTTCAATGCCTGTATTGGTAGTAATAATCAAAAATGGATCTTGTACTTTGGCTTTGAAGCAGTTGAATAATTTCTGTTACAACTGTGTTTGCCCTGTTGATCCAACAATATTTTAACTAATAAGATGTGTTTCAGATTAACTAAATTTTGCATAGCTCATAGTGTTATAACTTTTAACGGTCTTTCTAAATTCCCAACTGCATCCAATTTTACATTTTTTTCTCTTTACGGAGTAGTGTGATAGATCATTCTTAAATTCACCTAATCTTTTGTCATTTATTGATTTAGACAGTCCCCCTGGTGAGACATAACAAACTAGTTTAGATTGGCTACTTGGGTGGATCTGTTGTTCTTGTAATAAGATTTCCCATCAAAGAGCATTTAAAAGTACCATTTGTAAATTATCACGTATTCCCCTCTGAAATCAACAGAACTAGTAAGTGCTTAACATTTGCTGGATAAATTCCCCAGGAATGAAGTACCCATTGATAGCATGTAGAAAATGAAAAATTGGCTCTGGTGCGAATGGTGAAAGCTGCACACCAGGGCCACCCACAGTTTAGATGGGATCTCTGCCTACTTGGGGAGTTCTCCAGGTATGCAGAAAAATATTAATTACTTCCTCTCCCCCCCCCAGCCCCCCCCCCCCAAACCCCACTTAATAAACCAGCCTGGTGAGAACTAATTACACTCCAGAAGGGATGGAATGAGAGTGGCTGAGAGTCACTGAAAGGTAAAGAGGAGGAAAAGGAAATTTGTTTACTCAATAAAGGGAAAAGTGGAGAAATGGAAACTGCTCTGGGAGTTTAGACTATCCTGCAAGGACATATTTTGGGGGGGGGATTTCCAAAGTGTCATCCCCTTATAGTTCTTTCCATGGCCCGATTTGTATCTTTCAGATTAAGGAATTTCTTTAGTTCTGCTCACCCTTGTAGACTTTGTAACAACGACCGTATAGGCAAATATGAGTTCTCTGGTATCTAGACAGAAGAGAAATGAATATTCTAATGTCTTTTGCTTTGAATTTTGACATACTTTGGCTCTTTCATTATAAAAGTTTGTTGTCCTTTGTTTTAAGGCTTTTTAGTATATCAATAATCCAATCTTAAACAGAGTTATAACCTTCTAATTCAAAGTTAGTGGACTTTGAAGAGGTGTAACTTCTTAGACTTTTTCTGCAGATTTGTGATGAGACCCATAAGTTTATTACACATCAGTTGAAGGTATACATCTGATGCCTAAACAAGAACGCTTATACTGTACTAGCCAGGGCTGGCCCTAGACTGCCTGGTATCCTAGGCAAGGCTAACTTCTGGCAAACCCCCCCCCCCGCACTGATAATATCACTGAGTCACATGGGGGTGCCCAATTTGGGGCCCCCAGAAGGCCAGCAGTCTAGGCAATTGCCTAGTTTGCCTAGTGGCGGGGCCAGCCCTGGTACTAGCCAGTTACAAATTGTAGGGTATTTTTTATTTTATTTTATTTATAGAATGTGTATCTCATCTTCCTGCTCTTACAAGGACTACAAAGGTCACTAACAATTTAAAGCATGCATGATAAAATCACATTTTAAAACTACCAAAATCAACCCCACCAAATGCACATCATTAAATCAGTTAAAAAAGAGTAACTACACTTACAAAACGTTTCTACAATTCAGCAATAATGAGTTAGAAGGAGGGATCATTGAGGGAATGCCAAATGAAACAAAAAAAAAAGTCTACACCCACTGGTGGAAAACAGTAAGAGACAAATCTTTAAGAGTATGCTTTAATACCTAAGGTACTTATGAACTAGAGTAAAAAACTCTTATGGGTGCATTCTGGCTAATTTAAGTAGTTCTGTTGACCACTAATTTCTGTGGCAAAATTTAACCATGTGCTTAAATCTCCTGGGTTATTTTAATTATTTTCATTTATAGTTTGTGATTCACACTGGGACTCAAGGTGGGCTATAAACAAACCAAAGAGATCTGAAAATATTTAACAGTATAGTGCTAAAGAGAATTACACCCAGATTTACTGTAAGCTTTTTATCTTGGCATTATTTTATTTTATTATTTAAGCTTAATTTTGATCATTTGAGTGGAAGGAACAGAATGTCACAACTTGGTTAGAAACTTTCCCCTGCATCTTCAAAATGGTTTCTGCTACACAGTCTGTCAACCACTTCCACCAAGTATTGGCAAGAAAACATGACAATTGCTGTTTACAAGGTGTCAACAGCATTTAGCATCCTGATAGTCTTTGTCTACTTGAAACAACTCACCACTACTTGATTCTTACATTGCATCATGTAGAAACACAATTGTCTTATTTACACACCAAGTGAATGACAGCACTCACAGTGAGGGAGACCATGTTTGGAATGGAACTGTGTGACCAATGTAAGCCAAAATGCCCTCAAAACGAGGTTGGGGAATTGTCAGGTGGGCACCTGGCTTAATCAGGATCTTTTTACCTATGTATACAGGATACACATCCAGAAATTAATGCTTAAATTTACTAAGGACTCTAATTAAGTAAAACAATTAAAATTTATTCCATAAAAATATAGGCATACATACCAGGCAATGTGCTCATGAAACATACATACAGTCCTAGGAAAAATAGAGAGGGAGATAGAGACAACACATGGATAGACAAACAGGGTGATAATTACCGATTGTAATCTTCAAGGAAGGCTCCAATGGCAACAAAAGAGGATGGGGGAAATGGGACCCTCAACTGTGGCCAGAATTGGGGATGGATCTAGACAGCGGAACTGGGGTACTGCTAGATGCACACATGAGTGGAGTTGGGTCGGAGGTTAAATAGACTACCTTAGACCTTCAGGGGATGGGAGGTACCGGGCGGAAAAAGGGGAGGCTCTGCAGTGACCATAAGGGCTGGACTTCTGCAGTAGCCAATAGCAAGTTAATTGGTGGCACCTAATTGGGTACCCATAACTGACCAATGAACAAGCTTGGGCCCAGGATGACCGTTGGAGAGAAGAATGGGGGAAATCACTGGGTGGAGGGGTACTTAAGACTATTAAACTTATCTAAAAAGATGACAATAGATGTCCAAATTACTACCTAGGTAACACCCAGTTTATACAAAGAACTTGGCTCTAGTTGAAGATGGTCTTCCTCTTCTTCAGTGTTCTTCTTGACACCAGTCTTTGTCCTTAGTTCCGTTGGACAAAGGCTTAGGCGGTCTGGCAGGGTCCACACCTAGATAAGCTTGATGGCCTCATGGATGGGTGACATCTGTTGAGTATGTGAGCCTCCCGCTTTGCTGAAATGGAGTCTTGGCACTGCTGGAAGATAGCTGGTGTTAGCCTCCCAAAGTGGATTCTATGGTCAAGGCTGAAAACCGCATGGCCTGGATAGCTCCTAGCGGCACACCTTCTTCTCCGATAGAGATGGTGTTCGCACAAAGCGACTGGAAACCATCCATTCTTCTTGCTAGCACTCCTCCAGAAACACGAAGTGCTGCTTTAGCGTTGTGGCTGTTAGTACTCATAAGTCCTTTCCAGTCTGGCAGCCAAATCCATGTTCTCCTAGCAGATGTGTGTGAGTTCAGTCTCCAGGCACCCTTGCAACCAGGCAGGTGACTATGATGTTCTGAATATTAGGGGTATTTTCTTACATCAAGGCTGAATCCCATCATCCTTAGATCAGCTTCTTTATTTTCATTGATACAGTACATCATCTTGTCAATCAATAGCATTGTAGCCCTATTTTATGAATCAAGCATAAGGATTTGAATAGAATTGAGCTCCTCTTCCAGTGTTTTGATCTTGAATGTTTAGGAATTCAGATTTCCTGTGAAGTTCTGGAAGACCACAGACAGCAGTCATTTTGTCACAATGTAGTTGTGCAACTAGACATGACAGTGGTATATTTAAGCATAGAACTGAGCCCAACAGTAAGATGGAAGTCTGATTTTAACAGCAATTGCAGAGTATGAGAGGGGAGTCTACAAGTGATGTCCATAAAGCTTCTCTCCCTGAGTGCTTTTCTCATCAGCTGAGCTTCAGTGCTGAGCTGGTTGAGAGGAGGAGGAGAAGGTGGAGGAGAAGTTTTATACCCCACTCTTCACTATCCAAAGGAGTCTCAGAGCAGCTTACGATCACCTTCCCTTCCTCTCCCCACAATAGACACCCTGTGAGGTAGGTGGGGCTGAGAGAGTTTTGAGAGAAATGTGACTGACCCAAGATCACTCAGCTGGTTTAATGTGAAGGAAGGGGGGAATCAAATCCTATTCTCCAGATTAAAGTCTGCTGCTCTTAACCACTCCACCACAGTAGGCTCTGTGAAGTAAGTGGCTTCAGTTTCACCACAGCTGGCTCTGTGAAATAAGTGGCTTCAATTTCCTTACCCTTGCATTGGTTTTAGTTATTAAATCCAGATCTGATTGACATATTGCTAACTTGTTTTATTGGCTGTTGTTGAAGATAAATTAATTTTGCTGTTAATATCAATTTTTGTCTTACTGATAAGAATCTGCTACCGTTTGATGTTTGATTCTTAGTTGATACACTGTAAGTTATTATTTATTATGTATTTATTTACAAAATTTATATCCTGCCTTTCTTCTGTGCAGTCCCACAGGGGGATTCTAGCAAGCTAAATACCTGACAGCAGGGCATTCTCATCTCACTGAAACATGGACTGAAGCACCGTCTTTCCCAGTTGAACCTCTCATGTTGCTTACAAACCCAGTGCATAATAGCAAACAAAGGTGTCAGCAGATGACCAGGTAGCTGTGCAGCATATTTTGGTCAGGGGCACTCCACTCAGGAATGCAGCAAAAGCAGCCATAGCTCTTGTTGAATGTGTGTGTACTTCTAGGGGACATGGCATTCTAGGTAACTCATAATAACACTGTAATAGCAGGACCGGATCTACATGTTTTTTTGAGGGGGGGGGCAAAATTAAAAAATGATGTCCCCTTATGGGTCCATTCTATTGTATGGGCCCAAAGAATAGAAGGGACTCCATGTCCAATTTGGTGCCCCCCCCCTCTGTTGGCTCCTGGGGCAAGCACCCCCCTCTGCCCCCCCTAGATCTAGCCCTATGTAATAGAGCGGTAGCCTTTCACCCAGCAAGGTGGAACACTTTACCAGTGAAAGCAATGCATCCTACCAGGGAAGGAGAGTTGAAATCAAAGGATGTTTGCCCTTATTCATGCACTTTCTGAGATCAATTTCTCCTCTCCTGCAGTTTTTTTAAATGGTGAAGGTGCATTCCTCCTGAAGCTTAAGAATTTTTTTTGTGGGGGAGGGGAGTTGGACTCAGAAAATCATGTTTAAGGACATGCATTTTGTCAAGTCAGCCTTTTTCCAATGGTGTTTCCTTCATCTGTGAAGGGAGCAACTGATTCAGAAGATCTTACTGAGGAAGACTGCCCTCAAGGCCAATTCCTCTCCAGTCTTTAAATGCCCAGTCCAAAGGGAAACCACTTTCTTCCCTTCATCATAACCGCCCAGTGAAGGCTTCTGCCTGCACCTTACTCGCTGCAGTCAACATTCTTTGGCATAAAGAAGGCAGTACATATGCAATCCTTGTCTTCTCTCCGGTTATTTTATATTTTTGAAAAAGGAATAATTAATTGAGCTTTAGTTTATTGTCCCTCATCCAGTCCATTACTGCCTCTTAATATTTACCCAGAAGATCTACTGATGCTGCTAACAAGGAAAAACAGATATGAGAGTGAAGTTCCATGCTAAATACTTGTCTGACATCTCCCAGTTGTTTCATGTAGATGTTAATACATGTGAAGTCCTATATAGAATCACCCATCCCAGAATCCTGAAATCACCATCTTAATTTTCAGTGTAGGTTTTAATAGTATTATGTCTTACTTTACAGGGCAGCACTTAGTAATTTTTATAACAAGGCATGCTGAAAATCTGTAATAAAAGTTCCATTTTGTTGCTATACACTTTTCCTGAAAAATATTCTTGATTATGAAGAATGGTTTTTGCTTGAAATGTATTAGTTCTTGCTAAACTTCAATATACATTTTAGGAACGTATTTGATTCCTCCCCCCCCACACACACACATTGTATTCAGAAATTGGGCTTTGAGGATATGTGCCACAGCCCCCCTGCTTTAATCACCAAGAATGCTGGTTATGTGTTGGATGACCAAGATGGACAAAGCAATTCTAAGCAGAGTAACACCCTCCTCAGTCCATTGGATAATGGATGTTATATTGCATTCTCTTCCCACATCCTTTCCTTGTAAATAAAAATCATTGTTTCATTTCCACTTCTTTCTCCTATTCCCATTGTGAAATGTTTTGATTTTTCAGAAAAAAAAAGAGGTATTCCTTACATAGTACAGGACATGGTGGCGGACAGTACTATTTATATACCTGGCCTGTGCAAGAGGTTTTTTTAAAAAAAATGTTTGGGAATATGTGCGTTCTGCTTGCAGCTATAATTTCTTGTTGTTGTTATCTATGATCTGTGCGACCTGCTAAGGGGAAATATGTGTTTATCTGTCACCACCTTTGTGATCTTCCATGTGTCACTGCTTAAAAAAACAAGCAATTTTTCCTCCTTCTGAGAAATAGCATCCTTTCTGGCTGTGGGAGATATATGGAGAGAAAAATAATCAACACATAGGGTGGATTGTAATTTGACTCTTTACTCATCAGATGGCTCCTGTCATCACAGCCTTTCAGTGTAATTAACTGACTGACAACTAAGGCATCTCAAGGATCAGTTGTAAGTTACTCACAGGGCTGGATTAACAATTAGGCCAAGTAAGCGCTGGCCTATGGGCCCCCATGCCTTTAGGGACCTCGGGCTAGCTCCCCCCCCCCAGTTTCCCCCCTGCTTGCAGCCCTCCCAGCCTACAAGCACAGCTCTTTGCCCAGCTTGCCTGGTGTGGCTGCTGCTGGTGTCCTTGCCAAGCTTGCCTCTCTCTGCCTCTTCCCCACAATTTTGTCAAAGGGGCTTTTGAGGAGGTGCCTGCAGGCTGCAGTGGAGGCCACAGGTGGCAGGGGATTTGCGAGGGGACCCCCGAGATTTTGACAGCCTGGGGGCCTCCATAGGGTTTATTTCGGCACTGGTTACTCATCACATGGCTTGGAGAGTTTGGAGATAGGAATGCTAAGGACTGGAACACCAAGAAGTCCAGAGTGAGTAGTTATTGCAGTGTTGGGATTGGGAATAGTTTTGGCTAGGAAGTTGCTGTCCCGCAGATGAAGCAACAAAAAGTTAGCAGAGCATTATGTTTCATGAAACAAATATCTTTTAGCATAGAGGGATGCAAAATGTCATGATGTGATGTTTCCCTAGAGTTGGAAATTACTGATGCTTGCACAGGGGACTACCTTTACCTTTTAATGCACATTTTCAGCTTCTTGGAATGCTCTTAAGTCATCCATTTGCCTATTTTGGATGTCTCTGTAGCGTTGTTTTATTACTAAAGACAATGTTGGGTTGTTTGTTTTTGCAAATGTAGCTTGCTAATTGTTTCTGTGGCAGGGGGTGGGATGAAGTAAATGCCTTATTTATCTCTTCACCCATGTCTGTAGGCCCAGTGATTAATCACATTATAAAATTGATGTCACTTTGATTTACCAATTTTAGTTGTGTGTGTGTGTGGAGGGGGGAGATTTGGACTCACACACCATGATCAGTAATTCCAGAGGTACCTTTCTGGATCATGTAGTCCAACATCCCATTTCACACAGTGACCAACCAGTCGCTTTGGGAGTATAGAGGTATAGAAGGTGAGTCCTCCTGCTGATGTGCTACCTCCTAGCACTGGCATTCAGAAATTTACTGTCTCTGGATGTGTAGGCTCCCTCCTTCCTTCTGTCTATCCTGAATCTATCTCAACCTGCACCTCATCCTGGGTTCTACAGCTGATAATGGTTTCACTTCAAGATTTTGTCACAGGAAAAGTTCCTGCTAATGACATTAATTTTTCTACCGTGGTCCTTGTGTTGTTTGGATTTCACACCTTACCATTTGAATCCTGAAATGACATCCAGCCATCTGATATACATCTGATATGTCTTGTAGTATAGCACCTTCATTGAAATGGTTTTAATGTATTTTACTGTATAATGTATTTTACTGTATAATGTATTGCTGTAATCATGGCACTTTCCATGTCTGTGAGCTGCCCTGAGCCTGCCTCGGCGGGGAGGGCAGGATATAAATAAAAAATTATTATTATTATTATTATGAAGGCAACAAAACCCAATAAGAGAAACCATAAGTATTAGCAATCTGGTTTCCCCCTAAATATTTTCCATTATAATAAGATGTGATTTACTGTTAGAATTATCCGCCTGGATAAATATACATTCACCATCGATCTTCTGTACAGTCCCACATGGGGACTGCACATGAGCAGGCCTGCCACCGGAGAGGTTTTACAGCTAGTAGTCTCCAGGGGGTGCTGTGCACTGGAGAAAGGAGAGGCATTCCTGCCAGGGACCATGTTCTCCTGTTCAGCAGCATCCCTACCCTCAGTTCCTCTTTTGCCATCAAAGGAATAGGTTGTGCTATTGAGAGTCTCCTAGCTTCAAAGTGGTGAGGAATTGCACTGCCAGCCATCTAGGCTTCCCAGCCTTCCATATGGGGTGGAGGTTCTCCAGCTGGCACAGAACTGGCCAGTGGGGGGATCCCCATACCCAAAGAGTTCTGTTGCGCCCAATGTGCCCAGCATGATGATGTCACCTCAGGCCGATGTCATCATGCCAGGCATGTCATGCAGGAGATGCCCAAGCAATTTGGAGCCATATGACACCATAGAGTTTTTACCCAAATTGCTAGAGCGTCATCACCCAGCATGCCCAGCATGATGACATTACTTTCCCCCGCCAGGAGCTGGGTAAGACCTGGCAACCCTACATCCATTGGCTTGCTTCTAAGTAAGACAATCATGAATTACAAAATGTATAGGACTAAGAATATTTTCCCATTCATCCCCTTCATTATAATTTTAACTATTAACTATAAAATACAATAGTTCTTATTTCTGTTTGTGTACAATTGTGTTCATCATTTAAGTTTTAAGTTTCAAACATCATAACTAATGTATTTTTGCTAAAACAGTAGCTTCATCATTACTGTGTCCTGAATATAACATATTTTTACCACGTCTACATATTCATTAGAATCTTTCTTAGATAAGTAGTGTATCAAGGTGTAGGAGTTTGCATGTTCTGTTGTCAATACAGTAGTGCTGTTGAATAGTTTTCTTAAGCTTTCCTGAAGAAAAAGTTTGAAATGGTTACCAGAGCTATAACCAGGGGTCATTTTGTAGAAAAAAAGGTGGTGGAGCTCATCCAGGGATTGTTATACAGCTGCATCTACTATTCAATGGACAAGGAGGGAAGGAGGAGGTGGAACAGTCAAAAAGGTTCAGGAGCTGTGCTCCTGTGAGCTCCCACTGAATCCGAGGTCTGGCTATAACCAAGTCAAAAGCATTTAAAAGCGGTGAACTTTAATCTTCCTCCACATGAAATGGTGAACTTCTCTCTTCCTCCACATGAAGCCTGTTGGGTGACCTTGGGCTCGACAGTTCTCTCAGCCCTCCCTACCTCACAAAGCACCTGTTGTGGGAAGAGGAAGGGAAGGCAATTTTAAATGGCTTTGAGACTCCTTAGGATAAACAAAAGCAGAGTATAAAAATCAACCTTCCTTCCTGTGGCTGTAATGCATTATGAGAATTCTAGAGGATTCTGCAGAGTTGAGAGACTAGCCAAGGAGAAGAACTTGGTGAACTCTTTGCTGATAGAAATTGTCTGAGCTGCAAGGGAAAAGGCAGTATTTGGGTGTGCATATTTGTAAGATTACAGCAATTACATTCCTTTATATTAAAACAAAACAAAAAAAAGCCAGAAGGTATGACAGTTAGTCTCTTGTTTCAGTTTCTTGCACTGAAAGCTGTAATAATAAAATGTATCTTGGCTAATCTTGTGGCTTTTTGCCAGTTTTTTTTTTTTTGAAGGAGCACTGAAGAACAGCAGGTACCCTGGCAAATGTGCCCTGCAGTTTATTGTTCGTATGAATGTGTGTGGGCTATACTACATGTTAAACGGAGGTCGTTTTCACACTCACCTTCCGCCGGCGCGACCCCCCTCTTCACCATGCAGGATCTGCGCAGATTTCGCACTAAACGCTGCGGAGCAGCCAGAAAAGCCGGAAGCTCCCGGCGCAAAAGCCGCTCAAACTGAAACCGCCAAAAAGCAGTTTGGCATTTGCGCGGCTTTTGCGACGGGAGCTTCCAGCTTTTCTGGCTGCTCCGCAGCGTTTAGTGCGAAATCCGCGCAGATCCTGCGCGGTGAAGAGGGGGGGGTCGCGCCGGCGGAAGGTGAGTGCGAAAACGACCAGAGTTTTATTTAAAATAGTAACTTCTGGAGCCTCAGTTCAGCAAAAAAGAAACACAAGTGAGGAACAGGTTCTTTACCCTTTACCTCTGGAATTTTCTATTTCAAAATAGCCCCTCCTCATATGATGCCTCTGTATCTTTTCACTTACACAGGGAAAAGCAGCTTGAGGAGACAATTTTGAGATAGGGAACGTCCAGCAGGGAAGCAATAAGCATGCTCTTCCAACTTTAGTTGTCTAAAAAAGATTTACATGGAACTTACTTACCTGGAACTCTCCAGTCTTAGCATCCAGGCCTTAGCTCTTCTGGGGCTTGGATTTTTTTGTGTGCATGTGTGCTTGCTTTTTTATTTTATTTTACTGAAGGCTTTCGTCAGGGTGCTTATTTCAAAGGACTTGACCAGCCTTAGCTGAGTATATGGGTGGGCCCCTGACATGTCCCCATCCTAAACAGTTCAACATTGCTTTCCGTTTGTTTGTTTTTTAACTACTAGTATATATTTTATTGTTTTTTAAATCAATCTGGAAGTTTCTGGAAGGGTTCAGGATTTTTCTCACCAGCTGGTCTGGATTTAACATGGCATGTAAAAGACGGCTTGCTATTTCTAAACAGAGTTGATTTGTACATTATTTTTAATAGCCTCTATGTTTTAGAAGCATTATTGTTCTTTGGGGGTTTTAGCTTCACAGTTGGCCTATTTGTATTCAGCTTTCTCCCCCACCCCCAAGTAATATTTAATTGAGTTTGTTTGCTTTGCTTTCTTATTTGTAAGAAAATTATTTGTAAAAAAATTATTTGGCAATTTCAATTTCAATCTTGGTAAGTTCTGGTAATGCTCCTGCTCTGTGAATTCTTCTGTCTCCTCTTCTCAGGGCTTTTTTTGTAGAAAAAGCGCAACAGGAACTCATTTGCATATTAGGCCACACCCCTGACATCACCATTGTTTCACACAGGGCTTACTTTTGCAGAAAAAGTTCCTCAGGAACTTATTTGCATATTAGGCCACACTCCCTGATGCCAAGCTAGCCAGAAACTGCATTCCTGAGTGTTCCTGCTCAAAAAAAGCCCTAGCTCTTCTACAGTGAGGACACCTGGAAGTTTGTTGAAGAGAAATACCCAGTAGCAATAGATAACTTCAAGTAATTATTTAACAACTTACAAGGAGCTGAGCTGAGTGGAATCTATGCCTTCATGTTCTAGGTACAGATTCCCAATCCAGACTGCTGTCTGTGAAACACTAAAAGCTGTTGGGAGAGCAAGTTGTTTCCTGCTTTGACAATATTGTGATTAATGGTTGTATACACAAGCCTTAGAAAAGTCATACTTTATAGCAAGGTAGTAAGGAGAGGATAAAGAGTTACCTGGTTATCAGGGCTTCCAGTGCCAGTAGGGTGATTTACCCTACAAAGTTCTACCCGTGCACATATGCAGGGCCAGCCCTAGACTATCTGGCACCCTAGGCAAGTTTAGACCGATTCTCTATCATTTATGAACAAATTAAAGCATTGATCCTAATCCAGATCCCTGGTGACTCCTATGGCTTACTCCTTTACATTAGAATTGTCCATTTACTGTTACATCTGCTTCTTGTTGTTTAATGAGTTATTATTAATCCATGAGTTGACCCATTCTTTAGGGATGCCAGCCTCCAGCTGGGGCCTGGAAATCTCCTGCTTTTACAACTGATCTCCAGCTGGCAGAGATCAGCTCCCCTGGAGAAAATGGCTGCTTTGAAGGCTGGACTTTATGGCATTGTACCATGCTGAGTCTCTTCCCCTCCCCAAACTCCACCACCTACCGGCTCAACTCCCAAAGTCTCCAGTTTTTTTCCAGCACAGACCCAGCAACCCTACTGCAAATACACCTTTGGTTAGCGACTTCATTGAGAAGTTTTTGTAAATCCAAGTATATAATGTTTACTAGCTCAGCTTTATCTGTGCAGTTAATAACACATGTGAAGAACTCCAGAAAGGTGGTGAGGCAGGATTCCCCCTTTCAGAAACCATGTTGATTTTTCTGTACAAGCAAAATTTGCATTTAGATATATTTAAAATCTGTTTGACCATATTCTTTGTATACATCTGTTTCCATTATTGTAAAATAGTAATGGAATTATTAGAATGAACATTGTTTTTAAGTATATACTGTTTGTACAAGGAAGTAAAATATCCATCACACCATATCTACAACTTATTCCCCAACTGGCTTTATCTCCAGGCTAAAGTTCTGGTATCTCCATATTAATTCAATAGTTGATATAGACCCTTGGAATAGGTGACCTCTAAGACCTTCAGAGTGATCTACATAAAGATCTGTAATTGCTTTTTCTTGAGGGATGGGCTCCTTGGCCAGTGCCATGCCTTTGAAATCCCCAATCTAAATAGTTATTGCCTGTTTTAAAACAAAACACAGTCTATGCTGAGGAAAGACATTACTCACAACTCATTATTCTTGTACAAACACTATCCTGACCTCCAAATGGTAGGTTTAAACAAATGGTGTATGAGTGTGGGGGGATCATTTATAACAGAGTGGCTTCAGAAACTCCTGCATTGCTGTTTGATCAATAGCTGTGCAAAAAATCCTAGCATTACTAAAGAGGTCAGGCTGGCCACATAAAAACACCTATCAATGCTCCTCCATCAGTTATAGCTCATGGACTCCTTCTTAGGGCAGGGTTTCCCCATCCAATTTCTTATGGTTAGTGGTTTTCTTTCAACTCTGCCTCTACAAACCATAGAGTCTTCCGTGCTCCAAAACAGGCAATAACAAGATATTCCTAAAATGTTGCTGCTATTGTGGATTTAATTAACCATGAAGAAGAAGAGAAGATCTTAGATTTATACCCTGCCCTTCTCTCTGAATCAGAGTCTCAGAGTGGCTTACAATCTCCTTTATCTTCTTCCCCCACAACAGGCATCCTGTGAGGTGGGTGGGGCTGAGAGGGCTCTCACAGCAGCTGCCCTTTCAAGGACAACCTCTGTGAGAGTTATGGCTGACCCAAGGCCATTCCAGCATCTGCAAGTGGAGGAGTGGGGAATCAAACCCATTTCTCCCAGATAAGAGTCCACACTTAACCACTACACCAAACTTCCCCTCTTCTGTAGCTTTCTACACCAAACACAACTTCCCCTCTTCCAGAGCTTTCTACCCCTCTTGAAAAGCAGCTGCTAAGAGGCAAGGGATGGGGAATCTCAGGATCAGGGTGAGATGGTACCAGGATCTACAACAGAAAAGGAGAATTGATAGAAATCCCCCCACTTCCCAGAGTTTTCTTGTTCCACTCACAGAAGAACTTGAGCCCCATTCACAAGTTACAGAGAATGCACATACAGTGCAACCCTGCTCTTATTTATAGGGAATGTACATGCAACCTGAATGTACATGTGTACACCTGCTTGTAAGAAAGCGCCAAAGCATAGGTACTTTACAAAGGAAACTTCTTGATTAATAGGTGCATTGAGTAATTCTCTGTTACATTCAACGCATACGCATGTGATACAAACCCTTCATTCATCCAGGTACTGGTTTCAGTTGCAAAGCAAACATGTGTTGATTCTTTGTTGCAAACAGACATGTGTACTTATAAGCAGGATGTATATGCATTCACCGTAACATGTGAATAGGGTTCTTGTGACACCCACTTACCTACTCCATCCCATTCTGTTCTTGAGAGGGCCCCAACTCTCCAAACAAGCTTTAACGGGAATGCACAGAAATAAAGAGGGAAGAGAGAAGGAGAAAGATGTGGTCTATGGATTTGTTATATTCACTGCTCACTAATATCATTGCCTTGCTCTGGGGCTCCTATATACGATCAGACCTATATTTGCTTAACTTCATGGACAGTAGCTCCCATTCCTCTTAAAAAAAATAATAATTCTGCAATACTTTATTAATAATTTTTCAATCAATAAAATATGCTTTTCAGATGGGAAGACTGAATATTCCATAGCCGCCTTTTACAGGATGTGTTTTTCCTTTTATATATCAAAACATTTATATTCCATTTTTCTCCATGGCTCAGGGTGACTTACAATACAATACAAGGCAGCTTCGGCTAAGAGAGAGAGAGAGCTGGAAACTTCCACAGCCTATGGTTTATTTACAGATATAGAAATAATATATGTAGCAAGTCTATGGGCAGCGAGCAAGCAGTGTTATCTCCTAAAGTGGTACAAGTTGCAGTGCAGAACCTTTCATCATTTCCCAGCTGCTCCAAAATGCCCAAATTCAAACTGCATACATTGCAGATCCTTTGCTCTATAGGTAGGTATAGCTTCAGGTATCTTCCATCACGGGTTTGGATAAATATGGCGATGGCCATTGAGGAAACATCTGTTATTCCTCATCAACCAGCAGATTATACAAGAACCTTGAAAGTGAAAGCTTATGAAGGCTGTCTCTTAGAAAGTGAGGGCTAGTGATGACTGACTTCCTTTGTCATTGCAGGATGTGCTTTCTGCAATATTATTTAAAAATAATGTTAATAGTTGGGATTAGAAGTCTGCAGCAGTTCTGTGATCAGAGGTATGATGTATGACCACAACCCCTCTTATTTTTGAGACAGATATTTCCTGATTTCAGTGCCCTGATATTATGTATATGGTTTTAGTATGTGATTTCTACTAGGCTCATTGGAGCCATGAGAGCAGAGCTTGGGGACTTGGAAACAATGGACAGTCGGATCCAAATACCTGCTGCCCTACACCAATCACAGGCCCCCTGCCTGTTTGAATGACCCAATAATGTGCTTGTACCGGTAGTTGTACATAGGTTTGGCCATTGGTCCATTCTCCAGTCTTGTTCGGGCAGCCCTATACTATGCTGCCTCTAATAAAGAGCTTTTATCATGGTTGCCTCGTCTCCTCGATGCTTTGAACCCACTATATTGTACCTTCCTTGCCTTTCACTCAAATTACTTCCTTGCTCCTGTTTAATCAATGCTGAAATCAATTGAAACATCCATGAACAAGGCGAAACTCCCCTGTATTTCATCCACTGCCTTTGTGCCACAATTCCCTCCCTTGATTAAAATATCTTAGATTGTTGTTGTACTGCACAACGTGGAAAGAAAAAAAAACCCTACACATTTAGCTCAGTTGGAAGGTTTATATAGTTCACCCAAGTACAGGTCGAAGCCTCTTAAGTTCTTGGACTGTTTATCTTGCAGAGTTGAAATAGTTGCCACTCACTTTGCCCCAGCTGTACTTGTCACAGAGAAGCCATGAGGTCTAGCAAGAATCACAATACATTGACTTCCCACCCATCTCCACTGTCAGTAAACAAGCACAACAAAACAAACCCCACAGGTTTCCCTGGATGCTTTTCACTGCAGGAAAAGAAAACAGAATTTCAACAGATGGTCAGGGCACAGCTTTTCGAAACATGCAACCTGGTCCCTAACAGTCCAGTGCATTAACATGGAATGTTATGTGTAAGGGAACTTACAAATATGTACTTCTTAAAATATCCTTTTTGTTTATGAAATCTGGTGCCAATCATCTTCAGTTCATCTCTGTCTCTTTTAATGTACACGTCAACTGTATTTAGGGCAATGCAAACTTAAGCCATAAAATGAGAAAGGAAGACAGGGAAAGAACAAAACTATTGACTGAGCCTGGTTTGGGAGCAAGAAAGCTTGTACTCAGAACATGTCTTTGTTTCCTGCCTCTTGTGTGTGTATGTTAAGCACCATCAAGTTTTGTCGGACCTATGATGACCTTATGAATTAATATTCTCCAAAATATCCTGTCATTGACAGGCTTGCTCAGGTCTTGCAAACTGAGGGCCAGAGCTTCCTTGTTTGAGTCAATCCATCCCATTCTGGGTCTCCCTCTTATTTCTCTGGCCTTCAACTTTTCCTAACATTATTGTCTTTTCCAGTGGCTCTTGTATTCTCATAGACCCTTTTCAAACTGCCATTGTATTCCATTTTTATAACTGGTTGCTAATGGACTTTTTTGTCATTTTAGACAGACCCATTTTAGTAACTGACTGCTAGCAGAATTTATTTACCTGTTCATACAAACCTTTGGTTGAGCTAGCAAAACATGGTTGAGCAGCTTTTGAGGGAGACAGCTTTTTTCCATTTTCAACCTCTTCATTACACTTCTGAATCCCTGTTGTGTACTGTTTAAAATGTACATAGAGCTTCCCACAATGCCACTTTTGCTCCCTGCCCTTTTTGCCATCCAACATTCCTCAGACTTTTTTTAACATTCTAAGTAGAGCACTATAGCGCTAACCCACTATAGCTCTGAACCATTGAGGTTCATTGGCTCCATGCAAACTAAGGGACATGGCTTCCTTGAGTCAATCTATCTTAATTGGGTCCTCTTCTTTTCCTGTGGCCTTCAGCTTTTCCTATTGGTCACCCTGGTGACAGAGAGAGAGAGAGAGAGACAGAGAGCTCAGCTTAGAACATTTTTTTAAAGTCTGAGAAAGATCTCGTGGCAAAAAAGGGTGGTGATGGGGAAAGTGGCACTTTTTGGTATGACCATAGTGATTCAGAGATGGCTCATTAAAGGAAGGAAATTTGCTGTATGAAACTTCCAGCCCTGTATTGTTTTACTTGAAACCAGGCCAACAGCAAGTAACATCCATTTTAGAATGGTAATGTAAACGGAGCCATAATATGACCAGTTTAGTTATTTTAGATTTTAGGGAGAGTTCGGTTTTGATTTTGCCTAGAAACCACTTATTTGTGTTTTTGATGGTCCACAGTATCTATAAAACTCTCCTCCAACACCACTTTTCAAAGGAATCTATTTTCTTCCTGCCACCTTTCTTCATTGCCCATTCACCTTTCTTCATTGTCCTTCACCTTTCTTTCACACCCATACATAGCAATGGGAAATACCATGGTCTGAATTAACTTTACCCTGGTCACCAATGACACATCCTTACATTTAAGAATCTTTTCTAGCTCCTTCATGGCTGCCTTTCCCAGTCTCGATCTCTTTCTGGTGTCTTGGATGCAGTCTTCCTTTTGGCTGAGGATGGAGTCAAGGAATTGAGAATCTTGAACAATTTCCATTTCTTCATGGTCACCCTTGAAGTTATATAATTCCCCAGTAGTCATTACTTTTTTCTTCTTGAGGCACAGCTGTATTCCTGCTTTGGCACTTTCTGCTTTAACTTTCAGCAGTAGTCATTTCAAGTCTCCACTGTTTTCTGCCAGTAATACCTCAAATTGTTACTGATCTTTCCACCAGTTTTCACTCCACCTTCATCGAAATCTAATCCAGTTTTCCTTATGATGTGTTCTACATATAGATTGAAAGGATAGGGAGATAAAATACATCCTTGCCTGACACCTTTGAGTCTAATATTTCACTGTTTTTCTTATGACTGGACATCCATTTTACCTGGTTTTCTTTGGCACAGAGTATTTTATTTCAGCTTAATAACAACTGGCAAGCCTTTGAGGATTCTGAGTGCCCTGTGCCCACAGAATCCAGCTAGAAGGTCAGTCAGAGCCTCAGAGGAAAGGCAATGCAAATCAAGCTCATTGATCGAACTGTGGGTTGTCCTGCCAGCTCAGCAGTGGCAAAGCTCAGTGAGAGCTTCAGCTGTCAACAAAGCAGAAGAATTTCTCCATAGGAGAATTTTAAAATGAATTGTCCATTGCAGATTCCAGATACTTTTTCAAACACATAATTGTTTGGAATGGGCTGAAAACAAACAGAGGGCAGTGAAGATACCTTTCACATCCAGCAAATACACACAAAGAGGGTATGTCCTGCCCCTGACCTGCCCAGATTCATTTTTAAAAGTCTGCAAAAATTCTGTGTATGTGATCAGGAGCCCTGAAAAGACAGGATTAATGATAGATGCTCACTGTACAAGTACACTTGTACTTACATATCCTCAGAGGATTAAGCATGAGTCAGAGGTGGGAGCTGCCATTGTGCCATTGTCACCTCCAAGTCCATAGTCACCAATCTATTATTTTCCATGAGAAATGGGCTTTAGGCTTGGTTGTAAGAGATCAAGCTACTGGTTAGTTCTGAAATCTGATGAAATGCAGGCAGTCTGGGGTATGTTGGTGAAAGCCAGTGCTGTGCAGTGCTGGAATAGGATGTGGGAGACCCCGTTTCAACTCTTCACTCAGACATTAAGCTAAATGGGTCGCTTTGAGCAAGTCATTTTCTCTCGGCCTAACCTACTACATTTGTTTGCTGAGAAGACACAAAACTGAGGAAACAGAGTGTTGAATATTTGGTGTTACACTGAATGCACATGAATACCTCAGTTGTGTTGCCCATTATTTCTACCAGCAGAAGCTCCATACATATGGTGAATGGGTAATCTATATAGTTCTGTACTAGGCTCTTTTATTTTTTTTTTGAGGGGGGCATTGTTTTCAGCATCTACATAGAAGCAGAACAGCAGCATGGAAAACTGCAGCACATCTGGCTTTTTTGTATCTGTGAGTGTGCGCATGTGCACATACCTGGAAGTTATAGCGACTTCTGGCAACCCCTACTAGGGGAAGGAGGATGTTCAGAGAAGTGGCTTGATACAGCCTGCCTCTGCCACCTACTCCTGGTATTCCTTGAGATCTTCCATCCAAATACTTGCTAGGGTCAGCCCTACTTAGCTTCCAAGGTCTGATGAGATCAGCCTTGCCTGGGCTGTCCAGGACTGCAGCACATGTTTTTGATGATGCACAATCAGACAATCTACTCATCCTAAGAATGGAACTATAAGATGAAAAGAATGAAAAAGGACTACCAAGAGCAGAGCAAGGATAGATTTGCAAATTTTAAATAGGGAGCACTAACAATGTGAACTTCTCCTGTTATGGAATCTTCCAAACAACTATCATAGATGGATAGTAGTTTGGAAGATTCCATACCTGGGGGGCGGGAATTCCTCCAGCTTCTTCATGTCTGCCTTTTGAGTGCTTTAATACATATCCATGAATCTTTCGAAGTGCAAATGTATTTGGAAACTCTGTTATCCTTTCATTGAATTCAGAACACTGTGTTCAGCTGCAGGTGGGTGTACCCAGATATGGTACCAAGCATTGAAATGCTGAGCTCTGTTTATACACTGTGTGACCTCCACCTAAAGGCTACAAGAAAACCTACTTCATGGTGACCCTCAACATACAGTTTGCAGTGTTTTAGACATTCTTACACTTATATTTGGCAAAAGATGAGATGGCAGGACAGCGTTACTGATGTAACTAACACAAATTTGAGCAGACTTTGAAGGATGGCGGAAGACAGGAGGGCCTGGCATGACTTGGTCCATGGGGTCTCAAAGAGTCGAACTTGACTGTGAGACTGAGCATCAGCAACACACTGTATATTGTATTTGTGCTATACCGTGTTGCTCAATGTGTTGTTTATCTTCTAAGGACAACCCATTGAGCAACACAGTATGGAGAAAACCCCAAACAGTCTCCAACTCACAGTAGCAAAAGTTCATACAAATTTTGTACAAAACTTAGCAATGTGTAGTTTGTTTGTTTTTTTTAACAGGAACATACAAAAACGCAGTTCCTGCTGGCTTAGTGTCAGGGGTGTTGCCTAATATGCAAACGAGTTCCCACTGGGCTTTTTCCACACCAAAAAGCCCTGGCAACGTGCATCTAAGTGTAATAAAGATTCAAATCCAAGTATATCTTCCACAACAGATTTTCACAAAAATAAGGTAACCAGAGAATCCATGTATATCCAACAGGTAAACCTTTTCAATGTGAACCAGGTCACTTCTTTGTCTGTGCAGTTGGGAATCTCCAGTACACCTTATATAATGATAATACAGTCCATCTTCAAAGATCCACTTCCACTTCAACAAATAGCTAATGAGCAAAATCAATCTACACAATCTTGTTTTGCTGTCTGCTTTATCTAAGCTTTTACTAAACTAGGAAATTAATCCTAAAGAGGAACGCATTCAGGACTGTTGCCAACCGAATGGGTACTTGGGTTTGATGGAGTCTTTGGCTTCTTTAGAAGATAAGCATATAAGACTTTCCCTGAGGATCCAGCATTCTGTTTCCCAGGGCTTTTTTTGTAGCAGGGACTCCTTTGCATATTAGGCCACACACCCCTGATGTAGCCAATTCTCCGAGAGCTTGCAGGGCTCTTCTTACAGGGCCCACTGTAAGCTCTTGGAGGATTGGCTACATCAGGGGTGTGTGGCCTAATATGCAAAGGAGTTCCTGCTACAAAAAAGTCCTGCCCTTTCCAATAATGGCAATCCAGATGCCTCCAGGTGCTCATCAGGAGGGAATGAAGCCAATGATATTTTCCTCTAAACATGCAGCATTCATTGCTGCTTCTGTAGCCAGAGATAGCCAATGCTGGTACAGAGATATCTCATGAAATTTGACCAATGCATTTGGTAAGGAAACTTTAAACTTTATGCCCCTACATCGCTTTGGAATTATTCAAGTGCATTTTAAAAACCAAGAGTCTATCACCTTGTTTCCCCCCTCATCCACAAAGGAGAATAATTTTTCAGTGAAGCATTCAGAGGATACCACATTTTATTTTATATTTTGCTTTGCTTCCTTGCAGTCCAGATAGACACATGGTCTGTGGGACCAAAAGCACAGGAGGAGAGGAAGAGCAGACTTTGCTTCTGTAATGTTCACAGATGGCACTGGAATTAGAGTGTTATGCCTCTTTGAAATAAAATCTGCACTCTTATCCCAGGAAGTGACTTTCAGTAGAAGCCCTATGTAAAAAAGAGAACATATCAAAGTCTAAGTTTCCCCAGAATAGATAAATCTGTAACTGAATTCCACTTCAAAATGCAAATTGCAGCTCAAATGAAAGAATGCTCTTAGAAAACTGGCATATGGAAAATAGGGTTGCCAATCCCCAGGTGGGGGCAAGGGATCCCCTAGTTTGGAGGCCCTTTCCCCTGCTTCAGGGTCATCAGAATCCAGGAGAGGGGAGGGAAATGTCTGCTGGGCACTCCATTAGTCCCTATGAGATCAATTCCCTTATAATGGAGAATTGATTTGCAAATATCTGGGGCTCTGGGGGGGCTGTTTTTTGAGGTAAAAAGGTAAAGGCAGTCCCCTGAGGTAGAGGCACCAAATTTTTGGTATAGCATCTGGGGCCTCTCCTCAAAACACCCTCCAAATCCCCCAAAAATTGGACTGGGGGTCCAATTCTATCAGCCCCCAAAGAAGGTGTCCCCATCCTCCATTATTTCCAATGGAGGGAAGGCTTTTAAAAGGTGTGCGGTCCTTTTAAATGTAATGGCCAGAACTCCCTTTGGAATTCAATTATGCTTGTCACAACCTTGCTCCTGGCTCCACCCCAATGTCTCCTGACTCCACCCCCAAAATCCCCAGATATTTCTTGAATTGGACTTGGCAACCCTAATGGAAAACTAGGTCTCAGGGAGAACTTTTCCTGCTGTCTAGCTGTCTATGTGCAGGGATATTTTTTCTTGTAGGCGCATTCACTCATGTGTACCCCTGCTTGTAATCTGAAGTGGTACAGCCCCATAGGTTTATCCCTTCCGGGAAAATTAGGCCTAACAGTTCACTCCTAAACTAAATTATGCCCCTTTGAGTCTTTTGAAGTCAGTGAGCTTAGAGAAGAGTGTAACTTTGCTTAGGATAGCAATATTAGTTAATCATTAATGTTCATATCTCTAACTTCAGAAAATACCTTGAGTCTGAATTTGGGTGCAGACTGAAGGAATTAAGTTGCCAAATTCCTCAGACTTTACCTTCAGTAACCCTTACCTTCCATAACCCTAATAAAGCACAGCATAATGTCGGTCTGACTTCCTTAGCTTGTGTGGGTCTGAGTCATTTAAAATTGTTATGAGAGTGTAGCATTTCGTGGTATGATCCAATGTCAACTGAAAAGCTCTATTAACTAAATTGGCCATCAACCAGTTTGTCTGTGCCACATAATGGGGTTTTGTACAAAATGAATATTTTTCAGAGCGTTAGAAATGTCATGTTTTAATCAATGCCTATTTAAATGTTAAATCTAATGAAAGCTTGAAGTAAGAGAATAGAAATGTGCACAGAAGGGTTGCCATGGAAACAAGAGTGGTATCTGTTCAGAGGCACTGGGAACACTTAAAGCAGAGCTCAACCACAGTTTGAGTTCTCAAGATATTGCTCTCCTGAGGTAATGTTACGAGGCAGATGAAAGGATAGGAGGAGCTCAGGAAAAATAATACCTCAAGGCTGACCCTACCATAGAAAAGATGAAGACCGAGATCAGAAACGAAAGATAATCAGCAGGGTGGCAGGAGAGAAGGGACTGCTGTTGAGGAGTATGGAGTGAAATTCAGGAGACCAAATGGAAGGAGTCTGTTAATTTCATTCTGTTTTTCACACTGGTATTTCATTCTTCCCTCATAGCACACATGGTCGTATCCCATTTTACCAGCACCAAAAAACAAAACAAAACAAACAAACAAAATGACTAGGCCTGAAACAATGGCATCATGTATTTATTTACAAAATCTATTCCTGGCCTTTCTATCATCAGGGCTACCAGAGAGGCTGTTAGAATAAAAACATACATATCCAAGAACTATTAAAATGAAACAAAAATATGTCATTAAAACAATGAAAACCAAACTAAAATGCACATACAAAAACATAAAAAACAAAACATATGGCTGGAAGGAGGGATCACTGAGGGAATGTCAGATGAAACAAAAAGGTCTTTACTTGCTAGCGGAAAATGGTGATAAAAGGGAACAGGTGAGTCTCTGGAAAAAGAGTTCTAGTTTTGGTACCATGAATGAGGATGCTCTCTCCCATGCTGCCACCTATTTAATCTCCGAAAGTGGAGGTGCTTGAAGCAGGGCCTCAGAAGATGACCATAGTCATTGAGTAGGCAGTCTTTCAGGTATGTTTGTCCAAAACCATATAGGACTTTGAAGGTCAACACCAGGACCTTGAATTGTGTCCAGAAACAAATTGAGAACCAATGTAGATTGACAAAGTTTGGAGTAACACGGACACTACAATGCACTCCAGTCAATATCCTGGCTGCAGCATTCTGTACCAACTGAAGTTTCTGAACACTTTTCAACGGCAGCCCAGGTAGTCTACATGGCAATTATCTAATCAAGGTGCAACATTGGTATGCATGATAGTGGCCAGATCTTTTCTGCAGGAAAGTCTGCAGCTGGCTAAGATGAAGCTGGTGGAAGGCACTCTTCTCCACAGTTGCCACCTGCCTGTCTAGAAGTAGACCTAGGTCCAAGAGTACTGCCAGACTATGGATCTGTTCCTTCAAGAGGTTTGCTTTTTGAACAATTCTTTCTAACCTGGTTCCAGGCCTGGTTATGGGACTGAAACAGCTTTAGTCAGCCTGATCGATGACCAGCCACAGCACTAGGGGTTCTGCCACTCGAGGCAGACCCCTGCGCCACACCACCCCCAAGTTCCCTTGGAAGGAATCGTTGCACACACAACACAATGATGTCACCAAAAGTGATGTCATCACCCAGGCCAGCAAGCGGGAGATGAGGGAGCAATGGGCGGCGCTTAAGAGTGCTACTGCACCACCACTTTCCCCTGCAGTATACTCTTCAGAGGCTTCCCTGGAAGTCTCCAAAGAGCACACTGTTTTAGTGATGCCTAGCCACTTTTGGGTTAAAAATGGTCAAGTGGCACCTTCCCATTGTACTGATGAGAGCAATGGGAATGCGCCTCTCGGCTGCTTTCAACCCAGAAGTGGCCTGGCACTGCTAAAACAGTGTGCTTGTGTACTGCACTTCTTGCAAGGAGTGTGGCATGTAAGTGCCAGCCTTGACCCTTTTCAGGTTTCCCATGGAGAGAGCTATGGCACTTGAGTACTGCGCTCCTTTCAAGCAGCACGCTATGCAAGCACTGGCCCCAGGCCCCAGCTCCACTCAAGGGGGAGAAGGGGCACCCAATGGCTCCCCCCAGGCGAGGTGACGCCCAAGGGGGCTCCCTACCTTGCCTACTCCCACGCATCAGTTCTGTAGATGACCTGCACCAGGAGATGGATAGAGGGAGTATGACTATATTGATTCTCTGGACCCCTTAGTAGCTTTCAATAATCATGGTATCCTACTAGACCACCAGTATGGACTGTGAGGCACTGTTTTGCAGTGGTTCTGCTCCTACATGGATGGTACATTTCAGAAGGTAGTGCTGGGAGTCTTCTGCTCAGTCCCTTAGCCTTTGGCTGGAAGGGGGTCCCAAGATTCGATCTTTCCCCCCATGCTTTTCAACATCTACATGAAACTGCTGGGTGAAGTCATTCAAAGATCTGGGCTGGATTGTCACCAATATGTGGATGACACCTTTCTGTCTTACCAAGATGCAGATGACACTCATCTCTATCTTGCCCTTCCAGAGGAAGGAGGCTTTAGAAACCCTGAACTGGAGGCAGTTTTGGAGTGGATGCAGCGTAACCCCAACCAGAATAAGGGACACCTAAAGTCTTGGGTCAGACCTTCCACTAACCAGTAGCACTTCCATCTTGTTAGGATTACTCTTCAGTTTAATAGCCAGGATTCTGGGGATGGGACTGAACATCATAAAGCATCAGAAGACACTGCAGAACATGGCAACATCACTTCTGAGTTTACTGTAGAGTTTGGGGGGATTGCTACAGCATCGCAGCAACAACTTCTGGTTATGTGGCCATGTCACTGCAACCTCATATTTCACTCCAACTTCTGCTGTTGTACCATGCAACAGTGGAGGACTGGGACAGGGGAGCAGGAGACCTGGTCCCTATATCAGCACCAGATACATATCTTTGAAGTCAGTCATTTCATGCATTAGGCACTTGTCTAGGGCTTTAGAATCACAAACACCAATTGTTGTCTTGCAGTTAGTCGAGGATGCCATTTGGGTAGTACAAGTTAGAATGGTATGTCCCTTGTACCTCATGGGTAGGATTCAGATGAAACTGGCAATTTTCAGTAGTTCCCCCTTTATGCTGCCCCTGTAGTTTTACCAAACATCATTTCTTTGCATTGATATCTCTAGATCCTCCTTCTCACAAAGATCCACTTAATGCTTAGTTAGCACACTTTTAAGTTCCTGAGAAACACATTTTCTTTTTCTTGTAGTATTTATTCATACACTTTCATCCCCTTATTCATACTGGGGCTGTTTGGCTATTTATATGACTCTTTTATGATACTAGCTTGTTTGTTAATGAGGGTTTTTAATCTGTCTTTTAATATGGTGTGGATATTTACCTTGGAAGTCTCCTCGGGAGCCTTTTTAAACTGAATGTTCTGGGATAAAAATTGCTTCCCTACATAAATAAAGCATTACAGTAGCTTCCTCCTATTATTAACCAGAATCTCATATATAATCTCTTATGATTAAAGAAGAAATCTGCCCATGGAGAATGTACCCTTACAGGTTAAAACATATAATAAAATTTTCCTCTGCCAAACACTAGATTCTTACTTTTTATCTGTGTTTAAGATAAATCCTGTATTATTTCCCAAACTTGGAATGCTTGGAGCTCACTTTCTGTCATAAACCATGGCACACACTAATGCGCTGCAACTGCTGCTGGGTAGAAGGAAGAAAGGTGCCTATCACACTGGGAATTTTGCCAACAATCCCAGTCCTTGAATGGTAGCCAACCTTCATTTGAACCTTCAGAGCTAGGACTGAGACAGAGTGGCGGACTGAGGTGAAATATATGTCCTTTTTCTTACAACTCGGGCTTTCCCCATGAGGATGGCAACATCGCTTAATGTTGTCCCTCCTATAAACCGGTAGAATAGGGGTTATGTAGCCCCCCATACTGAGCATAGTGCATATCAGCACTATTTCATGTCCTGTCTGCACAACTGGGACAAAAAAAAGGAAGAGATGGAATCAAAATGGTTTACCCCTAAAAAAAAAATCCAAAAAAGAGCTGAATCTCAAAATTTTGCCAAAAATGAAAGTCAGTATTCTAAATACGGGCATGTGTTTTGTTAAAATATTATTCTCTTGTCTTTTTGCCAACCAAATAGATGCTCAAGGCAGCTCATAGATGCAGAAGTGTGAACTGCACTGCACAAACCTCTTAAAATACTATAAATAGGAAATTCAAAAAGGCAAAATCCCCTCCCCAAGAGAAGTAGTGATCCTAAAACATCACTGCCAGGTGTGTTCATCTGCCCTTAAAATCTTCCCTAAGCAGGAAATTTTTCAGAGTGCTTTCAAAGATGGACCAAAATGGAAACCCTCCTTGTTTCTCAGTGAGGCTGTTCCAAATCAACTTAAGGTCATGAAGGGGCATAAGCATAAGGAGGAAGAGAGGAGGTTTATTTTGAAGAAAATATAGCCATGCAATTTGGCTGTTTTCTCTGGGGGAAGAACCAAAACAAACAACCAGCAAAAATTTTCCCTGTTCTCCTTACCTAATAATAATAATAGTAATAATAATATGTTTAGATGGAGTACAGAATCCAAAATAATAGAGTAAGAAATCTTTATATCCTAACTTAAGCAAAGACAAGAGGCACCCCACCCCACCCCCCACCCCGCTTTCTGCTCTCTTTAGACATCTGGTTGCCAAGGACAGCTTTGGAGGGTACCATTGATTAGTGCCTGGCTTTTTGCACTACCCCAATTCTCCTTTCCACTCATTTTTTCCTTTCTGTTGCTTGCCTCCCATTAGCCAAGCTCCTTGCAATCTTTCTGATTTATTTATTTGAATTTTTCAACCACCCTCCCCCAGCAAGCCAGGCTCAGAGCAGTGTACAACATAGTCATAAAACATCAGTTAAAAGCAGGTTAAAACCAGTAACAAACAAATTACAGTACACAGCATTGTTTATCTTAAAAATACTGTATAAAATTTTCTTCCTGCTGAAGCTGGCCCTCTCAGACATGAATGCTACTCAGACATGGTCCTGTCTCCGTGGTAACTAGTTCCACAGCTGAAGGCCAGCCTCTGAGAATGCTACTTGGCATATGGATGGTATAGTCAGAGGTGCACTGTGGTAAGGTGGTCTCAAAGATTGTGATAGCACACAGAAGAGGAGAAGCTGGCATTTAGAGCTTTAGAAGTCCAGTATTAATACCAGAAGGCAACTGGAAACTAGTGCAGGCCATTGAGCTCAGGTGCAGCATGCTCTCAGCAAGGTGCCTGTCTGCTAATCTACAGGAAACAAAATGTTACTATTCTATCAGTGTTGCTATTCTGTTCCAGCTGTATCTGAAGAAGTGATCAGTGACTCATGAAAGCTCATTCCCTGCCACATAGTTTATTAGTCTTGAAGGTGCTACTGGACTTCTGCTCTTTTCTACTTCTACAGACAGACTAACATGGATACCCATCTTGATCTATAAAAGACTGAGGGAGGATGGAGGGATCAACTAATTTGGGTTGCCAATCCCTAGTTGGGGTAGAGGGTCTCCTGGTTTGGAGACCCTCCCCACTCTTAAGGGTTATTAGAAAGCGGTGGGGGTGGGGTTGAATGTCTGCTGGGCACTCCATTACATGTGATGGCCAGAACTCCCTCCAGAGTTCAGTTGTGTGTGTTACAGCCTGGCTCCACCCCCAAAGTCCCCAGATATTTCCTGAATCGGACCTGGGAACCTTACAACTAATTGTTGATTATGCCAGTTTGGTATATCTGGGGGTCTTTCTTATTATTTTTGATTGGGGGGTTTTCATTCCATGTTTTAACTGGGTTTAACTGTTTCAAATAGGCCACAACCCAGTACTGTGTTAAGACCTGTGCTTAAGTTCTCGAGTGGCATAGGAAGCGAGGGTTACCAGGCCTAGCATGTTATTAAATGTGTCTTACTCCAAGGAAAATGTCCTCAGGATTGCAGTCATAGGGTGCAGTCACATGTCACATTAGAAGTGGGCATGAACCTCTGAATATTGATTTGATGTGGGGCCAATCAGACGAGCATCCAAGAATGTGACTCATCCTGTTGTTGAGAGATCAGACATCCAATGCTATCACGTTCTTTTCTTGGAGCATGCACAATCAGATGGTGATTCGGGGGGGGGGGGGGAGGTGTTTCATTGAACATGTGCCCAACCATTGGGAGGTGGGAAATCAAATGTTGCTTCAGAGGATGGGGGGGGGGGGGGAGAGTTTCAGGAATTAACATTGCCGATTCAAACCAGGGGACTGCCAAGAATGACTTTCCTGGAAATTGGCAATGACAATGATATCTGGAAATCCTCCACATTGGAAAAAAGATCCCCCCCCCGTTCTGAATAGTGGGAAAAATAACGCCCCCCCTCCCAATCCTGTGTTGATCGGAGAAGCAGAAGTGTCACCTCAGATTCCCGGATGATCTGGCCATGCACATGTCTGCTGGGGCTTTAAAAAAAAAAGGTGGGAGGGGCTGATGGCAGGCGCTAAACATTCCAAGGGTCAGTATCATTTATGAGCTGTCCAAACAGGAAAAACCCAAATGTGTGCTGCTTCTGTGAAAAAGGGCCGGATTTTCTGCGTTATCAAATTAGTGTGGCATTGATCCGGGGCAAGCCAGGATGGTCCTGGATGATGCTCGATTGCCAGATGTGGATGTCTGGATTAACATATTTAATTCGTCAGCGAGACGGAGCTGTGTCACCACTAATGGTACGTCTGAATGCACCCATAGCGTATCAAAGAACATGGAATATAACCAGCATATTACAGTTGAATAGGTAGTATTTCATTATGATCAATAACCCTGAGTGCCAATTCACTAAACAAAGACAGCAAATAACAATTCCATGAACATATGGAGCTGCCAGTCCATCATGCTCTGTATTATGTACTCAAACTCTCCACTATGTCAGGCAGGGAAAGGAAAGGTCCCCTGTCCACGCCTCAGTCATTTCCAACTCTGGGGTGACGTTGCTTTCATAACATTTTCACAGCAGACTTTTTACGGAGTGGTTTGCCATTGCCTTCCCCAGTCATTTACACTCATTTTACCAACCTCAGAAGGATGGAAGGCTGAGTCAACCTTGGGCCAGCTACCTGAATCCAGCTTCCACCGGAATCGAACTCAGGTCGTGAGCAGAGTTCAGACCACAGTACTGCAATACTGCTGCTTTACCACTCTGCGTCACGGGGCCGCTATGTCAAGCAGAGGTCTTCTTAAATCATTTGACTGGACATGCTGGGAATTGAAGCTGGGGCTTTCTGTATGCCAAGCAGACGCTATACCATTGAGCCATGGTCGCATCCCAAGAAGAATTACATCCTTCTCAGCCTATTGACTTCAGTGGATATAGAAGAGTATAAATTTGAATTTGATGATAATGTAAGTTTCATATATGATTCTATTGGTCACTGGTCTCTGTCATGTGGAGAACAGTTTTAATACTGGGAGATCCACGGACCCCACCTGTAAGCTGGCAACCATAAGGTTTAAACTTGTTTGCCTTGAAGAAATATGTTGGAGGCCTTCAGCCTCACGGGCCCAGTGCAATTTTTCCTCATGGTCTTAATGCATTTTATTTATAAACCACACCATGGGAAATTTTTCTGGTCTGAAAAATGTAATTTTACCATTATGCTTGCCTATCTTTCCAGATCAATACTGGATCTTCTTTTGATCCTCATCCCTTCTGTGCTTTGACTTGGATGTCTTCACTTTCCACTTTCCATCGATGATCACCTGATTGTTTTTGGTCATACATTTAAAAACTTTGTCTTTATTTTGCTAACAAAACAAGGTCATTCGACCCCCTTGCATCAATGAGCACCATTTCATTTCAGCTGGCTTGGCTAAGAAACACAACATTATTGTATATTTAGTAGTTTATATATGTAGATATTCATACCCCGCTTTTCTCCCCAATGGGAACCAAAGCAGCTTTAACATTGTTCTCCCATCCTCTATTTTATCATCACAACAACTGTGTGAAGTAGGTTGTGGGAGGATTTCTATTGTACCCCCAACAATATAAACCCCCAAAATCAGGACCTGCAGGAACCAAAACAACCTGCAGTTATCAGAAGGCTAATATATACTCACTAATAAGTTTTAAGACCTCATAGATAAACTTTCTTAGATTATTTAGAAAACAGTTTATTAGACTCCAAGGTCGTTTTTGCACTGACCTTATTCCGGAGCGACATCCCTCTTCACCACGCAGCGTCTGCGCGGATTTTGCACTACTTGCTCCACAGAACCCAGAAGTCCCGTGGCTTTTGCGTCGCAAATGTAAACTGGTTTTTGGTGGTTTACATTTGCGACGCAAAAGCCACGGGACTTCCGGGTTCTGCGGAGCAAGTAGTGCGAAATCCGTGCAGACACTGCGGTGAAGAGGGACGTCGCTCCGGAATAAGGTAAGTGTGAAAATGACCCAAGTTTCTCTTTAAACAGAAGGCTTCAAATATAGTTAGAAAGGCAAAACAAGAGATAACATAGTACAGTTGCTCTTACAGTTCCTTTAGACTTAAGAAGACTCCTTTAGAAGGCTTAAAATATATGGATAGAAAACAAAACAGAAAACAGCTACACAGTTAGAATTCAGTCAAGCATAAGGCATAACATACAATAAACAGAGAACATGAACTATAAGTCCCAAAAGCATAGGGACTTTAACTTATTGGCCTACATTTTCCCACTTAAAATCTAAGTCCCAAATCCCATTCTATATTAGAGATCTCTAATAAGATTTGTTAAACTCATGGCTTGACCATGTCCCAATTAGTCCTGGCATGATTGGCACAAAGGGAGCCCCTTGTGCAGATAAGGGCTGCCAAGCCCTAGGCCCAGGTGGGGGTTCTGCCGCCCAGGAGGTTCCCAACCCGCCGGCCCAATATGGCTCCCCCAACGTTGCTGGTGCAATGACATCGCCAGGTAATGGACATAGACATATGGACATATGAAGCTGCCTTATACTGAATCAGACCCTTGGTCCATCAAAGTCAGTATTGTCTACTCAGACTGGCAGCGGCTCTCCGGGGTCTCAAGGTGAGGTTTTTCACACCTATTTGCCTGTACCCTTTTTTGGAGATGCCAAGTGACGTCATAAAAATGGTGGCACCCATGCAGGGCTGCTCTAGGCATTTCTAGGAAAACCCTATGATTTTCCTGGATGCTCTAGCTATTTGGGAGGTAAAAACGCTATAGTGCATAGGTACCATAAAGTTTTTACCTCCCAAATGGCTAGATCGTCTGGGAAAACCATAGAATTTTCTTGGAAATGCCTAAAGCAGCCCCACACGACACCACCATTTTGATGATGTCACTTCCAAGTAAACAGCCAACAGCTGGGATAAGCAGTCCAGCTCTGCTGGTTTCAGAATTTTTTCCACCAAGTCCATTCTTGCGGGTAGTACTTTAAAATTTTGTACCATTTTGCATTCTGAGCCACTGCCTACCAGCTATGTGTGGCTCTGCTCCCTGCACTGGATTCCTCATCCGATGAAGTGTGCTTAGAGCACATGAAAGCTTACGTTCTGAATAAAATTAAGTTGGTCTTAAAGGTGTACCTTGACTCCTATTTTGTAAAGTAGTGATTCAGATGCTAAAGTGATTTCAGCATGGCTCTTTATTAGAGAGAAACACCACTGAACACAGAAATATACACAGAATATACACAGAAATGCCACCCAAAACACACCTCCAGCAATGAACAACCCAATAGAAAAATAGGCGCTCGGAACCCTCATTTGCATGGGCTTCATTCATTCATTATCTGACAGGCTGGCTCAGCAAGGATTACCAATCTGAATGAAGTTGCAAGGAGCCTCTCAAACAAAGGGTTTTCATTCAAAGCTCTCAATATACTACACTAACCATTACAATATTCTGTCTCTTTATTTTCAGTTGTAATCATCCCTTTCACCTCAACATAAAGGAAAAAAGTGAAAGTGAGCAGGAAATGTTTTTTATTTTGCATAGGCACGAACTCTCTCCTTTTTTGCTTATTTTCTTGGATCTTGGCTACACTTTGACAGTGATTTTCCTGAACCTGCCATATGGTTTTCTTTCTTTGCATTTGACCAAATGACAGGGCTGCTTGAATGTGCCTTTCTTCCCATCAGTGACACGGGAATGATTTAAAAACAAAACCAAGTCTTCAAGGGGAGCTGCAGTGCGATGCTGAACGAGGCCTGGAAGCAGTTTTCCAGTTGCCCTGCCTGGCCTTGCAGTTCATCTTGACTTGATTTTTCACTAGCAGTTGTCGTAATGATAGTGAATATGTTTAGAGGTCAGAGCAAAAGTCCACTTCCTTTGAGACATGACTCCTGAATCAAATTGGGCCACCAGCTGAGCATTCTTGGGGCCTGAAGTCACTTCCATACCGCAGACATTCTTTTAAAATTTGATTTGAGTGAATGATTTATATGACTGCATTCAGATTGGTGGTGAATCTATTAATCGGGGGTGGGGGGGAATATGAAGCCTGGATCCTGGTTTCAATGGCAGAGCTTTCTCATAGAGTTCTTCTGTCTTCTGAAATTTGTGAAATATATACCTTTCCCACTTCTTCACAGATTTGTGGTGCATTTCAGCACATTCTGCTGTTTCCCAGGCTTCCTCTGATCTTACCCAAACCTGTTTTGCTGAAAAGTTTGGGAACAATCACAGGAAAGCTAGGATGGCTGTTCTATGGGTAGGAAAGTTCAGATTTTCCCAGTCCTACCTACATGGCAGCCATCTTCTGTATCCTGCAGTGGCTATCCCCTGTCACTGGAGGCTTCTTTAAAAAATAATCCGCAATTCAATATCATTATAATGTTATAACACTCTGTGTACCAGATTCTCTGAATACCCAACTCTCTTTTTAAAAAGTAAATCTCTATCCCATTCCATTGAGGAAATATAAGAAGAAAAGCATATTTCTGCAATGAAAGGGTCTCGGGATTTACCTTTTAAAAACGAAAGCTGGGAATTCAGTGACACTGATACAATGATATTCAATTGCTGATTAAAAAATAACGGGAAAAGCCTTAGTAGAACAGAAGTAGGATTGCCAACTTCCAAGTGGGATGTGGAGATCTCCCTTAATTAGAACATATCTCCAGGTGACAAAGATCAGTTCCCTTGGAGAAGATGGCTGCTTTGCAAGGTGGACTCTATGGTATTATACCCCACTGAGGTCCCTCCTCTCCCTAAACCCCTCCCTCCCCAGGCTCAACCCCAAAATATCCAAATATTCCCCAGCCTAGAGTTGGCAGCCCTACATGGAGAGGAGAGGTCGCCTCTGCCCAGGGGCAGGGAAACTGTGGGAAAATCTGCCATGTGGATGCCCTGTTGTCACTGTGCTGTTTCAGCAGCTGCAGCAGCAATGGGGAAGCCACACCTAAGTGCACCTTTAAGAATGTTGTGGAAATTATTGCTTATGTGACCATTCCCAGTACATTTTTGTAAGGAACTAGTCAGTGCCAGACTGGGGGAAATTTTCAAGATGGTGGTCCCCAACCAGTTTATGTAGGCATGTCACCTTGACAGTTATAACAGAATAACCAGCTTCAGTGAATAATTTGTCAGGATTTCTGTACTTTTTCCAAAAAAAGACCAGTCATTTGGGACTTCCAGGTATGCACGACATTGGACTCGTTTTGTTTGCATGCCTAGAAAAATTGCTGTTTTTCTTTCTGCCTGTTTGTCTCTGCCTAGTTATGCTGGACAATTCAATAGTACAGTACAGATTTCTGAATTATCACCTGATACCCATAGCTGGAAGATATTCTATCAATTAATTTTAGTATAACAGGAACAGAAATATGGGGACACTGCATCCAGACAGTCTGGATAATAGTGTTTTAGATCACCTTTCTTTTTGTAGAAACCTCCAATTTTTATGTAATTTCTCCAAATGCTTTCCCATCTGCTTTACCAAATGTGATAATTAGAAATTTATGTTGCCAGTGAAGGGGGGGGGAGTAGACTTAAAAAAAAGGGGCTGAACATTTAGTTTTAGAGGTAAGGTTAGATAAGGAGATAAGCACAGTAACAAGCTTATTAAGACTTGGGTTTTAAAATTCATGTAGCGTAACATGGTTTGGTTTGGACAACTGAAGGAGTGGTTTGGGTTCACATAAGGGCACAAAGGAGAGTCTGTAGAAAGCAAGAAAGTGAAAGAGGAAAGCAGAGGAGAATTTTGTTCTTTTGTAACCTTGATTTTGCCTGAGGATGAAATTTGCCTTGAGATGGAGGCACTTGGGAGCCTGTCCTGGAAAATTGCTGCAGTTTGTAAAACAAAATGACTATAACTGTGCATGAAACATTTCAAAAATCAAGATAATTATTTATGTGCTGTAGGGGCTGTGGTTGTACAGCAGGGGTCCCCAACCTTTTTGAAAATGTAGACACCTTTGGAATTCTGGTACAGGGTGGTGGGTGCTATTATAAAATGGCTGCCATAAGAGGTGGAGACACACATACTTGCGGACGGAGTCCAATTGTGTGGGACGTGAGGGATCATTTTTAAAAATACACTGGGAAAGAGGAGTGAGTGAGAGAATAAAATCAAACTGTAGTGGCACCAGCCACCAAAACATTATTTTAATCTGGATGAACAATCAAATCTCCGGTGGCCAATCACCAGCCAGCAGGACAGGATCGCCACCTGGCTCTGCCCACTTTCTAAAAACACTTGGTATGTACCAGGAAAGGTGTCAGCAGGTGCCATATTTTTCAGCCATGTACTTTTGCACAGAGCCCTGTGTATGCTGGAGTACACATATGCTGCTCCAGCTGCATCTGACTCCATTCATTCCAATCAGGAAAGTGGCTCTGACAGCACAAAGGCGTTCATTTGCAGTTTTCCTGATTCCATTTAAATGACTAGGTCAAGCCTGGCAGAGAGTGTTGTTGGGCCTTGATACAGGGCCTTAAAAAATCCCAGTATAGGAGCCACTGTGCAACATTATGGAATTTTGATGTGTTTATGGCATAATTACCTGTAGACACAACAACTAATTACCACCATATCTGTCTGTGTACTGTCTGGTTCAGACATTGGCTTGGATCCTGCCTAGAATTTCTGCAAGTGATGTGTGTGAGGGGGAAATTTTGTCATTTCAACCTTTCCACAGGAGACCTCTGATTCCCCACTCCCCCAATAAGGTTGCTGACCTCTAGATGAGAATTGGCATTCTCCCAGAATTATAACTGATCTACAGAGATCTGTTCCACTGGAGAAAATGGGAGCTTTGGAGGGTGAACTCTGTGGCATCACAATCCTGCTGAGACCTCACTCCCTTCCCAAAGTCTGCTCTCCCTAGGCTCTGTCCCAAATCTCCAGGAATTTCCCAGCATAGACTTGGTAACTGTACCCTGAGTCATTCCTGGGATATTCTATACCTCAGAAACAGCAATTTCTGGGGGTGTTTTGGGCTACCACAGGAGTGGTGAGAACCGAATATATGAACATATGAACATGGGGAGGGACGGTGGCTCAGTGGTAGAGCATCTGCTTGGTAAGCAGAAGGTCGCAGGTTCAATCCCCGGCATCTCTATAAAGGGTCCAGGCAAATAGGTGTGAAAAACGTTAGCTTGAGACCCTGGAGAGCCGTTGCCAGTCTGAGTAGACAATACTGACTTTGATGGACCGAGGGTCTGATTCAGTATAAGGCAGCTTCATATGTTCATATATGTTCAACTGCCCTCCTCCTGTGAATACTTGGGCGAAATCCAAGACAGCCTTGTCCAGTCAATGCTGCAATGCTGCAATGCTAACTTAGGTTCACCGTTTTGTAAATGAATATAATTTTTTTTTGCCATTTAATGCTTTCTGACCTCTACATTTGTTACTTTGCCCACCAAAGCAAAATATGTGAGTGATGGTAATGATCTCTGGTGCAGGATCAAAGGTACAGCATTATGGTTAGGGTTTAGTTCTTTAATTCTCCTAATTAGTTCTTGATGAGTTTATTTCATGATAATATTCTTCCCTCCATACTGCACCAAAATGAAGAAGTGAATTAATAAGTAGCTAATTGCATTGCATTATGAGATGACTCGAAGTAGCGCTAAGCATTACAAAGAGCATGTGGCTGCTCTCAGAAACAGAAGCCCTGTGTCAAGGTCTCTCTTCCAGGCAATGGATATTTGTATATGTTCCAGGATTCCATGCCATTCTTTAGTTCAGCTCCTCATCATCGGCTGCTGCTGCTGCATAACATGATGACATCAGAGCACTTGGCGAATGGTTTTAGATATTAGAGGGAAGAATATTCAAAGCAGGGCTTCTGTTTTAAGTGGCGGTCCTGTGTTTCTCGTTACAATTATTTCCGCCACCATTCTTATTGTCATTCAACAATGCATAAAATGAGCTAGCAGATCTTCTAATATCCTAGATACAATTTTGCCACATACTGGCCATGAAAGCAAAAAAAGAGACATGTACTGGTTAAATCTGAATGTTTCAGAATTAGGGGAGATTTTTAATCTGATCAAGTCACTGCAATATGCACAATCACTTCCTCAGTTGCAATAATAAGAGCTGTTAAACAAAAAGCCAATTAGAAGGATAATTAAAGCAATATGAGCATCTAAAAAAGCAATCTATATTATATTCTTTGCAGAAACACACATATTCCCTTTAAAAAGTAATCTTAAAATATAGTTAAACACTACAGTCCAAATGTGACATGGTGGGTTTGATAGGCATTTGTTTTCACATTCACATGAAGGCCCATTATGCACCCACATTTTACTGCAGATTTTTATAGCAGTAAGCTTTTATTCTTAACTTTGGATTCTGTGCCCACCTTACACACTGTTCCTTTTCCTCTGGTGTATTTATTCTGCAGCCATAATTTTAAAACTGCAGGACCAAGTCCTGTGAGGAAAGGCTGAAGGAGCTGGGTATGTTTAGCCTGGAGAGGAAAGGGCTGAGAGGTGATATGATCACCATCTTCAAGTACTTAAAGGGCTGTCATATAGAGGATGGTGCAGAGTTGTTTTCTGTTACCCCAGAAGGTCAGACCAGAATCAATGGGTTGAAATTAAATCAAAAGAGTTTCTGGCTCAACATTAGGAAGAACTTCCTGACAGAGCAGTTCCCCAGTGGAACAGACTTCCTCAGGAGGTGGTGGGCTCCTCTTCTTTGGAGGTTTTCAAACAGAGGCTAGATAGCCATCTGACAGCAATGCTGATTCTGTGAACTTAGGGGGAGATATTTGTGAGTTTCTTGCATTGTGCAGGGGTTGGACTAAATGACCCTGGAAATCCTTTCTGACTCTGTGATTCTATGATTCTATGCGGGGGGGGGGGGGAATGTCACACAGGCCTGCAGCTACAGAGGTCCTGTGGGGCCCCCACCCCCTGACTTCTGGGCAGGGCCCCCCAACTCAGGACCCCCAACCAGCTGTGGGACCTCTGTCACTGCCTCTTCCCTCTCTTGCAATTCAGGCACAGAGTCTTCTTTTCCTCCTGTGTCCAAAGGAAGGGTTGTTTCACAGTCCACCACTCTGAAATATTATCTTCAATCTAAGCAAAGTAATTATGCTGCACCAAATGCTCAGATCACAGTGTGCTGCTCCACTTTTATCAGTTCAAAAATGTTATTTGCAAATGGTATGGGAAACTGTGATCACTGTCCCAAGTGGTCCTTCCTGACATGACCATTGTGTATGGCAATGGCTGGTTGAGTGAATCTGTACTTTCTTGGGCCCTAACATTCTAGTGACATTCCAAACAGAGTACTTCAACTACAGGATACAATTCTTTAAGTATAGTTCAAGCTGCATTAGAAGACTATTATAATAATATATTCCTGTCCCTAACATAAAACTTCAGCTGATATAAATCAATGTATCCCTATTGGTTTCATTGTACCAATATTGTCCAGCTGTGAATCCAACTCTTGATATTTATTTCCTGTACTAAAAGTCAAACACTGTTATTTTTGTCAAGATGAAAAAAGGGCCTATTCCTCTATGAGAAATGTATCTAACTATAGAACTCTGCATTGTTCTAACCAAAGAATAATCTGGTCCATTCAAGCACCTGCCCTAGTTGACTAAATCATCTTTTCCAGATAATTTTAACTCAACAAACAGGAAGCAATTGTATGCTGCTGATACTATTTGAGGGTCTGTTATCTCTTTTGTTGGTAATGTCTTTGTTGATTACATAATATTTAAAAATGCTGTCATCTAATGCAGTGTGTAGTTATGAAGAGAAAGCCACTATGGGACATTCACCGGGGAATGTCTTGTTTACTCAACAGCTCCACCTAGGCTCCTGCATAGAAAAAGCTTCTCAATTTGGCTTTTGAAGTAGCAAAAATTTAGTTGATTTCACTTGGATTTAATCTTATTTAATATATTCAAAAAGCTCCCCCCCCCCCCAAGGAAGTGGTCTGGAAACAACGTATTCCTGAAGAACCCTTTTCATTTGAGTAGAAGTATCTGTAATGTATGGTCCTTTGACTGTGAAGCTTCAGCATAAATGTTGCATGGGTGAGGGAGACTGAGAGGAAAAGTGTCAGAGATAAGGGGGGAGGGCGGAGAGAGAGAGACAAGAGAGAGGAGGGAATGAGAGAGACACTCAGAGAACTAGAGAGAGAGAGAGTTAAGAGTGACAGAAAAAGACCTGTGCTCCTCAGAGCAATAAGGGCATCCTTAAGAGAAGATTAAGTGAGAGAGCCCACTTGTAGCAACCTTAGCTGTTAAAATGCATGCCTGGTTTTCCAGAGAGGAAGGGTCTGGCTGAATGTGGATATGTCCCATTGATCTGCTTAGATTACTGTAACACACTGTTTGTGGAGCTGTCTTTGAAAAGTATTCAGAAACCTCAGCTGGCTCAGAACATAGCTGTCAGATAATTAACAAGACACATCATCTATTTGCAGGGGCATAGCAGGGTTTTTTAGGTTGGGGGGCTTTTTAAAAAACTGGGGGGCACTCAGATTTTTTAAAAGCCCCCTGACCTAAAAAGGCAGAGCCAGCAGGCTAGGTTGTCCTGTTTCTTGCAGCCAGCCAGCTTGTTAGAGCACGAAGATCTGCTGCCTTTCACTCTCCTGTCCGGCTCAACTGAAGGTGCAGCCAGCAGACTGGGTCTTCCTGCTTTCACAGCCAGTTGGCCACCTCTCACCCTCTGTTGTGTCAGGCATTCGTCCCAGAAAGTACAGCACAGCACTCCTGTGGGCAGTGCCTGGAAGGGACAAATGCAGCCCGCCTATGACAATCAGTGGGGGGAAATTTAATTGGACCTGACCAGGAAGAAGGTTGTTCTGGGAAATGTATATAACAGGGGACCTGGCCCAGCCATATTGTCTTTGTGATGTACTCGCTAATAAAGCATGTTGCCATTTGAACGTCTCCCACTTCAGTACATTACGCTGGTGACGAGGATGGGATACCGGTGAGCAGCGAGCAGCCTCCAACCGCCCGCAAGCCCTGTGATCCGAGCTCTAGTGCTCCTGCGGCCGAGGTCATGGCTACTGCTCCCAGACAAACCCTACCAGCATTCGACGTCACTCGGTCCAACTTATGGAAATCATGGGTGGATCAGATAAACTACTACATAGACCTGCACAAAATGGAGGCAGCAGCAGAGACGAAGGCGTTTCTCCTGAGTTCGTGCAGGGTGGAGATCATCCAGCTGATGAAGCGACTCATCGCGTTGACCACCCTCACAAGGGCAACCTATGACCAGCCACATGGCAAACTACATGGCACCACACGTGACGAACCACATGATGCCACAGCTGTCCCATCTCACTTGCAGGCATGTGTTCTACACAAGACAGCAGAGACAAGCTGAGTCTGCCGCCGAGTATCTTGGAGAGCTCCATGGATTAGCCCTGAGATACAATTTCATGAGGGACCTGGAAGAGATCCTGCTGGACCATTTTGCAGTTGGTGTCCGGGAGGAGAAAATGTGCTGAAAGTTGCTAGCATACGAGGACAAAGACATCGACATTGCGAAAGCGCTCTGACAGGCAACCGCCTTTGAACAGACTCACACCAGCCCTTCCGTGAACCAGCTGCGATGAAGAAGGGGCACATCAGCTTCACTGCCAGTCATGCAGCGGGCTGAAAACACCAAATCGACCACGGGCAGCGGAGAAGCCAAGCACCAAGTGCACCAGCTGTGGGGACCCACACAAGCGTCGAGACTGCCCCTACCGTAATGCGGACTGCAGAAGCTGTGGAAAAGTGGACCACATCACCCAAGCTTGCAGGGCCAGGTCCAACAGGAGGCCCCAGTCCACACACCACCACCACCAGGGGAGGGACAGTGGCTCAGTGGTAGAGCATCTGATTGGTAAGCAGAAGGTCCCAGGTTCAATCCCTGGCATCTCCAACTAAAAGGGTCCCGGCAAATAGGTGTGAAAAACCTCAGCTGGGGACCCTGGAGAGCCGCTGCCAGTCTGAGTAGACAATACTGACTTTGATGGACCAAAGGTCTGATTCCGTATAAGCAGCTTCATATGTTCATGTTCATATGTTCATATATGTTCACCACGACTTGACAGATGAACACACGACAGCCGCAAACAGCATCCAGGTAATGAACTTGCCCCAGGACACCCCGACAAGGTCAAAGTGCAGGTCTTGATCGAGGGGGGTCCCTGCCTGATGGAATTGGACACAAGATCCTCCATCTCCATTATTTTGGAGGAGACCCTCAGTAAACTCTGCCCCCACAACCGGCTGGCTCTGTGGCCCACGGAGTTCATATTGCGGGACTTTCAAAAGAATCCAGTGCAGATCATGGGGTGGGTCAGAGTTCGGGTGGAGTTCAAAAATTTTAAAGGGGCCCTGGACATTCTTGTGGTGAAGCGCCGGCTCACCACCCTATTGGGATTGGCTTGGTTTAAGCCCCTGGGCATCAAAATTGTAGGGGCAGACCACAAAATTGTAGGGGCAGACCACATACAGGCCCACAATTTTGACCAAGTGTGCTGGGAGTTCCTGGAAGTATTCGATGGGGCTCTGGGAATGTACAAGGGGCCACCTATTGTGTTGCAGCTGGACCCCACAATTAGGCCCTTAAGGCTGAAGGCTCGGCAGGTTCCGTTTGCACTTAAGCCAAAAATTGAAGCCAAACTGGACTGCCTCATGGCCCAGGGAGTGCTAGAGCCCATCTCCCATGCCACTTGGGAAACCCCAATAGTCACCCCAGTCAAGCCGAACGGGAACGTGCACATCTGTGTAAACTACAAATGCACAATTAATAAAGCATTACAGGACCACCCATATCCCATCCCGATGGTCAGCCATGTCCTCGCCTCCCTAGCCGGTTCCAAGATTTTTGGGAAGTTGGATTTGACCCAAGCCTACCAACAACTTCTGGTGAATGAGCAAATGGCTGAGGCTTTCAAGGTGCGGAGGCTACAATTTGGGGTCAGCGTGGCTCCGGGGATTTTCCAAAGCTTAATGGACTCTCTCCTTAAAGGGATTCCCAGAGTACAATCCTTTTTCGATGACATTTTGATAGCAGCACCAGACGCAGATGAGTTCTGCCGCCATCTTTGAGAGGTGTTCCGCTGCTTCCAGAATGCAGGTCTCAAGGTGAAGCAGGAAAAGTGCTTGCTTGGGGTGACAAGGGTGGAGTTCCTGGGGTGGACGCCACGGGAATTCACCCAATGGCCGACAAGACCAGGGCAATAGTATAGCCCCCGGCCCCCACTTGCAGGGCGAAGCTACAAAGCTTTTTGGGGCTCCTGAACTTTTACGACTCATTCTTGCCCCACAAAGCAGTCCTGGCCGAACCCCTATACAGACTCCTAGATAAAAGCACCCCATGGGTCTGGGGAAAAAAGCAGGCCACGGCCTTCCAGGCAGTCAAGGACATCTTGGTTTCAAATGAGGTACTCCACCATTTTGATGAGTCCCTCCTTGTGATTTTGGCATGCGATGCTTCCGCTTACGGAGTGGGCGCCATCCTGGGCTACCAACTCTCAGATGGGAGAGAGGTCCCCATGGCCTATTACTCTCGCACTTTGACCCAGGCTGAGCGCAACTACGCCCAAATAGATAAGGAGGCATTGGCAACCGTGATGGGCATATACAAATTCAATGACTACCTGTATGGTAGGCACTTCACAATTGCCACAAACCACAAGCCATTGCTTGGCCTACTCGCCCCAGACCACCAGACACCGCAGATCCTGTCACAGTGGGTCCTGCAGTGGAATGAGTTCCTCAACTCATACACCTACAAACTCATCTACTGCCCTGGCAAGGCAATGGGCCATGCAGACGCCCTTAGCCGCCTTCTGCTGCTACAGATGGACCCAGAACCGGCCCCAGTCCACCATGTGATGCTTTTGGAGTCTCTGCCGGAGTGGCCCCTCCACGCAGCGGAGGTAGCCAGGTCCACGGGCAGAGACTGCATCCTTCCATGCGTTTTGGACTGGGTGGGGAGGGGTTGGCACGAGCAAATTGGACGCTACATTCAGACCATTTGTTTCCCACCGGGAAGAACTCTCCTTACACAAAGGGCAGCAGAGTGGTGGTCCCTCCCCCACTCTGGAAGCAAGTGCTAAAAAGCCTTGCACAAGACGCACCCGAGGATAGTGCGTATGAAAGCTCTTGCGCGGAGCTATGTATGGTGGCCAGGAATGGATGAAGAGATTGAGGGGTGGGTTAGGAGGTGCCCGCCCTGCCAAGAGTCCCGACCAAATCTGCCGGGCGCCTCTGTTCACCACTGGGAATCCAATCGAGTGCCATGGTCCCAGCTACACTTAGACTTTGCAGGGCCATACCAGGGGCAAATATTCTTTATCTTGGTGAATGCTTACAGGAAGAGGTTGGAGGTAATTCCAGTCACTTCCACCTCCACCGCGGCTGCAGTCAGAGCCTTATGGAGGATTTTTTGCACCCACGGAATCCCTGACACCGTAGTGACGGACAACGGCACCACATTTACCTTCTGAGAGTTCCAGGAATTCCTAAATAGGTACCTCATCTGCCACATACAGTGCGCTCCCTTTTACCCGGCCACTAACAGCCAAGTGGAGCGCATGGTTCGCACAACCAAGGAGGCCCTGAGTTGCATAGTCCAAGGGGATTGGGACCACTGACTGTCCGCCTTTCTGTTTGGGAACAGGCTCAATCCCAACTTGGCTATGGGCGTAAGCCCTGCCGAGTCACTCATGGGCAGGCGGTTAACCACCCAGCTAGATAGGTTACACCCTGACCAGGCCCTGGACCTCCGCAGCTTCCCCAAGACCAGGGAGGCCATGAACATAAGAACATAAGAACATAAGAGAAGCCATGTTGGATCAGGCCAACAGCCCATCCAGTCCAACACTCTGTGTCACACAGTGGCAAAAAAATTTATATATACACACACACTGTGGCTAATAGCCACTGATGGACCTGGGCTCCATATTTTTATCTAAACCCCTCTTGAAGGTGGCTATACTTGTGGCCGCCACCACCTCCTGTGGCAGAGAATTCCACATGTTAATCACCCTTGGGGTGAAGAAGTACTTCCTTTTATCCGTTTTAACCTGTCTGCTCAGCAATTTCATCGAATGCCCACGAGTTCTTGTATTGTGAGAAAGGGAGAAAAGTACTTCTTTCTCCACTTTCTCCATCCCATGCATTATCTTGTAAACCTCTATCATGTCACCCCACATGTCACCCCGCAGTTTCTCCAAGCTAAAGAGTCCCAAGCGTTTCAACCTTTCTTCATAGGGAAAGTGCTCCAGCCCTTTAATCATTCTAGTTGCCCTTTTCTGGACTTTCTCCAATGCTATAATATCCTTTTTGAGGTGCAGCGACCAGAATTGCACACAGTACTCCAAATGAGACCGCACCATCGATTTATACAGGGGCATTATGATACTGGCTGATTTGTTTTCAGTTCCCTTCCTAATAATTCCCTGCATGGCGTTGGCCTTTTTTATTGCAAACGCACACTGTCTTGACATTTTCAGTGAGTTATCTACCACGACCTCAAGATCTCTCTCTTGGTCAGTCTCTGCTAGTTCACACCCCATCAACTTGTATTTGTAGCTGGGATTCTTGGCCCCAATGTGCATTACTTTGCACTTGGCCACATTGAACCACATCTGCCATGCTGACGCCCACTCACCCAGCCTCAACAGATCCCTTTGGAGTTCCTCACAATCCTCTCTGGTTCTCACCACCCTGAACAAGGGGTTCTTTCCAGGGGATCCGGTCTATGCCAAGAACTTTGCGAGCAGGCTGGAGTGCATACCAACTCGGGTGCTGCAGCTCACCAGGTCCCGCTCTTACGAGGTCTTGTCAGAAGGGGGGCAGTTCCTCCGCAGACACATAGACCAACTCCGCCACTGCACCCTGCCAGAGGGAGTGGGGAACAGGGAGAGCACAGGGCTGCCACAAGAACCAACCCTGCCGAACTCGCCAGAGTTGCTGGCGGAGGAGCCTTACAGAGTGGAGGAGAGACCTCTGCAGGATCGACAATGCTCGAGACAATGCTCTGCTGACCATGGCCCAAAGTGAGGAACCAGCGGTTACAGAACCCCAGGCAGCAGCCCCAGCTCCTCAGATTGAACCTCAGCGGTCACTCAGAGAGCAGCACCACCCATTCATTTGAAAGACTATGTATCTTGAACTGGGGGGGGGGAGTATTGTGTCAGGCGTTCATCCTGGGAAGTACAGCACAGCGCACCTGTGGACGGTGCCTGGAAGGAACGAACACAGCCCACCTATGATGATCAGTGGCGGGAAGTTTAACTGGACAGAATTGGACCTGACCAGGAAGAAGGTTGTTCCGGGAAATGTATATAACAGGGGACCCGGCCCCACTATGTTGTCTTTGTGATGTACTCGCTAATAAAGCATGTTACCATCTGAACGTCTCCGACTTCAGTACATTACACCCTCCCTTCCTTCTCTGCCAGGTCAAGGGCCTGGAAGGGCCTTCACAGGAAGTCAAGGCAGGGTCCCCAGAGGTCCCCGCTAGTCACACGGGCCTGCCTATTTGTCTAATAGCCAAACAGTTTCACTGGCTTCCATTTGGTTTCCACACATAAGAACATAAGAAGAGCTGTCCCAAATTGTTCCACACAGTGGCCAATCTGTACCCCTGGAGTGTCACAAAGAAAGCACAGATATGAAGGCTCTTCCCTAATGTTGCCTCCTAGCACTGGTATTTAGAGGCTTACTGCCTTTGAATGTGAAGGATCACTTTAGTTATCATACTTAGAGCCACTAATGGACTTGTCCTTTATATCTCTGCCTAATCCCTATTAAAAACCATTTAGGCTTAGTGACCATTGGCTGTGAATTCAATAACTGAATAATTTAACTGAAGACATACTTTTGCCATCATGAATCTGTCATCTATCAAATTCACTGGTACCCCTGAGTTCTATTATTATAATAGAGGGAGAAAAAGTTCTCTTTATCCATTTTCTTGATCCAATGCATAATTTCATAAATATCTGTCATCCCCACTCAGTTCAAAGTGTTGCTCTGATTTTTAAAGCCTAAAGTGGTCTATGATCTATTATCAGTTATCTCAAGAACAGCTTCCTCCCATATGAAGGTACTTGAATATTTAGGCCATCATTGGAGGTTCCAGATGATTACACTTCCAGATATGTGAGAAACTACTACTCAAAACAGGTCTTTCTTGGCACAGCATCATACTCTTATGCCTCCTCACTCTTAGTTTTAAAAAGACAAGAGAACATGATGCCAATCCAGAGAACGTATAGAACTTAATAAAATTTACATTGATCATCCTGGTTTTTTTTAATGATCCACTGAAATTAAAGAAATTTATTTGCAAGACAAGATCTTGAGTATTCAGTTGATGGTCCTTCTTGAAAATATTAAAATGTAGATGCAATTTAAAGCTAATTTATAGTCATACTAGCAAACATGAAGATAATGGAGATACAATGATCTTAAATGTGAGAAAGAGGCTTTCATTAATTTGTAGATCAGGCTTTGAAAGTTCTTCAGTGCATCATGAAACTGAACGTGGACAACCCCAACACAGGATTATCATGCATTGAAATCATCCAAATCAAACTAGAGAAGTCATGAAATTCAGTAGTTCAGCAATATTCCCACTACTAACACAGATACCCATTTGGGCACCATTAGAGGCAGCTGAGATGAAGACATGAAAGTGCTTATTCCACTGAGATGTTCTCTTGCAAACATCCTGTTGAAGCAAACAAGAGCACACAAGAGTATGGAAGATTATTAATTGAATTTACTTCTGAATACCTTTCATAGTTCTTGGCTGACTGGTGATTTACAGTGCAATCCTAAATGGACCTACAGTCATCAAATACTTAGAAGGGTATAACTGCTTAGAACTTGTGCAATCCTGAATGGATTTATGCTCTTCTGTGTCCATGAAATGCTTATGAAAAGTATAACTGCTCAGGACAGCAGTGTCTCCAACTGAAAAAATGGTGGGTGTCCCGAATCTGTTTTTTCATGGTGTTCTTGCATGAAAGCTCAAAAACCTGCTCGCTAAAGCAAGAGGTGCTTCTGTTTCTAAGCATCTCACCTGTCTGAATACGTTGGCTTTGTTCATTTTTATTATATGCTTGGCTGGGTATATTGCAGTACTAGGTGAGTCAGCTTTCCTGGGCTAAAGAGATAAGATTAAAACTTTTGAAGATGAGAAGCACTGCATAAGTACAAAGTGCTGTTATTATGATATTATTTTTGCTACAAGAAAACTGATACCAGTTAGTACTGCTTTTGATTAGAACTGTGCCAGCATTTCCATTATAGATCACTGCATTCTTTGGAATATTCATGACAGAACTAGCTTGGATAATCACAGATCTGAGAGTAAAGACTTCAGCTTGTTTAATTTTGCATATTAATTTGAACTACTGTGATATAACTAGCTAAGAATCTGACTAGAAAACATAAACTATATAAAATCATAGCTGCTTATACCTAAAACGAGATTATCAAATTTCATAAACTAAACATCATAGCTGGCACTCTTCAAATTAGCCAGTGCCATTAACTTCAGCAAGAGTACTTTAGAATGAATTCTAAAGCTGTGTGCTTAGATGAACAAAGTCCTTTGTCCATAAAACAGTGGTGTTGGGTTTTTTTAATTGTAACTTGTAAATAAACAGATTAAGTAAAATGTAGAATGAAAGAAGCCGCTTTAGAATTGTGGACAGATTTCATGGGTTTAATCCAGTTAATTATTCTTTTTTTTCATTTTGACATGTCAGATAACTGATTTTGAGTGCAACATTAAAGCTTTAGCATAGCAGTTAGAACGCTAGAACTGAGAAGACCCCTGCCCAACTGCAAGAAGATCAACAATATCTCTGCTCAGCTATGAAATTGGACGGTCCTGAATTGAGAAGAGGCCTCCTGCTCATCCACAAAATGGGTTGGCCTTGGTTCAAGAACACCCTTGCTCAGTCACAAGGCAGGATCAACTTTGACCAAAAACACCTCTGCTTATCTATGAAGCAGAGTTTTATCATGAGGGAAAAGTGGGATATTATCATCAATACTTCCTTTATCTTCTTGAGGAATGAAATGTTATTGGATTTTCCGCTTTAGGCATTGTAATTAGGCAGCGGTTTATTAGCACTACAGTGTGAGATTCACATAAATTACTTTAATGGTGTTTGGAATAAACTCTCAGTCTCACCAAAATAAACTTGGTTTCAATGGAATTGTAAAGTGTTAAGGGGGCTGATTCTGCTCATGCTGACTTCTAGCAATCTGTACTATGAACAAAGGCAGTCATGTACAACTCAAGTCTGCACAACCCCAAAAAGACCCTCTTGGCGCAACAATATACTATTTAGTAATACCGAATAAATAAAAACGAGCCTTTATATGGAGAGTTCTGCCATAGACACATATCCATCTCTGCACATGACACTATTTTCTGGAAATCAGTGCAAGCAAGCAAATCTTGCTACCATAGAGGTGGCTATTAGAATTACCTTTTAGTTTAAGGTTTTGGCTAAATCTGGGTTTAAGGTTTTGGCTAAATCTGTTTTGTCCCATACAAAAGGCACTGTATGACTGTTTTCCCACATTCCTGGCTTGTATTTAACTCACATTGTCCACTGCTCTGTTCCACCCACATCTAGTTCACATCCTCAACAAGTTAGCTTGATTTGTGTGCATTGGCTTTGACCTGATCTCTGCAAACAGCAGAATGAGGTGGTAGAATTCTGAGGGAAGAATGGACTTTAGGTTATGGCAAGGGGCTTCCAATTTTTAATGCTTCTCAGGGCAGGTCAGATGCATATATCATTGAATTAGTGACAATGGTGATGGGGCAAAGGAACATGATCTAATTTGAATCATGCTTTTCTGCTCCAGTCATCATTGAAGCAAGTATTGGGAAATCTATAACTCCATCATCTGGAGGAGTTATGATCATCAGTAGAAATAAATAACTAGGAGGAAAGTTCTACCCTAACCTTATGCATGCTCTGTCAGTTTTCCACTTACAGGTAAGAGAATTGTCGCATATGCAATCCCTCACCTGCAGCCTGAAATGGTACAGTGCCTTCTACACCTCAGCACTCTTATCATCTTATCACCTTATTCTGCTGCATATGTAGACCGGACATCAGTGTCACCTAAACCAGAGTGGCATGAAGGTATACTAAACTTTAGCCAAGAAGTATAGCTAAACTTCAGTCCCTCGGAACCAGATTAACAGTTCCTCCAGTCTAGTACTGTTACTGTTTAGTGGTTGAAGGTCTTAAAAATGCAGCCTCTCAGGAAAAAGTTCTCCAATGTTAGGTGTCTTGGATGCCCTAGGAACCTGGAGCCTCATACAAGCTCAGATAGAGCACAGTTCTGAATTCTCCTCCCGCAAAACTTTAAAATTGGTATGCTCAGAGGTTTAGCCCTAGCCTGTGACATCAGACTGAAACCATGCAAAAATTAATTCAGGGATTTTACTAGTTTGGGTTTTTTTGTTTTTAAGAAAGTTTAGAACTAAGATGCACCTTTAATATCAGTACTAGAAAGTTAAGTAAAACAGAAATCAAGTGGCATCTTTTAGACTAACCAAGTTGATTTCATGGTAAACTTTCAGGAAGCAGATCTCACTTCTTCAGAGGTCTGATTTACCAAAGCTTATGTTGAAATAAACTTTGTCAGTATTGGTTTCTGTTTTACCAAAGTACAGTGGACTAAGACAGCTACTCTTTGGAAAGTTAGAGCCTCATTCAAGTTGTAATGGGAATTTTTTTCTTAGAAATGTTGTACACAGTGGTTTCTTTTGGAATATATAATACAAATTAGTAAAAAAAATGCAGCCTTCATCAATCTGTAACGAAGCAGAGAATGGCTGTTCTCATAATTTAATAACCCAGCTGTAGTAATGATTTTCTGAACCTAGAATGAAAAGTTCTTTTACTTTGTAGCCAGTCTCCCCTGTTTAAACGGTGAATGTGTAGCACTGCAAATGACAGAATTCGGCCTCTATACCGCCGCGCCGCAACAGCGGCTATAGGCGGGGAGGCCGCAGTTGCTCCCAGGAAGGAGGTGGAGACTACGCGGCTTTCCCGGGCATCTGGGGCTTTAGCGGGGGCGGAGTGCCGGAGCTATATAGCTCGGGCTCCGCCCTTGAGCACGCACTTGTTTTGCGGCTCTCGGGAGAGCGGGACGTTTTCTGCATCGGTGCTGGGCTGGGAGCCTTCTTGGCGGTCCGGAGCAATCGCGGCGTGTCGGGAGGCCTGGATCGGGAGGCGGGGTTTCCCCCTCAGTAGGAATGGGAGTACAATGGCCTCAGCCTGTACAACCTGGACCTTCTTGGGCGGTGCCAGCTATGTCCCACCAGAGCATGGGTCAGGGGAGTTTATTCTGGTAGCCCTATGCCCTCGGGGGGGATCATGGCCCCTGTAGGTTCGCAGGGTGCTCTGGGGCAGACTGTTACAGGGGTCCTTCCATGGGGGGGGCAGATGATGTCGCCTCAGGTAGGTAGTTGGCCCGGGGGTCAGTGGAGCACTTGGGGTTATTTGCCCAATCCTTATGGGTCTGTCCCTTTTCATGCCATTCCATTTGGGGATATGGCTATGCCGTTGGGGGACCATTTGACCCCCGCTACCCGAGAAAAAATATTACGGGGTGAATACGTGGACGTATTCAGCTTGGTATTTCGGGAGTTGGAAAAGAAGGAAAAAGACGAGCTTGATGACAAGGAGAAAGAAAAACTGAAGCGCAGGAGAGTTGATAGGACCTGGGCCAATTGGTTACCTGGGTTTTTGATTTATGCAGGGGTTATAGCGAGGGCACAGCCGTTTAGGGCCGCCCCCCTCTTTCAGTACTGCGACATTATCTTTCGGGCGTACACGGATTTTGTGGGCGCTGCATGGTTGCAGTACGATGAAGCCTTTAGGATGAGGGCTGCTATTAATCCCGCGCTGCCATAAAACCAGATAAATCAACAGCTCTGGCTTCAGTTAATGTCCCCGGCGAAGCCCAATGCGGGTGACCGGGCTGACAGTGGGCACATTGTACATAAGTCATTCAGTACCCCGGTGCCCGCCCACCAGCAGGCCAGTCGGTTCAACCCCGACTGTTGTGTTGGGAGTTTACTTCCCAAGGGGTTTGTTCCAGGAAAGCGTGCAAATTTAAGAACGAGTGCCCGTTGTGTGGGGGGTCGCATGCATTTTCAGCATGCACAAAGGCCAAAACCAGAAGTGGGGCGAAGCAGGCCGGGGTCGGGGGCACCCCCTCTCAACCTGGCAAAGGGTCCCAGCCCCATTCGGGTGAAAGTGCTTAGGGAGTTGTTGAAGGGGTACCCTCTAGTGGTGGATGGTGCCTATTTATTAGAGGGTTTCACCCAAGGGTTTCGAATCCCTTTTCAGGGCACCAGAGCACCCAGTAGCGCTACTAATTTAAGTTCGGTTAGAGGGATGGAACAGGTTGTCTGTGAAAAAATTGCCAAGGAGTGCAGGGAGGGACGTGTAATTGGTCCCTTCGATGTTCCTCCGGTCCCTAATTTGAAAGTGTCCCCCCTCGAAGTGGTCCCAAAAAAGGCACCCTGAGAGTTTCGCCTTATTCACCACCTGTCATACCCGAAAGGGGGGTCGGTGAATGATGCTATCCCCGAGCAACTCTGTTCTGTGCGTTACACCTCCTTTGACCATGCAGTCAAAGTGGTGTGGGGGTGTGGTTCGGGCGCTGAAATGGCGAAGTGCGACATTAAGTCTGCATTTCGTCTGCTGCCTGTTCATCCCAGGGATTTTGAATTATTAGGGTTTATGTTTGATGGGAAATATTTTATGGACCGTGCCCTACTGATGGGTTGTTCCATTTCTTGCGCTGCCTTCGAGTGCTTTAGTTCCTTTTTGGAATGGGCGCTTCAGGTCAGATCGAGGTTGACTGCGATGGTGCACTACCTTGATGACTTTCTTTTCGTGGGTCCAGCGGGATCTGGTCAGTGCGCTAGGCTAATGGAGACCTTCATGCAACTGGCTGAGGAGTTAGGGGTCCCGCTGGTGCATGAAAAGACGGAGGGCCCGTCCTCGGTGTTAACGTTCCTAGGCATCGAGTTGGACACCTGTCCCCAAACGTCACGGCTTCCAGAGGACAAGGTTCTTGGCTTGAGGTCGCGAATTGCAGCCGTTAAGGGTCAAAAGAGAGTCTCTTTGCTTGAGCTGCAGCAGCTTGTAGGGCATTTGAATTTCGCATGTAGGGTGGTTGCTCCATGGAGGGCATTTCTTAGGCGATTGTGTGATGCAATGCGCCACCTTCACCTCCCATATCACAGAATGAGGTTAACTGGGGGGATGGTTAGGGACCTTGAGGTTTGGGAACGATTTTTGGAATCGTTCAACGGGGTCTCTTTTTGGAGGGATGACATGCACATCGAAGCCGACCTCCAGATAAATTCTGATGCTGCCGGTTCCATTGGATTCGGTGTGTTTTTTAGAGGGCATTCGTGCGCTGAAAGGTGGCCCAGGGAATGGTTGGCCGGTCATCTCTGCAGAGACTTGACGTTCCTGGAATTTTTTCCTATTGTGGTGGCGTTATGGCTCGGGGGGGGGGGGGGGTGGGTGGGAATTGGCCAACCATGTGGTGCATTTCTGGTGTGACAATTTGGCTGTGGTTCAGGTGATCAACTCATTGTCATCCAGATCTGCCCCAGTTATGAACCTGGTTAGGGCCTTTACGCTCCGCTGCCTTCAGTTGAATTTGTTGTTTATGGCCAGGTACGTTCCGGGCGTTAGTAATGGGGTGGCGGACACTCTGTCTCACCAACAGATGGAGCGATTTTGCCAGCTGGCGCCGGATTCCGACCAATTTCCGGTCAGGATGCCTCAGGAGCTTTGGCAGCTTGGAGGGTCGAAGCGGCTAGGGCGATCAATTTACCCCTGGTGCCAAGTACGCGAAAGGCATACGAGCGTGCTGTTCGGCAATTTCGGGGGTTCAGAAGGGATGTCGGGTTGCATGACGATTGGTTGGTGCCTGTTCCTTAGCTTATGCAGTTTTTGGTATTCCAGAAGGAGCGAGGTTTGGCAGTTAAGTCCATTAGGGGGCAGCTGGTGGCAATTGCTTTTGTGAGCAAAGCCCACAGCATGGCGGAAAACACTGGAGACTTTAGGGTTAGGAAGATGTTGGAGGGGTGGTCTAGGGAAAGAGGGTCCTGGGCTGACCCACGTCAACCTATTTCTCCAGCTGTGCTGAGAGGGTTGGGCCAGGTTTGGCCTAAGGTATGTTCGTCCCCCTTTGAAGTTGCTTTGTTCAACGCGGCAGCGCTAACAGCCTTTTTCGGGGCCTTGAGAGTTAGCGAGCTGGTGGCCAGATCCCGCAGGGATCAGGCCTATTGTGCTCTTAGGAATAGTGATATTTCCTTTAGAGGCGAGAAGGTTGTGATTAGGGTTCGATGGTCCAAGACGGACCAGTCAGGCAAGGGGGCCGATGTAATCCTCAGCCCGTGTAGTGAAGCCGAGTTATGCCCTGTTAGAGCGCTTCGGCAGTATGTTGCATTAAGGGGTGAAGCGGCAGGGCCATTATTTAGTCATCTGGATGGGTCACCGCTTACAAAATTTCAGTTCTGGGTGGTAACGGCCCGGGCCTTGGATAGGCTTGGGCTCAAAGGGGTTAAATTTGGCACCCATTCTTTCAGAATTGGGGCGGCTTCTACCGCAGCGATGTTGGGGTATCCAGGCCCTGAGATTCAGAGGGTCGGTAGATGGCGTTCTATGGCCTACCGCTCGTATGTGCGGCCGTTGCTTACGACAGTGTAGGCTGGATTAACCTTTTTCTTAATTTAGTTGGCCGTGATAAACCGGTGTGTTCTTGGTTGACTGTTTTTTTCCTTCCAGGTTCGGTGGCTCGTCAGGAGAGGCTGCATATCCTCGTCTGCGGGCACAGTTTTGTGTTCTGGGCGGCCCACTTTGCCCGGAGGTCGTCCATTGGTTCACAGTTGGGCCTCAGTGAGTGGGCTACGGTTGAGTGGCAGGGGCGCCGTGGGCTCCGTTGGCCCGGCCTATTGCCACTATTGTTTTATGAGCAGAAGGGAGCTTGGCCCGACATTCTGGTCATTCACCTGGGTGGGAATGACCTGGGGTGGATGAAAGGTAAGGCCCTTTCTTTGCAGGCCATTGAGGACATGCAGGTCATCATGAGGAGGTGGCCTGGGGTCCGCATAGTTTGGTCTGCCAGGTTTGGCGGGGGGGTTGGTGCCCAGCAGGCATTGAAAGGGCCAGGAGGAAGGCCAATCGAGCCCTTCAGAAAGCTTTGGAGGGTGATTTAGGGAGTTTTTTACCGCACCCAGCAATTCAGGTGGGTTGCGGAGAGTTATATAGATCCGATGGAGTGCATCTGTCTGATGCAGGTAACAGAGCCTTTTGGGGCGAGCTTAAAGTGGGTCTTTGGGCAGCTCTGGGCTGCCCGGTAGGGTGCTAATGCCTAAGCTGAGGCTTGGCATTGTCAGAATGAGCAAGGGGTTACGGAAACACAGGGGAGCACCCAGGGCACTGCACCTGTTGGGGGCAAGCGATCGGCAGGAGCAGCAGATGGGCTCTACGGCTCAATGTTGCAGAATGCCGATTGTGTGATCCCTTCCCACAAGACCGGCTCTTCCTGGGTGATTATGCCGGTGTGGGGTAGGAGGATCTGGCCTGGCTGGCCTGCCATGAGCCAAATCTGTGGCGCATGTCGGGGGCAGGGTGGCTCGCTCAGACATGGGCAAGGAAGGGTCATGGGATGACCCCGGGGCTTGTCCGGTTTCTGGTAACCCTTGCCATGCTTGCTACAGTTGGTTATTTTAATAAAGGGCCCATTTTACCAAACTCATGTTGTCAGTCTCTTCATTCCGACCTTTGGGGGCAATACACATCAGTTTCATCTATGGGCCTCTTGGGGCTGCTTTGCAGAGCCCAGGAAATGCCTTAAGCCTGGCTGCTATGATGATGAAGAAAAAGGATGCAGGACACATCGTTTGAGATGCCTTTGGAAAGAAACATGAGACGGAAGTCCTGCTGAGTGCAACCAAATTGGCCTGTAAAGTGGAGAGTCTCCATTATCCAAACAGCTGAATGTTTCTAATAAGACAAAGAAGCCAGAGAGACAAAATCCTTTTAAAACAATGAATGACTCAAATATTGATGTAATATTTGCTTTCCTCCCCTCAAGTTAATCTACTTGTAACATAATCATATTATCCAGGAGATCATTATCATAATAATGAATGCAGAAGTTATAGAATATATAGGTGGGTATGGAATACGAAGGTTGTTTGGGCAATTAGCTTGAGTAGCAATCTTGGGGTAACTGGTGCAATCAACTTGCAAATGGGTCATTTCACAGTGCAGTCCTAAGAAGAGTTGTTGCCTTCTAAGCCTATTGACTTCAATAGATTCGTGCTTGCACTTTGTGTTTCATTCATAATCAACGGTGTACTGTACGCCTTGGCCTCTGTTCTGAACCATTGCTATATGATTAAAGCAAACACCTCATAAGAACAAAAGCGAAACCATGCTGGATCAGGCCAATGGCCCATCCAGTCCAACACTCTGTGTCACACAGTGGCAACCCCCCCCCCCCCAGGTTACATCAGGAGTTCCATCAGTAGGGCCAGGATATTAGAAGCCCTCCCACTGTGCCTCCAGAAGCACCAAGAATACAGAGCATCACTGCCCCAGAAAGAGAATTCCAAGAATACACTGTGGCTAATAGCCACTGATGGACCCCTGCTCCATATGTTTATCCAATCCCCTCTTGAAGCTGCCTACCTCAACAGTAGGCAATTCAATTGGCATTAGTTTTCTAGTTTCTTATGACTTATTACTGTCCAGATTGATTCACCACTGATTGAAGCCTGATGGGTCTCTCTGTGGTGCAGGGTCTGAACTTTGGCATCCTGGTCCCTAAACAAAATCCTACCATTGTGGGCCTTGCAGCACATTCATGTTGAAATTAAAGGGACTGAAGCTACACATGATCAGAGTCTGTGCATCTATATATTTAATTTAATTTTACCACTATTACTTGCCTTCATCATCAACCAAAAGGAAGACTGCAAGCAAGAAATCACTGGCAACCAAGATCATGCCTTGGTATTCTCCATTACTATGTGTACGTGTGAAAGCTGGACAATGAAGAAAACTGACAGGGAGAAAGTGGATTCATTTGAAATGTGGGGTTGGAGGAGAGTTTTGGCAGATGAATTGCCAAAAAGACAAAGAAGTGGGTTCTAGATCAAATCAACCCTGAACTCTCCCATGAAGCTAAATGAACAAACTGAAGTTATTGTATTTTGGTCACATTATGAGAAGACAGGAGCAACTAGAAAAGGCAATAATGCTAGGAAAAGGCAGCAGGAAAAGAGGAAGACCCACCTAGAGATGGATTGCCTCAACCAAGGAAACCAGAGCCCTCAGTTGACAAGACCTGAATGAGGCTGTTAATGACAGGATGTTTTGGAGGACATTAGGGGAAACCTCTTTTCACTTACGTGGCTTCTTTGGCTGAAGGACGGCTAATTGGAGGATGGTTAGATCGACTCCACTGACTACAACATGCAATATCTATAAGAAGAAGTAAGCATCCTTACAGTGTTAACTGTGTTAAGCACATTTAACTTCTCTGTGTTTTCCTATCTATTGTTTCAGCAGAGGCAGCCGAACAAGAGACAACTGAATGCCCTTTGGGGAGTGAAGGGCAGATGGATGAATATCCTGCTTTGCAAAAGAGAACTTTAAAACTGCAGATCAAATTGAAGCAGTTCTGAGCAAATGTTGCTGAAACAATTTCAAGGAAATTTTAATAAAATAAATAGGTGGTGTGGTCCTGGGAGAGTCACAGGTCCAAAGCTCTACATGCATGTTGGTGGTCAATAAGCAGGTGGCAGTTTGCTCCAGTGGAATACAACTGCATGTAACACATGGAATTCACTGCCACAGGAAGTGGTGGCGGCTGCAAGCACAGCTTCAAGAGGGGATTGGATCAACAACCAGCCAGTTTGGTGTAGTGGTTAAGTATGCGGACTCTTATCTGGGGGAACCAGGTTTGATTCCCCACTCCTCCACTTGCACCTGCTAGCATGGCCTTGGGTCAGCCATAGCTCTGGCAGAGGTTATCCTTGAAAGGGCAGCTGCTGTGAGAGTCCTCTCCAGCCCCACCCACCTCACAGGGTGTCTGTTGTGGGGGAGGAAGGTAAAGGAGATTGTGAGCCACTCTGAGACTCTTCGGAGTGGAGGGCGGGATATAAATCCAATATCTTCTATCTTCATCTTCTTCTAACAACTGGAGCAGAGGTCCATCAGTGGCTATTAGCCACAGCGTATTGTTGGAACTCTCTGTCTGGGGCAGTAATGCTCTGTATTCTTGATGTTTGGGGGGGCGCACAGTGGTAGGGCTTCTAGTGTCCTGGCCCCACTGATGGACCTCCTGATGGCATCTGTTTTTTTTAGCCACTGTGTGACACAGAGTGTTGGACTGGATGGGCCATTGGCCTGATCCAACATGGTTTCTCATATGTTCTTATGTTCATTTAAAAGAGTAATGCCAGTAAGCATACTTTCCTGGAAGTAAGGTCCATCAAATGGACCTGAGTGGTATTCTGAGTAGACCTACTTAGGATTTTGAACATATAAACATATGAAGCTGCCTTATACTGAATCAGACCCTTGGTCCATCAAAGTCAGTATTGTCTACTCAGACTGGCAGCGGCTCTCCAGGGTCTCTAGCTGAGGTTTTTCACACCTATTTGTCTGGACCCTTTTTAGTTGGAGATGCCGGGGATTAAACCAAGAAGAGGCTCTACCACTGAGCCACCATTCTCTAAGTGGCTTAAACTGGCTTATTTCTTACTAGAAACTCATTTTAGTTTTTCAGACAGAATCATATAGCTATAGAGTGTTAATATTTCTATGTACTAAAGTCAATGTACAAACTGGGGAAAAAATGCAATATGAGCCTGATCTCCAAATATCTTAGTGACAACCTGTCATTACCTTTAAACCACCTTGAACTAAGAGGAAAGGGACTATTGAAATATTTCCATAAATAAATAAAAACACTAAGGAAAAAGATATGACAGTGCCTACCATGACTTTAATCAAAGTCACAGGTCCAAAGCTCAACCTGCATATTGGTGATCAATAAGCAGGTGCCAGTTCACTCCAGTGGGATGCAGCTGCAAATAACTAAATACATCCCTCTACTGCATGTGCATTGCATTTGCATTCTTGGAACTGACCCCCATGGAACCCCATGGAAATGGAAATGCTATCTACCTCACTGCCTTACATTAGCCCTTTGGTACACCTGTCACTCCAGTGGGGCATGTAACCAATTTTTTGTTGGGAAATTCCTAGAGATTTGAAAGTGGAGCCAGGGTATGGCAGGGCTGTGGAAAGAGAGGGAACTCAAGGATGTGATGCCACACAATCCACCCTCCAAAGCAGCCATTTTCTCCAAGGGATCTGAACTCTGTAGTCTGGAGAAGAGTTGTAATTCTGGGAGACCTCCAGGCTCTACCTGGAGCTCACCATTTTCTGGAGCCATGTCAGGTTGGGAAGATAGCATGTGGGAGGGGAATGTGCAAGTCCCTTCTTCCTCTGTTACAGTAGTCCCATTACTGGACCCCTGCAAACTTGAGAGTCACGTTCACCCAAGCTCATGTCTGCTTGACAGCCACAAGGGCAAACCCAGGGATGCACCCAGAAACAATATATCACATAGTTTGCTCCATATTGCTACTCAAAATCTTCTAGAGTCATGAGACCAGAAATTTCTACCAGGTACAAATGGTAGATTTTGGTGTGTTAAAAAGAAAGATGGATCCCATTGTTAAGGTATTTGATTGGAATGCTAGAAATTCCAAGAGAGAGATTCTAAGGTGGGCAAAAAAACTATCATTTTTGAACCTCTTCGCTGACTGGAAGAAAAGAAGCTATGTTGCCTAGCTGAACAGAGAAGTAATCCCTTGGCACTCCCAGGACAAAACCAGCATCAAAATGATGGAAAACTGAAACTTGGAAGATTATTCTTCCTCTCTCTTTTAATTACTACCAACTAGGGAAACGTTTTCAATGCAGAGAAAGGGAATTGTGCTTATATCCTCCTTTAAATTTCATTCCTTGCCAAGTAGAGACACTGTTGCTCAACTGTCTGTGTTTTCATTTTGTAATCAATGGCTTTAATTACAAAGAAAGAATTCATTTTCTTCTTATGAAATTAGTGTTTTGCTATGATTCTTTGCCTCACATAAAAAGCTTTTGCTTGGTCTATGCTTCCCATAGGAATGAGTGTCAGAAAAGCCCAAAATTCTGAAGAAGACCCTTTAAAGACATTTTAAAAAACACACCCAAACAATTGTTTGCTTTCAGAAGGACTAAATGGGCTCATTTTTACAAGCTTTTCATGGTGACAAATAGCACATGGTTCTTTTTTCAGTTGGACATGGAGAGAGATATTTCTCATTAGAGTGACTTGGGACTAGGCAAGAGTTGTCAGGTCCCCTCACCGGTCCAATGTGGAGATTGGGGGGCATTCCAGGGGTGGGCAGGGATGTCATGTGACATCCCTGATATGATATGTCACCCAGAAGTGATGTCATTGAATCAAAGATGTCATATAGGGGATGTTCTGTTTTTTAGACAAACTCTATGGTTAAATTGTGCTTAAACCATAGAGTTTGTCCAAAAACCAGAGAGTCCCTCGCATGACATCCGCAATGCAATGACATCACTTCCGGGTGATATCATCCATTGGCAACGTTGTGCGGTGACATCCTTGTTTAGGGGAGGGGTTCCCCCCACCAGCCAGCTGATCCATGGCAGAGAGAATCCCCTGAAATTGGGGGATCCCCTGCTGGGATCTGGGGGGCAGCAATCTTAGACCAAGCCAGCTAAGGAAATATCATTTGTAGAATAGAGGTACTCACAGGCCTGCTGCAGGGTCTTCTTTGCATATTGCTAGCCTTCAAGTGGGACCTGGGGATCCCCTGGAATTACAGATCTCCAGACTACAGTTTCCATGGAGAAAATGGATGCTTTGGAGGGTGGGCTCTGTAGCATTGTACCTCAGTGAAATCCCTGTCCTTCTCAGGCTCCATCCTCAAAGCTCCAGGGGTTTCCCAACCTGGATCTGACAACCCTACCCCCTGATCCCCTGCCAGTGGCCAGGGTGGACCAGACAACCTATTGTGGACCCATAGAGAATCACTAGACTGGGGCATTTGGATCCAATGCATTGTTCTGCTGTGTCATAAGGCATCATTGCTGTTGATAGGCTGCTGTGAGGGAAGGAAAGAGGGGGACACTATTGCCTTGTCACTCTTTCATCATCATCTGCATATCTCTTACCTGGGTCTCCCAAGCCCAGGAATCAACATTGCTGGGGTCAAAAAAGATTGTTGGTGGAAAAGGGGAAGGGCTGCTGGGGGAGGGCAAAGTGAAAGAAATCTGCAGATGTCAGCTCCTTTTGCTTCAATATATTTTGCTCTTTTCTTTACTCCCAGCAAAGAACTGATACAGAAAGGTAAGACTATTCTCCTTCTTTCCTCTTGATTAAAATGGGTGGATCTCCAACATTGTTACTTGAAATCCTTATTTAATTTTATTGTCTTGTGAGGGAGAAGTTCAGTCTTGGAGATGCAACTTCCAATTACAAACTTGTTCTTCAGTGTGAGAGTCTGCACTACCATTATGATACACTCTATATTCCCATAGGATCTGCATATTTCATCCCTCCAACATAGATATGACATCATAAAATGACCCCTCTGATTATTTGCACTGTAGCAACTTTGGACAAGTTAATATTTTCTTAGTACCACTCAAAATGCACATGGGGGACATTGTTGGAAGTGTCACCCATGTCAAAAATCTCTCTGCGTGCAAAAAGCTATCATATCAAAGGAAAGAGCTAAGTTTTCTCTTTGACAGTTAAACTTTCTGTGCGCAAGGAGATTATGATGGGAAGGCTTATTTAAATAGTAGGGAAGTAAATTTCTCTGAGGGTGCAGTCAGATGTACCATTAGTGGCGACACAGCTCTGTCTCGCTGACGGATTAAATGTTTTCGTCCAGACATCCACATCTGGCAATCAAGCGTCATCCAGGGTCATCCAGGCTCGCTGCAGATCAATGGCGCATTAATTTGACAGCACAGAAAGTCCAGCCCTTTTTTAAAAAAGCAGCACAAGATCTGCTTTTTCCTGTTTGGACAGCTCACGCACGATACTGCCCCTTGGAATGCTTACCGTCCCTCCCACCTTTTCTTAAAAAAAAAAAAAAAAAAAGCCCAAGCAGACATGCGCTTCTGCTTCTCCAATCAACACAGAATCAGAGGGGGGGGGGGGGAACGTTATCCCACTAGAACAGGAAAAAATCTTTTTTTTTCTATGTGGAAGATTTCCAGATATCATTGTCACTGCCAATTTCTAGGAAAGTAATTCCTGGCAGTTCCCTGGTTTGACTCGGCAACGTTAATTCCAGAAACTTTCCCCCCTCCCCCCCGCCTCTGAAGCAACGTTTGATTTCCCACCTCCAAACAGTTGGGGGCATGTTCAGTGGACCCCCCCCTCCCAGAAATCACCACCTGATCACGCATGCTCCAAGAAAAGAGCGTGATAGTATTGGATGTCTGATTGCTCAACATCAGAATGAGTCGCATTCTTGGATGCTCGTCTGAACAGCCCTGTATTGAATCAATATTGAATGGCCCTGCATTGAACGGTCCTGCATTGAATCATTATTCAGTGGTTCAAATTTGAGCGCTACACACCTGCTTTTAATGTGGCGTGTGACTGCACCCTGATAGTCCTATTCCACATGAAGACCAGGACACTGGAATTGCCTCTTTTGGGGTTATTGCAAGGATAAAATATTGCATAACACCATGTGCATCAACAAATGTTGAAAGAATGCTAAAAAACAAGTAATGATGAGGTCGCTTTTTTAACATAAGGTAGATAAGTTTTCCTGGACGAGCATTGAAAAGAATACTTCATATGAGAAATGTGTGATGTTGTATTAACATTGCACATAGATTTTAAATCAGCCAGTGAACATTTTGTTCTTGCGGAGAACAGATTGAGTTGTTCTTTGAATCATTGTTAGCTAACTCACTGGGAGTGTTAGGATTACACTCCCCCCCCCCCACTTTTTGCTCTAACCAAAAATTCCTAATTTCTCTGCAATGCAGAATTACTTCAGTGTTTGGGACGCATTCTCAGTCCATTCTAAAGCCCAAATGACCTCAAGTGCTCTGGAGTGTGTGTGTGACAACATGCTCCTGTGCCTGTGTGGATATAATGGGTGAATATAAACAACCACTCATCAGGCATGCTCCAGGCTGATCCTGCATTGAGCAGGGGGTTGGACTAGATGGCCTGTATGGCCCCTTCCAGGGCTTTGTTTGTAGAAAAAGCCCATCAGGAACCTATTTGCATATTAGACCACACACCCCGACCACACACAGGGCTTTTTGTAAAGAAAGCATTAGGAACTCATTTGCATATTAGGAGAGACAGTTTGGTGTAGTGGTTAAGTGTGCGGACTCTTATCTGGGAGAACTGGGTTTGATTCCCCATTCCTCCACTTGTACCTGCTAGAATGGCCTTGGGTCAGCCATAGCTCTGCCAGAGGTTGTCCTTGAAAGGCAGCTGCTGTGAGAGCCCTCTCCAGCCCCACCCACCTCACAGGGTGTCTGTTGTGGGGGAGGAAGGTAAAGGAGATTGTGAGCTGCTCTGAGACTCTTCGGAGTGGAGGGCAGGATATAAATCCAATATCATCATCATCATCATATTAGCCACACACCCTGGCACCACCATTATTTCACACAGGCTTTTTTGTTGAGAAAGCCTATTAGGGCCTCATTTGCATATTAGCCCATACCCCCCTGACATCACCATTGTTTCACACAGGGCTTTTTTGTAGAGAAAGCCTATTAGGGACTCATCTGCATATTAGGCCACACCCCCTGACATCACCATTGTTTCACACAGGTCTTTTTTTGTAGAGAAAGCCCAGTAGAAACTCATTTGCATATTAGACCACACCCTGATGCCAAGCCAGCCGGAACTGTGTTCCTGTGCATTCCTGCACAAAAAAAGCCCTGGCCCCTTCTGTGATTCTATTATTCTAACCAGTTTACCACTGGGAAGATGTGGTTTATATTGTACCATTCTACAGATTTAGAAGCCTTGCTCCAACCTAAAGTGCCTTCTTCCAACTTGTGAGCCCTCTAAATTAAAGGAAGACTCCTTAGGCTGGGGAAGCTTCCTGTAGCCTGCATTAGGATTAGGGGAGTCTTGTGATGCTTCCAAGACCAGCAGGAAAAAAGGGGGTAAATGAGGGGGAGGTCAGCATGCAATAAAATGACTGTGATGTTACTATGTGATGGCAATGCTCTAGGATTCACCCAAAATTCTATGGTTTAGAGTTCTGAGTTTTGATTGAATCTTAGGACATGGCCCTGATGAAATTATGTCATTTCTTTTTTTTTTTAACTGGAATTGGTGTTGCATGCCAGCATAATGCTAGGGCATAGGCCACCTCCCCTAGTGTTCCCTTGATGCATCCTGTTTGCTGCTAAATGGCTGCAACTGCAATACAGATCATAGCTGGTCTGGCAATATTATTTGGGTGGTTTTGCTCTCTTCTTAGCTACTTATTCATCCTGTTGTTATGAAGTCGAGATGGATCTCCCAATGCATTCCAGCCATTTTTTCACTGCTTAGTTCTGTATTTGCTGATGAGGATAGCTGGATGAGAGGTTAAACCAAACCCCCATTGTGCATGGTTTATATTGCCTGCACACATTCTTTACACAGTTTCTTTATTCAAGTGGACTTTGAATTACGTTAAATGAGCACTTCTGCAAAGCAAACAAACTGAGGAAAGAGATCCTCAAAAAGGTAAGTTTATAACTCAGAACTAAACACAACTTCTTTCTCCACAAAGGGAAAAATCCTTAAAAACACCAACATGTAAATGAAAATTAAAACAGGAAGACTTCAGTAAAACTATTTAAATGTTTCAAAGTACAATGAAATCTTAAAACCATGGGGGGAAGCAGGGAAGATTGGACTACTGCAATGCACTCCGTGTAGGCTTGTCCTTGAAGAGTGTTCAGAAGTTACAATTGGTATAGAATGCTGTGGTCAGAATTCTTACTGGAGAGCATTTTATGGACCACATCACTCCAGTTTTGTTCCACTGAGACTGGCTCCCAGTTTTTATCCAAGCCCAATTCAAGATGCTGGTATTGGCCTTTAAAGCCCTTTCTGGAGCCTATGGCCATAACCACCCTGAATGCACCCTATCTCAACTGAAAGCCCTATCTGGCTTGGAACCATTATACCAAAAAGACTGTCTATTCCCATATGAACCACCCCAACCACTATAGTCATCAAACCAGGAACCCTAGTTTGGTGTTTCCACCACCTGAAGCTAGATGAGTGGCAACCCGAGAAGGGACCTTCTGGGTAGTGGCACTAAAATTATGTAATTCCCTCACCAGAGAGATTCATCTGTCCCCCCTCTATTATTGCCTTCTGTCAACAAGTGAATACTTTTTTGTTTCGTTTAGTGTTCCTTTTTTCCCATGTATGTATTTGGTTAATTGCAGGTTTATGCATTTTTCCTTTGAATGCTTTGCTTTAATGTTTTAGCATTAAATGGGAAGTGGGAAGGTGACATTAGAACTTTCTAAATAAAACATAAAATAAAGATCAACTCTTCTATTACCTCCCTGCTTCTAAGGAACTCAAGGTAGCGATCATTATTTTCTGCTCCTCCATTTTACCCCCACAACAACTGTGTGAGGGGGATTAGGCAGAGAGAGGGAGTGAGAGAGACTATCCTAATGTCACCCAGCAAGCTTCAAGGTTGAGCAGAGATTTGAATCTAGAGGACAAATGTAATAAAAATACAATAAACAAATTGCAATCAGTAACAAGCACTGGTAGAGAACAATATCTCATGCATCTTTACTTCTGTAAACAGGTGTTTGAAGGTATTTTAAACATTCAGTTATGGAATAAATTTAGCTTAATCTTCATATGACTGTTTATGCACACTTATAAGATATTTAAACTCTGAACATTAACAAAAATTAAATAACTCTTGTTTCCATTTTGATTGAAAACATCAGATTTCAGCACTCTATATACTGATGGCTCAGCAAACACAGAACCACTGCACTACACTGGGGGGACATCCAGGTTCAAATCCTGCCTCTGCCTTAGGAGCTTGCCGGGTGGACCCTAACACAAAAGAGGTAATTGTGGCTTTTCTCCACCTCTTTTATGTGGGAGGTGCTTCACTGTCTTCAAGTATTGCTTATTTGGAAGCAGCTACCTCTGTCATAGGTGGGCACTTTGCTTTGAATCTATGAACAGTATATTAAACCTGTTGTCAGCCATTTTGGCAGCCATTTTGTGGTAGCACCTGCAAATGATGGCCTCCCCACTAGGCAACACAGCAAATCCCTGCCTACAGGGGGAGTATGCAGATAGTAGCATAAAGTAATAAAAGGCTGTGGAAATTTAGGGGGAGAATTAGATGGAAAGAAAGTCTGTCATCACCTCAGATAGAACAAAGTTAGAGTCCAGTGGCTCCTTTAAGACCAATAAAGTGTTCATATAATCCAGAAGGATTAAACTCTGTTCCCTTTGGTTTCAATTTCAATCAATTTATAATGTATACAATATTTTTTGAAAGATACAGGGCAACACTTTGTAGCCTGCACATCAGACATTCCATTGTCATTAGTAAGATGTCGTAGCAGCTAGCACATACCTCCATGTTAGATGCAGAGAGAATGCAAATGCTGTGAAACTGTAGTAAAGCCTTGATTTTGATGAGGTCGTAACTTGAGATGCTGATGCCACTTGACTCTGGTGCCACATTAAGTCATAACAATTTAGTGGTGCCCAAGTGTTCTTTGAGCTTAGTCTCTAATTTATTTGATGTTATAAAGCACTTGAAATTTGTTGGGTGCTTTGAAATCTTTTAAGTTTGCAGGGTGAAAGCACCTCCAAGATGACAGTTTTGAAATTGGGCAGGGGGGGGGGGGAACCAAAGTGACAACTTACCTACTACACTTTATAACATTCCAACCCAGTCTGGAACGTAACTTTAGGTTACCCTCCACCCCTAAAATACCCCTTTAGGGAAAACATAGATCATAGTGAGCTAATGAAGGAGACAGAAAGTCTTGCACATGGGGGAGCAGGGGTTGGAAATCTCATTTGGCAAATGGTTTTCTTATTCCTGTGCCTCTAGCAAGCAGGCTAAGATGGTATTTTCAGCACGTGTGAGCTGAAGAGCACAGACTGCAGGTTTTGCAAAATGTTGACTTGGTAAAGGCTGACTTTATAACCAATGGCTAAATTTTCTTTCTTCAAAGAGGATTTAAACTGGTTAATAAACACATTGGAAGAGAGAAAAAGGTTTCACTTGTTTTGTGAAGCCACAGTTATGGCTTCTACTACCCCATGGCCTCAATCAGTGTTTATTTGGACAAGGCTTCCTTGCAATGTGAAATGCACAAAGGGGATGTTTTGGTTAGGCGCATGCATTGACCTGAACTGAGGTTTTAAATTTATTTAGCAAAGCATTTATCCTTACTAAAGGATTACCACATGGTAGCTTTTCATCAGCTCTTTTCGGGTTATTAACAAGCAGAACTAAGAATAAAAGATACCATAGTTACCTGCAAAGTGCTGCTTTTTTAAAAAAAAAAAAACAACCCACCAACACAGATGTTTCTGAAGCCCTCCCTCCATCAATTCATCTCGTGGGAAACATCTGATTAAATCATAGGTGTATGACAAAGATTGCCCCTTTTACCTGTCATGGTTCATGTACCTTTAGACACATCATAGCAGTTAATTGTGGAGCTTTTCCTGCCATTGTCTCTGTGTCACAAGTAACTTCATCCCAACTTATGACACTCGTATAGCTGTTAAAGAATGTGGTTTGGATCCCACCCCAAATTTCCATGAGGGGGTGCTTTTTGCCAATTCCCCTTCCAACAGCAAACCTCTGACTCCCCCCCACCCCCTCACACTATTTCTGGTAAGATTTCCCATCCTCTTCTGAGGGCATTTCAGGAGAAGCTGTGCTTCTATAAATGAAGATCTTTTTGTATGCAGAAACTGAATGATCAGGGAAGAGATTTTTTGGTCAAAGCAGCCTTAAATCGCTACATGAGACTAAGAATATCTGCAATTAGGTTTCAAAGAGCTTTGGAAGTTTATTTGATACATTCCCAAATATCCCTGTATATTAGGGTTACCGTATGCCCACTGTGGTGGGAGAGCTCCTGCCCTAGCATGTGTTGCCTGCCCGCACTCCTGCAACTGGCAATTTTTTTAAAAAATGCCATCAATGACAAGATGATGATGCTTCCGAGGGGAAAAAAACCCCAGAAGTTACACCATCCTCTCTAGGAATCACTGAAAAACTATGGGTTTTTCCACAGAGTTTCTGGTGTTTCCTAGAGAAGTATGACAGTACTTTTGACTTTTCCCCAGTGTCATTTGCTGTCAGTGGTTTCCCACCCCCCCAAAAAAATATCCCTGTCCCCCTGTTTCCCACTGGTTGTGAGGCCAGGCCTGGCAAACTTGTAGTCACCTACAAAGAGATCAATAAATTTAGGGATTACGTTTTTATTTTACCCTCTAAGGCTCTCAGAACAGTGTATGTGGTTCTTCCCTCCCCATTTTTTATCCTCACAACAAGCCTGTACAGTAGATTAGATTGAGAAAGACTGGTTCAGTGTCAGCCAGTAAGCATCATGGAATGGTGGAGATTGGAACCCAAAAGTCCTGCTTTTTCTGCCTTCTGGGGTTCATGAAGTAAAGAATCTGTCAGGCCTCAACAGTCACAGATTCTGCAGTACACATTTTTTCATTGTTAAACAAATACGCTGGTGATCTGAGCCAGTGTTCTCCTGTGAGTATATAATAAAGATGTTATCTAAAGCTGCATTGACTGTAGCATTTTCATTAGTTTTGACATGATATTAACCATCAATAAGCATGGTAGTAATTTCAGGCTTTTGAGAATAGAAATGCCACATGAAAAGCTCTTCTGTAAACGTAGCCAGATAGATGCTTTATCTGTATGCTATTTGCAATGCTGCAAGCCCTCTGTTTTAGAGTGTGCAACTGTTGCTGACTGTCTTGGCAAAAAGAGGTAGCTAGTTATGATGACCTTAGGACAGGGGACATGCAGACTTTGCCCCACTTGGAAATGCACATAGAAGACACTAAATGAGACTGGGAATAGTCAGACCAGTCTCATTTAGATGCGTCAGTGGTCCAGCAATTGATCAAGGTTAATCTGGAAGTAAAATTTTGTCAACACTGCCAGTGTAGTGTAGGAGAATTCATTATTGTATGGCAGTGTGTGTAATATAGCCAGGACTCTGGCAGCCTGAAGTTCTAGCTCTTTTAGCATTATGCACCACTAGATGGTGAGCTAGACTAATTTTTGGACTGAGAGAGCTCTGAAAGAGCTGTGACTGACCAAAGGTCACCCAGCAGGCTTTATGTAGAGGAGTGTGCAGAAATGAACCTGGTTCTCCAAATTAGAGTCTGTCCTTCTTAACCACTGCACCACATTGTCAGATTAGGATCTGGAAGACCCAGGTTCAAATTCCCATCTGCCATATACACTCTCAGTATAATCTACCCCACAGTGTTGTTGCAAGTATAAAATGAAGATGGGAAGAATGTTGTAAGTCAATTGGGGTCCCCACTGGCAAGCTAATCAATTAATTACAGGAAACAAAATATTACTCAATAATGCAGTATTAAGGGATGATGCAAGGGCCTTCAAGGACTTTTGAAAGAAGGGGAATCTCATTGCCCCTAGCCAATCCCATACCTCCTGCTGGCTTAATCTCCTCTGCCCCTCCCATTTTTCTTCCCGAGATCCTCTCCCATAGAACAGCCCCAAACTCCTATCTTCCTACAATATCTGCACATGCACAGAGTTGGTCTTAACATTTTGGATCACCCTCCCCCCTCTTTGTGTGTAGAAGAAGATGAAGAAGATATTGGATTTATATCCCGCCCTTCACTCTGAAGAGTCTCAGAGCGGCTCACAATCTCCTTTATCTCCCTCCCCCACAACAGACACCCTGTGAGGTGGGTGGGGCTGGAGAGGGCTCTCACAGCAGCTGCCCTTTCAAGGACAACCTCTGCCAGAGCTATGGCTGACCCAAGGCCATTCCAGCAGGTGCAAGTGGAGGAGTGGGGAATCAAACCCGGTTCTCCCAGATAAGAGTCCGCACACTTAACCACTACACCAAACTGTACACACACACACACTGTTTATAGAGCCTTAAATTGTAGCTACAGCTGATTTTATTTTGTGGATTTTTCTTTAATCCACATGATATTCATTTCTTGGCTTTCAGAGAGAAAGTATGGGGAAATTTGGGAAAGGTATTATGGATAAGCATCAGGAAAGGTCAGGTGGTTTAGAAGCTTGTGCATGGGCAAAAATAGACTTTGAGTTCGACATGACAGCAACAGGAACAAAGTTCTGACAAGGTTGTTTGTTTTGATTACATGCTGTATATTCATTCTGATTGGTTTGAATTATACTAGTATTATTGTCATTAATTATTATGCTCCAATTGTTTTTATATTTAGCCAAATCATTCTCACCATATTCAGTTATCTATATGTATTCACTTGGATAATAGATGCTTTTGAGCTGTGGTGCTGGAGAAGAATCTTGAGAGTCTCTTGGACTACAAGAAGATCCAATCAGTCAGTCCTAAGGGAAATCAACCCAGACTGTTCCCTGGAAGGTCAGATGCTGAAGCTGAAACTCAAATACTTTGGCCACCAAATGAGAAGGGAGCACTCACTGGAGAAGATCCTGATGCTGGGAAAGACAAGGCAAAAGAAGAAGGGGACGGCAAAAGATGAGATGACTGGACAGCATTACTGATGTAACAAACACAAATTTGAGTAGACTTCGGAGAATGGTGGAAGACAGCAGGGCCTGGCATGACTTGGTCCACAGGGTCACGAAGAGTTGGACTTGACTGTGGGATTGAACAACAACAACAATTCACTTGGAACTAACCACCATGCATTTTAACAAGTTTATTTTGTAACCCTGAACATTTTAAAGAATTAACCTAATGTTTGTTGAACGTTAGGATATATGAGAGTGAGCCTGCTCAAAAGTGAAAGCATCCGGGAAAACTTTTATCTCATCTCCAGGGAGACGGAGATGAGCAGCAACCAAGATGTCTGCCTTGGAATGCGTGGCCTTGCTGTGGAAAACATTAAAGTCTGGGAACCCAGTTTGAATGACTTCTAGAGGGAAGTTTGAACCGGAGAATGTGTGCCAGTTCTGGCAAGACTTCAATCTTGCTTAACATGCTACAAGGTTGTAATAAGTGTTTGCTTCGCAGATTCACTTCAAATGAACTTTTTCTGCTTCTGCATGAGAAGCCTACCCAAGTGATACCTGAGCAAAACCTTACAGACAGAAATACTTCCATGAGAGAAGTCTGGATTCACAAGGATGTTCAAAATTCTTCCTGAATTGTTTGGGAAGATGCTAAAAGCAAGGACTGCAGATAAGCAAAGGATATTGTCCATGGGGACATGCAAGAAACCTTTGAAATACTCAATCACACAATATTTCTTCTTCAGAAGATGTCAGTCTAACATGCTGTCACCTATACATTATGCTTTCCCATCCCCAGAATATAATTCTTTAGGGAATACATCAATCACTACAACAGAGATTTCTGTCCTGGAACACTCACAGATTAAATTAATAACTGCTTTACTTTACATTAAACAACACTGTTCATATTTCCCATATGTCAATAAAAATATATTGTAATATTTAGTAACAAAAATGTGCTTATTTATGAGGATATTGTGTGGTTTCCTGGCTTTAAAAAATGGGCTACCAGTTGTCAAATGAAGCAAACATCTTATTTTCAGTTTCCCAAAAGTAGAGTTACGTGATTACAGACTTCTGTTGCATTAGAAAGTTCCAAACCAGTTTTAAATCACCTCTCCATAATTAGGGTTCCCAGGTCTGCCCTGGCCACTGGCAGGAGATTGGGGGGTGGGGTAGGGTTGCCATATTCAGGTTGGGAAACTCCTGGAGATTTGGGGATGGACCCTAGGGAGGACAGGGACCTCAGTGGGGTATAATGCCACAGAGTCCATCCTCCAAACCATCTGCAAGGGGATTGATCTCTGTAGACTGGAGAAGAGCTATAATTATAGGGGATTTCCAGGTTCCACCTGAAGGCTAGCATCTCTCTTCCCATTTAAAGAAACCTTTGGGCATTGTAGTTTCGTATGCGGTGCGGATAATTTATTATTAAAGTATTCCAGAGCCTTTTCACAGGCAACATTCCGCAGCATTCACTGGAGATAGACAAGTGGATACCAGGACAATTAAAAAGACTGAAAATGGTTTAAGCAGTTAGTATAGAATCTTATTTCTTGCTTAATAGTGCATAAAAAGTGGTAGAAGACAAGCAGATCCAATGGAAACGTCTGTGGATGGGGGTGCTTTCTGCCAATAGAGTGGGACACTTGGAGCCCCAAAAGCCCCCCAGTACTGCTTGTGGGGAAAAAGTGGTGGTGGAAAGTGCCATCAAGTCACAGCCAATTCACAGAAACCTTGTAGGGTTTTCAAGGCAAGAGACGTCAAAGGTGGCTTGCCATTGCCTACTTCTGTATAGGACTATCATGATCCTAGGGCTAGTGTGCACTACAGGCTCCCAGGAAGCCTGTAGTAAAGTAGCTATAGGGCCTATATTTCCCAGGATCCATTCTGTCCCTCTGATTGGGTGGGCAGCAATTTTGGAGGGAAAACTTACCCTAAGCAGTGGGACCTGTAAGGAAGGAAATAAAAAGCCCAGCTAGAGAGGGAGGGTTGTTCTGTCTGGAGATGCTATAGCCAGGAGGGTTCTCTCTGGAAAAGGCTGGGCTGGAGAAGGCTGCAGTCATGAGTGGTGAGAGGGAGTGGAATTAGAGGGAGAGAACTTTGTTGGTGGTCTCCAGTCCAAATACTAACCAGGGCCAACCATGCTTAGCTTCTGAAAACTGATGACATCAGGCTATTCTGGGCTATCCAGGTCAGGTCGGGAGAAACGGGACCCCAGGAAAAGCTTGGGAGGGCATCAGCTGGAGTTGGGATCTGATCTGACAACAATTACCTCCCCTTTTCATGCCTCCCATAATATACATTGAAGACTTCAAGGGAAAGATGGCTTTTAAGAAAGGATTTGAAGAACAAGAATGGTGGCAGCATATTAGTGTTCTGGGGGAGCAGCTGAAGTTCTGTTCTGCTATAAGCTGTGGAGTCACCTTCTCTCTTTATAATGATCCCCTAGACTAGAGCATATGATGCTTGAAGTTGCTGAAATATATCTGTATTGGTGGCAGTCTGCAAAAGACTAGGCCTTCAGCCCTTGATTAGCTATTAGGAAACACGTTTGATGGAGTCTGTGACCAGGCTGAGTTTTTACAGCCCACTTGGTTTTGCATGTGTGTGCTTAAATGCAACCACACTAATCCCATAATGAAAAATATTTCTCATTTTTTATGGCTTCCTCATTTCTACAGGCATAATCGAATGGAAGCTTCGCCCACCGCAGCCAACTCAACCCATCCTTTCAATGGCCCTGTGGAAGGGATGACGTAACTTCCTTCAGCCTAAGGAATTGTGTTCTTGACAGGATGATTTATTTTCAAAGAATAGCTAGCTCCAGATAAAAATCACACAGAAGATAAGACCGCATCAAAGAAACAGCATTTTTATGTTTTTGATGAAGGACAAATCGGGCTAGTGACTGCCATGTTGGTTTCAACTGCTGAAATACAAAACAGAGCCTAAGCCCTTGCTTGAGGATGATGAGCCTTTGCTTCCTACATCTTTGAAGTGACCTTGGACAATTATATTGATGTTTCTCGTGTAAAGTGTAGCCACAATACACACAAAGTGACCATGCTTCTTTATACACATGTCTGAGAAACCAAGGCATGCACATATTGCTAATGTTTACAATTTGAGGGGGGGGAGGGTGAGAGAGAGAGGAAGAGAAAGAGTTTGGATCCTTTCCAATCTCATTTGAGGCCTGGAACTGAAGCAACCTTGGCCACCCCAGTAGATGACCTGTATTGGAAGATGGACAGAGGGAATGCAATTCTATTGATTCTTCTGTACCTCTCAGTGGTTTTTGATACCATCAATCATAGTATCTTTATGGACCACCTTTCACACTTAGTGCTGAGAGGTACCATTTTGGAGTAGTTTCAGTTTTACTTCAAGGTTAGGTTTCAGAATGTGGTGCTGTGAGACTGCTGGTCCTTTCCTTGGTTCTATCTCATCCTTCATGCTTTTCGACATCTATGTAAAGCCACTGAGAGAGGTCATCTGGGGATTCGAGATGAATTGCCACCAATATGCAGATAACTCTCTGCTCTATTTCACGCTTCCAGCAGATCCCAGGGAGGCTGTGGAAACTGTGAACAGGTGCCTAGAAGCAGTTTTGGGATGGACAAGGACTAACAAACTGAAATTTAATCCTGACAAGATGTTCTACTGCTAAGTGGAAGGTCTGACTTGGGACTTAAGGTGTCACCTGTTTTGGATGGGGTTCATAGTTTGTGGGTGAATTTGAACCTAGTCCTACTGCTGGATAAATAAGTGACCACTGTGTCCAGGAGTGCCTTTTATTATTTTCAGCTGGTTAGCTAGCTGCAGTCTTCCTTGGGCATGAAAGATCTGGCCAATGTGGTGCATGCCCTATTTACATCTAGATTAGATTTGTGCAATGCACTCAGTTTTGCATTGCTCTTGGAAAGTGTTTGGAAACTGTGCAGAATGCTGCAGCCAGGATGTTGAGTGGGTTATAGGAGTGGGTTATAGGAAACATCAATCCTTTTTTTTTAGTTTTAAATAGTTTATTAAAATCTCAAAAATAATACAAAAATAAAATAAAATTTAATCCCCCCCCCTCAAAATTACAAAGCAAAACTAAAACAAAATTGAGCAGGTCTGCAAAATAATACATACATATTTTAGCCATACAGATAAACCATCAGACAATCAATAACAAATAAAATTCAAATATCTCCTTGGTAATTTACAATATGACTTACTTTGAGAAGTTCCATATTGAAAAAAGGGAAACAATTTCTCTTCAAAATTTGACTTGGACAATGGGCTATCAGATGTAAGTATTTGTGATGCCAATTTATCTGAAACAAGGATATCCCATACTTTTATAAACCATTTTCTAACGGTTGGAGCAGATCTTTTCTTCCAGTATTGAACTATTCCAATTTTTGCAGCAAGTATTAATGAAGCCACTACTTTGGTTCTGGGTCTGGGCACAATTTAAGAGCCTTGGTACCTTGATACTTGAAGGACTTCCCATATGAAACTACCTAACCACCATAGTAGTTGTTAAAGGACTTGCTTCAGGCGCCTCTGCCTTCTGAGATTGGGTGCATGGCAACATTGAAGATAGCCTTCTTAGTCATGGCTGTAAAACTTTGGAAATCTCTCCTCAGAAAGACTTGCCTGTCCCCTTCTGTTGCAACTTTCCAATACTGGGTGAAGACTTTTGTTGTTTCGTCTGGCATTCTCTCAGTGATCCCTACTTCCTGCTCTATATTTTCATTTTTTATGTTTTCATATGTGTATTTTAGCTTGGTTTTCATTGTTTTACTGATGGACTTTTGTTTGGTTTAATGGTTTCTAATATGTGTTTTTCATCTTTTAGCTGCCTTGGTGGCCCTGATGTGGGCAGAAAGGTGGACTATACATTTTGCAAATAAATAATAAATAAAATATATATTATACATATCCTATGAGAAAGGCTGGTGTAATACAAGTATTTCTTACAGAAATTGTAATGTGCAGAACACTAATACCTAACTGCTAGAATGCATGTCCTGAACTGAGCTTCTGTATACAAAGTAGAGGAGAAACCAACTGCGGGGAAGCTGTCCCCATGCAAACTATCCTGCTTCTGCTTAGAAAAAAATAACATTTATATTGCCCTAATTTAACTAGGTTGGATCCAGTAGCCTGCCTGCACAGAGATCATGTGCTCCCCTCTCTTAGCAGTTCCTTCCAGCAGTTACCCTCTTGAAGGACTCCCTATATGTTCCCCTGTGCTCTCCTCTCCCAGCAGTTCTCTGAGACCTGAGAAAGTTGATTCCTGGTGTTGGGGGAGGTACATGGAGTAATAGCAACACAGACTGGTGGGGTCCAATGAGGAGAAAGAAGAGGGCATGTAGCAGGAAAATCAAGGAAAAACCAGTCAGGGACCACAAGGAAAGCTGGAGCAGACTTTATTGACGTGTCAGAGCTCAGCGGTCTCATAACCCAAAAACTGAGCTGACTGTAATTCTTTACACACAGCATATATACCCTTCAGTGTGGGTTTACAAAAAGCAGCTTAATAACATGTGGTTTACCACCAATAGTACTTCCTACACAGGAGGCATAATTCTCGGTAACTAGGTACTTTTCTGACCACAAGCATAACATATATTTCCACCACCAATATTCCTGTGTAGGTGGTTAGTTCTGTGAACTAAGGATGTTTTTTTCAAAATAACACATCATGGAAACTTTACTGGTTTTCTATCTGGTTTTAGCTTTTGCGTGGACACAAATCTACAACACTGACCCTTCAATGGCATATCATTTGACCTTTTGATTGCATAATATTTTCCACCTGCCACATCTCCCCCCTTTCAGACTTGACCTATCCCTGATAAGGGGAAAAGTCTGACCTTTCAGTCTTAAGGGGCACATACAATTAACTGGGCCTAGAACTATTGTTATAGTTCTTCAGGGGAAGCAAATAGTCAGAGATTAAACCATTTTTGTACACATTTTTTGAGGTTATACCTTTTATAGACCCAGCATTCAGTAACTGACAGGAAATCACAAAACCACAGTAAGTAAGATTAGTAGATTTTACTGCATCTTTGCCTGTGCATTGACTTGCTAGTTTCCGGGGTAGCAAGAGCAGAGGGCTTACAGCCGCTGTCCGTGGTCCTTAGCCACTTCCGGTGGGCTAAGAATCAGGGGTCGTTTTCTGGATCTGGAGTTGAAGATGTTTCCCAGGAATGGACTAATTTATCCAGGATTTGGTTGTTGACTTAAGGTGTGACTAGTGGACCTAGGCAGCAACTTTCAGACACCTTAACAGCTTGTGGGGGAGCTTAACAACACCATATGAGAATTTTTTTTCATTTCTTTTAATATACTTGACATTTTATTTACAGCTTTTCCTAGTGCCTGCACTTTATTGAGACCTTTTACAAGGCAGACACTACAATCTGATTAAGGCAACTGGCAGGATTCTAACTCAAGGCAGCCTTGTTTTCTGACAGATTTTAGGCATAATCAGTTTTAATGATCTGTTGGCTTACTTGACTTCACCAGGATTCTGGGTTTATTATTTTTATAACATGCAATTTTAAAATACTTTTAAAAAATTTTCACACATCCTGTACAGTTTTCTTTTTCTCTTTTAAGACCAACAAAGCTTCACCTAGAATGTAAATTTCTGTGTGCACGCACACTTCATCAGACAATAAAATAGGGTACAGTGAACAAAGTTATATATGGCTGATGGGCAGTGATTAAGCCTGCAAAATAATACCAAATTTGAATACTTATTACCCAAGATTCTTAAACTGGGTTACAACTTTAACAGTTTGCTATTACACTATCTTTTTGAGAAACTTATTTTATTATATATCTTATTTTCATGGGTAACCCTGCTATATGAATCAAACCATTCACAAGTGAAAGACCTCTTGGGGGTTTGATGGAGTTTTTGAAAACCTGGGAAGTGGGTTTTAGGTTTTGTTGTTGTTGTTTTTAAATAATACACGCATGTTGAATGTATATACATTCAGTGTTTTACTTATGAACTCACACCTTGCAGATTAAAATATATTACATGCCAAAAATATAGTTGAACAAATTTCCCCATGTCAGAAGATCTGTTTAGTGCAAGGGTGATTGAGTAAAACATCTAGATACAACTTAATTTATGCCAACTGATAGGTTTAAAAATAAAACATTCTCAGATCAAAATTATGTTTCTTGAGGAGCAACCCCCCTTTGTTCATATGTAAGACAATATATTATTCACAAGCTAGAACACATTTTTGAATGCATGAAGAGAACTTTAGCCTACAAAAGCTTTATACTTTAAAAATCTGTAGCAGCTTTCATGTGGGAAGAATCTCCTATGTTACATTAATCAGCACTGTAAATTCAGGGCAATTCATAATTGCAACAGACACTTCCTTTTATTAACCACTGTTTTTCTAATTGTGGCATCTCAGACTTTTTAAAATAACCAGTAAGTAATATAATACTATAGAAATTATATATATATATATATATATATATATATATATACACACACACCAATGGCTGACTACTTTAAAATTTACAGGTTTATTCAAAACACCTAAGCACAACACAGAGAGTCCTATCTCTGTGTACAATTTCCCATTATTTACTTTATATGACCCCCTGACTCTCACTTTCTTAATATTCCTTGCCCCAGGAATTTCAGAACGGCTGTAGCAGGATACTCCCTTTTTTTTCCCCCATTTTCAGAACCACAATTTTGGGTTTTAACTAAATTTATATAGCCTCACCGTTCAGTTTCGAAAGCAGTTTCCTGTTGTTGCTCTGCTAATGTTTTAATTTTTAACCACGAACTTACTTTCATGTGGAGCAGGCAGCAAGCCAGCAAATCTGTAACAGCAACCTGTTTTTACTATTCTTAATTATAAGCGTTTTATATGGCTTTTGTTTCTAGTCCTGTCTTTATAAATAAATACCTACCACTTAATGAGTAATATATTAAATGATGCACCTAATACATCTTTCTTGCTTTGTTTAGATGTAGGCCCTTGTTTAAATGCCAGAGTGAATGGTATAGCCAATTTATACTGTTTATACAGGTTCCAGACCAATCAGACAGAAGAGTATACCTCAACATTTTTTCTGTACAACATTGCCATAGGTTGGCCTCAGGAGTGGATGCTTTCCTCTGTTCTCACCCTTGTGAGATTAAGGATTTTTGTGCATGTTGGAGTGCCTACAACCTTGATGTCTTTCCTCTTTAGGTAGACTGAGTGGTTTTCATAGGCCTCCAAGAATGCAGGGGGTACCCTTAGGTCCGTATCCTTAAGAGGTGGGGAAAGCAATGGGAAAGAGCTGCATGACTTGTTGCCCCAGGCCACCTTCTGCTGATGTGAGGGTAACATACATCACATTGTGCTGAGGTCTTTATTCCATTCCAACAAGAAGGGAACCACTTTTGCTACTGGTATGCCTGATACATAAGCATAACAGTTGCTTTTATTCAGGTTTGCTGCAGTGTATTTAATCCATTTCACCCAGGCATTTGCATCCTCCTCCGACTTTCAGGGCCTAGATTTTTATCACCACTATTTAATTTCCTTTGTTCTATTGTTTCCTTATTTCAATATTAACTAAGCATCAAATTGCACAGTTTGGGCCTCTGTCATCTTTGTGGGGTTGATTCATGATTTAACTGGATACTCGGCTTCTCTTCAGCACACATTATTTTCTTTTAACTGTTCTATGTTGGGGAGGAAGGGGGGGGGCTTGGACGACATGTAGAGGAGGATCCAGGAGACATTCTCAGCAACTTTGATGTTTTTATTTTGCATAGGATCTGGTCTATATGCTCCTGAACCTGCTCCTGTCATTTCTCCATAAAGGCAACACTAAATTACCTGCTTTATTTTCACACTGCTGGAGATGATCTCACAGCAGTATATTTACAGGTTCTTTGCTCATTGTAAGTGAGCTTCTTCCTGCAATGCAGTCTTTCTTTACCTCTGAAGATACTGTCATCACCCCAACCCATGCTGCAGCTGCTCACCTTATTCCAGAAATAGTGACAGGTTTAGGCAGGGATTGTTTTGTAGAAAAATAGGTGGTGGAGCTCATCCAGGGATTGTTATGCAGCTGCAATACTATTCAATGGACCAGGAGGTGGAACTCTCAGAAAGAGAAGGTGGAATTCTCAGAAAGGTTCACGAGCTGTGCTCCTGTGAGCTCCCACTGAATCTGAGGCCTGGGTTTAGAGAATAACTATAAGACAGGCTCCTTCCACCTGCCTTGGGATTTTCACATTACCTTTACTGTGCAGGAAGATATTATGCTGAAGCATTTCCTGTGCCACAGTGTGAGGGGTACGGGTGGGGGATTCAAAATAATTGGAAGAGGAACCAGTATGTATAGACATGCCTCCTGCTGCTCTGGTTCTCTAGTTACATTCCCCTCTGGAATCATTTTGTATCACACTTTCCCTCAGAAGGGGTGCAGTCAGGGATTCCCTGTGAGGACAGGGGCTGCGTGAGTGTAGGCATGCACCTAGGACAATTTAGGGAATGTAATCCTGCCTTATCTATTAATTTTCTTTCAGGAGAGATTACTGGGCTGGATGTTTCCTGAGCCAAAAACAATTCTGGTGGATGAAAATCTGATATCTGCCTGAACACCCAGAACCTTTCAGGCTTTCCCAGTCTGTGTTGAAAATAAAAATGAGTTTTCCAAAATCATTTAGGGAAATTGAGTCGGGTTTTGTATTCTACCTTGCCCCAGCCTCCTTCATCATAATGCCAAATTCTATATTTAAGCCAAGCGCAGAGATTTCCTGATTCAGTAATTATTGGACCATAAGTATGTTGGAGGGGGTCTTCAAATTGACAACCAAACATAGCCCAAAGCCAAGTTGGAGACCACCCTGTATTATCCTCTTGCCCAAAGTCTTGGGGGATAAAAGCAAACATGTGACTCAATATTCCCCTTCTATTTCCCTGTTTTCGTTATCTCCTGAGGCCTCTTCAATTATTGCCAGTTCGTCCTCTGTAAACAAATAGGCCTCTTGCACTACCTTTATGTCTCCTAATTCTCAAGGATGTAATCCCTGGATTAGAGTTTTCTCCCAGCAAAGAGATAGCTTTTCTTCTGTTTCTACTCAAGGACAGATCACTGCCTCGAATCTCTCTTTCTGTGTCCAGTGTCCCCAATCGTGTTTACAAAAGTCATTCATAAATTATTACCACGCCATCTAAAAATTGTCAACTTTTAAACTCGGCCAGATGTTAATGACTGGCCCACTGGTAACTTATAGTCAGCTTTTACCCTGATGTAATACCTCCAATTTCTTTCTCTGACATTATTATTGTTATTATTACAATCCCTCCGGGGGGCTAACTTTACTGAATACTTCTTTAGCACAGTGCTCTGAATCTTTTATGGGTCGACCTCAAAACACAATTTTCTCCCAAATTTTTTTTTAAAATAAACAATCATTTTACTCCAATGGAGTCATGAGTCCTAACTGACTCCTTCCCATGGTACCAGACAGACAACACAACTGAACACAGAGGGTAAAGGGTGGTGAGATACCAGTAAAGAATCTGATGCCTCAGGACACAAAAGAGGGTACCCTTTTTCCAAATGCTTCCTCCTTTTCCTGACCCAATACAGTCTCCTGACTCAGGAGTCCACACTTGTTTGGCAATCGGATTGTCTCTCATTCACATACACACACAGAGAGTGCACGGTTCCCAAACCCAGTCCTTATCATCGACGGTCAAGCAGGATCCCTCTGATCCGCTCACACAGTCCACAGTTCCCAAATCCAGACCTTATCACCGATGGTCAAGCAGGATTCCTCTGATCCGCTCTAAAGGTCGGGATATAGGGGGTGATCAGGCCCTTCTTCACTCCAAATGGGAGTGGCCAGAAACCCAGTTACCGTTACTCACCTCTAGAGGATTTTTCCCAAGAGTCTGGTTCAGCTTCCTGCCAGAGTTGTTGGGCGATCAGGGCGGTGGCACGTGTCACGGGGAACTCAAGGAGCAAGACTCGGTCCAAAGTGACCATGGTGCCAGTTGAGGTACAAGAGCTTCATGGCACGAGGCCGGCAGACCCGAGGGCCATGGGGTTCCAATTACCCTCCTGCTTGGGATTTTTCCCTAAGGATTTCCCCCTCCTTCCTGGCCAATGCACCAAAAATGTAGCAGGAAAAACCAGTCAGGAACCATGAAGGAAGCTGGAGCAGACTTTACTGATGCATCAGAGCTCAACGGTCTCATAACCCAAAAATTGAGCTGCCTGTACACCCAGCATATACACCCTTCAGCGTGGGTTTACAAAAAGCAGCTTAATGACATGTGGTTTACCACCAATAGTACTTCCTACACAGGTGGCAGAATTCTCAGTAACTAGGTACTTTTCTGACCACAAGCATAACATATTTCTCCACCACCAATATTCCTGCATAGGTGGTTAGTTCTGTGAACTAAGGATGTTTTTTCTCAATATAACATGTCATGGGGACTTTACTGGTTTTCTATCTGCTTTTAGCTTTTGTGTGGGCACAAATCTACAACACTGACCCTTCAATGGCGTATCCTTTGATCTTTTGATTGCATAATATTTTCCACCTGCCACAGGCACAAGTGGGGAAAGTCTGTGTGGGGAAAGAGCTTTCACAGACAGATTAACTTGATCCAACCTCACATGTGGTCCAATTTTTTCAAATGTGTTTGTCACATACATATTTTTCCATTTTGGGGCTTACACTTAAAATATTTTTACATCTAAAGGCATAAACGTGCAATTTCCTTCTCTCTTTTTTACCTCTTGATGGTTGAATGTCAAGTATGTCATCTTAAAACTTCACTTTAACATTTGCCTTCTGCAAATGCCTAATAGATGAATGCTGTGGCAGTGTTGCTTTGCTTTGAAAATTTCAACTAAGCAAAGCAGTCAAGCCTATTGTATACCCTTGGGCCCCCATGAAATACAGGATGTAGCTAGCTCTTGAGGAAAGTTATGTCTCTATTTAGCATGAAGAATGATAAAAGATGAGTCCTGTCCTCTGAAGAACCAGAGCTAAAGGCTGCAATATTGAAAGGCCCCAGGGACCGCCAAGCGGCTGCTTTGTACAGTAGGATGGCTGAAAGTAATCATTTTGCTTCTGGGGACTTCGTGTCTCAAAGGTAGATTATGAAGTGCCTGATGAGGAAGTTATGGTTCAGAGAAAGGTTACAAAAATAACAGCAACTGTCCTAAACCTATCTTCAAGATTTACAAGAAAGTCTGCTGCAATGTGTGGGTTTTGACCTGCAGAAACTGTAAATTTTCTTCACCTTGAGCCATGAAAGAAAGAGCTTGGATCATTAAATCAATTTTGTTCTCATTTGGGGGATTTTAAGTTTAAAATTTTAGATTGTGTGGCCTACATTTACTTTCTTTTGCAGATTGGGAGGGTGAGGCGAGGAATGAGGCAGTCTGGTGGCCTTGCAAAGGAGCGGGAACTGCTGTAGCCTGAGCTGCTGGCTAGCTATGCCAGCTGAGGAGGCTCTGAGATATGGTGCTTGGTTGCCCCTGTAACTATTTAAACCCTTCACTGCAGCTGACTCACCCTCAGTTCTTTGTCGCAGGCTTAGGGGTTGGTGTGCATGAGGAGCTTTCTCAGTGGATGACCATGTACTCAAGTCTGCAAATAGGCTGTGCTGGAGATTTTCTTTTGGGGGGCTTTGGGTGGTGTTTATTCTGGTGAAGATGTTCAGCTGTTTGGTGACCATGTTCTCATGAAGTGAAGCTGGTAGCTCTCACCTGCACCCCAACCATCTGGACTTCAGCTGGTCTGCACTTAATATCATCTGTGCATCTGGAGTCCTTGCTAACAGCAGCTTCTTCCCTGGCAGGACTGCAGGATTGGGTGCAAGGAGGGTGGAGCACCAGCCCTCAGAGTTGCAGCTCTTCAGCAGCCAGTTGCCAGGTGGTTTGTTTTCCTGCTGGGATGGGCAGTAACCCTTTGGGTTCTTAATCAGGGTAGGCATCTAGCTTTGCTGGAAAGAGCTCTGCTTGTATTGTTAGCCACCCCAGCTTTTACGAGCAGAATGCAAAATGGGTCAGCTGCCCTGAACAGTTTTAAACTCCTTCCTCCTCAATTTTGGTTCTTGGCAGGGGTCATTTTGTAGAAAAAGGTGCCAAAGCTCATTAGCACAACTCATTTGTATATGCCACACACCCCTGACATCACTGGAAGGTGTGTTATTTATATCAGCTCAGCATCCACAGTTAAATGCTTCTTGAATTATAATTGTCATAATAAAACCTTACTCCCATCATACTTTTTAAATTACTTTCTCCTTTGTGGTCACATTGGCATGATGAAGATTTCCATCTGTCTGCTTTATATGTTTTGGTTATTTTCCCATTTTTTTGTGGGGAACAATATTAGAAAGCTTGTCAAAACTTCAGCAAAGTTCTCACAGGGTGTTTGAACAATGGTGCCCAGAAGCTTTTGGGGGGGTGGGGTAAGAAAGAACGAGCACAATACAATTTAGAGGTTCCAGAGCTCTGCTCCTGTGAGCTCCTGCACAAAATGAGGAAAAAAACCCAAAGACCTGAGGGGTTATTTTACCACATTTTGTACCAGCCTGTTCTGGCTTACTTTTACCCCTGGCCTTGCAACATATAATTTTAATTTATTTTATTTTATGAGATTAAGAAGAAGAAAAGAGATTGAATTTATACCCTCTCTTCACACGTAGTCTCAGAGCAATCTCCTTTCCCTTCCTGGTGAAGATGTTCAGCTGTTTGGTGGTCCCCACAAGAGAAACCCTGTTAAGTAGTTGGCGCTGAGAGAGCTCTTTCCTGAACTGCTCTTGAGGCAACAGCTCTAAGAGAACTGTGACTGATCCAAGGTCACCCAGCAGTTGCATGTGGAGCAGTGGGGAATCAAACCCCATTCTCCAGATGAGAGTCCCCTGCTATTAATCACTACACCGAACTGGCTCTCAGTTGTCCAGCTGGGGCTGTTCTTCTTGGATTAGTTAACTAGAATAGCTGAATACCTCAGAGTTGGATTCTAGAGTGAATTTTAAGGCAATGCGGTGGTACCTAAAGAGATAGCCTTGATGGTTGACTATTCTTCCATGTGTGACTATTCCTCAACAGCAACTGCAGCTCAGCCTAGATAATTTGTTTCAGAACCATTGCTATAGCCTTACAAGCTCCTTCTCTGCTTTCTCTTTGACTTTGTTCATCAGATACTTTGGATTGGCTTGATCTTTCTCCTGCCCTGAAATGGTGTTTCTCTTTTAGTTTTAACATTATTGCCTTCTTCCTTTGGTCTGGTTTCCTCAGTACAATCATTGAGCTGTTGGTTGTCTTTTTAAAAATAATAATAAAGACAGAGGGTGTGTGGGTGACTGTGGGAGGAACCTTGTTTCCTGTAGGATGTGGGGAAGGTGTGGAAAGAAACATGCAAGTCAGAAATTAATAAGAAAGTCAACAAAATAATCAGTGACCTATCTTCTAGGATTCATAATTTTTTTTTCATTTTAGATAAGAATAAAAGAGTGCGTGGGCAGGCATTGCACCATGCACAACATTATATATTACTAAGATGAGTGTTTATTACTAAGATGGTGCAGAGAAACAGCAAGAGCAAAATCTGAACACCAGTGGTGAGTAGGAAGTGGTCAGTATGCTGGCCAAGGACTTGGGGGAGGGCTGGCACCAAATCCACTCTGCTCACAGAGTGACTCTGGCCATTTGCTATCTTTCATCTAGCCTCCCTCAAAGGGTTATTGTGACAGTGAGCTGCACAGTTCAGGAGCATGATAATATCCTCCTCCTCTTCCTCACAATTTATTAGACTTGATTAATCACCCCATCCCTGGCTTACGCTGGGCTCAAGGTGATATACAACATTTATCATAAAACCTACCACATACACATTAAAAACCAACACAACAATTTAAGTTAAAAAATTCAAAGACCCAGATGATGCTCTATGAGTTTTGTCTACATTCTGGAATACCAGAGCATCATACTGGGGGAGAGGAGAACAAAGCATCTGGGGGGGAATGGGAAAAGGGAGGAGCCAGCCGAATAACAAACCACTGCTGTCTTCAGCCAAAAGCCTTACAGGCCCTGAGGAATTGCATAAGGGCCCTGATGTCATCTGGCAGAGAGTTCCACCAGGTCAGGTTCAAGACCAAGAAGACCCTGGCCCTGGTTGAGAACAGCCAGAACTCCCTAGGGCTAGGGATTACCAGAGGGTTGTTACCAGTGAAATTAGGGTTGCCAAATCCAATTCAAGAAATATCTGGATACTTTGGGGGTCAAGCCAGGAGACATTAGGGGTGGAGCCAAGATCAAGGCTGTGACAAGCATAATTGAACTCCAAAGGGAGTTCTGGCCATCACATTTAAAGGGATGGCACACCTTTTCGATTCCTTCCTTCCATAGGAAATAATGAAGGATATGGGCACCTTCTTTTGGGGCTCATAGAATCGGACCCCCTGGTCCAATCTTTTTGAAACTTGGGGGGTATTTTGGGGAGAGGCACTATATGCTATACTGAAAATTTGGTGCCTCTACCTCAAAACACAGCCCCCCCCCAGAGCCCCAGATACCCGCAGATCAATTCTCCATTATTTTCTATGGGAATAAATCTCCATAGGGAATAATAGAGTTCCCAGCAAACATTTCCCTCCCCTCCCCCCGCTCTCTGATGACCCTGAAGCGGGGGGAGGGCCTCCAAACTGGGGGATCCCCTGCCCCCACCTGGGGATTAGCAACCCGAAGTGAAATATATAATGCTCTTCCAAGGATAATGGAGACTTTCCTATACGTTGATTCCAGACCACTCAGGCATTAGAGGTCAAATTTGTTCATGTTAATCTGAATGGGTATCCTGACCTGGATAGCCCAGGCTGGCACATCAGATCTTGAAATCTAAGCAGAGTCCGCCTTGGTTAGTACTATGATGGGTGACCACCAAGGAAGTCCAGGGTTGCTACACAGAGGCAGGCAATGGCAAACCACCCGTTGCTCTTGCCTTGAAAACCCTATGGGGTTGCCATAAATCAGCTGTGACTTTATGGCCCTTTTCACCACCCAATCTGCACCAGCATGGAAAAATCTATGTGTTGCCCTATTCATATGATAAGAATATTGCCCTCCTGAAATGTACATCTAGCTGATTTCCACTCTGCATCAACAGAACACCAATGTAATGTCTGCAGATGGCTTCAGAAATCTTCATGTGCTACCTCCTTCATATGCAGCTCCACATCGTTAATTTCAGAGTGATGACTCTCTTGTAACCTTTTATGTTGCTTCATCATTGAAGTAATTAGATTCTTGGAACTCCTACCTTGCATGCTATATATATGTCTTCCCCAAGTGTGTGGCTGTTTAAGAAATGAAAATAGAACTGGGCAGTCCTGCTTTTATTGTCTAAGGAGTCCTTCTGTGACCACTCAGTAGCAACAGCAGATCTTTATGAATTTGTAAAAAGGCAATTCTGACACCACCAGATCTGAGGCAGCTTCTCCAGCTCCACCAATGTAACCCAACATATTGACACATCAAGGGTCAAAGTACTCATTATACAGGTAAATTGTGATTTTTTAACTTAAAAGTTTTGTGGGTGTGAGATTATTTGGATGGAGGCCATGCCTCGTCCATCTGCCCCAATAATGTCACCTCCTCTCTTCCTATGAAGTCATCAGCCATCTTTTATATGGGTTCATGTCTGCTCCCATCTCTGCCACCAACATCAGCTGTGGGGAGACAGTTTCCTTGCCTCCACAATGCTGACCATTTTCCAATGAATTTATCAGACTGCAAATAACAGGGAGGATGACTAATAAAAGAGTTAGTGAGAGAATGGCAAACAAAACAAAAATAGTCTTTACCCACAGACCAAAGACAATCATTGTTATGTGATTTTATAGGTTGTGAGCCGCTCTGAGCCTGCCTTGGCGGGGAGGGCGGGATATAAATCAAATTATTATTATTATTAGTAGTAGTAGTATTAATAATAATAATAATAATAATAATAATAATAATAATAATAATAATAATAATAATAATAATAATAATAATAATAATAATAATAATAATAATAATAATAATAATAATAATAATAGGAGATAACTCCAGAGATAATTCCAGAGTTTCAGTGCCATGAAGTAGGAGGCCATTTCTCTCCTAGCCATAGCCTCAGTTGATAGGAACAGTTGGGTGCCTCTGAAGATGACCAGCATGTTCAGGTACATTTATATGGGAACAGGTAGTCCTTAAGATATGTTGGTCCAAAGCCATATAGAGTTTTAAAGGCTTTAATAAAGGTTTAATAAGGCTTAGCTTCGACTTCCTGTTTGGCTGGAAGACAGTCTGCAGCTCCCTAACAGAGGGGGATTTTATTGTCACTGTTCAGGGTATTAAAGACCCCTGATAAGGTCTATGCTCATTAACCCTAGGCAAGGGTTAACCCAAGACGACTTATCTTCCTTTAATGCTGTTGATATCGAACTGGAGCAGTCAGGGAGCTGACTCCTTCATTTCTTGATGTCCGGCAATGGAATGTCAACCATCGTCTGCAGTGACTCTAAAGTGACTTCGGTCACTTAAGGCTGTCGGAATCCAAGCACGCTAGAAGGACTGATTTTAATTGCAAGAAAATAGCAGCCGGGGGAGTTGAGAACATCTAAAAGGTAGACTCATCATTCTTATCTTCACTCTGAGAGACTTTGAATATAGTTTAAACACTGAGTGGATTAATAACAGACGAAGGCAAAGCATAATTGAATGGAAAAAAAACTTTTACCTTGTTAAGCTGAGCTCTGTGGCTTTGGATGTGAACAACAGCAAAAAAAAAAAAAAACCTTTCAAGATAAGAGTGAAAGTTGGCAATGGGAGGCTGGTGACGCAGAAGAAAGAAAAGAGAGTTGCCGTGTATATATGCCCATAAACTGCAGAACCTAGAATGAACTGAGCTGAGTGGGGGCACAGCAGGAAAAGAATTCAGCTTGGGAAAACTGAACGCCGTAAAAACAATTGCCTTCAAAGATATTTTGGAGAAAGGACATATTGTTGTGAATTTTTGTGGTTGCGGTTTCTTCATGCAGCTCAAAAAACTGCGAGATTAGACACGAGATCAGTCTAAGCTGTGACAGGAAGTGAAACTAAAAGGGGCTGGACAATAAATCAGAGCCTATAAGGACAACAAGAGCTGTGACATCCGACCTTTGAACTAGGAAGGAATTGAGTCCAAGACTCAGATCAAGAAAGACGAAGAGAGACCTCTCTAGGCTGGAACTGTACCATAGAGAAATAACGATTGCCATTTTAAAAGGGAGAAAAACTGTCAAAATTGTTAAAATTCAATATCTTTGCTCAGGAAGAAGGGAGAAAAACGAAACTAGTCTCATCTGAAAGAACTGGCTCTAAGCTATTGGATTGGATGCTAAATTTTATGTGGGGATTTTTTTAAGGTTTGGTGATTTTTTATATGTCAGTAGAAAGAACAACACGTGCAAGAGCCCAATCATTTGACAAGATGCAGGCTCAATTTGACGCTCTGGAGGCAAAAATGTTAAAAGCTATGGACAAATTGCATTTGGCAATAAAAAAAGATATTAAAAAAGAAGTTGGAGACCTTAAGAAGGAGATAGAGAATTTTAAGGAAGAGACTCAAAATAAAGTGAAAGAGGTAGAGATGAAAGTAGATACACAGGCCTCTGCCTTGCTAAAAATTCAAGAAAAGGTCATAATACACGACTGTAAGTTGCTGGAGTCACAAGTGCGTCTAAGAGGGGTACCTGAAAAAGAAGACACAGACTTAAAAGGCTATATGGTGGATATCATCACTGAGTACATAGAAGAAGACCCTGACAGATCTAAGAGTATGTTGGAGGGTGCCTACAGAGTCAACTCAGTTTATGCGAAAAATAAAGGTCTGCCAAGAGACATCGTCATAAGATTAAGATCAAAAGAAGTGGCAGAGAAAATTTTGAGGAAAGGGTACCAAAAAGCCTGGGCAATAGAAGGGAGCAGAGTTAAAATAATGAAAGAGCTACCAAGAGAAGTGATCAGCGATAGGAAAAAGTACAAGAAGCTAACCGATCAGTTGCGTGCAGAGGGCACAAGATATAGATGGATAATACCAGAGGGTCTTGGATTTGAACAAAATGGCAAAAGGATTACAATAAGAAGCGAACAAGAGATGCATAGCTTTTTTGAAGAAAATAAAGAACCAACATCATAATGGAGTACAAATTACTATCTTGGAATATAAATGGACTAAATTCACCACAGAAAAGAAGGAGAACATTTCATTGGATTAAAAAGCAAAAATGTAATATAATTTGTTTACAGGAAGTTCATATACAACGCAAGGACAGTAAATTTTTGTGGAATAGAAATTTGGGGTTGGAATTTTTTTCACTAGCAGAGCAAAAGAAAAGAGGGGTGGTTTTTTACATTAAAGAACAACTTGACCCAAAATTAATCTTTAAAGACAAAGAAGGAAGATACATTGCTGTTGAGGTGACGATAGAGGCGAAAAAAACGTTACTACTAGGACTCTATGCACCCAATGGAGCGAAAGACAAATTCTTTAAAGACATAAATAGACAAATGGACGAAGAGACTTATGACCAGGTATTGATGATGGGTGATTTTAATGGGACAATACAAAATAACCTTGACAGATCAAGTCCAAAGAAGAATGATAAAGAAGGGAAGCTGCCCAATTCTTTCTTTGAGTTGATTAAACAGGAAAATCTAGAAGACATTTGGAGAAAGTTCAACCCTGAGGTAAGAGACTATATATTTTTCTCAGCAAGGCATAATTCTTTTTCCAGAATTGACATGTTGTGGGGTTCCCAAGGCTTGGGCCTCATAACAAAAAAAATTGAGATTCTTCCAAAGGTTTGGGCGGACCATAATCCAATATGCTGGTCAACAAAATTGCAAAGAAAATCAAGAAGATGGAGAATTAATGAGGATTTACTACAAAATAAAGACACTGTATCATTCTTAGAAAAGGAGACTGCAGCATTCTTCCAAATAAATGAAACGGATGATATGGAATATCCAACAGTATGGGACACTTATAAAGCAGTAATGAGGGGTATATTAATTACATTGAATAATAAAGACAAAAGAGCAAGAGAAGAAAGGCTGTCAGCACTGCAAAATGAAATAGATAAAAAAGAAAAGGACTTAAAAAAAAGACCAGGGAAGAAAAAATTAATAAAAGAAATTACGATATTACAATCCCAAGTTAAACATTTGCTGAATAAAGAATTAGAATGGAATTTAAAAAATTTGAAACAGAAATCGTTTGAAAGTGCAAACAAACCTGGTAAATACCTGGCCTGGCAATTAAAAAAAAGGAAAGAAAATAAGACTATAAATAAAATCATGGCAAATGGGAAAACAGTAGTGGATCAAGAAGGAATTAAAAGAGAATTCTTTAAATACTATGCAAATTTATTCAAGGGTGTGAATGTAAGTAAAGAAAAAGTGGAAGAGTATCTACGAAACATTCAGGTGGCACCTTTGACGGAACATATGAAAAAGATATTAAATGACCCAATAGAGAAAATTGAAATAGAAGCAGCAATAAAAGCAATGCAAGAGGGTAAAGCTCCAGGGCCAGATGGATTCACGTCAAAATTTTACAAATCTCTCAAGGATGAATTAACACCCAAACTGTTGAAGTTGTTAAACACGATAAGAGAAGAAGGGAAAATCCCAAAGACCTGGAGGGAAGCTGTAATCTCTCTGATTCCTAAGGAAGATAAAGATAGCACAAACGTAAAAAATTATAGACCAATCTCATTGTTGAATAATGACTATAAGATCTATACAAGAATTTTAGCAGAGCGACTGAAACAATACCTGACCAACTTTATAAACAAAGACCAAGCGGGATTTCTTCCTAAAAGACAAATAAGGGACAATGTAAGAGCTGTGATTAATGTTGTGGAATACTATGAAAAGCATCCGGAAAAAGAAGTGGCCTTATTTTTTGTTGACGCAGAGAAAGCCTTCGACAACTTAAATTGGGACTTTATGTTTGCGGTAATGGAAAAAATTAATTTAGGGGAACAATTTATAAAAATGACAAGAGCAATATATACAGATCAGCATGCAAAATTGTGTATAAATGCAGACCTTACCAAAGAATTGAAAGTGAGTAAAGGAACAAGGCAAGGATGCCCGCTATCACCATTGTTGTTTATAATGACTCTTGAAATTTTGTTACAACAAATTCAAAAAGATGAAAAAATAGAAGGTCTAAAAATTAGAAGATTCTCTTATAAATATAAAGCTTTTGCAGATGATATAGTGTTCATAATGGAGAATCCGGTTCAAGTGTCACCACTGCTGTTAGCTAAGATAAAAGAATACGGAGAACTAGCAGGATTATACATAAATAAGGAGAAATCGAAATTCCTCTGTAAAAACATGCAACCAAATAAAACAAACGAACTACAAAAGGTGACAGGTTGTGAAGTCACAACCAAAGTTAGGTACCTTGGAATAGAGATAACAATGAAGAACATTGATTTATACAAAAACAATTATGAAAAACTGTGGTGTAAGATGGACAAAGATTTGATGAAATGGAATAAACTCAACTTGTCCTTACTGGGCAGGATAGCTGCAATCAAAATGAATATTTTGCCAAGGATAATGTATTTGTTCCAAACCATCCCGATTGTAAAAGAAGCAAAACAATTCAACAAATGGCAAAGGAAAATCTCTGATTTCATTTGGGCCGGAAAGAAACCAAGGATAAAGATGAAGATCTTAACGGATGCCAAAGAGAGAGGAGGTTTTCAACTTCCCGATCTAAGACTATACCACGATGCAGTTTGTTTGACATGGATAAAAGATTGGATAATGCTGTTAGATAAAAAACCTTTGTGGTTAGAAGCTCACGGAAATAGATTCGGCTGGCATGCATACATGTACTATGGGAAGAATAAAATGGATGGTTTTTTCTCTCACCACTATGTCAGAAATACATTACTAAATACTTGGATAAAATACAAGAAATACGGGGACGAGAGAAAACCATTATGGATAGTGCCAGCAGAAGTAATAAAAATAACAGCTGATTCTGAAGAAAAAAGAGAAATGTCATATAACCAACTGCTTAAGATTCAAGGAGACAAAATTGAATTAAAAACCTCAGAAGAGCTAAATAACAATTATGATTGGTTTCAAATGCAACAAATTAAAAGTTTGATGGAAAATGACATAAAATCAGAGGGGATTAGACGAGAACAAACAGAATTGGAAAGAGTCCTGTTAGGTGACAATGAAAAATTGATATCAAAAGTATATAAGTTATTATTGAAATGGTCTACAGAAGAAGAAGTAGTAAAGTCTCAAATGGTCAAATGGGCAATTAATGTGAATAGAGAAATACAAATGGAAACATGGGAGCACCTCTGGAAGAACTCAATGAAGATATCAACTTGTCAAAGCATTAAGGAGAACTGTTTTAAAATGATGTATAGGTGGTATATGACTCCGAAAAAATTGGCTAAGATAAGTAAGAAAATGTCGGATAGATGTTGGAAATGTAAAAAACATGAAGGTTCTTTCTTCCATATGTGGTGGACATGTGAAAGAGCGAAAGAATTCTGGAAGATGATACAACAAGAAATCACCAAAATTTTGGGCTATGATTTTAAGAAAATTGCAGAGACGTTTTTACTTGGATTACAATTAGAAAAATACCCAAAAGAAGACAGGACTTTAATTTGGTACCTGTTATCAGCTGCTAGGACTTTGTACGCGCAGCTTTGGAAGCAAGAAAAAATACCAGAGAAATGGGAATGGACCATGAAAGTTTTATCGTGGTGTGAAATGGACAAATTAACCAGAACACTAAGAGACTATGATTTAGAGATATTCAAAAGGGAGTGGAGAAAATTTAAAGGATATATGGAGAAAACTTGGAAAGTAAAGAAATATTGGACATTTTTTTAGTTGTAAGAATATATATACGGAACTTTGAGCAATCAGAAGTGCCTTTAGTATGGATTTGAACTTATAACCTCGGGGAAGTCAACATTGGAGGGAGGGGGGATGGAAATGTCATATGGGTTAATGTGAAAAAAAAGAAAAAATTAAGAAATAGATAAGCTTTGTAACCATATGCTACCAATAAATTGTTTAAAACGAAAAAAAAAAATAATAATAATAAGGCTTAGCTTCAATAGGGAAAGGGGACTAAGGGGTCATGACAGAGGTATAATAAAAAGGAAGACATATGCAAGCTTTCTATATTATAAAAAGGCAAAGGTAGTCCCCTGTGCAAGCACCAGTTGTTTCCAACTCTGGGGTGATGTTGCTCTCACAATGTTTTCATGGCAGACTTTTTTACAGGGTCGTTTGCCATTGCCTTCCCCAATTATCTACACCTTACCCCCAGCAAGCTGGGTACTCATTTTACCAACCTTGGAAGGATGGAAGGCTGAGTCAACCTCAAGCCGGTTATCTGAACCCAGCCTCCGCCGGGATCATGAGCAGAGCTTAGGACTGCAGTACTTCAGCTTTACCACTGCACCATAGGGCTCTTTCTATATCATAGGCTCACTTTAAGGGGAAAGGAATTGCCTTTTCAGTTTGACCTTTTCCCACTCGTGATGATTTTTTAAAACATTTCTTCATTTTAAACTCTCGGGAAGAACCTGACTCATTCAGACTGCTCTCTGTTAATTGCTGCAGGTCTTTTTAGTATTTGTTTTCTGTTATCTCCTTGTATTCCTGCAGTTTCCTATTTCCTTAATACAACTGCTTCAGTGACTTCAATGGATTTGCTCAGGATTGCACATTAAACTTGGTACATCAACCGAGAAATATGGAATGACTCGTTGCAAATCTCATGGCGGATGAGAAACCCACAGCGTTTCATAGCCCTCATTTATTATCAGGGCCAAAAACTGTTTTGTACATTTTACTGATATGTGCAATTGTTTCCCCTGGGGAAAAAAAGTAACAAGGAAAACAGGCCTGTGCTAAGGGACATTTTAGAGAACAAAGCTGTGATTTCCTTAAGTCTCTGCACATCCACAGGGAAGAGCAATTTTGCGGAAATGTAGCAATGGCGGGATAATGGATTTCTGTGACAGAATGATGAGTGAAAGAAAGAAGTAATTACTATTAATGCACTTCAATTATGGCTCGACTTTCTTTCATTCTTCCTCTTTTTTTAAAGCTATATGTTCATGGTTAAATTTCTATTTAAAACAAAACAGTTGCCACACAACCATGGCTAAAAACAGAAATCCCTCCCAGCTACTGGCAAATTAGCAGTAATGTCCTTATTATACAAAGAGTGGGATGATTGGTTTCTTCCAGGCAAAGAAGTGCTTGTTTGTTTCAAGGAAGTGCTTGTTTGTTTCAAGCACGACTATTTCCTCCCTGAAAATTCACAGTTGAACTTTGCTTTCAGCTAAGCATGATAATACTTTCTTCTGGTTCCTATTTAATGTTCAAAGCCCTCACAGGATTTCTGTCATGGATCAGTGGCACCTTCCAGCAGGGAGGGAGGTCAATGGACAGCCTTGGTACACAGGAAGACATGTCCTATTAGAAAAGGGAAATGTTTTCAAATCCTTCAGATCTTGAACAACTAAAAATAAACTAATGAGCCTTAAATTAACTCCTTTGCTTCATCGTGACATTTTTTTAAGCTGAGAGAAAAGTATTTATTATCTGGGAAGGACACACGGGAAATGAAGCTTATGTGTTGTGTTCAGATGGCTGGACTTCCCCGTGAGCTAATGTGTTTGTTGTGTGTGAGCTGAGGTAATTGTTTCTCAAGCATGATAGCATTGCACTGCATGAAATGTTTTAGGGTGGACATCCAAGGTACTGAAGTCACCTTCTCCGAATTCTACCAGTTCTCAGGGGGTTTTTTTTCCTCTGGAAAAAATGGTGCTGAGACTCTCAAGACGGAAATGAAGAAGAAGCACACAGGTGCCCCTCATGAACTTTTAAACACTTTTTGAGACTTTTGTTTCGACAGTGATATATATAGATATATAATTTGTTCCTATTTTTATTCTGTCCTCCCCACAAGTGGGCTCAGGGTGGATCACAACAGGAACATTACAACATTCAATTAATAATAGATAAAATCATTAAAAACAGGTAGCAGCACATCACATAAAGACCTCTTTGGGCCACATAGGTAGAATCAGGTGGATGCCTCAGCAAGATGGGAACTACAGCAGGAAGGCCAACTGAGGTAAATGCCTGCTGCCTCACCTGAAGTTCCATTTTACAAGCCCTGTGGAATGGTAGAAGATTCCACAAAGCCCTGATCTTCAGTGGGAGCTGATTTCACCAGGGCAGAAAAAGCCCAGGCCCTGGTTGAGGCCAATCAGACATCTTTTGGGCCAGGATAACCAGTAGATATTGGTCCAGTGAGCACAAGGCTCCTCAGGGCACATATGGGGAGAGGCGGTTCCTCAGATATGTCAGTCCCAGGCCACACAAGGCTTTGAAGGTTAATTCCAACACCTTGGTAGCCAATGCAAGTGGTATAACACTGACTGAATGCATTCCCACACAGGTGATGCCCTCAGCAGACATGCTGCCACATTCTGTACTACCTGGAGTTTCTGGATCAGTCTCAAGGGCAAACCTGTATAAAATGAGTTACAGTAATCAAGCCTGGAAGTGACCATTGCATGGGTCACTGTAGCCTAATCCTGGGGGGAGAAGTAGGGGACCAATTGCCTAATCTACCAGAGATGAAAGAAGGCAGACCCGGCAGCTGTGGTGACCTGGACCTTCATAGAAAGTAAGGCATCCAGATCACCCCCAGGCTCTTTCTGGGCAACTGCAAGTGATGCATCATTCAGGATAGGCAGCCTGAGCCCCACCCCAGCCCCCTGACTCAGGTACAGGACCTCCATCTTCACTGGATTTATTTTCAACCAGCTCTGCTGGAACTAACCAGGCACAGCCTCCAAAACCCTGGTCAGGTCCTTGGGGCAGAGTTTGGGCAGCCATCCAACAACAAATAGAACTGAGTGTCATTCACATATTGGTGACATCCTAGCCCAAACCTCTGGACCAACTGGGCAAAGGGGCACATACAGATGTTAAACAACATTGGTGAGAAGATCACCCCCTGAGGCATACCACATTCAAGTTGCCGCTGCAGGGAGATTCTCTCACCAAGCACCATCCTCTGTCCATGACCACAGAGAAAGGAGGAAAACAACTGAAGGGCAGTTCCCCAAATTCCTATGTCAGCGAAGCAGTGGGTCATGAGTTCATAACTGACCACATCAAATGCTGCAGTTAAATCTAACTATAACAGCAGTGCCAACCAACCCCAATCTGGGTGCCTCTGGAGGTCATTTGTAAGGGTGACCAGTGCCGTCTTCATCCCATGACTAGAGCAGAAACCAAACTGGAAGGGATCAAGGATAGATATTTCATCCAAGAAAACTTGGAGTAATTTGGCCACTGCCATCTCAGCTACCTTTCCCAGAAACAGAATATTTGAAACTGGGCAGTAATAGGCCAGGACCATTGGCTCCAGAGTTGGTTTCTTTAAGAGCAAATGAACCACTGCCTCTTTTAATCCTGCTTGGGAAGGTCTCAGATGAAAGGGACAAGTTGATAATATCTCCCAGGGGGACCCGAATTCCATTCCCACAGCCCTTGACCAACCAGGATGGACATGGGTCAAGGGCTGGTTGGCATCACAGCTGCCCGAACCTTGTTGACATCTTCCTGAGAAAGCTTAATGAAACTGCAGGTTACACATATGGTAGTGTATGAGCTGCTGAATAATCAAGTATGCCCTTTTATACAACAAAAACCCAGATTATTATGAGTTATACATACAAGGACACCAATATGAATATACAAAACTGCTTACGCTGAATCAATGGGTAAGTAGGCAGGATGATGAACTATTCTTCCCTCACCTTGGGCTTCATCTTTTGCTGCTTGCTGTCAACCCACCCAACTACCCTTGATATTCTGGGACTAGCCACTCACTGTTTGAGGCCAAGCAAGACTTTTGGGGGCCTTCTCCCTGATTGCCATTTGGGCAGGGCCCTTTTTCACCTGCTTCATGATGTTCAGGCTTATGGTAGCAAATGGTTCAGAATTAAATAAATATTTCAGTTTAGAATTGAGTAGTCCTGATCTTTTACTGTCGAGGCCATAATTAATTTAGTGGGGATAGGGTGGGTTGCCATTGAGATCAGGATAAGTGGTGAGCACCCTGATCCATCAGGTGTGGGAGAGGGTATGTCCTGAAAAGGCCATTACTTGCTGAATGGTTGAACAGGGCATGGGAAAGAGTGCCTTTGGTGCCGAGCAACATCTCCCCAAACCTGGTAGTGGCTTAGCAGTGCATCAGAAAAGGGTGCTGGGCCCAGGCACCTCTCAGCACTCTTATGTGCAGCCTGGTGAGGATAAACAAGACCAGTGGTAGCCGCAGGCTGAGTCTGGAGGTCAGGTGGATTTGCTAGAACAAAGGCAGCCATGGACAGGCTGCCCAGTGCAACCCACCCTCAATTAAATATTAGCATAATTAATTAATGACACCGACACTGTTGTTTCAAGTCTTTGTTTGGGTACTGGGGCAATAATAGCACAGTGAGAAGGGTTAAGTTCACCCTTCCCTACTGTCACGTGAATCCAGCCTGAACAATAACTTGGATCAAATAATGATTTAAAAAAAAAAAACAGCAGCAAGTAGTTCAATCAAGTCACTTAAATGATTAAAAAAATAAATTAGTAGCAAGTAGCGCATTCAAGTCACTTAAATAAAAGTGAGCATCCTTTGCTTTAAAGGTTCTGCACGTAGAGACTTACATAATATCCTGAACCTGTCAAAGCTTGCTACAATTTTGTCTGTTACAAAAAAGGTGGGGAGGGAAGCTTTGCATGAGGTATGCAGAGATGAGACCGGAATACTGAAATTGCCAGATCAAAGTGCTGAGCTATGGACATTATAGAGTGGGTGGGAGAATTCCCTTTGTACCACACAAAGTTTCCCCCTTTCTCTTGTCCTTTTATTCAGGAAGTTGCTACATTTCCTCTACCTGGTTTCTGAAGGAAGTGGTCTATAGTTCATATTAAATTCAGACATAACCTCTGTCCCTACCTGCCAGTTTATTTGTTTGAATTGACTATTTAGTTTTTCTGGCTCATTTCCTTTGTTTCATTAACCAGTAAGCACATATGTCAATCTCTGCATATTCTGCATGAGTCAAAATGGCAGATGCCAAGGCTTCAATTTTAAATAAGAGAAGCTGAAGCATATCTGGCAGCCACATCCTCTGAATTGGAAATCCTGTTCTGTTCCTTCAGAAATGTGGGGTAAATCTGTTGTTATTCACATGCACTGATGGGATAAAGGCACTCTGCACATACTCAAAGATGCATATGTGTGTTTGTGTTAAGTGCAAGGAAGTTGTTTCTGTATTATGGCAGCCCTATTAATTAGTTGGCTCAGGTCATGCAAACTGAAGGCCATGGTTTCCTTTACTGAGTCAATTCATCTCATATTGGGTCCTGCTGCTTTAATCTTTTCCTAGTATCATTGTCTTTTCAAGTTAATGTTGTCTTCTCACATTGTGACCAAAGTACAATAGCCTCAGTTTACTCCAGGGGTGTCAAATATGTGGCCTGAGGGTTGGATCAGGCCCCTGAAGTGTTCCTATCAGGCCTGTGAGCAACTCATTGTTATCTACTTTCTTCTGTCTCTCTTACTTCCTTCTGCATCACAACTTGCTTGCACAGGAGCTACGGAGTAAAGCCTCTATTGTCTCCACTGGCTAACCAGGACATGAAGCAACTTATTTACAAAAGTTCACAATGCCCAGCCATTTCATGTTTTTCCCTGGGTTTTAGACTCAAAGCATTGACCTTGAGATTTCTGTAATGAATATCAATGAATCAGGTTTGCAACGTAAAGACACGTGGCTAAACAACACCTGAATAGCATGCTCAAGAATGCTACAGCACAGACATTGCCTCCAGATTTTGATGCAATAATTCAGAGCAAGAGTGCTAATATTTTAAGCATATTTTATTTTAAAGTGGTTTTTTAAAGTATTTAATTGTGTTTGTCTGTGTCTTCTATAAAGTTTATATCTCTACTACCCAGCGTTACATTTTATGACACACATGACCCGGCCCAGCAAGGTCTCATTTATGTTAGATCCGGTCTTCATAATGAATGAGTTTGACACCCCTGGTTTAGTCATTTTAGCTTCCAGGGAGAGTTCAGGCAAGATTTGATCTGGAACCCACGTATTTTCCTTTTTGGCAGTTCATTGTATCTGTAAAACTCTCCTCCAACACCATATTTCAAATAGGGTTGCCAAGTCCAATTCAAGAAATATCTGGGGACTTTGGGGGTGGAGCCAGGAGACTTTGGGGGTGGAGCCAGGAGACATTGGGGGCGGAGCCAGGAACAAGGGTATGACAAGCATAATTGAACTCCAAGATGGACAATTATGCCACTGATGGACCTCTGCTCCATATTTTTATCCAATCCCCTCTTAAAGCTGGTGATAAGTCCTCAAGTGACATGTGGATCCACCCCCCAATGCAAATCTGCATTCTGCCATGGTCCTGCATCTGGCTGAAATCCCAAAGGCTTTGATGACCAACCCTTTCCTATTGGCAGCTCTTTACTCAAAGGCGGGGAGGGGGAGCCTGCAATTTGCGGACGCTAAACCGGGGAAGCCAAAGCCCAGCGACTGGCGCCCTAGAAAAAGGCTGATGTTTCCTCAGGAGCAGGCATTGCTAAGCGGCAGGCGAGCGGAAAAGGCCGGCGCGTTGAAGGGAGCCAGGCCTGGGAGTGGGAGGGAAGCTGAGGAGAAGCTGCCGGCGATTCCGGCCGGGCGAAAGCAGGCGGGCGCGTGTGAGTGGCAGAAGCGAGGAGGGAGGCGCTAGCGGGAGAGCCGAGCGAAGAGCCCTCGAGCCAATCCGGCCTGTCTGGAGCACCAGCCAGCACGAGAGGGAACGGGGCAGGGAGAAAAGTTGGGCCCTCTTGGCCTCCCTTTGGGCGCCGCCGGGGGTTCCTTCTCCTCTTCCTCAGCCAGGCCTTCTCCCTTCGCTTCCTCCTTCCCCACCTCATCACGCGATCCCCCCTTCCCTGTCGCCGCTCAGCGCCCGCTCTGCCAGGGGTTTCCTGAAGTGGCTCTGCTGCAGCTCCTGGTAGGAAGCGAGGGCACAGGGGGTGGTAATGCGGCTGGAGCCGTCGATGCCTGCGGAGTGGCTGCGGGCGCCAAGCGCGGCCAGCAGCAACGGAGCAGGGGCTTCCCCCTCTGGTCAGCTGACGCGGCGGCGGCGCGGGAAGCAGTTCCCCCCACCCCCCACCCCCGCCTCCAAATGTTGGTGCGGCGCTGGTGTTGCTGCGGCGGCCCGGCGCTGTGAGGGGGAAGCATCGTCCCCCCTCCCGCTTCCGAATATTTGCAGACCGGGGGAGGAGGCTCAAAATCCAGTGTTCTCCCGCCAGGGCAGGAGATTTGGGACGCCTAATTTCAAAGGAATTCACTTTCTTCTTGTCAGCTTTCTTCATTGTCCAGCTTTCCCATCCATCCATAGTAATGGAGAATACAACAGTATGAATTATCTTGATCTTGATCACCAGCAACACATTCTTACCCTTAAGGATCTCGTCTAGTTCCTTCATTTCCACCCTTCACAGTCCCAGCCTCCTTGTGATTTCTTAGTTGCAGTAGGGCTCGTAGCCAGAAAATTTCAGGTGGCAGGGCCTGGGAGAAAAAAAAATTGTGTGTGTGTGGGGGGAAGCTGTGGGGCTTGGCTTCTTCTTCTCTCCAGCTTCCAGCCCGCCCTGCCCCAGCTCTCTCTTTTGCTCTCTATCCCCCCTTGCTCTCTCGCTCTCCCCTCCTCCTCCAGAGCAAGGCATGGCTGACTTGGGAAGTGACCGCCGGAAAGAAGCCCTGGAGCAGGGGTTTGGGGGAGGTGTGGGAAAGGGCCCGGGTAGACAGAGATAGAGAGCAGAGGCAAACTGTGGCCGCCTCTGGGAGGGGGGGGCAGTGCATTTGCCAGCTGGCTGGGGATGTTCAACAGAAGAGAGGTGGCTGCAGCAGAGGGCACACCCAGCTTGGCCTCTCGCCACCCCCTGCAGTCGCTCTGCAGCACTGCTCCAGCGCTGAGTTCAGGGTAGAAGACGACAATGTCGACAAGGAGGGTGAGGCTGGGCTGGGGCATGGCAGCAGCACCAGGGAAGTGCTGGTGGGCTGGGGAAGTGGATGAGCACCGGGAAAGTGTCAGTGGGCCAGGGAAGCAGCTGACCACTGGTGAAACAGCGGCCATGCCATCCTTCCCCACACTCTCTCTCTCTCACTCTCCCTCCCAGTGGACAGGCCCTACAGAGGGAAGGGGGGTTTCAATAGAGTGGCCTGGCCCCCCGCCCCCCCATAGCTACGGGCCTGGTTGCAGTCTTCCTTTTGGTTAATGATTAAGCCAAGGAACAGAATTTTTTAAAAACAATTTCAATTTCTTCATCAGAAACCTTAAGTTGTGTAATTTCTTAGTAGTCATAACTTTTCTTTTCTTGATGTTCAGCTTTAATCCTGTTTGGAACTTTACGCTTTAACCTTCATCAGTAGTCTTCACTATTTTTGCAAAGGTTTGGGGCTCTGGAGCAGGTGGCTGGCTCCCCCACCCCCCCGGCCAGGATTCAGGCATAGGTTTGGGGGAAATTCTAAGGTTGCATTGCAAGCAGATATATTGACAAGGTTGTCTGTCCTTGAAGGCAGGTCTGCTGGAAGCATCACTGGAGGAGCAGGGGGTCCTGGTGGTTCAGACGGGGGCGCAGCTTCATCCCTGGTGGATGCTGGATCAGGGTCAGCAGTGGTACCAATTGGATCTGTGGGTAAGGCTGGAGACACTCCACAGTCATACACTGGGTTAGCTTGGCCATGAGGTCCTGCCGCTCCAGCTGCATCTAGCATAGCCACGGGGGGCTCCAGGTATCTCCCCCTCCCCAGGCATGGGTACACAGCAAGCTTGGTCTTGGCCAACAGGGCAGTTTGGCTCCTATGGGCACTGGCCTGCTGCCGGGCAACAAAGCTTTGGGGGGGATGGGACGTTCCTTCCCCCTTGGGTGCTTCTTATGGGTCGGTCCCCTTTACTGCCTTGCCTTTTGGGGACATGGCATTACCTTTAGGCGATCATTTGTTGCTTGCAACGAAAGAAAGGATTTTAAAGGGTGAGTACGTAAATATCTTCTCCCTTCTGTTCTAAGAGTTAGGGAAGAAAGATAAGGAGGATTTGGATGATAAAGGAAAATAAAAATTGAAGAAGTGCAAATTGGACCGGACTTGGGCCAATTGGCTGCCTGGGTTTTTCTTATATGCTGTTGGGACAGCACACGCTCAGCCTTGGAGAGCAGCTTTACTTTTCCAGTATATGGATATTATTTATAAGGGGTATACAATGTTTAATGGGCCCACCTGGATTTAATATGATGAAGAATTCAGGAGGCTGGCTGCTTTATAGCCTTCTCTTCAGTGGGATCGCATCCACCAGCAACTTTGGCTCCAGGTCATGTCCCCTGCGCATCCAAATTTGGGTGACCGCTCTGATAGTGGTCATTTGGTGGCCAGGGCATCTACAACTTCATCATCCTCTTCCCATAGTACTGCAGGGCAGGCGGTTTAACCCCACTTGCTCTGCTGGGAGTTTGGCTCCCAAGGAGTATGCAGTAGGAAGGCTTGCCAGTACAAGCACGAATGCCCCATGTGCGGTGGTTCTCACTCCTTTAGTAACTGCCCCAGAGCCCAGCCACACAAGGGCCATAAGAAACAGGGTGAGGGGGCGGCAATTACCAAGCTGGAAAAGGGGCCCAGTATGATAATGGTGGGACCTCTTGAACGGTGGCTGGCCAGATATCCGCAACAGGTTGATAAGGCTTACCTGTTAAAAGGTTTTATGTTCGATTTTAGGATTCCTTTAAGTGGCAGATTTGAAGGAAAGGATTGATTCTTTCCTTCTTAAGGGGAAGGTTGCTTTGCTCGAGCTTCAACAGCTGGTCGGGCATCTTAACTTTGCTTGCAAAGTTGTGGCTCCTGGACGTGTCTTCCTGTGCAGGCTGTGTGATGTTATGGCAGATCTTCACCTGCCACAGCGTAGAACTCGGATTACCAGCAGCATGAGGGCAGACCTATTGATATGGCAGGAGTTTTTGGAATCCTTTAATGGGATTTCATTTTTCAGGGAAGATATGAAGATTGAAGCAGAGTTTCAGGTCATGTCTGAGGCTGCTGGGTCTTTAGGTTTTGGGGTTTATTTCTGTAGGCAATGGTGTGCAGACATATAGCCAGACTCATGGGTTCAGGCGAGTGTGAACCGAGATCTTACGTTTCTTGAGTTCTTTCCCATTCTTGTTGCAGTTTGGCAGTGGGAGAATTATATGGCCAATCGCACAATTTATTTTTGGTGTGATAACATGTCAGTGGTACATGTGATTAATTCCCTTTTATCCAAATCTCAACGGGTTATGAGGTTGGTGAGGGCCTTCACTCTGTGTTGTCTGCAGCTTAACATACTGTTTTTAGCCAAGCAGGTTCCTTGGGTGAATAATGGGGTGGCTGACGCTCTCTCTTGTAAATGGATGGAGAGGTTTCATCAGCTGGCCCCAGAAGCCGATCAGGAACCGGTGCAAATGCCCCAGGAGCTATGGCTAATTGGAGAACCAAAACCTGCAGAGCGATAGGCCTAGCCATTGCGCCTAGCACCAGGAAGTCTTATTAATGTGCCATGCGGCAGTTGGAGGACTTTAGGTCAAGAGTTGGGGTAGCACATTGTTTGGCCCCTCCTGGTGGAGCAGTTGCTCCATTATTGTGTATCCTTAAAAGGTAAGAGATTGGTCGTGTGATCCATTAGGGGACGCCTGTCTGCTCTGGCTTTTGCTAGTAAGGCATTGGGGTATAAGGAGGAAACTGCAAACTTTCATCTGTGGAAGATGCTGGAGGGCTGGGCTAGAGAGGCTGGACCTAATCCTGATGCTAGGAAGCCTATTTTCCCATTGATTCTTAGGGGCTTGAAGGGGTTTTGGGGCACAGTGTGTGCATCCTATTTTGAATCCACACTGTTTCATGCCGCTCCCTTGGTAGCCTTCTTTGGGGCCCTTAGAATCAGTGAGCTAGTGGCAGGCTCCAGAAATGATGTTTCTGGTAGGGCTTTGTTGCTACAGGACCTGAGGCTAGTGGAGAGTAAGGCGGTCATCACCATTCGATACTCTAAGACTGACCAGTGTCACAAGGGAACCGTTTTGGAGCTGGGCACATGCTCTGAGCAGGAGATTAATCCTGTTTTTGCTTTGGCTGCCTATTTGGTTTTCAAACAATTTTATTAGTAACATATGGTAATAGATTTCAGTTTCTTACATCATTAATAACTACTTTTTTATCTATCCCATATATTACTTTCTACCCACCCCTCCCCCCGTTACTTATATACTTAAAATATTAATATTAGTAAGTAAAGTAAAGTAAAATTTTATTTGTACCCCGCCCTCCCCCGCCAAAGCAGGCTCAGGGCGGCTAACAACAGCAAAAAACAACAGTACATTAATAAACCATTAAATTAATAGACATTAAATTAACCATTAAATTAACCTTAAAAACCAGTTAATACATTAATTTTAAAAACCATTATTAATTAATTCCATCAAGTTGAATTACATTCAATTGAGTTAAATCTAACCATAATATTATCGCTGACGCTATATTAAAGGTACCCTTAATTAATAAGAACCAAAATTAATATCTTCCTCCCTCTTGTACTTAGTCATTATCAAAAATTGTCCAATGTCCTTTTATTGCCACTCTTCTTCTACGGATCTTCTGAACTTTTTCCACTCCATCTTAAATACTTCTAAATCATAGTCTCTTAAGGTTCTTGTTAACTTGTCCATTTCACTCCATGTAATAACTTTTACAATCCAATCCCATTTCTCTGGTATTTTTTCTTGCTTCCACAACTGCGCATACGTCTTAGCAGCTGAGAGCAAGTACCAAATTAAAGTTCTATCTTCTTTTGGAAATTTTTCCATTTGTAATCCCAACAGAAAAGTCTCTGCAACGTTGTTAAATTCGTATCCCAAGATTTTAGAAATCTCTTGTTGAATCATCTGCCAATACTTTTTCGCTCTTTCACAAGTCCACCACATATGGTAGAAAGAACCTTCATGTTTTTTACATTTCCAACATCTGTCTGGCATCTTATTGTTCATCTTTGCCAACTTTTTAGGAGTCATATACCATCTGTACATCATCTTAAAACAATTTTCTTTGATACTCTGACATGTTGAGAGTTTCATAGAGTTCTTCCACAAATATTCCCAAGTTTCCATCTGTATTTCTTTATTTACATTTATTGCCCACTTAATCATTTGAGATTTTACTACTTCATCTTCCTTAGACCATTTTAAAAGTAACTTATAGATTTTTGAAATTAATTTTTCATTATCTCCAAGCAGAACTTTTTCCATTTCTGTTTGTTCTCGTCTTATTCCTTCAGTTTTAAAATCACTTTCCACCAAACTCTTTATTTGTTGCATTTGAAACCAATCATATTTATAATTCAGCTCTTCAGCAGTTTTCAACTCTATTTTACTGCTTTGTATTTTTAATAGTTGATTGTATGACATCCATTTTCTCTCTCCTGACTCAGCTGTTATTTTTATTACTTCTGCTGGCACTATCCATAGTGGTTTTCTCTCATTGCCATATTTCTTATACTTCATCCAAATATTTAACAGATTATTTCTTATGTAATGGTGAGAGAAAAAACCATCCATCTTTTTCTTCCCATAGTATATATAAGAGTGCCAACTGAATTTATTTCCATGACCTTCCAACGTTAAAAGTTTTTTATTCAATAGTGTCACCCAATCTTTTATCCACACTAAACAAACTGCTTCATGATATAATCTTAAATCCGGTAATTGGAATCCTCCTCTTTCTTTAGCGTCTATTAAAACTTTCATTTTAATCCTTGGTTTCGTTCCAGCCCATATAAATTCTGAAATCTTTCTTTGCCATTTATTAAATTGTTTACTGTCTTTCACAATCGGAATAGTTTGAAATAAATACATTATTCTCGGCAAAATGTTCAACTTAATTGCAGCTATTCTACCAAGCAATGACAAATTAAGCTTGTTCCACTTTATCATATCCTCATTTATTTTACACCATAACTTTTCATAATTGTTTTTAAACAGATCAATGTTCTTCATTGTTATTTCCACACCCAAATATTTTACTTTAGAGGTAACTTCACATCCCGTTAACCTCTGCAATTCCTTTTGTTTATTTATTTGCATATTTTTACATAAAAGTTTTGATTTTTCTTTATAAACATAAAATCCCACCAATTCTCCAAAATCTTGTATTTTAGCTAACAACAAAGGTGTAACTTGTGTAAGATTTTCATTTATAAACATTATATCATCTGCAAATGTTCTATATTTACAGGTAAATCCTTTAATTCTCATTCCTTCTATTTCTTCATCATCTTGTATTTGCATCAATAAGATTTCAAGAGTCATTATAAACAACAATGGTGAAAGCGGACAACCTTGTCTTGTACCTTTGCTGATTATCATTTCATCTGTAAGATCTGCATTTATACAAAGGCTTGCACATTCTTCAGTATATATTGCCTTTATCATTCTTATAAAGTTTTCTCCCAACTTTATTTTTTTCATTACTGCAAACATAAAGTCCCAGTTCAAATTGTCAAAAGCTTTCTCTGCATCCGCAAAAAATAATGCAACTTCCTTCTCTGGATATCTTTCATAATATTCTACAATATTTACAACAGTTCTAATATTGTCTCTTATTTGCCTTTTAGGGAGAAAACCCGCTTGATCTTCCTTTATACAATTTATTAAATATTGTTTAAGGCGTTCTGCCAAGATTCTTGTGTATATCTTATAATCAATATTTAATAATGAAATTAGTCTATAAGTCTTTACATTCATGACATCTCTTTCTTCCTTTGGAATCAACAAAATTACAGCTTCTTTCCATGTATTTGGTATTTTCCCATTTAATCTTATCGCATTCATCAATTTTTGAAGTTTCGGTACTAATTTTTCTTTAAGCTTTAAAAAAAAATTTGCCGTATATCCATCTGGTCCAGGTGCCTTTCCAATTTTCATTGCATTAATTGCTACTTCAATTTCTATTTTTTCAATTGGATCATTTAATTTTTTTTCCATGTATTCAGTTAAGGGTGCTATTTTAATCTTTTGCAAATACACTTCAATCCTTTCTTTCCTTACTTTAACACCCTTAAATAATTTAGCATAATACTTAAAAATATCTCTTTATTCCTTCTTGATCTACCATCTCTTTTCCACCAGCCACAATTTTACTAATAATTTTACTTTCTCTCTTTTTCTTCAATTGCCAGGCCAAGTACTTTCCAGGTTTGTTTGCTCCCTCAAAAGATTTCTGTTGAAATTTTTTCAAATTCCATTCCATTTCCTTATTTAACAAATGTCTCATTTGTGTTTGTAATATTGTAATCTCCCTTATAATTTTCTTTTTTCCTGGCCTTTTTCTTAATTCACCTTCTTTTTTCTTAATTTCATTTTGAATGTCCAACGTCTGTTTATCTTTTGCTCTCTTGTCTTTATTATTCAATGTTATTAATATTCCTCTCATTACTGCCTTGTAGGCATCCCATACTGTCTGAAATTCTATATCTTCTCTATCATTGACTTGGAAGTAAGCTTTAGTTTCCTTTTCTAAAGATGTCACTATTTCTTTATTTTGTAGTAAATCATTTAATCTCCATCTTCTCGACTTTTTAGACAATTTTGTAATCCACATTATTGGGTTATGGTCAGCTCCTATTTTGGATAAAATCTCTATCTTCTTTGTTATAAGTCCCAAATCTTTGGTACCCCACAACATGTCAATTCTAGAAAAAGAATTATGTCTGGCTGAAAAAAAGGTATAGTCCCGTACTTCAGGACTGAACTTCCTCCATATATCCTCTAAATTCTCTTGTTTAACCAGATCAAAAAAAGACTTTGGCAATATCCCTTCTTTATCAATTTTTTTCTTCCCAGATCTATCTATTGTGTTCTGAATTGTTCCATTAAAGTCCCCCATTAACAAGATTTGCCCATAGGTCACTTCATCAAGATGTTGCATAATATTTTTAAAGAAAATGTCCTTTGCATCATTTGGAGCATAAAGTCCCAACAATAAAGTTTTTTTAGCATTCAATGTAATTTCCACTGCTATATACCTTCCATCTTTATCTTTAAAAACCAATTTCGGATCTAATTCTTTTTTAATATAAAAAATTACTCCTCTCTTCTTCTGTTCAGCCAATGTATAAAATTCTAGTCCCAATTGCTTATTCCATAAAAATTTATAATCCTTTTGTCTAATGTGCACTTCTTGAAAACAAACTATGTTACAATTTTGCTTTTTTATCCAATGAAATGTTGCCCTTCTTTTTTGTGGTGAATTTAGTCCATTTACATTCCAAGTTATCAATTTGTAATCCATCATGTGCAAATTCTTTATTTTCTCCATAGAATCTACACAATTCCTGTGTGTTTGTAATTGTAATCCTTTTCCCTTGCAGTTCAAAGCTCAAACCTTCAGGTATTATCCATCTGTATCTCATTCCATTGTCGTGTAATTTTTCTGTCAGTTTTTTATATATATATTCTTGTCAGTTAACACTTGTCTTGGCAACTCTTTCATAATTCTTATTCTACTACCTCCCACTGTCAATGTCTTTTCAAAATTTTTGTTTATGTTTTTTCCCACCATTTCTTTTGTCATAAATCTTATGACCACATCTCTTGGCAGATTGCTCTTTTTTGCATAGAGTGAATTCACTCTATACATATACATTCACTCTAGACATATGAGTGAATTCACTCATACATATTTCTATTTCCTTCAGGATCTTCCTCCAAAAATTCTGCAATTATTTTTATTATGTATTCTTTCAGACCAGATTCTTCATCTTCTGGTACACCTCTCAGATGAATCTGTGTCTCCATCAACTTGCAGTCATGTATTATCACCTTTTCTTGTAATTTTAACAAGGTGGAATCATGTGTTTTCACTCTCTCTTCCACCTCTTGTACTTTTTTGTTATACTACAGTCTCATTTCTGAGATTCCCTATTTCTTTTTTAAATTCTTTTTTGAGTCTTCAATATCCTTTTTTATTTCTTTTTTAGAGGCAGTTATCATTTCTTTCACCCCCTTCATTATCCTGGCTTCCATTGCATCTAATTGGGCTTGCATTTTCTCCATTGAAGCAGACCTAGCATGAGTTTGCTTCGGGACTGACATGTAAAAAAGATCAAAAATTTTATCTCACCAAATTAAATTTGGGCCATCAGGTTTAATAGAGTGAAGCTTGCCCTTTCCAATGAACCCAATTTTGCCATCCTCTGAGCCTCCCAGGCTCATATATTAATGTTTAAAGTTTTTATTTTTCCCAAAATGGCGGTCGCGACTTTTGCTTCACTTAAAAAAAAATCTTCTTTCCCCTTTAACCAATTCAAATCTTCTTCACCACTATCCAATAGTTCTTATTTTATAATTGCCAACTCAGTTGACTTCACCAATTTTTATTGTTCCAGTCACTTTAAAAACGTTGTTAAAACGTTGTCCTCCCAGCAATGGCTGCCAATGTTTTTTTCCGATATTATAATCCTAGAGTAGGCTGTTTACTTCTCTAACTTCCTTCTTCTTTCTCTGGTACTTCCTGCTTTTCCTGCCACCAAGTCTCGTTTAGCTGGTATAAAAATCTCACAATATCTGATGTACTTCCTGTGTTGACTATGAGTGGTGCAGATCTATGACGATGGGGCTACCTCCTCAACCGCAGATAGACTAAACAATAAATTCCTTTCTCCTTTTAGCACTGTCTTTTAAATTTACAAAGTTCAAATTTAGCCTCTTTTCTTCTCCTCCCTTCAGGCTTCCATTATTTCCAACTTCCACCTTTTAATTTTGTTTTGTTTAGCTTTAGTTAGTCCTGGAGTGAAAAGATAGCAATCAGTACCTTTTTTTTTGTAGTTTATCCAGATCAACAGCTGTCTTGTAAATTAGATGTTTAAAGTTGTAAAAGAAGATTCAGATCCTGTCGAGCTTATGTCAAATAAATGACTCTGGAAACTTCTGCAGATGATGAATATGCAACTTCTCTCCAGAGATCCCTTAAAGGAGCCCCCTCCCCCCCGGGACTCCCTTTCAGCCAAGGTAAGTCTCCTCAAAGTAGCTGTGCATATCTTGGACGATTCTCTAGCTGAGAAAAGTAGGCAGTAGGCATTAATTTGCCTTTTACTACCCCAAACAGAAGTGCCAGCCTGCCCCGTTAAGGAAAGCAGCTCAGCTCACCTTTTTCCGATCCCGGAAGTCGGCCGCTTTGGCTGCCTATTTGGAAATACATGGGCTGTGACTTCTTGGGCTTTAGCTAAGTTTGGGTTGTCCGGGGTGCAGTTTGGTACCCACTCCTTTAGAATTGGGGCAGCCTCTACAGCCGCTGCCCTGGGTTATCCTTCATCCACCTTTCAGCTCCTGGGTCGTTGGCACTCATTGGCTTATGAATCCTATGTTCGCCCCCTGTTCAATCACTAACTTTGTGTGGTTTGTACATGAATTTTATGATTATTGTTTCTAGTTTGACTGTTTTTTTTCTTTTTAGATGCTGTTGTTCCTGGCCAGAGGAGCTGAGTTCTCGCCTGTGGACACAGTTATTTATTTTGGGCTGCACATCAGGCTTGGAGAACTTCGGTCGACTCTCAGCTGGGACTCAGCCAATGGGTCACTATTGAGTGGCGTGGGTGCCGGGCTCTTCATTGGCCTGGCCTGATGCCATTGTTATTCCATGGGAATGCGGGTGATCTTCCTCAGGTTTTAATTATTCACCCTGGAGGGAATTATCTCGGGCTGGTAAAAGGCAAGGCATTGTTCTTGCAGGCCAGGGATGATTTGGGGGCCATTAAGGAGAGATGGCCTGGGACCATTATAATCTGGTCAGCCATGATTTCCCGCCTTGTTTGGTGAAGTGCTTGGGACCCTGTAGGCATCAAGAGGGCCCATTATAAAGCTAACAAGTATATTGGGAAAGCCTTAGAAGGGGGGTTGGGGCATATCTGCCCCATCCGGATATTTCTGCGAAATCTCTTGACCTCTACAGAGGGGATGGGGTGGATCTCTCTGAAACAGGTAATATGCTTTTCTTGAGAAATCTCTGGCAAGGACTGTGGGTGGCCTTGGGTCTCCCAGTGGGTGCTAAGGGCTAAGTAGAGACTTGGCCTTAGTGGTGGCAGGTTTTTACTGTGCTTATGGTACTGTGCAGCTAGGGGAGGACCAGAAAGCATCCCCTCTTGGAGTTTAGGGTCTGGCAGGATCAACCTTTGGGTATGATGACCCAGGTTGGAAGAATGCAGACCGTCCTTTGAGGCTCGATTGGAGGGTGCCTTCCATTGAGACATGTGTCTGGTGGTTGGGCCCTCTGGGGCTTGCCTACTTGCTGGGCCAACCTGGTGGGAGCTGTGCCACACAGCTCCAGCTGGGGGCTGGGTCTCTGACCAAAGATATCTTAATCCAGTCCACTTTAGTCCATTCATTTCCAGGATTGAAATGTTTGAACATCCAGTTTCTCATTTTATGATAACCTTGATTCATACTTTTCACATTACATCTTCCTATTATATGTGTCAAGCAGCTTTGGACATTCCTTTTGCATCCATTCACATCACCAACTGCCCATGTCCTTTCAGCTTGGATCCAGTGGCATCATTAATAGCATTGTTTGTGCTTGTCCTCTGCTCTTCTCAGTAGCTAACTGAGTGCTACCTGACCTAGAGGTTTGTCTTCCCACACCATATCTTCTTGTTTCAGATTGTCTCATCATGAGGTATGCAAGGTATGAGATGATTAGAATTGGTTTACTGTTGTCTTCTTCTGCCAGCCAGGGTTAGCTGAAGTGTCATTGCTGTTCTCTATGATAGCTCCTCTGCCAGTGTCACCTTCCACTACCACTGCTGCCCAGTAACTACCCTTCAAGGATACCTCCACCCCATCACAATTGGCAAAGTCTGTTCTCTTCTGCTGATGTGGCTGTTAATTCCTGAAGGGCATGGGTGCTTCCTAGTCTGGTGACTCAGCTGTGACCATTCTGCCTTGAGTGACTCTGCTAAGAGTTTAGCTTCTAGTCAGCTGTCTCCAGATGGTATCGCTCTCAGCTTTATTGACCCACTCAAACTGCCTCATCATGTTCAGGAATGCATCCAAGAAGAGGAAAGATGTGTAGCCCACACTATCTCAAAGACATATTTTTCTACTATGTGCTTGAAGGCAGATTTGTGGCAGTTTCGCAGCACTGTTAAATCAGCAAGGGAATAATCTTACGCTGCCTTCCTTCTATACAGGATGAACTAGGCCTAAAAGAGTAGCAGAGATAAAACAGGTCACTTCAACATGAGTAGCTGCCCCAGCTTGGGTGCTGCAATTGTAAAGCAGGGTCTTTTTTCTGTTTCTCCATAGCATTATGGTGCTTCCATACATGTTCTGTGTTTTCCCATTGGTACCAGAGCTTGCAATAATCCCAAATGCCAACTTTGCTGCCATATACACCCAGACAACACAATCACTGGACCTAACAACATGAACTACAACACCTCAGGTTCATTCACTTGCTCATTGTATATGCTATTAAATGCCAACAGCGCTCTTCAGTTCTCTACATAGGGCAAACAGGTCAAACCCTATGCCAAAGGATAAATGGACACAAATCTGATATCAAGAATCACAAGACTGAGAAACCTGTAAGAGAACACTTCAGCCTTCTGAGGCATTCAGTGGGTGACCTCAAAGTAGCTGTTTTATTGCTAAGGAACTTCAGGAACAGAATGGAATGGGAAATTGCTGATTTACAAATTATTACAACACTCAGAACAAACACCCCTCAGGACTTAACAGGGATATTGGTTTCTTATCTCACTACATATGCTAACCTCATTCAGTCTTTACATCTGTATTCCCACCAATCCCCCAGAAGGGCTATACATCCGATTTATTTTATTTCTTATTTGGAATAGTGGATTGTAATGTGATGAATAGTAGAATGTAACATAATTTGGAGTGGTAGATTGGAACTTATTTCTCTGGTCTGGAGACAGAGTAGATACACTGCACAGCCACAGCCAATTGCACCACTTCAGAGAAGAGGATGCTTTACCATTGTTCCCACACTTCAGAGGAGACAGATTGAGCATAACAGGATCTCAGTTAATTACTCTCAGCATCCCACAATTAAGAAGGGTACATGTCCTCAGTCTCCAATTTTGATATATTTATTTCCTTCACTATTTCCCCCCCTAGAATTATAAACTATATAAGCTACGCTTGTGATTCCAGTTTGGTCCTTGCATCTGTTAAACACCTTTATCAGGCCTCAGATTCAGTGGGAGCGCACAGGAGCACAGCTCCTGAACCTTTCTGAGAGTTCCATCTCCTCCTTCTGAGAGTTCCACCTGCTTGTCCATTGAATAGTATTGCAGCTGCATAACAATCCCTGAATGAGCTCCATCACCTATTTTTCTACAAAAAGACCGCTGACCTTTATGATGATGATGATGATTAAAATGCTGTATGCTAATCTGTTGCTCACCCTCTACCAATATGCATGGACATTCCATTTCAGTGTATCTGAAGAACTCTGCATGCACACAAAAGCTTGCACTTTGAATAAAACTTTGTTGATCTTAAAAGTGCCACTGGACTCAAACTTAGTTCTGTGTTTCTCAAGTCTTGTGTGCAATCTTTCCCAAACTTCCTTTGCTGCAACGTTTTGGACAAGGTGGCAGCAAAGCTAGTGTAGTACTCCTGTGGACAGGGAAATCCAGATCGTTCTGATCCTTCCCATTTCAGCACCATTTCCCCTGCCCAAGTCCTCCGCAGTGGCCAAGCCCTCCCCCACCATGGAAAGGATTTTTTTTTAAATGGCAATTAGTGTATCCTTATCACTTTATAATGGTACAGCTGTCTGTCTGTTAGGTCCTCTGAATCCCTAGCTTTCGTTTTAGAAGTCTTTAGGCCCTTTCATGCCCTAACCTGGATAGCCTGAGACAGCCCAGTCTCATCAGATCTTGGAAGCCCTGGTTAGCATTTGCATGGGAGACCATGAAGGAATACCAGGATAGAAGCCCACCAAGGAATACCAGATGCAGGCAATAGCAAACCACCTCTGAACATTTCTTGCCTTGAAAACCGCAAGTTGACAGCAAAAACAAAGCAAAACTTTCAATGCAAGGACTTCCAACTCTGGGCTGGAGATCAGTTGGAATTCCAGACACTTTCCAGGTTCCGCTAGGAGGTTTGTAACCCTAGAATCATTGCAGAGATGCAAGAATAGAAGATAAGACATACAATCTGGGAATTCAGAGTTCCCGAGAGTCTGTTGTGACATTTATAATGCTATAACGATATTCAGTCATCAATTTAAAACAAAAAGGGAGTGGCCACTGTGGGGGTCGTGGGCAGGGAAAACCAGAGAAGCTTACTATTTGAAAGCTCCATTGGGGCTGTACTGTATCAGCAGCAGCGGGGGAATCACACAAACCATTCATGTATGGAAAACACTGTGTTTTGTAGATGCCCAGGAATTTCCTGTCAAAATGAAGAGTTCCTGGTTTATCACAGATCCAAGTGGGCAGCCGTGTTGGTCTGAAGCAGTAGAACAAAGTAGGAGTCAAGTGGCACCTTTAAGACTAACAATGTTTTATTCAGAATGTAAGCTTTTGTGTGCTCTGAGCTTACATTCTGAATAAAATGCTGTTGGTCTGAAAGGTGCAACTTGACTCCTACATTGGTTTATCACAGAACTGTCTCAGGTGATCCTTTCTTTTCCTACAGCTTGAAAAGCCAGAGTTTGGAATGTGTGCAGGAATGTCTTCTCCCGGGTCCTGACATTCTGATGTCGCAGCCCTCCTCTGTGCCATAAAAGCCTGCAAGGCTGATGTGCAGAAGGAAGGTCAGAGACACATCAGTTTTATACAAATGCATCCAGCACAGAAGGCTTCATTGTTGTGTGTGAGCAACACAGGGCATGTGATCAGGAAATGCACCAAGGCTTGTGTCAATTTAAATGAGTTGGTATTGATTCCACAATCATTCTAAAGAAGAAACACTAAAAGGAGGGAGGAAAAACCTTTCTAGCTGGTTAATATATTACATTTGTATAACATTCCTTAAGATTCAGGGACGGAAAATTGGCATTTTGATGGGATGTAAAATGCAACCTCATCAGATCTTAGAAGCTAAGTAGGGCCAGTACTTGGAATGGAGACCTCCAAGGAAGATTGCAAATGAAGTCCAATGGCAACCCACCTTTGCTTCTCACTTGCCTTGAAAGACCCTTGCTGGGGTCACTACAAGTCAGTTGCAACTTGGCAGAACTCAGCGGTGGAATTTTAGCAGGAGCTCCTTTGCACACCCCCTGATGCAAAAAATAGCCTTGTAAGCTCTTGGACGACTGGTTACATCAATGGTGCGTAGTCTAATATGCAAAGGAGCTCCTGCTAGAATTCTACCTTTGACAGCACTTATATATAGTTAAGATTGCCTTTTTAAAAAGTGTATGTAGTTAAGATGTTACAAATTTATCTGAATGTTGTCTATTTCATTTATTTCTCCAAACAATTACTCTCACAATAATCCTATGATAGATCCAAATAGGTAGCCGTGTTGGTCTGAAGTAGTAGAACAAAATAGGAGCCAATTGCACCTTTAAGACCAACTTAGTTTTATTCAGAACATAAGCTTTCATGTGCATGCACACTTCTTCAGACAAGGAATGAGGTACAGTAAGCAGAGCCACATATACCCCACCAGCTATATGTGGCTCTGCTCACTGTACCTCATTCCTCATCTGAAGAAGTGTGCATGCACACGAAAGCTTACGTTCTGAATAAAACTAAGTTGGTCTTAAAGGTGCAATTGACTCCTATTTTGTTCTACCTACAACAATCCTATGAGGCACAAGAGGCTGAAAGGTAGCGATTTGCCCAAAGCTATGCTACAACCTTCACAGCTTCAAGAGTTAAAACACATTCTCTCTCTCTCTCTGTAGATCGATCCAGGTGGGCCGCCATGTTGGTCTGAAGCAGTAGAACAAAGCAAGAGTCTAGTTGCACCTTTAAGACCAACAAAGTTTTATTCAGAATGTAAGCCTTCATGTGCTAGAAGCACACTTCATCAGACAATAGTATGGAATGGCAAGCAGTCCTAATAAAGAAAGTGGGCGGTGAGTTAGTATGCAGAGTCATGGAAATGTTTTTTTAGCAGATTAAAAGAATCACAAGTTGGGATCTGGTGTTTGCTAGTTTGTGTTGAAACAACAACGGGCAATATAAGTTGGAAGAGCAGATTGATGTCCATGTACTAAACCCGTTAAATAAATGAGAGTCTGTTGTAATGTTAGCTCTGGCTTAAAATGAGGGCATAGGTTTCTCAGAGATTTGATTTAAACATGTAACACACATATAAACATAATTCTAGTTTGCCATTAGAAAAAAGAGTACATTAAAATATAGTGGAAGATGGGTTAGTATATGTAATGAGATAAATATCCAGTATCCCTATTTGAGTATTTCAACACAAAAAACATTATTCTGAAATAATATTCTAAAAGAGAAATGCATTGGAATACTGTGGATATATAGTTATACTTGGTGAAATTGGGTTTAGTATATGTAATGAGATTTAAAAAAAACCCAATATCCCTGTTCAGTCCTGGGGAGGTGTTTGTTCCAAGTTTCATAATAATTTGTAATTCAGCAATTTCCCTCGCCATTCTGTTCTTGAAGTTCCTTTGCAGCAAAACAGCAACTTTGAGGTCACCCATTGAATGTTTTGGAAGGTTCAAATGTTCTCCTATGGGTTTCTCAATTTTGTGATTCCTGATGTCAGATTTGTGTCCATTTATCCTTTGTTGTAGTGTTTGTCCTGTTTGCCCTATGTGGAGAACTGAAGGGCATTGTTGGCATTTAATGGCATATATAATGTTGGAAGATGAACAAGTGAATGAGCCTGAGATGGTGTAGTTAATGCTATCAGGTCCTGTGATTGTATTGTCTGGGTGTATGTGGCAGCAAAGTTGGCACTTGGGTTTATTGCAAGCTCTGATACCAGCGTCCATGCTCGAGAGAGATGGTGTATTGTTGTATGTGAGGAGTTGTTTGAGATTAGGGGGCCCTCTGTGTGCAAGAAAAGGTTTACCCTCCAGTACTTTTAAAAAAGAGCTGTCATTGTCCAATAGAGGTTGTAAATCATTGATGATGCGTTGAACTGTTTTCAGTTAAGAGTTGTGTGTGACCACTAGCGGTGTCTGTTATTGTCTTTTTTGGGTCTGTCTTGTAACAGGTTTTCTCTAGGTATCATTCTGGCTTTGTTGATCTGTTTCCTGACTTCATCAGCCGGGTACTTTAGCTCCAGAAAGGTTTGTTGTAGATCCCTCAGGTGAGAAACACTGTGGGTGTGTGTGTGAAAGGTCTCCTATGTGAAAGGTGACCTTGAAAGGTGGTTCTTACGACCAGGAAGAATTATTCTCGAGGAGCATACACATATATACCTACATTCTTTATTTGTGAATCAGAGATCAAACAACATTATAACAACAGAGTCTGCATATAGTGCACATTACATATTGGCCTAAACATTAAACAAACTTTAAAATCTTCTTAAAGTTTGGGCTACCAACTCTCAGTGGCCTGAGTCAGCAGGGCTTTCCATCAGCCTGTGGATTGGAATGCTAAACCGAGATATTTAAAAGCCTTCACCTGTGTTATCTCATGCCCCTTGATCTGCCATCTGTGCTTAATATGCCTCTGAGTAAAAACTAGGGTTTTAGTCTTTTGAAACTTTGCTATTAATATTTCCTTCTTACCTTATACTGTGAGAGCCCAGAGTGCCCTTCTAAGTCCTACCCCAAAGAAGAACAAGATGGCTATATTATATACATATAGTAAAGCAGGAATAGGTCTGTTTGCCAGCTTTGGCAGATGGGATTCTGGTTTGGTCAATGCTTGGGTCATTGAATTAATACAGAAATTAAATAAAAGGGGGACCAAAATATAACCTTGCTTCACTCCCTTTTTAACAGGAGTCCTGTGGGAAAGGTGGCTTTGCTGGTTTGTTCTTACTGCTAGGAAATTATTTGTGCGAAGTATACAAATAAAGACAAGTAATCTACCATCAATTGATGAGGCCTCTCTCTCTCTATACATATACAAATTTACTGTGCTTGATGGTTGCAAAATGCAGTGAGTTCATATCCATATTGAATTACTTATCAGGCAGTTTGCAGCTGTGCAGTCGCTGTGTTCCTTGCTACTAGCTGTACCAGCATGGCCTGTTGCCTTATTTTGCGCATGCACAGTACAGTAGTTATGCTACCTACACACATCAATGTTTCACCTGCTTTTTGTGCTTATGTTAACAGTTGTATATTTGCATTTAAAACAATGGGTAAATTAAGCAATCAATTTTGCAACTGTTGGCATGGCCACTGTTGCGACAGAATTTATAATTTCAAAATATTCCCTTCTATTAGCCAAGTGTGTTAATCTGAAGACCTTCCCAAAGGTCACGTGTTCAAGTAGCCAGTTCAGCTAGGGGAAAGTCCCTGCACAAACCTGCTGGAGTTGTTCCTTAGATTGCAACTGTAACTGTTTGAACTACTCCTCATTCCTCTGGTCTCTATTGAAACCCAGAATCATTACGGCCACTACTATACAAGTAGTGAGGACTAGAGCAGAACAATAGGTTAGGCACCTTTAAAAAGTGATGCAAGAGGGAGTTAAAATCCAAACAACTAACCAGCTACGAAACTACACTCCCATTGTCCTTTACAAAACAGTGCATATTGAGCCACACATATTGGTGGCTATAATCAGCAATAGTTTAACACGGTAGGATCTACTTTTAAAGTAATTTATTTAGACATGAAGGATAAATTTAAATTTGGTTGCAGAGCAAAGTATTTTGTCTATGCAACAGCTCCACCACAACACACATGCATGACAGCTGATCCTGCTTGCAAGCAGGTCTGCTGTGCTTGATGGGAAGGTTCTCAGCAAACTTCAAGTGGCCCAGCATGATCTGGATTTGATCACTGATGAATTGGTAGCAAGTGTGGGAGTGACGTTCAGGATGAGAACTGAATTCAAAGGAGTTTGAGCATCCCCAACTGCTGCAATATATTTTTGTACCAAATATCTCCGATCACCTGAACTCCATCTCATTAGCTAGCATGTTATGGGCCTTTTCATAGCATTCCCTAAATGGTGGCTTGGATCCTAAGTAGGACCTTTTTTTGTAGCAAGAACTCCTTTGCATATCAGGCTACACAGCCCTGATGTAGCCAATCCTCCTGGAGCTTAGAGTAGGCCCTGTACTAAGAGCCCTGTAAGCTCTTGAAGAATTGGCTACATCAGGGGTGTGCGGCATAATATACAAAGGAGTTCCTGGTACAAAAAAAGCCCTGATCCTAAGCAAGGCAAGCTGAACTGTCTTTCCTCTGCTGCCACAGTCTTCTATACCCTCTTGCAATTATACCTAGACCTCTGGACACAGCAAGGGAGTCAAGTGAGGGGGGGGGGCTGAAGTTGGACTCAGCAAAAACTGTCTGCCTCTTGTGAATGGTTGGTGTAAGTCATGGCTTAAAATCCAAGGAAACCACAGTACGGTCTTGAAGGCTCAGGCAACAGCTACCTTACTGAAGCTAAGCAGACCAACTTTTGATCTACGCCTGGACAGGAGACCTGCTAGAACACTGGCATCCATGCAGTTCCCAAGACTTAATGACACTTAAGTCTTCAGCAATTTCTATTCAATCCCTTCCCATGGCAGACCCCTACATTGTCTCAGATGCTGTCCATGAGGAGCAATATTTTTTGGGGGGAGGGGTTGCTCACTGGACTTCAGCAAGGAACGGGAAGTGAAGAAGCACCAGATCTGAAGATGGTCCATGTTGTACTCAGTTCTCTCATGTGAATGGCTAATTCAGTGCAATCATTCAATAGGAGAACAGGCAGATTGTAAGCCAAAATGCCCTCAAAAGAGGTTGGGGAATTGACAGGTGGGCACCTTTGGCTTAAAAAGGACCTGGAATCTATCTATACAGGATTCCACTTCCAGAAATTATTGCTAAATTTACCAAGGACACTAATTAAGTAAAACAGTTATGATTTTATTACAGAAAAACATAGAACACACACATACAAGATAATAGACTCATATAACATACATACAGACCTAATAAAAATAGAGAGAAATGCATAGAGGTAACATAAGGATGAACAAACAGGGTGATAATTACCAATCGTAGTCTTCAAGGAAGGCTCCAATGGTGACAAACAAGGACTATGGGGAAGGGGACCCTCAACTGGCCAAGAATCGGGGATGTATCTAAACAGCAGTAATGGGGTACTGCTAGATGCACACCTGTGGGGAGTTGGGACTGTGGTTATAAGGACTACCTTGAGCCCTTAGGGGGTAGGAGGTACAGGGGTGGATTACAGGTGGTCAGCTGGTACATGACCTCAGAAAAGGGGAGGCTCTGCAATGACCATAAAGGCTAGACTTGTGCGGTAGCCAATAGCCAGTTTATTGGGGGCACCTGATTGGATGGCCATACCTGGCCAATGAGCAGACCTGGCCCTGGTTACCTGATTGGACCTCCAGGTAACAATAGGCCAAAGGGAAAGAATGGGTGAAATTATTGGGGTGGAAGTGATTAAAGGCTATTAAAACTTATCAAAAAAGGTGACAATAGATGGCCAAATTGCTACCTAAGGTAACACTCTATCTATACAAAGAAACTTGGCTCTGGATGAAAATGTTCTTCCTCTTCTTCATTCTTCTACTGGCACCATCCTTTGTCTTGGATTCTGTTGGACAAAGGCTTATACAGTCTGGCAGGATCCACACCTAAGATAAGCTTGATTGCCTTATGCATAGGTGACATCTGTTGAGTACGTGAGCCTCCCGCTTTGCTGTCATGGAATTTGGCACTGCAGGAAGATAGTTGCTGGTGATGTAAGCCTACCAATATGGATTCTATGGTCAAGGCTGGAATCCGCTTGCCCGGACAGTTCCTGGAGGTGCAACTTCTGCTGCAACGGCCGAGATGGTGCATGTACGGAGTGGCTGGAAACCCATCTGTCCTCCTGGTTAGCACTCTTCCAGAGACACTGAGTGCTGCTGCAATGTTGTGGCTTTTAGTACTCACACAAGTCCCTTACATTCTGGTAGACAAAACCCATGTTCTCTTGACAGATGTGTGTGAGTTGAATCTCCAGGTACCCTGGCAACCAAACGGGTGACTATGATGTTCTGAAATTAAGGGTCTTTTTCTCACAAGATTGCCACTTCTGTAGGGAAGAACATAGAAGGAGTTATAGCTGCTTTATGTGTGGTCATTGGCAGAAGTAGCCACTGTCTCCTAAGTTTCACTCTTCTCCTCCATCTCTCTAAGCCAGTAGCTCTCAACCTTTTTGGCACCAGGGATCTGTTTTGTGGAAGACAATTTTTCCATGGATGTGTGTGGGGGGGGGGGTGCTGGGTTTTTTACTGCCCTAGGCTGCCCCCACACCCTGTCCCTGACCCCCATGAGGAACTCTAAATGATGGGTAGGCAAAGGTTGCTGCCATGCTGCCCCTTCTGCCCACCCAGGACTCAGGCAGATGAAAGAGGTGGTGCTTCAGAATGAGGTCACACTGCCTCTTTTGTCCACCTGGGTCCCAGGCAGGCAGAAGGGGCAGGGGGGTGAAAAAGATGGTGCAGTTGCTAACAGGCCACAGACCAGTACTGGTCCACGTCTCGGGGGTTGGGGATGCCTGCTCTGAGCAATGGAGACATTCCATGCCCATGTAATATAGGCTGAGGGATGTCACCAAAGTTTTTGCTGAGCAAGGTGACCCAGAAACACATGCATTAGCTCACTTTCCAATGTTATAAGCTGATGAATCAGCATCTTCCCTTACAGTAGAGCATTAGAGCTGGGCTGGGGTTCTGGATAGGAAAACTATGCCTTTGTGCCCATCTATGTGAACAGAATCTGTTAGAATAAAAAAGATAACTTCATGTTGCAGATTCCTCCCCTGCTGAGAGACCAAACCTGCAAGTCTTCAGACATCTGCTGCCACTTGGCAGAAGGATGAAACACGTCTTAGAGAGAACAGGACTTTAGTGTCTGCAGAGCAGTTTTATGAATGCTGTTCTGGCAACTGGGCTCACAGGAACGTCATTAAAAGGAAGCTCTTTTCGTGTGACCTGAAGGTCATCACATTCCAGGGAAATGTCACCCTTTCTGGTAGTTTCTTCACTGGCAGATGGTTAAGGGCAGTGAGCTCTTAGAGCTTCCTTGTTGACTTTTGTCATGTAGATTGTTTCATAATGGAAAAATCACTTGGTGGTGGTTCAATGGGTCTCTTCTGGAGGAGGCTGTGGGGGGCACTTTCAGAGGACCTGACCCACAAAATATTACTGATTTTTGCACCTGTTCACTGCGGTGCCCTCACTTTGGAACAACGTAAAACCAACTGTTTTTCCTATTACTTGTATGAGTCCAGCCAATCAGTGATCATGTAGACACTTTCATAAAGCTATATGGCACCCTGACATCATCTTTATTTTGCATTCCCACAAAAATATTTCCATACCCTTTCACATCTCATGAATGTGGGTGGGATGTGAAAGCTATGAAAATTAGCATTCTCACATTTTTTTTAAGGAAACCAATTTTACTGAATTGTAGTAAAAATGTGAGCCATACTATATGTTTGGAAATTGAGTTAATAGAGCTAATAGCCAACTTTCTATCTAGACTACACCAGGAGAACTATACCCACAAAGAACAGCAGATTCTCAGATCTGTCAATTTGCTGTCAATCCATATGTCACTGTAGTCTGTTTTACATTCTGCAGGCTTTTTCTGCTCCTGTTCTAGATCATGTGCATTACATGATCTTCCAAATGCTCATGATGCATGCTAAGGTGGAGTCCTGTAATCCAACCAGAACCAGCTCTTGAATTATACAGACTCAGGACCAGCCTGTTCACTAGGTGACCTTAGGCAGTTGCCTGGCACAGCAGCCCCTCTAGAGCATGCCAAGTGCAAGCCCAGCTGCTCTGCCTCCTTCAGGGAAGGATTTCCTCTGTCCATGCCTCTAGGAGACCCCAAAAGGCATGGCAGTGGGGCTTTCTATCTGCTTTTGCACCCCTGGGGTGCAAAAGCAGGGGAAGGATTCTCCCCCACCTCTTGGAGACTCCAAAGGTGCAGGCAGCAGGGCTTTCCCCCCTGCTCTTGCACCCCAGGAGTACAAAAGCAGGGGAAGGATTACCCCTCCCCCTGTACCTCTGAAGACTCCAAGAGATGCAGGTAGCAGGCAACCCCATCATTGGGGTCCAATTCCTCCATTCTATCCTATGGGCCCATAGGATAGAACAAAGGGATTGAGCCACCGCTGTGGCACGATGCTACAGAAGGGGTTTAAAGTTCAAACCCCTTCTCTAGGGTTGCACTGAAGAGGCGGCCCAATCCTTCCATTCTATCCTATGGGCCCATAGGATAGAATGGAGGGATCAGAACCCAGCAACGGGGTTGCCCTGCCATCTGCTTCTCTTGGAGTCTTCAGAGGTGTGTGGAGGAATCCTTTGGGCCCATAGGATTGAATGTGGGGATTGGACCACCACTGGGGGGGGGGGGAGAAGTTAGCCTTGCTTGAGGTTCTAGGCAGTCTAGGGCGGGCCCTGTACATACTAATCATGGATAAAAAGTTTTTACCTTAGTAATAACCAAAGCTCCAAATGGATGAAAGACGTTTGCTCAAAACCCATTCCTTCATCAAAGAACAAACCAGACTGGCTTTCCTCTAATTTGTTCGGCAGATGAGTGGGACCGTATCCCTCTATCTCTGTTGATTTATTAGGGTGCTTTTAACCTGCTTTTCTCCTTCAATGCAGACTAGCCTACAATTTCAAATGACAACAGGTTGAAAAAAAATCTATCAAATGCCAAGTTTATTTAAACACAGATTTCTTAAAACAAATCTTCCTGGCATGAACAGACAAATCCACAGAGAGAAGGAGGGCAGAGCAAGTGGAAACAGCTCTAGACTGCGCTTGAGGGGGACGTTCCCTAGGCAGGCAGGCAGAAAGCCTTCCTTTCTGGACACACCTTTCCTGGAAGCCTCCAGAGGCTGGAAGGAAGGCACAGAGAAGGTAGGAACTGAGCAGGTCTGTCACCAGGGCACTGCTCACGATAGCTGATATGGGGGCTCACGTAACAGCAGATTTATTTAATATATTAATATATGTACATGCCCACTTTTCTCCTGAGTGTCTCAAGAATTAAGGCTGGTACAACATAAACAAAAGTGACGAACATAACAATATTAAAACCATTTTTGGCTCAGTTTCACAGCATAAATCATGCATTTAATTTGAAGAGGGATGCAACACTTTTGCTGCCAATGGAGTGATTTCATTTGCTTTGATTCTTCACTTTAAATCTGATCCTGTTTTCCTATTTTGAAAAGAAGTTTACAGATCTGCAGGCTTTGTCAATAAGTAGTGTAACAGGAGATTGTAACACAGTCCAATGTTTGGCTAATTGGATGAACAAAGCACAGTGCTTGGTGCAACTGGCTGGTTCAACATTCCATGTATAAAATTGTCAGATTCTTCCCCCCCCCCCCCAAAAGAGCATTAAGAGATTACAAGGAAATTTGTTATACAGCTTAGGTGTATTCTGCATTTCAAGTGAAAAGCTCATTATGACTGCCAGCCCTGTTTTGAAATGAGGATAAGCAGAAAATCTTCATCAAGTCATTTTTACTTTATTTTGTTTTAAATATTTTTATTCATTTTCTTTTTAACTGGAGGAGCTATTCACTGGTTGATCAAAGTCTTCATCATTAACGCACTAGTGAATTCTGTCTTATAACCTGGATAAAATGTATGTTTTGGAATCATTGTACTGAAGTCCCTGTCCTTCCCATTTTCCACCCCCAAATTTCCAGGAGTTTCTCAGTCTGGATCTTACCAACCCTACCCTCTGATTTTTTCACTGGTGGCCAGGGAGAGCCTGGCAACCCTGCCCCTGTATGAACTTCTATGGGGATAGATGGTTTTTTAGATATGTGGGGCCCAGTCAGGGCCGGTACTAGGGATTCTGCTGCCTCAGGCAAGATCCCCCTCACCCCCACCATCCTGCCCCGCTGCCCACACAACATGCCCTCCCCCCCACCTGTGAAAAGCCAGGGCTTCAGTACTCACCCTGAGTGGGTCAGGGGCTGGAGTAAGCAAGGGTGAGTGTGGTGGTGGTGGGCCCAAGCCGAGGGTGCCCCCACCCTCAGTTGGCTCACTGGAGGGGGGAGCACACCTGCCACTGCAGAGGTTGCTGTCTTGCCACTTCCAGTCAGTCAGCCAGCCTCCCTCCCTTGGCGGTGGTGAGAAGTTCCTCCAGTCAGAAGCCCAGGCCAGAAGAAGAGGAATGGCAGCAGGGAGGTGCTAAGAGTGGCGAGGCTGGGTGGGCACACTGCTTCCTTCCCACCACGTCACCTATTGCCACCAGCCTGCCTTTATGTGCAGGTAGGGAGTCCGTGTGTGGGGAGGGGAGTGCCCAGCACCCTAGTAGGCCAGGAAGCACCCTAAGTGGTCACCTACCTGGCCTACTGGGATGTGCTGGGCCTGGATCCAGTTCAAGAAGATATTTAAAGCAGCACCTTGGATTGAATCCAGTAGTAAAGTGGGAACCAGTGGGACTGCTTTAAAAGCTATGTAAAATAATGGCAGCAGCTAGCTGCAGTTCACACAAAGGAAGAATCCTAATCTACAAATCTGATGTAAATGAGGAAAGGCTGTTCTAGACATCTCTAAAATTTTTAATCATTTCACATCGAGAGAAAATGGCAGATCAGTTCCCTCTAGAACATTAAGTTTCCAGCCAACATAATCTCTCTCTTGTCTGGATTCAGCATCAACAATCCCTTTCATCCGCTTGATCATGGTAACCACTCAGAAACTGACCTAGGAGGGAGATGGCAGCTTCTGGAGGCTTAACTGAAGAAATGTAAAGTCAGGTATCATCAGCATATCAATGGCATCCTTCTCCCAAGCTTCAGTTAGATCTCATTCAAAGAACACTGGAGATAAAATAACCTCAAACAGGATTCCAGATCTCCAAGTAATCTAACCATACGGGTGGTGGTGGTGGTGGAATAAAGCCAAGGAAGAGCCATCTTAATCATTCCCATCAATTGGTACATATGCTCCAGCAAAACAGAATGCAAGGCAGCAGACAGATCCAAACAGATCCAAACTAATAAAAAAAAAGCCTTTAGAATATAGACCTATATTCCCTTTGAGCAACAGGAGCTTATAGTGTTCCTTTGAGCAGCAGGAACTTATAGTGGGGGGTGGGGGCATCAGCATTGCCCAGTGCAATGATGACACCACTTCCAGCATGACCCAGAAATGACATCATCATGTCAGAGCTAACACTCCAGCATTTGCGCCAAACTATGGTTTAACCATAGAGTTTGGGGTGAATGTGAGAGTGTCAGACAATGTGATGACATCACTTTTGAGTCACACTGAAACCAGAATAATTGAGCCAGGCAATGCCCCCCCCCCCATTTTGTTTCCTATATTCCATTTACTGCCCAGCTAAATAGTGGCGGTCAGTGGAGGCAGGAGGTGGGAAGTTTCATATAGCCAGTGGGCAGCTGGCAACCCTAGCAGCAGTGAAGGTATTTGGGGGTACCTGCCTGTCCTACAGATATCATCACCTCTGCACACTACAGCAGGAGGACCTGCTGATACTGCTCAGGGGGGACCAGTTTTCCCTGGGGCCTCCCACTGCTGAGGCTTAATATAGACCATAAGGAAGGAGAAGCGGCCTCCCATTTTCCATGGGTCTTAGACCTTGTAATTTCAAGCTAAAAGAGAAAGGAAGTACATAGCCAGGGTTGTAAATCAGATTAAAGAAAATCCATAAAGTAAAAAGTCTGTGGAGAAAAAGACCCTCTTCTTTGTTCAAAGTTGCATCACAGCAAAGTATTTCAGTGTGAGGGGAGGTGTAGAGTGCTATGCTTGAGGCGACAGCTTGATAATAGAAACTGTTTCTATTTATACAGGGCTATTTTGATGCCTCTGGTACTAGAATAGTCATCCTGGGTTACCAAGGGCTGTTGACCCGGATACTTATGAAAGGCATTTCTGTTTGAACAGTCATTTGGAGAGGTTGCTCAAATTAGTTGCCATTTCTGTGAAACAAGCAGTTGCTGTGTGCAAGGAGGGAGAAATACCTTGCATCAGATGACAGCTCTCTACTTTCTCATGGGAAAAAAGAAGCACTAACATAGCAGAGCCCTATGGAAGCACTGGCCGTGCCTGACAGCCCAGTGAGGCAGGTAGTGAGGGGGCCTCATTCCTTACCAAAGCAAAAACAGAAAGAAAAAAAAAAACAGAGGGAAAAAGTTTAGGAAGCTAATTACTGTTTAATATTTCAAACAGGATGTTTGAATGGGGCATTTAATTATCCTGCCAACATCTATTCAAACAAACACAAGGGATTTAGAACTTTGTGGAGGGGTTTCTTTTTATTTTTTTGGAGCTGTGGTTTAAAAGGGATGCCAAACATTCTCCGGCGCTTAAACCTCTTAGATCTCCTGTGTAATGTGGCATAATAATGTGCTTCTGTTGACACTTGGCCTTCCATTTGGAGAGGTGCCTGCCTACTCGACAGGGACCGCAGTGTAGCCTGTGTGAAATGGGACACTTCTTTTCAGAATGCAACAGAATTTGCCTTCCTATATTTTGAGCTACAGAGGACTGCGTTCTAAATAGATGTTATTTGTGGGCAGGATTTGTTTTCAAATTATTTCAAAATACAAAAGCTGGTTTGAAAATACCCGTCACAGAAGTGATGTTGTGCATCATTCTCTAATGTCAGTTGGGTTTGCTCAAGAAACCTTCCAAGTGGGTTGGGCTCATTATGAGAGAGCATCAGGATCTGGGCAGAGTAATAACAGATTGCTGTAGAAGTTCTGTTGTACCTTGCCAATAAATGGGAAAATCTCCAACAAGGATTACCAACCAGAGTAATCAAATATTTTTTTTATTTCCGAATGTTGGTCAAAATGGAACTAGAAAATCTAATTCTTACAGAATTTGGAGCTGTCCGGCCACAACTTGTTCCACCAACTGTACTTACTAAATTCAGAATTTGGGATCTATTCACTGCTTCTTTTCATACTGTCTGTAAAAAGCAATAAATCTGGATCCAGGCCTCTCTCCCCCCCCCCACACACACCGCCACTAATGGTGTGTTCACACTACTCTAGATAATGCATATGATATCCGGATTTTTGCTATTCTTACACAGTAAAAATCTGGATGTAAAATGCATTATTTAGTGTATGTGAATGCACCATAAGTCTTCCTCAACAAAGAAAGACTTCTTTTAACAAAGAAATATCCCTCATCTCCATCAGATGAAGCCCTTCACCATTGGAAAAATCCAATCTCCATTAGAAGAAGTCTTTCTCCCTTGAAGAAAGATTTAGCAGAAGGGAGTCATAGGACTGAATCCATTGCATTTATATAACTAAGGCTATAAGGGAGTCATTTCAAGTTATATATCACAGTGAAACTTTGTAATGATTAAATATAAAAGCAGGCATCAATTTGTTCATAGATTCTTATCAAAACTTCTTTTTGGTAGATTTAATGAGAGCCACATATTCCCAGCTATACATTTTCTAACACCTTACTTAATTTTGTTGTTATTGTTGTTGATAAAATGAAATGCCATTTGACTTAAATGGAGAGACAGTCTGTAAGTTGCTGGGCCTTTGAAATGTGGCATGTGGTTTGAATTTTAAAGCCTATTTCCTCTTGGCCTAATGAGCCTCTGAAAGTGATTAAACAGAAGAAAGACAGGTTAAGCCAATGACATTTTATCAGAGGAAAGGCTATCTAATCTCTTTGACCAAAAAGAGGGGTGGGTGGGAATCTCAAACCAAAATATTGATTTGCAACTGTCCCAATAATATGGCACCCATGGTATTAAGTACATATCACTAGAGGTGGGAAATGAGGAACCATAGGTCAAAAGATGAAGCTAAGAACAAACCATGCTCTTTCTGTTCTTTCTAATTTTAATTTTCCATTTTAATTCTCTGTTTCATTTCTGCTATGGGTATTGAAGAATGTCAAAATGTTTCTTATCTCCCAGCCATGGGGGAACAGTATTCACATGAAATATTCTGATTTTATTTGGATAACCTTCCTCAAGAAGTGGGTTAAGTACATTCAAGATGCTTTTTCATTACCTCCAAAATCTTAGGGCAGGCTGAAGATTAAAATGTTCAAATTTAATCCATGTTTTAAGAAGACACAGATAAATGGGTGATAAGTGCTTAATAAATGTTGGCTCAAATTCAGTTTGCTCAACAGCCTAGAAAACCCTGAGACTGTGTGTGGAAGGCTAGACTACACATTTCACTGTGGCCAGCAGAAAGGTCAGCCCAAAGGCCCCTAAGTGTCCTCCATAAAGGGGGGTGGGATTTTTGATATGCAGAAGGACAAAAGGGTGGCTTGGGGATGCACTGTTTCCTCCTTTCCTGCCCTTGCATGTCTGATGGTGTGCACCAGCCTTGTGAAAGTGCACATGTATCTGCAATTTGCAAATGCATGGCTGTGATTGGCTGTTGGGGACCCCTCCCTCTCCCACCCTGATCGGAGGGAAGAGAAGGAAGCAGCAGGAAAAGCCCAGAAACTGCAGGAGGTAAATGACTTTCCTTTAAAACTCCCTTTCATGCTGTTTTTCAGCAGCCCCAAATACTGCCAAATACCTATTCAGCGGTATTCAGCTGCCAAATAACATTAGAGAATCTGATTTGGCTGTATGCTGCATAATGCAGTAAGGGATGCATTGGGTTAGGCATTCTGAAATGATACCTAGTAGTTTATATCACCACAACATATGAGTACAGGCATCTTCTCCAGAAATACCAGCACATCACAGGTCACTTCTCACATAGCAATAAAGACACTTCTCTGCTGTGTGAGAAACAGACACTGATGGACATGCCAGATCACTGCCTGTTTGGTGAAATCAGCACTCACTGGAACTCCACCTGTGCCATGCCAGAGCACTTGGTGGAGCAGAGAGCAGCCCTGGATGCCCTGATCTCTGAGAGAATTTGGGCAGAGAGTCAGTTGGGCAGAGAGCCGGGTCACCCAGGAGGACTGGTGACCATCTCTCAGACCATGGAGCTTCTTAGGCCCTTCAAGACCTACACAGAGATGCTCTCATCTGACATGGCAAGTGTGGCACTGTTCATCCCCATGGTCCACATGGCCCATAAGGACCTGGCCTCATTTTTGGTACCAGCTGCAGGCTGCACAGACTTGCTTCCAGTGGTGCGCACCCTGGTGACTAGGCTGTAAGCCTGCTTTCAGCCTCTCACACAGGACAAAGCATACATGTTGGTAACCATGTGTGACCCATGCATCAAGGGCTACATTGCCAAGTGGGCCAATGAATTCAATTGCTGGAGAGGTGAGCTCTCCAGGCAGGTTGAGCGCAGATGTGTCAAGAGTTGTATGTTGCTGGGAGCTGGGGGAGGGGGGCGTGAAAGCAGCTCTTCTGCCACTGCTGCTGCTGCTTCTCTTGGTGCAGATGTGCCAAGAGGTGTATGTTGCTGGGAGCTGAGGATGGGGGGGGGGGGTGAAAGCAGCTCCTCTGCCAACTGCCCCAACTAGGCAGCATCTTGCATAAGGCTCCTGCTATGATGAGTGCTGAGATGGCACTACTGGGCAGCTCATTGGCAGCTCTGGGAGCAGTAGGCCCCTGAGAGTGGACACAGGGGCTACAATGGTGAGGGAGTACTTTTCAGAGCCATATGGGTTGCAGGACACATGTGCACTGAGCTACTGGGCTGTGAAGGAGGCAGCCTGGCTAGACCTCTCTGCTGTGGTCCAGGGGCTTCTCTTATGCCCACCAACGAGTGTGCAGAATGAGCACACTTTTTTGCATATCGGCAACATTGTCTGCCCACATCACTCTTGCCTGCATCCCTGGACAGTTGAGCAGTTGGTCTTCCTGAAGGTCAACTTACCACTGTTTGGCTTCCCAAGCATGGACTTTGAGGGGGACTGAAGTAAGCACCTGCTTGTGCCAGCATCCTCTCTCAGTCTGTGCTGGGAAGTTTGAGTGAAACAATCTTCCCGAAATTAAAACTACAGCCCAAAGAGAGAGCCACAGTCCATTAATCAGTCTGATGAATGACTGGCAGAGAAATGCCTTACCCATTCCCCACCCCCAAAATGAAATGGAATGCTGATAAAAAAACAGTAGCACAAGAAAATATTCCCATCCACATATCTCAAAATTAGATCATGAAAGGAGCATGGTAGGTCCTCAAACGGAGACCAGCAGTACCCATGAGAGTCCCAGGAATAGTGTTTTTCCTTTGCAGGGGTGGGAGAAGGGTAGGCCAGTGATAAAAAGTAGCCACACCTAGACTGACATTCCTCTCATTCTCTGAGGCCTTCTTACTCTCTTGAGGCCCTTCACAGAAACAGTGCTGCTCCAAGTCATCTGACTGGTTCGCATCAGCTGAGCAGAGAAAGACTTGAGAGCTGCATGCTGAGAGAGTCAGATTTCTGCCTTGACTGAGCTGAGTTTGATTTCAGCCTTAGCTAAGAAGAGTTGAGTACTGCCAGTTTCTGGATTTGGACCAGACTGAAAGCAGTTTAATACAGATGGAAAACTGGGGTAAAGTTGGCAAGGATGAGTGGGTAGTTAAGCAAAGATTCCCATTCAGGCCAGGAAAGGTGATAGGTCGCAAGAGTATTGATGTGATTAGAGAAGGGGTTTGGGTACAGGTTAGAGTGTACTAGCCTTCTGAAAACCAAAGGAGTTAGTGAACACTAAAAAAAAGTGTATTGAAGTGTTTGGGAAACACTGGAGCAAAAGCCTATTACCTTGAAGTTCCTGACTCACTGGGGAAAGCTTGAGAAACTCTCAGTAGCCTGAAATATAAGAACTAAAGATTGTGCATGTCCTGGTTTTACCTCGGAGTTACCTATATTGAGTTACTTCAGAAATGTCAGTCCCTGATTTCACCTGACCTTTCCCCTGTATGTTGAATAAAATATTTTGTTATTTTTGTCTCTGAGGGAGGGAAGTAGACACTTTATTCTTTGTAATGTGCACAAGAAACTCCTGTGATTTTCATCATAGCCAAATTATAAATGTTTTATTTGGACATTTGATTTTTTAAAAAAAATAATTTAATTTTTCAATTTATGTCCTGCAAGCCGGCTCAGGGTGGCTTACAACATAAGAACATAAGAGAAGCCATGTTGGATCAGGTCAACGGCCCATCCAGTCCAACACTCTGTGTCACACTGTGGCCAAAATAACCCCAGGCGCCATCAGGAGGTCCATCCCACTGTTGCCCCACTTGAAGCCCTCACACTGTTGCCCCTCCCAAGCACCAAGAATACAGAGCATCACTGCTCCAGACAGAGAGTTCCAACAATACACTGAGGCTAATAGCCATTGATGGATCTTGCTCTATATGTTTATCCAGTCCCCTCCTGAAGCTGGTTATATTTGTAGCCACTACAACCTCCTGTGGCAGTTATTTCCATGTGTTAATCACCTTTTGGGTGAAAAAGTACTTCCTTTTATCCGTTCTAAAAACAGTAAAACAACATATTAAGATTAAAATCCACATATCAAGATTAAAAAAGCATCATAAAAATGGGTACTACAAAATCAGCAGCAACATAGTAAACAGTAGATAGATCCAAGAGGGCAGTCGTGTTGGTCTGAAGCAGTTGAACAAAGCAGGAGTCAAGTGGCACCTTTAAGACCAACCAAGTTTTATTGAGAACATAAGCTTTCGTGTGCTCTCTAAGCACACTTCACATGAAAGCTTACGTTCTCAATAAAACTTGGTTGGTCTTAAAGGTGCTCCTTGACTCCTGCTTTGTTCAATAGTAAACAGTAAGACATCAGCAGCAAGACCACGCAACAGCATGTAGGCTGATAACTTTCAACACAACATAAGCACCATGGTGATTTGAAACTGTGGCTCTCCTGTGTATTTCCATATATCATGACATTTTAGTTTTTTCCTCCTAAGTAAAACATTAGATTTTTATTTTTTAAAAAATAGGTGCAGAGAGGAACTGCCCTTTTCATTTAAAGACTTGAAAATTGCAGTGTATCTCTCAAGAAAGATGTACCCCACTCTGGAGTAGGAAACAATTCATCATTCCACCTATTGTATACAATCAATAACACTAAAAGAGTTCCATGTCATCTTATCAGGGTACATGGGTTTTAGCAGTTCCTTTGTTAAGCCTTAAAAAAAGAAGGCAATAGGAGAAGGAATCTTTGAACATCCAAACACAGTGTCATACTGAGTGTGATCCTGACACTGCCCAGGGACTGCCCTATTCCTTTGTTTACAGATGGGACTGTGATAAAAACTGACAGCTCAAATAGCAAGTGGCCCCTTAGGACAAGCAGGGAATTCTTTCTCATCCTTGTGGAGTTCTGGAAGTGGTCCAGGATCCAGGCTTTTGATTACATCCTACTTTTACAGCTGATGGAAGTATGTGGATTATGATTAAGAGACATGCTTGCCCTTGGATTGCAAGAAATGTTGTGTCTTCATAGTTGTGTCTTGGATCCAATCTATTTGGGGGTGGGGGTGGAAGGACCATTGCTTTTATTTCACAAGTTGATAACGAGAAGGTGCTAAACTGGTATTATTTATATTGTGCCAGCGATGCATATGGCCTTTAAAAAGTACGCAGAGACAGATCCCAGTTCCCATCAGCTTAAAGCCATGACAGAGGAAGGTTGAGGAGGGGACAGGCAGGGGAAGACCAGTCCATTCAAATCAGCTTAGTTATGTGCTGGATGAACATTTTGCCAGCTCAAAAGGGGCAAATGAGTTGTGGCATCAATTTTTTAGAGTTGTTTCTGAAATATTATTAGTTCGGTCCTTTACACCATTTTCACCGTAATGGGAACTAGCAAAAACATGAGACTGCTGTTTTTGCATCATTCTAGCGAGAGAACTTTGCAATATTTATTCAGAACCCTAGAAGAATGCCCCAGTTTGGAAATGACAACACACTGTAGGTCCCACTCTCAGGAGCTCAAACCCAAATATCCCATTTCCAGGCACATTGAACCATGCAAGTTTCTGAATAACTCTTTACTTCTGTAGCAGTCTGCAACAGAATTTCCAAACTTCGACAGAGCATTTTTTTGGAAACCTCACAACAAGAATGCATATATGAAAGACTTTCCCCGCAACTACATAGCAGTTGAGGAGAAATTACCTACCCAAGGACCACAGGTTCCAAAGTCAAATTGGAACTGTGGAGCAGTGCCTCTGGCTCCTGACATTTCTATAGCTGAGCCAGTGACCCCCTCCCACTAGACGGGCTTAGTCTTGCTCACCTCAGTTTCAGCAACAAAGAGACTGATGGCTTCTGGAAACAACTAGTTGTGGACTGGGAGTCATGGGGTGTGGGGGGGATGTAGAAGTGCAGCCCTCTCATACCACAGATACAACCATCTTCATTTTTTTGATAATAGTGAAAGTTTCCTGTTCCAGATCTCACTGCATCATCCCTCAAAGACACTTGGAGTCTTTGTTTCATCCATAGCAAAATCTATCTATCTATCTATCTATCTATCTATCTATCTATCTATCTATCTATCTATCTATCTATCTATCTATCTATCTATCTATCTGTCTGTCTGTCTGTCTGTCTGTCTGTCTGTCTGTCTGTCTGTCTGTCTGTCTGTCTGTCTGTCTGTCTGTCTGTCTGTCTGTCTGTCTATCTTCATCATCATCATCAATCTATATTCTTACACATGAAGGCTCAAATAAGAATCCCCAAAACATATTAATACAAGAAAGATGACTTCAGATAGCACTCCTGTTGTCGCTTAGTGTTGTGTAGTGGTTAGAGCAGTGATCTCAATGTGGTGCCCATAGGTGCCATGACTCTTGACTATGGGTCTCCTGGTGCCCATTTGCTTCTTTCCAAAGCATCTCTTCCCCAAAACAAATAGCCAGTTAATTAGAGCAGGAGGTACTTCAGAAGAGTCTGGGAGGCAGCACTAGCAGGAAAGTCCTATTAAGAAATAGTTATCTACATTGTAAGAGAATTGGTTAGCCCACCATTTTGAGATTGATGGTATATCCCATGGCATCATTTTATGATTGGAACCAGCTCCCATTGGTGGTATCCACTCTTTGTTCTCAAAATTTCAAAAGTGCTCAATAAGACTGGGGGCCCCTGGGTTAGACTTTTATTTTAGGAGAAAAAAAGCCCAGTTTTAAATCCCTTCCCAGCCATGAAATTCACTGGATGATGCTGGATCAGTAACTTTGTCAGTTCAATTTACCTCTCAAATTGTTTGGGAAATGGGGGAATCATGTAAGTCATCCAAAGCACCTTGGAAGATGGGTGGGATTTAAAAAAAAATCACAGATATTATAGCCCATATCAAGCTTTAAAAAATGAGTAATTAGTTATCCTAATATCAATGATTAAAACAAATAAAAGGAAATCAAAGTATTATCATATTCCATCTGTAATATTAAATTCACTTGTCATTTATTGGTTGACTTGATGTAGCCACCTGCTGGGATAATATTGACTTGCATATCCAAATACTTCGCTTAGTCGAGTTATTCACTCCTGTATTACACACGAATGAGAGGACACATACTGGGATTCAGGAGCTGGTTTCCTTTAACTTGTCCATTTCTATTTTCAGCCCTCTCCTGTAGACAGAACAGTGGCAATGCTAAACACATGCGTGAATAATCCTTTGGAAAGTAGAGCTAGTGCATGTTGAAAGGTGTTTGGAAAAGAACCACCTCATAACTCAGCAGGTGCAGAAATGTTACAAGCCAGAAAGGGTGGCATTATTAGATCTCGGGCTGTAGAGTTTAAAGCTGATGTCTTATGATATTACCATCTGCACAAAGGGAGTATGTGCTATTGTTAAAGAAACATGCAATGATTCATAATCTCCGGAAAAATTACCTCCTGCTCAATACAAGTGATAACTCATTTCCAAGGAATGGAATCCAAAGCCTCCCTGCACACAAACCCTCTGCCAGGCCTCCAGGAAAATACCTGACTGTGACATTAGGAGTAGTCACAACAGATGAACTAGCGGGGCATGATACTTTTACACTTTTTTAACCAAAGTATTTTATAGAAGATTTTCCAGGAAACATACACTCTATCCTCTCATTGCCTGGAAATGTACACTCAATCCTCTTGTTACTCATTTAACAAAATTAATGTCACCCAGCAAACTTCTAGGTCAGAGTTGGATTTGAACTTGGGTCTCTCGGACCCCAGTCCAGCATTCTAAGCACTACCTCTCAGTGTCATTGCTGCCTCTTTTTGTTCCCTCTTCATCCAGGGCTGCTGAGAGGATTTCTGACACCCAGATATCTGGTTTCCCTTCCCTCAGGCAAAAATTTTGAATTCAAATAGACAGATTCAGACCTGCTGCTCAAGGTGGAAACTGGATAACTTTGGAAATGATCCCCTGATGAAGTGAATTGCAAAATTCAGGGACCCACAGGGACTTAAATATTTTTCACCTTGCACCTATTCTTCTATTTCTTTATGTGTACATAAGGTTGAATGACTGGGCAAACACCAGGGGATGGGGGGACTTACCAGGAGCAGTAGGGAGGCCCAGCCAGCATGTAATGAAATGTCTATGTCACTGACTGCATGACCTGGAAGTTACATCATTGTGTCTTGCATGTTGGGAGAATGCTCTGTTATTTGGGCAAAAATTCTATGGTAAATTTGGCTTCTACCGTAACGTTTTCCCCCAAATACCAGTGCATCACCCCAATGTGCCTGATGTGATGATGTCACTTCCAGGTCATGTGGATAGCGATGTAGACACATAGCTACATGTCAGCTGGGCAACCCACTTTTTGACAGTAACTTCCCCCTACTGGCCAGCTGATCAGCCTCGTGGCAGGAGAGGTCCTGAAACTATAGGTATAAATGAAGTAGGTAAATACATTAATAAAGCAAGCAAGTGGGAATGGAGGTTTTTACTTTCTCTCCATCAATGCCATAATTCATGCTCCATCTTGCAGTTCGCATATAAGGCTGAATGTACGAGATTGCTTTCTGAGAAACAACTTAAAAATAAGTTGCAGATCTCCAGGTAATTTTTTTAAAAAATGAGCCAAATGTTTAATGAAGCAGAATAAAATTTCTGCCTCAATTGTCTCTAGCCTTGATCTACATTGCTGCAAACATCCATATTCTAAAACTTTTATAGGATCTAAGCAAACTGGTGTCTTTTATTCGACTAACTTCTGTAGGTCACACTGCATATTTGCAAGCTCCGTGAAGGTATTCTTCAGACAGGTGGAATGATCTTCTTTCTCTCTTGTTTGCTAGGATTAACATAGCAACAGTACATCATAGTTATAGGCTCTTAGCAGAAAAGCATATCTCTGTGCTTCAAGTATGGAGTTCTCATTCAAGACCCTAGCAACAACAAATGAAATAACTCTTTTATAGCTTTTGGGCAAGAAACTTGAATCCCTAGCCTTGTTAGAAGGTGACAGTTAAAGCAGTGAAATTCTTTCTCTCCCCTCCACAGATGCACAGGGACAAAAGGCATTTGGCTTTCCTGTTTAGGCTTCACACACAAGAAGAGCGTATCAAACATGTTTACATCTCCAGGAAAAAGACAAATCTTCCTATGTATTCCTCCAAACTAGAACTTAAAAAAAAAAAAGAGAGAGCAGAGGCAAGAATATACTGCTTGAAGCAAGAACTTCGCTATTTTTTTTTTTTAATGCAGGGCCACTACAGGGAACTTTTAGACACCAGAACCAAACAAAATAGAATGGGAGTGTCTTCCATTTGAAATTATAACTGTCTGTATAAGGAGACTTGAGAATGAATTACACCTAAATGTTATAGCAAACAACCACCCCAGCCCACCCTGCCCTTGCCCCTCCAAAGGAGGGAGGGGAAAAGACTGCCTCAATAATACCATGCCACATGCAGCTTGGCCAGGGGTCTCTTGGCTGTGGAGGGTTTGGTGGGGTCACCACTAGGGGCCAGGGTGGCCCCAGCAGAAGGCAGCATTTGAGGTCATTAACCCACCGGTCCTTTTCCTGGTGGCCTTAATGGCTAATTTGGTCCTAGTTTCCACTGTACATTTTCCTTGCCAATCAAATAAAACAAATATCCAGTATTGTTAAAATAAGACCTGCTACATTGTTTTTTGTACTCTCGGCCTTCTAAGGGATTTATATTAGAGAGATATTGGATTAATAATTGTTTTGTTATATTCAGAACACAGACTTTGTTCTTCCCAAAAGTCCATGAATGTCTGATAACAACACATCTCCGCTAACTAATGCTCCATCCTCAGCTTGTAAAAAGCAGACAAAAGACAATGGCCTGAAAATCTCTCCCTCTGAACCATTTTGTGTTTTGTTGACTTCCAATCTGTTGAAGAGTTCTAGAGAAATCAAAAGCTTGCATAGTTTTGTGCCAGTTTGGTTGTACTTTATAAAAAGACATTGCATGGATTTTATTTAACAATGCCAACATGTTTATCCCATTGGGATGTTTTACATATCTGATCTTTGGGTCTGTGTATTATCTTTAAAAACCGTGATCAAGTTTGAGATCTAAAATGGCCTAAACATGTAGTATGTGTGTGGGTGTGCGTGCACACATGCATGTTTGCTAATACATTTATTGATAGTTATATACCTAACACAGCATTCTAGGGTTGCCAAGTCCAATTCAAGAAATATCTGGGGACTTTGGGGGTGGAGCCAGGAGACTTTGGGGGTGGAGCCAAGAGCAAGGCTGTGACAAGCATAATTGAACTCCAAAGGGAGCTCTGGCCATCACATTTAAAGAGACGGCACACCTTTTCAATTCCTTCCTTCCATAGGAAATAATGGATAGGGGCACCTTCTTTGGGGGCTCATAGAATTGGACCCCCTGATCCAATCTTTTTGAAACCTGGTGGGTATTTTGGGGAGAGTCACTAGATGCTATACTGAAAATTTGGTGCCTCTACCCCAAAAACCAGCCCCCCCAGAGCCCCAGATACCCGCAGATCAATTATCCATGATTTTCTATGGGAATAAATCTCCATAGGGAATAACAGAGTTCCCAGCAGCCATTTCCCTCCCCCCTCCCCCCGCTTTCTGACGACCCTGACGCGGGGGGAGGGCCTCCAAACCAGGGGATCCCCTGCCCCCACCTGGGGATTGGCAACCCTACAGCATTCTCATATTATGAATCTCTTTTCTCCCCCTTAGTGTTTAGCTGGTATTCTTATAATACAATATTGTGCTCTTCATCAGTTTGCACTTCCTCTATAATATAACATGGTGCTATCAGTTCCAGGGTTCGTGGGGCCCTGTCAGCACTTTTCAGTCAAAGGTCAGTCAACCTAGTAATGGAAGGATTAAATGGGACAATGATACTCTTCCATACAAAGTAACATCTGAGCAGTACATCTAATATTTTTTTTCAAGTGCTAGCCTATACAAGGTTCAGCAATCCGGCCACGGGTAATGTCATGATAATCCGAAGGATGACTTATTGTTGGTCTAGTGAACGGCCATTTTGTGGGGCTGATTTATGTCATGCTTTGTTCTGTTTATATATACTCAGCAATGCCATCCGATGTCCACATATTTTGCTCTCTTCCTTTAATCTTTCTAGTTGTCCATGATCAGTTCATCTTTCCTTGATGCTATCTTTATATCCTGGAGGCCTTTCAATGTTATAAATTTCTTACTGGCTCATGAGATTTGACAGCACTTAACAGTCAAAGGGCAACAAATGTCTCTTCCACAGTAAGGGGATAAAATAGATTTTGAAATGATTCAATGAAACAATGGAACAAAATGATTTATCAAAACCTATTTCAATTATGTTTCAATCTAGGGCTGCGTTACCTGTGATGTCCAGTGTCAAAAGACACACACACTCCTCAGCAGTGTAGTGATGATGCTTTTCCATATAACATAACTTTCCACAACTCAGAATATGGACACTGTTCCCTCATCACACCACAGAGGTCAATATGAGAACAATACTACATCCACTGGAAGTGAAGTTTACATTTTAGTTACTTGTTGAGTAAAGTACTATTTTCTGTCATTCATTCTGCACTACTGTTTTGCTTCTGCTGTTGTTTGAGCCCTCATTGAGAAGGAAAAATATAATGTATAATTAAGGTTACTCATATGTTCTTCATGATGGTCAGGTGACACAGGTTATTTGTACTTGACATGTCTTAGTTGTAGTTTCAGGTTGTGATTGGAATTCCCCTTTATGCTTGTGCTTACAACCCAGCTTTCCCTGCCTAACCATCAGTCTGAGTCCTTACTCCTTTCGCACACATGATTCCATCCATACCAGCTTGCCCTCTCTCAATTGTTCCAGGTCTGTTTATCACCAGACTCCATAAGGTACTCTGTCCTGCTCCAGGCCAGAGCCTGAGGTAGGGTTAAGTGACTGTGCCATACCACCAGGCAGAGCCTGAAACTGTTTGCTATCTTGTTGAGGCAGATCCAAAGTGACTGCTGCTGTTGTGCTTCCCTCCAACAGGCCATCCCCCTTCTGAAAGGTGATTGGATGCTGGAGCTGCACTCTCCTAGGTCTAGTTTTAAAACAGCAAGTTTGGCTGCTTTACATTTCAGGGGAAAGGAAAGCCTTCTGTCCATCATCTCACCACAAATGGCCAATCTACCCCATATTCTGAATCAAAATCACACAATAAAATTTCAAGCAAAATCAGACCCTGTGAAATCTTATCCCCAAGCAATTTTTGTACGCATGGATGGGCATCTAAGCACAAGATATAAGAATATCTGATTTTAAATGTTTTATCTCTGTAGCTGAAAAAATGCACAGTGACTACTGGACTCATGTTAAAAAAGAAAAGAATTTCAGTTTGGGCATGTCTTCAAAAGAAAAGATAGCCCCGTGGCACAGAGTGTTAAAGCTGCAGTACTGCAGTCCTAAGCTCTGCTCACGACCTTTCGATCCCAGCAGAAGCTGGTTCAAGAAGCCGGCTTGAGGTTGACTCAGCCTTCCATCCTTCCGAGGTTGGCAAAATGAGTACCCAGCTTGCTGGGGGGAAAGTATAGATGACTGGGGAAGGCAATGGCAAACCACGCTGTAAAAAAAGTCTGCCATGAAAACATTGTGAAAGCAACATCACCCCAGAGTTGGAAATGACTGGAGCTTGCACAGGGGACCTTTCCTTTTCCTTTCAAAAGAACAGAGTTCCATATTCAGCTACTGAGAATACTTTTGAACATCCCTAGGCAGAAAAAGGTCCTTTCCCAGAGGCTACTGTAAAATGATTAGGGACTGTAATGACTTCAGAGAATGAGACTGGTGTAGTGGTAAATATATTGGATCTGGAAGAGTAAAAATTGAATCCCTACTTTGCCATGGAAGCTTGCTGGGTAACTTTGGCCAGTCTCACCACTGCCAGCCTAACATACCTCACATAATTGTTATGAGGATAACATGGGAAAGAAATGAATTTGTAAGCCATTTTGGGTTCCCAGTGGAGAGAAAAATGGGAGATTAATGAAGTAAATAAATACATTATCAACACAACAAAAATGTAAAGAAAAAATTGGTAAATATGTTCGGACAGTGCCCCAAACAATTATGTCTGAAAGGATTTCTAGAAACCACAGGTATTTAGTTAAGGCTTTTAAAAAAAAAGAGGTGCTGGAACTCTCAAGAGGGAAATGGAGAAACACATGGGTGCCCCTCATGAACTTTTAAATATTTTTTTCAGAATTTTGTTTCCTAGAAGAGGTTCTGGAACTCTGTTCTACCATGTTCCCCCAAGGAAAAAGTCCTGTACTTAGTACTTTAAGAGCAAAGAATTTTAAAAGGTTCTATAACTCTATCCCATTCAGACATCTGCTTTGACCACTATTCCTCTAGGTGATAATTCAAAGGAAAACAAAGTATTAATACAGATGGTTGGGCTAAATAGCTTTATATTTTTTGTGGGTTGAATTAGCCAGCTTTCCAGAGTTGATCTTTGCAGTAACCTCCATAATGAGTTATCCAATATAGTCCTTCTCTACTTTCTTCCAACCTGGTTGCAATTATGACCTCTGTGTTAGTTTAGAAGTTCATTCTCCTCAGTGGAACTAAATGGTTGTTATTAGGTGCAGGATCACAGCCTTGAGCTAGAGTGTTTGAGAGGTTAAGTTCTGGAAAACTATAAATATGTTGATATGTATGGTTCTTCATGCCCCCCACATTTGTATCATGGGAACATTAGGTTATGGGGCTTGTGGTCAGGCTGAAATTGTGGCCAACCCTGGCTAACAGATAAACCAGTACTTCACATTATTCTTCTACCATGCATCTGATTCTTAACCTATATCACAGTGTGGCCAGGTACAGGCAAGGATCATTTTTCTACAAATCTGATCCAAGTTTGCAGAAAAATCTGTGCAAGTATAGAGTTAGTTGGCATCAGGGCTTTTTTAAAGCAGGAACATACAGGAACACAATTCCGGCTGGCTTGGTGTCAGGGGGTGTGGCCTAAATAGGCAAATGAGTTCCTGCTGGGCTTTTTCTACAAAAAAAAAAAGCTCTGGTTGGCAGGATGGTGTTCAGGATGAATTTCATTTTTTTAAAGAAAAAATATCAAGGCAATTTGATCAGGAGCCCAATTCATGAGTAAGTGAGGGAGTTTTATCAAAGTAAGTTCATGTTGAAATGCTCAGTATCCATCCTGGAAGATTCAGCTATGCCAAAAGCATTGGAGAGACATGGTTAGCCAGAGAACACAATAGTACGTCAGATGGACTAAGTCTCAGTAAAAGACACTATTATATGCAATGGGATGCATATTTCAGATTTATATTCCATAGGAATCCGTATCCTATTAGAAAAATAGAAGACTTCTATAATGGCTTGATTAAAGTCTGCCATTATTGCAATATTCAGAAACCCTTTAGGAATTCACCCTTCTCATGCCCCTCAAAAGTATCCCATTAAACTTGTAATCAAGATCTTTTTGATACTATAATGCTATACAATAATGCATTAATTTCAAGAATGGATAAAACTTGGCTCACATAAAAAATACAACATCAAACGCTACAGTTGCTTATGCCTCCAGATCCACATTTGCTTTTTTTGTTCCAAGGCAGTATATGAATTCTCCGCTGCTGACTTGTGGCTGGATTTTGGCCTGTTTCTATCTCTCCCCGCAGTCTTGAAAAGGAGTCAGTTCTCAGAAGAGAAAGAAGTCTTTTATTCCCCACTATCCTCTCAGATCTAGTTAATGCACCACTATCACATACATTCCTCTACTTTCCTTAGGGAACGGGAGCCTCAAGGCCACAGCGTCCGCAGTTCCTCTAAGAGGCAAATTGAAATGCATGTGCAGTACATACATCCAAACGGTACTGAGGGGGGCGGGATCATTAGAAGAAATATTCAAAATATTTTTTTCAGAACCTGCTCTAGATGAGATGCTTTGAAGACATAGTGTTTTTATTAAATCAATGTAGCATATATGCTACAGCACTGAGTACATCCCTAAATGTTTTGCTTTGCTTTCCTTAAGGCATTCATATTGTGCAATCCTAGCAATCCATGGCGAACCTTAATGATTGTGTTCTAAATAATATAATGCTAAGTCCAGTGGGGTATAGGTGGTAATGGTGAGTAGCAGAGTGGTTAGAGTTTTGGACAGGGGTGGCAGGATCTCATCCAGTGTGATGCTAAGCTTCCACCCTTATTGTGGAATGTCATCATTTGTCTTCAAGGCTCAACTCAACTTCTCTCCAAGGCTAAGCAAGGCCCGGTGTGTATGATTTCCAGAAGAAAAGCAGAATATGGGGAAAGGGTACCCAAGGGCATGCCTTGATTTTGGGCCTTGGAATTGGGGCAAACCAGTCAGGTAGGAGTGCCAATTCTTATGTGATAACAGCAACCCAGTCATTGCCTGCCAGCACCTGCAAGGAGGGCAACAAAGTGAGAACATACAGAAAAGGTGCAGGAAAAAAGAGCACTCAGCCTCCATGTAATAAAGTCACAATAACAACTTTAACGGAGTTTAATTTTAATGGAGCACTGGGCTGTGATTGACAGCACCTGGAAGTTGGTAATAATAGTGCACTTTCCAGTAGGTGTTGTAATGAATGTTGAAACCATATGGAAGACTACAAAGTTGTTGAATATTTGTACAGAGGAAGTGTGAGTTTGGACAATGTAAAGTATGGAATATTTTTTTCTTTGTAAGATTTTAACTGCACAGTTATTTGTGGAAGTCTAATATCACGTGATTTTAAAATTCTATAGCTTTGATAAAGCAATTGGGAAACACAGTGGAAAGCAAACCAGTTCTACCAAGTTAGCTGATTTGCCTTTGAAGCTGATTTGCCATTTGCTAGAGGTGGAGTGGCTGTTTGTCGAAAGATTAAGCCATAGTGCTACTTGGACTTTTCTATATGAAGAACTATACAATGGGAGAATGACAGTGATCCATCAAAGGTTTCCATTTTAAGGGACTTTAATTTGTACATCATTGGATTACAGTATCCCATCGTGTGGTGTTCACTGTATATACCCATGGTGTATTATGTATAGGTCCTTTAAAAAGGCATATCTACAATTGTTCCAATAATTACACAAAAGAAAGGGAAATTGTTGTTATTGCAACTTTATTACACGGAGGCTTAGTGCCATTTTTTCCCAGCTCCTGAAATGAGGGCAGGAAGAAAGTGAGGGGAAATGAGGGTGCATGCCAGTGTGAAAACCAGAAATGATATCATGATGGTGGCAGGGATTCTAGATTTGCAAAAAGTGTATGGTTTAGTGAAATGGAATGATACTGGGTAGCCTGCCCCAGGCCCCCAAGTTTTCCTGGGGTAGCAAACTGTGCAACCTTACAATCAGAGCAGGTGAAGTTGGAAGGGAAATGCTGTGAGTAAGAGAAGGTTAGCAAGTCCTCAAATCTCACTTTCTGTCTGGAAATTATGCTGCACTATGCAACGAACCTGACCCAGATAGCCCAGGATAGCCTGATCTCATCAGATATCAGAAGCTAAACCATGTTGGCCCTGGTTAGAGAGCCAGTTTGGTGTAGTGGTTAAGTGTGTGGACTCTTATCTGGGAGAACCGGGTTTGATTCCCCAGTCCTCCACTTGCACCTGCTGGAATGGCCCTGGGTTAACCATAGCTGTCACAGGAGTTGTCCTTGAAAGGGCAGCTGCTGTGAGAGCCCTCTCAGGCCCACCCACCTCACAGGGTGTCTGTTGTGGGGGGAGAAGACATGGGAGATTGTAAGTCACTCTGAGTCTCTGATTCAGAGAGAAGGGCGGGGTATAAATCTTCAATTCTTCTTCTTCTTCTAGTATTTGGATGGGAGACTGCCAAAGAAGACAAGTGTCACTACACAGAGGCAGGCGATAGCAAACCACCTCTGAATGTTTCTTAGCTTGAAAACCCCATGAGGTTGCCATAAATTGGCTGTGACTTGTTTGGGGGGGGGGGGGAACCAAAGAGAAAGATGCTCATTGGAGTTAGGATATGTAGTAGTATCTTTGGGTTCCTTATTGTCATAAATATTAGGCCATGTTGCTTCTGCAGAAAGTTCAACCATGCCAAAAATGCAGGTCATGCATTCCTAAAGTATCCAGCAAGGTTTTGAAGAGCTCCCAGAAATATAGGAAATAAATGTTTGGAAACACATTGGAATCTGGAAGAAAAAAATGAAAATAGAATGCAACCAGCAGTGAACTGAACTCCCACATGTGCTGTGGAGTCATAGATATAAACAATAGGCTGATTCAAGACAATGAATGCACAAGACAAAAAAGTCACCATTCTTCCATCTTTATCTGCAATGCTAATTTTTTTTTTCAAACTAAATGCCTGCTGAACAGATCCTGTTCTGAAACCCCCTGTTCTAACATCTTAGATAATATCTAGTAAACTGAGATGCCCTTTCAGTTTTATCTTCATTTCCCTCATAACCTTTCCCTTTCTTCTATTTTTAATAAAGGCATTCTGTGTAGTTTGCTATAAAGAAAAAAAAATGTTGTAAATTCTGTTCCAGAGACATCACTGTTTTCATTATGTTATTGTGAATTTCAGCAAAACAAGAATGACAATGTATACATTACAGCTGAATATAATCATGAACGCTAGTGATATTATATAACATGGTGTTGAATGTACTGCTAACTGACCAATATTTTTTCTGCTAACTAATAGTTCACATTTACTTTTAAGTTCAATTTGCCTAGGCTGGAAAGGACAGTACTGCTTGTGAACAATATTTCCAGCTATGATTCAAACAGGAGCTATATGACTCCCTGGGGATCATCTGCAGCTCTTGGGGGCATTCAGACCTTGGAGGAGGTCAAATGGAGTGAAACCCAGGATTTTGAGGGACACCGTCTCTTCATTTGCCATGGCCTCTGGCATCCAACAGAGGAAAATGGCTGTGTATTGCCCTGCTCTGGGAATAAGATCCTAGATTTTCCCCACAGGCTTTTAATATGGCACACAGTAAATAGGAAACAAACCTAATGTGAAGGAATTGGTAGACGGCCATCAGACACATGGGTCTCATTGGCCAATCCCGCACTAGACCTTTAATCCTGGTTCATCCCTGTCCCCAAACTGACATTGTGCACTTGAATCATGGAATCATAGAAACCAAGGACGATTTCCCACACAGCTTACCGAGGAGCGAAGTCCCTCCTCACCGCGCAGCGGCTGCTCGGATTTCCCACCAACTGCTCCGCGGATTCAGGAAGTGCCGCACCTTTTGCATTGCTAACGTAAACTAGTGTTTTAGCGATTTCCATTTAAGATGCAAAAGGTGCGGCACTTCCTGAATCCGCGGAGCAGTTGGTGGGAAATCCGAGCAGACACTGCGCGGTGAGGAGGGACTTCGCTCCTTGGTAAGCTGTGTGGGAAATCGCCCCAACTCTATGAGTTTACAATTCTATTATTCTAATGTAGAAAATCAGTTTGGGGACAGGACTGAAGCAGGATTAAAGATCTAGTGCAGGGGTGGCCAATGGTAGCTCTCCAAAATTTTTTTGCCTACAACTCCCTTCAGCCCCAGCCAGCATGACCAATGGCTGGGGCTGATGGGAGTTATAGATAAAAAACATCTGGAGAGCTACCATTGGCCACCCCTGCTCTAGTGCATCTAGACCTGCGATCTGGGTTATCATAGGTTATCATATGCCCATAGCATAAATATAAGAAAAAGTTGACTTGTCTTTCAAGCTATCCTAATATTTGGAGTGTTCAATTATAATGTTGTGTGCCTGATGGTCAGTAGTAAATTAAAGGTTAAGGAACACTGATTTATAGCCATAGCTAGCCTGCCCCAGATAATTTAGTGATGAATCAGAGGTTCCCTTCTATAACTTTGTCATGAGATCGGATAGAGTGATCTATCTTTCAGGTTTTCTGTGCCACAAGCTGTTAAGTTAATTCAGGATCTTTGTAAAACAGTAGTCTCATTCCAGTATACTTCCAAATCAATTGAATATACCTGTTAGGTTTCATAAACTTGACTCCCTTGGATTCCTTGTCTGGCCCTTTCAAGAGAAGCCCAGGGCAATTAGAAGTGTTGAGACAGATCCATTGGAGACACAGAGCACAGCCAATTGAAATAATTTATTGAGTATACATGGGAATATCTTGAATAAAACTCAAGACAATATGTATTTAAAATATTGCTTAATCAATTTTTTAATGACATGCCCCTTTGGTGAGCTGCCTGAAGAAGGATTGACTCTGAAAAGAGGATGGAAACAGCAGTCCATTTGCAGCCACACCTGTTTTGGGAAGCAGTCATATCTACTTTGGAATGTCTTGGACTTTGTGTAGCTCTGCAAAGAAAGAGACAACATTGTACTGTAGAATCTGTAGAATGGAATTTTTTGGAATACTACTGAAAATTGTTTAGTATAAAAATTGTTTTGGTATATGCATTAGTTAAAACTGTCATGGAGTGTTCTATATTTATTTGCCATAGTGTAAACAAAGCTGGAACAGATGACGTCTCAATAGTCCCGATAGATGGTGGAATACTGTGACAAGGGAGGCCAGACTCGATGTACTATGAGCATCTGCTGCCTCACTCAAAGGCCTGGTGGAACAGCTCCATTTTACAGGCTCTACAAAAAGGTAGCAAATCAGGTAGGGCCCTAATCTCTAACATATAAATCTCTTAGCATATAAAATTGTACTATTTGGCATATTTATGAAATGCAAAATTCTTTATTTTCTATAAGAAAAAAATGAAAGTATCCCAGTGCTTGAAAGGGGTTTGCTGCATCTTATGATACCATAGCAAATGTATCTTTATTTATTTTTTGCCATCTTTGAGATAGGAAAAAATAGAAGTTGAATGCAGAAAACAAATTCTGTAGTAAATAAAAGAAAGATTTTTATTTGGACAGAAATTTTCTGATGAAGTCACAATAAGTAGGACTGCCAGCATGTTCAGCACAGTCAGTGGCAGTCACTCTCTGAATCCAGAGCCAGGAGGCAACACCAGGGAAGATCTTGGCCTCTATGTAGGCTTGTTAATCCCCAGGTCCCAGCGGGGGTTCTTCCGCTTTCCCAGGCTCCTTCCCGCCCCCAGTCAGCTGGCCGGCGGGGGAAACCCCCGCCCCCACAGGACCATGTGCCTTTTCACCTCCGGAGGCTTCAGTCTCCGATTGGAAAGGCTTCCTCTTGGGATGGTGTGTCTGTGTTACTTTGAAGAAGTCGGCAGCAGCTTGTGAGTAGAGAGGCCAGTCCCTCACTTCAGAGTTGCCAGAAATGGGGTGGGGGGTGAGGAGGGAGACATCTGCTGAGCTCTTCATTATTTCCTATGTGGAGATGGATTCTTATAGGGTATAATGGGGAATTGATCTGGAGGTTTCGGGGGCTCTGGTGGAGCTGTTCTTTGAGGCAGAGGCACCAAATTTTCAGTATAGTATCTAGTGCCTCTCCCCAAAGCACCCCCCAAGTTTCAAAACAATTGGATCAGGGGGTCCAATTCTATGAGCCCCAAAAGAAGGTACCCCTATCCTTCATTATTTCCTATGGAAGGAAGGCATTTCAAAAGGTGTGCTGTCCCTTTAAATGTGATGGCCAGAACTCCCTTGGAGTTCAATTCTGCTTGTCACACTCTTGCTCCTGGCTCCACCCCAATGTCTCCTGGCTCCACCCCCAAAGTCCCCAGGTATTTCTTGAATTGGACTTGGCAACCCTACCTCTATGCTCTGTTGTTGGCCCACCAGAAGAACTGGTAGGCCACAGTATGAGGAAAGATGCTGGAGTAGATGGACCACTGGTCTGATCCAGCAGGGCATTTCTTATGTTCATTTTTAACAATTAAGATACATTTTATAACACTGAAAACATTGAACTCTAGTAATATAGTATCATTAAACACATTATATCATATTAATCATTGTCTAAATTATATCTGTTTTAGCAAAAAAAAAAACCCCTTGAAAATGGTGCATATGTCTATGGTATAAAAGTTTTTTTCCCTTGTGCTCCCAGAATTCTACAGTTTTTCCACTGAAAAATTAAGATGTACTCAGCTTTTTTCATGCTCTTCATTTAGAATGAGTGAAATGTTTTGTGAGGCAAGGTTTTTGTCACTCAGAAAGAGAAAATAGTGCATAGTTTTTCCCCCCGTGTTCCCCCAAATTTCCTTATTTTTCCACATATTTCCATGCTCTACATTTTGAGTGTGAAAAACTTTGCCTTGGGAAATATTTTATTCATTTTACTAAGCCAGAAGATATTTCATAGGCATTTTTGCATTGCTCCCCCAGATTTTCAATCAGGTTTCCTCCCTCCAGGTCTTTCTGTTTCTTCCAATCCTTAACATTTCTAGTGTGGGGTGCAAAAGAGGCATAAGCATCAGACTAGGAAAATTTTTCATCAATCCCACATTGGGTTGGCAGGTTATAGTTCCAGATGGCCAAAGTGTGACATCTGCATACTGATTCTCTCCTGCCTTGTGCCAGTCTGGGATGCTGACATGCCATGCCTGTCTTTGCATGATGGAATTTTGTACTTTACTACAAACTCAAAACAGGATAATTTTGTTGTCCAACTATAGCATGCAAATCTGTCCATAAAGCCAATAACCTCTGCCCCATCAATGGATAAGTCAGCTTGCTACAGAGAAAATATAAGGAGGTTTGCTCACTTCTTAAATATGGTAAAAATGAAAACAGAAGAAAAATCATTTAAAAATTCATTGTAGAAAACAAAACAAAGCATAAACATTGACAAATCCCATCATGCAGCACATGATATAACACCAGAGATATCAAGATATGATTTCAGTGCACCCTCACATCACTATATAAATAAAAATCAAATTTCAAACTAAATTTTTTAAAAATCCTATTTATGTTCAAATCTTTCAAAGTCCATGAACTACAACAGGTATGAATTTTGACCACTATCTAGAAAAAGCTGGGAGGATAAACTCTTCCTAAAATGAAGTATTTAACCAAGAAGCCTCACAGCATGGGAAAATACTTTCCTCACTCAGTGTCACCAAATACAAAATACTAATGCACAAAATAATTTAACCTGTTCTAAAAGGAGAAAGCCTTGCCATAAAGACCCCAGCCTTACCACACATGAAATGTCCAACAAAAGTAAAATCACACCATACATATAGCAATACAGAAGCTCATTGTGTGACAGAAGGTGTGACATATCTGTATCTGATGTCCTTTTTACTATCTGGCAGAATAATACAGATCGCCAAATTACCGTACCTCAGAATAAGAGTTTAAGACTGATTTCAAGGGAGATTACTACTAGGCAAGTCTGCTTACAGTATTGTAGATCACAGTCCTGCTGTATCAAAAAATAAACAACTCAAGTTTTAATACCAAAGAAATTAAATTAATTTTTTTATAATGTAACCCGCCCTGAACCTGTTCTACGGGAGGGGCGGGCTAAAAATAGAATTAAATAAATAAATAGAACCGATAAATGTAAAAAGAAAAATAATAGAAATCAAACAAGCTCAATAAGGAGCTAAACCCAATGATCACAAAAAGGTGAGGTCTGAACTTTTGATTGTATTGCTATTTCTGACAGATCATTCCATTTCTTTCCTTGCTTCTAAGACTGACAAATATTTTACAGTGAATACCCAGTGAATGATACTCTCAGTGCAAATAAGTTGTGATAAATAACACCCACATCTAAACAACACTTGGAACATCTATAGATCTCTAAATTATTGCTCAGATAAAACAATGACAAATGAAAACACCAGCCTGGACCATACTAAGGCTTAGATATGTTGATTAGTTTTTATTATGATTTATTGTACCAAAGAAGTGCATCTCGTAACGTTGACAGTACCATCTTTAGAAGCATTACATCCTTCTAAACCCAATGACTTCAGTGGATTTTGGAGGGTGGCTCTGTGAATTCATTTTTTGTGGTATTTGATGTAATGTGCATTTTGTAATATTGATGTAATGTGAACGTAAAATTAATCCATTCTGGATGCACTTCATAACATTGACAGTACCATCTTTAGAAGAGTACACATCTCTTGACCCCAACTTCAGTCATGCAGGACTGTGGTGGCATCCATTGCCAAAACAGTGGTTTTTTAAAAAAAAAATCTGCAAAACTGATCAGATCAACAATGGCCAGTGAAAAACTCTGCTAGGCAAAACCCCCTCTGCTAGGCAAACCCCCCACCTGGCCTTACCCACTTTTTAGAAACACATGGTGTGTGGCAAGAAAGATGTCAGTGGGCACTATGGCACTCATGGGCAACACACTGGGAGCATACAAGAGCTCAGACTAGAAACCTAGGGTAAGACAATAGCTGAAAAGATCATGGTTGAAGCCTGGCAAGTCCAAAGAGTTACCTGCCAGCTTTGAAGTTTTCTGACTATTCAGATGTCCCTTAACCAAGCGCAGATTGGGAAGCCAAAACATCACAGGAAAATGTCTCCTCCCCTCCCCTGTCACCCCTTCCCCCATGGACAGAGGCCTGGCAGGTGGTGGTGAGTGCAAATGACTTGCCCAGCCTGGAACTTAATGACCAATCTGCCCCTAGTCATTTCAGTGTGAAGCTATCATCTAAATAAGTTCCAGGGACCAAACTAGATGTGTCTCAGGAGATCTGCAATTAGGGTCTTCATTATTTTAAAGGTTAAAACAACAGCAGAAGGAAGGGAAGGGGATGGTGTGGGGCGTATGGTCTTAAACCTTTTAGCCCATCGGCTTTGACTGATGTGAATCGCACACACAGATCTGGTATATGGGGAAGGGTTTACCATCTTTCCTCCAGCATCAGGACCCCACTCCACACTGCCATCTCTCCCCACAGTTATTTTCATCCTAATCACATATTTACCAGAAGTCATTCAGTTTGACCTTAAGATTGTTTCACTAGAGACAACATGTAGCTACTGGATTATGGGCACTGGATCAAAGTATTTTACTGGAAAAGAAGGAGGGAAATGACTACTCTCCTCTTCTTTTTCTCACCATGTTTTATTATGCATGTCTGAGTCCGAGTTAGTCAGCCCCTCTTTTTGTTCCCCGCTTTATGGGTTTGTTTTTTTTTGTCAGCCAATCATTTAGTCAGTTCCCCACAGCCTTTCACACAAAAACTGGAGAGAGGAAAAACATCTTTAAAAGTCGGAAACCAGAGAGTTGTAAAATCTAGACGGCTTGGCAAGGGACCCTAATGATTATGAACACTTTGTGTCCAATAAGAAAGCTGATGTAGGCTCAAAATGCAAAGCATGCTGTTAACTTGCTATGGTACCATCTGTTCACCTCAGCTCAGACACACATCTTTATAATCAACACATATTTTCATATCTTGGTCACATTCCTCAAGCCATTTTCTACCAGATTTCTTCTGTAGGTTATGGTGTTTGATCTTCATGCTAGTCTCTCATTTCCGCCCCCCCCCAAATGAATACAATTATTTTTTAGAACAAATTACATCAAGTTGTGTGAATGTCTTCTTTAAAGACCAGAGGTGAGACAGAAGTGAAGGTGTGATCAAAAGCTCTTCCTTCTGCTTCATTTCATTAAAGTCTCATTTATGCCGATATGCTGATGCTTCTACCCAGGTAATACTGCTGGGCATATGTTGACTGAGGTAGTGGAATAACCCCTCGTTTTATGTTGGGCCTCTGCTGCCTCTCTGAACACCTAAAACTGCCTTATAACAAGCCAGACCATTGATCTGTTTGGAATGGTCTTTTCTGACATGCAGTGACTCTGTAGAATCTCAGGTGGAGAAGTGTCTTTCCCAGCACTGGTACCTGAGAAGTTTTTGAAAGGAAGATACTAGGGATTGAACCTGTAATTGACTGCATACAAAGCAAGTGTTCTACCACTGGGTCTTTCTCATGTATCTAGCAACTATTTGTTTCTCTGTCTTCCACTCAGCACCCTGTCTTTTGCTCAGCAGTGAGAGACTCCGTAAATTGAAAAGGGATATCATCTGAGAGAAGAGACAACACCTAAAGACTCTTAATGCTAAATTCTGAGAATCCTTGATATTCTGAAAGATCCTTAATGCAGAGTAACATTGGTGGCAAATCTACACTGATATATAATAAAACGTAGACTATCTGGGCCGGATTCTCAAAGTGCATCATATGGGCTCTTTTCCAATGAGAATCTACAAGCAAGCTTTTGAAATAAAACTCCACAAGTCACAACTCTGCATATGATCTGAAGGGCTGCATACTGAGTAGCTGCTCTTGCTACTATGCTGGCACATCACTTGCCCTGTCCTCTCCATTCACTACTCTTGTTAATGCGTGGTAGGGATGATTTTAAATTCCCATCCTGCTGATTGGATTAAAAAAATCTGCACTTAAGTTTTGATTCTATCTTGTGCAAATAGAACTATTTTCTGATTGTGGGAGGGGGCATTACAACCCCCCCCTTAAATTTGCAACATACATCAATAAATGAGTATTATATATTATCAGTATTATATATGATTGTGTGTGTGTATTTATATGTGTGTGTGTGTGTGTATATATGTGTAGAAAAAGCCCAGCAGGAACTCATTTGCATATTAGGCCCCACCCCTTGACACCAGGTGAGCCGGAACTGCATTCCTGCTAAAAAAAAGCTACACACACATACTATGCATGTGTGTGTATATGTATGTGTATACACACACACACACACATACATATGCTGTATAAATTGTGGCTAAAAACCAGGCAATGTACATGCAATATCATAACATGAACAAACTCTTCCAATACCTGAAAAGACAGAAACTTGTTCTCTGCTGCTGCTCCAGAAGACAAGACAAGATCTAAGGGGCTTAAGTTTCACAAGGGGAAATTTTGGTTGAATGCTAGGAATATCTTCCAATGGTAAAAGCAACTTGACCATGGAATCAGTCAGCCAGAATGAGGAAAGGTCTCAGTCATTCGAAGCCTTCAAGCAGAGGCAGGACAGAGTGCTCTAGCTTTGGATTTCCTAAACTGAGCAGGATGTTAGGCTATCTTAACCCTACCTAAACAATTCTGTTATCAGAATACCAGTGAATCTGCAAAATTAACAGTGCAAAAAGAAAGAGAGAGAGAGAAACTGTTGACTAAAATGTAAACAAATATAAAGAACTGAAATACAGAGAATTAACTCCTAAAACAGCCAGCAGGCAGCTTCCCCTCTGACTGTGAACAGTTCATACAAAGTCTTTCTAATTGAGGTCCAGGCAGTCCATGGACAGTCATTCCAACTGTTTGTTTATGTGGATGCAGTTTAACATGATCCATAAGCCTGGGATGCCAGGAAGTTTGTGAGCTGTCAGGAAAGCTGTGGAAGGTACTGCATGAAGACCTCAGCTGCCTCATGGTAGATTTGATAGTTTTGCATTTTCAGTGTCTACATTCCATCTTCAAAAGTTAGTTTTAGAATGCTTTGCTAATGGAAGTGGGAGAACAACAATGTTATTGGACGGAGTGCTTTTCTGATATAGAACATAAATCCATCACAAAGGCATGAATGGGCTCCACTGTTCAAGGATGACAGCAAGCTGTACCTTAACTCCATGACCTCTCAGCTTCTAAGGAGCATGACTTTCAAAGGGTTAATCTTTCCCACCTGTTGCTGACCAGAGAAGCAAGCAACTCTGCTCACTTTCTTAACATGAGAATGTGACTTCTGACCTTTCAGCAGGAGTGGTCTCTGTAAGAACAAAAAAAGAGTCACTGCTAACAAGCACAGATATGTAGGGCAATGTCTTAGAGCAAGTTTTCCCCATGTTTGATGCAATACTAGAATAAAGAGAGGGCATGTGGGAAGTATGAGTTAAAAACACTCCAGTTTTCATTTCATGAAGATGTTAAAGTAAATCCAGGAATACTTTAAAGTACCATATTTTATATAATTTCTATGCAAATGTACACTATGGTCGTTTTCGCACTCACCTCCAGCCGGCGCGACCCCCCTCTTCACCGCGCAGGATCTGCGCGGATTTCGCACTAAATGCCGCGGAGCAGCCTTTTGCGCCAGAAACTCCCATCGCAAAAGCCGCTCAAACGTAAATCGCCAAAAAGAGTTTCCGGCGCAAAAGGCTGCTCCGCGGCATTTAGTGCGAAATCCGCGCAGATCCTGCGCGGTGAAGAGGGGGGTCGCGCCGGCTGGAGGTGAGTGCGAAAACGACCTAATAATCAATAAACCACTTTCAGGCCAATTCAGGTCAATCCAATAGTAAAATGTTATCATTATATGAGACATGATGTACTGTAGCAGCTGCATGAACTGTAATTGAGGGAAGTCCTTGTTCCTAATATTGCCTTGGCCATAAATGCGGTATATGACTCAAGGCAAACCACTCTGTGCATGGAACACCTGGTTTTTCTGCATTCCTCTTCGGTTTTGTAGACCCTTCCAGTCTTGGAAACACCCATTCCCAGGATCATGAGACTGTATGAAGGAACAGACACATGGTTTGGGGTGGGGGAGTACTGAGGAGAACAAGGGCCTGAAATTACTCTTCTTTCCTCAAGCACAGCTCCACTGTGGAAAGAAGTTGGTTTCATTCCCTTCTCCCTCCTCACTCCAGCCCAGTGCCCCTCACAGCTGTTCCTTTGTATGGATGCTACAGATGTAGAAATGATCCTTCCTGGGGTCAAAAAGAGCTGCAGGAAAGGAGAGAAATGTAGGAGAAATTCCTTGTGCCTTAGTCATACAGATGGTAGGCTACTGCCCCATGTCTTGGGAATGGGAATCTGCAATACAGTAATAATAGTACTAGTCTAATAATACAATCCAAAGCAGAGATGCAGCCTGGCCTTCCACTCCTGCCAGTCTTTCCCGCCATTGCTAAAATGCGTGGCGGGGGGGAAATGGGTAGGGAATGGGGGAAACCAACTTTATCCTGACACCATTGTGCCATGTATAACAATGATTCAGACAGGCAAAAAAATACACAGGTCTTATAAGTTAGTATGTTAAGCTTGTTTTAACAACAAATACTTGACAGCAAATCTATGAGAAATAGTGTATTCTGTTCCTGTCATATGACCTACCTGCCATAAGTAAGGACAATATGGGTAGAAGGAGGGGACAGTCCCTCTAAACCAGGGGTCCCCAACCCCTGGGCCGAGGACCAGTACTGGTCCACGACCTGTTAGCAACCAGCCGTGAGTTGAATAACTATTTCATTATATATTACAATGTAAGAAGAAGAAGAAGACAACATTGGATTTATATCCCACCCTCCACTCAGAATCTCAGAGTGGCTTACCATCTCTTTTACCTTCCTCCCCCAGATCAGATACCCTGTGAGATGGGTGGGGCTGAGAGAGCTATGGCTGATCCAAGGCCATTCCAGCAGCTGCAAGCAGAGGAGTGGGGAATCAAACCCGGTTCTCCCAGATAAGAGTTCACACACTTAACCATTACACCAAACTAATAAAAATAAAGTGCACAATTGTATCATCCTGAAACCATCCCAACCCCCCCCCCTTCCGATCAGTGGAAAAGTTGTCTTTTACCAAACCAGCCCTTGGTGCGAAAAAGGTTGGGGACCACTGCTCTAAGCTGTACAGTCCTTGTGGTATTGCCTCTTCTAAGGTATGAAGACTTTTAAAATCTTCTTCTGCTGTCATAGCTAAAGAAATATTGATGATGCTGTGTGATATTATTATTATAACTTGTCGTTGTCATCATCATCATTATCATCATCATCATATTTGTATGCTGCCTTTCCACCAACTTAAGGTCTCTTTAAATGCCTTCCCTTCACTTGCTGAGTCCTTCCATTGTTGTGGCATGCCTCAGTGAGTGAAGATAAGGCATTTAAAAATACCACCACCACCCCATGGAAGCTCCACACCAACTCATGAACTAATGAACCACAAACCAGTTCAGGAAATTGAAAAGATTGTGAGGGCTCATGGTTTCCCATGAACCAGCACAAACCTTCATTTTCCTGGTTCATGCCCAACCCTAGTTATAAGTACCAAGACAAAATTGTCCTGTTTTCAGCAAATTCTAATTTAGGTTGTCAACAGCAAGGAAGAAGCTGGGAAGCAGGAACAATTAATTTTATGAGTCCAGGAATGGGTCTTAGAGCAGGATAATAGTTTTGAGTCAAGCTGGAGTGACCATTGTCTTTTTGCATGGCTAATGGTGAATCACAGAATGAAAACTGCAAATGGCTATAGTTCCAAATCAGAGGGAAACACATTCATAGTGACGGGGATCATCTCTCTCGGCTTGGCTTCGCGAACGAAGATTTAAGAAGGGTGCAATAGTCCACGTCTGCTGCAGGCTCGCTGGTGGCTGACAAGACCAATGCGGGACAGGCAGGTCCAGCCACAGTGGCTGCAGGGAAAAGTCTGATTTAGGGTTGGTGCTGTAGCAGTGCGATTCTTCCTCAATCTCCTTTTGTCCTCAAGACCAGCTATGCGTGCGTTCTCAAAGGAAGAGACAGCCTGGTGGATGGTGTGTCTCCATGCTTTGCGATCTGAGGCTAGGTCAGACCACTGGTGATGGTTGATGCGACAGGTGCCAAGGGATTTCTTCAAGGAGTCCTTGTACCTCTTCTTTGGTGCCCCTCTATTTCGATGGCCGGTGGAGAGTTCGCCATACAGGGCAATCTTGGGAAGGCGGTGGTTTTCCATCCTAAAAATATGCCCTGCCCAGCGCAGCTGCGTCTTCAGCAGCAGTGCCTCGATACTGGTAACCTCCGCCCGCTTGAGGACTTCAGTGTTGGTCACAAAGTCACTCCAGTGGATGTTGAGGATGGTGCAAAGGCAGCGCTGATGAAAGCGCTCGAGGAGTCGCAGGTGATGACGGTATAAAACCCATGATTCGGAGCCGTAGATGAGGGTTGTCATCACAAGCGCTTTGTAAACATTGATCTTTGTGCCTTTTTTCAGATGCTTGTTGCTCCACACTCTTTTGTGCAGTCGGCCAAAGGCACGGTTTGCCTTTGCCAGCCTGTTGTCAATCTCCTTGTCGATCTTGGCATCTGAGGAGATGATGCACCCCAGGTAGCTGAACTGCTGGACTGTCTTCAGAACTGATTCACCCACAGTGATGCAGGGAGGGTGATAATCTTCCTGGGGTGCAGGCTGGTGGAGAACTTCTGTCTTCTTCAGACTAACTTCTAGGCCGAATAGCTTGGCAGCCTCTGCAAAGCAGGACGTCATATGCTGCAGAGCTGATACCGAGTGGGAGACGAGTGCAGCATCATCAGCAAACAGTAGCTCTCGGATGAGTTTTTCCATCGTCTTGGAGTGGGCCTTTAGTCGCCTCAGGTTGAACAGGCTGCCATCGGTGCGATAGCGGATGTAGACACCATCGTCATCATCTAGATCTACTGCGGCTCTTTGAAGCATCATGCTAAAGAAGATCGTAAAGAGAGTTGGCGCGAGAACGCAGCCTTGCTTTACACCTGTGCCTATTGGGAAGGTCTCCGAGAGGTCGTTGCAGTGTCTGACTTGGCCTCGCTGGTCTTCGTGTAGCTGGATGATCATGCTGAGGAACCTTGGGGGACATCCTAAACGTTCCAAGATTTGCCACAGGCCTTTCCTGCTAACGGTATCGAAGGCTTTGGTAAGGTCGACAAAAGTCACATACAGAGCCTTGTTCTGTTCCCTGCATTTCTCTTGGAGCTGCCTGAGAACAAATACCATGTCGGTGGTGCTCCTGTTAGCTCTGAAGCCGCACTGGCTCTCTGGGAGGAGTTCTTCTGCAATGGTGGGCACCAGTCTGTTCAGGAGTATTCTGGCAAGGATTTTGCCTGCGATGGAGAGCAGGGTTATCCCCCGGTAGTTGGAGCAGTCTGACTTTTCCCCTTTGTTCTTGTATAGGGTGATGATGATTGCATCGCGAAAGTCCTGTGGTAATTTGCCTTGTTCCCAGCAGGTGACAAGTACTTTGTGAAGTGAGCTATGTAGTACTGTGCCCCCATGCTTCCAGATCTCTGGTGGAATTCCATCAACTCCTGCTGCCTTGCCACTTTTCAGTTGCTTGATGGCTTTAACAGTCTCTTCTAGGGTGGGGATCTCATCCAACTCTGTTTTCACTGGTTGAAGTGGGGTGAGGTGGATTGCTGAATCTTGAACTACGCGGTTGGCACTGAAGAGAACCTGAAAATACTCTGACCACCGGTTCAGTATGGATGCCTTGTCTGTGAGGAGCACTTGGCCATCTGCACTATGCAAGGGACTCTGAGCCTGATATGATGGACCATATACTGCCTTCAGGGCTTCGTAGAACCCTCTTAAATCACCAGTGTCTGCACACAGCTGGGTTCTCTCTGCAAGCTTGGTCCACCAATCGTTCTGAATGTCTCGAAGCTTGCGCTGGAGGTTGCTACATGCAGCGCGAAAGGTTGCTTTTTTCCCAGGACAGGAGGGCTGAGCAAGATGTGCTTGGTAGGCAGATCTCTTTTTCGCCAGTAATTCTTGGATCTCTTGATTGTTCTCATCAAACCAGTCCTTGTTCTTCCTTGTGGAGAACCCGAGGACTTCTTCAGAGATCTGCAGGACGGTAGTTTTTAGGTGTTCCCAGAGTGCTTCTGGAGAAGGGTCTATGGGGCAACTGGGGTCCTCAATTCTTGACTGGAGTTTTGCCTGGAAGGCAGCTTTAACTTCGGCTGACTGGAGACTGCCAACCTGAAACTTCCTCCGAGGGATACCTCCTCTCCTGGGTGTGGGTTTAAAGCGAAGACGGAGATTGCAGCATACAAGACGATGATCCGTATGACATTCTGCACTGGGCATTACTCGGGTGTGTAAGACATCTCGAAGGTCTCTCTGGCGCACCAGAATGTAGTCGATAAGGTGCCAGTGCTTGGACCGTGGGTGCATCCAGGTTGTCTTCAGACTGTTCTTCTGCTGGAAGATAGTGTTGGTGATGGTGAGCTGGTGCTCCATGCAGAATTCTAGCAGGAGGCGCCCGTTGTCATTGCAGTTGCCAATGCCGTATTTGCCAAGTACTCCTTTCCAGGCTTCCGAGTCTTTACCTACTCTGGCATTGAAGTCACCAAGGATGATCACCTTGTCCTCTGTAGGGGTCTTCCGTATGAGGTTGCGTAGATCAGCATAGAACTTGTTCTTTTCTGCAGGATCTGCTTGAAGGGTTGGGGCATACACACTGAAGAGTGTTGCATGCTGCTTGTTTTGAAGTGGGAGGCGCATGGACATGATGCGATCTGAGTGACCTGTTGGCAGGTTTTCGAGTTTGGAGGCAATGGAGTTCCTGACCATGAAGCCAACGCCAGAAAGGCGGCTCTCAGCCTTTGACTTACCCGACCAGTAGAGGGTATAGCCAGCACCGTGTTCTTGAAGACTACCTTCCTCAGGGAAACGGACCTCACTGAGAGCTGCTATGTCGATATTCAACCTGAGAAGTTCGTGGGCAACTAGAGCAGAGCGTCGTTCAGGGCGACCACTGTCTACTGTGTCAAGCATGGTTCTGATGTTCCAACACGCAAGCTTTAGTCTTTGCACACTTTGTGAGGCAGGTGCATGCCTTTTCTTTGTTGTTATTTTTTGACCGCAAGTAAGGATGCCCGTTGACCGCGGCTAGCCAACTGGGGTGGAGGAGACGAGCTTTGTTTAGGCCACCTTTTCTAGGCCCCTCTCCGTGTGGAGCAAGCAGTGCTGTCCCTAGATAAGGCTGCTTGGTCGTTCAGGGTGCTGCCGAAAAATGCTTTCGTCTCCGGGTTAGCATCAGGCGACCAATACCCTGAACCGCCTACATGCAGGATCGGGACTGCGGCTTCCAGTGGCACCTTCCACCTGCCGTTTCGCCCCTTGCCCATCGCTGCAGGACTTGATGCGTTGTGGGTTGTGTATGTGGATATGCCCTTCAGGCCTGCGCAGAGGAATTTTTTAGGTGAAGCGCAGTGTGCGCGGTACTGGCTCCACCCTTTCACCTGGGGGTCATCTGCCATGGCCCAGTAAGCCGGGACGCCGGCAGCGAGTCCTCCAGGTGGTAGGTGTTACATTAACGAGCTCTATCTGCCCGGGTTTGATGTTAGAGTTTTCCTTCTCTTAGGCTGGCGAGGTTGGTGGGCCCAGCCTGCCCATCCGGTTATACCGCCGGACAATTCGGTCGCACCATGACGTAGCAAACTCTGTGAAAAACGGGGGGGACCAGAGAGAAGGTGTTGCTACGGATGCAGTAATGCAGGAGAGGCCATTGCAGTGACCATCTGCCAGGCATAGCCAGACAGTGACCACGCAGCGTTCACTACACCGGGAGAGGAGAGGCTATGTATTGCGCATACACTTTCCCTGGGGGGGGGGTAGGATACCCAGAGGGAGCCCACCCACCCCCGCACCCCCCAACTAATATGAATGTACTGTATGAAATTATCAATGTCACGATGTGAAAACATCAGTGCTTCTTTTTAATTAATCTACCAGGTGTAGAAATGAATGGCATGTTAGGAGAAGCATATACCAGTCAGAAAACTGGGGAATGTTACTCCTAATATAGGAAAGGACTGGTGCTTCAAAGAACATATTATTTTGCCTGACTGTTTGGGTATGTATTTTGTAATAGGTATTTTTGCAGTATAATGGGGTATGAATGGTTTATTATCAAATCTCTTCTATAACAGCATGAAGCCATGAGATATTGAATTGTATATTAATCCTTGGCTGATGTTTGGAAAACAAAACCAGTCCCGATTCTGTCTTCAGATTGAAATTTACAACGTGATTTAAGGAAGACTTGCTTTGAAACTGATATTTACAGGACTTACAGCAAAACAGAAGTTTTTCTTCCAGCTAAGATATGAGAAATTGTTTACATTATGTAATATAGGTTATTTCCTTCATTATAACCTCTTATATAGTGCTACACAGTTTGTCTTGTTCTTTCTTATTTACCACTGTTAAACTGTGGTTCATTATTGTAATCGAAGAAGTTTGAGGAGGCACAGAGGTCCCTCAAACAACTCAAAAGGGGTTATTGCTCTTAAGGGGAAGCGAATAACAATCTGCCCAGAGGAAGTGGGGGCAGATAGGAAAGCCCCTGGTCTACAAATGTAGGGTTAAAACTTAATACAATTTCAAGTCTAATAAAATTTCAAGCTCCAAAAGAAGGTATAAGACACTCTAAGAATATCTGTAGTAAAAACAATTTTAAATGCAAAACCATCTCTTGGGAAGTCAGCAACTTCAGATACAGTTCTATATTAAGGTTAACATCTTGTCTTGGTAGACGGGGATCATCACTGATTAATTATCTTATACATTTATGATTTCTTGTTACCCTATTTCATTTCCACCCAGGATAAACCTCCATTTAACTAGTCAGGATGCTTTGCAAGGTGGACATTAGTGTTAGAGGATTGCATTCTGGTTACTATAGGTCAGTCTATTCTATGTGAAAGAAAAAGAATGGTAACATGTCTTAATGACCATAGACTTGCTCGATGGGCCTTAAATGTCAGCAAACGTCAGGAAGTCTCTGAAAGTAGTGATTGGGGAGGGAAGCTTCCTCCCCTTCCACACAATTCCCTGTTGTTGCTCCTGCCTCCAGTACACCCCTCCATAAACCCTCTGAGTCCAGTACCAAAAAGCAGCTGTCCCACCTTCTCCAGATCTGGGGCATCATTTTATGGCAGAGGATTTGGCAGAGGTGATGGTGATTGAGTACCTCACCAAATCTCTGGAGCCTGTTTCCACTAATCCCCCAGAGTACTGGCCATGCAAGGCTGCCATCTAGCCCAACCTCTCTTATATAGCCATGCATCTCTTCTCCTGCCCTCCCACCAGTGTCCAGAACAAGCGGGTATTCTCCCACCTGGGAGACATTCTCAGCCTCCACCACTCCCACTTGGACCTGGCCAGGGTGAATGAGTTGGCCTTCCTGAAGGTCAACCTCCCACTGCTGGGTTACCCCTCCCTGGACATCACAGGGTAAGATCCAGGCCTCCTGTTGTCCCCTACATGTCCCTCTAGTCCTCCTTCTCTCTAGGCAATCTGGCATGCAGCTTGCAGGTTATGCCTTTCTTGCTTGGGTGGGAGGACTAGGCTTCCTCACCCAATACCTACCTCATGAAACAACAACATCTACACATAACACAACACCTACCTCATGATCACTTTAAATGGAAAAATCTGATTCCCGTTAGTCTTCTGGGACTGGGGTGCTCTGCTCTGCCTGCCAAACTGTTGTGGGGTTGCTTTGGGGAGCCCCTGTCAGATGTCTGCCTTTCTGTCATGGCTGGCATCACTTTAAGTGGAAAACTCAGATTTTCACTGGTCTGATGGGGCTGGAGTGCCTGCCAACCTATCATCATAAGGTAACTTTGGGGAGCCCCAGTTGGAAGCCTCTTGCCTTTCCTACCTTATAGTCATTACATCATTAGTTGCTTTAAATGAAAAACTCAGATTTCCACTGGTCTGATGGGGCTGGGGTGGCTGCCAAACTGTCATGGAATAACTTTGGGGAGCTCCTGTCAAAATTCTGGGGATGTCTGCATTTCCATCCTTCAGAACCTGCCTTTGGAAACTTGGAGGGCTGCAAGCATGGGGGGATGCTAGCCTTGCTTTGAGTGTCTGTCAGGGAGAGGGTGCTGTCCAGGTGAAGTTTCCCTGTAAGTTTGGTGTCACTGGCTTGTTCCTGAGCTGTTCCATACACTCCTGTAACTGAAGCTGTCTTTTTCAGAGAGAGAACTGAGGAGACCTTTTTTGGGGTGGGTGGGGTGTGTGTCTGTAACTGGGACTCCAGAAATGTAATCTGCCTCCAAGTAGGAGAGATTGTAGACAGCAGGGTGAGGTTCCCTTTGCATTTGGTATGTGTAGCTTGCAGGGGGTCCATTCTATACATTTTTAAACCTGTGCCTGGCATTTCTTCCCAAAGCACTTTCCTGCTTGGCCTTAGTCCTGTTGCGTTTGCAGTGTCACAGTGATACTGATTCTGCTGGACTTGCAAAAATACCCCCACCTTCAGTTTCTACTGAGAGATTCTCTGATCTAACCTTAGTCCATTGGAAACTATGAAAGATGGGGCACCTTCATTGGGGGGGGGGAGGGGCATAACTTGGACCCTGTACATCCAGTCCTTACTAATCTTGGAGGGAGGGCAAGTAGAAGAGAGTCAGCCAGAGATTTGCTGTGAGTTTAATATCTCTGACTTGCACAAGAGCCGTTCTATATACTGCTGAACCTCTTGAACCTGTGCCTCACTTCACCTGAAAGCACTTTCCCAGAGGCACTTTCTTTGAGGAGCTGTAACTTGCACCCCATAAACCTAGTTGCCACCAAACTTGGAGGGCAAGTAAAGGAGAGTTAGAGAGTTTGGTGTCTCTAGCACATTGGAAGGGGCTCATTCTACTGCATCATAAACCAAACTGTTTCATCTAGCACAAGAAAAATTGTGACTATCCATGGTTTGTGAACTGCACATGGCATGAACCGCAAACTGAACCATCTTTGCCAGTTTGTGCCCATCCCAAGTTGAAAAGAAGGAAGGAAGGAAGGAAGGAAGGAAGGAAGGAAGGAAGGAAGGAAGGAAGGAAGGAAGGAAGGAAGGAAGGAAGGAAGGAAGGACACTGAATGTAAACAGCTGCCTTGTCTGTTTTTTCTAAGAATCTATTTTTATAATCATTAAAAAAAAGAGATGAGAACATGAGATCAAAGGAGGCCAGAACAGCTTTGTAAACCGTACAATATGAAGTCCTAGATTAGAGTATTACCAGATGAAACCAATCACAGTTTGCCAGGATGGAGTCCCAGGGAAAAATCCACTAAGATTCTCTGCTGCAATAACTCCTGTTGAAGTGAGGTGTGCCTATTCATTTCCAATAGGCTCACAAAGGCAGACTTCCCATAGAATTGCACCCACAGCAGTAAGGTCAGGCTGTAGAGCTTCTTGCAGAAGCTGGACCTTCCTGACACCTGCAAATCATTTGGCTGCCTGTGTTTATTTGAGTCGCCTATCAAGCTACCAGTTTTTCTCTGTTTGTTTTTGCTCAGAAACTCTGCTCCCTTGAGACTGAAAGAAGATGGAAAGGAAAAAAAAATAAGTGTGATCCTCTTTGCTATGTGCACATCAAATTAGCATAATCACATGATGTTTTATTTTCATTCTCTTTTCCTGTTCGCTGAAGATAAGTCAATAAACAACGCCTGAAATATTAGCAGAGGGCTTACTGTTCTCCTACTCTGCCATCTGAGGATATTTTTTCAAAGTCAATCAAAGCTCTAAATTATAGCATGAGGTGTAAAACATGAGGAACACTTGAGAAATGTGTGTATATTGTTTGGGTAACATTCACGCCTGCCTGTGCACAGATCCATCTTCATGAAGGTGTAATTTCAATTTTGTGGCTGCTCAAGAATTCTAACCTGTAAACAAAATAGCTGCCAAAATTGAATTAAAACAGAAAATGAAACAGAAGCCAGTTTTGAAGAATAGATGTCACCAAAGCATATAATTTTTTGTGAGCTGCTTCAAATATTCTCCAGTATTGATTTCTGAATAGACTGTAGTGACTTAAGAACATAAGAGAAGCCATGTTGGATCAGGCTAATGGCCCAACCAGTCCAACACTCTGTGTCACATAGGGACCAAAAACCAGATGCCACCAGGAGTTCTACCAGCGGGGCAGATTCCAGAAACCCTCCCATGGTTGCCGTCAAATACCAAGAATACAGTGCTTCACTGCCACAGACAGAGTGTTCTAACCTTACAGCTGATAGCCACTCTGCTCCATATGAAAAAAGTCTGAGTGAGTCCAGTGGCACCTTTAAGACCAACAAAGTTTTATTCAAAGTCTAAGCTTTCATGTGCAAGCACACTTTTTCAGATACAAACAATGAAATAGAATCTCCTCAAGTCCTACTTACAGGAAAAGAGAGGGTTGGGGAATGCTTTAGGAAGGTGCATAAGTTCAACTGAAATAGGATCAGGTGGCTGGTAAGATCAATGAGTGGCACCAAATTAGCACATAAATGCAGGAGCTAACGAAGATATGTGAGAATGAAGTTAGAGTCCAGCAGCACCCCTGAAACAAACTAAGCTCAACCCTGCGTACATGTGAGAACAGACTCAGCATGTACACACTTTGCATACATTGGAACAGATTTCCTCAAATATTATATGCAGGTGGGGGGTTTAGTTGTCAGGAAGAGCTAATTGGAGGCAAGATGCATAAGTAACTGAGCAATAAATACAGCTACAATTGGAATAACAATATGGTAGGATGTAAATAGCAGCAAATTGTCATACAAATTATAAAAGAGTTAACAATAGATATGAGAAATAAGTTTGAGTCCAGTGGCCCCTTTAAAACCAACAAAGTTTAATTTCTGGGTATATGTAACTGAGTAAATTAGTGTTTGTACTGAGATAAGAAGCTGATATCTCTGTTGAGCCCTGGAGCTCGATTGTCCTGAGTGTTGTAATACCTTGTACCTCTTTTTTTACCTTCTCTATCTCATGCATAATTTAGTAAACCTCTAATATGCCACCCCTCTGTCATCGTTTCTCCAAGTTAAAGAGTTCTGACCTCTTTAACCTTTCTTTATAGAAAAAGTGTTCCAGCCACTGAATATTTTTAGCTGCACTTTTCTGCACTTATTCCAATACTATATTATCTTTTTTGAGGTGTAGTGAATTTCTGCCACTAATGTATTTGAAGACATTTTTATTATCGGCCTTGATGTTTTTCTAATATAATTTTTCTAATTTCGCATAAACCCTTTTTACCTGTCTGATCACCAACTCACATTTTATTTGCCACTGCCTATGCTCCCTTTTATTTATCTTACTCAGAGTAGCCTTCCACTGCTCAAAGGAATTCTTACATTTTACTGCTTCCATTACTTTATTCACTAACCATGCAGGCCTTTTAAAATACCTATTTGTACCTTTCCTGACCCGTGGTATATATTTTATCTGAGTTTATAGGATTGTAGTTTTAAATGGTCTTCAAACATCCCAAAGGGATTTGACCCACTTATCTTTCCTTTCATTTTCTTCACAAGCCCCTTCATTTGTGAAAAGGTACCCCTTCTAAAGTTAAAATGGTTGTGTTGGTCTTTTTGGGCAACCATGGCCGGCGTGTCCCAGTAGGCCAGGTAGGCAGCCACCTGGAGCACCACCTGGTCATGGGGGTGGGCAGCAGGCACCCCTCCCCGCATGCCCCCTTCCCTGCTACACTCACCCTTGCCACCCACCTCTCCACCACCCTTCTCCACCTCACTGCCTACCAGGAGTGCTGAGGACAGGCATTGGGGGCAGGGAAGGAGCACTGGGGATGGCACAGCAATGGATGCACTTGGAGGTGCATGGGGCCTGCCCTCTCTTGCTGTACCATCCTATCACTGCCGTCCTCACCGCAGGCGCAGACATGGAGGCGAGGAGCCTAGGGCACCGAGAACCCTAGCGCCAGCTGTGTGGGCAACTCCCTATTTACATAAATGTTGAACTTAATAACATTATGGTCACTGTTCCCAACTGCTGCTATCGCATTTACATCTCTCACCAGATCTTGAACATTACCTAGTCCAGTATCACCTCTCCTCGGTAGGTTCTGTAATCATCTGTTCCATGGCACAGTCATTGAGAGTATCTAGAAATCCAATCTCTTTCTCCTGACTTGAACACATATTGATCCAATTAATGTGTGGGTAGTTAAAGTCACCTATGACAGCACAGTTATTTATTCTAGCTGCTTTCCTTAATTCTTTAAGGAATTAAAGTTAAACTTCTTTTTGGGCACACTATTTCCACACATAGCATTTCTATATATAAATCTTTTCCTCTTACGTTCTCTTACTGGACTGTTTACCCTCTCTGACATACAGAGCTACTCCACCTCTGACCCTTCCCTCCCTATCCTTCCAATATAATTTATATCCAGTAATCACTGTATCCCACTGATTTTCCTCATTCCACTAAGTTTCTGAAATACCCACAATGTCTATGTTCTCCTCTGACACTAAACATTCCAGCTTCCCCATTTTACCTCGGACACATCTAGAATTTGTATATAAACATGTATAATTTCCCAGACATGTTAGGCCTGCAACCTTCCTCTTGTAGTCTCTAGACCTTGCTAATCAGTCAGTATTGTTTTGGACCCTCTCAGACGCCTGTCCTGAACCATTTTCCTGTAGAACTGTTACAGCTACCCCTTAATCACTTTGAGATGAGGCATTCCAAACCAGAGACATTTCATCTCCTGTTGGCTTTCTTCTAATACTTAGTTTAAAAACTGCTCTGCCACCTTTTTGATTTTAAGCACCAGCAGCTTGGTTTCTTCTTGAGATAAGTAGAAGCCATCTTTTTTGTACAGATCCTGCTTGTTCCTAAAATCTTCCCAGTGCCAAGCCAACATAATCTCTTCCTCCCTACACCATCATCTCATCCACTCATTGAAACTCCAAATTTGTGCATGCCTAGCTGGCGTTCTTGCATGTGGAACAGGCAGTACTTCTGAGAAGGCTACCTGGGAGGTATTGACCTTGAGTCTCCTGCCTAGCAGCCTAAAAAATTTTCTCCAGGGACATAAAACTACATTTACTCATATCATTGGTGCCAGCATGTAGCATGGCCACTGGCTCCTCCCCAGCACTGTCTACCAGCCTATCTTGACCACACGTAATGTCCACTACCTTCACACCAACTATACAAGCCACCTTGTGGTCAGTTTGTGGGTTTGCCACCCATCTAGCTACATGTCTAAGGATCTAGTCACCAACAACAAAGAACTCCCCTTCCTCTCTGCCTGTAGAATGGGTCCCTTCTGAGGGAACATTCCTCCTTTCATCAGCAGAGTGTCCTGTTTCCTCTTGACCATCATGCACCCTGACAGCAGCAGGGCTGCCATTCTTGGAGTGGGACACATATATCAAGTCTCCCAGAGTCTTATCCATGTGCCTAACTGACTGTCTCTGCTTCTCCAGGTCAACCACCTTGGCCATGAGGGTGCAAACTCATTCCCTGAGAACCAGGAGCTCCTTGCACCAAGCACACACCTATGACATCTGTCCATTTGGCAGATAGTCATACATGTTATACTCAGTGCAATATACTAGATAGCTCCCAGCCCCCTGCTGGCATTCTACCTTCATGGGGGTTTTTTTGTTTGTTTTAATCCTCCTTTTTATAAATGTCTTGCCTGTGTTGATTTGTTAGTGGAAAGCCTGCTTACGCTAGTGCCTCACCCTGCTGCTGAACTCACACCTGCTAAACTTGCCTGTTTATTCTGTTGTTCCAGACACTTTGCCACTGGAGCTGAGACATTTCATCACTGGAGCAGGGCATACTATCTTGCGGACTTCAAAGGGCTAATATTTATCCTGTGCAGATATTCACCTTTCTACTCTTGTTTGACACCACTGTTTCACTGCTGTTTCCTTTATTGCTTTTTCTCCTGGTTGCTTCTACTCCCTCCATTCTGGATTCCTTCCTTTAAGCCAAAAGGAATTGTAAATAATTTTTAAAAGTCACAGGAAGACCCATTGTTCACTTAGTAAAAGAATACCATGATAACATGACAGCCAGCAAAGTGTAGTAGTTAGAGTGTTGGAATAGGGCCTGGGAGACTCAGGTTGTAATCTCCACTCTGTCATGCTATCTTGGGTGATCCTTTTTTGTCTCCACCTAAAATGGAGAAAGGGAGAATGATGTTATAAGCTCCTTTGGTTCTCAGTCAAAGGCAAAAGTGTGGTATAAATATGTAAATAAGTGTAGCTGAGGAGATCTGGGTACACAATGACATCACTGCAGGAAAATGAGGACACTCTTAACAAATAAGTGAATGGTTTCCTAAGGTTTTTTTTAATATGGAAATAGATGTTTTTGTGGTATTTATTTATTTCATTTATACCTTCCCTTTCTCCAAATAGGGATACAAAGCGGTGTGCATCCTACCCTTCTCTTCACGACAATTCACTCAGGTAGATTAAGCTGAGAGCAAGTGAATGGCCCAAGGATACCCAGCAAGGTTCCACGGCAGAGTGCAGATTTGAACCTGGGTCTCCTAGATCCTAGTCCAATGCTCCAACTGCTGTACATACTACTACCGAAAAGTTCACAAGAAAAAAGTGAATCCTTGAACTAAGCACTCCATTGGATGCATAAGTGGGACTTGAATAACTTCTGGATTAGTTCACAAGGTGACTCTCATGGGAGATCTCTAAATATTCAGGCAGGCAGGTGAACAGAACCTTCTCAGTCGCTTTCCAAAGCAAGTCCCTATTCCTCACTATGATAAGGGTAAAGGCTTTCAAGGGACAGCTCCTTTCTGCTGGGAAAGTAGACCTCATCTCTAAGTTTTCAACAGCTCTGTGAGAGAACCACCAGTATCTTTTCATTCATCAAGACAACATGAGAATACTGTCAGCTGATGATAGTCATATTGATGGACCAGAGCAGAAGCAGAGTTGGCAGCTCTGAAGGAAGGGCAGGGCTCCTCTGTATAGAACAGCTGAATGACAGGGAAAAGTCCAGTAGGCAAAGCACTTCACACCTCAGTGTTGGCAGCAGCTTTGCTTGCTTTATTTCTGTTTGCTATCCATTTGTTGGGTACCCATAGGAAAGAAGTCAGAGCTCTCACCAAAACTGGACTTTCCTGATAAGATGTCTATTCTAATGGCTTATCCTAGTGAGGGTTAATATTTTGTCAGCTAAATAGAAGCTTCAGTGCACATGAAGTGAAATAGGCTGTTTTCTAATAAAAACCTCCTGTTAAGATCTGATAGCAGGGTGAGACTGGCCTACTAGTGTTCTAATGTAAATGATGTTCTGAAATATGATTTCATGCATAATAATTGTGAACAACTTTTCTTTCTCTTGAACAGTTCTTAAAGATAATTATAGGCTGACAAACTGCACAGATGTGGTACTTGCATAAAGCATGGTCTGATGCTGAGCTGTGCATCAACAAATCTTTGCAAACCAGTTCAGTTTTCAGCACTAATGAGTCCTAAAGTCAAGCAGAAGAACTGCAAGTTCAAAAAAATTAAAATTGGACCAATTCCCCAGTAGGCTTGTTCCAGTGTTGGAGCTCCCCCCACCCGACGCTTCCATCCAATTTGGCACAAGCTGCCCTGGGACTGTGACTTGCCTTGCCTCTTTCTTATGGCAAGCAAGATCCTCTGAAAACTGCTTTCTGCTTGCCGTGGGAAAGAGGTGGGTTGAGTCGCAGCCCCAGGGCAGCTTGTGCAAAATCAGACAAAAGTGTTGGGGGGGAAAGAGCTCCGACACCAGAAAAAGCCTAGAATATTTCATTCTAGATTGCTTTGAAATATAACATTCATTGCCAATGTGTCCAATAAAACTGTGTCCTCCTTATGGGATATTTCAGTATAAATTATGGCCCCAGATCAATATATTGCTAATTCCACTATGAAAACCTAACTTCTTAAAGATAAACATATACCAGTTTTAAAAGCCTGTAGCCAATTTGAAGGTATAAATATGTGCATACTTAATGTACATAATTCAGGTGATTATCGCCAAATATTATGTTTTGCTTCAACAGAAGAAGAGCATTTGAGATGGATGGTTACAGTCTGAGATGGTCAAGCAAAGTTAGAAAAGATTCATTTTAATGGCTAATTTGATGTATAAAGCCAGACAATCTGAAACAAATTTATTAATGAAACCACTGAAAAAATGTATCAATGTGAAATACTCTTCCTTATTAATATAAAGAGGAATATTTCTTGTTAATAAACGGAATATTGCATATGATTTTTAAATTCAACTGACAATGCGATTGTTCATTTGAGCTAAAGCAATAGACATCCTCCAATTACTGTGGGTTTTTAAAACTTAGGTCCATGTGCAGTTTTATAACAATTAGGATCCTTCATCTTTTGTGCAGAAAATGTTGTCTAATTATATTTAATTGCATCTTTCTATTCCCTTGGAGTTTCCCACATAAATTTTGATTCTTCCCCTCCCCCCATATTTATTATGTTCTTCTTCTGTGCCAATGAATCAGTTCTTGCAAGTGCTTTATCATCTTGTTTCCCCCCCTCTCATATCCCTTCATCAACATGTCATGCTCACAAGTGAAGTCTCCTTGTGCCATATGGCCAGGGATATCTATTCCCAGGTATAGGGTACAAAATCACAAGGGCATTTTTGATGAGTTACATGATATCAGATAATTTGAAGGCTCACACTGGCCCATCTTTTAAATTGAGTCTAATGTGAAAGATTCGTTTTCATTAAACCAAGGATGGCTACCTTCTGTATTCTCGGGAGTTATAGGCATGCTATTTTCCATACAATGATCAAAGAGGGGGAATGGATCATGCTACACAAATGATCTCCTCATGGATGGTTATATATTAAAGAATGCACAGTTTCACAGCTAAGCCAAATGTACTCAAGCAAATTATTCAATATATCTAATTTTCAATGCCTACTTTGGCATTGTTTTCATATTTTAAAATCAAATCCATACCACTGGATGCATTGCAGCCACTGGTTTCCATCAGCTGATTGTGTATGACAATTCAAGTTGTATCATACAACAGAGCAAAACTTTGGAAACCTCACAGAACAAACACCTGCCAATTTGTTTGCAATGTCCATGGTAAGAATCCTCTGCTGTTCAAAGGGTTTCGTTCCCTACAATCTGTACAAGTGCTTTTAATCCACAATATGTAAAAACATAAAACAGAACAAAAGACAACATTAGATAAAAATGCCAGCTCATTCAAAATTGCACATATAATGTCATGTTTCCATAAGCGGTTAAATTTTAAACTTATAACAATGGGATCCTAAGTAGAATTACACTGTCTTCTGTAGTCAAAAATTTTAGAAGGACCGAACTCTTTTTAGGATTTCATTAAAAATCTATTGTAGAAGCATAATAATTAGCAAAAATTGTCTTGGGCTGAATCCACATTACTGAATTGTCTTCGATGAGTTGTCTTCTACGGATTCTTTTTTGCTAAGTGAAAATGTTCTTCTGATGGAAGGAGTATTTCTGTTAATGGAAGATTTTTCACTTAGTAGAAGGAAGCTATTAGAAGAAGTCTTAACCAAGGTTTAATCCTGGTTAAGAATTCAGTTACAGGGAAGGAAAAGAAAGCTCATCTTGCTTTTGTCCATCATTAACAAAATCTGCAGTGTTTACATCTAGATGTAGCCAGGGGTCATTTTGTAGAAAAATAGATGGCAGAGCTCATCCAAGGATTGTTGCACCTACTATTTAATGGACAAGGTAGGTAGGTGGGGAGGAGGAGGGGGAACCCTCAGGAGCTGTGCTCCTGTGAGCTCCTGCTGAATGCAAGACCTGGATGTAGCCAACATGGGCATCATTTTGGGATCTCACCTTCTGCCCACAATCAGCTCAAACCTAATGACAGAGAAGTTCAGTCAAAAAGAAGGCAGCTTTCCTAAGGCCATTGAGTATAATAACTCTGCATGCAAGAGGATCTGGGAAGGAAAGGTTAAGAGGATTCTTTGCTCAGGTACACTAGGCAGCTGGTCCCACTTTCTCATCTGTTAGATGTTGATCCACTTTGGCAGTTGTTGTCTTCTGTGTTTCATCTTATATAGGTCTTCTCTTCTCTCTCTTACATGGGCTTGGAACTGTAGTACATTAACCTTTTTGAAGTTAATCTGCTCACAATAAGTGAAATGTACCTACATGAATATGTCATGTAAGATGTGCTTCTATTTTTGTAAGTAACATTTCTTTTTGTTGTTGCCATTGAGGTCAGATCATCTTTGTAATTTGTTTGAACAGCATTTTCCCTTAATCGAGAAACAATCGAGAATACTGCACAAAACTTCTGTGCCTCCAAGTAAAATGATTTTAACCCTATAGAAAACACCTTCTGCTCATGACCAGTTCAAACATAATGACAGAGAAGTCTGTAGTCAAAAAGAAAGTGCCTTTCCTAAGGCCACCGAGAGAATTTGTCACTGGGTTGACATCTGAACTGGGGACTTCACAGCTTACTCCTTTAGCTAGTATTCTACCTCAGTCTCCTTTATGTCTGGCAAATGAAATAAAAACTGTGATGATTGAAGTGATACAACACCTTTGTAGGAATGGTTGTTTTGTGATGGTTTTTACAAAGAAATCCTCATTTGATGTTGCTGTCATTGTCTGAAGAACATGTATGAACAGAGCCTGAAGGATTAGATGCGGCAAATGAACACATTTGATTCTTGAAACAGGCCTCTGCAGATATCTGTTTACTTGGTACATTAATGTAGTGCATCAACAAGGATAAGCTGGTGTTATGTCTTGCATTTAAGCCTTGCTGTACAACACAGCGAACGCTACAGAGGCAACCAGTGGAAACCCACTGGTCCCCGGATGTAGCTCGCTAAGACGCTCCGCCAACCAAGATCTGTGGCGGGAAGTTTAACTGGACAGGATTGGACCTGGCCAGACGGAAGGTTGTTCCGGGGCATGTATATAATCGGGACCCGGCCCGCGTTTCTCTCTCTTGCGATGTACTTGCCATTAAAGTATGTTGCCTTCAACACGTCTCGTCACTCAGTACATTACAGTGGCGACAAGGATGGGATCCTAGCCAGATAACTCCCAAAGCGGGACTTTGCTGACCTGGCCGGAGACGAGGAAGGCACGCAGTCTAGGGAGATTGAAGTGCCCGCTGACGCCACCACCGCCATGGTGAACCCGAGTGTGATGATGGGCCACCTTGCAGAGTTCGACCCCGCCAACCCCAATTGGTGGGAGACCTACACGGAGCGGGTCGACTGCTACCTACGAGCGAACATGATCACGGATGACAGCTGTAAGAGAGACATGCTCCTGAGTGTCTGCAGGGAGGCCACATTCGAGATCACAAAAGGTCTCTTGGCCCCCACGAAGATCACGGAGAAAACATACAAAGAGATAGTCAGACTCCTGACCGGGCACTTCTTGTCCCAGCCATCCCTCATTGCCCACCGATTTCTCTTCCACAAGAGGGATCAAGGGGTGGGAGAGATGGCCGCAGTCTACCTGGCCGCCCTCCGCCAACTTGCGGGGAACTGCAGCTTCGCCAAGCTGGACGTAGCCCTGAGGGATCGATTCGTCTGGGGCCTCTGAGATGAAAGACTGCAGCAAAAGCTCTTCGCAAAGGAAGAGCTCACCCTCCAACTCGCCTTCAACGAAGCCACTGTGTTCGAGAGAGCCACCAAAGCTTTCCATAACCCACAAGCGGAAGCCGTCCACCAAGAGGAGATGGCGCCGAGCAACCCAGAGGAGGAGGAGACACACCAGCTCCGTCGCCAACCAGGAATGGGGCCGAGAGCGACCCATCGGCCACGAGCGACCGAGAGACCAGCCAACACTAAGTGTGCCAGCTGTGGGGATCCACACGAACGACGGGACTGCCCCTATCACAATGTAGACTGCAGGAACTGTGGAATAGTGGGCCACATAGCGCGGGCTTGCTGGACCAAGGCCAACCGCAGATGCCAGTCCACCAACCATGACTCGACCGATGACTACTCAACCGCATCGACTAGCCTACAGGTAATGAACTTGCCCATCAACACCCCAGATAAGGTCAGGGTGTCGGTCCAAATCGAGGGCGCTCCATGCCTAATGGAGCTGGACTTGGGCTCCTCCATCTCCATAATTTCGGAGGAGTCTCTAAGAAAACTGTGGCGGGAAGTTTAACTGGACAGGATTGGACCTGGCCAGACAGAGGGTTGTTCCGGGGCATGTATATAATCGGGACCCGGCCCGCGCTTCTCTCTCTTGTGATGTACTCGCCATTAAAGTATGTTGCCTTCAACAAGTCTCGTTACTCAGTACATTACAGCTGGCCTGCTTGATTGTCTGTTTTTTTTTTCTTTTTGCAAACACAGCATGTAGAGAGAAGCAGCTTTAGCCCCCAGGCCAGCCCGCACAAGCAAAGTGTTTTCAGGTCCACCAACTACCCCATGAAGTTGCTTTTGTCTGTGTTGTAAATTGTAAGTGGCTACATGTAAGTTTCACAACTAAGTCAATTGTAGCTCCACTGGACATTCTGAGGACACAAAAATAGAGGGCTGGGGACTACAGTGACTTCTCCCTGCCTGCTGTTGTCATGAACAGAAAAGAACCAAGGTGCATAATTTGCGATACAATGCAAACAAACACAAGGACTTTATAATTTATAAGTGGAGACTTAGAAGGCTGTTACTCTGTTTATGATGGCACTCTATTGATCTATCTCTCTATCTCACCGTCTGTCTCTTTTAAGCAATGGGAACACTACAAGCCAGATGTTCATGCCAATATATTTTCAGGCTTCTTTTCCCTTGCCCCTTCAGGAATCTTAAGAATTCCACACCACTGCTTAGCAATGTCCCACAGACATGCCTCACTTTTCTCAAAGATATTAATCATCAGCCCCCTTAGCAGCATTCTTGTTCATTGCACTGCATGATACCTGTGCTGGCTGGCATACAGAAAGACAGTTAATCCCTCTCAGCAATTTATCAAGAGTTCCTGAGAAAAAAATCAAAGGCACAAAGCATTTGGTCCAAACAGAGAAACAATTGGCAGACAAATACACACAGGGACATAAGCTACTTATCTTTCCCACCCTCAATGAGTCTCCATTTTAGTATTAGAAGAAGAAAACATAAGTTAAAGATGATGTCTCTCTTTTCAACACGTTTTACTTCTAATTTATGGATCCTGTGCTGACAGCAAGATCAGACTGAATTAATTTCTTTTTATTAATTACTTTATTTATGTATGTCATCTGTACCTCCACTTTTCTCCCCACAGAGTACATATGACATTCTCCTTCCCTCCATTTTATCCTCAAAACAATACTGTGAGATAGGGTAGGCTGAGAGGGGATAATTCACCTAAGGTCACCCAGCAAGCTTCCACCACAGAGTTGGCATTATGACCTTGGTCTCCTAGATCCTAATCTCACAATCTAACCACTACACCATGCTAGTGCTTAAATGCCTCTTTATTTGAAAGAAAAAATAAAATTCATCTTCACTTCTCACTCCCTCTCTCTGTGTGTGCGTGTGTAAGGATCTACAGCACCAACATAACAATAACACCATCTTGTGCTAGGCAGATTTAGACTAATGTGTCATACTGAGCTCACTGCCAGTTTTCATTCCCATTATCAAATGTTGTTGACCAATATCATATGTGTAAAGTTGGCCTTAGGATGCTGTGTATATGCGTGCTACCCAGTTCTGGTGGTAGAAAGTGTCATCAAGTCACAGCTGACTTATGGTGACCCCTCATGGAGTTTTCCAGGCAAGAGATGAGCAGGAGTGGTTTGTTTATTTATTTATTTAGTTCGATTTAAGAACATAAGAACATAAGAGAAGCCATGTTAGATCAGGCCAATGGCCCATCCAGTCCAACATTCTGTGTCACACAGCGGCCAAATATATATATATATATATATATATACACACACACACACACACACATACACACTGTGGCTAATAGCCACTGATGGACCTCTGCTCCATATTTTTATCTAACCCCCTCTTGAAGGTGGCCATGCTTGTGGCCGCCACCACCTCCTGTGGCAGTGAATTCCACATGTTAATCACCCTTTGGGTGAAGAAGTACTTCCTTTTATCCGTTTTAACCTGTCTGCTCAGCAATTTCATCGAATGCCCACGAGTTCTCGTATTGTGAGAAAGGGAGAAAAGTACTTCTTTCTCTACTTTCTCCATCCCATGCATTATCTTGTAAACCTCTATCATGTCACCCCTCAGTCGACGTTTCTCCAAGCTAAAGAGCCCTAAGCGTTTCAACCTTTCTTCATAAGGAAGGTGTTCCAGCCCTTTAATCATTCTAGTTGCCCTTTTCTGAACTTTCTCCAATGCTATAATATCCTTTTTGAGGTGCGGCGACCAGAACTGCACACAGTACTCCAAATGAGACCGCACCATCGATTTATATCCCGCCCTACCCCACCAAGGCGGGCTCAGGGCGGTTTACAATACAAAATGCTAACAATAAATCAGTTTAAAATACATTAATGATTATACAATAAAATACATAAAAACACATAAAACTCACATCAATATACTATGCTACCTTTTCCTTAAATCAATTCTTCAAGTATTCCAATGTTCAATATTCTGATGTTCGTAAGTTTAAATATTCAGGCATCCCGGTATTAATCAGTTGTATGCCAACCGGAAGAGGGCTGTTTTACAGGCCCTGCGGAACTGTTCAAGGTTCTGCAGGGCCTTCACCTCCTCCAGGAGCTGGTTCCACCAACAGGGGGCTGCAATCAAAAAGGCCCTGTCTCTGGTCGCTTTCAGACGGGCCTCCTTTGGCCCAGGGATTATAAGGAGGTTCTGAGACCCCAATCTCAGCACTCTCTGGGGAACATGTGGGGAGAGACAGTCCCTAAGGTAGGTAGGTCCCAGGCCATAAAAGGCTTTAAAGGTCATAACCAGCACCTTGTACCGAACTCGGTATATTATCGGCAGCCAATGCAGTCCCCGGAGCCCCGGCTGAATGTGCTCCCATCTAGGGAGCCCTAACAACAGCCAGGCGGCGGCATTCTGCACTAGCTGCAACTTCCGGGTTCGGCACAGGGGCAGCCCCATGTAGAGGGCATTGCAGTAGTCCAGCCTCGAGGTGACCGTTGCATGGATCACTGTTGCCAGATCGCCGTCCTCCAAGAAAGGGGCCAGCTGCCTTGCCCGCCTAAGATGAAAAAATGCGGACTTGGCAGTGGCTGCTATCTGGGCCTCCATAGTTAGAGTAGGCTCCAATAGCACCCCCAGGCTCCTAACCCTGTGCGCCGCTGTCAGAGGCACACCATTGAGGGCCGGTAAGGGAATCTCCCTCCCTGGACCACAGCGACCCAAGCAAAGGACCTCTGTCTTCGCTGGATTTAGTTTCAGCCCGTTCAGTTTGCCATTGCCTTCCTCTGCATAGTGACCCTGGAATTCTTGAAGGTCTCCCATCCAAATATTAACCAGAGCCGATCCTGCTTAGCTTCTGAGATCTGACGAGATCAAGCTAGCTTGGGCCATTCAGGTCAGGGCATACACAGTTGACATCTTATTTCCCCTCTCCATGTACTCCTGTCCAGTCCTGCATAATGCAACACTTTTCTGTGGCAAACATCTGGGAACAGCAGCATTAAGAACACAATAAATTCCCTTCTGGATCAGACCAGTGGTCCATCTAGTCCAGCATCCTTGCACAGTGGCCAATGAGTTCCTCTGGAGGACCAGCAACAGGGCATAGAGGACAAGGCCTTCCCTCCGTGTTGCTTTCTGGCTCTGGGATTCAGAAGTTTAGGGCCTCTGAATGTGGAGGTTCCCCTCAGTCACCATGGCTGGTAGCCATTGATAGGCTGACCCTCCTAGTAGCCATTTAAAGCTGTTTATTCCTGTGGCCATCACTACATCCTCTGGCAGTGAATACAACATTTTAATTACTCTCTGTAATGCTCCTCAAGCTCATTGCTATTGGTTCATACTAGCTATTGGTTCAAAACTAGTAAAGGTAATCCCCTGTTCAAGCACCACTCATTTCTGACTCTGGGGTGACGTTGCTTTCACAACGTTTTCACGGCAGACTTTTTACAGGGTGGTTTGCCATTGCCTTCCCCAGTCATCTACACTAATGTGTCATACTAGCAAGCTGGGTACTCATTTTACCGACCTCAGAAGGATGGAAGGCTGAGTCAACCATGAGCTGGCTACCTGAACCTAGCTTTCACAGGGATTGAACTCAGGTTATGAGCAGAGCTTGGACTGCAGTACTGCAGCTTTAACACTCTGCACCATGGGGCTCTTTGGTTCAAACTAGTGCATTGCTATTGGTTCAAAACTCCCTCCCATCCTTTTCTATTGCTAACCCTGGTTTAATGATATACATACCCCAATACAAACAATGGAAATATGTGCTCAACCAGAGTCTGAAACTATGGACTGAAGTGGATTTGCAAACCCTGGTTAAGAGAGTACCTAGTTGCAATGTCTATGGTTTGTGCCAATGCACATATAATTTTCAGAACCACAAGAGGGATCTCTATTTAACAAATGGATCTTGCTAGCTTCCCTTAGGATTCTGCAGCACCCCAATAGAACTGGAAATGCTCACCCTAAGGAACAAAAAATACCGCAACCGTGGGGACCTCAAATGCATCTGAAATGGGAAATCCACATAAGTCACATATTTCCCTTGACATCAGTGCAAATGCCTTAGGAGAAATTAGAAGCATATCTTCACTTTCCAAGAGCTAACTTCCTCATGTGTAAAGATGGGAGAGCAACCTCCTCCTTAGTTCTGTCTGACCACCACTCCAATGCATTGGCATCTATTGTAATTCTTTACCACCAGCAATTAGGAAAAGCAATAAATGTTAAATCAATCTCTCTCTCTCTCTCTCTCTCTCTCTCTCTCTCTGGCCTTCCCTTTGTCCATCTTCATATGTTTAAGTTCCAAATTGCTGTTTGCATTTGAAAAGTTAAGATTTTTTTTCTTTGAGAGGACTGGGCAGGCCTGGTGCTGGGGGTTCTGCTGCCCCAGGCAGAGAGCCCCACTCCCTGCCCCTGGCCTGGGCAAGGTTGAGGTGGCAGCAGGCATACCCCCCACAACCTCATCTTGGCGAGATTGGGACAGCAGTGGGCACACTCCGAGTCGGGCTCTGAGCGCACTCCCTGCCATGCCCCCCCCCATGACTTCATCAAGGCTTCCTGAGTCTCAGGAAGCCTGGGCAAGATCGGGATGGCAGCGGGCGTGCTCAGAGCCAGGCTCTGAGTGTGCTCACTGCCACATCCCCCCATGACCTTGCCCAGGCTTCCCAAGTCTCAGGCCATGGGACTGGGTAAATGTAGGGCAGCATTCAGACATTGCAAACAAAGCAAGATATTTCAATAAATATAACTGACTGGCCATATTAAAACTAACTGGATTCTTCAAACACTGTAGTATCTATAAGACAATGGTCTTCAAGTAGGAGGACCTACTATAGCAGAAGACTTCCTACCCCTGCCCTTCATGCAGCAGTGATAAAATGGGGACAAAAAAGTTACATAGCTGCAATGCTGAGACATCACTTCTGGTCAGATAATCCCAGAAGCTCTCTGATGTTGCTGGTCCTTGCCTGACATCCTTACCTTTACTGTGTCCAGATCCAGGAACCACTTAGCATGGGGCATACTAACACAGAGTTATGACTGTTCTTATGGTCAAGGCCAGGATCATAAGAAGCAGACCAAGATTGTCAAAGTCAGGAGACCTAAACCAAGCACAAGGTTTATTATAATGAGAACAAGTCAGAGGACAGACCAATGGAGGAAACTTCTCCACCACTGATAGGTCTTGCCTTGCTACCCTGCAGCTCTTCTGAATATACGTGCAAGGAGAATTATGAAGTGTGGCATGCTTCTCTATGCGCATGTTTTAACAGCTTGGACCTTCCAAAAACCTACAAAAACAACAACAACCCAGTTCTGTATGGGTTTATGACTCATCAAGAGGGGCTCCACAGCACACTTGAGGTCCCAACCCATAACCACTGCTCTAATAAATGTAGCATCATATTTGCCTGTATACTCCAACTAAACCATGGGCTCACATTCCCAAAAGCCTTCAAGGTGAACAAATCTGGAGCCAGGATTCCATTCTTCTCTCCTTGTGTTGTCAATATCTCCTTTTGAGCAGGTTGCCACATGATCAGAGGTCATGATTACTAAGGCAAGTCTTGGTGCATTGGCTAGCAATGTCTTCTGAAGAAACTTTGCAAAAGTCAGAGGATGAACTGCCACAAGAAAAGCAAGTGAAGAATAATCTGTCATGTCCACTGCCTATATTTCCATCATAAACCTCTCTTTGTTGCTCAACACTTTGTCACACCCTCTGAGCATGATTGCCAGGACAATGACAATGTTATTTCCCAATTAACCCTGTAAAACAGGAGCAGAGAGAGGTCCAAAACACAGTGGATTTTTTTAAAAGCCTGTGATAAGGAGACCCTTGGCTATCCCAAGCATTTCTGCCAGAAGGAGGGCTGGAAATAGGAACTTCATAAGAACATAAGAGAAGCCATGTTGGATCAGGCCAATGGCCCATCTAGTCCAATACTCTGTCACGCAATGGCCCAAAAAAACCCCAAGTGCCATCAGGAGGTTCACAAGTGGGGCTAGAAGCCCTCCCACTTTGCTCCCCCCCACAAACACCAAGAATACAGAGCATCACTGCCCCAGACAGTTCCAATAAAATGCTGTGGCTAATAGCCGCTGATGGACCCCCACTCCATATTTTTATCCAATCCCCTCTTCATCCCCTTGTAGCCGAGATTCTATCCTGCCCCTTTCTTGCAGGTAACTATTTTAAACTTGGGCTGGCCAAGAGGCATAAACCTTTGTTGTGAGCTGAAGGCAAAGAACCAAAGTCCACTTGGTCTCCCACTCTTAACTTCAGAGTCATTGCTTAGAGCTGGAAGGAAGATATGCTGGCAAAGAGAAGGTGTGTTTGTGAAAGAGCAGGTTATTTTTTCTTCTTCTCAGTCTTGCTTGTTTACTTTCTTATAGTGTAAGATGATTTTGATCTCCAGTTGGGGGCGGGGAGCAGCATATAAATACTTAAATAATAAACATTCCGTTCTAGTTTGATGTAGTGGCTGAGTATGAAGGCTCTTAAGAGAACCGGGATTGATTCCCCACTCCTCCACATGCACCTGCTGATCTGACCTTGAGTCAGTCATACGTTCTCACAGAGCTGTTCCTCTCAAGAGCAGTTTCTGTCAGAGCTCTCTCAGCTCCACCTACCTCACAGGGTGTCTGTTGTAAGCCACTCTGAGATTCCTTTGGGTAGTGAAGAGTGGGGTATAAATTCAAACTACTACTTCTACTCTTCTTCTTCTTCTTCACCGGTGAGCCCCACCAACTATGTGCGCTGAGTTCACAGCTTGCAGCTGATCTGCATCAAGACTGTGGAACAAAGACTGCAGTGAACAGTCTTGCTTCTTTCCCACAGCAGTTCTTGTACTAGGGTTGTCATCCTCCAGGCAGAGCCAGGAATTCATCCAGAATTACAATTGATTTCCAGAGATCAAGTTCCCTGGAAGAAATGGTGCCTTCAGAGTTCAGGGTCTCTGGCATATCCCCACTGAGCTCCTTCCTAGCCCCAAACTCTGCTTTTCCCAGGCTTCACTCCCAAGTCTCCAGGAATTTCCCAAGCCAGAGTTGGCTACTTAACCTTTTACTCAGTCCACAAACAGCCCACAATCCCAATACTTTTGGAGGAATTTATAACAGCACATCTGGAATCAAACTCTCCCCCCTGGTTAATGGTCTGTAATATCTTTGCAGTGCTTCAAGTGAGCATAAGGGTGTTAGAGCCTCTAGTGTAGTTACAAGGAATAGACTGAAATTATATATAAAATATAGAAAGAGATTGCATCACTTGCAAAGCCTTTTCCAAATCAGAGTAATTTACCAATGCCCTCTCCTAGCCTTTAAAATTTATTATTATTGTTGTTATTGTTATAATAAATTGGGATAAGGTACAGAAAAGTAAGAAGGGGTGTATTATACATATCATATTTATCTGTTATTTGTTCGTCATAAGGATCATAGCATCAGAATAAGTATAAAACATAGGCATTTAAGATACTGAATATTCAGGAATTTCTACATATTACACTTGTTACTAAAACCTAACATTTATTATCATAAGTTACTATTGTTAACATTTATGATTTCTTGCTTTAACAAGTTTCTTTGTTTAAAGTGAAATCTGAGCTTTATATATTTATTTATTTTATTCGGCTTATATACTGACTTCCCTGCAAGCAGGTTACATCGGAGCTAAACCAATCAGTTGAAGCAGATTGCAATTCAATGTAATAGTTAAAACCATTGAAACCCTATATTCTAATACATGCTAGTACTATCATGGTAAAATTTAAATCTGAGAGCATTTTTAAAAGCATTTCTAAAAATATAAAAAGATAGCAAGAAAGTAAGAAAGTAAGTTCATATGTACATCAAAGTTAACTTTTGTATTCTTAAATGTATCATTAGTTCATAAAGTATAGTGTTTCAAAAATACCTATATTTATGCCATTATAATATCTACAGCAACCTAAATTATATTAATACAGCTATATTAATGCCTATGCTAACTTTATACTAATAACTGCAAAATAATAGAAAGCATTTCAGTAGCTAATAGAAATCATTCATTTTTCATCTCTACTTATAGAAAGCATGGTACTTTCCTCACTTTTTTTTCAAATTCTTTGACTGGTCTTCTGTTTGACCAACCATAATGGTTCTGCTATTTTATCTCTCCAGTTTTCATTGCTTGGACACTCCCCAGCTTTCCATTTGGTTGCCCATATTATTCTGGCTGCCATCAGCATGTATCTGAACAATTCATTAAGTATTCTTTCAATTTTATCTGGTAAAATTCCCAGTTTTATCTGGTAAAATTCCTTGTGTCATAACCTGTTGATGGATGAATAGCCCAGTCTAGTGTGTGTTCATCAGAACTTAGAAACTAAGCAGGCTCAGCCTTGGTTAGTACTTGGATGGGAGGCCACCAAGAAAGATGGGGGTCCCTATGTGGAGGAAGGCGCTGGCAAACCACATGTGCTCATCACTTGCCTGGAACATCCCATGGGTGTGGTCACTATGAGTCAGTTGGGACTCAGTGGCACCCTTTTCTTCTTGAAGTTTGCTTTAAACTGGAGTAATATAGCAAAATGACTCAACTGATTCAGGCTGATGGAAGCTGTGAGTAGAAAGGGGAGAAAGAGACCATTTTAGTGGATTCTGCATCATCATCAACCCAGAGCGCATGACAGCCACACACTTTCACCAAATGCACAGGAAGGGAGTGCTGAAGCGAATGCACTGGCCCCAGGGGTCATTTTGTAGAAAAATAGGTGGTGGAGCTCATCCAGGGATTGTTATGCAGCTGCACATACTATTCAATGGACAAGGAGGTGGAACTCTCAGAAAGAGAAGGTGGAACTCTCAGAAAGAGAAGGTGGAACTCTCAGAAAGGTTCAAGAGCTGTGCTCCTGTGAGCTCCTACTGAATCTGAGGCCTGACTGGCCCCATCCTATTTCTACACAACTGCATGGTGACTCTGCGGGTTTCAGAACATCACTGAATGCAGGGAGGAAGAATTCATGTGGCCACTTCCTCCGCACAGTTGCCCCTGCAGATGACTAGGTGGTCATAAGGAGGGAGGGGACAGAGCTAGCATGCTCACTCCTGCTCTCTCCCCTACACATTCAGTAAATGCATGGAACTGTTGTGTGCACCACTGCAGGCCCATCTCCACCCTGTGATGCATTTTGCTTGTGAAGCTCTCCTGGAGTATCTGACCCAATTCACCATTTTTAAGACTGACATAATGTTAGGCTTACCAGTTCTGGGTTGGGAAATATCTGGACTTTGGTGGAGGAGCCTCAGAATGGCAGAGTTTGGGAGGGTGAGGGATCTAAACCATGTATAATGCCATAGAGTCCATCTTTCAAAGCAGCCATTTTTCTCCAGGGGATCTTGATTGTCTGGAGATCAACTGGAATAGCGGATATCTCCGGGTTCCACTTGGAGGTTGACAGCCCTTCATAATGTGAATGAAGTGGCCTTCACCATATAAAAAAAGGTTGCTGCATTTTGTACCAGCTGAAATTTCTGAGTTGTTTTCAAGGGCAACTCCAGGTAGAGCATGAATTCTGAGAGTCTAGCCTTGGGGTTACTACAGCGCAGATCAGAATAGCTCTGGTCAGGTCTGTCAAAGCACATCACTCCGTTTGCATTACCAGATATTACTGCAGAAGACTGGAGACCACATTTCTGGTAGCAACCATGTGTTTTTTACCATGAGATTTAACTCTCTTTGGAGCGAGTCCTATACGAACCCTTTAAAATGGAAGTATTAATAATGGTTCAAATGTGGACTTAATCAAAGTTTACATCTACTGTATGCAGGGCTTTTTCCTCCCTCAAGTGAAATGAGTTAGTAAAACTGTTGTACAATAAAAAAAAATTGCTATAAAGACTTCAGCAAGCTCTTCTTTGTACAGTTTTGTGAAATGCAATAAAACCGTGTTTGGGCAGTTTCAGCGCTGGTGAAGAATGTAGGAAGGGTGGAACTGCAGCTTTCTGCTGGAGTAATTTTAGATTTTATTGTAATGCCTGCCAGTGGATATTCCACATGCAGAGATTACTAAAGCAAGCTGTGAAAGGCCAGAGCCTGCCCTGTAACCCTAAAAGGATGTTGGGTTTGGCTGTCTTCCAGGGCAGCAGGATGTGTGGCCTGGATTAGAAGACAGGAATATTCCTCACATTCATTGCTTTTTAATGATGTCATGCTTCTTGCAAGCAGTTTCAAGCTTTTCTGCTTTCCCTCGCAGAAGCTTTTAACACTATCAAAACTTCCTGATGGGGAAAAAAATAGATTTCAAAACAAGGCGGCGAGCATCCCATCCTTGCAATGATAAAAGTGCAGCCACACGAAGAGACACGGTTGACGGGAAATCCAGCACTGTCTTAAGTGGCCCTGTCTGATGATCCCAGGTGCCAAGAGAGTCCAAGTGGAGTCACAGAGAGGATGAAAGCGCTCCAGCTTCGCTTGTAACTTGGCACCTTTTGTAAAATGGATAACCTGTTCTGTTTGGGAGGTTTCGGTTTGTTTTTTAAAAAGGTTACACATTGATTCTAATATAGAACAGAGTGTGTAGCTAATTTCATTTTTATGTCATTCTCAAAGCACGTAGTTTGTGGAGGATAAAACGAGATTAATTCACAAAATGTACACTGGCCACCCATCGCTGCGACACTTGAACTCTGCCTGCCGAACAGAAGAAATGCTATTCATTAGCAAATTATGTCCCGCGTAATAAGAGACTGAAACCTAGGCCAAAGCTAAAATATATTCCAGGGGTGGCCATCAGAGTTTTTAATGATGCTATTAAACTGCTTCTCCAAAGAAAGCCTGGACTCTAAAATGACTCCAGGGTCACTTGAGTCACAGCTGCCTGAACCAGGTTTGGAGCCTCAAAGGATAAAACCAGAAAGGTAAACAGTTCCAGGTGCTGATCTGAAGTCTACCCAAAAGAGCTTGTTTTCTTCTAGCATTTGGTTTCAAGAGTTAAGTGCTGTTTGCCTCTGAGCTTGCAAGAGGGAAAAGGAAGAGGCAGCCTCCACTGATGCAAAAACAGACCAAGGCTGCATCCACAGGGCAATGCTTCTCCCTGTTTCTTTCTTTGCTGCTTGAAATGTCTGTCCAATTCCAATCATATTGCAGCTTCTCTCACCAGTCCTTTCCAGGCAGTCTGGACAAAGCCTACCTGCACCTTTCCCTTTGTATCTCCACAATGGAAAGGTATGGAGACTCATATTCCCCCCCCCCCAGTGAAAACCTGAGAATTCAGAGAAACTAGTAGATCATGGCAATAGTTTGGTATAAATTTAATGTATTATAGTGTTCCAATTTTTTGTAAAAAAAAAAAAAGCAGCCAACCAAAAGTCCTTCAATGGCATACAGGGGAAAAGGGAGGATGCAAGGGGTTGACAGCTTGGTCCACCTTAGATCACATTCAAAATGGTACATTCAGAATGGTAGTAGGTTCAGACTACTTAGGATTTCTGAAATATTTTGAACTGAGCCAAGAAGGCAATGAATTTGCCATAAACGCTGGGGCACTGGACTTGGGGTAATCAGTGCAGCTGAATACAGAACATGACACCACATGAATTGTGTCACAGAACAGTGAAAACAGAGCCCAAGGCCATTTGAGAACTGGGGACTGCCTAAAAGAATGTGCTGCATATTGTTAAGCAACAGAAATCTCAGAAGTGGCTAAGAACATAAGATGCCAGTTTTCCAGACTAGAATCACAGAGTTGGAAGGGGCCATGAAGGTCATCTAGTCCAATGCCCTGCTCAATGCAGGGTAAGCCTACAACATCCCTGACAAGAGTTTGTCCAGCCGCTGCTTTTAAATGTGTGTGTGTGTGGGGGGGGGTTCTTAAATCATCATGGCCCAATAATGTAATGATATGCATAAAATATTCCTGAGATTTCCTTCAGCATTAGTATCGTACCATGTTTGAAGTGAGTTTATTTTTCTAGTGCCAAAGAGGAGGGGAATGAGCTTATCAGGCAGATAGTTTTTTTAAAAAGTCCTGGGTGGCAATAAAGCCAGTCTGGAAAGCTTTCTCCGCCCACTCCTGGCATCCTTGCCACAATTGTTATGCCAGGGACAGGGCTAGAACATGCTGTGCTCCTGCAATTCTGGGCTGACAAAACAACCTTCAGGGAACAAATTCAGGTGCCGCGTGTATGCTCGTGAGCCGCTCCGAGGCTGCTCTAGTTTGCCCCAAGCTGCTTTCAGAGTCGAGGGATGGACAGATGGCTGTAAATCATTGTTTGACTTCCCAACTGCAGCAGGACCACAGCCCATCTGACAAGAGGTACTTTGCAATACGTGCAAGATTTTTTTTTTAACAGCTTGATGCTGCATCTTATCATGAAAGAGATGATGCAAATATATTTCACTTCATTGTGCAAACTAGTAAGGTGGAGTGAACTGGAGTGAATCGAAGGACCCCCCCCCCCCCACAAACATAGCAGCCTCATTTATTTGTTAGGACCCACCAGGGGGAGCAGATTATTCCCATCTGGGAACAGTTCCATGGGTTACCAATATACCTCAGGTCACCCTGATGCTTCTGGGTCCAATTCAAAGTGCTGTTTTTAGCCCTGTGCAACTAGGACCGGCCTCCTTGTAAGGCCGTTTCTTCTATTATGTGCTCCGCCTCGGATCTTCCCAGAATTCCTTCCTAGTGGAGTCTTCTCTTAAATTTGTTGGGTTGACTACTGCAAAGGTTTGTTGTTTCTCATTACTAGCACTGGAATGCGGTCTAAGACGATATAAAGACCTGTACATTATCCTGCTTCAGTGGACAACATGAAGCTGTAATTTAAATGGACATGGTAATCAAAGCTGCCAGCCTCAGTCTGGCAACAAAGGGATACCTACTGATGTAAGGGGGGGGGGGGAGGCTCTCCAGTGATGCAGCGGCATCCAGTGATGCAGTGACATCACTTCTGGTTCAATCTGGAAGTGATGTCAATTGCATTGGAGCAACGCTCTAGCATTCACCCCAAAGTTTATGCTGGAATGTTCTCCATATGTAGTGACATAACTATTGGTTGGTTGGTTGGGTGGGTGGGTGGGTGGGTGGTTGATTTATCTATTTTTTTCTATTTATATTCCACCCTCCCTGCGAACAGGCTCAGGGCGGCTAACAGCATTTTAACATCATAAAATACAATAATCTATTATAAAACAATATTAGTATAAAACATTAAGCAATTATTAAAACCATAATATATAAAATTAACTTCTACGATGCTATATCTGCTGATATGTAATGCATAAGATAAATAGATAAATGGACGGCGTTCCATAGTTCTTCATGGTTTCTTGTAGTTTCCAGATATGCTGATGGGGGTATAAATCCAATGGTTCACACTTGAAATGATGTTTCCATGTTGCCAGTGACAGCAACCCCCCTCTTTTCCCTGCCAGCCCACTAAGCAGCGGCAGTAGGAAAAGGCTACCAACAGGAGGTCTCGCACCAATCCAGGAAACTTGGCAGCCCTAGTCGTGACAAAGGATTATAAGAAGTTATGCAATGAAGATGTGGGGTGGATTACTGGCAGATGGTGTTGCTTATTGCACACAGATTTTGTTCTGCTGCCTGGTGGACAGGCTTTTTTATACCATTCGGAATCATTGTGGTCCTTGGGAAAGGTGGGATATAAATATTTTAAGAAAATATCCTTTCACTGAGTACCTTCCCTACTTTTTTCAGTTTCTAAAATTGAAATATGTATGTAAGTCAAACATGAGGAAGAAGAGGAGGAGGAGATTGAATTTATACCCCGCCCTTCACTTGGAGACTCAGAGCAGCCAGGGCTGGCCCTAGGGCATGCGGCACCCTAGGCAGTCATAAGAACATAAGAGAAGCCATGTTGGATCAGGCCAATGGCCCATCCAGTCCAACATTCTGTGTCACACAGTGGCCAAAAAAAAAAGGAAGTTCACAAGTGGGGTTAGAAGCTCTTCCACTTTGCACCCCCTCCCAAAGCACCAAGAATACAGAGCATCACTGCCCCAGACAGTTCCAATAATATGCTGTGGCTAATAGCTGATGATGGACCTCAGCTCCATATATTTATCCAATCCCCTCTTGAAGCTAGCTATGCTTGCAGCCGCCACCACCTCCTGTGGTAGTGAATTCCACATGTTAATCACCCTTTGGGTGAAGAAGTACTTCCTTTTATCCATTCTAACCCGGCTGCTCAGCAATTTCATTGAATGCCCACAAGTTCTTGTATTGTGAGAAAGGGAGAAAAGTACTTCTTTCTCTACTTTCTCCATCCCATGCATAATAAATATCAGGCCGTTACTCTTTGACCCACCTATTTCAGTGGTCCCTGGAAAGTTCCCCAAACATGCACAGCCTTATAGGATGACTAATAATTGATTATCTCATTTTGCATAGCAACAACATCACCAAAACATAATTTCAGATCCCAGAGATTAACAAAGCCGTTCACGATAACTTTCCCACCGATTTAAAACCTTTCCTTACTGAGTTCATTTGCAGCTAATTGATATTGAACATGGTGTTTATTACAATGCTCCTGCCTTTCCCTCATATTTTCTAATGTTCATAACAGCACTGGTTCTCAGTTGGTTCTCTGAGGATTCTTCAACTGAGTTAAGCTAACTGCACGTACTACTACAACTCGTTACTTAATAATGCACAGAGAACTAAGCACATTCCTCAAAGCTGCTCTGAGCCTTTTCAGCTGGTTGATCAGAAGGGAGGGGAAGTGAAGTCAGGTGGCGGCTGTGCAATTAGGGCATTTGCCTAGGGCACTGGGAGGGGGGAGTGCCCAATTTGGTGCCCCCCAGCCTGGCACACTAGGCAAATGCCTAATTTGCCTAGTGGAAGGGCCAGCCCTGACAGCAGCTTACAATCTCCTGACAGCAGCCTACAATCTCCTCACCTTCCTCTCCCCACAACAGACATCAGGTAGGCAGGGCTGAGAGAGCTCTTAGAGAGCTGCTCTGAGAAAACTGTGCCTGACCCAAGACCATCCAGCAGCTGCATGTGGAGGAGTGGGAAATCATACCTGGTTCTTCAGATTAGAGTCCACCATTCTTAACCGCTACACCAAACTGACTCTGTAACTAAGGCTATGTAACAGGACCACAGAAACAGCTCAGCAAGGCCAGTGTACCTACAGTTTGTCACATTTCCATGACACCACTGATGGTTTATCAAAGGTTTTTGCCAAAGCCCAGTTGGCCTCATTGTGTTCCATGCCGACACTTCCAGAATCAGAAGCCAAAACATTACTGCTCCCCAGACATTAAGTGTAACCTGAGTAAGCATCACAAGATGTTGCCATCACAGGTACTGCTCCATTTAACTTTGAAAAGAGGAGGACCATGATGAAGTCAAGCTCCCCAGTTCATCAGCTGTCAAATATCCCATCATTTCTTTTTTTCCAGAAACTTGTCCAGCAGCATTCCTGTACTTCTGACACATCATTGCTTTATATAGCATAGAGGTTCACAGAAGTGATCCAGCACATGGCACATGTCTATGTTCATATTCTAACTGATCACTTTTCTTCTTAAAAGAAAACTTGAAAGCCATACTTAAAACATTTGGAATTCCCCCCCCTGAGCCTGTCTGGGGCCTCTTCGTTTTCCCTTGTCTTGCTAAGACAGCTCTCCATGTCAGTTTACATGGGAATAAGGCACAGCTGGAACTTTCTTCTCAGTAGACATGCTGGCAGTGATTAGGATACACAAGGTTGGTTGTGTGTCTCTTTCCCACATGTACAAAGGGAAGGAAAGCAGATAACAGAAAAGACAAGCAGTATGCTTGCAACAAAACAACATGGTTGCTGCCTTCAACAATAAATTGAAACAAAAGTCCTACTTTTAAGCAATAACTGCTGTCCTGGATTTTGTGGCGGCTTGTCTGTTAGTGGAGACAAATGTAATATGCTCATATTACATATATGCAGAATCATGTTATATTGTTCATTACAGCATCCATACATTGTAGCACTTCTGTTATGCTACAGCAACTCCAGCTGCATATTCTTGTTGTAAATTATTGCTGTAGTGCAATAGCCGAGCAATATCCAACATATTTAGTGTATGGATGGAGGCCATATTATATTTTTCCTAGAGCCTGTTTATATCACATGTATGAAGAGATAAAGAAAGACTTCGCTGTGCATAGTACTTTAAAAAAAAAAGAGAGAGAGACCATATATGGAGGAAGAATAGGATTTAAATTTAAACAAGAGAAATACAGAGAAAGTAACAAAAAATGGCAGCTTACTTTCCAAATTTCAGCTGGGAAGTGATAACAAACGGGGAAAAAATAGGAAAGCAAATAAAAGAACCATTTTGGGAAAGCTAAAGCGTTAGCAAGCTGTTGGAGGAATGCAGCCTTTTTCTTTAGCCTTTTCTAAACTGTGCTCGGAGCCCCGTGGCGCAGAGTGATAAAGCTGCAGTACTGCAGTCCAAGCTCTGTTCATGACCTGAGTTCGATCGCAGTGGAAGCTGGGTTCAGGTAGCCAGTTCAAGGTTGACTGAACTTTCCATCCTTTCGAGGTTGGTAAAATGAGTACCCAGCTTGCTGGGGGAGGGGGGAGTATAGATGACTGGAGAAGGCAATGCAAACTACCCCCTAAAACGTCTGCTGTGAAAGTTGTGATGCAACATCACCCCAGAGTCAGAAATGACTGGTGCTTGCACCTTTACCTTTTTAAACTGTGCTCTATAGATAGGGTTGCCAAGTCTAATTCTGGGGACTTTGGGGGTGGAGTCAGGAGACTTTGGGGGTGGAGCCAAGATCAAGGCTGTGACAAGCATAATTGAACTCCAAAGGGAGTTCTGGCCATCACATTTAAAGGAACGGCACACCTTTTCAATTCCTTCCTTCCATAGAAAATAATGAAGGATACAGACACCTTCTTTTGGGGCTCATAGAATTGGACCCCCTGATCCAATCTTTTCGAAACACGGGGGGCACTAGATGCTATACTGAAAATTTGGTGCCTTTACCCCAAAAAACAGCCCCCCCAGAGCCCCAGATACCCGCGGATCAATTCTCCATGATTTTCTATGGGAATAAATCTCCATAGGGAATAACAGAGATCCCAGCAGACATTTCCCTCCCCTCCCCCTGCTTTCTGATGACCCTGAAGCAGGGGGAGGGTCTCCAAACCAGGTGATCCCCTCCCCCCACCTGGGGATTGGCAACCCTAACTATAGATCTTTTTGAAATCAGCCCCTACACTGAAATAACTTTTCCCTGTGCTTTTCCATCATCATCTTTGTCCTGTCCTACCTACACTCAAGCCTGTACTTTGTCCTTGTGTTCTGTGAGATGGAAGCTCTGCAGGACCTTTGGCTGCTGTTTTGGCTTTCCTTGAAGAAAATTGCCAGGTTGCCTGGAATATCTGTGATTGTTCACAGGTGTGTCAAATGCTGAAGAAGTTGGCGAGCGTTCACCCCCGATTCCTCTCCTTCCAATGCTACTGTTTTGTTTTCTGCGCAACCAGTTGCTAAAGAGAAGGGTGTGCCTGATTCCATTTTGGCTGTGAAAGGGTAAGCAGCTGTGTGCAACTTCTTTCCAGCCTCTCCCAAAGTTGGATTTGTGTTGATCGTATCCTTCTGAAATAGCCAGTCATGGCTACAGCTGCTTAAGTCTTCAACTCATACAGTCAGACTATCTCAGATCTCACAGGGCTTCCTGAGACCACAAGTTTTGGTTACAGATATAACATTTTAAGAGCTGTGGAGGTGATTTGATAGTCCACAATTTTGGGGGGAGGGAAAGCAGTCAGACTGACGAGACTGATACAAGGTTTGGGGATTAAAAGGCTTGATCTTTATTAAAGAGCATGACTATAAGGCCTCTGAGCCAACAAAGGCAGTGTGAAGAAGAGTCTAGTTTTCACCCCATCTGCCTTCCCATCATGGGTGATCCAACTGGGGCATTGCGTGAAATCACACCTCTATAAATCTGACCTTCAAACTACATCCAAAGGTATTGTGCGAGTGGCCTTCAAAACTCTATACGGTTTGGTATCAACATACCTGAAGGATGGCTTATGAACCTGCCCAACCACTATGGTAATCTTTGAAAGCCCCTCTTCAGGTGCCTCCACCTTTTGATATTAGGCAGGTAGCAGCCCAGGAACTCTGGAACTCTTTCCCAGAGACATTTATCAGCTCCCTTCTATTGCCATCTTCCACCGGTGGGTAAAGACTTTTTGTTTTGTTTTGTTTGGCATTCCTTCAATGATCCCTCCTGACCAATGTTTTAATTGACATTGGTATGTCTTTGTACACAGTTTAGCTCTGTTTTTAATTGTTTTAATGATGTGGATTGGGGGTTGGGATGATTCCAATGCTTTTAAAATGGGATTTTATCGTATTTATTAGCTGCCTTGGTGGCCTATGTAAGGGCAGAAAGGTGGGATATAATGTGTTTTTTTAAATAAATATATAAATTCATCTATTCCCCATTGTGGGGAAGTGTGACAGAGTTTCCTTGAGGCCACTAGGGAATTTTATTGGTCATTCCTGCCAGCAACATTTGGTTATTTTTAAGTGTCACTACCAGAAACTACAGCAGTATTGTAGGCTTTTTTTTTTAAACTATTTTTTAAAAAAGTCCTTAGTATATTAAAATAATTTTGTATTAAGAGGCAAAACAAATAACAGGGTGCTATATAGTGTCCTTGGGAACATTGTATAGCTTTTCCATGTGGTTTCCCACCTACCCACCCCCTTCGAATGTGCAACATAAGCGCTTGTTCTCTTCATTCCTGAGGTGGAAGCTGTCATGTCTTGCTACTTCAGAATGTTAATTCTCCAAACCCTGGCCGCTTCTGTGTGTCCTGCGACAACAATGGCCAGTTTATTCTGGGTGGTTTTTGGAATTGCCCTGACTCCTGCTCATTTCCCAATAATTACTGATAATTGCTCCACTCAAAACAAAACAAAACTGAAAAAGATGAAGCACAACAGACTCTTTCAAAAGCCATAGAAATCAAGTTTGTCCAGCAGCAGACCTTTCCCTTCTGGATGGGAGAGGAAGTGCGCATGGGATTATGTTGACCTTGTGAGATGCTTTCTAACTGATTTTGATAGAAATAAATAAGCAAGAGGCAGCACAAAAAAACCAAGGCTATATTCTGAGGCAGCCCCAGGAGCTGGACTGCATGGAGACCTACATGTATTCAGTGGCTTTCCAAGCAGCAATGCTCTTGCTATTTGAATGTATTGCCATTTGAATGTATCTGGAGTTGGGAGTAAGCAGTGAAGTGGCCAAGTTTGCAGATTTGAATGTATCTGGAGTTGGGAGTGAGCAGTGAAGTGGCCAAGTTTGCAGATGACACTAAATTGTTCAGGGTGGTGAGAACCAGAGAGGATTGTGAGGCACTCCAAAGGGATCTGTTGAGGCTGGGTGAGTGGGCGTCAACATAGCAGATGAGGTTCAATGTGGCCAAGTGCAAAATAATGCACATTGGGGCCAAGAATCCCAGCTACAAATACGATGGGTTGTGAACTGGCAGAGACTGACCAAAAGAGATCTTATGGTCATGGTAGATAACTCACTGAAAATGTCAAGGCAGTGTGTGATTGCAATAAAAAAGGCCAACACCATGCTGGGAATTATTAGGAAGGGAATTGAAAACAAATCAGCCAGTATCATAATGCCCCTGTATAAATCGATGGTGCGGTCTCATTTGGAATACTGTGTTCAATTCTGGTCACTGCACCTCAAAAAGGATATTATAGCATTGGAAAAAGTGCAGAAAAGGGCAACTAGAATGATTAAAGGTTTGGAACACTTTCCCTATGAAGAAAGGTTAAAACACTTGGGGCTCTTTAGCTTGGAGAAACATTGATTGCGGGGTGACATGATAGGGGTTTGCAAGATTATGCATGGATGGAGAAAGTAGAGAAAGAAGGACTTTTTCCCCTTTCTCACAATACAAGAACTCATGGGCATTCAATGAAATTCCTGAGCAGTCAGGTTAAAATGGATAAAAGGAAGTACTTTTCACCCAAAGGGTGATTAACATGTGGAATTCACTGCCACAGGAGGTGGTGGCGGTTACAAACATAGCCAGCTTCAGGAGGGGATTGGATAAAAATATGGAACAGAAGTCCATCAGTGACTATTAGCCACAGTGTGTGTGTTTATTGGTGACTGTGTGATACAGAATGTTGGACTGGATGGGCCATTGGCCTGATCCAACATGGCTTCTCTTATGTTCTTATGCCATCATTTGTAAATACCATAAATGCAATGAAGGGGGTGCATGTGCATATATGGAAACTCTAAGTTGTTTTCAGGGGCTTCCCTGCTGATTTTAGCCTGTCCATTCCTCCTTGTTTGTGCAGAACTGTACTCACATTGAAATGAACTGGGAGAACCCTATTGCCACTGTACTTGTGAATGTGCATTGGACCACTCACAGGGCTTTGGATCAGGGTGCATTGGAGAAATGCCTAGACAGAAATCTGCTTAAACTCCATTAGAATCCATAAATGTTTCATCCCCTAAGCATCTTAATCAGTCATTCCCAAATGTATGTCATGAGAGAACCATTAGAATGTTACAAGTTACAATTTCCTTAAAAGTGCCCTGAGGTAGCAGCCTGATGGATCTCTGCAGGAGTCAACTCTGCTCAGGACTTCTCTTCTTTCATTCCAGAGGCATGCTTAGAACAGAAACTCACACAACATCACAGGAGGAGGGTATGATGGACTGTTTCTATCAACTGAGAAGACCCATGCCACCTCCTATGATTTTGGGGGAACCGGGTTTATTTTAAACTATAAACCTTTCCCTCAGTTACCAGGTGTTCTAAAGGCAGCAAGCATATAGGCTTTGAGTGCTGCTGAGAGATAAGTTTTGTGGTGCACAAGTAGAATACATAGGTCACAGAGACAGGAATTGCATATAAATAGCAATGAAGATTTACTTATTTCTGAATTGGTTTCAAGGGACAGATCTGCAGCACAGGTGTCCAGGGAGATAAAGGAGAAACCTGATGAAGGCACATTAATTTAAACTAGTTATGGCTTCAGAGAGTAGTCTGAATATCCTTCTAATACTGTCACACATAAACAGACTTTCACTGACTAGTCACTAGGTTGGATCCTGTCACACAGAGAGGATTCCACCCACACTGGCCTGCCCTTTACCAGGAGTCAGACTGAATGGTACGACAAGGGTGTTGAACTCATTTGTTATGAAGGCCAGATTTGACACAAATGGAACTTTGTGGGGCCGAATCATGCGTGTCACAAAATGTAATGCCAGGTAAGTGGAGATATAACCTTTATAAAGGATACAGATAAACACAATTGCAGGGTTTTTAAAACTAAAAATACAAACATGCTTAAAACTCTTGCAATATTTTGTTTAAACTGGAAAGGTGGGGACTAGTGGGATTTGGCAAGGCAATTTTTAAAATAAAACATAAAGATAAGGCACAAGGATCACAGCAGAAACTAAAAATATAAAGTGCTCTGAGCCTAGGAAAACATGAGATGGCTGAGCATTGCAAGCTTCTCCACTCCACCCCACCCCCAACTACTCACATCGGCAATCGCTCTCCAGTGTAATATCCCCCTTTGGCTGTGGATACCTAGGTTAGAGTACTCTCTAGGCACCAGTTCTCAGATCCATTCAGCAGAGACAAGCTAGCTCAGAGCATCAACCCTTTACTTGCAAGGAGACAAAGTAGCCGGGTGGGGTGTTGGTGGGCAAGCCCATGCAAGGGAAAGTGGGCTTGGAGGAGAGAGTGCCCCACCCAGACACAAGGGAAGGTGGGCTCAGAGGAGAACACACCCCATTCAGCCACTCTTGCCTTGAAGGTGTGTGTGCATTCCTCTGAGCCCACCTTTGCTTGCAAGGGAAGGTGGACTTGGAGGAGAGCACACCACACTCTGCTGCTCTTGGCTTTGAAGTTGAGTGGTGGGGCAATGTTTGCTTAGAGTTTGCTAGTTCTGTGTTGGGAAAAACCTGGAGACTTTGGGGGTGGAGCTGGGAGAGGGCAGAGTTTGGGAAGCGGAGGGGATTCAGTATGGTACAATGCCATAGAGTCCACCCTTCAAAGCAGCCATTTTCGCCAGGGGAGCTGATCTCTGCCAGCTGGAGATCAGTTATAAGAGTGGGAGATCTCCAGGCCCCACTTTGAGGCTGGCAATCCTAGGCAGCCAGTGTGCTCCTTGGAGCCCACCTTTGGCAGGCTCCAAGGATCACACAGGCTGCTGCCCACCCCTGCTGTTGGCTTCCCAGGTCTGTGCAGACCCAGGAAGCCAAGAGCGGGGCAGTGCACAGACCACCACCCCATCCTGATCTTGCTTCCCGGATCTGCACAGATCCAGAAAGCTGAGAGCAGGGCAGCGTGCAGACCACCACTCCTCCCCGTCTTCACCCTCCAGGTCCACCTGGGGCAGGAGGTATGGCCTAGGGTGCCAGGAAGTCTGGCTCTGGTCCTTCTGATGAGAATCCCAGGTAAGTCCTTCTTGTTTCAGTGCTTCATCAGAGAATATATATGCAATTGCCATATTCATGGAGTCCATATATCACAACCCTTGGCACTGATCCAGAAACTCCAGCTAGTGCAAAATGCAGTGGTGCACCTGCTGGTTGTATTGCCTGTGTAGGCTTCCATTCAGCTGATGCTACACCAATTGCACTGGTTACAAATTGAGTAACCCATAGGCTTCTCAATTCCCAGGTCCCAGCGGGGATCCCCCGGTTTTACAGGCTTCCCCCCACCCTCAGCCAGCTGGCCGGCAGGGGGAAGGCACACCCCCACAGCCACCAGTACCTCTAGATCTCCTGCAGGTTAAGAAACCTGCAACAGGTACCGTTTTAAAATGCTTCTTTTTTTGTATGTGTGCCCCTTTAAAGTTGAGCAGGAAGCAAGAAGTGCTTCATGGGGAAGGGTCAGAAGCAAGCCTCCGTTTGTTTTGCTTTCCTTTCACAGCAAGTAAGAGTGTGTGCATGTGTGTGAGAGAGAGCAGCATAGCCCCTGTAATTGTCAGATGTCATTGTGGAGGAACCAGACACAGTGAGTGAGAGAGAGAGTACTTTTCAAAAGTCTTTGTAGAGGAGGCAGTAATAGTGTCTGTCTGTCTCTGTGCTTGTTTTGCATTGTTTTCAGAGTCTTTGTATACTAGCCTGTTTATGAGATAGAGGAAAACTCCACCTCTCTCTCTTTTGTTTGCCTGTGTTAGGCTGAAGAACAGCAGTTCCTGTGAGTAAAGCCCCAGTGAGATCACAAAAATGTGAGCTTGCAAACTCTGTGCATTTTGGCTGCTTTTTGTGTGTTTACACTTTCATTTACTAGAATTGCAGCTATTGGGGGATAAGGAAATGATGACTGTTCAGGTGAACTGCACTGCTGCATTTTTATGCATTTATTTTGGAAATGGGAAAGTCTGGCTTTGCCCAAAGTCCCCTGGCTCCACCCCCAAAGTCCTCAGATATTTTCTGAATTAGACTTGGCAACCCTACCACTTCGGTTTCAAGTTGTTGGTATTGACCTTTAATGCCCTGCATGGCCTGGGGCTGACATATCTGAGGGACCACCTCTTCCCATATGTGTCCCAAAGAGCTTTACGCTCAGCCAACCAACACCTACTGGCTGTCCTCAGCCCAAAGGACTCAACTAGGGCCAGGGCATTATCTGCCTTGGCCCCGACCTGGTGGAACATAGTCTCACTTGAGGTCAGGGTCGTGCCAGGCCTTCTACCATTCCACAAGACCTGTAAAATGGAGCAGTTCTGCCAGGCCTTTTGATGAGGAGGCAGGCATCCAAATGTGGAGAGGGTGGAATAAATTTGAATTAAATAAGCAAATGAATGAATAATTTCATGTGAGAAGAAAAAAAAACTACTAAAAGAGCCTATTCTATCCCTTGTGAGTTTTTAGAAGTTTTTTCTTCTCACACCTGTTATTTAGGTATTTAAATAAACTTTATTTAGTTATTTATTTTCTAAAGTATTGCTTACAAAATTGCATAAGTATTGAGTAAAAATATTCCAAAAGTATTAGATTTTAAAAGTTCTGTTATATTACAGTAGACATATGATGATATTGGATTCTCTTTTTCTTAGCCAGCCCTGAGCTCTCACTGCTCTCTAACCTGGGGCAGAACCGAACTCCCTCCACACTTTCCTTGAGGCAGACCTGAACTCAACTCCTGCTGTGCTTCCCTTCAACATTCCAACCCCCCCCCCCTTCTGAAAAGTGATTGGATGCTGGAGCAGCATCCAATTTATTGGCTGTTTTTCACCTTCAGGAGCAAGACAACCTCCTGTCCATCACAGAGGGCTCCTCTGAAGGGTGTTTCTACATGCACCCAGGGCTTTTTTTGTAGCAGGAACTTCTTTGCATATTAGGCCACACACCCCTGATTTAGTCAGTCCTCCTGGAGCTTACAGTAGGCCCTGTACTAAGAACCCTGTAAATTCTTGGAGGATTGGCTACATCAGGGGGTATGGCCTAATATGCAAAGGAGTTCTTGCTACAAAAAAAGCCCTGCATGCCCTCCCAACATATTTGTGTGCAAGACTGTAAGTCAGAAAAAAGTGTGGTTCGGGTCTCAGAGGTTAGCCACTGGCTTAACATTTCTTAATTTCAACGGATTAAATCCACACCACTTTGCCTAGGTTGTATCTTGTAGAGTTTTTAGTATAAACAACTTTATACAATGTGGTCATCTTTAAGGCTTCTTACAGCTTCCTATCAAGGGAAGAAGATGGCAAAGAAAACCTGTGTAAAGATGGAGGCAGATACCAGCAAACTCCTGTTGATATTAATTGATGAGTGCTTTCTCCACTCACATTGCTTCAACATCAAGGAAAAACCTTGAAACCACAGCTCTGCAGCAGCAGACACTCAGAGAGCCCTCATTATTTTAATATTGCATGTACATCTGCAGAAGAAGGGCCTTGGGTCAATGATGAAGCACATGCTTCAAGGTAAACACTGAAAGACCTTGGATATATGACACTGGGACACTGAGTTTTGGTGTACTAATTGCATCAGCAAACAGCCGAAGCACCAAAGGACCTTGAGTCTAAAATTATGCTGTTTTATTAGAACAGGAAGGAAGATGTTACTCTCTTAGTGCGTAGCAGTGCAGATGTTATGTGCAGTGTGTTAGTTCCATTTGTTCAAGATTGCTACTTTTCCTAGAGGAGAGGGAAAATGTGGCCACCCCTCTGATACATAAATGAGAATGCCTTCAGAACTGAGTACACACACAAACCCACAAACTTAAAATGGCCCTCTGCCAACAGAAAAGGCATGACCCAAACATGTCATCCTCATTCAAAACTGGCCAGATGTGCAGAATATTCTACTTCACAAGTTTCTCTTTCTGTTTAAATTTAATGGATTTTGTTTTGAATTATTAACCATGTTTCTGTGACAGCAACAATAAAATCCAATCCCAAATTTGCAATTTTTAAAATAAAAAGTACCACAGCTGGGAGGATTCATTTTATTTTGCCTTGATTTTTCATTTCTGAAGTTCTTATAAGTACAATCATCTGCTAGAGATAGAAAGCCTCTCAAACTGTAGTTATTGTTAGTATTTATCATTTGTTAAGTACTGATGATAGGTTCTTTCTTAGCTTGTCATGGAGGCAACAGATGGTTTATCTCAGAACTGATATTTTGGGATTTCAAAGATATAGGCTGCATTTCCTTCCTCCATTACTTCTATGAATCATAGCCAAAAAGAGGCCAGTGTGTTTCTGTTGCTGTTTTCCTTTCAGATGCTGCGGAACAGACATTAGGATAAACTAGAGCTGCATCAAATAGTCTTCACTTTCAAGTTTTTAGGTCAAAGGGCAAAAAAATTTCCCTCCAAAAGGCAAAATTTCAGCCTCAAACCACTTCAGTTGCATTCATGCTCATCTTCTGTTGACCTTGCTTGGTGCCTTTGTTTATTCCATTACCTTATAGAATTCATTCATTCTTTGCTTCTGTATCCCATTCTTCCTACAAGGAACTTGAGCTGGCAGATAAGGATGTTTGTTCAGTTGCACAGTCAAGTCCATCTCTTTGCCACCCCATGGACCAAGTCATGCCATGCCCTCCTGTCTTCCACCATCCTCCGAAGTCTTCTCAAATTTGTGTTAGTTGCATCAGTAACGCTGTCCAGTCATCTCATCTTTTGCCGCCCCCTTCTTTTGCCTTCTGTCTTCCCCAGCGTCAGCGTTTTCTCCAGTAAGTGCTCCCTTCTCATTTGGTGGCCAAAGTATTCGAACTTCAGCTTCATCATCTGACCTTCCAGGGAACAGTCAGATGAGGTGATCCCATAATTTTAAAAAATGGAATTAGCCATATGGGTGCTATCTCCCAATCATAGGTCATGTAAAGACCAGTATGACATTATGATGCTACACAACCAATTGAATTTGGCTGTGTGGTGATGTCACTGAGGATAATTGAGTGCAATTGAAAAGGAAGACACACAATGGCAATTTAAATAAATAAATTTATATTTTTTAAAAAAAAACCACTGAAAAGGGAAACCATTTTGGCAGGGCTGAAAATATTTTCAAAAAGGTCCCCACAAGCAGCACCTTGAATTAAATCCAGTCACAGAAGGTATAATTTTAAGGATTGTTTTAAAGACTTGGCACTTATTTACTCAACTCAAGGAAGTGCTTACTTAGTAAAGAATTAAAATGTGGAATTCACTACCAACAGCAACAGATCTGTACACATGAGTCACTAAGCCACAACCACTAATGAGAACTATTAACATAGATTTCAAACATAGAGGATGGGTCCATTAATGGTTTCTAGTCAATGTGACTAAGAGAATAGAGGCAGTAAATTTCTGAATACCAGTGCTGGAAGGCAACATCAGCAAAAGGCCTCTATGCCTCTCTGTTGACACTTCAGGTCCACTGGCGGGCCACTGGGTGAAACAAGATGCTTGGACCAGGATGTCAACTGGGTTGGTGCAGTGGAGACCTTTTAGGTTCTTGTGTTAATAGCAGACTGGAAATACACTGAGGGTTTCCATGTTCCTTAATCTGAAGCAGCGCACTGCATGGAAAACCCTGGTGACATTCCTGACAATCTTTGAGGAATCCTAGCTAATAAAGTAAGCCTGTTGTCCAAAGTCCATAATTTTAGGCAACAATATCAATTCTTGGCAGGGCTTTTTTTGTAGCAGGTACTCATCTGCATATTAGGCCACAGACCCCTGATGTAGCAAATCCTCCTGAAGCTCACAAGAGCATCCATGCACTATGTGCCTGGTGTGATCATGTCACTTCTGAGTGATGTCATTGCAGCACATGCACAAAGCACACACATAGGAACATCCTGGAATGGATCCAGGAATTCCCTGCTGGAAGCAAGGTAAGATCTGGCAGCCCTACTCAAACCACTATAGATTTATGGGAAGGGCCTGAAACATGAAGCATGAAGCTGTTTCAAGTGGTCACTCAAGCAGCAGCTATTTTGACCTTTGAGGGAGGCCAGGCCCACCAGCAACCACTGGGCAACTGGATAAGAAATGCATGACTTACTCAACCTCCACATAACAGCCAGTGTGGTGTAGTGATCAAAGTTTCAGAACAGCATCTGGGAGCCTCAAGTTTGAATCCCCACTCTGCCACGAATACTTACTGGATGATGTTGGGCCAGTTACACATGCTAGGCCTAAGCTACATTGGTTGGTAGGAGAGAAGAAAGACAGAAAAGGGGAGAGGTTATGGGGCCTTTCAGGGAATGGAAATTGAAAATAGTGGGGAAGGGAAAATGAGATGCTCCCTGCAAGCCTTTGCAGATCCTCTACTTATTCCTAAAAGTCAAAATGCAGAAGCAAGCATTCTACATTGGCTTGTTTCTCTGAAAGAAGCAATGAGGTCATCAAGTTATTTGGCCAGCAGAACAGGCCAAGTCAATTTTATTAGGTCTCTCTCCCTATCACGAGATGCAGAAGCCAAGAAGCCTTGAGCAATACTGGGTGCCTTTGACTCAGTACAATGGCTCACAGACGGCACACAGTTCACAGTCCTTCCTCCTCCCCAGCCTGCGCGCTCATGCATGCGTCTCAGAGCAGCCCCCGGGATTAAAAAAAAATGCCAAAAGATCATATTGAATCACTGTTGCTCTTTTCTCACACAGTTCAACCTTCTGGGGTCTGACATGTTGTAAACGCCACTGAACAAGTGCCAAACCACAAAAATCTGCTCCTGCTGGAGTGGTGACATTTTCCTGTGAACTCTTTAACCAGCCCCAGCGCGTGACAGGGAAAGTGGTTGCAGGGACAATTTCCTGACTTTGCAATTTGTGTTTGTTTTCCTAATTTTTTTTTGAGGGGGGAACCTTTTATTTGGCATTGCTTTTATGCTGTTAATTCTTAATCTGCCACCCCTGTGAATAAAAAGTATTTCTTGAGCTCTAAAGGATCAGATGGAAATAGACAGAGGAGGTTCCTTCTTCCCCTAAGACTCTCTTTTCCCGTTTCCTGAATATTCCTTACCTTATCTTCACTGACTGTCCTGTACTCCATCCATAGTCTCACCTTAACTGTCATTCATGTCTTATCTATTTCAAGTAACATGTGAACCACTTAGTCAGAAGTAGTGTCACTCCAATATTAAATCTGGAGTCCAACACACTTTTGACAATAATGGCCACTGCTAGGGTTGAACAGGGGGAAAGTTACCCCGTCTTGACATCCTGATTAGTATAGAGAAATCAGTGGGTGGAACTCTTATGTCTTAAAGAGAAGTGTGACCACTTCCAGTGTGGTGTAGTGGTTAGGACTCGTGGACTCTAATCTGGAGAACCAGGTTTGATTCCCCCCTCCTCCCCCACTTGAAAGCTGCTGGGTAACCTTGAGCTAATCACAGTTCTCACAGAATTCTCTCAGTCCCACCAACCTCACAAAGTGCCTGTTGCGGGGGAAAGGAAGGGAATGTGATTGTAAGCTCCTTTGAGACTCCTTGAGACAGAGATAAGCAAGGTATAAAAAGCAATGCTTCTTCTAAAGTTTCCACCTTGAGCCACTGCTAAAAGCTACATTAGCAGGTGCCCACGACAACAGGTGCAGCCCTTTCTGGAGCATAGCTCATGTGCTTTAGGTATTATGCCATGAATGGAAATACTCCCAGCCTTTCCTATCCTGTACAGAGGTCCCAACCCTACCTTGGCAAATGCTGGGAGATTCAGGGGGTGCCTGAACAAGTTGGAGTTTGGGGATGATATCACTTCCTCGCATGGAAATGAGGTGCCTCCTCTTTTCTCTGTGGTCTTCATTCCAAAGTGTAGGGAAAATTCTTAGAATATCACTATATGGGAGCCATTTTTTTTCTTTCACTCCTCAGTTCCTCATTTCCCACACAGACAATACCCAGTTTGTGGAGAAGGGGCTTCGAAAACCTTCCTTCCTTTACCTTAAATAGCCATTGGGGTGGGGGTGCTGCTTGGCTCTTTAGAAAAAGTGGAGAAACAAAATAGCACCCCAGGGAGGGTGACCATAATGACAATTCTGTAGGTCCCTCCTGTGACCACAGAAATACACTAGATGGAGATGACTCACCAGTGTATGGTAGGGGGCATTTTCAGAAGCTGCCACTATTCAGGCTTTTGCTGCTGATACTAATGTTGCACAAATTCAGATCAAAACAGATGTGGCACTGGGAGATCTGCATACAGAACCCACCAACATTTTATTGTATTTATATTAGGCTTTGCATAAAGGATCAATATATTGTCTCTGCTGGGCTTATGGCAGCTCTTTGGAGTTATTCAAATAAAGAAAAAAGTTGAGGGAGGAGCTTGATCACTCCTCCCTACGTGTCCCCGTCTGAATCTGAATCAAGGTCCCATGTGCCTGCCCTTATTAAAAAAGAAAATGGGACTATCAATGGAACTTCCAGCATCATAATTATTTTAACCCTTTGAGAAATGCTTGCGTACTTAGAACACTCCCATAACACTGCCTGCAACACTAAGGAACAAAAACAAAAAAATTGCACTGCTAAAGTCCATTCTATGTCTGTTCTGCATAACTGATCCTCAGGGCTTTTTTTGTAGCAGGAACTCCTTTGCATATTAGGCTACACACACCCGATGTAGTTTACAGTAGGCCCTGTAAGAAGAGGGGCTGTAGCCTAATATGCAAAGGAGTTCCTGCTACAAAAAAAACCCCTAACAAAATGTTTCATAGAATGCTGAAGATGCAATTCAAACACACTCAGAAATGTTTATATTTTAATAGATTACTATGGTAGAGATACAACAGAAGCTGGGATTTTCTGTTTGTTTGCATCTGCATAGCTAGGGAGGACTGTTGCTCAGAGAAAAAGCACCTGCTTGGCACACAGAAGGTCCCAGGTTCAGTCCCTGATATCTCCACATAGAAGGGTCAGGTAGTAAATGATGTGAAAGATCTCTGCCTGAGACCCTGGAAAGCTGCTGCCAGTCTGAGCAGACAATGCTGATCTTGATGGACCTAATTCAGTATAAGGCAGCTTCATGTGCCATCAGGGCATCCACACTCTGCTCAGAGATTTAAATTCTAGAGATCCACTGGAAGGGATTTAAAACTAGGAAAGTTACACTGTAGAAGAAACTTTTGAAAAGACGCCTTTAATATCTCCTCCCTCAAATGTCATTAGGATAGTGAAAGGGGAAAGCCAGTGTATTTTCCATTCTGGGAGACAAAACAGCTCAGTTTGTCATGTCTAGTTCTAAATTAAGACAGGGTGAGTTCACCCATCACTAGGTGTAACTATTAATAGGGTTGCGTAGGTGAAATCTAGACTCACTATCAGATAGAACTCATTTAGAACAGTGCTGTGCTCATGGAAAGATCAGAGGCATTGGTCTGGAGCGAACAGCTTCCACATACTCATCCAATAAAAGTTATGACTGAGAACTTAGCTTCCCCAGTTTTATATTAACCATAACTTGACTTCAAAGCTAGCTTGGGAAAAGCTGAAAAGTGACTGCATGCATACAAGTTTATGTCCCGATTAGTGATGCATGAACCTTAAAAAGTTTTGAGTTTCACCTTGCTGTTTTCTGCCTTTTTTTTTTTTTACCATCGTCTAGTCTGAAGGAACCTGAAACTTTTTGTCAAAGAATTCTGATTAAAAATTGCAGATACAAATGAAACATTCTTGCAAACATATGAAAGGCCATTTTGACAATCCTCCACCCCATGATCAAACATTCATACGGAGGTACTGAAGATCACTGCAGAGTTTTCTGAATGTCCCTCTTCTCACAACAGCAGCAGTCCACTGCCAGAACAAGGGATAGTTATTAGAGATGGGCATGAACCCACAAATGAACCCCAGTTGGAGCATGAACTGGGCCAAACTCCCATGAACTCTCCATGAACCTCCATGGAGGCTTGTGAGATCTGGGAAAGGTTCATATGGGCTCCAAATGCATTTACATTCATTCAGAGCCCAACTGGAAGTGAGCTCTGACAAGCATTTAAATGCTATCAGAGCCCACCACCAGCCCCGAGGCCCAACCCTGGTGAACTCCAAAGGCATTTAAATGCCTTCAGAGTCCACCTCTGGGTTGGGCCAGCCTGAGTAAGCGCTAAGAGTGAGCTTCAATGGGCTTTGGAGCGCCCTCTGGGAGCTCAGTTGAATTGGGCCGCCCAATTCAACTGAGCTCGAAGAGTGAGCTCTGAAGGTATTTATAGGCCTTCAGAGTCCACTTAAGGATGGTTGTGACTCGTAAGTGGGCTACAAAGGCCTATAAAGGCCTTTAGAGCTCAATCTCAGAGTCCATTCAGGCTGGCTCCAAAGGCTCCATTTAAATACCTTCAGAGCTCATTTCCAGTCAGGTAGCCCGACTCAGTAGTAAGCTCCAAAGGCATTTAAATGCCTTCGAGGCTCACTCAGGATGGGTCGAACTCCCAAACCAGTTGAACCAGAAACCAGTTCATCAAATGGAGGAGTCTGTTTAAGGTTCAGGGTTTCTGAAAACCCCACACCTCCAACAAACCTCCATTTTCGCAGCTCGTGTCCATCCCTAGTAGTTATCACACTATTGAAAGACTAGGGAAAGGTCTCTGGCAGGAAACCAAGGCTGTGGTCTTAATCATCTGGCTTTTTTTAGGCCCCAAATTGTCAAAGAATTCTGATTTTTTAAAAATAGGAGACTTTGTATAAACAGACCTCCCACAAACTGAAAATACTAAATTTTGCTGCATTCCAAGATTCCTCGACAATTTTAAACAGGTTTTTTGTAAAGAGAAATTGACTGCATAAGCACTGGCACCCCTTAACAACATTTTTTTAGAACTAAGCAGTGAGCATGTATCTATACCCAAAAGTCTGTGTTGGTTTCAGACCAATTTAACTATCTGGTCTTCCCCCTGATATGGAATCTTGGGAAAGGGAGTTTAGTGAGGGTGGAGTGTGGTGAGGATAACCAAAATAACAAAACCCTCTTACAGCAGATGATTTCAGGCAACCAGATTTTCAGCAATATGTAATAGTAGGGATTCTCAAGGTCAGTTCTCTACCCAAGCCACTCAAGCAACTGCTTGGGGTACACAGCAGGATTTACTACCTGTAAAGAGCCTGTAAGGCAGAGATGTTCCACTAGGACTTTAGTTGAAGGAAGTGACAGGGCAGTAAGCAGTCTGGCGCTCTTGGATCTCTCTTACCTGCTCTTTAGAGGTTTGGGGCAGCTTTATTTCTATCCAAATTAGTTGCTACCTTGGATTTGTTTTATACTGAACTGTACCGTGCTTTAATGCTGATTTAATTTAACTTAATATTGTTGCTTTTATTCTGATGTAAGCCGCCTTTAGCCCTGCTTGCAGCATAAAAGTCAAAATAATAATTAAATATAGTAAGGAGAACACCAATACAGTGGTGCTTTGAGCCAAACTAGAAGATAACAGGCCCTTAAGTCTGCCTCAGTTATATGGCACCATTTTAAAATGTTTAAAATCACTGTGGGAGCCTGATCCTTCAGGGGACCATGGCACTGAGGGATGAGAGGCACCTATCCCCTCCACACACTGTTTTCAAGAGCTGAGGTAGTTTAAGGTATCACCTAATTTGTCCCTTGGCTTACTCACAGATGGTGTGGTATGGGTGGAAACAACAGATGTAGCCTAGAACCATCATCGCCTGTTGGATCTATGCTGCTGCTGAGATAAGCCCCTGTGGTGATCCTGGTACCTATGGGAGCAGGAAAAAGTGGCAGGTGGTACACCTTAGGGTGGCAAAATATTTTCAACCAACACTGGGTGTCCTTACAAACAGGAGTGCTATGTCCAAACATGCCTCTGCACAGTTTTCATCTCCCTTCTCTCCATTTCTGATGCTCACACAATGCTGGTGAAGTAAATAGCTCTGATCATGCTTCAGAAAATATAAGCTGAGTGGAGGTTTTCCCCTTTATTCCACTTAGAAGAGAGACCTTCACACCTCCTTAACAGCACTCATTGTCATCATAAGAGTAATCATGATGAATTCAATTGCCCTGAATGTGAATGTATTAGAGACATGGAAAGAGTTTAGTCATTATTGATATAAATGCATACCATCACAAACCCATATGTCTGAGGAGATGAATACAGGCTTCCTGGCTTATTTTCAGCCTAATTGTTTGTGACTGAATAGTGGTGACAGCAATGTTTATGACTAATTATGGCAACTGTGTTTATGAAGCCAATTAAAGTCCTCAGGTCTCCTCTCTAAGCTTCTAGCTGTTCGGAAATGCCAGGAAATCCATCTTTCAAAGTGACTGCATCTTCTGGGGCTCCAGATAGGAAACAAACTGGTCTGATCAAAGGAGATTGCTTGGCAGCTGGTGGTGGTCCAAACAGCTATAAGGCTCAGAAACGCCTCATTGACAAAAGTTACAAGTTTCAACACTGAAATATTTACACAGAGAGATGAACAAAGTTTAAATAACTTTATACTCCAAAGCTCACCTCTTGCTGTCTCTTTTTAATCAATGATGTTTCACCTTGCATGATTTTGTTCTGTTTTAGTACTATGCAGTACTGTGACTAAAGCTAAAATATGGGCTTTTTGTGAGGTAAAAGAATAGACACAAGCTATTACGATAAAGTTATGTATCCTTCTGTTCTACATTCTCCCCAAACTACTGTTGAATGGCACACAAACACAAAAAAACCTCCTGAATTTGGCAAATGAGAAAACCAACATCACTGTAATCTTAAAAGCGGTGTCGGAGTTCAAAATTGTATCTATGCTCCAATGTAATTCCTCCCCTAGCCTTTCAAAGGCCTCATAGTTGTATCAAGGGTCACAGGCTAGAAAAGGAACAATAACGATCTAGTAAGAAAGAAACCCTACAGGAGATAAATCAAAGTCACACATGTTAATAAAGAGATACTTGTATGACAGCTCAAAGGGGAACTTTTCCCATAACCTATGCTTGGGGTGCTTATCCTTTTTAAAATTCAGGATCACCAGAAATGTATGTCACTAGAGTGACTTAGTCAATCAGTGTCTGTTGATGGTGAGAATAGTGTGTTATTGTGAAGTGATTTCAAACATAGATCTTTTGTTCATGGTGGTGGCTCCCTCCACTTTGAAAATCTTTGTTCTGTTCCTCGGTTCATTTTCTTCCTCTTGGTTTCAGGGCCTTCGTGTGTCTTTCCTCTGCCCTGAGCCTTCATCTGCTCCTTTCTAATTGATAGGCAATGCAGACAAGGTGCCCCACTGGGAACAGATGGCATTCTGGAATCTACCAGCAAGAGTCACTCCTGGAATAGATTTTCACCTTCAGGCTTCACGTAGAGGTAATAAATGCATCATCATACCTATGGAAATTTAAAACGTACATAGAGTAATAACAATTACAGCTTTTGCTAATACACTAATAAGGAAAGCAACCTGACAATAAAGCGGTGAACATCCCCCTCCCAAAACAATTCATAACATTATAGCTCCATAGAAAGTAGCTGTGAAGCATCAGCAAGAAAAATAAGACATGAGTATGGAGGAAAAGTCCAGAGGCGCCACTAGGGCTTATTGCCCACTTTGTCACTTTCCGGCTTTTCTGGCTTTTGTGCCAGTCCCAGGGCATGAACTGCTGAAAGTTCAGCCCACACCATGGTCTGATCCCCTGCCTCCTCAAGGCAGGGTGAATGTGGCATCAATGCTCTGCATGGGTGAGAGATCAGTTAAAATTGTTGCAACATGGACACTTATGGAACTTTCCTTGTGATCACCAGCCCTAACACCATCACCCCAACACAACCTCCCTCAGACTCAGGAGTACAGCTAGGTTAGGCAGCCACCAGCCCTTGTTTCTTGTTTCAAGAATCCTGACCTTTTTATACACCAGGTCGCAGCTCCCTTTTCCAGAGACATGGTCAGACCATTCCCTTTTCAACTGCCACTTACCCAGATCTTTTACTGATCCATTGGGTTTGGGAACTGAATAGTGCTTCCCCTTCATATTGATGAAGACAGCTGTGTTTCTTGAAAGCAGCTGTGTTTCTCAATACAGTTTGTTAGTCTTAAAGGTGCTACTGGAGTCTTTACTATTTTCCCCTTTATACTGCCACTATTCATATGAATGTATACCTAGACCAGGAGGGAACCTTTATAAAGGGATTAGAACTGTAGCAGAATGGAACAGATAAGGAGGATTTTATTACATTGTCTTCTGCTGTAGTAATGTCACTATATGCACTGATGACAGCATATCTTATGTTAGGCAGTTTGTTGTTTGTATTTTCTAATTCTAAAACCATAGTCCAATTGCATTGTTCAATTATTGTTTCATGCTGTTAGAATGCACTATAATCTATCTTGAGGATCAGTGATAAAAGTGAGCCATAAATTAAACAAAAGTGAATGAATGAATAGATCAGAAAGTTGAAAGCTGGGAAATAAGAACCCCCGTTCCTTCTTTAAATGGCAATGTACTGTCTGTACTGCATACTCTCCAGTTTTGATTTTCAGGCGCATAACAATGACTTGAAGTATTTTCTGAAATGCAATTTGATGGTGTGAATATCATCTTGGAAAAAAATTATTTCTCATGTCTTTTATTGCCCTTCATATCTATATTTTGGTTCTATTTTTTTCATCTTGGTTACTACTTCTGTCTCTTTTCTTGTGGTTGATCCAGCTAATCAGAGATCCAGTATTGAATATGAAGTTATCATAAAGCGACATAACTGATGATTAGCTTTGGCTGCCTTATGACATTACTGAAGCTTGATGAAATTTATTAAAAGTTAAGGCAGTGCTTCTGGGATGAGTCACATGGGTGGTCTCAGTCAGACAGGGATCACATACTGAACAGGATGATATTATTAAAGTACACAGTTCATCAGATTAAGCTGAATATTGATGAAGGGCAAGTAAAGTCAGAGAGGGGAACAAAAGAAGGGAATTTTAGTGAGCGGGTGAATCCTCAATTATGCAGCTCCCATCCCACCATCACTGAATAAGAGGGCAGCTTTTCAGTACTGTGAAAAATGTTTCCCTAAACTGGTGAGAAGTTTCAGGTTAGCATTCCAACACATTAAACTGTTATGTATATCACCAATACATCTAAAGTTTAAAGCCTTAGTTTTTAGACTGGATTACATTATTCTTATGAAATTTTAACATAGTTCTTGAGCAGGTAAAGTTGTAATGATCTGTTCTTGGTGTTTTGGGAGAGGCAACAGTGGAAAGGCTCTAGAGTTCTGACCCTGTTGGTGGACTTCCTGATGGCTCCTGGGTTTTGGCCGCTGTGTGACACAGAGTGTTGGACTGGATGAGCCATTGGCCTGATCCAACATGGTTTCTCTTCTGTTCTTAAATTGGAATACAGTTGTTTATATTCCAAGAGGCTTTGATTTAAAAAAAAAAAATACATTTTTTTTGTCAACATGCAATATCCCCTGAATGGTTCTTAGAGATATTTTATACAACTAATGTAAAAACAAAAAAGTTGATTTCAGAGAACAAAATTTGTGCATGCTTCCCAAAAGCATAGAAATCTTATGTTAAAGCTGCCACCACAACTTCCCTTCCACATGTGCAGTTTGGACCCTGTAAAGTCTGACTTTTCATTGAGTCTTAGACTTAGTGTAGCTATGCTTCCTGTTGCTCTTTTAACCCCAATTTTCTTCCTCTGCAGAGTGGAAGTGCAACACTGATTGTTGGGCCCGTGCCATAGAAATGTTGAATGAGGATTTGGTTACTTTTCAGAATTAATGACACAGAATGTCCATTGGAAGGAAAGGATGTAACAGCAATGGCAATTTGGAAAAAATATAAACAAAGGAAACATATAGCTGTATGGATCCTTGGGTACAAGCAAACATACATATGTCAGATTGCCCTTCCTCTGTGAAATCAAAGGTACATACGAATTCCATGGTTTTTGAAGCATACTTGTTCACATGTCACTTAAAGAGAAGGCAATTTTGATTTTAGTATTTTGAAAATAAAGTTCACTACATTGAACAGGGCCCTTTTGCTAAGGAAAATTTGTTCTCAATTATGACAAAATTCTCAGGGACTGTCAAATTTCACAAACATTGGATAAAAGGATCCCCACTTTACAAGCAATTTAAAAGAAGACTTTAGAATCTTGGGGTGAAAAATGAGATGAAAGTAGAAAGCTACTTACCAATTATGAGGAAATTGTGGGGAGACATTTATATCCCTAAAGAATTCTCCTATAAACAGGAAGCATCCAATCAGTAATCAAAGGAAACAGAAAGCATTCAATAAAGCATTAAACAGGAAATATTCAATCAATCATCAAAATAAAACAGACCTGTTTTTCTGCTATGTGTGGTCAAGGGGAGGAGAACTGAGAGAAAGGAGAGACCCTGTGATTAGAAAAACTGACATGGTTAGATCAAACATATATTTTATTTCTAGTTTATGTTTAATAAATGAGGTATCCTGTCTCTTCTCTCTAACATTTGGCAAAGATATTCTTTCAGTGAAGAGTACAATTCCTCAGAATTTCATTTAAGTCTGATACAGAACAAAGCCATCATAGCCAAAAATGTGTTTGGAACTTAATTGTCTATAAAACCAGAATCCTTTTCCCTATCTCACTGGCAATGTTGCAGGAATGATTCCCTAAATAAAGGGGTGAAAATGCTTAAAAATCACTTCTAAATTTGGTGCAAAACAAAAATAAATTGAAATGTGTTTTCTATTGAAATCAATGTAGAACAAACACTATGGAGCAAAATGCCATTATCCAACATTGCATGATTGGCCAATTATCGCATAGATTCTGTGCCAGAAAGGAAACCCTCTCAGGTTGCCTTTTCAGCACCCCGCTAACAATCTGATGCTGTTGTGGTTAAAGTGGCTTCCTCCACATTCAACTGACTGCCAGCTAAGACTGTAAAATGGGACAAGGAGTATAAGCTCCAGCTCGCTTTTAGGGGGTTCTAGTAATAAACAGGCTGCAGCATAAGAGATAGCAACCTACCAGGGATGCTGGGGTCAACTCATCCTCTGAGAGAATCAGACTTGGTTTAAATAATATATTTGCCTTCTTCATGTCTGGATGTTACATGTGTGGATTGTTGCTAACATAATGACTTAAGGGATAAGAAGCTTCTGGAACTCCAGAAAACAATTTTTAAATGAAAGAATCTTTTACACAACATAATATAGGTTAATGTTAATAACATTAACCTATATTATATTGTGTAAAAGATTCTTTTATTAAAAAAAATGTTATCTGGAGTTCCAGAGGTTTATCCCTTAAGTCACGCAAGGGAAGCTGTAAAATACAGTACTTTGAAAGGAAGACTATGGACACAGATATCTAGATAATTGAAATGTTTTCAGATAGGTTGGACCCAGAATGCTATGGCCAATTGATACTGAAAGCCTTTTTCCTTGGGAGAAATAAATGATAATGTTCAGAATGCCATGGTCCCAAAGAGCCACAGAAACCCATCATGAAATTGTTGAGAGAGATTCCAGAGGTAGCAAACTACCACCTCAACATTCCATATGAATATGGTAAGTTCTAAACATGGACAAATATGTCACATGAAAAGCAGAAATGTTCCCATGATACTTGTATCAACTAGAGTAGGCCTAAGCTAGGGGGCATTTAGATTCAGGTATTTTGACACCTCAATAAGGGCATGGCGAGCTCCCGCTTTTACAACTGATATCCAGCTGGCAGAGATCAGCTCCCCTGAAGAAAATGGCTACTTTGAAGGATGGACTCTATGGCACTGTTCCATGCTGAGGCCCCTCCCCTCCCTAAACCCCACCCTCTCCTGGATCCACCCCCAATGCCTCAGGTATTTTCCAATGCAGATCTGGCAATCCTAAGTAAGGTTCAGTTTTGCCTCTTCCTGCCGGAGCCACTCAAGCAGCTAAACAACACATGTTCATGCCTACAGTTTCCTGGGGCATAATTTTAATATAAATCTTTTTTAATTCTTTAACATTTAAACAACTAATAACTAATTCATTGTATGAGATCATGGCTCTGTGGCAGAAAGCATTAATGGGCTTTCTAATTGCACTCCTTATAAACAAAAAGGATTTTTGTGGTCCCTTAAAATAGATTTACTGTAATGTATAATGTTATGGAATTAGAATGTATTAATAGATTTAATTGTATTCACCTCCAGCCCATAAATACAGTCAACAAAATTCTCACTCATTACTGGCATTTAATTAATTTACCATAATTAGGAAGACTGTTTATCTTGTACTTTGAGTTTTTTAAAAATATTGGTTTTTTTTGGGGGGGGGTGCTTACAGGTAGTGTGGAGAGGCCTAGCCTAGTGTGGCAATGACATTGCTGGTAAAAACAGCTTCTACTATAGAGTTGTTCACCAAATACCAGGGCATCCCACATCTCCGGTGATGTGATGTTGCCATTTCCAGTGTATGCTGGAAATAATGTCACTTTGCAGTCAGCGATGTCATTGCCATGCCGGGCTAAGCCTCCCTCCAGTGTCTCTCATTGGTTTCTAATGATTCCCTTCATGTAAAAAGGTAAAGGTAGCCTCCTGTGCAATCACCGAGTCATTACTGACCCATGGGGTGACATCACATCATGATGTTTTCTTGGCAGACTTTTGTTATGGGGTGGTTTGCCATTGCCCTCCCCAGTCATCTACACTTTACCTTCAGCAAGCTGGGTACTCATTTTACTGACCTTGGAAGGATGGCTTCTGATAAAGTAGGCTCTAAAAATATGTTTTATTTCTGCATGCGTTTTCATGGTTAGAGCCAACTTTAACCACAAAAACATATGCATAAATAAACCTGTTCATCTTTAAAATAGTGCATGACACTTTTGGGTTTTGCTATAACAGGTTAATGTAGCTCCCTTGGAATTTGCTTTTGAAATTGATTACCTAATTTGTTTCAGTTTTAAACACTGACTCCTAGAAGAAGAAGAAACACCTCTAAAATACCTCTAGGCATGCATGGAGTTCCTTTGATTCTGCTCTGATTAACTGCAGTCTCCTGAAGAGTTGCCAATTCTTGCCTGGAAAATTCCTGAAGATTTGGAGGCGGTGCCAAGGGGTGGGGCAGAGTTTAGGGAGGAAGCTGAGGGACTTGATGCTATGGCTGCCTTCTTTCAAAGCGGTCATTTTCTCCAGAGAGACTGATATCCAAAATCTGAAGATCAAGTGTAATTCTGGGACAACTCCAGGGTCCAAATGAAGTGTAGCAACCATAGTCTCCTGCCTTTCTGAATCCTTTAGGAGCAGACTGTCTCTGGGAAAATCTTAGGTGGGATTTTCAACTATGAGTATGAGATCACATCCCTTTTCCTCTGGAAAAAAAAAACCCCTCTTTTCTTGGTCTTCCAATTTCTAGCTGCTTTTAAAAAGTGGATTTTACATACAAAATTTCAGAATGGCAGGAGAAGGCAATTTCATTTTAAAATGTTGATTCTGTGGCTTCATCACTAAACTGAATTGTGTGTGTACCTTTGAAAAGGCCTCCTCTCCACTTCCAGGTCTAGAGGCTTCTATTGTAGCCCCTTGGCTGGCTTCCTCAGTCTGACAGTCAAAGGAAGTAGGCAGTATTAAATGCATCCAGTTTGTGCTTAATGTTCAAGCTTCTGGAAGGAAAGTTCAGAAGTGGGAAATCCTGTAATTTAGCCATCTTTTTTATCACCTCCCCTCCAGTCTAGCCAAATTACTCCAGATATATTTGCTGTGCCCTTCTGTGCCAAACCTCAGGATGATAGCGCAAACTGGCTGGGCTTTAGGATAAATGAAATTTTCAGGTTGTTTATTGGTAGAACTTAGTTTAATCTATGTGCCTGAACTTGCAAACAGCTCCTATTGCTCCATAACCAAAAAGAACTGAAACTTGCTGTAGAGATCGAGGAGCACTGAGATTTCAGACTAGAGAAAAAGGAAGAATTTTCACCAATAGAATAATTTCCTTTTAATGGAGAAATTGGACTTCTTTGGTTTGACTAAAGGTTCCGTGCAGTTATTTATCCTCTGAAGTTATTTTGAACTTTCAAAAGCAACAATTCATTTCAAACTCTGTAAGTTGCCTGCCTCCTGGTCATACCTGGAGATCTCCTGGAATGACAAAGATTAAGCTTCCCAACCCTCCCGCCCTAGCGGGGGACCCCAGGATTTCCACCCTCTTCCCCCGCTCCCCCAAAAAAACGGAAGCGGGGGGAGGGGGGAAACGGCACCGGGGAGCATGGCGAGCTGCCCCATCCCGGAGTGGGTGAGGCTGCTGCACCGCTGCCACCCCCTCCCCACCCACCGCAGCTACTCCTCCAAGATGGGCCCAGGCTGAGCCCATCTCGGAGGAGCAGCCAAGAGGCAGCAGCAGCACAGGCAAAACCAAAGAAGGGAAGGGCGGAGGCAGGCCAGGAGCATGGCGAGCCGCGAATCCAGGCCCTTCTAGGACCCAGACTCGCGGCTCGCCACCCCCCCCGGCCTGCCTCCACCCCCCCTCCAATTCCACCCCAGAGACGGAGCGGGCGAGGCCGCCGCGCCGCTGCCACCTCTTCTCTGCTCACCGTGGCTTCTCCTCCGAGATGGGCTCAGGCTGAGCCCATCTTGGAGGAGCAGCCACGGCGAGCGAAGAAGAGGCGGCAGCTGCGCAGCGGTGTTGCCCGCTCCGAGACAGGGCAGCTCGCCATGCTCCCTGGCGCCGTTTCCCCCCTCCCCCTAGCTCCACCCCAGTGTCTCCTGGCTCCACCCCCAAAGTCTCCTGGCTCCTCTTCCAAAGTCCCCAGATATTTCTGGGGTTGGACTTGGCAACCCTAACAGAGATCCCTTTCCCTGGGGAAAATGGCTGCTTCTGAGGGTGAACTCTATGGCATTATCCTGCTGAGGTCCCTCCCTTCCCTAAATTCCACGTTCCCCCCCACTCCACCCCCAAATCTGCAGGAATTTCTCAACCAGAGCATTTAAACACTCAACTTAAAATAGAAATACAATTTCCCATCAATTCTACAGCAGATCTTAGGGACAGCTTGTCAGTGATATCAGAAACCAACTGCCACACTCAAAATTGCATCAAAGTTGGATTTAAAATAAAATAAAATAAAATGCCAGGTCTTTCTATTTTGCCAGTCATTTACATGAAATACATATTTGGAATGATGGAACTGATTAACAGTGCTCTGGTTCTACTACTTATAATATCTGCCTATTCAGGTTCTCACAAATCATCTAAAACCCACTTCAAGTTTTCTCTTACACTCAAGAGATAAAATGTTCGCATAGCAAACATTCTGTATAAGACAACTGAAACTACAATCGTAACAAAAGTCACATTCCTTTCTCATACCATTTCAAACTTAAAAAGGCAAGAGACTCTTTTTTTTAAAAAAAAAAAAGGCAAAGAAAGTCAGGAAAGGGCCATTAAAATGTTTGGAGCAGCTTTTTTAAAACACACACACACACACTACCATGATTCAAGAATGGGGGAAGGAGCGGACAGTGTTGGATTAGGATCTTGAGGCAAATGAGCAGAGGAAGAGGAAAGGAGAGCTCACTTACAGCGAAACAAAGCCAAACCAAAGACAGGCATTTGTGTCTCCTCCCCCCACCCCATTCCTGCCATTTCTTACTGTTGGCCAACACCACAAGATGATCTTCAGCCTGGATTGGTATGCCATTCTTCTGTTTTAATGAACATATGAACATATGAAGCTGCCTTATACTGAATCAGACCCTGGGTCCATCAAAGTCAGTACTTAGACTGGCAGAGGCTCTCCAAAGTCTCAAGCTGAGGCATTTCACACCTATTTGCCTGGACCCTTTTTTAGTGGAGATGCTTGGGACTGAACCTGGGACCTTCTGCTTACCAAGCAGATGCTCTACCACTGAGCCACTGTCCCTCCCCGAATCACCATTCAACTAACTATTTCAGTTTTTTCAGATATTGTGTTTTGACTGCTCAACCATTATAAAATGTGTAATTCCTACAGAAGAAAGAACCAAGAGAAATCAGAGTGAAAGAAGATGATTGATGGTATCTGTCCAGGTATTCTTACTTCTGCTATTCTGTGTCTTCTGAATACATTTGTCATCACTTGTCTTGAAATCTGATAGAACTTTATGAGCATTTTCCCACATAGTGAGGTGAGGGCCCTGCGGGACCTTGTTCAGTTCCGCAGGGCCTGTAAAACAACCCTCTTCCGGTTAGCCTACACCTAGCTTGAGAATTTTAATGCAACCTGCCAGATCTCTGTATATATTGGAATATTTATTAATTTTTATGGTTTTATCTGTTTTATCTGTTTTAAAGTTATTCCCTTACATGTTTAAATATTGTTTAATTTATGTTGGATCTAATGCTGGAAGCCGCCCTGAGCCACTTGTGGGAAGGGCGGGATATAAATTCTAAATAAATAAAAATAAATAAATAAATAAAAATAGCTTACCTCGGAGCGACGTCCCTCTTCACCACGCAGCGTCTGCGCGAATTTTGCACCAACTGCTCCGCATAACCAGGAAGAGCCGCGGCTTTTGCGTCGCAGATGTAAACTGGTTTTTAGCGGTTTACATCTGCGACACAAAAGCCGCGGCTCTTCCTGGTTATGCGGAGCAGTTGGTGCAAAATCCGCGCAGACGCTGCGCAGTGAAGAGGGACGTCGCTCTGAGGTAAGCTATGTGGGAAAACGCTCTATGTTAAACATATATGCTCCAACATTTTGCAGGTGAAAACAGGGACTCCTCTGTAATATTCCTATCAAGAACATAAGAAGAGCCTTGCTGGATCAAACCAATGGTCCATCTAGTCCAGCGTCCTCTCACACAGTGGCCAACCAGTTCCTCTGGAGGGCCAACAACAGGTCATAGAGGCTGAGATCTTCCCCTGTTATTGTCTCCTATTCTCATAACAAGGACCACCAGCAACACCCCTCATTTCACATTGCTTGGAGTTCAGAAGCAACACCAAAACTTCAGTTTAAGAGGACAGTTCAGTCACTTCTGGATTTCCCCGTGTTCAGAATACATGGTCATGGCAAGTTGCTCAATGAAAGCATACATCTGGAAACTATGTGCAATTTTATGGGCACCTAAAAACTCAGAGTTGAATCCAACCAACTTTTCCACATGTGAAAAAGCAAAGAGGGTTCTTTGACCACCAAGAAAGCTATGGTGGGGGTGATAGGATCTGTATGAACAAAAGCCACATGAGATGAGGGCTGTATTAAGGAGGCAGCTGGGCAAGACAGAGTGTAAAGGTTGGTGGGATCTAACCCTAGCGATGATAAGAATGTCATGGTGAACGTGTTCAGCAGGCGAAAAGACCAATTAGAACATAAGCTGAAATGGCAAATGTTCAAGCACTCTGGACTGAGAAAAACAGTAAGGAAGAGGTTGAGTTTTTCAGTTCCATGTGCAGCCTCTAAGAGGTTAATATATGAAAAAGACAAAAAATGGATAATATTTGAGGACTTTGGAGTGGCATTTCCAGGCTTCCTGAAACAAGATGACTCTGGGAACTTACAGAACCATTCATGGTTATTGCAAAGGATAATTGAAATTGGTGTACTGTTCATGGCTCAAATATGATACCCGCATAATTCTCTCTCTCAATCCAGCATGAAATGTTCATTTAGTATATATATACAATCAACTATACTGTAAGATTCTTTCTTCCTGATGTCACCCATGGTACCTGCTTTCTTGTTGGCTTGGACTGGCATAATAAATGGAATCGGTTCACTGATTGTTTTTGTTTGGTTGTTTTTTTAAAAAAAAAACATTATTTACATTTAATATAATGGCTAGAAATTATAAAAATTAAACCATAACATTTAATAGTAATGACGTATCACTTCCCAGCCTTTTGGCTAAGATCAAGCGTAATGACAAGAGACATTACTTTTAATATTAGTTCCTTTTAGCTATTTTAAAATACTGCTGATATATAGCATATGACAGTAACATTTGAAAACTAGCTGAAATGGCACATTTAAAAGTTGTATAAAAATAAAGAGATGGAAGTGTAATAGAACAAAGTTGGAGTCCAGTAGCACCTTTAAGACCAATAAAGTTTTATTGAGAATGTAAGCTTCCGTGTGCTAAAAGCACATTTCATCAGACAATAGTATGGGATGGAATTAGCAGTCCTACAATATAAAGAGAGTGGGCAGGGAATTAGTATGCAAAATAGTGAACATGTTTTTAGCAGATCGAAATAATAAGTTGGGGTCTGGTAATCATCGATTTGGGTTGGCTGGGCAGAAAAAACAGCAAAGGCAACAAACATCAGAATCGGAGATTGATGGGTTTCTCAATTGCGAAGAGTAATAAATTAAAGTCTGTTGTAATGTTCCATTGGTCTTCTCTAAAACATGTTTTAAAATAACAACATTTTTTGCGTAGAATGAAGCTGGAGTCTAACCTGTTCAAATAGTAATACAAAAAATACATTAGAATACAGTGGATATATCTCTCTCAAGTATGGGTTAAACTAACAACATACTTTTCTAAGACTAGTTCTGTCCAAGAATTTCTACTCTGTTATATTGCATAATATCACAAACATTATTCAGTTATTAGGGTTCTTTCGGGCTCAAGTGCCGTGTTCTAATAGTTCTAGTGTCCAGTAGAACACGGCACTTGAGCCCGAAAGAAACAAACCCTAATGATGTTTGTGATGATTCTACAAACCCTAATGATGTTACCAGCTGTGAAAACCTGAAATCTTTGATTATTCAGTTACATTATTCTAAAAAAGAAATACAGTGGATGTATAGCTCTAGTTGGTGAGAATGGGTTTAGCATATGTAATGAGATAATAAACAGTATCCCTGTTCAGTCCCGGGGAGGTGTTTGTTCCAAGTTTTATAATAACTTGTAATTCAGCAATTTCCCTTTCCATTCTGTTCTTGAAGGCCCTTTGCAGCAAAACAACTACTTTGAGGTCACCCATTGAATGTCCTGGAAGGCTGAAGTGTTCTCCTACAGGTTTCTCAGTTTTGTAATTCCTGATGTCAGATTTGTGTCAATTTATCTTTTGGCATAGGATTTGTCCTGTTTGACTTATATATAGAACTAAAGGCCATTGTTAGCATTTAATGGCATATATAATGTTGGAAGATGAACAAGTGAATGAGCCTAAGATGGTATAGTTATTGCTGTTGGGCCCAATGATTGTGTTTTCTGACTGCATGTGGCAACAAAGTTGGCATTTGGATTTATTGCAAACTCTGGTCCTAGTGTCCGTGCTCAAACGAGATGTTGCATTATTGTGAGTGAGGAGTTTTTGAAATTGGGGGGTTGTCTGTGTGCAAGAAAAGATTTGCCCCCCAGTAGCTGTGAAAGAGAGCTGTCACTGTCCAACAGATGTTGTAAGTAATTGATGATACATTGAACATAAGAACATATATACTGTGGCTAACAGCCACTGATGGACCTCTGCTCCATATTTTTATCCAATTCCCTCTTGAAGATGGCTATGCTTGTAGCCGCCACTACCTCCTGTGGCAGTGAATTCCACATGTTAATCACCCTTTGGGTGAAGAAGTACTTCCTTTTATCCGTTTTAACCTGACTGCTTCATAGGGAAAGTGTTCCAAACCTTTAATCATTCTAGTTGCCCTTTTCTGCACTTTTTCCAATGCTATAATATCTTTTTTGAAGTGTGGTGACCAGAATTGAACACAGTATTCCAAATGAGACCGCACCATCAATTTATACAGGGGCATTATGATACTGGCTGATTTGTTTTCAATTCCCTTCCTAATAATTCCCAGCATGGCGTTGGCCTTTTTTATTGCAATTGCACACTGTTTTGACATTTTCAGTGAGTTATCTACCACGACCCCAAGATCTCTCTCTTGGTGAGTCTCTGCCAGTTCACAACCCATCAACTTGTATTTGTAGCTGGGATTCTTGGCCCCAATGTGCATTACTTTGCACTTGGCCACATTGAACCTCATCTGCCACGCTGATGCCCACTCACCCAGCCTCAACAGATCCCTTTGGAGTGCCTCACAATCCTCTCTGGTTCTGTTTTGAGTTGAGAGTTGTGTGTGACCATACCACTAGTGGTATTCTGTTATTGTATTTTGGGACTTTCTTGTAACAGATGGACACTGGATGCTTTCACACAGTGACTATTTGCAAGTGGATTTTGCTATTCTTACACAGTAAAAATCCAGTTGCAAAGCATGTTATTTAGTGTGTGTGAATGGCACCCTCTGTAAGGTAGGTGGGGCTAAGTAAGTGTGACTAGCCCATGGTCACCCAGCTGGCTTCATAAGGGGGAGTGGGGAAGAGTGCTTTGCCACTCTTAACTGCTACCCCATGCTGGCAGTTTAAAAAGACATCTTTTAAAAACCTTCTCCCAGAAAAGTGGCCTTCAGACTGCAGCCTTGTATCTTATATGGTCTGTCTAAGACAAACCTTGCCTTCAATTCTATACTGTTAAAAGTCTGCTATGTATTTCTTGCCTCTGCATTTAGCAGGACCGGATCTACATGTTTTTTTTTTGGGGGGGGGGCAAAATTAAAAAATGACGCCCCCTTATGGGTCATTCTATCTTATGGTCCAATAGAATACAATGAATTCATACCCATTTTGGCACACACCCCTCTTCCGGCGCTCGGGGCAGCCACCCCCCTCTGCCCCCCCCCCCCGATCTGGCCCTGGCATTTAGAAACAGACAAAAAATGGGCAGGATGCAGCCGAACACCTTTAAATCCAGTGATTTACATAGAATATAACCTACAACATTCTAATTAATGACAGGACACTGATCGCTTCCAAGAAAGAAAAGAAAACCCTGAAAATTGAAAGAAAGTTTGGCAAGATGAAGTCCGCGGCTAGCCCTTTGTGAAAATGCATGACATAACTTTTTGTCAACAAGCAGATTCTGTTGGAGCTGATAAAAGGGCAGGCAATGCAGTGTTGTTCTGTGAAGGTAAATGAAGTGAGAGGTGATGAATTACACCATTCTGATGACACATCAAAAACAAACATCCTTTATCTGGGTTACTAATGCCAAAAATATGACCCATGCAACAGGAAGGGTGGGAGAGAAAGAGAGGAAATACAATAAAGGTACAGTATGATTAAAATCCACATGTATCTGGTCCATGTATACAACAGTAGATACTGTACTGTAGAAATGATTTGTCACATTAGAAATGTTATGGAACCTGATTTGACAATAGCTGTATAGTCTCCTTTTCTTCATTCCATATTTTTCTTTGAATTCGTTATATACACCAGGTGGTAGTGATTCAAAGGCCTTGTTTTCTGTCTATTTTAAGCCTAGCGCCCATCTGTAGCATTGGTCCCCTTAGTAGCTGCTGAGGAGTTATTTACCTCAGAACTGTAATTTTGCAGTAAAGTTGGGTTTTAAGGGCCTCTTATTCTCCTTCTTCCCTTAAACCACCATTAGGCAGATTCCCTGCTTTTCTTTTGTCTTCCCTGGAGAAACACTGGAATGAAACACAGACCCAGAGTAGGGAGACTTCACCAGTTTGCAGCTCAATCCATGATGCTCTCTGTTGTGCTACTTGGATGAGGTGCAATGATGGTGAAATCAAGCACAGGTGCCACATGCTTTTGATGACTGCCACTCAGGAGTCTTTCAAGAAAATGTACAACATCTGCTGAATGGTGCAAAGAAGGTCATGCTCACAGAAGTGCACATTCCAATGAGGTCTCCTCCAAATAAGCAGTAGCTACCAAAATACATGTTCCTCTGAGTAAGCCCCACTAGGGTTGCCAGACCCCCTGTGGAAGTGGCGGTCCTCTGCCAGTTTGGTGTAGTGGTTAAGTGTGCGGACTCTTATCTGGGAGAACCGGGTTTGATTCCCCACTCCTCCACCTGCACCTGCTGGAATGGCCTTGAGTTAGCCATAGCTCTGGCAGAGGTTGTCCTTGAAAGGGCAGCTGCTGTGAGAGCCCTCTTAGCTCCACCCACCTCACAGGGTGTCTGTTGTGGGGGGAGAAGATATAGGAGATTGTAAGCCGCTCTGAGTCTCTGATTCAGAGAGAAGGGCGGGGTATAAATCTGCAGTCTTCTTCTTCTTCTTCTTCTCCCAGGCCCTGCCCTCCAGCTGCTGGTTAGCTGGCTAACAGGGGGATTTCTCAAGAGAAAGACAAAGGCCCAGGTCACAATGCTGGTGTAACACAGGAAGTGATGTCTTCACTTCACTGGTGTTCAATGGTATTGGGGCAAAAGCTTTATGGTAAAAGCTGTTTCTACTATAGAGTTTTTGCCCAAATATCAGAGCATTGCAGCATCATTACAATGTGATGTCACATTGTGTATCCCCCCTCCCAAAACAAAAGACATACATCTTGAGAGGGACAAAGGTTCCTCTATTAAACCTAGTATCCCAAGGGAAAGACTGGTAGTCTGGCAGAGTATAATGATAGTGATATGACCTGAGCCTTCCTCTTTCTCCAGGCAAGTCTTCCCCATTCTCTGTGATGGGGAGACTTGAAAAGCCTTAGTCCCACTGAATAACTTAGGACTTAGAACTAAATGCAACTGCTTAGGATTGCTCCCAAAGAATATGCCTACTAGTTCATCACTGAATATGGAGGGGCTAAGACCGCTGACTTTCTGTACCCAAAGTTGCTTTGGCAGTGACAGCAGCATAAATGGAGGGAAGATACCACCTTAATCCTAGTGCTGCATTGCTTGTGGTAGCAGCCACTTGTTGGGGGAGATAGATATCAAGCACTCTGGAGAAAATACTCCCTTTCCCTTTCCCTAGGATGGTGTCAATGGTGTTCAAGAAGATGGCCAGCAGTGAGAAAGGTCTCTTCCTGAGTCTCCCACCTTTTTGCTGCAACCACTGCCACCCTCTCCTGCACCTAAGGATGGTCATGAACCAGGAAAATGCGGTTCAGTTCAGTTTATGATTTGTGGTGGGCTCAGCTCATAAACCATGAACTGTCACAAACTTAGGAGCTAAACAAACTAGTTTGGTTTGTGACATGGCAGAATGCTCCCGAGCATGTTAGAGACACCAACTTTGCAGGGGATCTCTGGCTGATGCTCGTTTACCTGCCATCCAAGTTTGGTAAAGATTGGATTCATGGATTCAAGTTACAGCCCTCCAAAAAAGTTGTCCCCATCCTTCATTGTTTCCAATGGCGCGGAAAGCAGAAAAAGGGAATCAAAGCCCCAGAGAATCTCTATGGTAGAAATTGAGGGGCATTTTTGCAAGCCCAGCAGAAGCAGTGCCACAGTGGCAGTATAAACCCAACAGGACAAAGGTCAAGCCAGAGAATCTCTGCAGTAGAAACTGAAGGTGGTGGTGGTGGTGGGGTATTTTTGCAAGGTCAGCAGAACCAGTGCAATGTACAGAGTGTCCAGAAGAACCCAATGCCATTGGACAATGACAGCTCAACAGAAGAAGATATTGAATTTATATCCCGCCCTATACTCTGAATCACAGAGCGGTCACAATTTCCTTTACTCCCCTGCACCAACAGACACCCTGTGAGGTGGGTGGGGTTGAAAGAGCTCTTACAGCAGCTGCCCTTTCAAGGATAACTCCTATGAGAGCTATGGCCATTCCAACAGCTGCAGGTGGAGGAGTGAGGAATCAAACCTGGTTCTCCCAGATAAGAGTCCGCACACTTAACCACTACACCAAATAAGACTGATGTGAAGTACAGAATCATGATCCAAGAAAGGGGTGGGGTTGCAAGCTCAGTGCAACCAGTTCAGTGTCCAGAATGCCCAGCAGAACCCAGTGTCACCATGGCACTACAAGCTTAACAGAACTGGTCTCAAAGCAGAGTCACAAGAAATCCAAGCAAGGGGGGATTTTTCAAGCCCAACACAACCAGTTACAATGTGCAGAATGCTTGGCAAAACCCAATGCCTCTGACAATGCAAGCTGAAAATGATTGTTCTCAAAGCACAGAGTCACAACAAATCCAAGCAAGGGGGGGGGGGGGTTGTTTGTTTGTTTGCAAGTTCTGCCTAAGAAACTGAGAAGGGAACTGTGGCATACTGCAAGCCTATGTATGAGTAAGGGGCAATGCATATGATGGAATTCCCTGTGAGTGACAGGTCACAGAACTCACTGTGATTGGGCAACTGCTTCTACTGGTCAAACTGTGGCAGTTGGGAGTCAGAAAAGCAATTGGAGAGAGTTGTTCAGTTGAAGAGGGTCTGTAGGAGAAAACGGTGGCTCTAGTGCAGCTCTAGAGTGTGTGACGGTTTGTCACAGAAGCAGAGTCAATTTCAGGGTGAATGTGGTGTAGCTCTGAATACTGAAGACTCTGGTGGGAGACTAATCACAGAAATTAAAGGCAATCTCTGATTGTGTACCCCCCCCTCCCAAAACAAAAGACATACATCTTGAGAGGGACAAAGGTTCCTCTATTAAACCTAGTATCCCAAGGGAAAGACTGGTAGTCTGGCAGAGTAGGACTTCATAAAGGATTTTGAGGTGTTAGAGAAGGGCCATCAAAGGTGCCAAAGACCAGAATTATTGCTCTTACTGAGAAGATAATAACTAGTTTGCCAGAGGAAAGAGTTCTAGAAGTGTGATACTTGAGTCTTCTAACCGAAAGGACTAGGCAGATACCCTCATGCTGGTGCGACTAGAAAGAGGGAAAAATCCTCAGAGATCTAGAATAATGATAAAAACCTTTAACATCAAGGTTACTTTTAGTGAGTGTTGAGCCATCTGAGGGAAACTCTGTATCTTATGAAGTAGGTTGCCTGTGAAGGAGTTCTGTATTCATTTTTGTTCTGTCTGCCCATGGATTCTAAATCCCAGAAACCTCTGTACAAATCCCATCCCTTCCCTGCCAATCTATTTTAAATAATTCAAATATTGCTTTGAAATGCTACCAGTGCCTATTGTGCCACATTTCTGATGGCTATAATTTTGACACCTGCAGTAATAGTAAAGGTGAGCAATTTGTGGTGAAAGAGAAAAAAGGTGGTCACCTTGGCTTGCCTCATAACAGGACACAAAGAAATGCCAGCAAAAGAGAGGTAAACCCTCCTGAAACTAACAAGACTAATTTGTGACACAATCATTCTAGCGACATCCAAGCAATGCTCTGGTTTTTGGGCAAAAACTTGCTGGTAAAACTGGCTTCTGTCATAGAATTTTTGCCCAAATACCAGAACTTTGCTGAAAAAAAAGAAGACTGTAGATTTATACCCCACCCTTCTCTCTGAATCAGAGTCTCAGAGCGGCTTACAATCGCCTTTATCTTCTTCCCCCATAACAGACACCTGGTGAGGTGGGTGGGGCTGGGAGAGCTATCACAGGAGCTGCCCTTTCAAGGACAGCTCTGTGAGAGCTATGGCTGACCCAAGGCCATTCCAGCAGCTGCAAATGGAGGAGTGGGGAATCAAACCCAGTTTTCCCAGATAAGAGTCTGCCCACTTAGCCACTACACCAAACTGGCTCTTTGCTGGTGTGATGACCTGACCTTTCACTTTCTCCAAGGAAGTCTCCCCATTCCCAGCTGGTTGCCAGGAACCCTGTCGGAGCAGAAGCTGTAGGAACTAATGAGTAGCACTGAGAGGGAGATGTTATTTTCAGGCTCCGAGAAAACCAGATTCAGAAAAAGATTCAGGTGGTAGGGCGAGATTCTTGATTTTTTTTTATTCAGCTTATCTCACACTAGCAAAAACAAAAAGCAAAGGGGGGAACACACCCAGTGGGAACAGAAGTTTCCCCCTGAAAAACTGAAATCTGTTTGTTGATTGTTGCAAATGAAGGAATTTTCAGTACTGAATATATGGTATACTATTAGAGAAATAAATCTTTTGCAATGTATAGTGTGAAGTATTACAAGAGGAAACAGAGTATTACAGAGAAGGTAGGCAACCAACTGGTAACTTCATTCTGACTGCAAACATACATCAGAAGGAAACCTTGAAATGAACAGACTGCAATAAAAACCATGACTAAAATGGAACTGGAAAGTGAAACTGTTCTTGCTGGGAGGCAGAATTCCTACTAAGGCAAACCAGGAACGCTAATAAACTACATATAGGTCAATTACGTGTGGATTAGTTGCCTGGATGGTTTTAGGGAACTGTTTTTTTCTCTGCTTCCCTGCAGCATTGTGGTGTTTCTGTGCATTCCCCACAACTTTCCTAGCATCAATTCTCAGACTTGCTTTGTTGCAGTGTTTCAGAAAAGATCACAGGAAAGCCAGGGTGACAGTCGTGTGGACAAGAGGGCCTTGATCTTCTCAGCCCCACATACACTGGTGCCATTTTCCATTTACAGTGAGTGCCTCAAGACAATCATTTCCCCCTACCACAGGGAGGGCCTTTAAAAAAAAAAGAAAGAGGTGGCAACTGATGTTGTTATATTGGTACATGAATCTGTTTGTCAGCTTCTCTGAATCCCCAGCTTTCATTGTTTAAAAAGTTCGTCTCCAGTCCTTTGTTGAAGAGATATAAGGGGAAAGACATACCTCCTCAATTAAAGTGTCTAGAAATATATTTTTTTTAAAAAAATGAAAGCTGAGAACCTGACAGACGGTTACAATGTTCTAACGGTGTGTCAATTGCTGATTTAACATACACACACAAGTGGTAGGCAGTGATCTTCATGAAGGACTGACTGGGCAGGGAAACTTGCCTTTGTTGGGAACAGCCGCAGCAACAATGTGGAAACAACATAAGCCCATCTGCGTGTGAAAAACACCATAGTTTCAAAATTACCGTTTTGTCAGGAATAAGTAACCCTTTGTGCACATACCTGAAAACAGAGCTGTAGTCATGTAGTCAAACATGAAATCAAGGGGGCAAGTAACCTCTCCTCCTCCCTAAGAGAGAGAGAGAAAATATGGGAGAAAAGATTTGCAAAGCACAAGTCTCTGTATGTGCACACACACTAAAGCAATAAAGATGGGTACCTGTAGACGCTAAATAGCAAGTTTGTCAGGCAGACAGCTAGATTTAAATGAGAATGAAATTCAAATGACTATGAACAAGGGGCAAGAAAACGTAGCCTTGATGAAAACTGGCAATGAGGATGAGAATTTGGACAGCAGGGATCTATTGCTGGTGCTTTAAGAGCTGGCAAGGTGAAACATAGAGCAAACAGCTTGGAGTTCCACTATTCCAAAGCTGGACACCACTGTCTTTGCATCAGATCTCGTCTATGGTGAAGTCTTCCTGGACAGTATACATCACTTCTGACCCGAATGGCATGCCAATGGAAGGACTATGGAGATTCTACATAAGTTTTGGGAGGTATTGACAGCATACAGATTTTATGAAAGAAGGCAGCTGTCATGACCAGCAAGTTATAATATGAATATCAGACCACAGAATAATTTGTTATGTTCCCATTCAAGTTTGGAAAGAATTATCTTTAGCTGGAACTCCTAAATTTAACCCATATGTTGGCTGGTAAGAATTTCACTGCCTTATCTTCCATGTACACAGTCAAACCCAATGATCTTGAGAGAACTATTCTAGGCCTCGACAGTTCTCTGATCCCAGTCTTCTTATCTGCATGATATATTGAACCACCAAAATAATAGTTTATTTTTCAGCAGTCTCAAGGGTTTTCTACTTTCATTGTTAAATTAGCAACTTCACTTTCCTTCTTGAAAAATTAAGGTAATAATTGCCACATTTTCCTGCGTGGTGTAAAGAAGAAGGGGGAAAAAAAACTATACAGCATGCATAGATTATTTCTAATACCTTGCACATAAGGAAATCCTTTAACAATAGAACAAAGTCCAAACTAAACAGACAAGAATTGTTTTGAAGGATGGCTCATTTCCTCCTGCAGCCTTTTTGCTGTTGATTATTTAAGCACTCATTTCACTGTATAAATGGAAACTGAATCATGGTTTGCCAGGATGGAAAGTTATTGAAAATCAGAGTCCATCCGAGTTACTGACAGGGCCATTTCCTCCCTGGACAGGAAGCCAACATTCAAATGGTCCTTTCGGGAGCTCAGAGTGATAAAAAGCCTGTTTCACTCCTCCACTGGAAAAGTATCCACATGATGTTTTCAGATTTCACTTGGCAAAAAAAAAAAAAGGGGGGGTGTCTCAGGATGTCCCTCTCCAAACATGGATATTGAAGCAGGAAAAAGGAAAGGTGTAGTTACATTTTCTGCTTGTCTAGACAGCATGAACCTTGCTTTAAACACTAGCTTGATCTGGATCCTGCAGATCCATTGTGAGTTGTCTATTTTATACTATAAGCCACTATGACTACAATTTTATTTGCAATTGTTTATGTTAATGGAATAGCCCTAAGGAAGCCAAATAAGGAAAAACTTCACACCCAGGGGGGAGAAAGAGGGGAGAATCCACAAAGACTTTCATATTTTTTCTGCAAGCTTGGGTTAGTTTACAAGTTTGTAGCAAAATCTGTCTTGACTGTTCATGGCTCCAGTCTCTGGATTCATGAATCCACAGATTTGGCCATTATGAGAATTCGGCACTTCCCAGCCGAGCGGCCCATCGGCCGCCTTAGGCTGGGGGCCGTCCATTGCCTCCCCTGCAGGATGGGAGACAATGGTTTTACCCTGCTGCTCGGGGGCGGGCACCCTTATATAGGCTGGCCCGTCCCCTTGTGGCGCAGTTCTAAAAGCAGGTGTTTGTCGGCCCGCCCGCCCTTCACGCAGTGTAGGCACAGGCTGGTTGCCATTGCGGGGCCAGGTAGGAATTTTTCGCTTCCAAGCGATTGGCCGGTTTGGGAGTGTTTTTGCCTACCTTACACTGCTGGAGGTGTGCTGGCAATTGGTTTTGGCGGTGCTATTCATAGGTCACTGGCAGGTTTACCCTTGGGGACATGTTCTATTTGGGGCATTTCGGTGAGCGCACATGGCAACGCACCTTTGGGGGTGCAGGGCCTACCTGGGGAACCTATGCTGTACGGCGCAAGGTTGGCTCCAGGGAAGCCTGGTGATCCAGTCATTAGGGAGTGGTCCACAGCCCAGGCTGTACGGCACGGGGTGGGTGGAGCTCAGGCGGACTGGATCTGTGCCTGGCCGGCCTGTTTTGAGCCGTTGGGTCGGCTCAATCCCGGGGCCTGTGGCTCGCCCTGTTTCAGGTTGGGGAGGTGGTCTTGTTGTTGACCCCTGGCTCATCCTGGCCCCATGTTTTTTCCCCCATTGCCATTATTTAATAAAGTGGCCCTTCATACCAACTTGTTGTATGTCTCTTTATTCCGAATGGGGGGGCAATTAGATACGTTGGCAAGTGGGAACCTGAAAGGACTTGGAGGATGCATTACCTTCTCCCCACTATTTCTTCTTTCCTATCCTTGCTACCCCCTCTTAAACTCTTCCCTTTTCCTGCCTCCTCTCCTTTTATCCACTAGGCAACCTATCTTTTCCTAGGAGTTGCCTAGGTGACTTTGGGGGTAGATCTGGGAGAGGGTGGGGTTTGGGCGGGAAGGAGCCTCAGCATGATACAATGCCATAGAGTCCACCCTTCAAAGCAGCCATCTTCTCCAGGGGAGCTGATCTCTGCTAGCTGGAGATCAGTTGTAAAAATGGGAGCTCTCCAGGCCCCACCTGGAGGCTGGCAACCCTAGGATAAGTACTGGCCATAAGAAACTTGTAGGAGTGGCTATCTTATTACTCCACCTTTGCTTCCTCCCCTCTCCCCCTACTTTTCTCACACTCTCTCTCCTGCCACCCTTTTTCTTACTCTGTCTCGTTCCTCCTGTATCTATTACAGGAGGAACAGATAAGGAATTGGACTTTCCCAACTTGAAGCTGGCAGCTCTAGCCAGGCATGATGAGTCCTTCCAAAATTTCTGTTCCCACCCCATCCCATCACTATCTTTTTTGCCTCCCCACTTCATCACTCTTTCTCTCTCTTTCTGCTTCCATCCATCACTCTCTCTGCCCCCAACACTCTTCCAGTCACTCACTGCTTCACTCCCCTCAGCAGCAGTTGTGGCAGCAGTTCTCCAGGGACCACAATGGATTTCCCAACTACAGATATCAATTCCCCTTAGGATGCCAGATCCAGGTTAGGAAATTCTTGGAGATTTGGGGGTGGAACCTTGGAACAGTGAGGTTAGAGGAAGCAACCATAAGGTGGCATCCTAAGGGGAATTGATATCTGTAGTTAGGAGATCCATTGTGGTTCCTGGAGATCTGCTACCACAACTGCTGCTGGGGGGAGTGAAGCAGTGGGTGGCTGGAAGAGTGTTGGAGGCAGAGAGAGTGATGGATGCAAAGCTGAACAGTCGGGTTAGAACTGATAAAAGGAAGTACTTCTTCACCCAAAGGGTGATTAACACATGGAATTCACTGCCACAGGAGGCAGCTGCGGCTGCAAGATAGACAGTTTCAAGAGGGGATTGGATAAACATATTGAGCAGAGGTCCATCAGTGGCTATTAGCCACAGCATATTGTTGGAACTCTCTGTCTGGGACAGTGATGCTCAGTATTCTTGGTGCTTGGGGAGGGGCACAGTGGGAGGGCTTCCAATGTCCTGGCCCCACTGGTGGACCTCCTGATGGCACCTGTGGTTTTTTTGGCCACTATGTGACACAGAGAGTTGGACTGGATGGACCATTGGCCTGATCCAACATGGATTCTCTTATGTTCTTATATAAGTGACCTCAACAGGGCATAATGCTATAGACTCCAACCTCCAAAGCAGCCATTTTCTTCATGAGAGCTGATCTCTGTCATCTGGGGAGCAGTTGTAATTCCAGGTGATCTCCAGCTCCAACTCAAGGTTGGTAGCCATAGTTCCTGTGGAAGAAATGACTGCTATGAATGGTGGGCTTATGACATTATAACCCTCTGAGGTCCCTCCCTTCATCAAATCCCACCTTACCTAAGCTCCCCCTCCCCCCAAAAAAACTCTACAAATTTCCTAAAGTGAAGTTGGCAACTCTATTTCCTTCCCATCCAACATCCAACCTACATTTATCTTCAGCAATATTTATTATTTATTTACTTTATACCCCACCTTTTTCCACAGTGAGGACCAAAGTAGTTTACATTATTCTGCCTTTTTATCTGTACAACAGCCCTGTGAGGTAAGTTAGGCTGAAAGTATGACTAGTCCAAAATCACCCACTGAGCTTCCAAAGCAATAAGGAAATCTCCCAGACTCTGAAGCTCTAACTGCTTCACCCCACTGGCTTTTATAGGATGGCTGCTGTTGAATAGTAGCAGGAGGCCAGGCCTAACTGAGAGTCATGCAAGTCAGGTGGTATCAAGTCCCCAGAGGTTGCTTTCAGGCCTAGGGTTTCCAACTTCCAGGTGGGATCTGGAGATCTCCCAGAATTACATCTGAACTTTAGACATGGAGATCTGTTCCCTTGGAGAAAATGACTGCTTTGGAGGCAAAACGTCCAGTTGAGACCTCTCCGCTATTCAAACTCTGCCATCCTCAGACTCCACCACAAAATCTCCAGGACTTTCCCAACTTGGAGCTGGCAGCCCTAGCCAGGCATGATGAGTTCTCCCAAAATAGGCCTAGAAAAAACCCTGACCCTTCCTGCTTTTTTTGTCACATAAATCCAGCATAGGATACTGTGGTTCCCTAGCAACAGCCACTAAAGGAATCCATTGCTTAAAGATACAGGCACTACTTTTTATCAATTTTTGACTTGTTTAAAAACCCAACATGTATGGGGGTGTTTTTAGGTAGCACATTTTTTCTGCAAAATTGGGGCCCTTTTCAGGTTTGTGGAAAGATCTGTCTTGCCCATTCACAGCTCCAATAGCTAGTTTTAAGTTTCCAAAGGTTGAGCAACTTAACTATTAGAATATAAGATATTCTACTGTCCGAATCTCGGAGTCCTGGGCTTGCCCCAGGGGTGGCTGGGCTCCATGGTACGGGTACGTTCCAGCTCAGTGGGGTCTCTTGAGCTCAGACCTTAAGAGGGAGATAGTTAAGCCACTCATTCTCCTCCTCTCCCACTGCCCTCTCATGTTTGAAGAAGTTCCCTTCTCTCTGATCCATCTGACCTTGCCTCAAACTTGTGACATGACATGTATGCTTGGTGTTCTTCCTTCCTGGCCAGAGTTCTTCCAAAAGCTTTTATACCCCATACCCTTCCCCACACATCCCCAGGTGGTTGCACCCTTACCCTCAGGTACCTCCTGATTTCCTAAGAGGGGTCAGGCTGGGGGCAGCACTGGCAGCTACACGATAGCTTGACTCTTTCACTGGTGAGCATGCCAGCCCCTGGCTCTTCCTCTCTTAGAGGCTGCTTCTCTGGCTTGCTCCCAGCCCCTTTGGCTGGGTCTCCCTGGAGTTGGCCCTACACCCAATCCTTCTGTAGGGGTTGGGATGCTGTGCTAGCAGCTGTTTTGCCAGTGGGTTCCTGCTGTCATGTACCTGGCTGGCAAGCAGGTGGCCATCAGAGTCCGGCCCGTCTTTGGGAACCAGACATCTACCTTGATCCTATTATAAAAACATAAGATAAACCATGTTGGATCAGGCCAATGGCCCATCCAGTCCAACACTCTGTGACACACAGTGGCCTGAAAAAAAGAACAAGTGCCATCAGGAGGCCCATCAGTGGGGCCAGAACACTAGAAGCCCTCCCACTGTGCCCCCCTCCCCCCAAGCACCAAGAATACAGAGCATCACTGCCCCAGACAAAGAGTTCCGACAATACGCTGTGGCTAATAGCCACTGATGGACCTCTGCTCCATATACTTATCTAATCCACTCTTGATTAGTTTCACATATTCTTCACCATATCTCTGTATCTAAAGGTGCTACTCTGTTGTTGTTGAGGCAGTGCTTATATATTTTGAAAAGTTATTAGGCATGCAGAAATTTATCAACCAAAGCTTTTTTGATAACTGCCACATCTACGTTTCATCTCTATTTTTTTATGGCGACTGGCAACTACTCTGAGTATAACCACATATTCCTTCTGAGAAGAGCATGTTGTGTGTGTGTGACAGCTGCAGAGTCCAGCATTCATACTGGAAAACTCATAGGCTAAACTGGCTGAAGTCAGGCTGCATCATTTGCTTAACACAATGGTTTAGCTTAGCCATTGGGGCAGTGGCAGCAACATGGATGGTGCTTAGCTGCATTGGGAATCTGGCTGATAAATTCCTTTCCCTACACCAGGCAAGATTTCATTAGCGCATAAATCGTCTGGGAATCAGCCAATCAAAGAATCCTTTTAGCCGTAGGCTTAGAGCCTGGTGTAAAACGCCATACAAGATGAAAGTCCATGACTGGCATTGCTAATATCCTCTGGTTCCACATCTTCATAGCACAGGCTCAAGCACGGCGTGTGACACGAGATACTTGCTAGAACATGTGCAGAAGTACTTTATCTCTCCTGTTTTTTAGATGTTTGTGGTCAAGGATAAAAGGGATTAGTTTCACATATCAAAAACATGTGGGGCTAAAAACAAAGTTTAGGGTTTAAAAATCCCCCCTCCTTTGTTAGACACCTTGAATAAAGACACATAAAGAAGCATTTCAAACAATATTCATTTTGCACGACTGTTTAATATTCTGGACTCCAGGTCCGCAGGCACCTAACTGGAATGCTAATGATTCATTTTCCTCCCCTCTGCACAAGAAGTGAGGGGGGGAAATTGCCTTAGCTGACTCAAGGAAAGGCAGTCAACGAGAGAACAACAGTGCTATGCTTTCAGTGGGAAAGGCAACTATAAAATGTTTCCTGCAGCCAGTATTTTCAAGCATCAGCTGATCCTTTACTAGTTCCTACTTGACACCAATTAATCTCTCTTCTTCAGCCTGCGGCCTTCCTCAATTCTCTCCCGATTTCTGTTTAAAGCGGAGGGCAAAAAAAACCATTGGGATTCTCAACTGCACTTTTAAAAAAAAAATCCGCCTTTTTTTTTTTTTGCCTTGATAAAATTGCATGTTTTCCCTCTGAGGTTTTTAATTGGCCAGCCCCCTGTTTCTCTGGCATCATTCCAGTCCTCTTTGCTTGCCTTCAGTTGTGAAATCAAAGACGGTTTGTGCTCTGAACAGGAGGGGGAAGGCTAGCCTATCACTGCCTGTCACTTGGGCTGGCAAGCAGCTCTTCCATCAGCTGATGCCCAAGATGTAAATATTTCGCCTGTGCTGAGCAGCAGCTGCCTTGTCATCCATCAGTTGCCATTTTGGATAGTTGAAAGCCCCACTAAGAATCATCATATCATCCTCAGAAAGTCAGAATCTAGATGTGATTTCAAAAAAGAAAAGGCAATGTTCAATCTTTCTAGTACAACAATCACAACTTTGACATTTTCTTCTCAAAACAAATCTTTTCCAGTTCTAGCTTATTCTGGAATACTGGAACAGCATGTAGATAGATCCAGGTGGGCAGCCGTGGTGGTCTAAAGCAATAGAACAAAGTTGGGAGTCCAGTAGCACCTTTAAGACCAACAAAGTTTTATTGATAATGTAAGCTTTTATGTGCTAAAAGCACACTTCATCAGACAATGAAATGGGTTACAGTTAGCAGTGTTACATATACCTTGTGGGTAGTTGTTAACCATGCAAAATAGTACAAAGTGAGAATCTAATGCCACAATAGTGAAATTAACAGCATGCTATGTGTGATTCTTTAGAAACACACACAGTTTACCTTTTTGTGTGAATAGAGTAACATGCATATTTTCCAGTTTCCATAGTCTCAAACTTCTGGGAATCCACCCCCTTAGGAAAAATTTTCTATACTGTGTATAAGAAAAGACTCTTCAGGTTTATAAATTATTTATTGTTTATATACACAGTAGTGTTGATTTTGGTCTGTAATATACTGTGTTGCCACTTTGTTTGTTAACCATTTTGTAGTTAGTATAGACATGCCAAAATCATAACTGAAAAGGGCCACGGTTGGCAGTATTTTAGAAGTATTTACAGATTTGGCCCTCTGTTGGATTTTGCTCCTGTGAGGAAACCATAGGAGGCATCTGTGAGATTTTATAGATGTGCATCCTACTTCAATGTCTCATCCCTCCTTGTTGAATAAACCCTATTTGTATTTTAAGTTCTACTTGTGAAGACGATTAGAGGGTGATTAGGTAGGTCTGAAACCATATTTCTCTTTATTTTGCCTACTGCTAATTCCCTCCTCGGTTAGGTTCATTGGATGCCAATGGGCTCAAGGCTTCCTTTCTTTTTATTCATACCCCCATCCATTAACCAACAGGTTCCATATTTTCTTCATTCAACTGAGGCTAATGGCAGAAACTGGAGTTATATATATTTTAATCCTAGCCTTCTGTCACACAGCAGGGGATAGGGTTGCCAAGTCCAACCCCAGAAATATCTGGGGACTTTGGGGGTGGAGCCAGGAGACTTTGGGGTGGAGCCAGAAGACACTGGAGTGGAGCTAGGGGGAGAGGGGGAAACGGCGCTGGGGAGTGTGGCCAGCCGCCCCGTCTCGGAGCGGGCGACACCGCTGCGCCGCTGCCGCCTCTTCTCCGCTCGCCATGGCTGCTCCTCCGAGATGGGCTCAGCCTGAGCCCATCTCGGAGGAGCAGCCACGGTGAGCGGAGAAGAGGCAGCAGTGGCGCGGCGGCCTCACCCGCTCCGCCTCTGGGGTGGAATTGGGGGGGTTGGAGGCGAGCCGGGGGCATGGCAAGCCATGAGTCCGGGTCCTCAAAGGGCCCGGATTCACAGCTTGCCATGCTCCTGGCCTGCCTCCGCCCTCCCCTGTTTTTGCCTGCGCTGCTGCCGCCTCTTGGCTGCTCTTCCGAGATGGGCTCAGCCTGGGCCGATCTCGGAGGAGCAGCTGCGGTGGGCGGCGAGGGGGTGGCGGCACGGCGGCCTCGCCCGCTCCGGGATTTCCCCCCTCCCCTGCTTTCATTTTTTTGGGGAGCGGGGGAAGAGGGTGGAAATCCTGGGGTCCCCCGCCAGGGTGGGAGGGTTGGGAAGCCTAGCAGGGGACCAGGAAGGGCCTTCTACTGGTTGCTACCACTCTGTTAAGGGTCTGCCTGGGAAGGTTCTAAGCACCTCCCACCCCTGTGTCTACCTTCTTAACAAAACACTTTCTATTTGTGTCTGAAGAGACATGAGGACCCAGGCAGTATATTGTAAGTGCTCAAAACTACAAGTGGTTTGTAAAAACTTTTAGTGTAAGAATTTATATGAAAACAATAAAGGTGATGCAAAGAATTAACAACCCTGACGCAACTAACTAAACATTCCCTTCCTCTAATTCCAACAGATTCACTTAAATCCCTCCTTAAATGAGGGATCCCTTCTGCTGCAACCTCTATCCAGCTCTGCATTCCCAGAGGGAACAACCCTTTCTTCTAGGTCCCACCCCTGTGGGCAAGTTTTTCCTCCAAAACTGCTACACATCCAATCAAAGGGACAGAAGGGATCATGGGAAATGTAGGCCTCGTTACTACTGTTAACACTGGCTTCCCTGGAGCCTCTAAGTTGCACTAGGCCTAGAATTATGACACCTTTCTACCAGCAGTTCAGGATGACATACCTAGTTCTCCCCTGGACTGGCCTTAGACTGTCTGGCACCCTAGGCACAGCTAACTTCTGCCCCCCCCCCCGCACATCACAGAGCCATATGGGGAATGCCCAATTCGGTGACCCCAAAAGGCCGATGCCCTAGGCGAACACCTAGTTTGCCTAGTGGCAGGGCTGGCCCTGGTTCTTCCTTCCTCATTTTATCATAATTTCAGCCTTGTATAAAACAGAGAGTGAGTGAGCGGCTCAAAGTCACACAGTGGTTTCATGGCTGAGTGGACATTGGTTCCCAGGGCTCTCCACATTCACAACACTACTACCACACACTGGCTCTTAGTCACTTTATTAAGATCATCCGCACAAGCTCTGTGTAAAGTCCTTTCTGTGAGAAGCATGAACCAGGCTTTTCATGAGATTTTGTAAATTCCTTAGCCAGGCATGCTACATTTAGAAAAGAGAACAAGGGGATTTTTTACACAATCGGTTCTTCAAGCTTGCACCTAAAATTAAGTGTACACTTAAATTATAAAGTGTGAAATTCATCAAATGTATTTGAAAACAGAGTTAAACTAAATTGAGACTGATTGCAATTCTGTTGAACATTCAGTCAAGAGCACATAGACGACCCTGAATGTAATGTTTTGGGGAGAGGACTGTGGCAGGATTTAGTAGTGAGTGAAGAATTGTTGGCTGAGGACTTCTGCTTAGGCCTCCTACAAATAGAATCAGCATCAGCCTGTCCTTCTTTTCTTTGAATTCAGCTTCTAGGCACTCAGGCATCTTCTTCCCAGGTCTAATAGCTTCAAGGTCTTTCTTATGAGACTCACTTCCGGTTTCTTCTTCAGATCCTTCTAACTGTCATTATTTCTCATGACTAGGTAATACATCTCCATCACCTGGCAGAAGGACCAATGAAAGCTGAGGCTAAGCTTCCATGGTCATGGCAAGAGAACCACTGACTTCTGCCATGTTGTCTTTCTTCATTGCCCTCCCCCCAATGTGGCTCCAGGGCAGCCTTTTCTGAAGAATGACGGTGGCTTATAGCTGTGGGAAAGGTCCATATTTCTACTGGCATAAGTACATGGTAAATGGAATATCTTATAATTTTATTGTCAGCCATCTATTTTAATGAGAAAATTGAACATAAGTAAATTCAGTTCAACTACTGTGATGATAAACATAATAATAGTATAAAAAGAAAAATCACCTTGAATCCTTCACTCGCATTGAGTCTAACTTCTTACTGGCTTTGTAATACAAATAACAACATACTCATCAGCAGCCTCTTTTATAACTCATTATCTGATTAATTAAGGAAGTCTTTTAAAAAGTAAAAATCAGGGGCTCATGGAGATTCTTTTTGTGTGTGACAGTGTAGGCACTGGACTTTTCTGCATTGGGTATTTTTGTTGGTTCTAGCCCCATACTGCTTCAATTTATTCCCTTATTTCCACATTTATTTTCCCCTTATTTCCACAATTTATTCCCTTATTTCCACATGTATTTTTGGGGGGTTACACCATCTCCCCCTGCTCAGTTCTTTGGAGACCACTTTTGCCACAATGTTTTTCTGCAAGCCAGTTCTGAGCCAGCTTTTTCCTTGTGCGTAATGTTTCTGTCAGTTTTCCCACCCACTTGCAGCCCAGTGTTTGATTATTGGACTGTCATGGTCAAACCTCTCCCTCTCTGCTCACCTGAAGCAAGTGATTCATTTGTTTCTTTTTACAAAAGAAGGTACTAAAATACAGATATATTGATGGACGGTTGTAAGAATAGGCTCAGCAGGTTCTCTGAGTTCCCAGCTTTCATTTTAAGAAGTCTCTAGCGCTTTCCCTCAGGAAGATATCAGGAAAAAGGCATATCTCTGCAAGAGAAGGAGACTACCCCCTCTTTTTAAAGGAAAGCTGGGAATTCAGAGAACCTCCCAAGCCTATTGTTACAGTGCTCCAGCAATATACAAATGTTTTAGTGCCATTTTTAAAAGAAGGGGTTGCTGTGATGCTACCAGTGCCACCACTGATGACAAGAGCACTCTCTCTTGAAAATCCTAATGACTGAAGGCATGTGTGGAAGAAAATAAACTGACTCCATGACTGTGTAAATACAGAAAGAAGGTAGACATGCAGAAGAACTATGCCCAAACTGATTTCAGTGGTTGTGGATTGACTCCAAAGAAAATCAGGTGGAAAAGTTCTCCAACCAATCAGTGCTGTCCACAGCCAGTTTGGGTTGCAAACTTGCAGAATTATTTAAACTCTCAACACTACAGTAGGAAGGTACTTTTGGAGTGAAAGCAGCTGAGAGTGTTTCCAAAGCAACCCCACTGCTCTAAACATGCCATGCCTGTATTCAGCCTCAACCAACCAAATAACTGTTGCCCCATTTCCGTCTAAGGAGCAGTACGGCTGCCTCTTGCAGGAGACAAAAATGAGCTGAATTTTAACGAACAGAACCGAATGGAAGGGCATTTCCTGCCTGGAAGAGAAAGACCTCATTCTTGGTCATGAAACTGTCCAACAATGAATGGAGAGGAAAAATCCTCATTTACAATGAAGTTGTATAGGGAGCAGCAGCTGGGAGAGTCTGTGTTTGTTCCCCAGCCAATACGGCACACGCAGACATTCAGAGCAGCAGCTGAGATGCTGTGTGGTTTTATTTCATGGCCAGTATGAACACACGCAACAGCCATTGAAAAGCTGTTTATTGTTTTGGGGTGTTTTTTAAAAAAAATCCTTTCCTTTTGCTCAGATGAATCTCTGGTATTTTTCCAGCAATGTTTTTCAGCACCTTTTGTCTCTGGAAATCAATAAAGAATGAATGAATGAGCAGGAGAAAGGGGACATTTGGTGCAAGTGGAAACTCCAGCCTTTTCAGTGGCTGCCCCCTGCCTCTGAAACAGCCTCCCGAAAGAGGTTAGCAATGTTGTAAGACAGTTATTTCAGGGACCGCTGGGGGCGCAACCTGATTTTAAGCAATGGAGTGGGCAAAAGGTGTTTTTATTTGGATTTTAATGCCATTTAATATCTGTTGTTTTAATGTTTATTGTTTTATCCTTTTGTTTTGATATAGATGATGCCTTCATACACACACACACCCTTGGGTCCTAGAATGCCTGGGAAAAGGTGGGCATTTAAACATTTTAAATAAATCAGTAACATTTCTATGGAAATTCCTGATACAGTTTTCTGGTAGAGCATAAGTTCAGACTCCTGGTCTTCATGTTCTCTGTGTCTGTGTAACCAAATTAGATGTGATGACAAAAGATCCAGGAAAGAATCTCCCACTTTTTTTTTTTTAAAGGAGAATTAGCAAGAAGACAGAGACAACATAAAAAGGGAAAATCATGGTGAGTTTCTTTCTCCCAGTTTGGGTTGCTGTATGTATGCAGTACACGCAATAGCTTGGGGCAGGGGGTGGGATGGTGTGGGGGGGGGGCAAGAAGGAAAAAGGTTTAAAATCCCACTGTCCCCTCTCCACATTGTGGTTCCTATCCGCATCCTTGCCCTATGGTTACTATTTTTTATAAAATTGCAGGAGACCCAATATGCATCTTCCAATGCCACGCCTAGTTTAGCTTTCTCTACAACCCAGAAATGTACTCTTTTAAATCATGCCCCTGTAAGTGGTCTTTAGCATTCTTTCAAAAGAAAAGTCAAACAAGGGCCAATGACTAGCAAAGTTATGCTCAGTGTGGCATTCTAGTGTTGTTAATCTGTTTTAGGCAGCTGAATGTTGTTTTAGACTGTTTTTATACCCCTGGCTTTGTTTTTATAGCTTGCTTTAATATCAACAATGCTTATATAGTTATTCTGTGATTTTCTTGTATTTTTTTTTTTTACTTCCCGAGCTTCCTTGAGCATGGTTACAGCAATACAGCATATCTTTTTCTAAATAAACCTGCCACCCATTTCCTCTTTGCACAGAAAGAAGCTGGAGCACTGGATCCAGCAGGCAGTAGCTTAAGTCTGGAGGTGACTATGGGCATTAGTCACGTCCCTCACATCCTACTGTCAGTTTGGAGCAAGGCAAACCTGAGCAATACATTGGCAGCTCAGGAGCTGGGTCAAAGAGGGGACTACAGGTGTAAAGCACACCTGTCACCTGCACTTGCATCATCAAGCATGAGTCAAGAGCCAGCAGAATCTCAGTACTATGTTGCATCCAGGCTAACATTTCTGTGGGAACAAAGTCTTTTACCTATGGAGTATGATTCCCCCTGCCAGTGAAAGCCCAAATCCCACCCCCCAACATGATTTTGAGGGGCATTTTGAGTCGCCACGGGAGGGTTCATTACTTCCTCTAAGCTGTGGATTCTTGTGAGCAAAAATTCTACTTCATGAGCTGCTGGCAGTAAAGCTGGGAGTGAGCAAACTGGCTACTGCATAATCTAGTTTGCTCTGGGGCCATCCTTCCTGAGCGAAGACAAAAATCTGTGAGCTGGAGGCTAAAAAACTGTGACCTAGCTTAGTGGGAACATTGGGAGGGTTATAGTGGGGAATCAAAATCTACAGGAGTCCCTTTTCTTGTGGAAACATTAGTTTTTAGATCCAAGCCACATTTTGTTTGCCCCTTTGTCACCTCTGGACAAATAGGATTTGCAAGTGTTTGGAACAAGACATGAATCTTCAAGACTGATGGTCAGAGGTAAAAACAGAATAAATGTTCACATCAGAAGCTGCAATCCTACTTTCAAACCACCCCCATCTCGTTGGAGAACTGTTGTCTGTCTGCCACCTCAGATGCTTTTTCATGTTCTTGCTTTTATTGAGCAAGTTATAATTCTTGACCTATTTGCACTTTGTATATTTTCAGCAGTTAACAGGTAAAGCTAAACTTCACAGTGAGGACAGGAGGGACTTTATAGCATAATATGGGACAAACCCCACAATGTCCCCCCCCCCCCCCCCGGTCTTTCCCCAGTGCTCACATCCACTATGCAAGATTCAGTTAAAGTGATCAGATAACATCTAGCAGGACAAATTTAAACAGTGTTGAAATGGCTTGTGAAGAAAATCCCTGCTGAGTCAGAGGAGATGGGGGTGGGATTTGCCATTTGCTGACAAATGTTCATTCTGAAATCTGTGCAGCCAGTTTAATCACATGCTTGTTTCTTTTAAACCTGCTTTTCAGCTTGGATGTGTTAGAAACTTGCAGATGTCTCAAGCAGTAGACTCTTGTGGCAGTCCTAAGAACACTTACATGGGAGTAAGCCCTACTGAATGAATCGGAACTTCTGAGTAGGCCCGCTTAGGATCACTCACCCCTACACATGTAGCTTCTGCTGAAAACAGCAACACCGTATCTTCTTTCATCTTTGATTTAGCAGTGATTCACACACACACTCAGAGAGAAATACCCCCGCAACTTCATTGCAATGCAGTTTTCATCACCCCTGCTCTACATCACTGACAGCTGCTTAGTGAGTCTAGGGAAATTCAATGAAGAAGAAGAAAGGATGATTTCTATACCTCACTTTTGTCTGACTTTAAGAAGTCTCAAAGCAACTTACAATCACCTTCCCTTCCTTTTCCCACAACAGACACCTTGTGAGGTAGGTGGGGTTGAGAGAGCTCTGAGAGAACTGTGGCCCAATGTCACCCAACAGACTTCATGAGGAAGAGCGGGCCATCAAACCCACTACACCAGATTAGAGTCCAATGCTCTTAACTAGGGATGGGCACAAACCAGATGATGAACTAAGGAAAGGAAAGGAAAGGTCTCCTGTGCAAGCACCAATCGTTTCCAACTCTGGGGTGACATTGCTTTCACAACGTTTTCACAGCAGACTTTTTACGGGGTGGTTTGCCATTGCCTTTCCCAGTCATCTACACTTTCCCCCCAGCAATCTGGGTACTCATTTTACTGACCTCGGAAGGATGGAAGGCTGATTCAACCTCGAGCCGGCTGGGGTTCAAACTCAAGTCGTGAGCAAAGCTTAGGATTGCAGTACTTCAGTTTTAACATTCTGCGCCACAGGCCTCTTTTAAAGGTAAAGGTAGTCCCCTGTGCAAGCACCAGTCACTTCCAACTCTAGGGTGATTCACAGCAGACTTTTTTACAGGGTGGTTTGCCTTTGCCTTCCTCAGTCATCTACACTCCCCGCCCCCCCCCCCCAGCAAGCTGGGTACTCATTTTACCGACTTCAGAAGGATGGAAGGCTGAGTCGACCTCGAGCTGGCTACCTGAAAACCCAGCTTCCCTAGGGGATCGAACTCACGTCACGGGCAGAGCTTGACTGCAGTACTGCAGCTTTAACACTCTGTACCACGGGGCTTTTAACTGATGAACTAAAGCTTGTCAAAAATATTGGCCAGTTTGTGGTTCATGAAGCAAAATTCACAAACTAAAGATCTTTCACAAATTTTGATGCATTTTGTGGTGGCTCATGTGGAGTAGAATGCAGGGATTTAAACCCCTGCTTTCTGCTCTTCCAGAAAAAAAACCCAGCTGTTTGGTTTAAATTCTGTTTTCTCTCAATCACACAGCAGAGCTACTGAGCCAAGCCTCTCTTCCTTCTATTGGCCAAGGCTCCTCTCCAACCTGGTCCCCTGGGGAAGGAAGGAAAGAGGCAGAGTTTCCTTTGCCCAGCTCCCTGGATCCCATGGGAGAGGTACAAAGAAAGTATTTTTAAGACGAACGAGTGCTAATGTTTTAATCATGTTTTATTTTAATTTTTTTTAAAAAAAGAATCTTTGTGTTTGTGTCTTTTATAAAGTTTACATCTCTGATACCTGGCATTACATTTTATGGTACACATGGCCCAGCCCGACAAGGTCACATTTATGCCAGATTCGGCCCTTATAACAAATGAGTTCGACACCCCTGGCTGCTGCTATTAGTATAAACAACAGGGAAGTTGTCTCTTTTCTTTTCTTTTAAAAATAAAAGGTATTGCCACACATGGATGCCATTCAACAGATCGGGTGATAGTGAAGACGACATAAAAAGCAACTGAAGATAATGCATGTACAGATTGTAATAAAGTAGCGTTACTATTATTTTCAGAAATAAATATTTTCAATTGTTTCACACTGTGTGCATGTGTATAGCTAAGGTGAAATATTTATCATTCATAGAATATACTAAACCCCATGACTGAGAATGAGTTATATGTTCAGTCATTCTGGGATTGTATTAGATTTACATAGTTGCTATAACCCTCTTTTCGTACAACTATACACATTTCAGTAATTAAAATTGCAAGAGCAAAGCCAACCTTTCCCCTTATGCTTGAACATGTAAGAAGAACAAAATTACAGATTCTCTCTTCGGGGAGGAACATCTATATTGTATTGCTCAATCAGTTATAAACATTAAATATTTTAAAACTGCTTATGTTTCTATTTTTTATTTAAGACATCAACTTCCTTTTTCTTTTTTGCATTTTATAGCTTTTATATTGGCTTGTGCAAAATTGATAAGTTAAGAATAATACTAACTGTGCAGTTTTTATTACCACAGAATTCATTTCTCACTATCTCATAACTTTTAAAAAAAAAGGATTTCCTACAAAGCCTAAGCAATAGCAGCATCTGCTATCTACCCATGTGTTCTTGTCTGAACAATTAAGATGCACTTACTTCCCCATTATTGTCAATGGGTAAGGAAAAAACCCTTTACGGGTACAGATCTTTTCTTCCACATAAAACTCTCTGATTGCAGAACACTGGAGCATGTACACCATTCTATTGCCACTGCTATAAGCACGGGCAATCACTATTAAGTAAATTAATTACAACAATCCACTACAACAGACTTCAAATATTATCTCTTTGTTTAATAGCCAAGGGCTGGCCCCTGTGAGAACTAGCAAATCCATACAACAGGGTCAGCCTCTGCTGCAATGTAGAATTTGCCAGAGCTTTTTTTGTAGCAGGAACTCCTTTGCATATTAGGCCATACATCTCTGATGTAGCCAATCCTCCAAGAGCTTACAGTAGGCCATGTACTAAGAGCACCATAAGCTCCTGGAGGATTGGCTACATCAGGGGTGTGTGGCCTAACATGCAAAGGAGTTCCTGCTACAAAAAAAGCCCTGGAATTTACAAAACCCAAGGGAACCCTTGCATTTGCAGAAAAATTGTGTTAAAAAACTAGTTTGAGGATATATGAGCAGCAGAAATATTTATTGTTTATAGGCAAAAGCCATCACAATAGAAAATTAAGAACTTAGTGATTTAAATAGAAAGACTAAAAGCATCATTAAAAAATCACTTACAAGATAAGTTATAAAAGCAAGTAATATTGAGTTACAGAAATGCAATTACCATTAGGCTCAACCACAGTAAACCTAATTAATTACAAATATTAATATGTGATAAAATTATAAACACCTAAAATAAAAAACAATTAGTCATAAGATTTATTGACTGAAATGGCTTTTTTTGTAGCAGGAACTCCTTTGCATATTAGGCCACACACCCCTGATGTAGCCAATCCTCCAAGAGTTTATAGTAGGCCATGTACTAAGAGCTCTGTAAGCTCTTGGAGGATTGGCTACATTGGGGGGGGGGTGACCTAATATGCAAAGGAGTTCCTATTACAAAAAAAGCCCTGGGATTTACAAAACCCAAGGGAACCCCTGCATTTGCAGAAAAAAATGTGTTAAAAAAAACTAGTTTGAGGATATATGCTCCCCTCAAAAGTCACAGACCTCATATACACCATTCCTGATTTTGTCACAAAGGGAAGATGGTGTTAAGATGCCAGTTCTTTGAGCTTAAGTAGCATCTCAGCTACTCAAAGTGTCACAGGGAAGGAAGGTGAGGTAAAGCCTCCTGAGGTCAGGGCTAGGGGTGTGCATTCGGTTCAGCCAAACTGAATAGACCGCTGAATACCTGCTGATTCGGAAGTATACGGTGTCGTATACTTCCGAATCCAATTAGAAGGCATTACATGGGAGCCGTATACGGAACGCAATATAAAAGGCGAGAAAGGAGCTTCTGCAGCCTCAAGGAAGCTGCTTGCCTCTTTTCCCACCTTTGGAAGCCTTTTCCACCTCTCCCATAGCTTCCCTGGGATCAGGGAAGAAGGGGGAGGGGGAGAGGAACCCCAGCAGCCAATCCAAAGCATGCATTTGCAAAATGCATTTGCAAAATGTATCCAAGTAAACACTGTTCTCTGGCCAATCACAGAGCAGTGGTATTTTTGAAACGGCTCTTTGTAGAGCCAGAGAACCTTTTTAAGGAGTCTGCCTGACTGGACTCCATTCCATTGCTGCTGTGTTGGTGTGAGAGAAAGATTGTTCTGTGCTGGCCCTTGGCCTCAGCTGCTGCTGCTCTCTCTCAGCCTTGCCTGACCTGCCTGGAGAAGAGAAGACATCTAAGGTAAGACAGTTTGGGGGTTCTTTTTAGTTAGGATAAAAGTAAAAGAAGTTTTTAAGACTCAGAGTCCCTTTACTTATCCAGATTTGGGTGGGTGGGTAGCTTATTCGGGGTTAGGGGGTTCTGCTGGGGGTAGGGGCCTGGGGTGAGGGGATTGCCAATTTGCCTATATCTAACTTTAGTGAGAGGACTTTTAAAAGTGCAATGTCCTTTTACTTTTCCTGATTTGGGTGGCTTGGATTTCTTGGGGTTAGGGTGAAGGTTTTTTTGGGGGGGAGGGGTTGGTTAAGTTCCTGTATTGTTAAAAGTCAAGGTTTTTTTTACTGTTTTAAAGGGATTCTGTGTTTGATTTGTTGCTGCTGTGTTATGCTGCTGTTGTTCCTTTTCTCTTCTGGTTCTGGTTCTTGCGGGGGGGGGACTGTTTGGCCTAATTTTTATTGTTAAAAAGTTCAGTTTTTAACAGTTGAGTTTGTTGGCCTTTTCTCAGTTGGATTTGTTTGGATCTGTGTTGTTTTTGGTTTTGCATCCTGTCCTGTTGTCCCTTTTCCTGGTTCTGCTTTTTTTTGGGGAGGGGGGGCGTTAAAAGTTAAGTTTCTTTCTGTCACGTTTTGGTTTTTTTTAATTACCTCTAGTTTGTGTGAGGGGGTTGGTGTGTGAGCTGTGTGAGGTGGGTCACTTTCATGTTTTTATAGAGTTATTTTTGGAGTCTGAGGGTTCCATGCAATTTTGGGGGCTCTCCCTCAACCCCCCTGCCTCCCAGTAGCCTCTGATTATGTCCTATGTTGCCATTGAGTTCAGTGGCCCATAGGGTATAATGATGGAATAGGGGCACCCTCTTTGGAAACCCCTGGCCCAAACTTTTTGGAATTTGGGGGGTTTGTAGGGGAGAGTCCCCTGCAGGTCCTCTGTGAATTTGGGGGCTCTCCCTCAAACTCCCTCCCCTCCAGGCGGCTTCCAATATACCCTATTTTGCCATTGATTTCAATGGCCCATAAGGTATAGTTGGGCCGTATATTCGGAAATAGCCATATATCTCCCATATATACGGCTATTCCGAATACCGGTATTCGGAAATATACGGTATACTGAATATTTTAGCCCTGTATATTTCTGAATCCGATTAATTCTGCTTTTTTTTTTTTTTTTGCACACCCCTAGTCAGGGCAGAGAAACTAGGCTGGCCCATTAGCTATACCCCATCACTGTGGCCATGTCCCATTACAGATCCCCAGCATTTGTTAGATATTTCACTCTATCAGGGTGGCACACTTGGTTCTCTATTAATATATTACATAATTATTTATTCCACATTTTTCTCCCCAGTGAGCATCAAAAGTGTCTTACAACATTGTTCTTTCCTTCACAGTTTTATCCCTGTGACAACAACCCAGTGAAGTAGGTCAGGCTGAGAGTGAGTGACCAACCCAAAGTTACTAAGTGAACTTCCCTGACACAGTAAAGATTCAAACCTGGGTCTCCCACAACCATCACTCGAACCACTAAGTCACTGAATCTTGTTATATCAATGGCAAGGCATACAAATATTGTGTGCAGCTTTTTCTCCCATGTCTCTACTAGAGGACTTCATTGTCCCCCACTCTTTGCATTTAGAATTCATACTACATTGAGGTGATTTCTCCAGTAGGGATGCTGATCAATGTTAAGAGACATTAAATGAAAAAAATAGACCTAATTGGGGAGTTACTATTTAACTTTAATTTTGAGTATGTGGTGAGAGTGACAGCAAAACTTTTATAATATATATGGAAGACAAATATGGGACCCCACCATTCATGATCCTGCAAATTGACTTTGACCGTTTTCGCACACAGCTCACCTCGCAGTCACAATCCTGTTCCCTCCGCAGCGTCTGGTCGGATTTCCCACCATCTGTGCTGAAGTTGCAGGAAGTGCCACAGCTTTTGCGTAGCAAACGTAAACCACTAAAACCCAGTTTACGTTTGCTACGCAAAAGCTGCGGCACTTCCTGTAACTCCGGCGCAGATGGTGGGAAATCCGACAGACGCTGTGGAGGGAACAGGATTGTGACTGCATGGTAAGCTGTGTGCGAAAAAGGTTTTTGTCACCCTGCACTCTGATCCAGTTGATCTCAAGCTTTTAAAATACTACATTGCAAAAACAATTGCCTCCAAGTTTTGCAGCATTCAGAGAATAACCTGTTTATTCAGAAAATAACCTTCTCATACTGAGAAGGAAAACTCACACTTTAATTTTTGAAACTCCCCTTCATTTAAACTCGGAGGCCAGTCAAACCTACTTGCCATTCCCCCGCCCCCCTCCTCAGCAGAGGGACCACATTTTAAATGTAACATCACACACTGTAAACTATTTGAATCAACCTCCTTAGAAAAACCATTGTATCCTCCACATGACCTTATCATATACACACAGCTCACATGGGGAAGCTCTAGTGTTGAAGTATCATTAGCACTGCAAGACCAACTTGGTGACAAATCAGTTTGTTATTAATGAGGAAGGGTTACTGTTGACTTCCGAAACCCACTGATGTAAATGTTGCCAGTGCTCTGGCTGGGTAACATCTGGTCTCAGTTAGACACTAATTCTAGCACTTCAGCTAATATTTACAGACATAGCAAGTATTGGCATGTTCCCAGTACTACCTACACAACCCACAGTGCTTTATTTTGCTAAAAAAATCATTGGTATTAATTTTACCTATTTAATCACATCTGTATGGTTAGTAAAAACATGTACCATTAATTCCTAACTAGTGTTGTCAACTTCCAGGTAGGGTCTGGAGATGTTGTGGAATTACAACAGATTTCAAAGGTACAGGATCAATTCCCCCAGAGAAAATGGCAGCTTTGGAAGGGGAAAACTCTATATCGTATTATACTCTGGTGAGGCCCCTCCACTGCCCATACCCTCCCACCCTCAAGCTCTGCCCTCAAATCTTCAGGTATCTTCCAACGTGGAGTTGGCGACTCTACCATTAATTTGTTTCATATTCAGGGTTTGACATTGTTAATATATAAGTGGGTTGCTGTGCTGTTTTACAGTAGCCACTTTGAGCCATGAGGAAAGGTGGAATAAAAATGTTGGGGGAGGGGGTTGGTATATTTGTATTGTTTGTGTGTATGTGAGAGGGAGAGAGAGAGAGAGAACCTGAAAGTCATGGCAACCTCTGGTATTCCCAAGGGCCGAATAAAAAAAAAATAACCAATGGGATATTAGCTTGGATGTGGGAAATGGGGGTGTGAATTCCCCCATTTGTCTGAGAAGTCGTTTTCCCATATCTTTGGACAAGTCTCACATTTAAAAGTGTCATTATCAGTGTGATACAATGCAAAATTACTTTTTCTTTCAGAACCTCACTGGCAGTTTTTCTGCATGTTTCTAAGAAGTCAGCTGAGTTTACTGAATTCCCACTTATGCCTCAACCCCTTCATCTCCAACTGAGATAAAATTACTAGGGACTAGAGGCCTCACCCATGGAATCCTTACTGCCAAACTGAAATGAAAGAGGAGAAAACCTCTTCATTTGAAATCCCCTTTGCAGTGCAGTCATACAGACACATTGGGGGGGGGGGGGGGGGTTAAGGTTCCTCCCCCCACATCCATTCCCACCACTGGGATCCCAATGAAACAGGAAACCGCCTCTCCCTGTATAAGCCCCGTAGGTCTTTACGATCAGCGACCCAACACCTTTTGGTGATACCCGGCCCCAGAGATGTCCATCTGGTGGAATGAGTTCTCCCTGCGGGATCTGCTTCAATTCCGCAGGGCCTGTAAAACAGAGCTCTTTTGCCAGCTTTCAGCTAAAGCAGTGAACGTCACTCGTTACCAGCCTCCCCCCTTCACTTGTTACCAGCCTCCCCCCTTCATTCCATCCCAGAACCTGCTGGACCTGGACAATAGGCCATGTTTGTAATGTAGAATTTGCTATTTTAGTCTTTACTATTACTCTGTAATTTTAGATATTATATATTTTAAATTGGTTTTTAACTGTTTTTTAACTGATATAACCTGCCCTGAGCCTGTTATATGGGAAGGGTGGGCTAAAAATTGAATAAAATAAATAGATCAGTCAGATTTCACCCTGTTTCTTCCAGCTCCAACTTCATTTAGCTTACTTCTTGCTATCCATCCAGGAGCCAGAGAGCTCGCTTTGGAGAAGATTAAAAGCTTCTTACAACAATGAGATACAATGTGCAGAGTTTACTTTCTTTAATTCCCCCTATGCTCCCCACCACCACCACCTGTGAGTGTGTGTGTGTGTGTGAAAAGGCTGAACTAGTTAAGATGCTAGATAGCAGTGATAAGGATAAGGCTCTGAGGTGGATCTCTCAGGATCTTGTTAAGTCAGATGCAGTTGTGGAGAGCAGATTTGGGGGTCTTAAGCAATTTTCCCAACAGGAATTAATCAGCTGCTATTAGCTCTTGGGAAGGACAAAATTACTGGTGGCTTCCCATCCACTTGTAACTTGGAGGCGGTGTGGGGGAGAGAAAAAATGTAGTACATAAGAAAAGAGAAACAACCAGACCTTATCCATCAAGGGCTTTTTTGGGGGGGAAAGCCCAGCAGGAACTTATTTGCATATTAGGCCACACCCCTGATGTCAACATTGTTTCACACAGGGCTTTTTCTATAAAAAAAGCCCAGCAGGAACTTATTTGCACATCAGGCCACACCCCCTGATGCCAAGCCAGCTAGAACTCCATTCCTGAGCATTCCTTCTAAAAAAAAAAAAGCCCTGTATCTATCTATCATCTATTGATCAATCTATCAGATACCCTAGCAAATGATAAAGTTCTGGGGCACCTCCTGAAAATCTCCAATGAAGGGTCTCCCTTATCCTCTTCATGGACCCCATGCCACAATATGGGAGTTGTGATGGAGATGGCCTGGGATCTGGCCAATAGCAGGAGGTGAGAATAGGGAAACAGCTAGCAAGTGGCAGCCTGAAGACCATAGCTGGCATATGGGGACATATTGATGCTCTGGGCTTCGGTTTATGAAGGGCTCAGAACAAACTGGCAGCCAGTGTAGCTGTTTCAAAATGGGCAACATATGTTCCCACCAGCTAACCCCTAGGAGCACCTGACAATTGTTGTTCAGTTGCACAGTCAAGTCTGACTCTTTGCAACCCCATGGACCAAGCCATGCCAGGCCCTCCTGTCTTCCACCATCCTCCGAAGTCCGATCAAATTCATGTTAGTTACATTACTAACGCTGTCCAGCCATCTCATCTTTTGCCATCCCCTTCTTCTTTTGCCTTCTGTCTTTCCCAGCATCAGGGACTTCTCCAGTGAGTGCTCCCTTCTCATTTGGTGGCCAAAGTATTTGAGCTTCAGCTTCAACATCTGAGCTTCCAGGGAACAGTCAGGGTTGATTTCCCTTAAAACTGACTGCTAATACCCCCCTCATTTTATCTTGTTGGTCTTTGTTTATTCAAGCATCTTTCTTTTCAACCAGGCACTAGTATCAAGAGTCCCCTATTGTAAGGCCAGGAAGGGGCTAGAGTTATACACACACCATTTTTGTTTGACAAGAGTTTCCTTCAGCCTTCCATTTAGACATGACCAAGTGTATTCATACATAATGGACTTTTTACGTATTATTTGTGCCCACCTCCTTTTTGGGTTGCTCTGTGCAAGTAAGAATTTTAATTGTCCATAAAAGGGGGACAGTTAGGCCTCCCAGCCTGAAATGTGGCATGGTGGATTAGACTTTCACATCCAATTGGGGACGGGCAGTTATTGTTACAGCTTAGTGTGATGTAGTAGAATGTTGGATGAGGATCTGAGAAGAACCAGGTTCACTTCCTCACTCTGGAATTTTGTTAGATGACCTTGAGCTAGTCATTCTCAGTCTAACCTACCCCACAGGGTGGTTGTTATGAGGCTAGAAATGGGAAGAAGGGAGTATGATGTTGTAAGCCACTTCAGGGAGGGAAAGATATGCAAATAAGGAATGTGTTTTCCATAGAATCCAACAGAAATAAGCACTAATAAAGACAGTGAACAAGGGTAATGATAACTGAGAAAAGGCATAAACATTTGAAGGGCCTAAAACAATTCACAAATGCCATGCAACATATTTTGTGCCCAACTCTAAGAGCGTTTTTGAATTTTCTGAAAGCCTCACTTAAAATACTTGAGAATGGTAAGCCATCATTTTGCCAGACGTATTTTGTCCACTCGGCTGCACTAACGCTTTCTAGGATGGATTACATAACTTCTTAAAAATCTCTTTAAAAACAGAACAAGGCATTGTAGTTAAAACATAACCATAAATTAACACACTCCAAAGGAACTTGACACTATGATGAAGATCACTTATTTAAAATTATAGGCAACCGCTTCTGAACAAGAAAAGAAAACGTCCAAGAAGAATGCACACAGCAGCTTCCATCATTTTACTAAGCATAACATGTATTTAAGTGTTCCTTACTCCAAAATAATCAGCTCCTGCTTTTCTAAGGAGCTACTTTCAAAACCCCTTTTGTAAATATACGGCTTGGATCTGAACAACTTTTCTGCTGGCACAAGAAGTGTGCCCTTTTGCCCCTGAAAGAGCCATGCTGCTGATCGTGGGGCCAATGTAGACAGCCACCCCCCCCCACACACACACACACATACACAGAGGGCAGGGGCTGTGATGATGAGAGAAATCATGTGAGATCCTCCTCCCTCTTGCACCAGTTGATCTGAAATTGGTTTATAAACATGTACAATGTACAAATGCTGGCCATTCCAGTTTAACCCCCAGCCTGGTGCTTTTAGACTACAGAAAGAGTGCTATGAAGCCAGTATTTGTTGCTGTAAACTAGGAATAGAGTGATTGTTTTTTGGCAGAATCCTGATTTGATAAACCAGCCGAAATTAAAATGAACCATGGTTTCATGTGATGTAATAACTGAGCCAAAGTGGTGTATCCAGACTAAATTTTCCATCAGCGGTACAGAACTTTCCTACCTTTCCCTGCCCACTGAAGCAACCTCATCCTTTGCAAGTGAAGATGTGCAAATAGGCTTAACGTTCATGACTCATGTGGGCATGCACTTTTTCTAGGATCCCATACACAGCATCTGAGGCATAGTGTGCAAATTCATATGTAGTAGGCAAATTTCTGAGTGGTAGTTATATTACTACAGTCCTTTGCAGAATTGCTCCAACCTAAACCAACTAAAATACAAGGAGAAAAGTCATATCCCATTCTTTTTCCTTTATGGAGCTCAAGGCGGTATACAAAGAGTCCCCAGGAGATCTCCCATCCAGGCACTGGCTAGGTCCACAACTGTTCGATCTAGGATGCTGTCCATGTGCCCTAACCTGGGACCAGTTCTTAGTCAGCAGAGCTTCTACAAGGCACAAGGACAGACCAACAGTCACAAATATAAATATAAACAGTGGGTCAAAGGGTCATGAAATGCAAGAGGCAGACTCACTTCTTTGCAGCATTCATATCATACAAAATAAGCACAGTGGCCATTCACAAAAACAGTAGTGAATAGCAAAAAAAAAATAGGATGATCCAAATGTCCATGAACAGAGGGGGTTTGCAGAAATGTGCCCTTTGAATTAACTCTCCTGAGGGTCAGTGACCCTTCCTGAATATGCAGAATAGGCCAGGGTCTGCTGGAAGAGAGGAGAAATCAAGCAAAATGCTCTGTGAGGTTGCCTGAGAAGAAAGGAGGCTTACCCAATATAAACACTCTTGGTGTTCAGGGTGCCATTTGCCCTTGAGGTCCTGACCTATTGCTGGCCATCAAAGAACAGTCACAGAGGAAAGAATGAGCATGCATTGGCTTGTGCCCAGTGCAGCCCTAGCTGTGTACCTTAATCTGAAGTACACATTGCAAAGCTATGTGGACGATGTGTGTTTGTGTAGCAAGTATTCCCGTCACTGTGACCTGTGTAATAGGTGGTCCAGAGCTGGAATGCAGATGTGAAAAGCAGATGTGGAGAATGTACCTGAATAAGGCAGAATGTGTGACAGCGGGGGCCTGGGAATGAAGCCGTGTAATGACTGTGTTAAGATGTTTTAATAAAGAAGTTACCTATTATAAATAAATCCATATGTTTTATAATCCATTGCTCCGTTCCTTCACAGGCATCTGGCAGAGTGGCAGATTTAGAAGTCCATGCATTCATGCTATAGGCTTATTATGTTAAAGAGAATTAATGACTCCTTTTAAATTAAAGTCCTGAGGAAGGACCCTAGGTCCTCTATTAAAAGAAGAAAAGCATTTCGGTTCAAGGGAGCTGAACACACCAGCAAGAGGGTAATTAAAAGGAAACAAGCCGGCTTCCATATGTATATACAAATCATTTGCCTTGGTCGGGAGGTATAACAGCTACATGCCAGCTGCCTTTCTCAGTCAGTGAAAAGGGAATGAATTGGTAGGTGACTGGGGTTGTGATCCAGGAAGTCCGTGGATCGAATGTCAATACTGTCATGAATATACTAGGTGGCCTTAAGAACTACCGTTCTGTTACCCTCAGCCCCCTGACCCCACCAAGCGACAATAAATAGGTCTGAATAGTGATGTTGCTTACAGGGTTGCTATAGCTGCTCCTGAGGTAACACATGAGAAGGATGCCTGGGTAGCAAAATGTTGTTCCTGTATCAGTAGATCTGTGCTTGTGCTCCATTCACAGCGTTTTCACAAAATTCTTTCAGCTCTGTGGTATTCTCTAAATTGAGTCAAGATGCACAGACTCTAAGGAACAGAGAGGATTAAAACACAAACTATATTTCCTCTACATATTCTCAGTGGTTTCTTGTTTATCTTTAGTGAAGATCTTCAAGATGCTGAAACAGAAGTGTTTTTAAAGTCATTGTTTAAAGTGCAATGCTGAAAATAGTACTGAATTTCCCAAAGAGCTTCTATTTTGTAAACTTCATGATTTACACAGTAATCTTTTTAACATACAAAATTCTTTATAATGTGTGCATCATTTATGCATATAATGCCCTCATCTCTCTTGCGGCACAGAAGCTAAGGTGCAGTTTTTGCAGTACCATCTAGGATGCTTAAATTATGGTATGTGTTGTACATCTGTCTGATCTGCAAAAAGAAGTGTACAAGCTGAAGATTAATTTCTTTTGCAGGGCTTTTTTTTTTCAGGAAAAGGAGGTGCCAGAACTCTTAAGAGGGAAATGAAGGCAAATACACAGGATTCTTTGAAACAATATTATTTTCATGTGCTACAGACTTACCTTTACTTTAAAGCTGTCTTTAAAGCTGTGTTATCAGCTTCCTCAGTTATTTTTTGGGTCTTGCTTTTGGTGCCTAACACTGAATGATAACCTTGAAGCAACCATGTTTTAGAATACTTTCTTGGATCAAAGACTGTTAAGGGAGGTGCAACAATTCTTATAAACAATAAAAATGCTATGGTTTTGACTGACAAGGAGGACAATCAGGTTCATCTGGGAAAATCACCTTTCATACTCACATGTTCCCCTGGTGTCCCTCATGAACTTTAACATTTTTTTTGAGAATTTTGTTTCCACAAAGAGGTTCTTGAACTCTGTTTTACCATGTTCCCCAGAAAGAAGTCTTGCTTTTGATACTTAATGGGTGTGGTCACACTTGCCTTTAGTTCCATTTTACCCATGGTTCCCATTCGGATTTCATGAGCACATCCAGACAACCACATCTGTCCCTTAAATACAACTCGTCAGCATCCCAACTTGCCCTGGTTTGATGTCAGGGTTATTTGACCTCGGAGAAAGTCTGGAGAAAGAAGCAGCACATATTCTGGTTATTCCTGTTTGGACAGCTCATGCAGGATTCTGCCCCTTGGGATGTTTGGCACCAGCCATCTGCCCCTTCCATCTTTTTTTTTTTTAAAGGCCCAGCAGACATGTGCATGACCAGATCATCGGAAATCTGAGGTAAGGCTTCTGCTTCTCTGATCAACACAGGACCCGCGGGAGCATTATCCCAGTATTTAAAAAAACAGGAAAAATATTTTTTCAATATGGAGGATTTCCAGATATCATCATCACTGCCCATTTCCAGGAAAGTAGTTCCTGGCAGTCCCCTAGTTTGAATCTGCAACATTAATTCCCGGAACTCTGCCCCCCCCCCGCCCGAAGCAACATTTGATTCCCCACCTCCCAATGGTTGGGCGCATGTTCAATGAAAACCCGATGGCAGGAATCATCATATGATTGCTCAGCAACTGAGTGAGAGTGAGATTATTTTGGATCTACTTGATCGGTTGTGCGCATGCTCCAAGAAAAGAGCATGATAGCATTCAATACGTCTGATAATTCAACAACAGGATATTAGGATAAGTCACATTCTTGGATGCTCATCTGATTGGCCCCGCGTTGAACCAATATTCAGCGGTTCATACTTGAGTGCTGCACGCCCGCTTTTAATGTGACATGTGACCGCGTCCAACATGTTTGCAGATGGTTATTACCTCTTCCAGTTGCCACTTGGTATTCCTTCGATTTGTTTCACCTCATCCAAACAGTTTTAATTTTTTAATTCTCAATGTTTGGGTGAATTATGGTGCAATCCTGAGAGTGAAGTAACTGTTGCTTAGAATAAAGCCAGATTCGAGTCCAGGAGCACTTTAGAGACTAACAACATTTTCCATATTTAAGCTTTAGAGAATCAAAGCTCTCTTCATGATACTGTGGCTGGAAATCTTATACCCTCAAAATCTTGTTGGCTTCTAAGTTGGACTCCAGTCTAGCTGTTCCACTGCAGATCAACATGGCTACCCTCCATAAACTATCTGTTCAGGATTGCACTGTGAATCCATAAACTGCTGCATGCAACACAAACCATTTCATTATTTGGATTGGTATTAGCACATATACAAATCGGAATGGCTGCAAGACAACTTTATTGGTGTCCATTTATTTCTTTTCTTTTTACCTTGTGCTTCAGGAAAAATCCACTACAATGCCAAAACCAGAGATTCAGATTTTTTACCTTGCCCACTTAGGAAGTCTGGGAGGGCTGCAATACCACATAGAGCAGAGAAGAAAAAGACTGTAGATTTATACCCCACCCTTCTCTCTGAATCAGAGTCTGAGTGGTTTACAAACTCCTTTATCTACTTCCCCTGCAACAGACACCCTGTGAGGTAGGTGGTGCTGAGAGAGCTCTCACAGAAGCTGCCCTTTCAAGGACAACCTCTGCCAGGGCTATGGCTGACCCAAGGCCATGCTAGCAGCTGCAAGTGGAAGAATGGGGAATCAAATCCAGTTCTCCCAGATAAGAGTCCACACACTTAACCACTACACCAAACTCTCAGAGGTGTCAAACTCATTTGTTACAAGGGCCAGATCGACATACATTTCACTTTGTTGGGCCAGGCCATGCATGCCATTAAATGTTGTGGCTGTTGTTATTCATTCAATTTGCTTAAATTAATCGTGCCAGCCTAGGCCAGGCTCTGGGCAATGTACATCAGATAAAACAGTACACAAGTTAAAACATCATAGTAATAAAAGTTAAAACAATAAAATTTCAAAAATCCTGCTGGCATCCTGCTGGCAAGGTAACACAAGGTGCTAGAGATATAAACTTTATAAAGGTGATTTCAGATGTCAAATGGCAATAGCAGGTAAACGACAATAGCAGGCTTGATTGGATTAGGTGTGATATGCAGAGAGGGAGTAGGCGTAGAGATACCAGTATTGGTAATGAGATAGGAAACCTAGGTCTCAATTCCATCCAAGAGGATTTACTCCCGGATGATGCCAAGAATAAACGGACATAATCTGACATTAGAAACCACAAAATTCAGCCACTGACCTAAGAGTAGCAGTGCTCTTACAAAAGAATTTCAAAGGGAGATTAGACGAAAGAGACAACTTAATTGCAATTGATAACGAAGCTCAAGACAATGCATCCTCCTGGACTGAACTGAGAGTTAGTTTTCCTGTCTCCTTACCAATGTGTGCTGCTATCATTTGGTATCTAAAATCACTCCACCCTCCCATATGTAAGGACCAGTTCAAGTGTTCTAATTCCTAATCAAGGTCTTTTTGAAAGAAAATAAATAAGAACAGAGAAATACATTTTTTAAAAAACCCACAACTTTTCAGAATAAGCAAAAATAATTTTCCCTCTGCTTCCCCCCTCCCCAAATTGTGAGAATTTGATTTGTCATACACACTGTTCTAAATTGTATAAAGGGGTGGCATAAAGATATCATGGCAACTTCTTTTCTGCAGCCAACTTTGTTGGGATTCTAAAAGTGTTTTCTCTCTCAGTTGCAGCCAAATAATCTGATCCCATCAGGGAGATCCACCATTTATGCAAGAATCAGCATCTTTTCCCTTGGCTTTGCCATTTAGCCCTCTTATTTTAAGATTGTTCTCTTGTTGATTGAATTTTATTAATTATCATCCAGACTTTACTCTCAAACCAATCCTTTCTTTCATTCAAACTCTCCCAATATGCTCTCAGTTCCACCCCTCCAACTCTGTTACATCTTCTGCTCCCTTTTCTTTATCTGGATCAGAGCTTTCTTTTTTGGCTCTCATTTCCAGACATTTTACCCTCAAAATCAATTGCTGCCATACCCAGAAATGAAGACACTAGACAAAATGGCATAGATTTAACTAGGATTTATTCATTTCAATCTGAATTTAGTGAACATTAAATGGACTCCCTGCATTGGGTGGGCACCCTAAGATGACCCTGGAGGTCCCTTCCAACTCTATGATTCTAAGAGGCTGACCCTTGAGTTTGCCAGCACCTGGACAATTCCCTCAAGTGTTTAGGTCCAGCACCAAGGGGCTAACTCTCACCAGCCCTCAGGGACTAAGAAGCCACAAGTGACTGGCTTCAGTGCCACATCTACAGACACTGCAGGGTGCTTGCCCCTTCAAGGAAGTGGCACAAATGCTGCTGATCTGTCTGGATAAGGCCACTTTCTATAACCCAACCCTACAGCAACAAATCTGAAGCATGCAAAAAAAAAAAAAAAAAAAGATCCCTGACCCCAGCCAGCCAGGTAGGGACTCAAAAAATTCCTAGAAGCAGCCAGCTTCACACATGGTTGCCACAGTGAGGGAAGGGTGGGGAGCTTGTCAGAAGGAATGGTGTGAAAGAGCCACCCATTCTCTGCCCACTTGTCATCTACACTGCAATCATTCTTAATCTGGACTGTAACCACTGGGGAGGGAGGCCTCTGGGGGCCTGCCCCTGACTTCCATTCAAAGCCCCCCAACTCAGGACCCCCACCCTGCCACCTGGCTGGAGCCGTTTCCTATAGCCGACCACTGTTCAGGACTTGCTGGCCAGGCTCATGTAGCTGGGGATGTGCCATGACAGCAGCTTCCTAGAGCCTGCCACCACCATTCAGGCTCACTGGCAGGCTCATGGGGCCAGGGATGTGCCATGGTGTCAGCTTCCTGCAGTCTGCTGCCAATGGCCGAGCTCACTGGGCCATGCTGTGCAATGACAGCAGCTTCCTAGAGCCAGCTGCTGCTGTTCAGGACTCACCAACAGGCTTGCTGGGCTTGCACTGGGCTGCAGTGGTAGGCTCTTCCTCCTCCTTTTGGCTGAGAGTGAGGTGAGGAATGGGGCAGAAGTGGAGTGGAGCCCAGGTGACAAAGGCAAGATGACTGCACGTAGGCTGGGGCCTCCACTTCACCTTTAACTGGGGTGGGGGGATAAGAGATGACTGGAAAGAGACAAATGGGGCTTTCTCCTAAGCATAACAATCCCTAGTGCAGATCTTAAAGTGAGCCCATGCAGAATTGCAGTAAGCCTTACTGAATATTAGCCAGCAGGCTGGCGGTAGGGGGCAGTGGCAGTGGGGGGCTGCTAAGTATCCCCAACCATTCTTCATGCCCCCGAACATAGAAATCCGGGCTACAGGCCTTTTCCTAATAGCCACGCAAGGCTAGCGACGCTCGTTTTGGGAGCACATGTACAATAACCACACAAGGCTAGCAGCGCCTGATTTGGAAGTCTGTGATCAATAGCCATGCAAGTCTAGCAGTGCTCAGTTTGGAGGTTCACCCTCAATAGCTACAGAGCAAGGCTAACAATGCTCAGTTTGGAGGCTCACTATCAACAGAAGAAGAGGAGGAGGAGGAGATTGGATTTATACCCCACCAGCTACACTGCCCCCCACCAAATGGGCATAGCTAAACTGAGGATTGAGATGGGTGTCCCCTCCCCCTGAACAGACTGCGCCTAGCTACACTGAGCATTGGGATGGGGGTCCCATCCCCCCTACAAAAGTGAAGTGTTCTCCAATCATTTGTGTGAGTGAATGAAAGTCACAAAGGGCTCATATGTTTGAAGTTGTTTTGGATTTGAGATCAGCTTGGAAAAAGCAGAAAGTGAAACAGGATCCATATACCGGCTTGCCTGTTGCTATGTTTACCAAGAATTAAAATGAGGAATCTGAAATTTACACTATTGTGTATTTGCTGCATGGGGACCTGAGATAGCTATGGATTGCACCCAATGTAAAGAGTGCATGGCCCAGTGTTCAACATATCTGTGGGTACTGACTGACATGTGAAATGATTGGAGAACACTTTGCTTATATTTTGTGCTAACTTGATTATAAAGACTATTGACTGTGATAAAAAAGACCCAAGAGGTGTTTTTTTACATGGAGTCTTGGGGTTTTGTCTTTTCCCCAGATGTAAACAGAGGCAGTAACTCAGAGCGGATTAGAAGGTTCACAACACCAATCTGCCCTGGAAAGGTGGATGACATGTGTCACTAAAATCTGCTTCCACTTCAAAAGTGGTAGCTTCTTGAGCCACGGCTGAGACACCTAAGGATGGGGTGAGTACAGGAGTGGGACAGGAGGCAGATGTGCATGTTTAGATTTGATTTTTTGATCTGTCTGTGAGCTGTCCCTGTTTCGACTTAAAGTGCTGGTCTGGACTCAGCCAGAGATTGTCAACCAAGGTGACAAACCTGTGTTGTTTTGGTGCCAAAGCCAGGCCTGAAGTCTAATTGAAAAGAGTCCAGGAAAACCTGGAGTTGCTCGGACACTGCTTGCTCAGTTACCATCTCCAGAAAAGGTCAGTTAGACACTGGCCAGTTCCTTTCTAAGATGGGTTTCTTTAGCAAAAGTCTAACAATCACCTCCTTAAGGGGGCTAGGAAAACAACCCTGTGAGAGAGACAAATTGATAATCTGTTTCAAAGGGTACCTTACTACTTCATGGCATGATTTTACCAGCCATGAGGGACAAGGATCCAAGGAGCAGGTAGTTGGCTTCACAACTGTCAGGATCCTTTGAACATCTTTAAGGATGAGCAGGCCAAATGACTCCAGAAAAGAACCAGACAGTGCTAGTGGAGCCCCCATCCCACAACTGTGATCAGATTTAGCAGCCAACTCCAGAAAGAGCTTAGATACTTTATCCACAAAAAAGTTCACAAATGAAGTTGGAGAAGTTGCTAAGAATTTCTGTGTTTTGAAAGACTTCATTCTGAGGCTTGGGTGACTGCTGAAAAGGCTGAGTTGTGATAGCTGGGGAACTGCTATATGTTTGGGTGAGTGGGCTAAAGGTGAAAGTGATTGATTGATTGATTGATTGATTGAGAGTAATTGTTGATGATTGCTTAGGAGTGGTCTACTCCACCCTCTTTGCATTTTAAGCTGCGCCTTGCCAAAGGCGCGAGCCGAAGGGCAAGAGCTAAAGGGCTCTTGGCCTGTGGCTCTTTGCCTGGGGGCTTCCGAAGGACCAGGAACCCAGATCCCTGATTTCCTTGTTCTCCCAATAAGGTAAGTTGACCTTCCAGAGGGGGAGCCACGTAAACAACAGCATTTAAAGAGGACTGTATATATATATATATATTTATATATATATATATATATATATATATATATATATCATGAAGGTAGAATGCCAGCAGGGGGGGTGGGGGCTTTCCAGTGTTTTGCACTGAGTATCACATGTATGACTATCTGCCCACAGGACAAAAGTCTTGGGTGTGTGCTCGATGCAAGGAGCTCCTGGTTCTCAGGGAACGGGTTCGTGCCCTTGAGGCCGAGGTGACTGCCCTGGAGAAGCAGAGACAGTCAGTTAGGCAATTGGAGAAGACTCTCGGGGGCGTATTAGATGAGCCCCACTCTGAATGTGGCAACCCCGTTGCTGCCAGAGAGCGTGAGGGTCAAGAGGGAACAGGGCACCTTGCTGAGGACAAGGGGAATGCGCCCTCAGAAGGGACCTCTTCTTCGGTTGGTGAGCAGGTATCCTTTCGCGCCAAGGAACCATCCCTGGGCAGGGGGAGAAGGGGGGTCTTGGTAGTTGGTGATTCGATCCTTAGGCAAGTAGATAGCTGGGTGGCAAAACCGCATATTGACCGTATGGTGACTTACCTGCCTGGTGCGAAGGTAACGGACATTACACGTGTAGTAGATAGGCTGATAGACAGTGCTGGGGAGGAGCCTGTGGTCGTGGTGCATGTTGGCACCAACGATGTGGGGAAATGCAGTCGTGAGGTCCTGGAGGAGAAATTTAGGCTGCTAGGTGGGAGACTTAAGGCTAGGACCTCCAAGGTGGCCTTCTCGGAAGTGCTACCTGTTCCACGTGCAGGGCAGGAGAGACAGGCGCAAATTAGAAGTCTCAATGTGTGGATGAGACGATGGTGTAAGGAGGAAGGGTTTAAGTTTGTTAGGCACTGGGATGCTTTCTGGAACAAGCGGGAGCTGTACAAAAGAGACGGTCTCCACTTGTCTCCGGATGGAACCAGGCTGCTGGCGCTTAAAATCAAAAAGGTGGCAGAGCAGTTTTTAAACTAAATCTTGGGGGAAAGCCGACAGGAGATGGAATGTCTCTGGTTCGGGAGGACTCATCTCAAAGAGATGAAGGGTTGGCTTCTATTTTTCTACCAAGTAACAGATCAGAGTTGTCCACTGTGATGGTGACAAACAGTATGGACTGTCTGCCAGAGTCTCGAGGCGGCAGGACAGAGGTGGTGGGCCTAGCTTGCCTGGGAAATTATAAATGTTTGTATGCAAATGCTAGAAGTGTCCGAAGTAAAATTGGTGAATTGGAATGTTTAGTGTTGGGAGAAAACATAGACATTGTGGGAATTTCAGAAACTTGGTGGAATGAGGAGAATCAGTGGGACACGGTGATTCCTGGATATAAGTTATATCGGAAGGATAGGGAGGGAAGGGTTGGAGGTGGGGTGGCTCTGTATGTCAGAGAGGATATACGGTCCAGTAAGACTGAGGTCAGAGAATTAGATTCCCTTTTAGAAATGCTTTGGGTTGAAATAGAGGGCCCAAAAGGAAATTTAACTATGGCAGTTTGTTATCGCCCACCAAATCAAAAGAGAGAGGACGATTATAATATGATGGAAGGATTAAAGATAGCGGCTAAACGTAAAAACTGTGTCGTAATAGGTGATTTTAACTACCCGCAGATTGATTGGGTCAATATGTGTTCTGGTCGAGAGAAAGAGATTGAGTTTCTTGATGCTCTCAATGACTGTGCTATGGAACAGATGGTCTCAGAACCTACTAGAGGTGGGGCGATCCTGGATCTGGTCCTAAGTAATGCCCAAGACTTGGTGAGAGACGTAAAAGTGATTGCGCCGCTTGGGAACAGTGACCATAATGTTATTGATTTCACCATTTGTATAAATAGGGAGTTGCCCAAAAAGACCGCCACAACCACATTTAACTTTAAAAGGGGTAAATTCTCTGAGATGAGGAGGCATGTGAGGAGGAAACTGAAAGGAAAGGTAAATATGGTCAAAACCCTTGGGGAAGCTTGGAGACTATTTAAAACTATAATCCTAGAAGCTCAGATAAAATACATACCACAAGTTAGGAAAGGCACAAACAGGTATAAGAAGAGGCCAGCGTGGTTAACAAACAAAGTAATGGAAGCTGTAAAAGGTAAGAAGGACTCCTTTAAGCGGTGGAAAACCAGTCCAAGTGAGATTAATAAAAGGGAACACAGGCAGTGGCAAATCAAATGCAAGACTGTGATCAGGCAGGCAAAAAGGGACTATGAGGAGCATATTGCAAAAAGCATAAAGACCAACAATAAAAATTTCTTCAAATATATTAGAAGTAGGAAACCAGCCAGGGAAGCAGTGGGGCCCTTGGATGACCATGGGGTAAAAGGATTACTGAAGGAGGATGGGGAAATGGCTGAGAAGCTGAATGCATTTTTTGCCTCCGTCTTCACCGTGGAAGATGAGAAGTGTTTGCCCGCCCCAGAACCACTAATATTGGAAGGGGTGTTGAAAGACCTGAGTCAGATTGAGGTGACAAAAGAGGAGGTCCTACAACTAATAGACAAATTAAAAATTAATAAGTCACCGGGTCCAGATGGCATACATCCGAGAGTTCTGAAAGAACTCAAAGTTGAACTTGTGGATCTTCTAACAAAAATCTGTAATCTTTCATTGAAATCTGCCTCTGTTCCTGAGGACTGGAAGGTAGCAAATGTCACCCCCATCTTTAAAAAGGGTTCCAGAGGGGATCCAGGAAATTACAGGCCAGTCAGTCTGACTTCAATACCGGGAAAGTTGGTAGAAACCATTATCAAGGACAGAATGAGTAGGCACATTGATGAACACGGGTTATTGAGGAAGACTCAGCATGGGTTCTGTAAGGGAAGATCTTGCCTCACTAACCTGTTACATTTCTTTGAGGGGGTAAACAAACTTGTGGACAAAGGAGACCCGATAGATGTTGTTTACCTTGACTTCCAGAAAGCTTTTGATAAAGTTCCTCATCAAAGACTCCTTAGAAAGCTTGAGAGTCATGGAGTAAAAGGACAGGTCCTCTTGTGGATCAAAAACTGGCTGAGTAATAGGAAGCAGAGAGTGAGTATAAATGGGCAGTCTTCGCAGTGGAGGACGGTAAGCAGTGGGGTGCCGCAGGGCTCGGTACTGGGTCCCATGCTCTTTAACTTGTTCATAAATGATTTAGAGTTGGGAGTGAGCAGTGAAGTGGCCAAATTTGCGGATGACACTAAATTGTTCAGGGTGGTGAGAGCCAGAGAGGATTGTGAGGAACTCCAAAGGGATCTGTTGAGGCTGGGTGAGTGGGCGTCAACGTGGCAGATGCGGTTCAATGTGGCCAAGTGCAAAGTAATGCACATTGGGGCCAAGAATCCCAGCTACAAATACAAGTTGATGGGGTGTGAACTGGCAGAGACTGACCAAGAGAGAGATCTTGGGGTCGTGGTAGATAATTCACTGAAAATGTCAAGACAGTGTGCGTTTGCAATAAAAAAGGCCAATGCCATGCTGGGAATTATTAGGAAGGGAATTGAAAACAAATCAGCCAGTATCATAATGCCCCTGTATAAATCGATGGTGCGGTCTCATTTGGAGTACTGTGTGCAGTTCTGGTCGCCGCACCTCAAAAAGGATATTATAGCATTGGAGAAAGTTCAGAAAAGGGCAACTAGAATGATTAAAGGGCTGGAACACCTTCCCTATGAAGAAAGGTTGAAACGCTTAGGGCTCTTTAGCTTGGAGAAACGTCGACTGAGGGGTGACATGATAGAGGTTTACAAGATAATGCATGGGATGGAGAATGTAGAGAAAGAAGTACTTTTCTCCCTTTCTCACAATACGAGAACTCGTGGGCATTCGATGAAATTGCTGAGCAGACAGGTTAAAACGGATAAAAGGAAGTACTTCTTCACCCAAAGGGTGATTAACATGTGGAATTCACTGCCACAGGAGGTGGTGGCGGCCACAAGCATGGCCACCTTCAAGAGGGGGTTAGATAAAAATATGGAGCAGAGGTCCATCAGTGGCTATTAGCCACCTGAGATGGCTGCAAGCTTAGCGGACCCAGTGGAGGCTGCAAAATAATCTCTTTTCACCACTTTCACTGCCACATCATAGGCTTTCTTGACATTATTATGGGGGTGATGAGCCTTTGCCTATTCTGTTCTTAAATTCATTATTATTTAGCTGCAATAGACACTTCTGAGGTTTCAATTTAATATCTCTAAATGACTCTTACAGGACTGCGGCTGAATAGAGTTATCCAGTACAATGGAGAAGTGATAATTAAAAATAAATACATCAGTAATTGCAAGGTACTTCAATTAAAGCTACAAAGAAAGGCAATTATGAATGCACTCAACAGTCACATATCATTGGGACAAATTGAGTTTGAATAAGATTTGCTTGGGAACAAGCATGAGATTTTCAAGTTGGAAGTACCACATTAAAAAAAAACAGAGCAATGAACATCTTGCATTTCAACCTTGTTTTATCTTCACAGAACAGCTAGTGATGATACTGTTATCTAATTCTCAACAGATGCTTCCCTTGAAATCTCAACAGAACTCTTCCCCACTACAGCTATGAAGCCAGATTTCAAGCAGCCTGCACTTTTCATTGTAGCCATATGCAGAAAGAGAACATTACGACTTCCTAAAGCAAAAGCAAAAAGATAAAAATAAGGCAAGGATGAGACAAGGATTGCTGCTGAGTGTGTTTCCAAAATCATAGTTCTTGAAGTACACAAGTTGTACAATTTAGAACCATCTAACAGGCATATGACCTGCCTCACTACTTTTCATATCCTCTCTCGCTGTCTCATGCACACACAGAGTTGGTTGGAAGCATTCTGTAGCTATTCTTCAGACCACCTTGCCTAGCTACCTTGGCCTCGCTTGGGTACCTCCACCAGAATGTTATATTGCTATTCCACCATGATCTCAAGAATTCTTGTCTTGTGTGTGGAGCATTTTTGAAAATAGTGTATTTAAGACACATTTTCTTCTTCAGGGTCTGGGTCTAACAGGTGGGCAGCTGCAGTTAGCAGTGCCCTGGGCCTGGTTTGAGTTTTCCAATTCTGCATTGAAAAAGTCATGGAGATTTAAGAGTGGAGCCTGGAGAGAGAAGAGTTTGGGGGTGGGAGGCAACTCTGGTAGGATGTGATGCTATAGTGTCTGCCTTCTGAAGCAGTCATTTCCTCTAGGGAAACAGATCCCTGTTGTCTGGGAGAACCCAGACCCTTCAGAAGTTGACAACCCTAACATGGTTGTCCATAAGTAGATGTTGCTCTCCAGTTATATGTGTAACCTCATCTTTTGGTCTCCATTAAAACTTGCTGAGCCCTCTCGTTAACTTTGTGTGAAGTCACACCATGCTTAAAAGGTTTAAGCAAAGTTAAGGAATACTATCCTGTAGTTCAGCCATACTGAACCACAGCATAGTCAGAGTAATAATTTATACTGAACATTGTCATCAATACTTTCAGGGGAGGAAATCATTTTAGAGGCCAAGCTCAACAGAGAAAGAGAGAGAGAGGGAGGGAGGGAGGTCAGGGCCTATAACACTTTCATTTGTTCAGTTCAGTCACTCCCCTATTTGAATTCCAGTGTCTCAGTCTTTTTCAGTTGTGGTGACAAACTCCTCCTTAATTGGAAGAGGTTGTGAACAGCTGAAAAATCAGAGCCTCTGTAGCCACTTGTCAATCAGCATGCAACTTCCTGTGCTACACCAAGAAACTTACAATGTACAAAACTGGGGCTGCCAGATCTGGGCTGGAAAATACCTGGAGACTTTGGGGGTAGATGCAGGAGAGGGTGGGATTTGGGAGAGGGAAAGGGCCTCAGCATGGAAAAATGCCATAGAATCCACCCTTCAAAGCAGCCATTTTCTCCAGGGGAGCTGATCTCTGCCAAGCTAGATATCAGTTGTAAAACTTGGAAGCTGGCAACTCTAAAAATGCAAAACACACAGACAACACCTGATCCTGCTATTGTTCCTGCTTTTTACACTGTTGTTACAAACTTTCTAAGCCAACAATGATTTCTGTCTCTTCAGTCAGCAGTTATAAACCCTGAGTAGAACTTTCTGGAAAATTACATCCACAGTAAAAGTCCCTCTCCTTTCTCTAACAGCAGAATCAGTAATCTAGTTTCTGCTACAGTACAGTTTACCCTTGTCATTCACAAATCTGTGACTTGCAGTTTTACTGATTTTCAGTCCATGTGGTGTGATCTACAGCCTGTCTTTACTCCTCCCTAGGGTTGCTCTCCAGATCTCCTCCAGGGGAACTGATCCGTGTAGTCCAAGGCTGGTTACAGATGGGCAGGTCAAGCCACCCCGGGGATGGCAGGCAAGCACCCCCCAAAAGCGCATCTACACATGCACATCTGCCTGCCATCCCTGTCCCACCCCAAAGCAAAGTGGTGTCTTTTCACTGGGGTGTCTCCAAGGCACCTCCCCGGCCATCTGGGCAGTCGGGAAGTCCCTGGAAAGCACCCAGGGAGCCGTGAATGGGACACATGAGTGTTCTAGACACTCCCTGAGTGGCCATCAGGACACTCCCGGGTGTTCCTTTTCTGGCTGTCTAATCTCTGGGTCAGCTTGATGCTGTCCTGAGCCAGCTCTCTGTTAGCAGCCCGAGAGAACTTGAGGGCCTATCTGGCTGTTGGTAACTCATCAGGTTGATATACTAGACCATCACCATTTGTGAGGGATGCATTCCTGGGGTCAGGATGGTGTAGTGGGAGTGCTACCATGCTATACTGATCTCAAAAAATGGGTCCCTGACAAATGATGAGGGTCTGCTGTATCACCTCTGAGTATAAAGTGGGTGACCAAATATTCATCGGAATGCTCCCCACACATAAAATAACAAATGCACCTGGCCATTTGGTCTTAAAGGGGTCATTGGACTCTCACTTTGTTCTTCTGCTACTAGTATTGTATGTATAAGAACTAGTTCATGTGAGAGAGTGTTCAAATATTAATTGTTTGTACATGTACAGTTTGTAAAGGGAGAGCTCAGCAAGAGATACATTGTGGGAGACTTGTGCACTAACCTAGGTATCTCCCAATATTTCATTTCATTTATTTATAATGTCTAGCCTGCTTTTATCCCCAAAAGGCCCAATATAACCCACTGAAATCAATAGGTCCTGACCTAAGCATGTGTGGATAAGTCATTTTACAAAAGTATACCAGGTGTTATGTTTAATAAAATTGTTGAAAAAGCATATCTCCACATATATTTGGTGCCCTGATGATATATCCAAGAGGTGCTCTTCAAGATTTCTGTATGACTTTTCATAATATCCCAGCCTGATAGCTGTATGGCTCCTTATTCCATTTCTGAAATCCAGTAACACAATTAACCATCTATCCAATCTTGGGGTTGTAGCCATTCTTGGCAAGATGTCAAACATCTCATCAAAAGCATTCCCATTCCTTCTCTTGTTGCTACTTCCTCAGAGTCAAAGATGTAATTCATCTAGGTCTACCCTCCTAATTGCCTTATTATCTTCCGCACTGCTGAGGTTGAAACTTTTTAACATATTGTTGCCTCCTGGCCCCAGGAAAAAAAATCTTTTTATAATGTGAAGGTCATAAGTCAAACTGACCCCTCAGAGGGAGTTCTAATCTTGTCTTCCCCTTTGGGCTGCATTTCCTCACAGACTCCAATTTAATTCAAGAATTAACTAAAGCTCTCTCTCTCTCTCTCTCTCTCTCTCTCTCTCTCTCTCTCTCTCCCTCTCCCTCCCTCTTCCCGTCTCCCTCTCTCCCTGTCTCCCCCTCTCTCTCCCTCCCTCTCTCTCCCCCCCTATCTCCTACTGGTAGTTTACCCTTCTGTCCTGTCCTGTGTCTACTTCAAGTACGATTTTTTTCCTATATATTTATCAGTGCTTCCCAATAAAATAGATACATTACTTCATGTACAGTTGCCTTTCTTGCTGAAACTCTAAGACAAAATATATATACACTATATAGGCAAACTATACACAAAGTATATATATAAAAATATAAAATCAGAGGGTTTTTGTTTTATTTTACTGATTCGTTGGTCATGCCTCATCCATGCAAGGTGGCACTTTGTGTCTAGAAAAACAGGGGCACTTGACCGCCTGAAAAGTTTTTGGAAAAGGTTCAGTGGGTAGGAGTGAAAGAAGGATGGTGGAAAGTCTTGTTTCCTGAGCCCCAGTCCACTAGGAGGCAGGGACAGGCTGGCCATTAAGGTCACTAAGGGAAATTTCAGAGTACCAATGGCCTGAGGGGCTGCCTCACATTTCCTGGGGCCATCTTGGCCCAAAGCAAGGGGTGGCTTTCCTAGCTGCTGCTATGGTAACCTGACAGCCCTCACCCCATGCTAGATGAGCAAGCCATGAAGCTGAGGTAAGCCCGCTCCCATGACAACCAGTGTGATGTGGCAGTTGGCACTTCAGAGCAGGGTCTGCCAGACCCAGCTTCTTGCTGTGGAAGCTGACTGGGTGACTTCGGACCAGTTACAGACTTTCAGCCTAACCTGCCCCGCAGGGTTGTTGTGCAGATCAAAAGGAAGAAGAGGAGAATGATATAAACTACTTTGGTCCTCAAATTGGGGAAAGACTGTCCTTTTCCTTGGTAGAGGCTGCAGGGAGGGGGGAAGAGATGGAAAGCAATCTATCTCCATCTCTTTTGCCCCCCCCCCTCCATCCCTTCTTTCTCAAGATACTCTGTTCTCTGATAACCTATCCCACATTTCCCACTTTCTCCATTTCTCTTCCCAACAACTGTTTTCTCTACATACCCTTTCCCTCTATCTTTCCCTTCTGTCCCCAGCCACCCCTCCCCCCCCCCAGGCCATGAAACTCACCCATAGCAAATTTCTAGCTGTCACGTTCTCAGAGTGCAGGCAGGCAGGAGTCCAAAACCGGTCCAAGGTCAAAGTCCAGGAAGTCAAGCAGGAGCCAAGTCACCAATGCAGAATCACAAACCGGAATCAGAAATCAGCTCCTCCTCCTCAGGGCTCATGACACTATCCCTCCCCCTGCAGGAGCCCCCACCCACAGACGGGCCAGGCTGGTCAGGGTAGGCCATGTGGAACTGCTGCATGACGTCAGGGGCATGTAGGTTGTCCGTGGGTTCCCATGAATGGTCCTCAGGGCCATAGCCTTCCCAGTCCACGAGGTCCTGGAGGTCCCCGCGGTAGATTTGGGAGTCCAGGAGAAGGTGGACCTCATATTCCTCTTCGTCATCGGCTAGGACAGGAGGAGCTGGCACTGGAGGTAGCGGTCAGATGGGATCCGGTGGTATAGCAGGAACAAGGAGGGATCGTGGAAGACCGGGTGAATGCGGAGGGTGGCCAGCAGCTGTAGCCGGAAAGCAACAAGGTTGATTTGATCCATGATCAGGTAAGGCCCCGCAAAGCGAGGGTCCAGCTTGAGACCGGCCAGGCCGACGCTGGTAATGGGTGGAGAGCCAGACATGGTCCCCGGGCTTCAGTGGGGGCCCCACCTGTTGCTTTCGGACAGCAGCTGCCTCTTTAGCCTGCTGGAGCTGCTCTCGGAGCAAGTCCTAGAGAGCCTGGAGATCCTGCAGGTGCGCATCAGCAGCAGGGACTGCTGTGGGGAGCAGGACTGCAGGGAAGAAGCGAGGGTGGTACCCATAGGTGGCAGCAAATGGGGTCTGTTGCATGGATACATGTACAGTGTAGTTGTAGGCAAACTTGGCCAGGGGTAGCAAGGTGGCCCAGTCATCCTGCTGGTAGCTTGTATAACAACGCAGGTATTGTTCCAGCGTGGCGTTGGTGCATTCGGTCTGCCCATCTGTTTGGGGATGGTACGCTGAGGACAAATGCACCTGGGTGCTTAAGCTGAAGTGCAGGGCTTGCCAGAATTGGGAGGTGAACTGGGGGCCTCAGTCTGAGATCAAGTGTGCTGGGAGCTCGTGCAGGTGAAAGACGTGCTGGAGGTAGAGCTAAGCTGTTTCAGGAGCCGTGGGTGGCTTGGAACATGGAACAAAGTGAGCCATCTTGGTGAAGAGGTCCACCATCACCAGGATGCAAGTGTGCCCTTGGACCTGGGAAGCTTGGTGATAAAGTCCAGGGAGATGGTGTCCCAGGTGTGGGTAGGGGATGCAAAAACCTTGGGGGCTTGGCTGGTACATCCTTGGCCCACTGGCAGACCTCACAGGAACCGACATAGTGGGCTACATCGGCACAGACGTGAGGCCACCAGAACTCTCGCATGAGCAGGTGCAGGGTCTTTTGTTGGCCGAAGTGCCCCGCAGGAGGGGAGTCGTGGGTCAAGTGGAGCACGTTGGCCCGGAGGGGCACCAGAGGCACGTATAGGCATCCACAGTGCAGGAGGAGACCTTGGTGGGTAAAGAGGTCCCCAGCTGGGCCATCTTGCACTTCCAGGAGGCGTTGCTGAGCCAAGGGGTTTTGGGCCTGGCTGGCCTGGATATCTGCAGCCAAGGTCAGGCAAGTCATGGTGGCAGTGAAGACTGAGGGTGCAAGGATGAGCCCAGTTGGGGTCTCCTCCGTTAGAGGCACAGCGTACTCCGGTTTTCGGGAGAGGGCATCCACTTTCCAGTTCTGGTTCTGCGGGATGTAGGTGATCCAGAAGTCAAACTTGGAAAAGAAAGAGGGACCACCGAATCTGACGCTGAGTGAGGCGTCAAGCAGTCTGTAGATGCTCCAGGTTCCGGTGGTCAGTCAGTGGTGGGCCCTTTCAAGGTGATGCCTTCAAAACTCAAAAGTGGTCTTGATGGCAGGAGTTCCCGCTCCCAGATGGTGTAGTTGCGCTCTGCGGGCATCAGCTGCCATGAGTAGTATGCACAGGAGGGGTCCTCCGGCTGGGATAGCACTGCACCGAGGGCCATGCTGGAGGCGTCAGTCTCTACTGTGAATGGCAGCTGCAGGTCTGGGTAATGCAGGAGCGACTTGGTAATGAAGCAGATTTTCAGGGTGGTGAAGGCATGGTCTGCCTCTGGAGTCCAGTGAAATGGCTCTTTGGACCGGAGGAGCTGGGTCAGAGGCATGGTTACGTCAGCATAGGCAGGGATGAACTGGTGGTAATTGGAAAAGCCAAGGAACTGCTGTACGTCCTTGCGGTTCCATGGTGTCTGCCAGGTCAGGACTGCCTTGACTTTGTTCGGGTCCATCCAAGTCCCATGGGGTGAGACGATGTGGCCAAGGAACTCAACAGCTGTTAAGTCGAAGGTACACTTCTCTAGCTTGGTGTAGAGACCATGCTCGTGCAGGCGTTGCAGGACCTGACAGACGTGCCCTGCATGCCGGGCAGGGCTTTGGGAATAAATTAAAATGTCATCTAAATAAGTGATCACAAAGCAGTCGAGCAGGTCGCGGAAGATGTCATTCATCAGCCTTTGGAAGACAGCGGGGGCGTTGGTCAGGTTGAAGGGCATCATGAAATACTCGTACTGGCCATAGCAGGTCCCGAAAGCCATCTTGCATTTGTCTCCTGTGCGGATCCGCACCAAGTTGTACACGCCCCGGAGGTCCAGCATGGTATAGAGCTGGGCCCCCTTAAGGCGATCCAGTAGTTCTGGGATCAGTGGCAAAGGGTAGAAGTCCCAGACGGTGATTTTGTTCAGGGCCTGGTAGTCATTGCAGGGCCAGAGCTCACCGCCTTTCTCCTTGACAAAGAGAGCAGGGGCGGACAGTGGGGACGTGGATGGCTGGATGAAATCCTGTTCCAGGTTTTTGGCGAGGAAGTCCCGCAGGGCTGCTAGCTCCGGTTCGCACTTGGGGTAGAGCCACCCCATGAGCAAGGGTGCCCTGGTACCAAATAGATGGTGCAGTCATAAGGCCAGTGTGGGGGGAGCTGTGTCGATGCACGTAGAGAGACCCAGAGGGTGATGCTTAGCGACGCAAGAATGAAGGCTGTACTCTCGGCTTGGCTTCGCGAACGAAGATTTAAGAAGGGTGCAATAGTCCACGTTTGCTGCAGGCTCGCTGGTGGCTGACAAGACCAATGTGGGACAGGCAGGTCCGGCCACAGCGGCTGCAGGGAAAAGTCTGATTTAGGGTTGGTCCTGTAGCAGTGCGATTCTTCCTCAATCTCCTTTTGTCCTCAAGACCAGCTATGCGTGCGTTCTCAAAGGAAGAGACAGCCTGGTGGATGGTGTGCCTCCATGCTTTGCGATCTGAGGCTAGGTCAGACCACTGGTGATGGTTGATGTGACAGGTGCTAAGGGATTTCTTCAAGGAGTCCTTGTACCTCTTCTTTGGTGCCCCTCTATTTCGATGGCCGGTGGAGAGTTCGCCATACAGGGCAATCTTGGGAAGGCGGTGGTTTTCCATCCTAGAAATATGCCCTGCCCAGCGCAGCTGCGTCTTCAACAGCAGTGCCTCGATGCTGGTAACCTCTGCCCGCTTGAGGACTTCAGTGTTGGTCACTGAAGAGAACCTGAAAATACTCCGACCACCGGTTCAGTATGGATGCCTTGTCTGTGAGGAGCACTTGGCCGTCTGCACTATGCAAGGGACTCTGAGCCTGATATGATGGACCATATACTGCCTTCAGGGCTTCGTAGAACCCTCTTAAATCACCAGTGTCTGCACACAGCTGGGTTCTCTCTGCAAGCTTGGTCCACCACTCGTTCAGAATGTCTCGAAGCTTGCACTGGAGGTTGCTACATGCAGCGCGAAAGGTTGCTTTTTTCCCAGGACAGGAGGGCTGAGCAAGATGTGCTTGGTAGGCAGATCTCTTTTTCGCCAGTAATTCTTGGATCTCTTGATTGTTCTCATCAAACCAGTCCTTGTTCTTCCTTGTGGAGAACCCGAGGACTTCTTCAGAGATCTGTAGGACGGTAGTTTTTAGGTGTTCCCAGAGTGCTTCTGGAGAAGGGTCTGTGGGGCAACTGAGGTCCTCAATTCTTGACTGGAGTTTTGCCTGGAAGGCAGCTTTAACTTCGGCTGACTGGAGGCTGCCAACCTGAAACTTCCTCCGAGGGATACCTCCTCTCCTGGGTGTGGGTTTAAAGTGAAGACGGAGATTGCAGCGTACAAGACGATGATCCGTATGACATTCTGCGCTGGGCATTACTCGGGTGTGTAAGACATCTCGAAGGTCTCTCTGGCGCACCAGAATGTAGTCGATAAGGTGCCAATGCTTGGACCGTGGGTGCATCCAGTAGCTGTAAAACCACTATATACATTTATTTACACCAACTCACTCTCCTGACTGACAAAACGCTCCGCTGCACTCCAACTCCTTTATCCCACAATCACCACAGTTGCTCTGTACATTTATACATGGGACAGCCAATCAGCAACTTGCTGTGTCATGCTGACTCTGCTTGGCTGATGCAATCCTTCTGGCAGCCAGCCACCAGCTGTCAGGTAGATCATCTAAGCCTCTCAGATCTACTTTCTGTTTTGCAGCACATGCTATAAGCTGTCTGTTTACAGGTAATAGTGACAAGCTGGTCGGCCCCCTTTCCCTCAAAGACATCAGCAAAGTCTGTGTAGACTGGGGGAAGTAGAGGACCAGCAGCTGAGGCGGCGGCAGCCAGGGTGGCCAACCGGGCCTGGTGAGGGCAAGGCTCCTTGAAGCTCAGCTTTCCCTGTGCCCAGTCCATGAGGGGGTTGTGCTTTATAAGCCAGGATAGTCCCAGAATGAGGAGAAAGCAGGGCATGCGAGCAACATCAAATTGTACTTGCTCATGATGGTGTTGGATCTGGAGCGTGACCAGGGTGGTCTCCTGGGTCACTGGACCAGATCGGAGGAGACGCCCGTCGATGGCTTCGACCAGGGTCAGGGTGTCTTTGTCCTGCACCAGGATCTGGTGTTGCTTCACAAAGACCACGTTGACGAAGGAGTGGGCGGCCCCGGAGTCAACCATGGAGTAGACGAACAGCCACCACCCGCCGGCAAGCTGAGTGTGACCGGTACGAGGAACGGGCCCTGGGCAGTAACATAGGGTTCAGGGGACCCAGCTAGGTGCCCCAAGTCAGGGGGGTCCACTCAGACTTGGGGCTGGTCTTTTACTGGTGGCGATGGCATGGTATTGGACTGGCTGCACTTGGCGGGGCAGCCGGAGGAGAAGTGCCCCACCCCTCCACAGTACAGGTAGAGATTCTGTGAGCGGCGCCATGCTTTTTCCTCAGGGGTGAGCCGTGGCCGTGCAGCCCCGAGTTGCATGGGCTCGGGGTCATCCATCTCAGGACTGGTGTGCATCGAGGTTGTCACCGTCGCTAGGTGGTGGGGCTGCTGAGAGGGACAGGCACTGCTTCGTGCTTGGCGGCAGCTTTCCAGGCGGCCATCAATGCGGAGACACAGCCTTGCAGTGTGGCCAGTCAGTCTACTCGTGCCAGCTCATCAAGGACTTCGTCAGCCAGCCCCTCCGTATACTGGTCCATGAGGGCAGCCTCATTACACACCAGGTCTTGGGCCAGAAACTTGGACTCAGTGGAGTACTGGGAAACCATGTCCCTACCCTGCTTCAGGGTCCGGATCTTCCAATTGGTGGTGGCTGCTTGCTGGGGGTTAGCAAAGTCTACCGCCATATGATCCAGAAGGCCCTGGTAGTCAGTTAGCAGGGGTGATGGGGCTAGAAGCAAGGGGGAAGCCCATTTAGCTGCCTGCCCCTTTAAGAGACTGACAATGAAGCATACCTTGGTCTTGTCGTTGGGGAAGTCTCTGGCATGTAATTCAATATAGTTTGCACTGTGCCAAGAATGCAGGAAACTCCTCCACCTTCCCAGTGAACTTCTCTGGGGGAAGCACCAGGCACTTGGGTGGAGCAGCGACAGTGGCTTGCTGCTGCTGTTGCAGGTGAGCCAGCATTTGAGTGAGGTGCTGTTACCTGAGTGAGCAAGGCTGCTAGCTGCCCAGAGCCTCCGCTTGCCTCCTCATCCATCTTGTGGAGTGAGTGTGTGGGTGGAAGCAATCTGTCACATTCTCAGAGTGCAGGCAGGCAGGAGTCTAAAGCCAGTCCAAGGTCAAAATCCAGGAAGTCAAGCAGGAGCCAAGTCACCAATGTAGAATCACAAACTGGAATCAGAAGTCAATGTCCAAAAGCCAAAAGGTCAGGGTGCCAAGGAAATCAAGCAGATCAGGATCAGGAATCAGGAAGGAGCATGGATGCAAGCCAGAGAATAGACTTGTTGTTTCCACAAGGTTACCAGGTCCTGGGTGGGAACTATATGGGAATCTCAATCAGCCTGCTCCCTGGATGGCAGTGACTCTGCTAGAACTCAGGGCTGAGAGATCTGAAGCATCAGTGTGCCTCATGTCTTCACTCTGAAAGTTCTTTCCACAGCCTGCTTCGAACTCTTGAGATGGGAGGAGGAGAGCTTGGAGGAGATTGATCGTCAACAGCTGACACTGGTGCCTGGAGAGTGATTGATGGGCCAGCTGCTGTTTGTTCAACTGAGGAACTGGCTGGCAACTCTTCCAGGTCTGTTAACCCTTCCAGCTCCTCCTCATCAGGGCTCATGACACTAGCACCCATTGTATTTCTCCCCACAATAGACTTTATTACTAGTTATTAGATATATCTGTCTGTTGTCATTGCAAATGCTGTTTTGAGATACTGAAGGGGTATGTACTCCAACTTATAGCTCAATAACAAAAAAAAGCTACACAAACGAGAAAGGCTTTAATAGTTCATGTTGCACTCTCTAACTTGGTGACCCAACATTATTGAAATAGCTTTAACAACTCTCTCAGCTCTGTGATTTCCCATTTCTATTGGTCCCTACAGATTATTTTTAATTGTGATTATTAAAATAGTTTGATGGAAATATTTGTTGTTGTTTAAAAGGCCCCCAAAGTAGTTTACAGCAGAATATAACCTAAAAAAAGAAAAACAGGTTTATTTGTTTATTTTAACTAGATGAATCTATGAAAGCTGAACTGTTTTCCCTTCACTTTGGAGTCCTTAACTCAGCTGAGCCACCAGTACATTGAAGTGGATGTGCAATTATTTTATTCTGATTCCAGATCTGTTTCATTTTGATGTGCATCCATCTACACAACACAACCCCCAGAATTTCTAATAGCTTTGCCATGCACACTGATTCAGCTTGGACTTAGTCAACTCACATACTCCCAATGTCTGAAAGGGGAGGGGGGCAGGGAGGATGCCAGACTGCAGATGGCTGAGATGTATTTTTTAAAACGTTAAACACATAGTTAATGTTGTTTTTCAGTGATAAATGAATTATGCATTATTTTTGCATAAAATGAATCTGCATTATTTTTAAATTATTTTTAAGTATAAGCAAAATTGGGGCCCACACAAAAAAAATGTGCCCCACTATAAGAAAATCCTGTCTGTGGCCCCACCAAATCAAAAATCCTGGTTATGGCCCTGGTCTAGCATTTTCTATAGTTGTGAATAAGCGGTTTGTCTGCTCACTGTACTAGAAAACGTATCTTTGTAATATAGCACGAATAGGTTTGACATGTCTCCATAGGATTCCTACAGATATTTTTATTAAGACCTTTGGTCTTCATCTTGAAATCAACATACATGAAGCTGATATCTCCCAAGCCAGACCAGGAATGTGGTGGAATGGAATTCTGAAACCTCTTCATGGAAACAAAATTCTCAAAAAATGTTTAAAAGTTTGTGAGGGGTACCTGTGTTTTTCTCCATTTCTTTCTTGAGAGTTCTAATACCTCTTTTGGTCCTTCTTGTTCAATATTGGTTTCTATGAAGTTATCAGTACTCCAGGATCTTTGGCAGTATTCAACAGTGTCCCTTTTGAACATGAATCCATCTACATATATTTTCACGATATTCTTTCCCCAGCATCAGCTAATAGAAATTCCCAGAGGTGCCTAAGATATTCTGCTTGCAAAGCTCTTCCCTTACACAAGGATCCTTCTCAAAGCAACAGCAAACATCCGGTAGGTAAAAAATATTCTAAAACACTCAATAATTTATAATAAATCTGTCCCACTTGAACATAACTACATTCACAGATCGCAACATTCCATCAAGAACCTTGTGTTTTGAAAAATCAAAAACACAAGGTAGTATTTTCCTTACCTGTCACCAGAGATTAATCTTCTTCTTTGTGTGCGAAGAATAGTATGAAAAGTAATAAAAGAAAATGTTCCTTGACTGTCATTATCTATAAGGCTGTATTCCACAAAGCAGCCTAGTTCAACTGGATGGTGTATAACAGGGGTGGCCAAACTTGGTTAACACGAGAGCCACATAGACTAAACATGAGATGTCTGAGAGCCACAAGACATGAATGTGAGATGTTTGAGAGCTGGAAGGAAGGAAGGAAGGAAGGAAGGAAGGAAGGAAGGAAGGAAGGAAGGAAGGAAGGAAGGAAGGAAGGAAGGAAGGAAGGAAGGAAGGAAGGAAGGAAGGAAGGAAGGAAAATAGATGGGAGAGGGGGAGGGAGGTGGAAAGAAAGCAACAAACTTTACATGCATTCTCCAAGGTGCCAACTGGCTTGGCTTGGAGAAGAGATCTAAAGAGACAGTCTTCTCCAAGCTGGCTGATGGGGCAGTGCGGCCACACAATATGTGTGAAAGAGCCACATGTGGTTCCTGAGTCACAGTTTGGCCACCCCTGGTGTATTGAATACATACCAAAATATTCTTCAAGTACAATTTTTTTCACAATGTAAAACAATTCCAGAGTAAAGCTGTGATGAAGCCTCTGGACTGATCTGCAGAACAGATGTTATGTTGGGATACTCACAAACATTCCATTTTCTGAGTACAGCTGTTGGCCTTCAAATGTTTAAGAGGTTCTAGCTTTCTGTCTTGAAGAAAATGTGGTGGTGGTGGGAAACCTCACACAAGTTTAGGAATGTGTGGAGCTCTGCAGGGTTGGAAATTTCAGTGGAAGGATGAAACAGAAAAGCTAAGGCAACTTAGAAGCAGATGTTCTAAAAGAAAGAAGGTTACTCAGCAGCATATTGAAAAGTTGAAACTCAGAGGAAGAATAAGAGTATAAGGAGGGATCTGATGGATAGGAGACTGGGCCAAGGTGGTAGGAAAGGGCCTAATGAAAGTTACTACATTTCAATTCCAAGTATTACCACACTTTCTACTTTTCTCAGTCTTCTACCCAAAAAGCCAAACATGCAACCTGACACCAGTACCATTTCAAATCTGCATACCTTCTCAGCATTGAGAGCCACTTTGGTGTAGTGGTTCAGAGTTGTGGACTCTAATCTGGAGTACCAAGTTTGATTCCCCACTCCACCACATGCAGTCAGTTGGGTGACCTTGGGTCAGTCACAAGTTCTCTCAGATCTGTTCTTGAAAGAGCAGTTCTTGAAAGAGCTCTCTCAGCCCTATCTACCTCACAGGGTGTCTGTTGTGGGGAGGGAAAGGGAAAGAGACTGTAAACCACTCTGAGACTCTGAGTTAAGGGTGGGGTATAAATCCAATATCTTCTCTTCTGGGGAGCCAGTTTGGTGTAGTGGTTAAGTGTGCGGACTCTTATCTGGGAGAACCGGGTTTGATTCCCCACTCCTCCACTTGCACCTGCTAGCATGGCCTTGGGTCAGCCATAGCTCTGGCAGAGGTTGTCCTTGAAAGAGCAGCTGCTGTGAGAGCCCTCTCCAGCCCCCCCCCCCACCTCACAGGGTGTCTGTTGTGGGGGAGGAAGGTAAAGGAGATTGTGAGCCGCTCTGAGACTTTTCGGAGTGAAGGGCGGGATATAAATCCAATATCTTCTTTTTCTTCTTCTTAATTTTACGCAAGAACGCTGGCTCAACAAGGCCTTAAACTCATGGCCTGAAACATCCCATTCCCCATCTCTCTCACACACCCAGTACTGTTTTTAACATCCAGCTTGTTATGAAGAACTCAAAAGTTTGAACTCAATCTTGTTTATCTTAATAAAAGCTATTGCCCCCCCAGTCGGAAGAACGAGTCAACACACAGAGTGGGTTTAAAACAGGGCAACTTTATTGACCAACAGCCTGGGGCAACCTAACAACTAACTGGACCGGCGAAGGGAATCCGAACCCTTCCCGGTCCAGGTGGGGCGAGTCACCCAGCCCCCAGCAGCAGCCGGGTAAAACTAGCTGCTGCCAGGCCGGCGGCGGCCGGGTGTCCACTCCCAGTGGCGTCGCCGCCCGACCAGGACGGCTAGCCAAAAATGGGGGTGACCCTGTGGCGGGCAAAACAGCAGAGGGCCGTCAAACCCAGCTGCCATCGATACCCGCCACTTCCCTTAAACGGGAAAGCCGTGGGTGCCCACCGAACAACTCTGAAATCAATTCCCGCCCAGTAAAGTTACCTAAGAAAAGGGAGGGGGACCCAACCTCGATGCAACAGTACAAGGTAGGCGAAAAACAACCCAACACAGGCCAATCAGTTGAGCTGAAAAAATTCCTACCTGGCCCCGATAAAACGGCGACCGGAGGAGCCTGTACTATTGCCGGGTGGGAGGGTGGGCCAAAACGGCCAGCAGAACTGCGTGGCCGCGGGCGTGGTTGGGCTGATAAAGCCCCAGCAGACCACGCCCCCAAACTCCCCGTATGTGGCGACCATTGCCTCTCTCCTTCCGGGGAGGCAAAAACGGCCCCCGCCCTATAGCCGCCTGAAGTCGGCGCGGGCGGGAAGGGGCCGGATTGCCCCCCCAGTCGGAAGAACGAGTCAACACACAGAGTGGGTTTAAAACAGGGCAACTTTATTGACCAACAGCCTGGGGCAACCTAACAACTAACTGGACCGGCGAAGGGAATCCGAACCCTTCCCGGTCCAGGTGGGGCGAGTCACCCAGCCCCCAGCAGCAGCCGGGTAAAACTAGCTGCTGCCAGGCCGGCGGCGGCCGGGTGTCCACTCCCAGTGGCGTCGCCGCCCGACCAGGACGGCTAGCCAAAAATGGGGGTGACCCTGTGGCGGGCAAAACAGCAGAGGGCCGTCAAACCCAGCTGCCATCGATACCCGCCACTTCCCTTAAACGGGAAAGCCGTGGGTGCCCACCGAACAACTCTGAAATCAATTCCCGCCACCACAATGCCAAGCCTCTGCTTCGGCAATTGGGCCCACTGGCTGGCCCAAAGCCAGCCGCAGCCCCAGCTGTAGGTCCAACAAAAAAGCCCTGTTGCCCACCTCGGACAGGTGGACACCGTCCTGCCGATACTGGTCCACCTTATACGACCTGATTCCCGGGTGTGGTAGGTAAATGCCCAGGCCCCCAGCGAGCGCCCTCCGCACCGCTCGATTGGCCTTGCGTCGAGCCCTCTCCACCCCAGCGGGGTTCAAGGCCGCTCGCCACACCCGACGAGGAAGGATGGCGGACCAGATGATCAGCACCCCAGGCCACCTGCTCCGGATCACCTGGAGGTCCTCGATCGCCTGGTGTGACAGGGCCCTCCCCTGTACCAGGCCCAGATCGTTACCCCCGAGGTGGATCACCAAAATCCGAGGCGGAGGACCGTTCCTCCCCTGGAAAAGAAGCGGCAAGAGGCCGTCCCACCGTAGGCCACGTCGCCCCTGCCATTCAACGACTGCCTGCTCGCTAAGGCCCAGCTGGGAACCAAAGGGCGATCGTCGAGCGTAACGGGCAGCCCAAAATATCATGCTGTGGCCGGTGATCAAGATCCTTGCTCTCTCGTCCCGAACCACAGCACCTGAAACAGAACAAATTAACGCATGAACATAATAACCAACTCCTCAATGGGAAATGGGGCGCACATAACCTTTATAAGCCGAGGACCTCCACCGTCCCACTTTCTGAATGGCCGGCCCCGGATACCCCATTGCCGCGGCCGTGGAAGCGGCACCAATACGAAAAGAATGGGTCCCAAATTGCACCCCTCCAAGACCAAGTTTATCCAGAGCCCGGCTAGTGATGGACCAAAACTGGAATTTGGTCAACGGCGACCCGTCGCTGTGCCGAAAGAACGGGCCAGCGTCGTCCCCGCGAACAGCAATGTATTCCTTCAAGGCCGCCACCGGACAGATATCCCTGTCGTGGCATGGGCCTAAGGTAATACTCGTCCCGTGCTGTTTCTGGTCTGTTTTAGACCTACGGATTGAAAGTACCACCTGGTCCCCTTGGATCTTCACATCCCTGGACTGGAGGGACCTCTCGGAATGATCCTTCCGGGAGCTGGCCACCAGCTCGCTCACTCTGAGAGCCCCGAAAAAAGCAGTCATCGCCGCCGCCTGAAAAAGTGCGGCTTCAAAACTGGAAGAACAAACTGTGGGCCAAACTGCCCGCAAACCTTTCAGGACAGCGGGAGACAAAGGCTGGCGAGTATCCTGCCGGGGCCCTTGCTCGCGAGCCCATCCCTCCAACATCTTGCGCAGCCTGAAATCATCAGACTTGTCTGATAAACCCTTGATCTTAGCGGTAAACGCAAGAGCTGCCAGCTTGGCCCTGATTGTCTTGACGACCAGCCCCTTACCTTTTAGGTGAACACAAAACTGCATCAGGTGAGTAACTGGTACGGGCCACCGATTGGCCAACCCCACCTGCTCCCTAAAGCTCCGGAACTGGTCAACAGAATGCTCGTAGGCCTTCCGTGTAGAAGGCGCCAATGCCAACATCATTGCCCGGTCGGCTTCGCGTCTCCAAGCCGCCACATCTCTGGGGGCATCCGAACCGGCTGGAGATCGGCCTCTGGTGCAAGAAGGCGGAACCGCTCCATCTGCCGACGAGACAGGGCATCCGCGACTCCATTGCACGCACCGGGCACGTGCTTGGCAAGAAACAGAACATTTAACCGTAAGCAAGTCAGTACAAACGCCCTAACTAAACGCATGACCGGGGGCGACTTGGAGGACAACGTGTTGATTACGTGGACGACCGCCAGGTTGTCACACCAAAAGTGGACAACGTGGTTGGCCAGAGCTGGTCCCCACAACTGTAATGCCACGACTATTGGAAAAAATTCCAAAAAAGTTAAGTTGCGGCAAAGGTCGCTTGACAACCATTCCGCTGGCCACTCCTCGGCACACCAGTGCCCCCGAAAATAAACGCCAAAACCCATGGAACCAGCGGCGTCAGATGTAACCTGGAGCTCAGCCTCCAGCTTCAGCTCCTCCCGCCAGAAAGACACGCCATTAAAATTGGCCAGAAATTCCTCCCACACTTCGAGGTCCTGTCGCATACCCAAGGTGACCCTAACTCGGTGATGGGGCATGCGCAAGCCTGACATGGCATCGCATAAGCGCCGCAAAAAGGCTCTCCCCGGTGCGACAACCTTACAGGCAAAATTCAGGTGCCCGACCAACTGTTGGAGTTCCAATAACGAAAGCTTGCGTCGGCCCCGGGCCGTCGTCAGCATTTGCCTCAACTTGGAAATTTTTTCCGCAGGCAACCTGGAAGCCTGCTGGACGGAATCCAACTCAATGCCTAAAAACGTCAACTTAGTAACTGGGCCCTCGGTCTTCTCATGGGCAAGCGGGACGCCCAGCTCCGCTGCCAGGTCCAGGAAGGACTGGAGCAAATGGGCACACCGTCCAGACCCATGGCGGCCAACGAACAAAAAATCATCTAAATAATGAACAGTCGTGACGGCACCAGACCGCACGCAAAGGGCCCACTCCAAAAAGGAACTAAAACGTTCAAACGCCGAACAAGATATAGCGCAACCCATAGGCAGGGCCCTGTCCAAATAGAACTTACCTTCAAAAGCGAAGCCCAGGAGCTCAAAATCGCGCGGGTGGACCGGTAACAGGCGAAATGCCGACTTAATGTCGCACTTCGCCATTTCGGCCCCCAAGCCACAACTCCGCACAATCTTGACCGCCTGGTCGAAGGAGGTGTATCTTACTGTGCACAGGGAGTCGGGGATGAAATCATTCACCGACCCCCCTTTTGGGTAAGACAGGTGATGGATCAATCGGAACTCCCCGGGGGCCTTCTTGGGAACCACCCCCAAAGGGGATACCCGTAAATTGGGTACCGGGGGGGCGTCAAACGGACCCAAGACTCTGCCCTCCCTGCACTCCTTCGAAATTTTCTCCCTGACTACATGTTCCAACCCACGAACGGACTGTAAGTTCCTAGACATATAAGGGCCCCTGGTCCCCTGAAACGGGATCCTAAAACCATAACTAAAACCTTCAAACAAGAACACCCGGTCACTCGCACGTGGGTAACCCGCTAGCCACTCCTTAAGAACCGTCACCTTGATGGGGCTGGGGCCCTTTACCAGTGGCATGTGCGCCTGTACCCCCCGCAGTCCGCTTGCCTCCCGCTCGGGGCTTTGTCTTATTACAGGCGGACAAGGAATGGGCCCCTCCACACAATGGGCACTCGTGCCTATATTTGCACGGTTTCCTGGTGCAACCACCTGGGGACGAGAAGTCCCAACAGACCAACCGGGGTTGAACCGGCTGCCCCGCCGTTGAGCGGGGACCAGACGCCATTGAGTGCCTGCTGACCAGGTGACCACTGTCCGACCTATCGCCAACGTTGGGTTTGGCGGGGGACATCAGCTGTAACCACAGCTGCTGGTGAATGTGGTCCCACGGGATGCTGGGGTTGAGAGCCGCCCTCATGCGGAACTCCTCGTCGTACTGCAGCCATGCAGCACCCGAGAAGTCCGTATAAGCTTTGTAGATAATATCTACGTATTGAAACAGCGGCGCCGCACGCATAGGTTGCGAGCGTGCGATAACCCCTGCATATATGAGGAAGCCGGGCAACCAGTTGGCCCAGTTCCTCTCAACCTTGCGGCGTTTGATCTTCTCCTTATCCTTGTCGTCCAATTCATCTTTGTCCTTCTTCTCGAGCTCCCGATATAGAAGGCCAAAGACGTCGACATATTCGCCGCGCAAGATTTTTTCCCGGGTGGCAGTTGTCAGATGGTCACCCAGGGGCATAGCCGTGTCCCCAAAAGGGCGGCAGTGGAAGGGTACCGAGCCGAGATGCAGTGCGGGGCAATACCATCCCCCCCATTGCTGGACCGGTGCACCCATCGCCAAAGGGCCGGGAAATTGGTGACCCCAGGGGAGAGAACCACCCAAGGGTGGCTGGCCCTGAGGACCCACGGGAACTGAAGGGTTGGTTGAAGACCCAGCCCCGGAACCCGCACCCCACGGCAAGATCTGGCCCTGCCCAAACGAGCCGCCATGGGTGACATTGGCAAATTGACCGGCAGGTCCGAATGAATGCCAGGGGCTCCAAGAGCCCCAAGGCCAGGCGCCAACATTGTCAAGAGGACTTGGCTTACCTACAAAATCCGGGCCAGCTGGAGCCCCGCCTGGGGTGAAAGCGCCTCCACCGCCCGGACCAGTCGGCCCCACCGGGGCGTTACCTTCTTCAACATCGGAGTTGTCATCTGATGGCTCCTGACCCGGTGCGTCAGAAGGCCCAGGAAGGGACGCCGACTCCTGTAATGAAGAAAGCCGAGCCAGGACTTCTTGTTCAAAGGCCCTAGTTGATGTGCGCGCTGCCTTGCGCCCCCGGGCGGGTCCCGTTGACCCCGGGACCAGACCGTAATGCCTTTCCAGGGCCTCGAGGCTGTTGACAATAGCCTGCCTGGTTTGGGCCTCCTCTTCAGTCCCTGGGGGAGCCCCAGGGTTGGGCCTCTTCTTAGCCTTCAAGGGCTGCTTGCCCTTGGATTTTCCCTGACCCTTGGGCATGATTAACCTTGTATCCCCTCCCAAAAAGAAATGCCCCCTGGCAGTGGAAGGGGAGGAGTGGGGAATCCCACCAGGCTCCCCCCAGACGGGAGTCCACACACTCAGCCACTACCCCAAGCAGGCTAGTAGGCCTGTCACAGGGCCCCAACAGGGGCTAATAAGGTCCAACCCTCCTAACAGGAGGGGGAGGGAGATAAGCTGGGTGCTCCAGGGCCCAGAGGAAAGAAATGCCCCCTGCCAACAAAATCAAGCCCGGTGAGGGAGGGGAGGAGGGGCCGCGGGCCGCTCGCAATTAAGCGGCGCTACAAAGCGCCGTTCACAGAAGACTAAAGAGGCGCTCCCCTAAAGCGAGCGCAGCCGGCCGCCGTCCTTCCCAGCCGAAAGGCAAGGCAGGGACCCGGGACTGGGGATCCGGCCGCGCGCGGCTTCCGGCCGCGGGCAAAGCGGCCGGGCTCCCAAACAACGCGCGCGACTGCTATCGCGCCGAAAAGCTCCCACCCCCGCCGGAACCTGAGGCGGCCGATGCCGCAAGAGCTGGAAGCCCCGGAGCCGCCCAGACGACGCGCGCGACTGCTGTCGCGCCGAAAAAGCTCCCTCCAGGAAGCCTCGAAGCCGTCCGGCCTCAGAAGGTAAGAGGCCCTGCTGCCGCGCCGAGAAGAACGGGGAAGCAACGTCTTCGCCCAAAACGGCCAGCAGAACTGCGTGGCCGCGGGCGTGGTTGGGCTGATAAAGCCCCAGCAGACCACGCCCCCAAACTCCCCGTATGTGGCGACCATTGCCTCTCTCCTTCCGGGGAGGCAAAAACGGCCCCCGCCCTATAGCCGCCTGAAGTCGGCGCGGGCGGGAAGGGGCCGGATTATGTGGCTTCTTTTCCTAGATAATGAAAGTTGAGTGGCTGCTGAACCTGTGGACAAAAGAATTATAAGCAAAGTGGAGGGAGAGGAAATAAGAGTGAGAAAGAACATCTAAGAAGGTTGACAGAGTTACAGGGAGAAATCAGTAAGAGGTAACATTCACAGAAAAGCGGGAGTAAGCAATGGTAGTGGACACAACACAGTGGGTGGTGGAGACATGGAAATGAGGAACTGAGTGGCCATGAAGACAGTGTTGCTGCACACATGAGGAAAACAAGGAGGAGCTATAATACACAGAAAGAAGGCAAGCTTGTTCAGTGAAGCATGTTCAGCTGGAATAGTGGGCAGCACTTGAAGGTTCTTTTTATCTCACACATCATGGAAATTAAGTCTTACCTGCCTGGGTCAGTGAATTCCCCACCAACGTCCCACACCCAAGGAATTGAGGAATGAGGGGGGAAAACAATTTCCACATATTGACACTCCAGATATATCTGCAGTCTCTGTGATAAAGCCCATAGAGATTAGGGAAGGCAGCCTATAGCATTGCCTCCAAGTGACATCACTCCAAACTCCACCCTCTCCATGCACTGCCCTCTGCCATCTCCTGTCTTTTTCCAAGGCAGTTTCCAGTTTATTCTCCATACAACCGTCTATAAAGCACAGTAGTTTGCTGGACTTACTCAGGCTAGACCTAGTACAGACTCTGATTGTCAGGTCCTTCGCTCTGTCCAGAGGGAGGGGGGTGAGAGGGAGCTTTCCAAGAGTGGGGCAGGGGCAGCATCACCACTCACAACATCCCCAGTGTGAAATTCAATAAAATACAATAATTGGGTGCAAACATTTGAAATTCAAAAGTTTACCTCATAAAAGGATAGAACTAATACATTTTAAGGCCCTGTTCAGACGCACAGTATAATCAGATGTCGCTGCTGTTTCCTTCCAGATTTAAAGTGGCTGATCAGACAGCAACATCTGCCTTCCAGTATTAACTCGTAGTAGTGCCCCCCCCAATCCTTCTCGAAACCAGATTATTTTGTTACCTGCTCCTTTGCAGTGTTTTCTGAGTTCTCCAGTTTCACCTCATAGTTTTCTCCATCTAGATAGTTCTACTGTGATATTAACCAACTTCCAGATGTCTGAAGGCTGTCCCAGAGCAAAAAGAGCCTCAGACATCCGGTTTACGGCCATTTTTTTTCACTACTTAGAGATATGCGCATAACCGCATAACCACATAATGTTTTAACCTATGCACATGTGCATAATGTGTGCATTTGTATAATGCACACATGCACATAATAGTGGAGAGAAAAAAGAACTGCAAGGTGCCATTGTGTGGACGGCAGAAGACTCACCGCGGAGTGATTTGAATTGCAGTATGGCAGTCTGATCGATAATATCCGGAACAAAGATATTCAGAAAAGAACCGGGTCAGTTTAACACGGACTCAACATGCTGTGTGAACAGGGCCTAAAAGTCAAGTAAAATATTAAGAAGCCCACTATCAAAAGTAGATTAGTCCTCTAAAGGGGAGGGTGGGATATAAATAAAAATTACTATTATTATTATTATTAAACCCACTCAGGATAGTTTCAAGATTTGGTCATGACATTTTGTCACTGTTTCTGAAGTCCTCTTGTCAGACCCTGAAAGGAGGTTTAACCGATGAGAATCCACAGAATGGGCTGGATAGGTAGCCAAAAGCAGAGCTAACATAATTGCTCTTTGCTCTGCATACATCTTGCAGGAGAATAACACCCGTGTAATGGATTCAACAACCTGAGCTCCACAGGGACATAACGTCTGTTCATGCAGGATTCCTCTAGATCTACCATGAAGATAGTTTCAGGTGGATAGTGTGTTGGTCTGAAGCAGTAGAACAAAGTTTGAGTCCAGTGGCACCTTTAAGACTGACAAAGTTCTATTCAAGTGTATGCACACTTCTTCAGATATATTGAAATGAAAGTTACCAGTCTATCCTGATCCAGACCAGTCCATTCTCTAGCTATATGTATGGACTGATAATTTCCATTTTCATATATCTGATGAAGTGTGCCTGCACACAAAAGCTCATTCTTTGAATAAAACTTCATTGGTCTTAAATGTGTCACTAGACTCAAACTTTGTTCTAACTCTACCAGTTAGCTTTACTAAAGTGAGTGAGTTAAAACAGACTACGGAAAACAACTTACAATAACCCTGAACTATAAGATAGGATACAGATTTATTGTAGGAAAAAGGAATTAAAGGCATAAAGCCTGAGGCAATATTGGGTACCCTCATGGCAGTGGAAGCTTTGTCATTGGAAAGAGACCTCAGTGAAGGTGAAAAACAAAATATATGGGGCCTCCACCTCTCTACACAGCTACAACCCACAGGTTGGCCACCACAGTAGCCGTAGGCCTCTACAGATTTTTAAATGGCCCCAAAGGTAGAAAATCATTGACACTAAAGGCTTTGCTGATGTTGTGCTTGTTTGAAAGGCTTTCCATCCCTCAGGCAGACATGAAAAATAAAATAGAAGCTGCCTGCTGAAAGAGGATGAAAATACTGACTTATGCAAGCAAGTTCTTTTCTGTATACAAAATAGACTTCAGAAAAACGTTTACACACAATATAATTGTGCAGAGCATTAAGCCTTGGGATTATTCCTCTCATATCTTAAAAAGAATAGAAAACAAAATATTAGATTAATCTTGGCACTGAATCCCTCAACAATATGTTCTAGACCCACCTACCACTTTACGGCTGTCAGAGGTTCAGAAACCAAAAGAAACACAAAAACCTACACTTTCTGCTGAAAGCTACTTATACTGATGACAAATTTATATTCAGAACTGCGGTAGTCATGTAAACTGTTCTATCAATTGGATCACCACCAATGGTGAGGACGCCTCAGGGTGTACTATGTGAATGAAAAAAACAAGATACGAAGTAATCCTTCTCAACTGGCATGAAGGCTTCCTTTGTTAGACATGGCAATAGGGAGGGAGGAAGAGAACTAGATGTAAATTTTCTCTTAGGTCTAACATGATCTAATTGCCTCCAGATTATCCAGGATCAAAAGCATACAGGATAATAATAATTAGTATTGTGTGGCAGTGTGTATAGCATGGCTAAGAGAACCTAAGATTGTCTGGCAGCCAGAACTTCTAACTCTTTTAGCATTATGCAACACTAGGTGGTAAACGAGACTTGGCTTTTAAGGCAAGAGACATTTCAGAGGTGGTTTAGTGTGCCACAGCCCAGGTATTCCTTGGAGGTCACCCATCCAAATATTAGCCAAGGACAACTCTGATTAGTGTCCAAGATCAGACTAGCCTGGGCTATCCAGGTCAGGGCAGCACACTGGATCATAGATTGAGATGGGTAGCTGTGATAGTCTGTCTGTAGCAGCAGAAAAGAGCAAGAGTCCAGTAGCACCTTAAAGACATTTTCATGAGTCACTGCTCACTTCTTCAGATTCAGCTAGAACGTGAGTCCATTTGTCCTTACAGTGGGACTGTAGAATTGTTTCAGAAGCCAAATGACAATAGTAGGTGAATAACAATATCAGGTGTGATTGGATTAGGTATGAAATGCAGGTGGCTAGTAGGCGTGGAGAAATCAGCATTGGTAATGAGGCAGAAAACCTAGGTCTCGATTCAGTCCAGTAGGATTAATTGTCTTGAGCTTCATTATCAGTTGCAATTCAGCCATCTTTAAGGTGCTACTGGATTCTAGATTTTTTTCTACTGCTATATACAGGATCATGGCTGCATGTCATCTGTTTCTCCAGGGGATGAAGAGCAAAGCTGGGGACCAAGGTACAGTTCCTATGGGTACAATACATTACTAATTTTGTTAGTAGGTTGCTGTCCTAGCTTTCTACCAAGAAGGTAAATCTGTACTGTTGTGTACTGCCTCCTAAAAGCCTGCTTTGTGGAAAACACTGTAAATAATAAAAAAAAGATGTGTCTTCACATTACAGGTACCATATACAAACTGTTGGAAATGCTTTCACTAGCTTTGTGGAATGACAATAATGCACCAGTGGCATTTGTCCATTCACTCATTGCAGGCATGGAAACTGTTTATGCAGTCAGAACAATCTACATTAACTATGGTTCTCATGTTGCATTTGCCATAGTGAGATGAATTCACATGGAAGCACCCGCAGCAGGACATTCTGTATGGCACTTATGGCATAAGAATTGTCCTCCTTAGTACAAATCCCATCAGCTATAGATCTACAGAAATGCTTTAATCGACTGTAAAAACTTGAGAAAAGTGTTAGCAAAACTTAGAGTGCCTCCACCATCAGAGTGGGAGGAGGAAGAGGAGGAGAGATTGGATGTATATCCTGCCCTTCACTACCCAAAGGAGTCTCAGAGCAGCTAACAATCTCCTTTCCCTTCACCTCCCCACAACAGACACCCTGTGAGGCAGGTGGAGCTGAGAGCTCTCACAGAAACTGCTCTTGAGAGGAACAGCTCTGAAAGAATTTGTGACTGACTCAAGGTCACATCAGCAGGTGCATGTGGAAGAGTGGGGAATCAAATCCATTCTCCCAGTTAAGAGTCTGCACACTTAAACACTTAGATGAGTGACAACCCCTGAGAACAGGTCTTCTAAATTGTGGCACCAAAATTACTGTATCCCCTCCCCAAGGAGATTTGTATGTCCCCATCTATCACTGTTTTCCACCTGTGGGTAAAGGAAGATTTTTGTTCTGCATTCCCTCACTCACGTGATCTACATGGATGTTTCACAGTCATGTGTGTGTTTATATCTTGATGAATTATTATCATTCATATAGAGATACATTTTAAAATGTGTATTAATATTTTGACTGAGGACAATGAACTGCATGGAAATCTGCATTAAAATGTTTTAATATTTTAAAAGTACAATTGAAACAAATGCTAATTGTAATCTCTCTCTCACTGTGTTTGTGTTTGTGTGCATACATACACACATTCCAAATTAATCCTCAAGCAGAATTTAAAAGCTGATGCAATCATCACCGGTTTTTGAAACTCTGTGGTCTCAGCTCCCCTTCTGTAGACTCATTGTGATGAAATTCAGTGAGTGAGTATCAACTAACAAAAGAAGCAATGCTGGTGTTAATTATTCACCCGTCTCCTGGGCTTCCAGGCATTCAGCACTTTCACATATCTCATGTACATTATTTAACACTTCATAGTTCAATACAGACACAATTTGCAGTAAGCAACACACAGTCCTGCAAGCAGAGGAGCGTGAGGTTGTAAATCAAGTTGTGTGTTCAGCAGCAACATGAGGCACACGAATGCTCACATTTTATTGTTATCTTTCCAACTCTTGCAATAAATATGAGTAAAAAGACCAGCAACTCTTCCCCCCCTTCCAAAAAAGAGGAGAGGAACAGTGATCCCAAATAAACAGTTTTGCATGGGGAAATATCTGGAACAAGCCACCATGGTGTTGTGATTCTAGTGTCATCCTAAAATCTGGGAGACCCAGGTTCAAATCCCAGAGAAGCTGGTTGGGTGACCTTGGGGCAGTCATGCACATTCAGCCTCACCTTACCTCACAGGGCTGTTGTGAGGATAAAACAGAGAAGGGGAGAATATTGTGAGACACTTTGAGTCCCCCTCGGGATGAAAGGCACATAAGTGAAATAATTAAAACTAGTAGACTAGCGCTGCTAGTAGACTTCCTGAGGACTTCGGCACGCTGGAGCGTGGGGAGGGGAGAGGCATAGCTTGCCTTGAGGGAGACGGTCACCCTGGCACCCTGGCGGAGGCACAAGGGAAGCGGAGGCAGCCGGAGGGGAGGGCCAGCCCCCCCACCCCCCCATTGGCCAGTCCTGGTGCATGCGCTGCAGCTCATGACAGGGATGGGGAGAGGCAGCCCCAGAGAGGCTTATAGCCATCCCCAACCCGTCCCCAAACAGAGAACACAGCCAATGATGGGCAAACCATCACAGGCAAAGGAGAGACATCCCACCAACACGAGGAGGGAACAGGAGTGAGGCTGGGCATGTGCGCGCGAGAAGCCTGGCTTGGTGGCAAGGTGGGGGTGAGGCCAAGAGAGGCCCGCATAGGACCGCGGAGAAGCCGTCAATCCCCTCACACCCTTCCACTGTCAGAGACTCTGCCAATGGCAGGCAGACAAGCAGGAAGTACCAAGTGGAGGAATTCCGTGGGCAGGGCTCCATTCTGAGTGGTGGGCAGAAACAGCTGGGGGGGGGGGGTTAGAGCAACCGCTATGTTGGAGTCCCACCTGCAAAACGGAGACAGAGATCAAGAGCACCTGCAGGGGCAGCGGCTGGAAGAGCAGGCTGTATTTCAGCCAGGCGCTCTCTTAAAGGGACAGTCTCTGACCCACCTCCCCACAATGGGGCAGCTGCCACACACACACACACCATGCCCCGCCAGGGGTTGGGAATGTGGCAGAGGGCAGACCAAGGAAAGGGAGAAGGCAGCAGCACAGGGCAGCAGAGTCAGCAGATGCCCCCTGCCGGAGCCCACTGCCTGGTTCAAGTGCCAGAGACGCTTGCACACCAAGTAGTCGAGAGTAAGGGGAGTGGGAGGCTGGGGGGGGGACAGTAGAACTTACCCAGCCATGGGTGACAGTCCTCGCATGCAGAGCCTCCGGGAGCCTTGAACCTGTGGAGACCTGGAAACAAGAGCAGTTAGCCGCAGGGAAAGGACCTCTCTCTCCCCCTCGCAAGTCAAAGATACTGTCAAAGCAACCGCCCAGTGCACAACCTGTCACCAACGTGCCTGCCTATCCCTCACTCTAAGTCTGTATGGCCGGGAGCTCGCCAGCAGATCTTCCCACCACACGCTGCTCTTCCTAACAACTGAGTTGTGTGAGGCCAGAGCGGAAGTATTTCTAGGAGGGGGGAGACCGTGATTGGGTGCTGGGGGGGGCTCGTCAGCCCGAGGTGCAAGGGGATTGGCGAGGCAATCACACCGCTCCCTAAGGGGTTTGCGAGCTTCCGCAGAGGCGACCTTTGTTTTTGGTTGCAACGAGTGCCTATGGGCCACGCCACCGTTTTTGCCAGCGTAAAGTTGCACTTCTTGGGGGGGGGCGTGTCATGGGCCAAACTGCTGAGGAAGCTGCCTAAGCCTGACCGTGCCCCCAACTCCACCCCTCCTCCACCTGAATGCCACACTTTGCCTCACTTCCACCCACGCTCAGGCGCAGCCCTCAGATACCACTGCCCTTGGGTGGAGCAGCGCTTGGGCGGCCCCCTGCCTACGTAACTCCCCCCCGCTATGGTGGAGCCGGTCATATGTTGGTGCAAACCCTTCCTGGGCCCATGTAGCAGCTCGTCTGCTCCCAAAAGACTTTCCGCCCTCCCCCTTTGGATTGTGCTGTAAGTGTCTGAAACATTCTGTGTTGTCTTGGATACTGAAGTTTCTTCCTATGGGCTTTGTCATCATAAACCAGGCTCTGCCTTTCTGCCTTTCCAGTATACATGTATGTAAAGCCCAGGATTTTAAAGGTTTTTTTAAAAAAAAAAAAAAAAAGAGTAGGTATGCAAACTGCTCCTATCCATGCACGGTTTCTTTTCCTCCCAAATTCTTCCTTTAAAAAAAATCAAATAATCTTATTAAGAAACTTCAAAACAAAACAGCATATAATATCAGGGAATAACAACAGTGGCTGTAATATTTAAAGAAAAAAATAGTATATCACAATAAACACATACTTAATTAACACATAGTTACATCACTATCAGCCAGAGCTTTTTTTTGAGGAAAAAGCCAGCAGGAACTCATTTGCATATTAGGCCACACCCCATGATGCCACCACTGTTTCACATGGGGGTTGTAAAAAAGGCCTAGCAGGAACTCATTTGCATATTAGGCCACACACCCTTGCAGCTTTTGACAACATCCTTTTGTATGTCATGAAATGGTTCCATAGTAGTTTTCACAGCTATGAGGGGATGCTGCCAGGAGAAAAAGCTAAATACCTCAGTCCCTCCACATGCCTGTTTTTTAGACTTAATACAATGGTACCTATTTTTTTACTTGAACATACTTTATCATTATAAATTCAGGTGGGGAGCTGTGTTGGTCTGAAGCAATAGAACTAAGTTGGAATCCAGCGGCATCTTTAAGACCAACGAAAACCTGAAGTGCCCTGACCTGAGTAGCCCAGGCTAGCCCAGTCTTGTCAGATCTCAGAAGCTTTGCAGGGCCGACTCTGGTAAGTACTTGGATGGGAGATCTCCTTGGAATACCAGCAGCTGGGAGGACAAGGGAAGGCTTTTTTCAGCCCCCTCTCTGAATATCCTCCAGGCCCCCAGTAGGGGTCAGTCACCAGAAGTCACCATACACAAAATACAAAAATAACAACAAAAAAGTCTGAAGAAGTGTACATGCATACAAAAGTGTATACCTAGAATTAAACTTTGTTGGTCTTAAAGATGCCACTGGGCTTGAACTATGTTTTATGATCATATATTTACTTCATTTATCTCCTGCCTTTTGTCCCTGCTGGGGATCCCAGCTGGCATACATTCTCCTCTGGCTCCTCCTCCAAGCTGGCATACAAGCTCCTCTCCTCTGTTTTTATCCTCACAACAACCCTGTGAGGTAACCCAAGCTGAGAGTATGTGATTGTCCCAAGATCACCCAGCACATTTCCATAGTAGTGTGGGGATTCAAATCTGGGTTTTGGGGATTTTATCTAGTCTGACATTTTAAGCTCAGAAGTGTGCCCTCATGCTTTTAAATTAAATGGCACATTAGAAAGTAAGTCTAAGCTGAGAGCCATGTATTCTGAGGAAGAGGTTTGTCAAACCTGTCTCCTTTACACTTTATTATTTATTTAATTTAATTTATAAACTGCCCTCCCTCAAAGGGCTCAGGGCAGTTTACAATGTAAGTAGACATACAAGAGTTTAAAAACAAAAATTAAGTAAAATCAGTAAGATAATGTACCTCGATACCTTACAGCTGATCCAAGACTCTGTTATTTGAATATCTCAAATGTGTATGCATGCTTTTTTGTGCCACTGCCTCCCAGAACTTCAGGCAGCACACAAGTTGATTAAAAGTGTCAAGAAATCAGGGTTGTTGTTTTGTTTTTCTGGAAAAAAAGATATTACAACTCTCAAGAGGGAAATAAAGGGGAAACACATGGGTGCCCTTCACGAACTTTTAAACTTTTGAGAATTATGTTTCCACAAAGAGGTTCCAGAACTCCATTCTACCACATTACCTCAGAAAAAAGCCCTGATAAAACATAAATTCAGAGACATATGGGACACTCCTAAACAGGTCTATTCAGAAGCAAACACCACTTTATTCAATGGGGCTTGTTTCCAAGAAAGTGCATAAACAGAAACAGAGAATGAAAATATCAGCCAGATTTTAAAAAACAATAAAACCAATAATGGGGGGGGGGGACCTTCCTCAGAAACAACTGGCTTTAACAGGTGGAGTTTGCACACCACTCCTTCCAAAATGACAAATGATGTGCACTGAGGCATCTTCTCCAGGAAAGCTTCCCACTGCTTGATCTAACTTTGTTGGATGTTCCTTATGTAACCCTATGCTATGTACCCTCCCTCACCTCCACAACTTTTAATTATCCAGACAATTAAGATATCCACCCAAGATGTTTGGATAAATGAACTTCCATTACAACTACAATGCAGGCTCTAGTGCCACCAGTGGGAAAAGGCCGTGTGAAAAAAGAAAGCATGAATAATGCGCTGTTATTAAGAACAGAACATTCCTATAGGAGGCACTTTCTTCAATTAATTAACTTTTAAAAAAATACGTTATCTCGCACATATTTTCAAAGCATGTTCCCAAAATTAGCCTCCCCCTGCTACTATCAAAGTAGATCCTTTATGCATTCCTGGCACCACATCAAGGTTAACTTAAAAGCGGCACTGGGAGGCACTCGCATGTGGCAGAGGGGTACCCGACAAGACTCATTAGCCAATGGCGAGTCACAGGCAAAGGCCTTTAATGTGGTACAATGGCATTTTTCTCAGTCTTCTTATAAAAGGGGAAAAGTTAATAATGTGAAAGTTTTATTACTTTTTATTCCCCTTTCCTTTTAAAGAAGTACCCTTTTTATAGTAAAACATTGTAGCTAGTTAGGGCGAAAGTGCCAGGATTTCCTTCACTCTAGGAATGATGGTAATTATACTCAGGGAAAGGACCAAAGCAGTAAACTGGCAATGCATCAGGGTCTTAACCTCTGAGGCAGGAGGTGGAGAAATAGGTGTTAGCCGTCTAACCCAAGTCCTTAAAAGCATAAACATATGGTGAATCCATTACCTAAAGTACAAAGAATGGGACCTCCCTAATAAACCTAGTTACTAGGTTAAGTAAATACTGAAAGTGTTTTTTTAAAAAGGCGAGTGGTGTGGCTTTTAAGCACACACACACAAATATTTCTCACTTGTCAGTGCTGAACATTTGGAAGCTATGAAGCTGGATAGCCTTTCAAACAAACACGTTTGCTCAGTCTTTCCCTCAACATTATATACAAAGACGGCTGTTTCCAAGGTATATATTTGATGTTGACTCTAGCAGCGGAAGATATATCATCATGTTTCCATATAGTCAAGCTATAGCACTGGTGCTCTATGGCATCTGGATTGTAGAACAAGTTTTCCATGGATGACAGAAGCAATATGTTTTCTTTCATTCTAGTGCTGGACAAAGACTGGAGAGACTGAGGTTCCAATCCCTGCTCATCCATGAAACTCACTGGGTGACTTTGGGCCGCTCAATTTCTCTCGGCCTAACTTACCTCACAGGGTAGCTGTGAAATGAAGACACAGACAGCCTTTTACACTGTTGTGAGTTCCTTTGAATTAGAGCAGGATAAAAACAGATGTAGACAGACTGACAGACAGAATAATCTGCCTCCAGTAAGCCAGTAACTCTGCTCATGCTTCTATAGCATTTCAAACCAAAGTACTGTGAAAGATAACTTGACAGAGATGGCTTGGTCTACAGCCCTTCTTATCAGGGTAATCAATTTGATCAATCACTTAAAATGTAGGGTTGCCATCCTACAGGGGGGATCTTAAATTCTAGTTTCCCTGGATTTAGAAATGATCTCCAGACTACAGAGATCCGTTCCCCTGGAAGAAGTGGCAGTTTTGTAGGGCAGACTCTATGAAATGCTGTCCCTGTTGAGGGACCTTCCTTCCCCAGGCTCCACCCCAAAATGTCCAGGAATTTCTCAGACTGGAGTTGAGAACTCTAGTTAGATGGAAGGCATTGAATTACAGAAAAGTGGCAGAAAGCAAATCAGTTATGTACAGATTTGTCTAGTTTAACATAGAGCTCATCTTAACAACACACTCAGAAATCCAAGAACAGAGATTCGTGAATGGATTTCCCAGTATCTTTTCTCTCTACACATTAGACCCATTAGGGACCTGATTCTGACTGGAACCATGGCTATTATTGAAATTGGGGCCCCACATGTCTAATTTTTATAGGGGGGGAAACTCCAGTACTGGGAGCCCTATTTAGCATCTCTTGAAGTTAAATCTAATTCTACATAGGATTGAACTGTTTTGAGATTGTCTCTAATCAGGATTCAGAGAATTCTGACCTGACTATAAACAGACCTTTGATCCATTCTGTTTGACAAATCAAATGCTGTCAGCTTTGGAGCTGACCACATGCCTGTCTTATGGACCATGAACCATAAACATTGTCCTTAATAACAGCTCATAGACCCACGAATCATTAACCATAGTCCATTAATCACAGGTCACTACAACTGGCCTTATATACACAATCACAGTGAACTTTTTTTCAAGCATGGGTTTCTCAGACTTTTATGGACCAACAATGTACCTAAATCCCAGTAGGCAGCCGTGTTGGTCTGAAGCAATAGAACAAAGCAGTAGACAAGTGCACCTTTAAGACCAACTAAGTTTTATTCAAAATGTAAGCTTTCGTATGCTTTTAAGCAGACTTCATCAGACAAAAAAAAAAGACAGTCTGATGAAGTCTGCTTAAGAGCATACGAAAGCTTACATTCTGAATAAAACTTAGTTGGTCTTAAAGGTGCACTTGTCTAATGCTTTGTTCTAATGTACCTAAATGTTTCGGGTCAGCTTGAAAGTCTAGTAACCCCTTTTTGTTCCCTCCCACCCCAAGTATAAAACTGGTCCCTGCAAATCATACAGGAGTACTCATAGTGTGTTCTAGAGACTGAAGAAAACTACAAACATTACTGCAGGGAATTAAAAGCCTTCTTGTACTGTTCAGGGTTACAGCCACTTGGTAGTTTGGCATGATCCAACTAAAGTCAATTCCCCTCTAGCCTTGCTGCAGTCTCATGCTCCTTTTTCCTGCAGTGCTTCAGCCCTCTTTCCCAAGAGCTCTCTGTGGCTGTAGAATTCTGAAGCTGAGGAGAGAATTTGGGCGAAAGGTGGGGCAAGTTGCAGCTTCACAGCAGCATGTGCAAAATCAGGCAAAAGCACCGTGGGAAAAAGGAGCACAAGACTGCAGCAAGCCTAGTAGGGAATCAGCCTAAGAATGTAGATCAGGGGTGGGGAACCTTTTTTCTGCCAAGGGCCATATGGATATTTATAACATCATTTGCGGGCCAAAAAAAATATTAATTTAAAAAACAGTGCTCCGCCAAGGAGAACGATTCAGGCCGGCAAAATTGATACAAATAATCATTTTTCTATTTGAAGTCATGTGGGGAGAGCCTAATCTTGTGCACACACACACGGCCCGCTGCCCTAGGCAAATGCATAAATTCAGGGCTTTTTTGTAGAAAAAGCCCAGCAGGAACTCAGTAGCATATTAGATCACATCCCCTAATATGAGCATATTAGGTCACACACTCATTAGCATATTAGACCGCACCATCTGGGATAATCAAGTGCAAACTGAACTGTGGCTGTAACTTTTCCAGGCCCTGAAGCAATTCTGGCCAGCCAGCCAAACTCCAGGGAGGCTGCCACACAGTACATCTGGGCCCTGTGATCCCTGCCTGGCCCTGGGGAGGCTGCTGCACAGCATTGCTGGGCCCCACAATCCTCGCTGGCCAGCTAGGCCCCAGAGAGGTTGCCACATAGCTCGGTTCAGCACAGCAATCCCCGAGGGCCACACTAAGTGACCTCGAGGGCCGCATACGACCTTCGGGGGGAAAGGTTCCCCACCCTTGATGTAGATCAAGTTGGGTAGCCGTGTTAGTCTGTCCTATAGCACCCTAAACACTAACAAAATTTGTGGTAGGGTATGAGCTTTCATGAGTCACTGCTCAGTTCTTCAGATATCTCATGAAATAGTGACTCATGAAAGTTCATACCCTACCACAAATTTTGTTAGTCTTTAAGGTACTACTGGACTCTTACTCTTTTCTACATCTAAGAATATGTTAGTGCTTTTTGAGCAAAATTCTATGAAGAGTTATTTAGCTTATCATAGCAATGACATATTGTTTCAACTGACTAGTCTAGAGCTGCAGTCCCAAAACCAGACACATATAAAGAATTTATTTTTAGCATGTTTCTACCTGTGCAGGCAGCATAAGGAATGCAACCCACTTTCATTGCTGCCACAAACAAAAAGATGTTAACAAAGGACTGGACAGCATACACAGTAAGCACAATTGCGTTTGTGGAATGGAATTTATCCCCTTCCCCTTTTCTGCTGCAGCATACAGTGTCATAGTCTTTGTGTTGATAGTGTGCTACCAAATTTACAATACAATTAACCAATCAGGGCTGGCCCCACCCACAAATAGGACCAGCCCTGACCAGCAGACAGCAATCTATGGATTCCCCAAAACAAACGGAGCATGTGTTGTTCTAGTATTTCTATCTCTGTGCTTGTTCCCACAATCTTCACTGATACCCAACCCCATGCTTCAAAGCTGTCTCTTTGCCCTTTCCCCCTCTCTCACAGCTGCTCAGTTTCATGGTCTGTTTGTTGTTCTGCATTGCTTTCTTCACAGTATATTTTAAATTCTGCATTGCCTTCCAGTCCACATTTACATTGGTTGATTTTTTGTTCATGCATTACTCAGCTGAATTCAGTTTCCCTTCACCATTTCCACAGGTTTTTTGACCGCTGTTTTGCCAAGAATTTTGCTTCCCTCCCCACCCCCAATTCATGCCAGAGTAAAACATTTCCTTGGATTTCCCCACACACCCTTTTCTGGCCACTCTTCCATCCACCACCTTCTGTGTCCTCCTGGGACAGTCCATTGTTGTGCACACATGAAGGGGAAATCTTGTATGCACACACTGAGGAGGGCTTCTTCTTGAGAGATTCCCCAAAGACTTTCATGTTTGCAACCATAGGGACAAAACCAAAATGCTCTCTGCATTCTGTAACGTGGACAGGGCTCTGAGCTCAGCTCTGTCTGTTACACCTGGTGCTGGGAGGCAATCACAGCAGCATGGTTGGGCTTAGATCTGTCTATCTTTTTTCTTTCTTTGATTCATTTTTTGGGGGGAAACCGGACTGCCCAACAGATCCCACCAAACAGCCAAAGTACAGAATCATGATCCAAGCGCAAGCCGGGGGGGGGGGGGTGCGGGGAGGTTTGCAAGCCCAGCACAACCAATTCAGTGTACAGAATGTCTAACAGAACCCAGGGCCACTATAGCAATGCAAATAAAAGATGACTAATGTCAAACCAGAGAATCCCTGCAGTGCAAACTGAAGGGGGATTTCTTAAACTCAGCACAACCAGTTCAATGTACAGAATGCCCAGCAGAACCCAGTGCCATTGTTCCATTGTATGCTTAAAGAACTTATCTCAAAATTTAGTCACAAGAAATCCAAACAAAGGGGGGGGGGATTTTGCAAGCCTAGCACAACCAGTTACAATGTGCAGAGCGCCCAGGAGAACCCAGTGCCACTGGCATTGCAAGCTTAAAAAGACTGATCTCAAAGCACAGAATCACAAATCCAAGTAAGGGGCGTGTATGAGATTTTGCAAACTCTGTGCAAGAAAATGGGAAGGGTACATAAAGGAACCCTGGCAAAGTGTGGGGGGACATTTTGAAACTGACATGACTAATTTGAAACTGACAAGAATATTTCCAAGGCTGGAGAATTTCAACTCCTGTTGTTTTGAAGTTTGGTAAACATGTTTTTTTTTTTTTTTTAATCGGAGACAGTCTGTCTGGAAATATATCCATTCAGGAACTGCGTGAAAAGTCGTGGAAAGTTTGTGCTGGTAGACCTGCCATAAACTTCAGTTCACAAACCATGAACTGACCAAAAACTCATCACAAACATTACACTGTGTGCTGGTTCATGCCCGTCTCTAGTGCCTTCTTCTGTAGTCTTTTCTGCCTTGGTGTATGTGGCCACTCAGTTATTCCAGGTGGCCCTTAATCCTTCTATTTTGATGCTAATTGGGCTGTTGCTGACAAAAAGGTGAGCTTTACATGATCACAGACTTCTCCTTGGTTGAATCTGATCTCTTTCAGTCCTGTTTCTTAAATCAGCGCCTTTTGCAGTGAGCTGACATAAATGTCTTTTGTGACTGTGCAGTTAGATACCCTGCAGTTGTTATCCTAGTGCTTTTGTGCCCTTTGTCCAAAACATGTTCTTCAGGGCACTGTTTTTTTCTGGGACCTGAACCTTTGTTCAAGTGAGGCCATTTTGTCTGTGGGTAGGCTTGCCATTTTCTGGGCCAGTGTCTATAAATCCCTGCCCTTTGCCCCTATCCCCTGTCCTCAATACAAGGAGGCAGCAATCAGTAGTGAGAAACACAGTAAAAAAAATACAATAACAATCACAGTAACTGTGTGTAACCCCTTGATAAATTATTAATAAATTTGTGAATAGTCCAAGAAACAAAAATGTTGTTCTTGTATTTCTATATAATTTTGCATTATTTGTAAATTTCATGTGCATTTGAAAAATATAAATGAAATAATTGCTTACTTAATATAACAGGAACAATTATACAATAATTACCAATGATTTACACAAAACAGCACCATAAGAGAAAGATTAGTTCATATTTCAAGTTCAGTACCCAGTTCAACAAAGGGAAAGCTTTCAGTGGTTGCCTGTAGAAAGATTCCAGTCCCACCAATAATCCACACAGGCTGCAAGTTGATTCCAGACACTGCCAATACTTTAGAAAATAGTAATAGCAGACTCTGCCATAATCCCAACTAGAATCAGCATTGTCTGGAGTTGAAAAGTTGTGATTACGGCAGAATCTACTATTACTATATTCTGAAGAATCAGCACTATTTGGAATCAACTTGTGGTGACCATAAGTGGACATAGTAGCCACATCATAGATTACAATATCACCTATTTTATTCTTAATCCCTTTCCTAATAATCCCTAACATTGAGCTACCCACTAGCACCCAGAGGTGAAATTCTAGCAGGAGCTCCTTTGCATATTAGGCCATGCACCCTGATATAGCCAATCCTCCAACAGTTTACAAAAAAGAGTCTTGTAAACTCTTGGAGGATTGGCTACATCAGAGGGCATGGCCTAATATGCAAAGGAGCTCCTGCTAGAATTCCACCCCTGCTAGCACCCAAGATCTTTCAGTCTTAGCAAGTTCCAGCCCATAACATACTATGCTTTGTTCCCTGTGCTCCCCCTTTTACTGTGTTCTGCATGTAACTGGGGGCATACAGGGGACTTTGTCAGTGTGGTGCTCTGTGACTGGGATTCAGTTCAGCTACTATGCCCTCAGTTCCTTAGATTTTTTAATAAATATTTATCCCCTGTTGAGAGTGCATAGGATACTGACCAACTAACCTGGCTTCACTCCAGGGTCAGCAGCATTGCAAATACGAGACTGTCTCTGCAGGTGAGTTACAAGCACATACCAGTTTTATTTGTTAAATTTCAAAGAGTATGGTCCATGGTCACTGTCTGGAAATCCAAGCACTGTAAGTCTGAGCTGATATTATTATTGTTTAAAATGGCCCAGAAATCTTTGAAGTCTATATTGAAGAGATCAGTTTAGGCTCTTGGTTTGCATGGTAGCTTAAATAGGTATTCATTTCCTGTCACTGAAGCTGACTTTTTCTAGGCGCTGTTATAAGAGTTAGCTTATCATTAAGTACTAATGGTGAAAGTGGCACAGAGGTCATGAGACAGGGAAGAAGGAAGCCTTGTATTCATGCAGGCATGAAAAGAAAATCCCGTTTTCTTATTTTTTAAAGCGTAAATTCAAGTACTCTTGAAATTGATATTGTTTGACGATTTAATGTATTCAAGAGTCTAGAAGACAAAATGTGGTACGTAGCCCACAAACGCATTAGGTGGACCCAGAGAACTGTGAACAGGAAAGGTTTTTTTTCCCACCCCCTCCTTGTCTTTTGCAACTCCTGATGCCACCCAAAAAGCTGCTCCTGGAGGTCATTGGACCCCTTTGAAAAGACTATCAGATTCAGCATTCAGAGAGGGGGGTGGGGGACAGCGACTTAAAGGAAAATCCACAGCAATTGTAGAGCTTGCTTGGGCTAAGGGTGCACTGGAATTTGGATCCAACTTATTCCTTTTGAATGAATTGCATTTAAACCAATGGGTCAAAATTGCATTATGTTCCAACCCTTCCAGTTTTGTAAATTCTAGCCCTTGTAAGTTTTGCTGATATGAAATCTGATTTTTTTAAAAAACAACAACAACAACACACACCTGAAATTATTTTGACAGGGAAATGATTGCAAAGTGCTGTCTTAGTGAGTATGACCTTGTGCAAATGCTAGTCTCCTTATTGGTAATGGGTGCTCACAAAGGATTACAACTAAGGGATTATTACAAGATCATACAGACACAGCACTTCATATTCTAGCACTACTATTCTAAGCTACCCTTCTAAGTTCATTGAAGCTCGTGCACTTAGAAAGGTGTGACTCTGCTTAGGATCGCACTGTAAAAGTACCAAATAAAATTAATAAAAATAATAATGTGGCTAACTGCTGTATGAACTAATCTGAGTACTGTTCAAATGGATTCTGAACAGTCACCTTCAAATTATTTTGGATTTTAATTTGTTAATGAATGAAGAAACTACCATTCACTTCTCCAGGCTTCTTCCCCCAGGAAAGTTCCCTTGTCTTCCTAGCTATTGGATATACACTTCTCCCTTCCCAAATTTCCTTTGGTTGTCCCCAGGAGAGCTTCCATTTGTCTGTATCAAACAATCTGTTTTAACCACTGGATCCAGCAACTGCATTTAATGATCTGAAGACTTATGGGAATTAGGATGTTGCAATTTTATGATGCAGAACATTACTGCAAATGTCATTTCCACGGAGACGTGGAATACGATACTCTGAGTGTACACTGCCTCTTTGTATGAGCTGGAATCCGAGTGCATTCCTCAAACATGGCCAGTGATTAACAACAACCTCAACACAGAAAAGGGGACCAGTAATTACATTTGCATCAAGCAAAAATAAATGGCAAATGATCTTCTAAGTGTACCAGGCATGAGTTATAAAAATTCCTTTGGGGCATTATATATAAAAAATTTAATGCCGCTTTGTTAACAACAATCACAACAAAAGATTGACATAGATTACTGATGCTGAACTCATGAACAATCAGTTTCCCAACCCAGTGAGTTTCATACCTCTGGAACAATTAATTGAGCTAATGCACAGATTTCCTCTAAAAAGTACAGTGGTTCACCCCAAGTGGCTATGATAAGCACCCCTTCTTAATTAGCTTTTTCTCCAAGTCCCTATGAACTTTCAGATGCTGACTCAAGAGTATAGTTTCTTATATAATATATGCTAACTCTACAGCTTTCCTAGCATACCCAAGGACAGGAATATATTTTTGATGGCAAACACAGGATTTCCAGTCCTTTGTTCACTGTTGATGTGCAAAGCAATGGGAATAGGCAATAGAGAGAATAGTGGTTGTCAGAAGGGGGTTAACTTCCTTTGCATGCTGATGTTGTGCTTTAATTGCTCTCTTGGTCACTCTTCCTGCAGGCACAACTTCTGAGATATGTTACTTCTTCAGAGAAATGCAGCAAGGGAGATGCAGTGGAGGAAAAAGTAGATTTTCCTTGGCCAGCAGTCCTCCACCTCGAATTATGCATGTTGGTGGCAAATATGGCTTTGGGAATCCCATGGTTGCTTCTAAACATGTAGTACTTCTCTTGTGCTTCAGTGATCAATTGCTTGAAGATCCAGTGTTGCTACCACCCCTACTGTGTGGGATACTGCTGGCCTAAATTTCTTTGCATGAACTAGCAGATATCGTCTTTGGCCTTGACTTTTCATCTTTTGTTTCTTGTAGGTTTGGAGCCTCCTGCAGCTCGCTGCATCACGGAGATTTTGCCCCTCTCGGCGAGAAGAGCGGCCGATTCAGTGCGCTTCAGGCACGTCTTCAGGGGGCGGGGCTTCAGAGTGCCTTCTGAAGCCTCTGCTCCCTTCCGTTCAGTCCTCCTGCAGTGCTCAGTCTGGAGGGAGCGTGCTGTCACGCTCCTGGCTGGTACCGTAGAGGATTAGGCCTGTTGGAGGCCGTTTTTTATCGGAGCGTGCAGCGTCGGGATTTTGAGCACGTTGTGGGATCTGCTTATAGCTGGCATTTCCTTCTTTTTTACTGTGGCCCCTGTTCATAGAGCATTGTTTAGTATAAGGGCTGGTGTTGCCCGAGGTTTGCCTTATTGTGAGGGCCTTCAGGGGGGAGGACAGGGGTGCTTGATAGGGGCGGGGAGAGGCTGCCTCGTTCTAAAGGCATCCTTTCCCACCGCCTCCTTTTTTGACTGGTTGAGCCTCTCTCTTAGGGCTTGTGGTTTGGGTGGCCTTTTTTAAGGGTGGCTGAAGTGACAGTCAAGGGGTGGTGAGGTGCGGCCATTTTGTAAGCACTGGGGTGGTTGTTCTTCTTCTTGCCTCAGGTGCTTGGTGGCCATTTTAGGTTGGTTCTTCTTCCTCACTTATTGTTCTTGGCAGCCACTTTAAGAGGTAGTGAGGTGGCAGCCATTTTAGGTAGGGTTTTTTGCCCCCTTTTTTCTGGTAAGGAAATTTGAGTGGTTTTGGGGGGGGGGGGTTGTGAGGATCTGCCCCTGTCACAGAGTAGTAAGCTGCTTTACTGCAGTTCATACTTTCTTTAATTTTGTCTTGTGCCATGATCCCTTAGGGTGGCGAGCATGTCGGGGCGTAAAGGTGATGGAAAATCAGCCTGCACGTAAGGCTCCTAAGCCGCCCCAGAAGCATCCTCCGCCCCCCTCGTCTTCAGATGAGGAGGGAGAGGATGAGGTGAACGCAGTCATTTTGCAGAGACTTTAGTAGGGCTCATCTCTGAGTGTTGAAGGCTAGGACAAACAGATTTAAGGACAGTTTCTATCCAAGTGCTGTGGTTAGGTTAAATGCAGGGTTATGAAGGATTATCTGTTTTAGATGTATTTAATGGTTTAAATGGTTTTAATGGTTTTATGAATGTTTATCCGTTTTAGATGTATTTAAATGGTTTTAATGGTTTAAATGGTTTAATGGTTTTAGATGTATTTAAATGGTTTATGAATATGTGTGTTTGATGTGTTGGTATGTTTGTGGAAGAGCACCTCATTTCGTTGCTCTCTTTTTGTTGAGAACAATGACAATAAATTCATCTATCTATCTTTAGGCTCTGGAATGGGCATCTGGCCTTCCACCTTCTCAGATGCCAGGGAAAGAGTGGGTTCCTAAGCGGGTTCAACCCCGCTTGCTTTGCTGGGAGTATGGGTCGCAGGGGGTGTGCAGTCATAAAGCTTGCCAGTTCAAGCATGAATGCCCCCTGTGTGCTGGCCCACACTCATTTAACAACTGTCCAAGGGTTCGGCCACGCAAGGGTCAGAAAAGACCGGGTGGGGGTCCATCCCAAACTTGAAAAGGGCTCCTCTTGAGCAATGGCTTTGTAGGTACCCACGTAGAGCTGACAGTTTATATTTGTTGAATGGTTTCTCATTAGGTTTTAGAATTCCTTTTCAGGGTTCTAGGGTACCAACTTGGTCCCGGAACCTCAGCTCAGTTAAGGGTTTAGAGCATGTAGTTGAGGCTACGATTGCCAAGGAGCTGGCGGAGGGCAGGATTTTGGGCCCTTTTGCTAGTCCTCCAGTGGTTAATCTTAGGGTTTCTCCTTTAGGAGTGGTGCCAAAGAAGGCGCCTGGTGAATTTCGTTTGATTCACCACCTTTCTTACCCCAAGGGTTAATGATGGGATACCTGTGGAGCTATGCTCTGTTAGGTATACCTCCTTCAATCAGGCGGTGGGCGTCGTTCGATGCTGTGGTCAGGGGGCGGAGTTGGCTAAATGTGATATTAAATCTGCATTTCACCTTCTCCCTGTCCACCCGGATGATTTTGAGCTCTTGGGTTTCTCTTTCGCAGGGTAATTTTACATGGACAGGGCGTTGCCTATGGGCTGCTCTGTATTGTGTGCTGCTTTCGAGTGTTTCAGCACATTTCTTGAATGGGCTGTGCGTGAGAAAGTGGGTTTACAGGATGTTGTTCATTATTTGGATGACTACCTGTTCGTGGGCCCTGTGGGTTCTGGACGCTGTGCTCAGTTGTTGTCCGGCTTTATGCAGCTGGCCGCTGAGTTGGGTGTGCCATTGGCTGAGGAAAAAACTGAGGGCCCAGCCCAATGCCTTGTGTTTTGGGGGATTGAGCAGGAAAGTACTAATCCTTTCCTTCAAATCCTCCAGCTTCTGACAGGGAATCCTGGACGATTGCAGGATTCCCTGTCAGAAGCTGGAGGATTTGAAGGAAAGGATTAGTACTTCCCTCCTCAAAAAGAAGGTTACACTTCTTGAGCTTCAGCAGTTAGTTGGGCATCTTAACTTTGCTTGCAAGGTGGTTGCCCCAGGTAGGGCTTTTCTTCACAGGTTCTGTGACGCTATGGTGGGCCTTCGCTTGCCTCAGCACAGAACCAGGGTTACTAGCAGCATGAGGGAGGACCTGCGGGTGTGGCAGGAGTTTTTGGAATCCTTTAATGGGATTTCTTTTTGGAGGGAGGACATGAGGCTTGAGGCGAAGCTTCAGGTCATGTCCGATGCTGCTGGGTCGTTAGGTTTTGGGGTTTACTTCCGTGGACACTGGTGCATGGAGGTGTGGCTAGAGTCGTGGGTACAGGCCGGATTGAGCCAGGATCTCACGTTTTTGGAATTTTTTCCCATTTTGGTTGCGGTTTGGTTGTGGGGGAGCGATATGGTCGATTGCACTGTTCATTTTTGGTGCGATAATATGGCTGTTGTTTAGGTTATTAATTCCCTCTCATCCAAATCACAGTGGGTTATGAGGTTGGTGAGGGCCTTCACTCTGCGTTGCCTGTGGTTTAACATTTTGTTTTTGGCCAGGCATGTTCCTGGGGTGAATAACGGGGGTGGCTGACGCTCTCTCTCGTAAACAGATGGAGAGGTTTCGTCAGCTGGCACCAGACACCGATCTGGAAGCGGTGGCAATGCCCCAGGAGCTATGGCTGATTGGAGAGCCGAGGCCTGCAGAGCGATAGGCCTAACTATCACGCCTAGCACCAGGAAGTCTTCCGAACGTGCTGTACGGCAGTTTGAAGACTTTAGGGCCAAGGTAGGGTATCGCATTGTTTGGCTGCTGCCGGTGGAGCAGTTGCTCCATTATTGTGTTTCCTTAAGAGGTAAGGGATTGGCCGTGTGATCAATTAGGGGGCACAAGTCTGCATCAGTTTTGGGCAGTGACTTCTAGGGCTTTAGCTTTGTTGGGGTTGTCTGGAGTGAGGTTTAGTACTCACTCTTTTAGGATTGGGGCGGTCTCTATGGCCGCGGCCTTGGGTTATTCGTCTTTGTCTCTCCAGCGCTTGGGTCACTGGCGGTCTCAGGCTTATAAAGGTTATATTCGCCCTTTGCTCTACTCTTAGCCTTGCTATTAGGAGCTGGGAGTAGTTTAAGGTTTGGGTTTTATAACTTGTTTGTTTCTCTTTTTAGATGCTGTTGTTCCTGGCCGGAGGAGCCGAGTTCTCATCTGTGGGCACAGTTATGTGTTTTGGGCGGCACATCAAGCTTGGAGAACTACCGAGCTGGGGTCAGCTGGGGCTCAGCAAATATGTTATGGGCGAATGGTGGGGGCGCCGGGGTCTTCAGTGGCCCGGCTTGCTTCCACTTTTATTTCATGGGTGTGTGGGCCCTCCTCCTCAGGTTTTAATTATTCACCTGGGGGAAATGATCTCTGGCTGATTAAAGGCAAGGCTTTGTTCTTGCAAGCTCAAGATGATTTTAAGTACATTAGGAAGAGATGGCCCGGTACCATTATAGTTTGGTCAGCCATGATTCCGCGCTTGGTGTGGCACTGTGCTTGGAATCCAGCTGGGATAGAGAGGGCTCATTACAGAGTGAATAAGAAGATTCGCAAGGCACTGGAGGGTGGTTTGGGCCACTATTTGCCTCATCCGGATATTTCTTCGGAATGTCTTGACCTCTACAGAGGGGATGGGGTGCATCTCTCGGAAAAGGGTAATATGCTTTTCCTGAGAGATCTTCGGAAAGGGCTTGTGTTGGCCTTGGGCCTTTCGATGGGTGCTAAGCCCTAAGTAGAGACTTGGCCTTAGTGTGGCAGGTTTTGCTGGGTTGATGGCACCATGCGGCCTGGGAAGGACCGGTTAGCCTCCCCCTTTTGGGGAGTTAAGGGTCTGGCAGGATCAACCTTGAGTATTGGTGACCTGAGGTGTGTGAATGCAGACTGTCCTGGAGACTCGATTGGATGGGTGCGTTTCACTGAAACTCGTGTCTGGTGTCTGGGCCCTCCGGTGCGAGCCTCCCTGCTGGGCCTGCCTGACGGGAGCTGTGATACACAGCTCTGGCTGGGGAGCCGGGTCTCTCGCCCGCTGAAAAAGGCAGGGGAGCGGTCTGAGGAGACCCCTGGCCCTGACCTGGCTGCAGTTCGGTTGCCCTTGCCATGGTTGTGTTATTTAATAAAGTGGCCCATAGTTTTACCAATTTATTTGTGTCTGCCTCTTTATTTTGTCTTTGAGGGGCAATTAGATTCTGCTAATTTCTAATCAAAATAAAACGAAGAGTCCAGTGTCAACTTAGAGACTAACGACATTTATTTCAATATGAAGTTATGTAAGTCACCACTCTCTTTGTCAGATATGTAAAAAAGAACTAGGGTTGCTAGGTCTGACTCAGGAAATATCTGGGGACTTTAGGGATGTAACCAGGAGACTTTGAGGATGGAGCCAGGAGCAACATTGTGACAAGCATGATTGAACTCTGAAGGGAGTTCTGGCCATCACATTTAAAGGAACTGGACTCTTTTTAAATGCCTTCCTTCCATTGGAAATAATAGAGGATAGGGGCTTCTTGGGGGGGGCTCATAGAGTTGGACCCCCAGTCCAATCTTTTTGAAACTTGAGGGGCTTTTCGAGAGGAGGCACCAAATGCTATGCTGAAAATTCGGTGCCTCTACCTAAAAAAACCCCAGATACTCACAAATGGATTTTCCATTATACCCTATAGAGACCAGTCTCCATCGGGTATAATGGAGTGCCCAGCGGACATTCAATCCCCCCCACACACACTTTCTGATAACCCTGATGTGGGAGAAGGGCCTCCAGACCAGTGGATCCCCTGCCCCACCCCAACTGGGGATTGGCAGCCATAAGAACCCTTCTAAACACCCTGTTAAAGCTGGCTGGCTAGCTGTCGTGGTTATGGAAAGGCTGCAGGTAGCTGGACCTGCTGGGCTTGAGAAGCCACAGAAATGGGGGTAAAATAGACAACAGAGGTGTACCAGATACACATTACACACACTTTACAAGTACTGTAGCCATAGAAACAACTTCCTTAGCCTTGACATGACGATAGACCTAGATTAGCACCTGGTGATTCTTTGTTACAAACTGTAGGCAGCAATCTTCAACTGAGTTATTCCAGATTAAGTTCTAATAACATCAGTGCAACTTGTCTGAAGAAGGTAGGTAGTGGTAAAGGTAATTAATACACAATGGAAAACCTTGTAGCATTTAATTTTTCTCCCAGGTGTATGAAACTTGAATGACTTGGGGTGCATTCTTAAAAAGGCCATGGGAATAAACCCCATTGAATAGATTATCATTCAGAGCAGATCTGTTTAGGACTGTTCTTTTGGTTATGCAAGTGTCCATGTCAGATAGACTAGAATATGAAATATTCAGGGAATCAGTGAAAATGTACTAAAATTTGATGCAGGCCCAAGGTAACACAATGCCATCTTGCTGTCTGTTAACTGCGATTTTTTAATTGAAGTAATTTTAGACTTTAATTATGGTTTGTATGACCCTTATCCTGTAACCTGTCCTGAGCCTGCTTTGGGGGGAAGGATGGGATAAAAATTGAATAAATAAATAAATAGCCTCAATCCTAGAAATTGGGTGAGTTTTGCCCCCAAAGTTTATAATAAAATTAGTTGCAATTATGTTTATGGATGTTTGGATAACCACAACTGCAAATGGAATGTTTCACTGATTTTGTAATTATGGAGCCTGAATTTGGAATTCCGTATTACCCATTAATTTATGTGCTGTGAAATCTGTTAGATCATTCAGTAGTCCTTAGGTTGTCTAGAAGGCACTTCTACAAAAGGATTTCAGGGTGAGGGTCACTCACTTAATCAGAAACATACCTAGCTGGCCTCCAGCAGAAGCATGACATGTTTCTAAACGTATTTCTGCTTTTGTAAAACTAGCCTTTTTGGGGTGGAAGGTGTGGGGGGGGGGAGGCATAGACATTTCAACCAAATGTGTGTGTGCATTTATGCAATTATTTTGCACTATTGTTTGACAAGTTAAAACAATCCTAGAAGCCCCCCTTGACCAAGTGTGAGAAATATGTAGCACTCTAGATTGACTTGTCTGAACCTCTGGAATGAAATCTTCAAAGCTGCAGCAACTGTTGGCATTAATACTAAGTAGCCAGGCTAGAGCCAGGGACTGATTAAAGATTTTTGACTTACCCGCACAATGAACTGAGCCAAATCGCTCCTTGTCTCAAGCACAAAGGCACTGTTATGTTCTCTACAGTTTAGGGAAGGAAATGACATGGCCTGCACTTTGAATAGCAATTTATAGTGTACATCCCATACTGAAACATACACTTTATTATAACAGCCTTTGCTAACACGGCTGCAAGGAGGGATCTGTCAGCATTTCCATTATAGACTCGGGAGACGGAGATTGCGGGGAGGGGAATGCAGCTGTTACAGACGCAGAACGGTGAAAAATAGAGCCCATGAGTTGCTAGCTTGGGCATAATTCTTGGAAGAAAAACCTCACAGTTTCTCAGATGGGTCCAGAGACTTGCAGTGTATAAATTTAGAAGGAAGCCATGGGAAGTAGAGGGAACAAATATAGGAGAAATTATCAAAAGCTATCAGGTTATTTCTGAGGTGGTGATTGCTACAGGGCCAAGATGATGACAGCTTCAATGACAGATATGCATTGACCAAGATCACAAAACCCAGTTCTCTCTCTTTTTAAGGTGCCATCTTCAGAAATTCCACAAACTCCCAGTCTATTCAACAGTGGGATAAAATACAATAAAGAGCTAGCACTCCAGTGATTTAGATTCCCCAAGTCCTGATTCTTCACAGCTCTTCTACACAGGATCATAGAATCATAGAGTTGAAAGCAACCTCCAGAGTCATTTAGTCCAACCCTCTTCACAGTGCAGAAAATTCACAGATACTTTCCCCACTGTTGTGTCTTGCATTTCAGTGCTGAAGTTACAACACAGTGAATGGCTCTGGACATAGCTCACAAATACGCTCTGCCAATCAAGATCTGTGGCGGGAAGTTTAACTGGCCAGGATTGGATCTGGCCAGGCTGAGGGTTGTTCTGGGGTATGTATATAATCGGGACTTGGCCCACATTTCAGGCTCTTGTGATGTACTTGCTAATAAAGCATGTTGCCTTCAACACGTCTCGTCACTCAGTACATTACAGTGGTGACGAGGATGGGATCCTAGCCAGGTAACTCCCAAAGCAGGACTTCGCTCACCTGGCTGGAGACGAGGAAGGCATGCAGACTGGGGAGACTGAAGCACCCGCTGCCACCATGGCTAACCCGAGTGAGACGACGGGCCACCTTGCTGAGTTCGACCCCGTCAACCCTGATAGGTGGGAGACCTACACGGAGCGGGTCGACTGCTACCTACGAGCAAACATGATTACAGACAACAGCCATAAGAGAGACATGCTCCTGAGTGTCTGAGGGGAGGCCACATTCGAGATCGCAAAGGGTCCCTCGGCCTCCGCGAAGATCATGGAGAAAACGTACGAAGAGATAGTCAGACTCCTGACCGGGCACTTCTTGCCCCAGCCATCCTTCATCGCCCTCCAATTCCTTTTCCACAAGAGGGATCAAGGGGTGGGAGAGACAGCCGCCGTCTACCTGGCCGCCCTCCGCCAAATTGCAGGGAACTGCAGCTTCGACAAGCTGGATGAAGCCCTGAGGGATCGATTTCAGGCTCTTGTGATGTACTCGCTAATAAAGTATGTTGCCTTCAACACGTCTCATCACTCAGTACATTACACCCACGCACATACTTCCTCATTGCTGTCGGATGGCCATCTTGCCTCTGTTTTAAAATGTCCAAGGAAGGAGAGCCCAACATTTTCTGAGGAAGCCTGTTCCCCTAAGGAACCACTCTAACTGTTAGGAAGTTCTTCCTAATGTTTAGCTGAAAACTCTTTTGATTTAATTTCAACCCATTGGTTCTGGTCTAACCTTCTGGGGCATCTACTGGTATGCCCTGAAATTGGCAGCTTAATGTACATGACCAGTCTAATATTAGTCAACTTGGATTTCTGTGACTGATCATATGCTGAAACTGTCTTAAGAATAGGCCCTCATTCTGAAAAGTCGGCAACCCAGTTTCCAGGGTCCCCCCTCCAATCATTAGAATCAGACCTCAGATTCAGCAGGAGCTCACAGGAGCACAGCTCCCGAACCTTTCTGGGGGTTCCCCTGCTTCCTTTCCACCTGTCTTGTCCATTGAATAGTAGGTGCAGCTGCATAACTATCCCTGGATTAAAAGAGTGGGCAGCCTGCCAGCCACCAGGAGCTTTGCCACAGCTCCAGCAGTCCCCATTAACCCCTGGAGAAGCCCATACCACCCTTTCTCCACTTTTTATGTGATTTTGTGCAATGGATGGCTTGCTGGCCTTTTGACTGGGGGGGGTGGTCCAGGAGGGCCCCAGGCAAGCAAGGTCTACTTGGCCTGGCTCAATCTCTAGGTAGCTGAAGCAGGCCTCGCTCGTCTAGGGCTCTCCTTTCTTGCTTTTGGCTGGTGTGTGTGTGTGGGTGGCGGCATATGCTAATGAGTTATGCTAATGAGTTCCATCACCTATTTTTCTACAAAACGACCCCTGATTAGAGTTATGGATAAGGCTTTTGCATACAAAGATCTTTTCTACTTAAGAACTTAAATAGTGTCTTGTGACTCTCTTTATCATGGCCAATAAGCCAGCTCATCATTGCTGTAGCATGAGAACATAACTGACTTGAAGCAATGACTGTATACATGTATTATCCATTGTTCCCTTTAGTTAATTTGCTTTGAGGCCTGAAAGTCTACCATAAAACTATCAGCAAGAACCCACCAGTGGAAGGTTCCAAATGACACAGCATTCCAGGAAATCAGTTTATCAGAATAATAAAACACACCCACATAGACAATAGACTGTGAACTGTGGGTCGAATTTTGTTAGGAATATGTTTTATTAGCTCTGATGTCCATTTTATTTAATATTTTTAGACATTGTTTCTGAGGATGACTGTAACATTTATAGGATTCTTTGCATTTTGTCCCGGAATATATGTACACAGCTATGTTGAATACCACAACATCCTCCCCACAAAGGTAAAATCACCCCCAAAATATCCCTAAGAGACAACAAAATCTGCATCAAAAGAAAAGAGCCAGAGTCTGGTTAAATTAGGTGTAACTGAACACCACTGAAACCAGTCAAACACCCCTGGATTTCTACAGGATTCAGATCTGTGTTTCACATGTAGCAGAATGAGATGTTGCTTCTGCACAAAGCTTTCCTGGGGATGGAGAGGAAGGGTTGCTAGATCCAGGCTGGGAAACTCCTGGAGATTTGGGGATGGAGCCTGGGGAGGACTTCAGTGGGCCACAATGCCCGAGAGTCCACCCTCCAAAGCAGCCATTGTCTCCAAGGAAGCTGATTTCTGTAGTCTTGAGATGAGCTGTAATTCCAGGGCATTTGCAGGGCATTTGCAGGGCATTTGTCTGCCCCTCAGGGGTAACGGGTAAGTCCCCACCACAACCCCAGTTGCCAAGCTGGCCTTGGGGTCCTGTCCAGCCTAGTGCCCCTCAGGGCTTAGCAGGTCCAGTAGTGGCACCGCCAGGGCAGTCGGGGCCTTTTGGGCAACAGGTGCAGGCCGGACCCTCCTGGGCTTGGGGCATGCCCTATGTAGCGCCTCAATACCATGGCTTTGTTGGGCCTGTTTCACAGCCCTCTGAGCAAGGGGTGGCCACAACATCGTCACAAGGCGCTGCCGCTTCTCTGGCAATGCCAGAGGTATTGCCATGGAGAGGACAGCACCAGTTGTCCCAGCAAGGAGGGTGGCTGGGTTATCAGTGGGGTAACTGGCATTATCCTCCTAATCCTTATGGGTCCATCCCCTTCCATGTCCTACCATATGGTGACACTGCGTTGCCGTTGGGGGATCATTTGGCGGTTGCAACTCGGGATAAGATTTTGAGGGACAAATATGTGGATGTGTTCAGCCTTCTCTTTAGAGAGCTCGAAAAGAAAGATAAGGAGGAGCTTGACGATAAGGAGAAAGAGAAGCTGAAACATCGTAAGGTGGATAGGACCTGGTCCAACTGATTGCCGGGTTTCTTGATCTACATGGGGATAATAGCAAGGGCGCAGCCTTTACGGGCTGCAGTGTTGTTTCAATATTGTGACATAGTGCACCGTGCATATACGGATTTCGTTGGTGCAGCGTGGTTGCAATATGATGAGGCCTTTAGGATGAGGGCTGCAGTCAACCCGGGGCTCCCTTGGGATCAAATCAACCAGCAGCTTTGGCTCCAATTGATGTCCCCTGCGAAGCCCAATACGGGGGACAGGGCCGATAGTGGGCACCTGGTACATAAACAACAGAGCAGCGCAGGTGCCCGCAGTGTGGTGGGCCAGTTGGTTCAACCCCGGCTGCTCTGCTGGGAATTTACGTCCAAAGGCGTGTGTTCCAGGAAGGCCTGCAAATTCAAACATGAGTGCCCATTGTGCGGGGGGCCTCACACCTTTTCAGCCTGCAGTAAATCAAAAACAAAGGGGGGGGGATAGCCAACAACCGCCTGGAAAAGGGACCCAGTCCCATTCGTCTGAAGGTACTTAGGCGGCTGTTGGCTAGTTACCCCCTGACGGCCAATAGGGATTATCTGATGGTTGGTTTTACTTATGGATTTAGGATTCCGTATCAGGGACCTAGGGTTCCTGGTTTGGCCCCCAATCTGCGCTCGGTGATAGGGATGGAACATGTGGACAGGGCAAAAATAGACAAGGAATGCTTGGAAGGAAGGGTCATTGGCCCATTTGAGACCCTGCCAATACCCACATTACGGGTATCCCCTTTAGGAGTGGTGCTTAAGAAAGCACTGGGGAAATACCATCTGATACATCATTTGTATTACCCCAAGGGTGGATCAGTGAATGATTCCATTCCGGAAGTTCTTTGTTCTGTTAGGTACACCTCCTTTGACCAAGCAATTGATATGGTTTGGGGTTGCGGTGTAAAGGCCGAAATGGTGAAATGTGACATTAAGTCAGCATTTCGTCTTTTGCCTGTACACCCTGAGGACTTCGATTTGCTGGGCTTCACATTTGAGGGGAAGTATTACATGGATAGGGCCCTGCCCATGGGCTGTTCAGTGTCCTGTGCCGCTTTTGATAGGTTTAGTTCTTTTATGGAATGGGCGCTTTGGGCCAGGTCGGGGTCGAGCGACACCGTTCATTACCTGGATGACTATCTTTTCGTGGGGCCCATCGGGTCCGGACAATGCTTTCATTCAAGGATCTTGCTCGGGAATTGGGGGTGCCATTGGCCCACAAGAAGACAGAGGGCCCCAGCTCAGTTCTTACTTTTTTATGCATTGAGCTGGACACCACGCAGCAAACCTCAAGGTTGCCAGCCGACAAAGTGGCAGGCCTTAGGGATAGATTAGCTTCTCTCAAACAGCAGCGCAAGGTGTTGCTGTTGGAGCTTCAGCAGTTGGTGGGGCATCTCAACTTTGCGTGCAAAGTTGTTACCCCAGGGAGGGCCTTTTTGTGGTGCCTGTGTGACGCCATGGGGTCCCTGAGGCTTCCTCACCACAGAGTGCAAATGACTGCTGGTTGGACTTGGAAGTAGGGGAGGAACTTTTGAATTCCTTCAATGGAATTTCATTTTGGCGCAAAGACTTGAAGGTAGAAGCGGAGCTCCAGATATCTTCGGATGTGGCGGGGGCTACCGGTTTTGGAGTATATTTTAGGGGGCGTTGGTGAGCGAAACAATGGCCCACAGTGTGGTTGGACAGTGGGTTATGTTGGGACTTAACCTTTTTGGAGTTTTTCCCCATTGTGGTAGCCGTCTGGCTTTGGGGAGAACAGTTGGCCAACCATACAGTGCATTTCTGGTGTGATAACATGGCAGTTGTACATGTTATCAACTCTTTGTCATCAAAATCAGCTGTGGTAATGAACTTGGTGCGATTTTTTACATTACGTTGCCTCCGGCTGAACATCCTATTTTTTGCACGGCACGTTCTGGGAGTTTGCAATGGGGTGGCAGACGCTCTATCTCACCAACAGATGGAGTGTTTTCGCCAGCTTACTTTGGAAGTAGACCCGCAACCAGCACGAATGCCACTGGAACTTTGGCAGCTTGGGAGGTGGAAGCCGGTAGGGCAATTCAACTAGCTCTGGCACCTAGTACCTGAAAAGCCTATGCAAGGGCAGAGTTACAATTTCGGGCTTTTAAAAGGGCGGCTGGGCTTCCGGACAGCTGGCTGGTACCGGTGGCTCACATTATTCAATTTTGTGTCTACCAGAAGGATAGGGAGTTAGGGCTAAAATCCATCAGGGGTCAATTGGCTGCGCTGGTCTTTGTTAGTAAAGCACAGGGCTTTTCTGAGGGAACCGCCGATTTTAGGGATAGGAAGATGCTGGAGGGCTGGGCCAAACAATGGGGGCCGAGGGCGGATGCCCGGCAACCAATATCCCCTTCAGTGTTGCAGGGTCTTCATAGGGTCTGGCCTGAGGTATGTTCCTCTGCTTTTGAGGCCTCTCTTTTTCATGCGGTCTCTTTGGTCGCTTTTTTTGGATCAGTGAGCTGGTGGTGCAGTCGAAGACAGATCATTCAGACCGGGCTTTGTGCGCTGGTGACGTCAAATTTGTAGGGGGGCAAGTTAAGCTGACAGTCAGGCGGTCAAAAACCGACCAACATCAGAAAGGGACGGTTATTGTGATAGGCCAATGTGCGACAGCCGAGCTATGCCCAGTCAAAGCCCTGGAGCAATATATATCGCTCAGGGGTGAGGGTGATGACCCTTTGTTCTGTCATCAAGAGGGCTGTCCTCTCACAAACTTTCAGTTTTGGATGGTGACAGGTAGAACGCTGGCTGAGCTGGGTTTAGGGGGTGTCAAATTTGGAGCTGCATCTACAGCAGCTGCAATGAGATACACCCCCCCTGCTATACAGCGGATGGGCTGGTGGCGGACATCAGCTTATAAGTCATATGTGCGCCCGTTAGTTCTTAAATAGGTTCCGGGGGAAATATTAGCAGTTGTTGCCCATTGGCATGTTTTTTCCGGGATGTGACCTTTTTTCTGTTTTTCAGGTGCTGTGGCTCGTAGTGTGAGGCATCACATCCTCATCTGCGGGCACAATATGGTGTTCTGGGCAGCTCACCAAGCTAGGAGCTCACCAATTGGCACACAGCTAGGTCTCAGCGAGTGGGCGACAGTGGAGTGGCTTGGTCGCCGTGGCCTGCGCTGGCCGAGTATCATGCCGCTTCTGTTCCGTGGGAGGAGGACGCTTCCTCCGGACATCCTGGTCATCCACCTGGGTGGTAATGACCTTGGCTTTATGAAGGGGAAGGCCCTTTCCTTGCAAGCACAGGAGGATCTGCAAGCCATCAAGTGGAGATGGCCGGGGGTCCTTTTGGTATGGTCGGCAATATTATCACGTAGGGTCTGGCGGTCTGCCCTGTATCCTGGTTGAATTGAGCATACCAGATGCAAGGCCAACCAGGCCTTGCAAAAGGCTATGGAAAGGGGCTTCCTTCCCCATTCGGCAATACGGGTCGAAAATGCCTACCTGTACAGGCCGGATGGTGTTCATTTATCTGAACTGGGAAACCGGGCCTTTTTGGACGAGCTAAGGAGGGGGTTGCGGTCGGTTCTGGGCCGCCTGGTGGGCACAAATGCCTAAGCAGAGGCTTGGCATTGGTGGTGGCAGGATGAGGGATTGGCTACAGTATTTTAGGGGAGCACCTATGGCTCTGCACCAGTTGGTGTTGGTGGTCTGTACAAACTGCAGATGGGCTTTACAGCTCAATGCTGGGAGTGCAGATCACGACAAAGCCTCACCAGGGCGGATCCTTTCAGTGGGTTGGATGCCGGTTTAGGTGGAGGTGGAGTTTGGACCTGGCTGCTCAGCACCAGCCAGATGATATTGGGCTTGTGCTGGGGGCAGGGTGGCTCGCCCTCCCTGGACAAGGCGGGGTCCTTGGTGTGACCCCAGGGCTTGTCCTGTTAGGCCTAGATCTCTTGCTATTCTAGCTCGTTCAAGTTATTTTTAATAAAGCAGCCCTGTTTTCATCCAACACTGTGTCAGCCTCTTCATTCCAACTGGGGGGGGACAAGTCAGCCCCCTCCCGGCCAAACCGGCAACGCCGGTTTTAGGCTGGGGGCCGTGTTTGCCCTCCCAGAAGGAGGGAAGGCTGACGATGGCTCCCGAACATATGGGGAGCTAAGTAGGCGTGGCATCAGGGCTATAAAGCCCCAGCCCTGCCCTGAGCAACGCAGCTCATTTTCGGCTCTCGGCCCGCCCTATGCAGTACAGGCTTTTACCGGTCGCCTTATTAGGGACCAGGTAGGATTTTTTTTTCATTTTCACTGAATTGGCCTAAGTGAATTTGTTTTTTGCCTACCTTGTACTGCTTGTTTGTGTAGAACTTTGGGGGAGGAGTTGTTAGTTTGGTCGCCTAGCAGGATGAGGTATTGGCTACAGTATTTTAGGGGAGCACCTATGGCTCTGCACCAGTTGGTGCTTGTGGTCTGTACGAACTGCAGATGGGCTTTATGGCTCAATGCTGGGAGTGCAGATCATGACAAAGCCTCACCGGGGCAGATCCTTCCAGTGGGTTGGATGCCGGCCTAGGTGGAGGTGGAATTTGGGCCTTGCTGCTCAGCACCAGCCAGATTATATTGGGCTTGTGCTGGGGGCAGGGTGACTCGCCTTCCCTGGACAAGGCAGGGTCCTTGGTGTGACCCCAGGGCTTGTTCTGTTAGGCCTAGACCTCTTGCTATTCTAGCTCGTTCAAGTTATGTTTAATAAAGTGGCCCGGTTTTCATCCAACACTGTCAGCCTCTTCATTCCAACTGGGGGGGGGGGGGGGGGCAAACAATAGAAATGGAAGCAAAGCTTGGGCTCCAAGCCTCACATCTAATATGTCACAGTCTATTAAACCTCCTACCTCCTCATTTTACATTTTGTGCAGCCCCAGCCATAATTATGAATAACCTGAACTGCAGTGAGGCTATGGACTATGTTAATTTCTTTGGTATACTTATTTCCTCTTTTGACTGCTCCTCCTTACTTCTGCATCTTACTTCTCCTCCCCAACAATTTTCAGAGCTTATTCTGGGAGACCCTTTTGGGTAGGGAGGTGTTATATGTCTGTGAGAACCTTTGCAGTTGGTTGCCAGTGAGTGAAATGGAACCATTTTGCTTTGAGGGAGTGATTTATGTACCCACATCCATCAAGTGTAACTTGCCCTAGTCTGTCAACTTCCTGTTTGATCTTTTGATGGTTGAGTACATTAGGGAGGTTCTTCACAGCCTCTCAAGTTAACCTGTTATAATCATTTGGGTAACATAGCTGTTTCTTTTGGGGCATCTTAATGGGTATGCTTTAAAAGACAGGAGGAAAATAAATTTGTTAATTAGTATTACTGTTTCCTCTTTCAGGCCAAATTCCCTTGAGTTTGCTTGAGTTTGTTGGACATAACATTGCAAATAAACATTCCTTCCCAGAGCATTGTTCATAAATGTGATATCCATAAGTGCTTTAAACATCCCTATTTAAGCCATGGCAGTAATGAAGGGCCTGATTGTCCAATTCTGTGTCAGCTAAGCATCTCTCTGCGTCTCTCACACTTAGTGGACATTAAAACGCATTTTATTGTAGTAGGGAATGCAGGCCAGCTGGACCGTGAGGTTATCACTGTATGTTTAAAATGCTGTCAGAGAATGAATGAATGGATCTCTGTTTAACATCTGCTCAACAGGAGATTACCACAAAAAAGGATGGTGCTGTCCAAGCCCTATGCTAACATATGAAATCTAAGTCCAAGCATGACCCTTGAACCCAAACATTTTCATACAGAAGGAAGAGTGCTGTGAAGGAAGACTGTAACTTAGCTTAAGCAGTAACATTTCCGCCTTTCCAATGAAAATACCAAACCTTGGGTAATTATCTTCTTACTGCTTAAACAGAGCATGACTACCAGATATAATATTTAAGGGCATTTACCATGTGCCTCAGTATCAGATCCGTGTTTGTTGTTGTTGTTCAGTCACACAGTCAAGTCTGACTCTTTGCGACCCCATGGACAAAGTCACGCCAAGTCCTCCTGGCTTCCACCATCCTCCGAAATCTGCTCAAATTCGTGTTTGTTACATCAGTAATGCTGTCCAGCCATCTCATCTTTTGCCGTCCCCTTCTTCTTTTGCCTTCTGTCTTTCCTAGCATCAGGGTCTTCTCCAGGGAGTGCTCCCTTCTCATTTGGTGTCCAAAGTATTTGAGCTTCAGCATCTGACCTTCCAGGGAACAGTCTGGGTTGTTTTCCCTTAGGACTGACTGATTGGATCTTCTTGCAGACCAAGGGACTCTCAAGATTCTTCTCCAGCACCACAGCTCAAAAGCATCTCTTCTTCTGCGCTTGGCCTTCATTATGGTCCAGCTCTCAAGCCATACATTACTATTGGGAATACCATCGCTTTGACTATACGGACTTTTGTTGGCAGGGTGATGTCTCTAATTTTTATTATACTGCCCAGGTTCACCATAGCTGTCCTCTTAAGGAGCAAACGTCTTTTAATTGCATGGCTACAGTCACCATCTGCAGTGATCTTGGATCCCAGAAATGTGAAGTCTGTTTACCAACAGGCAAATCTCCCTACTGAGAGAGCCAGTGTGGTGTAGTGATTAGAGTAGCAGACTAAGATCTGCGAGACCCAGGCTAGAATACTCACTCTGTCATGGAAGCTCACTGAGTGACCTCAGGCCACAGATGCCCTGAGCCTAACCTACCTCACAGGATTGTTGTGAGAATAAAATGGAGAAAGGGGGGAATGTTGCAAGCCACTTTGGGACCCCATGGTGGAGAAAGGGGTGATATAAATTAAAAGTGAATAAATACGTATACTAGCTGAAACCTAAGAACAAACAGGGTGGAACAAGTGTAGTATTCAGTCTGTTGTTGAAAGTATAACTGTAACATTCTTGCTAATGGTTCAGTGAAAATCCACCGCCCCCTTTCCACAATGTAGAGACATTTTAGGTTGGATCCAACATTCAGTTTCCATTAACAGCTTTCCTCAATGGGAAAGAATTTTTTGCTACCCTGTAGCCCACTCAGCTTCCCAAAATGGTCACCTGTTCACCAGGAGCACCATTTTGTGGAGTTCACTAAACTCAATGGGAAAAGGAAAACAGACAAGTTCTGTTCCATTGACAGATGTGCCTTCTGTGAACAGAAAATTCAGTCTGGATTCAACCCCAAAGACCTTTATCCCCCCCCCTTCAAATTCCAGAAAACCTGCTGTTCCACAGCTGATGAATGGCATCACACAATTGGTCCTTGCTAGAATGTGGTGCTGGAGAAGAATCTTGAGAATCCCTTGGATTGCAAGAAGTCCAAATCAGTCAGTCCTAAGGGAAATCAACCCAGATTGTTCCCTGGAAAGTCAGCTGCTGAAGCTGAAGATCAAATACTTTGGCCACCAAATGAGAAGGGAGCACTCACTGGAGAAGATCCTGATACTAGGAAAGACAGAAGGCAAAAGAAGAAGGGGATGGCAAAAGATGAGATGGCTGGACAGCATTACTGATGTAACAAACACGAATTTGAGCAGACGTTGGAAGATGGTGGAAGACAGGAGGGTCTGGCATGACTTTGTCCATGGGGTCGCAAAGAGTCAGACTAGACTGTGCGACTGAACAACAACAGAATGTGTATGTGACATTGATGTAATCACATAAAGATATTTGCAAGCAACCAAATATGCAGCCATCCAGACACTGATAACCATCTTAACAACAAATTCAACTCTCTAGTATTCAGATTTAAAAACAATAATTAAAAAAAAATCTGGAAAAAATGCATCTTATTTCTTTTTTACCCTAAGCAGCCTATCTAACATCAAAAGATGACTTGGTAACCACTCAATAGCCAGACTGCTTCTTAGGCAATGTTCTTGTTTATGATAACGATTATGTTGTGTTACCTTCTGCTATGGATAGACTCTTAGCTTCATCCATCTGTTGCCATTGTTTCATACTTACTTGTTTTCATGTTCTCGGGAGCTTGGAACATATTCTTGTTACAAGTTGTTAGACTGTGTGATTTTTAAAAAAAATTTTCCTAATCCCTACCAACTAACAATACTCTGCATCTTTCCCATACAACATTCTGTAGGGCTATCTGTTAAATTACTGCATTGCAATCCAGCTACCAAATACAATTCAAAAGTTCCCCATGACAGTCAGAATTGATCACCCTACATCATTGGTTTGGGTTCAGCATTATAACTCTAAAAACTAAAATGTAACTGGGGCCCCCAGTCCACAGTGAATTTGAGGTACACTTCCCAGTTCCAACATGGGGCAATGACAAAGACCAAATAGAGCTTTCCTCTGGAGAGAGGGGGCTGGATCCAGACCAAATTGGGAAATCCTGATAGTTCTCCTTTCCTGCTGCAGCCTTCCTTCATGCCATTCCTTGGATCCCTTGTCCCCAGGAGCAGCATTTGTGAAGATCTCTGGGCTGCAGTGGGAGAAGGCAACCAGGACAAGTCCCATTCTCCCATTGCAAAATTTGGTCTGGTTCTTCCAACTCATGGTGATGTAGCAGTTCCCCCTCTCTCTACATCATGGTCCTGTCAGCTTCTGCAATGGCAACACATTTGCAGTACCAATGAAGCATCTACATAGGAGAGTCTCTGTTCTTTCCTTGGAATCCCCATATCCACCCTACCCACAATTCACCCTTCATGTAATGTTGGCTTTATTTTAGAAATCAGTATTACCTATGTTGCTATAAATGTTATAACATTATTACACTATAGCAGCTACCACTTTTTTAAAAAAAAGCTAGAGTATGGGCGCATGGCACACTTGAGTGAATATGGAAACAAAATGGCACCTGTGTGGGTAAGGTGTTTCAAAAATTTGCATCTCTCTGTCCATTTGATTGGCAAACCTGCTTTGACTCTGAGTTTTCTAGAAAGATAAGAACGAAGCAGGTCTGAGAAACTTTGGGGCAATCCAGGAGAAATGACAAAAACACATGGAAGGGGGGCAACTGGAAAATAATCTACAGGTGCTCCCCACCATCACCATAATTTGCTCCAGCTTTAGAACTAGAGAATAGCCAAAAAAAAAAAAAAGTGGAAGCAGCCCTGTCACTGATCTAGCAGCCGTGAAATGCAATCTGGAAGTGAGGCTATGTATGAATGCTGCCTCCCCCTTTCTAATGAGTACAATGTTAGATTTCCTGACAAGATCTTTACTTATGTTTTTAAAACAGGATAGTAATTGTATTCAAACATGGCTGTGATGGCAGCTATAAAATACTTCAGCATTTGATATATACAGAACCATTATCTAGTAATATGAAGAACATAAAAGGACATGAAAAAGTAATAGCTTCCTAGACATACAGGAGGATTAATATTGATGAATTAGAGGGGTCCTTTGGTGCTTTGAGGCACTTACATTTTGTAGGAGGGAGAAAAAAGAAAGCTTAGATTTATAGAGAGGAAAAATACTTCAACTGTTATCAACAACCCAGGAGCCTGATAAGTAAACAGAAGGTCTGTGTGGTCCTTAAGCCACCTCGTGCTGTTAAAAGTTGAGAGGGAGATCATCAAAGGGTGATTCATTCAGCAGCTTAGAGACCATGTTACCTTGCACTATTTAGATCCAGGAATGTGTTTTAACGTCAGTTCAGGAAGTTGTATTTCAGGTCATTCAAAAAGGGATTTAATATTTGTTTAATTAGAAAAATCAGACAGTTTTATTTGGACTTGACCTTAACAACAACAGCAACAAAACTCTAGAGTATTTATGAACATATCACTATTAAAATATGTGTGTAATATGTAGTTTTCCCTGGTGTGATCTTGTCAGATCACAAGCTAAACAGTGTCCTTTACAGTTGGTCTTAGCCAAAAGGCCAAGAAATAGTGTGGGCCTGGTTAGTATTTGGATGGAAGACCACAAAAGAAGTTCAGGGTGGCTATGCAGAGGCAGGTAATGACATCTGTTGCCTTGAAAATCCCATAAGGGGTCACCATAAGTTGGGTATGACTTGATGGTACTTTCCACAGCAACATGTAGTCTGGGTCTTAGTTATGAGTTCTCAGAACCCTTTGTTGTAGAAGGGCCTGACTAGCATTGCTGTGAACAGAAAAGGGGGAGAAATTTGCATAAAAGCCCTACACAGTGTATGTGCCAAGATATGGGATATGCCCAGGCCTGGTGCATGGGGTTCTCTCACCTGAGGCAGGACCCCAACATGCCTCCCCCCCCCCCCCGCCGGTAGATTTTTCACTGGTTTGGTTCCGCGGTGCTGCACAGGGAAAGTCCCATTTTTTCTTGGTTCTAAGGTGTTGGGAGAGTTCTCCCGACCCCTTAAAGCTAAGAAAAAATGCTGGTCAGTTTCCCTCTGCAGTGCTGACCGAGTTTGGGGGGGGGGGGGCGCTGAAGACAGAAAGGACGAGGCTCAGAATGCCGCAAGTGGGGAGGGGGGTGCTGGGAGCTGGCATCCTAGGCATTTGCCTAGTTTGCCAACTCCCACGCACCAGGCCTGGACATGCCATTGATAATTCAGAGGAAACACAGGAAGAGGAAGGAAACTCTGAAGGCTCTATTGCAGGAGTAAAAACTCAGATGGTTCTAGGAATGAAAGGAGAAGGTCTTGTAGGGGGGAATGGTCCCTTGTAGTACCGGGAAGGTTAAAAAAAAGGCAGCCAATCCAAAGGTCAGAATGAGTATGGGTAAGATTGCCCACCACCCTGGAAGTTCTGGTGATAGCCCAACAAATGAAAAAGCTGAATGGAAAGTTGAGACCAGATCAGTATGGGTGGAGAGCATGCTGGGAACTGAATACAGATAAGCAAACAGACAGTGAATTTTCACATGTAGCAGACTCCAGCCCAACTCCATCCCTTCATTCCATCCAATGGTCCATTCCTCTCTTGCTTTACCCTTCCCTGGAAACATTCCTAAACCTTTCTCTTTGATCCTCCCTTGTTTTCTCATGTTCATTCTGAATTATTTTCAGTTATCTCCAACTACTGATGTACATGGAGCATGGGTACCCCACTTCAACTACTATGTTTTTCTTCAAACCTCTCCCAAATTTCTCTGGCTGTCCCCTTTCATCCACCCCTTGATTCACTTTCTCATCCCCTATTTTCACTTGGAAGTCATTTAATTACACTATATGAATTACACAGCAGAACATCAGACACCATTAGGCTGCAAAATGCCTTATCTTCTTCCCATGATCTTTTTTCTTCATAGATATATTCATATTAATTATTATATATAGCAGATTATCATCTTAACGTGAGGTTAGGCAGGAAGTATATTTCTGCTCAAAGTTGTACTAGTTCACTGAAATGAAATTAATCTGAAGTCTGAACACAATGCCCTTGAAAACCATTTTGTGCAGCTAGTGTCCTTTTACCTACCTATATACTAAGACTGTTGAATGTTAGTATAAGGATAGATCCAGACAATGTTATTCAGAACCAATTGTTGTTATGTTTCTCAGGCCAAGCTCTACTTCCCTGACTGGGCTGTAATGTCATTCTCAGCTGAGCATATGGTAACAGTCAAGTGCATAATCTACCTGAGGGTCTGGGTGGCCGTACAAACAGACACCTCCTCCCTATGTCCTATAAGGACATATCAGTATGCGTTCGAGTTAATTAAGATCAACATTCTTTCAATTTCACCCCTTATAAAATGTCTGGGAGATTTTTATTCAGCGTGAAGCGTGACCCTGGCACAGCACAATGTGGGCTGTTCCCTTGTACCTCATCTATAAAATAAAACCTCTTGGTGCATTCCACCCTCAGCTGTTTGCTTTGAGCTCCAGACCAACACAGAGTGTGAAAAAAACAGCAGCACATAAGTGGCTGGGATAGGTTTACCAGACTCCAAATGCCATCAAGAGCAAAAGTCAGGAGGATCGGATTTCTTCTTCCCTATGGATTGCAACACAGTTGCCCATGACTTTGTTCTTCTGAGCTGTTAACAGGTTTTAGAACAGGGCTAATATCCTGCGACTGAAAAAGAAGGTAGCTTTTAAAACACTTGCCTTCTTTGGGTTGGAAGCCCAAGTCGTCTCATAGGTCACGTTAGGTAACAGTCACATAGATAACTACAGAGAGGTTCCAGGTGGCCATGTTGTTCTGAAGAAAAAACCCAACAACAAAAGCCATGTAATACCTTTTATTGAGACCCATACAAAACAGTGTGCAGGATTTCAGATCCTATAGAAATCTTCATCAGGTTGGATGTTAAAAGGAGACTGTTCAAGCCCTGATCTTGAGGCCTTTCACCAGCATCTCATTTAGAATGCCCTTTCAGGTGGAATTATTATCTCACCATTCCTCTAAGGGGCTCAGGGCAGGATATATGTTTCTTCCTTCCTCCATTTTACCTTTACACAGAAACCTTCTGAAATAGGTTAGGTTGAGAGATGAGGTTGTCCAGTGTCAGTGGGCTTCATGTCAGAGTGGGAAATTCAAGTGAAGTCTAACCTGACATGCTAACTGGTATACCTCCCTGAGCCTCTGAGGGGGAAAAAATACCTTTTCCCAAAGGCTTATAAGCAAAGGGTATGAGGAGACCATGGAAAGGGAAACAGAGGGGATGACAAATATACTGGAGGACTGGAAGTGACAAGGCACAGATGAAAATATTAGTTATTTATTTGAAAATATCCTCTCAAGAAATCAGGATTTATCTATCACAGTTTAGCATACTCTTTCTTTTAGGAGCTCAGGGTGGCACACACTGTGCTCCCATTCCCCATTTTATTATTTCAATATCCCTGTAAAGTAAATTCAGATAGATAGCCATGTTGGTCTGAAACAGCAGAACAAAGTTTGAGTCAAGCGGCACCTTTAAAACCAACAACGTTTTATTCAAGGTATTCAAGAAAGTGTGCTTGCACACTTATATCTTGAATAAAACTTTGTTGGTCTTAAAAGTGCCACTGGAATCAAAGTTTGTTCTCCTATAAGGTGAAATAGGCTGACAGAATGACTGGCCCAAGGTCACCCAGTAGGGTTGCCAAGTGGTAGATAACTCACTGAAAATGTCAAGACAGTGTGCGTTTGCAATAAAAAAGGCCAACACCATGCTGGGAATTATTAGGAAGGGAATTGAAAACAAATCAGCCAGTATCATAATGCCCCTGTATAAATCGATGGTGCGGTCTCATTTGGAGTACTGTGTGCAGTTCTGGTCGCCGCACCTCAAAAAGGATATTATAGCACTGGAGAAAGTCCAGAAAAGGGCAACTAGAATGATTAAAGGGCTGGAACACTTTCCCTATGAAGAAAGGTTGAAACGCTTGGGACTCTTTAGCTTGGAGAAACGTCGACTGCGGGGTGACATGATAGAGGTTTACAAGATAATGCATGGGATGGAGAAAGTAGAGAAAGAAGTACTTTTCTCCCTTTCTCACAATACAAGAACTCGTGGGCATTCGATGAAATTGCTGAACAGACAGGTTAAAACGGATAAAAGGAAGTACTTCTTCACCCCAAGGGTGATTAACATGTGGAATTCACTGCTACAGGAGGTGGTGGCGGCCACAAGCATTAAATATTATTTATATATATATATATATTATTTATATATATATATATATATATATATAATATTTTGGGGGGGCCACTGTGTGACACAGAGTGTTGGACTGGATGGGCCATTGGCCTGATCTAACATGGCTTCTCTTATGTTCTTAAAAATCTGGGGACTTTGGGGGCGGAGCCAGGAACAAAAGTGTGACAAGCATAATTGAACTCCAAGGGAGTTCTGGCCATCACATTTAAAGGGACAGCACACCTTTTTAAATGCCTTTCTTCCATAGGAAATAATTAAGGATACGGGCACCATCTTTTGGGGCTCATAGAATTGGACTCTCTGGTCCAATCGTTTTGAAACTTGGAGGGTATTTTGGAGAGAGGCACTAGATGCTATACTAAAAATTTGGTGCCTCTACTTCAAAAATTAGCACCCCCAGAGCTTCCAATACCCATGGATCAATTCCCTATTATTCCCTATGGGAATCGTTCTGCATAGGGAATAATACAGTGCCCAGTAGACATTTCCCTCCCCCCCACACTTTCTAAAGGGGGGGGGGAGGGCCTCCAAACCAGGGAATCCCCTGCCCCCTCCCTCTCTCTCACACACAAATACTTACTAGATCTTCTTCCTGCAGAACTTTACTTGCTGTGAAAACAAAAGCAAAAGAAAGGGAGGGGCCGTTCTTCATGGAAACTATTACTGACCCTTTCCAATAAAGCCCTTCCTGTTTCTTGTTTCCTGCGCAGCCTTAAAGGCACATATTTTACAAACGGATCAGTTTGCAGGTTTCTAAACCTGCAGGAGCTCTACAACTACATGATGACTGTGGGGCTCCCCCACTGGCCAGCTGGCTGGGGGCAGGGAGAAGCCTGTAAAAACGGGGGATCTCCGGCTGGGACCTGGGGATTGGGAAGCCTACACACATGTTCTTTTCTATCACTGGCCCAGAGCGAGTGGCACCAAAATTTGCACCATTTCTCCCCTCCACCCCGCTTCCGGATTTTTGGAGAGCGTGGGAGGAGGCTGCAAATTCGGGGGTCCCCCCCAGGGTGAGGGGGTTGGGAAGCCTATCACCCAGTGAGGCTTGCGACTGAATGGGGATTTTGATGTGAGACTTAGGCCCTTTCTCCATTCAGCTTTGCTCCAGATCTAGTGAGCACTGAATTAGCCTGCTACAAAGTCACATCATTCAATATGTTTCTACATTTAAAAATCTTCTCCTCACCTTCTGGGGAGCTTTACTTCCATATTTACAAAGGAAGGAAGGAAGCCTGCAGGCCCTTGCCCCTCCCAGAAGCTGGAGGTTCAGTTCAGCTGTCTCTCAAGATAGCCTGGTCATAGGTGGGGGGAGGGAGTTGAAACCACAGTGAAGGTGCGCTGTCTCACACACACACATCCAATCTCCCAAAATAGGCTTTCCTTTGGATCTGGTTTGAACTGGGGGGGAGGAGACGTGGGCAGAGGTGCCAACAACCTGGAGTGGAGGCTTATCTCTTATCAGGTAACCTTGTTACAACTTTTACTTCCTCTAGATAGTCAAGTTTGAACATCTTCTCGGCGCTCCGCCAGGGCTGGGGCCGACCCCGGCGGGGCCGATCCGAGGACCTCACTAAACCATCCAATCGGTAGTAGTGACGGGCGGTGCGTACAAAGGGCAGGGACTTAATCAACGCGAGCTTATGACCAGCACTTACTGGGAATTCCTCGTTCATGGGGAATAATTGCAATCCCCGATCCCCATCACGAATGGGGTTCAATGGGTTACCTGCACCTGTCGGCTTAGGGTAGACACACGCTGAGCCATTCAGTGTAGCGCGCGTGCAGCCCCAGACATCTAAGGGCTGGCACTAGGGGTCCTGCCACCCCAGGCAAGGACCCCTACCCCCCAAGTGGCAGTGCACATATTGCTGCTGCACGCTGCCTCTTTCATCTGCCCAGGACCCAAGCAGGTGAAGGGGGTGGCGGGGCACCTCTACACCTCTCAGAGGCTGTCTTCAGCAGACTCTGAGCAGCGCATTCATCACTGCCACCTCTTTCACTTGCCCAGGACATGGGCAGGCCCAGTGCTAGGGCCTCAGGCACCCCAGGCTGGCACCTGATTTATGTCCCCCCACCCATTCCTGCCCTGCTGCCACACCTCCACCCACAGCAGAGAGGGCTCAGCAGCATGGAAGAAAGGCTGGGTGGGCTCCAGCCAAGCTGGGCCTGCACAGTACACTTTGTACACTGTGTAGGTGGTCTCCTCCAAGTCATGCTTGGAGAAGCTGCACTGATGTCATGCCTAGCTGCTTTCACCTTGAAGGTGAGAGCAGCTGGGCATGGCACACCCTCCACTGAGCCAGACTTTCCTTGTGAGGGAAGCCCAGCTCAGAGGAAAGCACATGCTGATGCACTTCTGAGCAGTGCACTTAGTGACTTCCTGAATCAGTGCTCTTGCAAGTGAACAATGAAATGTGGGACAGGGCTTTGTTGAGGAGTTTGAAAATTCGGAGAAAATGTTCTACAATTATGACCTTAAATCCAGATGTTCAAGAAAACTCCTGTTCAAAAGTACTCTTGAGAACTGCGGGGCAACACCAAGGTGAAAGCATTTTCAGTGCCCATTCAACAAAATGAATGTAGAAGACTTTAAAAAATGAAAAGCAAGACAGAAATTATGGCACTATGCAATGTAGATGATTACTTTTAAATACACACTAAGACAGGATTTTCTGCCATGTATAGAAACAGCCTTACACACAAACTGCTGCCCCATTTGATAGCACAATCATAAACAGAGTTACACTCTTCTAAGTCAATTGGAAGGGTGCAAATCGGCTTAGGATCACACAATGACTTTCTCAGAAATTATCATGTTATAGCCATGTTAGTCTGTAGTAACAGAACAAGAGTAGCACCTTAAAGACCAATGATTTTTTTCCAGGGTATAACATTTCATGAGTCAAAGCTCATTTTGTCAGAAAGGTTCATGTAAATCAAGAGCATCTCATTTTATTTCCAGGAATGACAATGCAATGCCTTCCCAGATAATCTGGCAAAAAGACTTAGGGATAACAATTAAGCAAGAAATGTAAAGATGATACTATGCTATTTTTATATGCTGTTATGATTTAACTGTATGTTTCCTCATAAGAAGATATTAATATTGTATCTGTTGGTAAATATAAAAATGCCGAAGTGATAATATTACAGTTGCTGGAGTTATAATTTATAAATATTAATGCATAAATTTAAATTAGAATAATTTAGTTTCATAATTAATTTACATGTTTAAAATAATAAATATTACATGAATAACTCTGAACTTCTTTAGGGAAGTAGAATGTAAAAAGGTTAAAACAAAATAGATTAAAAGAGGATGGGAGGGAAAGTAGTATTTGATGGAAGAGTTGGCTATCAAAAAAATTGGACTATAATCACAACTTGGTTCTTCAGAAGATAATGAGATTTTCCTTTGAATTCCATGATAATTTTGAAATATTTTTTAAAAGTACAGCTTCTTGGGTGGGGATGTGTGAGTACTTTCCCTAAACATAGAGAAAGCAACCTGAGGGTGGCTTTTTCAGTGTCAAAATGGCAGGGCAAAGAAAGGATTAAAAAGTCTACTCTTGACCACAGTTCGGCCACCTGAAGTCTTGACCACAGTTCTGCCACCCAGCATCTACATTCAGAGAATGGATACAGAAACCATCAGCCACCAGCAAGGTGAGTCCTGGGCATGTGGGAAACTCAAGATTCTCTGAGAGGCCAAGCAAGAGTCACCAGTGGGATATGCAGAGCCAGGGGGAATGCTCATGCATCAAGGTTGGCTTTACATATCACCTGGACCCATGAGGATGGAAGTGCTGCACCTCAACGACATCAAGAGAGGTGGGCATTTTGGGTGACTAACCAGGAGTTCTGGTGACCTCAGGTACAGGTAGATGTGGATATGTCCTCAGGTACAGGTAGATGTGGATATGTCCACTCCTGTGATTTCCAGGCCAAGGACCACCTGGAAAGCCAGCAAGTCTGCTGCATCCTCTGTCAATTCCATCAGGTCCTTGGCAGGCCATGTCTGTGAATTTCATCGCAGACTTACGCACCAGAGTCATGACACCATCATACAGCTTTCTGGGGATCACTGGGGATCAAGCATGTGAGTAACAAAGACTGAGAAATCTGCCAGAAACAGAGAGTTGGAAAGATATAGCAGAGTCACCTCCTTGGTGACTTTCCCCTTTAAGAGACTACAGATGAAGCCGAACTTGGTGTTTGTCATTGGGGAAATCCCTTGCTTGAAGCTCAATATATAGCTTGCATTATGTCAAAAAGGCAGGGAATACTTCATGACCCCACCCTTAACTTCTCTGGAGGACTCACTGGGCATTTTCCTGGGGGAGTAGTGGCAGTGGAGACCACAGCAGCAGACACCACTTGCTGTTGTTTCAGAGCAGCCAAAGCACTGGTCAGTTGTTGTACCTGAACTTGGAGCACATGGTTCTGTGCAGCTAAATCAGCTAGGTATGAAGTTGCTTTATCCATACTACTGTGAAGTGTGGTGGACACAAACTGTACTAGTTTGCAGGCTCCGAGTATCAGGTACTAGGGATTAGGCATGGCAGAGCTGTTCAGTCCACGGTCAGATTCCAAGAATCAGGCAACACAGAGTTGGTGGATTAGCATCTAATGTATGCATTGGATCCATGCCTAACAGCCTTTCTTGGCTGGTCGCATAGCCACCCATGTAAGAGTCAAGCTTGCAGCTAGCTGCTCAGAAACAATCCTGCTAATACTCATCTTTGTTATCAGCAAAAAGCTGGCATCAGGCCAGGAGACGTGCACTTTGTTTTCTTGTTTGTAGCTCTGTTTTCAGCCTTTGTGGCGCTCTAAGTATAGGAGATACTGGTGGGCTGGGAATGGTCAACTGGTGGCCTGGGAATGGTCAACCTTCTGAACCAAGGCTGGAGGGCGTCAGTGGTTCTGTACCAGCTTTTGGCTGTGAACCTTGACATTGTGAATCCTGACAAGCCTCTCGCTCAGTTTCCTGCTGCTCAGCTTCTGTTGTCTCAGGGTTGGTTACATGAGGCTCCTCTTCCCCTGAGGAGTCCTCATTATCACTGAGCCCTGACACATAATCATATTGAAAGGACCTCAACTGCAGTAACTGTTTGGTCATTTTCAGGTGGGTAGTGTGTTGGTCTGAAGTAACAGAACAAAGTTTGAGTCCAGTGGCACCTTTAAGACCAACTAAGTTTTATTCAAGGTATGAGCTTTTGTGGTTATTTAAGTGGTTTATTTTCTGATGCATCTAGTGTGACATTGCTCAAGGCCTGTAGACTAAATGATCAGTATCATTACCGGTGAACCAGAAAAGGGATATTGTGGTTGTGATGGATAACTAATGAAAATGGCAACTCAAGCTGCATTCACTGGACAACTTGAGGTTAATCTGAGACTTGTCTGTATCATTCATGAGGACTTTGATTTCATGTTTGTGTGCTCCCCTTGCTCTTCCTTTTACCCTTTTGAATACATAGCTCAATCAAAAACTTCCTGTGGCAGAGGCTGGTTCACTGGGGCAAATGGGGCACTGCCCCACCAACTCAGGCTGCCACCAGACTCCTTTTGCCTTCTCACTGTCTTCACCAGACAGTTCAGGGGGCAGGAAAAATCAGTTATGTCAGTCTCTATCCTATATAAGGTTGCCAGACATGGCCTGGTAATAAGAAAGAGTCCAGAGGGGAGGGATATGGGGGGGGCACCATCTGACACATCTGGGGTTTCCCTGAAAGTGACATCAAAATGACAGCAATTTGGGGGTAATTTTTCTCCTGCCACCAGAAGAGTGAGTTGCTGGTAGGAGGTTTTACACCATAGGGCCTGACAACCCTAGTCCTATCTAGATTTAAATCAACACTGCAAGCACAAGCAAGCTTGTTCCAAAACCAGACCCAGTCACACTAGGGCACTAGTTTATTGGGCAGGAAGCCATCCTTACAGCTCCAGCTGAATACCTGATTGATCAGTGGATCCACAAGACTCTGTTGATCAGGCCAATCAATTATCTTTATGAGGGAACAGGAAAAAGGAAATTAAAATTGAAAACTTTGCTATTTTGGAACTAACTTTGGTTAGTTTTAATTTTAAAAATAGCATTATATATGTGCATATAGAGTAGGGTTGCCAAATCCAATTCAAGAAATATCTGAGGACTTTGGGGATGGAACCAGGAGACTATGGAGGTGGAGCCAGGAGACATTGGGGTGGAGCCAGGAACAAGGGTGTGACAAGCATAATTGAACTCCAAGGGAGTTCTGGCCATCACCTTTTTAAATGCCTTTCTTCCATAGGAAAGAATAAAGGATAGGGGCACCTTTTGGGGGGGCTCATAAAATTCGACCCCCTAATCCAATAGTTTTGAAACATGGGGAGTATTTTGGGGAGAGGCACTAGATGCTATACTGAAAATTTAGTGCCTCTACCTCAAAAAACAGCCCCCCCCAGAGCCCCCGATACCAGTGAATCAATTCCCCATTATTTCCTATGGGAATCGTTCTCCATAGGGCAGAGGTGGCCAATGGTAGCTCTCCAGATGTTTTTTGCCTACAACTCCCATCAGCCCCAGCCATTGGCCATGATGGCTGGGGCTGATGGGAGTTGTAGGCAAAAAACATCTGAAGAGCTACCATTGGCCACCCCTGCCATAGGGAATAATAGAGTGCCCAGTAGACATTTCCCTCCCCCCTCTTTCTAAAGTGAGGGGAGGGCCTCCAAACCAGGGAATCCCCTGCCCCCTCCCTCTCTCTCACACACAAACACTGGGTCTGGTTCCTGCACAACTTTACTTGCTCTGAAAATGAAAGCAAAACAAAGGGAGGGCTGTTCTCTGATGAAACTGTTACTGACCCTTTCCCATGAAGTTCTTCCTGTTTCCTGCTTCCTGCTCAGCTTTAAAAGCACACATTTTAAAAACGGACCTGTTTGCAGGTTTCTAAACCTGCAGGAGCTCTAAAGGTACATGGTGACTGTGGGGGCAGGGCTTCCCCCGCCGGGCTGGGGGCGGGGGAAGCCTGTAAAATGGGGGGTCCCCCACTGGGACCTGGGGATTGGGAAGCCTAATATAGAGCTATACCCATGTGAAGGGCTGGATAAGCATTATATTGCAGAATAATAGCAATATATTATGGAAAATCTAGGCATCTTATTGTTGTAGAAGTCACTGAAATGTTTGCTTTAAAATATATATATATATAGGTTTGCAGGTATCTTCAAACCAAATCCATCACTTTCGGATGTTAGAAGTAGTAACTTTAGTGTAATTATGGCATTTCGTGCAAGTGTGATTTACTGGTTTGCAGTGGGCAGCTATAAAACACATAGGAACACCACATTTGTCAAGGAGTCAGTTTGCACACAGAACAGTTTAAAATATTTACCAGCAATTAACTTTTAAGCATTCTTATTTTAAACTGGAACTGTTTGTTCCATGGTTACTTTCTTTTCCATCTGTTAAGGAAAGAGCCTGGGAGTTGATCTGAACTGAGAAGTAAAAAAAGATGACAGGAAAAAGTGTAATATTCCTCCCATCTTATCTGTTGTCAATTTGTAGGATATTTGTCAAACCTGAACCCAGTGTTCCTGTCACTGTTCTGTTACATTCCAATCCCTTAAAGTTATTCCCTTGATCTGAGTGGATCATTTTTCTATGCAAAGGCATTTATGACTTCATTGTGAGGAGTTAGAAAGGTATCTCCTGGACAACACTCTGCAAGATGAAATAGCGGAGAAACTCTTTGGTACAGGAAACAGATGTTTATTTATTTAAACCATCTCTATGCCATCTCAATAGCCATAAGGCTTTCAAGATGGTATTACAGGAATAAAATACTTAGACTGAACATCTATTTAAACGTTAAAAACGAATCAAACTCAAAATAGTAAAAATATTAAAACTGTTAAAGCAACAATAGTAAAATAATTGGTTAAAATGTATCCTATGGAAAAGTACCATAGCTACTATATTAATTCAGATAACAGTGTTTTCCACAGAGGGACAGGATTCTGTAGGTTCCCTGTTGCAAATACAGCAAACTGACAATGGGGCTTCCATGTGGCAGGTTCCTCTGTACTCACCTTGTCCCAGTCCATGGATAGCACCCACCCCACGCCACCGTGCAGCCAGGGCTTTTTTCAGCTTTCTGATAAAATTGGCAATTGAATGTTATATCATTACAGCAATATAACACTGTGGTCTTAAATATATATAACCTTGCTGGTCTTATAGGTGCCACAAGACTCTTACTTTATTCTATAACACTGTGCATCATCTTTGCTGAATTCCCAGCTTTCATTTTTAAAAAGTCTCTAGCACTTTTTGTTAGGATTTTCCCCTGGATTTGTGTGTGTTGTGCAGTCAAGTTGCTTTTGACTTATGGGGACCCTATGAATTAATGGCCTTCAATGTTAACAGCCTTGCTCAGGTCTTGCAAACTGAGGGCTGTGGCTTCCTTGAGAGAGACAATTCATCTCGTATTGGGTCTTCCTCTTTGCCTGCTGCCTTCAACTTTGTCTTTTCCAGTGATTGTTGTCTTCTCATAGGGTGACCAAAGTACAATAGCTTCAGTTTGTTCATTTTTGCTTCTAGGGACAGTTCAGGCTTGATTTGATCTAGAACCCTCTTTTTTTACTTTTTGGCTGCCTGTGGTATCTGTAAAACTCTTCTCCAACCAATGTTCCCTCTAAGCTGCAGAGTCCTAGGAGCAAAAATTATATTTTGTGAGCTACTGGTATTAAAGTTGTGAGCTACTGGCATTATAAAGTTGGGAGCTACAGCATAAATTATTGTGCTCTGGGTCATCCTTCCTGAGTTAAGACAAAAATGTGTGAGCCAGAGGCTAAAAATCTGTGAGCTGGCTCACGATAACTCAGCTTAGAGGGAACACTGCCTCCAACACTATGGGCGTTTTCGCACTTACCTTTTACTGGCGCGAACACCCTCCTCACGCCGGCGGATCTGCAGGGATTTCCCACCAGAAGCGCCGGCGCAGCCAAAAGAGCCGGCAACTTCCGTCGCGGAGCCAGCTCAAACGTTTTCCTGCTTCTTGGCGGTTTCCGTTTGAGCTGGCTCCGCGACGGAAGTTGCCGGCTCTTTTGGCTGCGCCGGCGCTTCTGGTGGGAAATCCCTGCAGATCCGCCGGCGTGAGGAGGGTGTTCGCGCCAGTAAAAGGTAAGTGCGAAAACGCCCTATATTTCAAAAGAATCAGCTTTCTTCTTCCAAGCTTTCTTCATTGCCTAACTTTCACATCAATATATAATAATGGGGAATACTCCAGTATGAATTATCTTGGTCACCAGAAACACATTCTTCCACTTAAAGAATGTTTTCTAGCTCTGTTATGGGTGCTCTTCCCAGTCTCAATTGCCATCTGATTTCTTGGTTGCAGTCTCCCTTTGGGTTGATGATGAAGCAAAGGAATAGAATATCTTTAACAATTTCAGTTTCTTCATTGTCAAATTTAAAGCTGTTTAATTCTTCAGTAGTCATTATCTTTGTCTTCTTGATTTTCAGCTGTAATCCTGCTTTGGCACTTTCTACCTTAACTTTCTTCAGCAGTAATTTCAAGTCTTTATTGTTGTAATATGGTTCCATATGCATACTTCAAATTGTTAATGTTTTTTCCACCATTTTCACACTCTCTATGTCTAAATCTAATCCAGTTTTCCTAAAGATAGAATCATAGAATCACAGAGTTGGAAGGGACATCTAGTCCAACCCCCTGCGCAATGCAGGAAACTCACAAACACTTCCCCCTAAATTCACAGGATCTTCATTGCTGTCAGATGGCCATCTAGCCTCTGTTTAAAAATCTCCAAGGAAGGAGAACCCACCACCTCCCGAGGAAGCCTGTTCCACTGAGGAATCGCTCTAACGGTCAGGAAGTTCTTCCTAATGCTGAGCCAGAAACTCTTTTGATTTAATTTCAACCCACTGGTTCTGGTCGTACCTTCCGTGGCCACAGAAAACAATTCCACACCATCCTCTATATGACAGCCTTTCAAGTACTTGAAGATGGTGATCATATCACCTCTCAGCTGCCTCCTCTCCGGGCTAAACATCCCCAGCTCCTTCAACCTTTCCTCATAGGACTTGGTCTCCAGAACCCTCACCATCTTCATCGCCCTCTTCTGGACCCAGCTTGTCTATACCCTTCTTAAAATGTGGTGCCCAAAACTGAACACAATACTTCAGGTGAGGTCTTACCAGAGCAGAAGAAAGCGATACCATCGCATCACGTGATCTGGACACTATACTTTTGTTGATACAGCCCAAAATTGCATTTGCCTTTTTTAGTCACCGCAACACACTGTTGACTCATGTTCAGTGTATGATCCACTAAGACCCTAGATCCTTTTTGCTCATACTTCTGCTAAGACAAGTCTCCCCCATCCTATAACCATGCATTGGATTTTTCCTACCTAAATGCAGAACTTTACATTTATCCCTGTTAAAATTCATTTTATTGATTTTAGCCCAGTTTTCCAGCTTGTCAAGGTCATCCTGTATTCTGTTTCTGTCTTCTTCGGTGTTTGCAACCCCTCCCAATTTAGTATCATCTGCAAATTTAATAAGCATTCCCTCTATTCCTTCATCCAAATCATTGATAAAGATGTTGAACAAGGTCCCAGAAAGATGTGTTCTGCATATAGATTGTAGAGACAAGGAGACAAAAGGTGTCTTTTTTGACACCTTTGCCAATTGAAAACCATTTTGTTTCTCCATATTCTGTCATAACAGTGGCCTTTTGTCAAGTGTATAGGTTGTGCATCAAAACAGATATTGCAGCACATCCATTTCTTCTAACATGTAGCATAGATTTCATGATCCACATAGTCAAAATCTTTGCTGTAATCTATGAAACAGAAATATCACGGCATCTGGCCCCATCACACCTTGGCAAATGGAAGGGGAAGACATGTAAGTAGTGACAGACTTCACATTTCTGGGATCCAAGATCACTGCAGATGGTGACTGTAGCCATGAAATTAAAAGACGTTTGCTCCTTGGGAGGACAGCTATGGTGAACCTGGGCAGTATAATAAAAATTAGAGAGATCACCCTGCCAACAAAAGTCTATATAGTCAAAGTGATGGTATTCCCAGTAGTAATGTATGGCTATGAGAGCTGGACCATAAGGAAGGCCAAGTGCAGAAGAATAGATGCTTTTGAGATGTGGTGCTGGAGAAGAATCTTGAGAGTCCCTTGGACTGCAAAAAGATCCAATCAGTCAGTCCTAAAGGAAATCAACCCAGACCGTTCACTGGAAGGTCAAATGCTGAAGCTGAAGCTCAAATACTTTGGCCACCAAATGAGAAGGGAGCACTCCCTGGAGAAGATTCTGATGCTAGGAAAGACAGAAGGCAAAAGAAAAAGGGGACAGCAAAAGATGAGATGGCTGGACAGCGTTACTGATGTAACAAACACGAATCTGAGCAGACTTCGGAGGATGGTGGAAGACAGGAGGGCCTGGCGTGACTTTGTCCATGGGGTTGCAAAGAGTTGGACTCGACTGTGTGACTAAACAAAAGATTTTTGCCGGTTCACACAGTAAAATACAGTTGCAAAGTGCATTGGAAGTAGATTGAAAGTGCATTATTTAGTGTGTGTGTAAGCACCCTATGTGCACAAACAGGAATATTTCTGTCTCCTCTGGCTACAGTGAGAGAAAGGAGAATGAGATGAGAAAGGGATTTTCCTCTCTGTATGCCTCTCCTTTCCATCCCAAGTCAGCTTCTCTCAGTTGAAGTGATCTTCAGTGCTTAGGAGGAGCAAAGCATCACTAAGCAGGCTAATGGAAATACCTGTACTGAGAACACAGGGATGATTAATTTTCTGGCAGTGCACAAATATTTCAGGTAGTTACCTTTGATCTACTTGTGGGGAGGAAGAACAGGAAAACAAAAAATAAGCAAGTGTATCCTTGTACAACAGACTTCAGTCATTCTTCCTTCCCAGGGAACTCTGGAAAATATGGAAGCTAGGGATATCTAACAGCCCATTAATGGGAAGGGAGGGTTAAAAAAATCAAATAAATAGACAGAGAAGACTCAAGACTCTTGTCAGATTACAAGTCCCAGCATACACTGGGGAAAGACTGATATAAAATTGATCTAAATTTTCAATGTAGATATGGCCAGCTGATTGGTGCCTGGGAGTAAGGCCTGGCTGTGGGAGATCCCAGCCTCCATCAGAGGATCTGACAACCCTAATGGAAGCTCACTGAGAGCCAGTTTGGTGTAGTGGTTAAGTGTGCAGACTCTTATCTGGGAGAATCCGGTTTGATTCCCCACTCCTCCACTTGCAGATGCTGGAATGGCCTTGGGTCAGCCATAGCTCTGTCAGAGGTTGTCCTTGAAAGGGCAGCTGCTGTGAGATTACAGCACAATTTTTTTGTAGTTGTAATTACAGTACAATTTGGTAATTTTGGTAATTATAGCTATTTTTGTTTCTTAAGCAAATGTAAACTACTGCGAAACACGTCCCAGGATAAGCACTCCAAGATATTATCCACACATACACATCCATCATATGATACAGGTATGAATGAGCCATTACAAACACTATGCTCCCTAGATGGAACTTATACATCTCCTCCTATCACCTCAAAAACAATGTATCAAACCTCAAATTGCTTATTACACTGCTTCCTATTATTCTTTCTTCCAGTTTTTTTTTTTAAGGCTGAGACAGCAGTTTTTCATGCACTGACAAGAAGATACAGGGAGAGCTAAAGGAATACTCTGACTCGTCCCCAAGGATGAAAGGCAGTCTGTGGAGGATGGTTTTGAACTGGAAGAAAATGGAAGGGAAAAGTTGAACAGGCACCATCTTTTCATTAAAACTCGCAGCCTGCCAGAATGCTTTTGAATAAAAGAGAAATGAAAGAATCATGGAACTCTATGTAACGTAGGGTGACCATAATATCTGCAGGCCAGCCAGGGACACCTTGAGGGGGGAAGGGATGTGTGTGTGCGCGCACGGAGCGCATGCGCGCCGCCTGAAACAGGAAGTGACGTCACTTCCGGTGACGTCATGCCACCGCCAGAAACAGGAAGTGACATAACTTCCTGTGACATCATTCCCCCCCCCGCGCCACCTGCCGGAAGCAGGAAGTGACATAACTTCCTGTGACATCATTTCCCCCAAATGACATCATTTCCCCCAAATGCCACTGCCGGAAACAGGAAATGACTTCACAGCACTTCCTGTGACGTCCCCAAATATCACCGCCGGAAACACCAAGATTATTTATAGAGAGGGAAAGGGGGAAATAAAGTTAAATAAAACTCTTTTTTTACTTTTTTCAAAGTGAGAAGACTAGAGAGAATGGGTTCCACGCTGAGAAGCCAGTCAGATTCCAGTGAGATTCCAGTGAGACTGTGCTGCATAATGCAGCCTATTTATTTTGTCCTGTTTGCTCTGTTGGCTCTATCTGCGCCACCTTCATCACTTTCGGGGTGTGGACCCCCCAGTGGGGTGGTCTCCCGACTCCCTCCGCCGGCTGTTTTTGATAGCCCTGCGCCCCCTCTTTCATTTGATATGTGTCCCGTGCGGGTGCCACCCTCCCGCCGGGAGATGCCGCAAAATGAGCCCCCTTGAGGCTTATGGCGGCAGGGCTCGGGGGAAGCGAGCTAGACTGCTGTTCTTTTGAGGGGTTATAGAGTGTTTCGAGCCCGTCCCTGTGGCATCGGTCCCATCATTGTGGGACCCAGGGGGCCGGCGCAGCGGCCCGCCGAAGCAGCCTGTCACTAATAACACAGGTCGAGATGCAGGTCAGGAACCCGGAAGTAACTGACAGGCTGCTTCAGCGGGCCACTGCGCCAGCCCCCTGGGTCCCACAATGATGGGACTGATGCCACAGGGATGGGCTCGAAACACTCTATAACCCCTCAAAAGAACAGCAGTCTAGCTCACTTCCCCCGAGCCCTGCCGCCATAAGCCTCAAGGGGGCTCATTTTGCGGCATCTCCCGGCGGGAGGGTGGCACCTGCACGGGACACATATCAAATGAAAGAGGGGGCGCAGGGCTATCAGAAAAAGCCAGCGGAGGGAGTCGGGAGACCACCCCACTGGGGGATCCACACCCCGAAAGTGATGAAGGTGGCGCAGATAGAGCCAACAGAGCAAACAGGACAAAATAAATAGGCTGCATTATGCAGCACAGTTGAGAAAGTGCCTTATCCCATATACTGATGAAGTAAATACAGGATTTGAGAACAAAATTGCACCAGAAGACACAAACACAAAGCTCCCTTACACTGAATCAGTGCTTGGGTCCACCAAAGTCAGTATTGTCTACTCCAGGGGTGGCCAGAGTTGCTTAACAAAAGAGCAACACAGAATAAAGGTCAGATGTTTGAGAGCCGCAAGACATGAACATCGGATATTTGAGAGCCATGGACGGACGGAAGGAAGGAAGGAAGGAAGGAAGGAAGGAAGGAAGGAAGGAAGGGAGGAGGGAAGGAGGGAGGGAGGGAAGGAAGGAGGGAGGGAGGGAGGGAGGGAGAGAAGGAAGGAAGGAGGGAGGGAAGGAGGGAAGGAAGGAAGGAAGGAAGGAGGGAGGGAGGGAGGAGGGAGGGAGGGAGGGAGGGAGGGAGGGAAGGAAGGAAGGAAGGAAGGAAGGAAGGAAGGAAGGAAGGAAGGAAGGAAGGAAGGAGGGAGGGAGGGAGGGAGGGAGGGAGGAAGAAAGGAAGGAAGGAGGGAGGGAGGGAGGGAGGAAGGAAAGAAGGAAGGAGGGAGGGAAGGAAGGGGGGAGGGAGGGAAGGAAGGGGGGAGGGAAGGAAGGAAGGCCGCCCCCTCCCGCCAGCCGCCCCCCCCGCTTTCGGCCCCCTCCCTCCCTGCCTGCTTACCTTCTTCCAGGGCGGGTGGCGGCCTCCCCTCTGGGCGGGCGGGCTGGCCAGGAGGCGCAGCGGCGGCTGGTGCTGCTGGCGGCGCTGCCAGCGGGGCTGGCGGCGGCTGAGGAGGAGGCGGCCGAGCCCACCGACCCGGGGCCTCCCGCCACGCCGCCGCTGCAGGCGCCGCCGGCCCACCTCCCGCTCCGGCCTCCGCCGCCAGGGCCCTATGCCAGCGAGAGGAGCCGGCGGGCCGCGCGCGCGGTTGGGGAAGGCAGCGAGTGAGGGACCGAGCGTCCCTGCGCGTGCGCACGGCGGTGTGGCGGGCCCTACGCCGCCCACTCTCCTGGCCCCACGCATGCGCAGAGCCCGCCACACCGCCGTGCGCATGCGCAGGGACGCTCGGTCCCTCACTCGCTGCCTTCCCTGACCGCGCACGCGGCCCGCCGGCTCCCCGCTGGCTAAACCGGGATCTCTAATGGTCCCGGTATAGCCAGCCCGGGAGGCGGGAATTGGGGGCCAGAATCGGGACTTTCCCGGGTGACCGGGACGATCTGGCCACCCTACCTGCCTCTTGCTTCCCTTCCCCCTCCACCTCTCTCTCACAGGCACACAGAGAGCTCTCCTGCTTCATGCAGGAGAGATATAAAGACAAGCCTCTCTCTCCCTCTCTCTCTCTCTGGTACATGCATGCGCACACACACACTCAGCTTCTGCTTCCTTCAAATTATTAGAGTTGCCAGCCTCCAGGTGGGGCCTGGAGAACTCCCGCTTTTACAACTGGCCTCCATCTGGCAGAGATCAGCTCCCCTGGAGAAAATGGCTTCTTTGAAGGGTGCATTCTATGGCAACATACCATGCTGAGGAACCTCCCTTCTCCAAACCCCACTCTCTTCTGGATCTGTCCTCAAAGTGTCCAGATATTTTCTAATACAGACCTGGCAACCGTATTCCTTCTCTGGGGCTGCTCCTCTTTTGGGGTGGAAGGGAGGGGAAGGAAAGAGAGTCCCATAGCATCTTCAAGATCAAAGTTTTATTATAGGTATAAATTTTTGTGTGCAAGAACACTTCTTCTTTGGAGGGTGGGAGGGTGAGTAGGTAGATGGGTGGATTCTTCTGACAAGCACAATGCACATTGAGGAAATTATTTTGGTTTATTTTGAAAAGGTGTTGTTTTTTTTAGAAGACTGGATTTCTCTGTTCCAGTCTGGATTTGTTTTATTTCAAAAACATACTAATCAGGAACTAGAACACTTGGATTGGTTCTTGTATCTTGGACAGTGGAGTGATTTCAGATGTCAAATGATAATAGTACACATTAGTAAGGAGACAAACAAGCTAGGTCTCAATTCAGTCCAGGAGGATGCATTGTCTTGAGCTTCATTATCAACTACAATTCAGCAGTCTCTCTTTCTAAATTCCGTTTTAAATTCTTTTTGAAAGAGCACTGCTATTCTTAGGTCAGCAACTGAATGTTGTCATTTCTAATGTCAGACTTACGTCCATTTATTCTTGGCATCGTCCTGGACTGAATCCTCCTGGCTGGAATTGAGACCTAGGTTTCCTTTCTCATTACCAACACTGGTATTTCCATGCCTACTGCCCCTCTGCATATCACACCTAATCCAATCAAGCTTAATAATAATAATAAGCTTTTATTTATATCCCACCCTCCCCGCCGAGGCAGGCTTGCTATTGTCATTCACTTGCTATTGCCATTTAACATCTGAAATCACCTTTATAAAGTTTAGAGCCAGTTTGGTGTAGTGGTTAAGTGTGCGGACTCTTATCTGGGAGAACCGGGTTTGATTCCCCACTCCTCCACTTGCACCTGCTGGAATGGCCTTGGGTCAGCCATAGCTCTGGCAGAGGTTGTCCTTGAAAGGGCAGCTGCTGTGAGAGCCCTCTCCAGCCCCACCCACCTCACAGGGTGTCTGTTGTGGGGGAGGAAGGTAAAGGAGATTGTGAGCCGCTCTGAGACTCTTCGGAGTGGAGGGCGGGATATAAATCCAATATCTTCTTCTTCTTCTTCTTCTTCTTTATATCTCGGGTACCACATGCTACATTTTATGGCCTACATAGCCCAGCCCAACAAAGTTGCATTTATGTCAAAACCAGTCCTTGTAACAAATGAATTTGATGCTTCTGGGTTAGAGTGTCTAGTAGAGCCAAGTCTGAATCCTCACTCTGCCATGGAAGTTTTCTGGGTGACCTTAGGCTAATTGCGCACACTCAGCCTAACCTACCTCACAAGGCTGTTGTTAAAACAAAATGGAGGACAGGAGAATAATGGGTGTAAGCTGCTTCAGGTCCCCGTGGGGGGGGGGGGGGAGAAGCAGCATATAAATGTCTAGATACATACTGTGATACATGAGTGTGTGATATTTTGTGAGCTACTTAACTTTTGCTGCAGTTTTCCCATTCTTAGTTGCCAATCTAGTTCAAGGAGCCATGAAATAGGGATGGCACAAGCACAGTTCTCACACTGCCAATACAAGGCCTATTTAATCATGCATTGAAAACTTCCATGGAAGTTTGAGCACTGGAAATTTCTGGCAAACACAAAGGAGGCTAATTGTGCATTCCTGAGGGGATACCATTACACATGAAACAATAACATAGGTTGCAAAGCCCCAAAACAAACAACAGCATAGCCTGCCTTCCATCTTCCAAAGAAAGGGAAGAGGGTGGTGTCTCCAGTTTAGAGCCTATACATTCTTTACACTTAAACACACACACACACAGAGTGTTAGCTTCCTGTTGTCAACACAGTGTTATTCCCCCTGGTTTTCCCTTAACAAGTGCAGGTATGAACAGTAACTTATTTTGACAACTGATTCTGAGGCATGTGAGCAGTCAGAAGAGAGCCCTGCACGGAAAGAAAGATATCCGCCTAGGCCTCAACTAAAATTACACTTTGAAGTTCTGCAGGCACGTCTATTTGCATGTAAGATTCCATGAACATGAGAACATTGAAGTAATGTGCAGGATTGCCAGAAGCAAATTTTTCAAGATTTTTTTCCACAGTAGTAAAACAAAACATACTTGAAAGCAGGGAAGAGCCCACTGAACTCTTGCTCTTGGGAGTATACGAAAAGCCCCCCTCCTCTCAGTTGGGACACCGAGTGGCAAACACCATCTGTATCCTTTTCCCGTGCATAAAGGCATCCTTTGTTTGCCATTCCTTTCTGCAGAGAGAGAAGCTGAGGGGTAGCTTCTAACTACTCGACTGCACAGCTCATCCCGATCTGAGGAAGGCTGCTCTGTCGGCAACTAGCTAAGCTTTGACCATATTTCTTTCTGTGCTTTCCTCTCTGGATCAGCTCTTGTCTGGCTTTGGTGAAAAAGAGCCCAATACATTGTTGCTATTTTAAATTACGCTAGGCAGAGTACAAAGAAGAAAACAGATGAGTCCTTATGAGAATGGTTTATAGATAAACTAGAAAGAGAAGCCATGACACAAGATGGTGCATGGAGTTCAGGTAAATTCACTGAAATAAAATGGAAGGTGGTAAATACTTAAGACAGGTGAAACTTCCCTGGATGCATCCGGTCCCTTTCTGAAATACTGGTTATCATCTCTTTCTTATACAAATAGATACCAAAGGAGGCTGAAATTGGTTCCTTATTCCCAATTCCTTTTTCATGCCTTATTTGTGACTTATTCATGAACTCAACCAAAAACACTGAGGAGAGTTTGAAAGCTCTGAACCCCAAAATAAGGTCTGGAACTCCAGGACATCCATCAACTGGCCTCTAGGCAATGACATCATTTCTGCTATGTTACCATCATTTATTTTAATTATAGTCACAGACCTTTTGTTGTTCAGTCTCACAGTAGAGTCCGACTCTTTGCGACCCCATGGACAAAGTCATGCAAGGCCCTCCTGTCTTCCACCATCCTCCGAAGTCTGCTCAAATTCCTGTTTGTTACATCAGTAACGCTGTCCAGCCATCTCATCTTTTGCCATCCCCTTCTTCTTTTGCCTTCTGTCTTCCCCAGCATCAGGGTCTTCTCCAGTGAGTGCTCCCTTCTCATTTGGTGGCCAAAGTCACAGACCTTAGCATGTTGCAAATGTATTTAACCATGCCACTATCCACAATGTAGTACATTTATCTGTTTTTAACTGTATAATCTGAATTCAATATGATTTTATCCACCCTGAGCCCATTTTGGGAAAGAGCAGAATCATCTAAATAAATATATCATACGTACACCCCCATATTCAGGGGACTATCCCCTTCTAGGGTACATGTGCTAGTTCTTGGTCCAAGAGCAGTTTTCGTGCCAACTGCTCCCAAGTGGGGTGCCCCCAGGACAATCACACAGACACTGGGGCCAAAACAAAACGCTGTATTTAGAACCTGCACCATTTTGTGGTTCAAGAACCAGTGTTTGAACCAGGCACCATTGTATGTCATCTTGCAGGGACAGTCTGCAGAGCATGGGGATGTGTCATTTGGGGTGGGCCAAACATTATATATGCCATTAAATGCCAACAATGCCCTTCAGTTCTCTCCATGGGGAAAAAGGGACAAAGCCTACGCCAAAGGATAAATGGACACAAATCTGACATCAGGAATTACAAAACTGAGAAACCTGTAGGAGCCTTCCAGGACATTCATTGGGTGACCTCAAAGTAGCTGTTTTACTGCAAAGAAACTTCAAAACTTCAAAAACAGAATGGAAAGGGAAATTGCTGAATTACAAGTTATTATGAAACTTGGAACAAACACCTCTCTGGGACTGAACAAGGATATTTGTTTCTTGTCTCATTACATATGCTAAACCCATTTTCACCAAGTAGAGCTATACATTTATTCCAATGTATTTCCCTTTTAGAATAGTGTATGAGAATAATGTATTTTTTGTATTGACAAACTGGAATAAGAGATATTGGTTGCTTATCTCTTTACATATGCCAAACCCATCTTCCACTGTATTCTAAAGTATTCTTTTTCGTATTGACAAACTGGAATGATATTTATAATGCTATGCTGCAAGTTAAAAAGTAAATTGGGTAGACAGAAGCACCTCAGAGGAAAAGATGTTCTCAGTTTAACCCATGCTTGAGGAGAAATAGAGCAATTAACATACACATTTACTGCCTTGTGATGCTGCATTCTCACCATCATTCTCCAATTGACCTGTTGATTGCCTTTTGCTGTTTCCCCACATAACTTATACTATCCAGACCAAACTTGTTATTCTTTCAATTTGTTAATTTCAATATTTTGCCATTGGATTCTAACTTTGTACTATTTTTGCATGTTTAACCACTACCTACAAGGTATGTGTAGCACTGCTAACTGCAACCCTTTCATTGTCTGATGAAGTGTGCTTTCAGCACACAAAATCTTACATTCTCGATAAAACTTTGTTGGTCTTAAAGGTGCTATTGGACTCCAACTTTGTTCTATTGCTTCAGACCACCACGGCTGCCCACCTGGATCCCCCTTCCTGCCAATCATCCTCAAAACAAAGTCTTTGGTGCAAGTCAAAGGTGATAATTGCTGATTAATTGGGTCATGTTAACCAATTAAAAACCTTTGCTATCTGCTTGGGAAGTAAAGGCTGCCCAAGATGTTGCCGGTTCAGAAAAAGCATGAAATGAACTGGGTTGATTTCTGAAAAGAAATGTGTGAAATCCTTGAAACATAAGAATGGCATGTAAATATTCATAGGTGAATGCTTAGTTTGCATGACTGAACTTATATGCATAATAGGCCTTCCACTTGCCTGCCCATTAGCCCCTCCATCCCAATTGTGCACTTTCAAAGAACTGAGTAAAAAATGGTTTCTATATAGAGAACCTCTAGAAGTTTTAACTAGTCTTAAACTCCATAGATACTAAGAGATGCAGTCTAGAGAATCATCACCTGGAAGTGACATCATATCCTCTGCAAACTTTATCCTTCCCAAGCCCCCATCCACTGAAATATCCTAGCACTCTCCAAGGCAAAGTTGGGAGCCGTGATTTGCAAACACAGAAAAAGAGGAGAAGGAAGGTGCAAGTGGAGGAGTGGGGAATCAAACCTGGTTCTACCCAGGTAAGAGTCCGCACACTTAACCACTACCCCAAAAAAGCATCATTCTAGCCTAAAACGCACCCACATTCAGATTATTGGGAGGAAAAGTGCTCATTGAGGGACAAAGCAGCCTCAAAGATTTAAAAAATCCACAAACAACAACATTTCACAGGTTTGTGTTTCCTAATCTCCTCCCCGCCCCTCCCCCCTCCGGCCCTTGCAAACCACAAAGCAGAATGATGGGAGTTTCTTCTGTGGGAGGTGAAATAGGAATTGACTCGTCATGCTGAAGGAGATATTTCATCCCTTTACAGGGTGTAACTCTGCTTTGGATGGCACTACAATGTCATCAGGTTGGAAAATCCATTAACCACCCAGTGCAGTTTATGCCACCAAATGTGCATGAAAAGGGTGATATACAGCAACAATAGCAACATAAGCAGATAGGTTTCTGGCAAAAACCTCCCCTTAGGTATAGGGTTAAATAGAATTTTTCAGTATGATAGAAGTATGCCCTTAACAAGGGGCTGTTTTGTAGAAAAATAGGTGGTGGAGCTCATTAGCATAACTCATTAGCATATGCCACCCCACCCCTCTCAGTCAAAAGCAACCCGATACAAGAAAGAGCTCTGGGCGAACAAGGCCTGCTTGGGCTTGCAAGAGATCCAGCCAGCTAAAGCAGGCCTTGCTCACCTGGGGCTCTCCTGGGCCACCCCCCCCCCAGTCAAAAGGCCAGCAAGTCACCCACCGCCCAAAATCACATAAGAAATGGAGAAAGGGCAGTGCAGGCTTCTCCAGGGGTTAATGAGGGCTGCTGGGGGCGTGCCAAAGCTCCTGGTGGCTGGCTGACTGTCTGCTCTCCTAATCCAGGGATTGTTATGCCGCTGCACCTACTATTCAATGGACAAGGTAGGTGCAGAGGAAGAGGGGGAACCCTCAGAAAGGTTCAGGAGCTATGCTCCTGTGAGCTCCTGCTGAATCTGAAGCCTGACCTTAATCAGTTTGCAATACGTCTGCATATTCATGGATACTGCTGTACTGCTACACTATAAGCAGTCATTCGTAACTGGATTCTTGTGAACAAGTCAGTCCAAATGCAGCAGTGCTATCCTGCGAATGGGTAAGAGCAAATGCCTGGTTCATGCTCATTCTCAGCATTGACTCCCAACTTGTGGAACAGCCTGCCTGAGGAGGTCAAGAAGGCTCCCACACTCCTAGCCTTTCACTATAAACATGCAAAACAGAAAAGTTCAGGAGTCCATTTTTGAAAAAGAGATTAAAAATAATAACTCATAATTGTCGGCAGCCAGAAGCTTTAGCTGTTTTAGTGTTATGCACCACTAGGTGGTGAGCTAAACTTGATTTTAAGGCAAGTGACATTTCAGAGGCGGTTTGCAATTTGCTGGCTCTTCATCACAGTCTTGGTATTCCTTGGAGCTTCCCCATCCAACTGCAAGCCAAGGCCAACCTTGCTTGGCTTCCAAGATCAGAACTGTAGAGCAGAACAGTCCAAGAAGGCACTTTATAATATTGTATTCTACTGCACTGATTATTGGAGATATCCTGCTTTTACAGCTGTCCTATACATTGTAATCCACTTTCTGTATTGTTTCAATACAGCTTGCCTTAGATAATTTGTTGTTGCATTGTCCTCTAATTCTGTAATCCTGCTCCGACTGCATTGTCGTTATCTGTCTTACGCTGTCTGATTGCATTGTTTTTTACCCTGGAATCTGTCTCGAGTCCCAATAAGAAAGGTAGACTATAAAATTAATAAATCCATTTGCAAATGATTGCTATAGTGCGTCGATAGTGCTATACCCAATGATGTGTGCTTTTGGCCCTCAACATGTACGGTTGATTTTGGTCTAATTATATTTGTTGAAGTAAAGAAGACTGGACAGTAGGCTATGAGAGAAAAGCTATGGGAGTAATAGTAATTTGGTAAACATGACAACAAAAACATATCCCAAATAAAGTGCAGGTTTCTCAACTGAACAGCTGAAAAGTTATACTACATAGGCAAAATAGTTTACTAAATTAAAGTACAGGCAACTGCAACATGATTCAACAAGTCAGTTGTTAAACCAAATTCTTATTGTTAAACATTGCAAATTTTTGCTCCATACATACAAGACGCTCTTTAATTAAAAAAATAGCTTGAAGCTACGGTTTTATTATACATGAGGAAAAAGCAAGACTTGTGTGAGTGTGCTTACTCTTTAGAAAAGTGAAACATTAGTGCCCTCAAGAGGAAGCTAATAGAATGCAAGAAAGAAGAAAAGAGTAATTCATCCCTGGGTGTGAAAGGAATTCTAAAGTCCAGGAATTGACTGATTGTCTCCCTAGCTGCCTGGGTACCTTCTTATGCCTTTATCACTGGTTCCTTGGTTTACAGAGTTATGCCATCAAAAGGAAGGCTCTATGAACCTGTTCCACTAATAGTGGAGCTTAAGGGGCCTGAGCCACTGGAGCAAGACTCCCTGTATTGATGTCTACAGTTAGCAGAACTGATCCATAGAATCAACTGCATTGATATGGGGGGGTGGTATTTTTGCATTGTTTTGTTTGTCTGCGTGTATGTGCACATGGAAGTCATGGTGACTTCTGGTGTCTGACCCTGACTGGGGGCATGGAGGACATTAAAGAAGTGGCTTGACACCACCTGCCTCTGCCTCCCAACTTTCGGTATTCCAAGGTCTCCCATCCAAGTACTTGCCAGAGTTGGCTCTTAGTTTCTCAGATCTGATCAGATTGGGCTTGCCTGGGATATCCAGGTCAGACCTATTATTAATTGGGGACAATAGACCTCAATTTGAATCTCTGTGGTTGTCTCCCCCTTGTGTGGACTTTACAAACCCTCAAATTGAGGTCAAATTTGGAGGGAGGGGAATCTAGCAGCCAAAATACCGGTTCCAGTAAAATTGCAGAAGCCAGGACAAAGCCTGGGATGGCAAAATGAAACTCTTGCCAATAGAGCCTTCCTTCTTCCCATAAGACCTTGTTTACTGTCCATAGACGTAGAGGCAAACAAAATCCAGACTCTTGCAAGATCCTCTTCTCAAGTAAGCAAGTTAGCAGAGTTCTACATGACTTAGATTCTAGTAGTGAGAACTGAGAGCCAGTTTGGTGTAGTGGTTAAGTGTGCAGACTCTTATCTGGGAGAACTGAGTTTGATTCCCCGCTCCTCCACTTGCACCTGCTGAAATGGCCTTTGGTTAGCCATAGCTCTGGCAGAGGTTGTCCCTGAAAGGGCAGCTGCTGTGAGAGTCCTCTCAGCCCAACCCACCTCACAGGGTGTCTGTTGTGGGGGAGGAAGATAAAGGAGATTGTGAGCCGCTCTGAGATCTGGGGTGGAGGGCAGGATATAAATCCAATGTCGTCTTCTTCTCAAGTTAAGTCAAGTTAGCCTTTATTGGCATAAAATATATAGATGTACATATCAGAGCAAATTGGTTTAAAAAAAAAAGATAAAATGGAAGAATTGCATACATACACATCAGGAAAAGCATAAACAAACTATTTCTATGAGATCCTCTGGCATGCCTTTAAAACAGAATAAAGAAACTTAGCCACTTTCTCAGTGACACTAGATGAAGTATCGTTCAAAAGACTATAGACCTTAAGTGCATCAGAACAATCAACCACGCTAACTAAAAGAGGATGTAAATACTTGTGATGAAGATCTGGATACAAATTACAATAAAGAAGGATATGAGTAATTGACTCCACACATTTTTGCTTACAGAGACAGTACCTGACTGAGTAGGCTGTCTTGTTAAATCTGCCATAAAGAATGGCAGAGGGCATGGCGTTGCATCTGGCAAGGGAAAAAGCTCTACGCTGCTGTGGCAACTGCAAGACTGATAGATATGAGGCCATTTTCCCAGTACTAAGAGAGATCTCAAAACTCAGTGGGGAACAAGTTTTCTTAGCCAGACTGTATAGGTCTTGGCGCTCAATATCTAGCAACCTGTTTTTAATTTGTTGGACTGCGGTGGTGAAGGACAGCATGGACAATAGTTCTAGGGATAAACCCATTGCTTTTATTTTTCTCTCAATTTGTGCTGACCAATTTGACAAAATAAATTCAGAGAGCATTTGAGAGATATAGCTCCACGGTTCAGAGTTGTAGTCCAAGCGTAGCCAGAATTTGAAGGTCATGAGCCATGCACTAGTAACCATTAAAGACATGGCAGTTTTTAAGCAGATAACTGCATATGGGACACATTTTGGCATGCCCAGAATTTTACGCAAGAATTTGGATTGGACATGTTTGATAGTACCTTCATAAGGTCCAGATTGGGATGCCATACAGAAGTTGTGAAATCACTTTAGCTTTGAATATTTTTATGGCAGCTGGCACAAATTTGTTACTTCTGCCATAAAAAAGTGAGCTATGGCAGATTCACTGACGTTAGCTATCTTCACTGCATACTTGCAATGGGTAAACCAAGTCACATTATATTGAAAATAAACACCTAAGTATTTAAAATACTTGACTTGCTCTCTCTCTTTACCATCAATAACCAGTTTGTAAAGTCTCCACTTTTTTGAGAAAACTAAGATTTTGGACTTCTCATAATTGAGCTGGAGCTTATTACTGCTTCTTCTCTAAGGCCTTCTGAAGGGCATCTCATTTTTCCATCCCTCATGTTTTCTGTTTTTCCTTCCCTGAAAGCCCCCATAGCCACCCCCCTTTCCTTCCCAACAATTTCCTTTTTCTCTACAATACCCTCAGGGGGAAAAAAAACAACCCATGAATGGGGGCAGACTGGGAGTGAAAAAGCCTGGAAAAGGCTCCCCTAGCCCACCCTGGCCCTGCCTCATAGGAGGAAGAGATAGCCTGTCTAAACCAACTCTGCCCTGCATTCTGAAAGGGGGGATAAGGGAGATGCAGCCTATCGGCTGGGTGCCCTCTTCCTATGGCTTCATGCAGGGCAAAACTGGGGGTGACTTTATCTTTATTGATTCTATTGCAGTATTCAATAAAAAAACCCCCAAACACTATGCAAAACTTTTTTATTAGGATCAACCAAAGTATGGAGGGGGGTGGGGATAGTATGTGTGGGCCAGGATAAAGGTGCCATGATGTGCTGGCACAAGAAATTCCCCTTTGTAAATTTAGTTGGAACAAGCAAAGCTATTAAACTGAAATCCAAGCTCTATTTTTGATTTAGACACATTTTACAGCAATGTATTTGATAAATCAGAACACTTTCGAATGATAAAAAAATGCCTGCCAAATTTATGATGGCAAGATGTTTTTTTTGAAAGCAAGCGGATTTATAACTATGCAAAGAAAAAAACACCCATGGATTTCTAGGTATTGTGAGTTACAGAAACTCTATACGCTAATTAGTGCTAGGGTATGAAAAGGGGGGGGGAAGAACCACACCATCACCAAAAACATGGTTCAGAGTAATTCGGTTTTATTTGATCAATACTAATCATTAATTCATCGGGGTTACATTTTTCAACACTACTCAACGTGCAAGGCTGGTTTACCTAAATGAAATACCACTGTTCTACGACAGTACAGGAATTTTAGCATTTTCTGCAGAGTGGCATTTAACCCAACTCACGCCCAAGAGCAATCAAAATGTTCTAAACAGCTGGTTAGGAAGGTAGCCAAGATGCAAGAAAGATGTCTGAGCCTCCTTTTCAAGGGCTGCCAACTCCTGTACGGTAGGTGCCAAAATATCCACATGGCCTTTATAGGTTCCACCTGCCAAAAGAACCAGGATCCAAATTAAGCTGGTTTGAAAACTTATGACTCACGTCAGAATATTAAACTATTCCTGTTACATTTAACTATTAAGAAAGTTTATTTCTACTTAAGACCGTGTTAAAGGCTTCCGATACAAATCAAAAGAACACTAAAAACAAACTGGTCTGGAAAATCTGGGATCTTTCATTGCCTGTACAATTCTCTGGAAAGGGGATGCATGCTGTCAACCATATCTAGTACTGGCAAGACTTTCCAATTACCACAACTAGATATAGTTGACAGTATGTGGACACTATCCCACACACACACAAGAGAATAGCAAGCCAGTTCTGAAAAACCCAGATTTCCAAAGTGAGCTGTTGCAAAGTTTGAATTCACAACACTTTTTTTTTTTTAAGTAGAAGTGCCTCTCATGACCCACCCACCACAATGAAAATAATATAGAGAATAAGAGAGGAATAAAAATCAGACCAGCCAGTATTTATGGGCAAACCAGGATTTCTTTATTTGCACTTGGAAGACTAACCGGAGCTTGTTGCACCCAAATGGAAAAACAGTTTAGATCTATTTTTTAATTAGATGCATTGACTTGTTAACAAGTGTTTTCTTTATCTAATAAACTTACTGAAGTAGGGATAGCCCTACTGGAACATTTCTGTGAGCAGAAGATTCTCTACCCATGAAGAACAACATTTTTTTTGCCTCGTCTCCTACCCCTTCTGCTGCAGCCCCCGAATAACCCAAAAAATGCTGTCTGAGGCGGGGAGTAGGGCATCCCTCACTTCACAAGAATAGAATTTCAGGGGGCATTTTGGGTTTCAGCAGAGGGGAAGAAGCAAATATCACACTTCATGAGCAGAAATCCTTTCATCCATAGCAACACTGTGGTCAGTTCTGACCTTGGATCCAGCAAGGGTGACAACACTGCGAACCCAGAAGAAAAGGTTCTCCATTGAAAAAGCAAAATGAGGCAGTTGAATAGGAACTAAGAATTAAACAGAGTACTAACCAGAAAACCCCAATCAACAGTTCTCTGCTTACCACCAGTAGCCCTCTTCTGTCCATAGGTGACTTTGCCATCAAAATCATCCACTGGGACCTTAACATCTGTGTCGACTTGGGAAATGGTACAGTTCAGATGCTCTTCTATTTCACCCAATAGCTAAGAGGATGACAAAACAAGAAAAAGCCTGGTAAGAGACTGTTGTGACTTTTCATAACCTGAAAAACATATTATGCAAATTCCTTCCCCTAAATGAGAAGAGGTACTAGACAGGAAACTATCTCAACCAAGAACAGATGGCAATTTGGTCATCCTCACTGCAATTTGGGGTGTGTGTTACAAACTCAAGTTAATAGAATTTACTTTGATGTACAGACAATGAAAACATCTCTAAGGTAGCTTAATTGTGAGAAGGTATCCATTTTAAATGTCCAGAACACCAAACATGGTTTTCATGTGCACAATGGGAATTTTCCCAGTTCTAACTAATGATGGGTGGCCAGTCCAACTGTACCCTGGATAATCTAGACCTGGCTCTCCAAGCCGTAGCTTCTTGGCCCAGGCTGAGTCAGTTGAAGCTGAATCCAATGAAGACGGAGGTTCTCTATCTGGGTTGAGGTGGCCCAGGAAGGGAGATCGATCCCTTTACCAGCTCTTGATGGGGTGCCATTGATACCGGCCCCTAAGGTCAAGAGTTTGGGAGTGCTTCTTGAGTCTTCTTTGACAATGGAGGCTCAGGTTGCAGCCACTGCCAAATCCGCCTTTTTCCATCTCTGGAGGGCTCAGCAGCTGGCCCCTTTCCTGGAACATGATGACCTAGCAATGGTGGTCCATGCCATGGTCACCTCAAGTATAGATCACTGTAATGCTCTCTACATGGGGCTACCCTTGACCCTGACTCAGAAACTGCAGCTAGTGCAGAACACAGCAGTGCAGGTATTAATGGGGCTCCATCTATGGGAGCACATTCAGCCAGTGCTGAGAGACCTGCACTGGCTACCTATTGTGTTCCGAGTCCGTTTCAAGGTGTTGGTATTGACCTTTAAAGCCCTATATGATCGGGGGCCTGTCTATCTTCAGGACCGCCTTTCTCCACATGTTCCCCAGAGAGCACTGCGTTCAGGGATGCAACATCTATTGTCCATCCCCGGACCAAGGGAGGCCAGGCTGTGCTCTACACAGTCCAGGGCCTTCTCAATGGCAGCACCTGAAATATGGAATGCATGCCCGGAGGCCATAAGGGCCCTGCAGGACCTCTCTCAATTCTGCAGGGCCTGCAAAACAGAGTTATTTCGACAGGATTTGACACCTAAACTGAGATGGGACTGCCACTCTACACTACTGAGAAATTGGAATCACTACGGGTTCACTGTTAGTAAAGGACAATCCCGCCTAGGTTGTTGCTTAACAGCACCATAAAATGTTTTAACTATACTTACTGTATGAAGTTTGGAACTGTTTAATTGTATTTATTGTGTGAAGTTTTGAACTAAGCATTAGCCACCCTGAGTCTGCTTGCGGAGAGGGCGGGATACAAATGAAAGGTAATAATAACAACAATAATAATAATAATCTAATCTCAGAAGCCACTTGTCTAATTAGTGAGAGTGCCAGATCCATAACAAAACATGAATTACTTAGTAATAAGTGGTTCAGAGTCAACAGTCAACAATAAAGCAGATGGACCAATGTTTTGAATAAACAAGAGGCACTTTGGTATATTCAAATATACATTCATTGAAGCTCTGGATTACAGACTGTCAATATGAAACTTCCATCTCAATTAAATTGAATGTCACTTTGCAACTATTTTAATGGTGGTGATTTAAAGATCTAATGTCTACTCCAGGATCTGAGCCCCATGCTGCATGATTTTCAACATGTTCAGGTAGAAATAAGGGTTTTGTAAAAACAGTAATACTTAAAAGGTTACCTGCATCTCATTGTACCAAATGGTGCAGCCACCCTCATCCTTCAGTCTTGTATTATAGCAGCCTTTCCCTCGACTGGGGCATGAATGGTACCAAACCTAAGGAAGACATTTAAAGAACACACTTAGACAAAGTCAACAAATGTCTAAGCATAAAGGGACTCCTTTCAAAAAGGTAAAAAAGTTGCTGCGATAACAGCTTTGATAAAATGCGTTTGGTTTCAAGTAGGCTGTTTTGCTGGCTTAACAGCTCTTGCACCACTAGGGGGAACAGCACTTTTGCTGTTGAGGGACAGAGGCAATACTTGCAGTTTCTTTCTCCTACTGCAGATGCTCACTTTACCATCCCCCTTAGTGTCTGGCTAAAGATTCACGCTTCATCCTGTTTATGAGGGCCCTGGACCCCCACAGGAAGACCGGTGAAAGGGGGAAGTGGAGAATATCATTACTTTGATGGAAGGACTTGTACCAGCAAAAATTTAGTAGGGATCCACCCCACTGAACACAGCCATCCTGACTCTGCGTTAGAATACAAGGCAAATGGTTCCAACTGCTCAGTGGTGGCTTTAAACTGCTTTCCATGGTTGTGAGCTACCCGGAGGTATTTTGAATTTGAAAACTGATGTCAACCATGATTTGTCCTCCGAACAACAACAAAATTAAGACATTTATCAGACAAAGTTCATGTGTGCTGTATCATCCTGTTACATGGAAGCAAAAGTTACCTTTTCTTTTTCTGATGCCACAAGGGAAATAGCCAGACCCATCCTGAAAAGAAGCACATTTTAAATCAGTCTTAAATGTGACAAAATTTTAAACAAATATAAATTTTTGGGGCAGCACACAAAATGCAAAAAAATACTTAGACGCTTACCGCTCAGCTCTTCCCACTCTGCCAATCCTATGGACATAGTTCTGTTTTTCATCCGGAAGTGTGACATTGATAACTGTTAAAAAACAAGGCATTATGTGTGAATGTGTGTATGGGGGGGGGGGTTGTATTTAAAGATGTATGGTTCCATGTATAAGTTGTGCAAGGCTCTCTGCTACAGTAGTGACACATACGCACACAAATCTCAACAAGCAGTGTTCCCTCTAAGCTGAGTTAGTGTGAGCTAGCTCAGTTTTTAAGCCTCCAGCTCATACATTTTTGTCTTAGCTCAGGAAGAATGGCCCCCAAACAAACTAGTTTATACAGTAGCCAAACTTATAGCTCACAACTTTAAAACCAGTAGCTCACGAAGTAGAATTTTTGCTCACAAGCTACAGATGCTACAGCTTAGAGGGAGTATTGCTCACAAGCTACATTTCTCATTTTCAAATCCTGGCTGCCATCTGCATTTGCTGGGAAGTGTATGCACCTATAGCATCTAGGGCACAGGTTCTTTAAATGTTTTGGGGTCACAGACCTTTTCAAGAATCTCAAGAAAGCTATGGACACCCTCCCTAGAAACATGCATATAAACACACACACAAACTATCATACATGTTTTATTTTAAATATGAATAAGGCCCATTGTGGAGAAAAATACAATGGGCTCTAGAAAGAGGCTCTGAGTAAGTGCCCCCCTTGCAGTATTCCCACTCACCCCAGTGAAGGCATTCAGTCCCACCCCCCCACCTCCAGAAGTGCTGATTTCTGCCATCTGGAGAGCAGTTGTAAGTGACCTCCAGCCCTTACCTGGAGACTGGCAACAGTGGTTCCCCAGGAGGAAATGGCTGGTTTGGTGGGTATGGCATTGTACCTGTCTGAGGTCCCACTCCTCCTCAAATCCACCCTCTCCAGGCTCCACCCCTCAAATCTCCAGGAATTTGCCAACATGGATTTGGCAACTGCTAAGTCACATCGGCTGTCACCCACTAAGAGGCCAGCAAAGGCTTAATTTTTGACTGGGTTGTGTCTAAGTTTCTCTTTTTCAAAGAATGGAAACACTAAAAGTACAGATAAGGATTCTGTCATCAACTAGCTACATAACCATTATAGTTCTTACCATAAGGAACACCGCTGATATCAATTCCTCTAGCTGCTACGTCAGTACAGATCAAGAATCTGACGTCTCCTTTCTAAAGACAGAAAGAAATAGCCTTTTATAAAATGCATGTGTACTAAAGTTCATTGTCATATAATCATTCCACTTTAAATGCAAAACACGTCAGTTACATCTAAGAGACAAAAACTGAAAATGGTGCAGAATCCTTGACAACCCCTGCACCCAGGCTCCTGGGCAGTGGGTACCATTGAATTTCAACACAACCAGAAAGGGGCCACAGGCCTTGCAACTGCTTACTGGAACCTGGGGCTAAAACAAGGAGCAGAAGTCTTGGTAGATAACCCTGGGCATATGCAATTTATCAGCTGCCTGAACTGACAGAGAAGCTATGGAGTACAGTCTGGATATGCTGTTACAAGACAGAAGCAGAGATGTAAAATTTCCAGAAATTTTGAAGCTTTGAGAAAACCCTAGTTTTTTTCTGTGTTTTTTCCTGGGGAAAATGGACATTTTTGGAAAAATTGAAAAAAATGCTACATTAGCACTTCTTTTTTCTTTTCCAGATTGAAAGTCATTTTGTTACTTTAGGAACATAAAATATGACTATGGACAATTTAATAATAATAATAATAATAATAATAATAATAATAATAATAATAATAACTACTTTATTTTTATATCCCGCCCTCCCCCGCCGAGGCGGGCTCAGGGCGGCTAACAGACATGGAGATCCCATGATTCATATAAAACAATATAAACAATTTTAAATATATCAATTGCATAATAAATTATTTAGAATAGATAAAAGGTATAAAATGGGTGCTAAAATACTAAAATCGCAATCCTCCCTCGTGTCTGAACGTTTACCAGCCGCTGAACAAACCGAACCCAGGATGGACGCTGAAGACTGTCCCTGCGTTAGTGGTGGTCTGTGCACCTGTGGCAACAACTGTCAGTGCAAAAATTGCAAGTGCAAATCGTGCAGAAAAAGTTGCTGTTCCTGTTGCCCGGTTGGCTGTGCCAAGTGTGCCCAGGGCTGTATCTGCAAAGGGCAGCCTGCCGCAAAGTGCAGCTGCTGCAAGTGAATGTCCACTCGCTGTCCAAGCGATTATCTGTATATTTGATTGCCTACCAGAATTTTACTTGGCATAAAATTATTACATCTAGCATATTAAAAATACAGTCTATCCAAACAATTACTACAAACAGAATTTACCTTTTAAATAATATTTATTTGTAATTGTAACAAATGCAGCAACAATCTCCTGAACTGTTTACTAGTTTGTGGAATAGACAAAAAATCTCCAAAAACAATTTTTAAAAATCCAGAAGTAACAATTATTCATATTTCCTCTCCATAGCATTAAATAATTTTTTTTTAAAAAACCATTCTCATAAAGAGAATTGAAGAGGGGAGAAGTGTATAGAAGAGAGTATGGGACTAAATTTCATTGGAGAGTTCAGATTGTAACCTAGGACTTGCTTGTCCTCAGTGCACAGAAATTAGAATAATCTGTTACCATACATATTTTTTAGAAATGATTTCGAAAATATTTGAACACCTTGTCATAAAATATTTTATTCATCATGTTAAAATAAAACGTTCCATCATCATTTTTTTTTCTTTTTTCAATTTTTCCAGTTTTTTGGAGAAAAACAAAAAAGGCTTCAGGGAAAAAAATAGGAAAAACACCCAGTTTCCCCCCAAATTTTTCCAGTTTTTTTCCAGGCCTTCACATCTCCAGACAGAGGTTGCATCAGATAGCAGGGTTTATGGAGAAAACCTAAGTATCTTAAAAAAGGATTGCAAGCAATAAATAATTAGCAGGGTTAAACAATTCAAGACTGGTTAGCTGATCAGCTGACTTTACTAACAGCATTTCAATACCAGAAACCATATCAAGAGTAAAGGAACTGCAAGAACTTATAATAATAGAAAATAAAACTACATCTAAAAGATGTATCTACTGTCTATTTTCTTTCTTTTTTTGTTCCTTAAGGGATAATTGGACATTCAAGAGATTGCAGATACAAAGATTACAGATCTTTTCCACATCCCCCCCCCCCCCCCACAGGAGTCTTTTCTGACCCTGGGAAAGTTTGTTCCCAGGGCAGTGGGGCCCATGTGGGCAAAGAGCAATGTGGGTCCAGAGACTGCAGTGGGGAGGAGGCAAAATCACCCTATCCTGTCAGTGGTGGAGGCAGAACAATCTCACCCGTTCCTTGGGCTACTGTATCATTCCAACCCACATGGCTATCTAAATGGGTCCCCCAACCTTCCCCATGTTTGGAAAGGATTGCTGGGGGGGGGGCAGGATAATGCAGAAAAGATCCTTGACCATCAGTGTCTTCTGTCGACAAACTGCCAACTAGGTTGACAGTTAGTGATCAACCAATGAATGATTCCCCTCCCACTGATCAAATAAAGCTTTAAGTGATCAATATACTAGAGCCTGCAGTTTATTTTATTAGATTTATATCCTGCCCTCCCCATAATGGGCTCAGTTCTAGTAATTACCTTGAAGCGCTCCAAATTCTGTTTTCTTTCATGAGGTTTTCTGTCACCATGCAGGCAGACACATGAGAACTGATGCCCTTTTCTATCTGGACCTTAAGAAAAAAACAAAACATGCCTCCCGCAAGTTCATTAGGATTCTCATATCTTGCTACCAAACCCTGACAGGTTAATAATTGAATAGTTAAAAATTTTAGAAAAGTTCAAAAGATGGCACACAACAACCTCAACAGGACATTTTTGTATTAAATGTATATTGCCAGTAAGAACATTTAGAATCAGGAACTAAAAACAATGCACACTTCCTTAACCCCTATCCCCAACACACACTTTAAAACTACACTGGAGGCAGATGAATGCTAGTTTTCAACACTTCAGTGTTCACCAAGCAGCCTGAGTATTTGGTGATGGTTTGGATAGACAAAGATGCAGTCTGATGATGAGATGAATATTAAATCTATCAAATTCAGACCTGAAAAGTAATTGGGAACTTGTGCTTTAAAATTGTTTTGAAATAGATCTAACTGCCAACTTTGGTAAGATGCTACTGAACTCAAGACATGATACTTATTTCAGCCAAAGGAACATCAAGCATTCAACAAACCTAATAATGAGAAGAGAGAAAATGCTAAGACCTATCAGTGCCAGATCAATACTATGCGCAGGTAACATCTTCCGAAACAGGCTTTCCCCCTTAATAGTACGGTGCTAATGCTGATTTAATGGTTTGTAATGGGAAAGGGAGGGAGGAGAAGCCATGTTGCATGGGGAAAAGCTAACTGCTAAATGCACTGAGTTCCACAGCCACACAGTTAGCAGAGGGGTGAAACAGATTTGCACTGCTAAAGGCTTCTTACCAATTTCATAGTGACATTTTTGGAACATGGATTTCTTTTGCTTTGAAGGAGCTTCAAACTGTTTCCTCCCATCCTTTTAAGGCAAAGACAACCCTAAAGGGGTGTCAAGCATATAGCCTGAGGACTGTATCTGGCCCCTGCAGGGCTCCAACCAAGCCTGTGAGCGATTGCCTCTCTGCTGCTTCATACTTTATGTTCCTCCTTCCTGTTTGCAGAATTGGTGCTGGCTTTTGCCAAGTCTTTCCTATTTCCCGAATCGCAGAGGAGAGAAAGAAAACCAAGGTCTCCTCCCCCTCCTCTGAGCACTTTTAAGAAGACCAAGTTTATATCTCTGCGTTACATTTTATGGCATCCATGGCCCAGCCTGACAAAGTGACATTTATATCAGATCCAGTCCTTATAACAAATGAGTTCAACATCTCTGCCGTGATATCTTCACATGCACTTTTAAAGAGGTATTGTGCACAGTCTGGAAAATCCACTGCTGGAAAAATATCCATAGTAAAAATTGCCCTTTTTGATCAAAACTGGGAGGGTGCAGTACTTGCAAAATGGTAGATGAACACAGTGAAGAACGAGGGCGTTTTCCGCACAGTCTCCTACTCCATATCAGGTCAGGACTGTGCGCCGGATTTAGTGAAGAGTTCCACACATTCTGCTCCTGATCAAATTTTTGGTCCTTCTTTTCTGCCTTTAACGTGGGTTTTCTGGCAAAAATCAGGAGTCCAAAAAACCCGCGTTAAAGGCAGAAAAGAAGGACCAAAAATTTGATCAGGAGCAGAATGTGCGGAACTCTTCGCTAAATCCGGCGCACAATCCTGAGCTGATATGGAGTAGGAGACTGCAGAAAAGGCCAAGGTGTTGAACAGTTACCTCCTCCTTGCTGGACAAAGTATTGTTCCATGTTGTCACAATCTATTTTAGTTCTACAAAAGATAATCGCTTGATCCATCTTGTGTTCCTTGATGGCCCGAACAATGTACTCTCCTTTTAGGATCTTGATTGCTTCTGACCACATTTCTATAAAACAAGATCATTATTTATTCCTACTCAGTACATTAAATGGTATAATACACTTAAGAAGGTGTATGCTTTGACATCCAAATATAAGTTATTATTAATATTATTATTTTTTAAAATTTGTGAATCATCCAATCCCTGCTACTGGAGGGCTCTGGGCGATGTACAACACATGATAAAAACATCAAAATCATAAACAGAGTATTTAACTAGAACAATACAACAAGTCTAAAATAAACCAGATGGCAAGTTTTATAGTTGTTTCCCATTCCAGACTGCTGACCTCGCAGGTAGGGGAACAAAGAAAGAGTAAGTTTGGAGAGTAAGGGGAAGGGGTGCCAGCCAGTTTGAAAACCACTTCTGCTGACAACCAAAAACTTTGTGAAACATCTCTGCTTTACAGGGCCCTGATTGTATTTGGCAGGGAGTTTCACCAGGTTTGGGCCAGGGATGAAAAGGTCCTGGCCATGTTTGAGGACAGCCAGATATCTTTGGGGTCACGGACTACCAGCAGATTAATATCCAGTAAGCACAATGCTCTCCCAGGGACATACCAGAGGAGATGGTCCCAAAGACACGTGATTATGATTTTAACACCTCTGGGCAACTGGACAGCCTCTGATTAAGTCTGTTTAAAATGGGCGCATAATTCAAACAACTACATGGACCATAGCAGACTTTAACTGAAGCTGAGTAGGTTAGCCTGTGGTGTTTTGCTATGTAAATATTTTGTGTGTGATTTAATGTAGGGTTTTATATGTGTGTTGCTGTGATGTAAATGCAGAACTCAAGTGTAAGAAATAGGACTGAATGGGTGACTGAAGTGTGTTATGCATGGTAGCCATACCCTAGAGAGCGGAGGTGACTGGTTGTAGTGAGAGAGTTAGTTCAGAGTGTATGTGGAAAGAGACTTGAGTGGGTGAAGAGTGTGAAGTGAGTGAAATCTGTGTCTTTTGTATAAGTTAATAGCCTAAACAAGAAGTTAGGAAATTAAGCTTTGTGGAAGTTATTCACCTTCCCTCAGGTTCCTGGGCTTAGCCAGAAGCAAAATTCCATACTGTGACAGGATAGGACAGCCACTGTTAGTCAGAAAGGAAATACAGGAGGCTCAGTTAGGAAGAGAGGAAAAATGGAGGGAAAATCTTGCCTCTGAGAGGGAGGTGGGTGAGGCTGTCACAGAAGTTTCCCACCATGTGCAAATGACTCGTCCTGGGAGAAGAGAGGTAAAGGAGGGAGTATTTTACCCCCCCCCCTCCACTGCTGGATGGGAAATTTTCTCTGGTACATTCCAAGAGCCTTGGACTCAGACACACATCTCTGGGAAGCAATGAAGAAAATGAGTGACACCCTGACCCCTCAGCTTCTCACTGCATCTCAGTATGGATGTGGGGAGATATTTCCTCAAGAATGGAGGGATCAGATTCACTTACTGTGACAATGCCGAGATCCAGCAAAAAACTTGGAGGTATGCAGCAACAGACTGTGAAATTCCAACTGCAAGGTGGTATTCTGCCTTGTTCCTCCACCCTGGAAACTGCTTACTATATCTCTATTGGGATATGGTAAGAAGTTTGGAGGTGGGTGAGGAAACACCAGTTTTTCCTTGGGACTGTACAACACTGGTCTGCCAGGCCACAAGTTAAGCAAATCAGCTGTGGAAGACGTTTTATAAACATAAGCTGAAGGCTTTGATTGTTTCTTATTTGGATCATTCTCAAGGATTTGGGGGGGGGGGGAGGATTTTACAGCAATGAGAGGTTACCACTTTTGGGGTATAATAAAGTGCTATATTACTACAGGCAGGTTTTCCTAATCTAAGGAATATGTTAAAGCCATTAGATTGCAAAAGGTATACACTATAGTTCCCAAAAGATTGGTTGGTTACCTGGAGTATTAGTACCAGGTCTTGTGTTGTCTTTTGCATGCACCTCATCGGTCTACAAATTAAAAAAAAAAAGTCATAAGATTAAAACAGCGATCAAAGTAATCTTATGCACTAATGAGACTAAACTACTAGAATGCAAGAAAACAATTAGTATTTTGCTTAACAACAAAAGGAGTATATAATAAAAGAGAGTATATAATATAATTCTGAAACCCCACTTCTTTTGCCCTTCATTTTACAATCTTCAAGAATAGCTTAGATGCATTATTCTAGCCTTGATGCCATAAATCAATGAGAAGCTTTAGAGAAACAAGGTACTTTGTAACAGACTACTTACCCGGATGTGATTTTTGCCAAGCCTTTCCCAGAGTTTGTCAGTTTTGGGGTTGACAGGGACCACAACATGGTGCACAGTTTCTGGGACAGAATCTTCTCCTTTCAAGTCAACCCAAGTGGGGAAGTGCATGATCTTCTCTGACAGCTTCTTCACATCAAATGAATGAAGTGTTGCAGAGCACACGATTACCTACAGACACAGAGAGCCTTACAAGTCGAGAGATTTGTCAGAGCTTGGACACACTGCAAGAAAGAAGCCAAGCTGTGGCTCAAGTAGAGATGCTGTGAAAGACCGGGGGTGGGGGGTGGGGAGGGGAAACAAGGATTTGGAATCACTTTGAGGACCACTCCTCATTTTTCTGACAGAAATATTGGGAAATGCAGGGAATGCTGAAAAAAAAATGAAGAAATCTGGAGGAACACTGAAAAAAAAAACTTCCTATGAAATATTTTCTTTTGAGTAATAGAAACCAATTTCACTTGTTCCAAATGTGTAGATATAAACAACATTTTAAAGATTTTTGGATTTTTAATGTAAATATTTTGGCAGAAATGAACATGTTCCAGTGCATTTAATGATAATACATTATTAGAGAATTCAGTGTTTTCAAACTTATAAAGTTCAGTTAATATCCAAACATGCTGGCAGGCCTGCTTATTGTGACTCTATGAGACAATGCTTGTCCAAATAATATACTCGATTTTGTTTCTTACAGAATTTGTTTTCTACCTTCTACTTATTTTTTTTCCTGCCTTTCAGGTGGCACAAAAAATATCTCAAGTACTGGGTATATTTGAGTTTTTCCTGTAGAAAGCAAAGTTATTTATACTTCTAAATGCCATTAATATGTTAAATAGTAATTATATATGCTTAGTTATAATTGATGCATGTTACATTGCTCAATCAGTAAAATGAGTTTAAGTCTGATTGAAAAGTACTGTATATATTTCAACATTCTTCAAAAGGAAAAAAAAATCCCTCTAGTGGCTTCAAAATGTCAATTTTATATCTCTAGGGTGTTGAAGGTTCTTTTTTTTTGCTTCCTTGTCACACAACACCAAGCTCCTTTTTTTAGCCAAGCCAAATATTTGTTCCACTTTTCAGTCATTCATATATAGTGAACCGGTAGTAATCTTCTTCTTAATATGCTGAAAGGTTAAACAGGGTTTTAGCAGAAATAACTGAGTCATCAAGCACTCCCAAACAGAAATTGGTATTAGTAACGCAGCAATTAAGAAAAACAATAATGTTTAATATTTCCCCTTTTACTTCTCCAAACCCTTTCATACTTCAAGGACTGGATTCTCTGTAGTACCAGATGAAAATGTTGCTGGAAGTGCAGTTATCCTACCACCTCTGTGCATGAAAAGCATTTCTTATATTCTGAATTGTGCCTATTTATTTGCCCTGTTCTAGTGAAATGCCAATTAAGGGATTATGTGCAAAATAATATATATTTTTAAACATGCTTACAATCTCCCACTGATATTCAGTGGATCCTACAGCTTCTTGCTAAGGTGATCATAAGGACTAGTTCCTCCAAAGGTGGCTTCCAAAGGAGAGTGTCTATGTGTGCCAGCAGTCATATAAAGTGGCAAATAAAGAGTGTCTTCCAGGGCAAGCTAGTTATCCTTTATGCTAGTTCCTCTTGTCTTTGTCAGGTGAGGAAGAGATCAGCTTCATAAGACGCAAGTTCCACGGAAAAACAACTAGAAAGCTTACATGACTGGGTGCTCATAGTTCACAATGTGTTAGAAAATTTGGGGGCAGTTTGTAATTTTCCTAGAGTGACCAACATTTGTTAAGGGTGCAAACCTCCTCCCCCAACACTATGATTGATTCACTAAAATACATCAGCATTGACACAAAGAAGCAGCCCTCGTACCTGCAGCCTTTTCCCATCTGAAGTTATTTGAGGTATCTGAGAATGAATTCTGTGGATGAAGTCTGAATAACCTTGGGTGAGTAGGCCATCCTGCATGGAGAGTAGGCATTATATTAGATATTTTACCCATATGACCTCAAGTTCCAAGCATTTAACCCCAGCCGTTCCATTAATAATTCTGTCTTCAATTAGTTAACCGGTCCTCTAAACCATCTGGGAGAAGTGCCCCATGAGGCCAGGGAAGGAGTGGGGGAACCTGGCATATTAGAAATGGGAAGACCCACTAAAACTGAGATTTTTGGTCATATTCACTGTTGTGCTTGAGATACTATCATCATATTTTATGATATTTTTATGATGTTCTGTTGTTTACATAAGGTGGGATCGTTTTTTAGGAACAAAATAACTAACTTTTGTAACACTGCTGGCCTAAGCAGAGTCACGCTGTTGTAAACCCACTGACTGCAATGGGATTAGGACTGCACTGTTAGTTCCAGATATATCCGAAGCTAGAAAATGTCCATCTGTTGAACCAAATTTCTGCAAATGGGGTATGTTAATTAGCCTTGGTTACAAATCATGCTAGCACAAGCAGGTTTCTTGCATGTCCTAATACCTATTCGGCCTCCCTTGCTGAAGCTCTCCATCCCTGTACAACCCAGATTAAGCAGATCCCAGCTGCTCCAGCTACTCGAGACTATATTGTATTTTCTTACTTGTAAAACTACCAGTTTTTAAATTATTGTGCTTTGTTTTTAATCATTTTAACTATTTAATTACTAAAACTGTTTTTAATGATCTTGTTAAATTGTTGTTGTGATGTGCCCTCAGCCTGCCTGAGGGGACGGTGCAATATAAATTAAATATAAAGGAGAGCCAGTTTGGTGTAATGGTTAAGTGTGCAGACTCTTATCTGGGAGAACCTGGTTTGATTCCCCACTCCTCCACTTGCACCTGCTAGAATGGCCTTGGGTCAGCCATAGCTCTGGCAGAGGTTGTCCTTGAAAGGGCAGCTGCTGTGAGAGCCCTCTCAGCCCCACCCACCTCACAGGGTGTCTGTTGTGGGGGAGGAAGGTAAAGGAGATTGTGAGCCGCTCTGAGACTCTTCGGAGTGGAGGGCGGGATATAAATCCAATATCATCTTCTTCTTAAATTGAAACAAACAAATCTACAGAAGGCAAACTGTATGATCATTGGTGACAAATGAATTACTAAACACAGTATGAAGGCAAAAGACTTGAGCCCCCTCTCCACAGCACTGGCCAGGGTGTGAGGATAAAAGGATTTCTGAACCATGTAATATATAGTTCTTGATACTTACAGCCTCATCAAGAACCAGGAACCTGATCTGAGACAAATTCAATTTTCCAGTTGACACAAGATCATCCAGCCTTCCAGGGGTTCCTACAACAATGTCTACCTGTAAGACATATCAGTATACTGGTTTTGCAAAAATAAAGTTAAAGTGACAATATTTACTATGTACTGCCAGGAACTGGAAGTTCTTTTGCACATTATTCAGATTTTATAAACACAACCTACAATGTTTAACAAAGCTTTTGCTTACATGAGCAAAATGTTAATGTTCTATTAAGCACTACAGATATTACAAGAGACTAACCTGCTGGGAAGACTGTAAAATCATAACCAATTGCATTTTTTTTGGGGGGGGGGGGCATTTTGAACTATCATAGGGTAACTTTGTATCCCAACCTATAAGCACTACCAGAAAGCAATCACAATATTTATTAAGCATTACTATTACTGGCTGAAGAATACTTATGTGCTAAACTCAAAACATCACGCAACACCTGAAAAACAATTAAATGTTTTTGCAAGCCTTTACAACTTCAAACAATTTTCTAAATCTTGCTTTTAAGGTACAACAAAAGTAGTAATGGTATTAAACAGTCTGAACCCCACCAACAACTGTGAGGGCCTATAGTCTATTTTGTTTGTAAAGCTCTCACAACTGGAGTTTCAGGGAAACCAGCAGGCTGCACAGTGACTACTTAGAGAAGATGGGGAAAGATCTGTTCTGGCAACATGTTAAATGAACAGAGCTTCATCTTTTGAGAGCCAACTATTTATGGAAACAGTTATCTTGGGACACTGTATACCAGGGGTACCGGTGACTGCATCCTAAAATGACAATATAGAGCTATTATCCAAGTTCAGTTTAAGGTACTGGCTTTCACATACAAAGCTCTTCATGGTTTTGACCCCTCTTATTTACGGGACCGCCTCTCTCCCTATGCTCTACCATGACAACTCCACTCAAGTTGGTTTCTAATTAGCAGGGGTTTCTATGGTGTCAACCTTTAACTTGGCAAAATCAACAATGGCCTGTACACGTATGTTCTTTCTCCATTGTGGCTTCCACCTTTTGGAATGGCCTGCCCAAGGAGGTCAGGAAAGCTCCCACCTCCCATTCTTGGCCTTCTGCAAATTATGCAAGACTGAACTATCCAAGCCGGCTTTTCTGCGCAGGTAACAAGGTTGCGCAGTACAAAATGGTTTCACAGACTTACTTGGATAAGTGATTGGGACTTGTGGTCTTTACTGTTACTGTATTGTACATAGCAGCCCTATTATGTAAGTTCTGTACCATTAATGTGCCATGTTAATACTAATGCTATGCTTCAGTTCTTGTTGGTGGTTCCAGACTTCCAAAATCCTAATGTACTGGTTACTGAATGCCTCATTTTCTTGCTTCCACTGGCTCACTATGTGTCACCCGCCTTAAGTCCATGTGAAAAAGGCAGACAATAAATAACAAATAAATGAATAAAAGAACTACTATTTGTCATCATGTGCAGCTGAGGTTCTAACAAAATATCAACGTTCTAACTTTCCAATATAGTTTACAGCTCTTACCCCATTTGTACTGAGGCACCCCAAATATGCTTGTCCCCAAATATAGCTAAATTAGAATTTTGTTTCCAGCTGAGTTCCCAGTGCTAAGTGACATAGAGCTTTTTCACACAGCCTAAGTATTCCGGTATAGCAGCTGGCCAGTTACTGAACAGTAACGGGTTTCTGCTGGCATTTCAGACAGACCCGATTCAGTAACTGGCTGCTACCGGAATACTCTCACCTTTTCACACACTCCCGCGGCTGTCCCGGTAGTGAGGCGTGCCTGAGTCATCACAAACAAAGAGCAGCTTCTTCCACTTTTCAACCCCTCCTCCCGGGTTGAAATCGCTATGGGGTGCTGTGTGAAATGTCCAGTATCTAACCCGGGAGCAGTTTTCGCGCCGTTTTTCGCCCGCCGGCGCGCGCGATCTCCGGCTTTTTTTTTTTGGAACGTCAGTTTAGATCGATATAGCGATATATCGCTATATCGACCTGTCAAAACAGCACCACCATAGGGATGGCTAGGCTCCGTTGAGATCCCTATGGTGGTGCTGTTTTGATAGGTCGATATAGCGATATATCGCTATATCGATCTAAACTGACGTTCCCAAAAAAAAAAAGCCGGAGATCGCGCGCGCCGGCGGGCGAAAAACGGCGTGAAACCGGCTGGCGCTGGTGGAAGCGAGATAAGAGCGGAACAGTGTGAAATGGCTCGCTTCAATCACGCTTCAATCACGGAACCCTACCAGGGAAAAAAACATGTGTATGAAAACTCCCATCGCTGTCTCGGATTACTGCAAGCGGCACAATACCGACTCCCTTCCGGTTTCCACCGGTAAGTGTGAAAAGGCCCATAGTTTTGATAACTATGGAGAATTCAAACTCACCCCTTGCTCCAAGATGGAAAGCTGCTCTCTTGCCGCAACACCACCAATAATTAGGAGCTCCCTTAACAATAATAATAATAATAAAAATCAGAATACCTCTATGCAGCCTCTTCAGAGTCCTGCTCGAGGCAGCTTACAATTAAGACAACGTAACATAAAAAACCAGCCATTGGACATAAGCAGCATAAAAACTACCCATAAAATTAAAACAAGCCATTTAAAAAGCTGGCAAAACAAAACTTCTAATTAAAAGAAGTGTTTTGGCCTAGCCCATAAAAGTAAGCAATGTATGCACCCGACAAGCCTCAAGAACAAATACAACACAGCACTAGATTAATCATCTGCTCTGGTTGCTATATCTAGTAGTGGAGAAGGACAGCACAATTTTTTATGCAGAAGAACACAGCAGTGAATAAATAACATTCCTCAGTATCAAATAAGGCTATTCATATTCACAAATGCAGTATACTAAACTAGAGTCATCCTGTGAGAGTTGTCGATGCTGAAGGGCACTGCCAGCATAATCATATGATAATCCACTAAGATGGCTGCCCCCTAAACACTGTGATTTTCCAAACAGAAGATGGGAGTTACTTGTTTTTGTGCTCGGATCAAGTTACATTCTATTCCACCAAGTGACTCAAAGGAACTGAGAAGACTCACAACATTACCTTAGCTTTGGGTTATCAACATTTTTTTTGAACTGCTTCACGTTGTTCAGAGTTTGCTCTGCCAGCTCTCTAGACGGCTCCACAATCAAGGCTTTGGGAGCATTTGGGAGATTCTTCGTTTGAGCTACTTGTGCACTTCCTGAAATGGGAACATCGGAGTTTCACATTCTTGAATCAACAATGGGACAGTTTGGGATGGGGTGTGGCTTGGAAGGGGAAAACCTAGGGGAATATTCTCAGTGCCTTAAACAAACTTGTCTCATTTGTGCTATTGTTGCTGAAATACGCCACAGACGTACCTGTGTGATCAGATTTCACAGAGTTACCCTCAGGAGCCTTATCAAGTGCAATATAGCCATCCTTGGGTGGAAATTTAAAGTCTTCTTCACCAAAGTTGAATTTTAATTCAGCATTCTAAAAGAATATGCAACAGAAAACCCCGCATAAGAATCACAAGCAAGTTTTTGTATCTCTTTTTCATATCCCTACCCACCCTTACACAGAGTTATATCCTACAAACAGCTTGTTCCACTGAATTTCTTCTGTGAGCAGAACAGGGACGGTTTGATTTTGTTCAACCTCTTATTGCTGCCCACCATGCTGAATGGTATTTTGTTCATAAGGATTCTCAGTTCCACAGAAGCAACAGGATGACAGCGGGGAGGGAGTGTCCACCCTGTAAGTGCCTTGTATTCATGGTTAATAGTAGTGTACCATTGCATGGAATGCTAATTTTCCAGTGTTCTTTCCAATCCTGCAGCTCCTTTTAACCTCCAGAAAGGGCACTCCTGGAATTACAGGATCCACATGGAGCGATAGCCAGGTGTGAGCAACGGTGTCCCTTTAGTGCAGCCTGTCAGCTGAACTCCACAGATGGAAGAGGGAGGAGCAGTCTGTTTCACCCCTTCTCTGCACAGGACTGTGACACACACAACTGTTCTTTGGCATGAATCCTGAAATTCCAGCAGTTGTCCTTCCCGTGGTCAGCAGGGGCTGCAAAAGCTGAGGGGAGCACAGGTGATCAGATACAAGCCTACATTTTCTTGGACTGTCAGATGTGTGCTAAAACTTGCTTGTTAAAACATAATTTTTCAAAACATGCCTCTAAGTCCCAGCTGGCTTTATTTCTGGGTTTTAACTACTCGTAGCAATTAACACGAATTTAAATAGTCTTTTTACCCACACATTTCATTAGTTAGTCAAGGGATTTTTAATGCATCAGTAAGAAAACTCTCCTCTTTAAATGCTGATGGGCTGCTTAGAACATAAAATAAACCCTTGAGGATTTTTCAAGCACGTATTAAATTTGCTTTCAGGGCTTGGATCCAAAGAAACTCCAAACAACAACTACAACATGCCTAAGGAAAGCTATGGTTTTGCATCATTTAGAAATCAACCACCCCATTCATGCCATATGGGAACCACTTTTGAAATAAACAGAGGTTTGAAAAGCAGCTTACAACATGGCATGTGGGCCATTCAAAGGAAAGAAATCAAGAATTCTATTGGACATCCTTAAATTAGCTTTTTGGATTTTTACAAATGCATTATTCTACTGGGATTGTGGTTTGATTTAGCTTAATCAGCTTTGCTTCTGCTCTCGGAAAGGAAGTAGAGTTGTAAGACTTTATATTTGTCAGCTTTTACATTTGCCATTTTGATGGGACTGGAATTGCCACCAGTGGTGTTTTTCTGTAACTCTAACAGGACATTACTCCATCAAGTACATGCAGAGTACCAATTGTCTTAGAAGACAGGCTTGCCAGCTTAAAAACTGTAACACACATTACTTAAATTACTTATATTTAAATCAAGTGCTTTTGAAAAAGTTGGATATTACCTTCAGAACACAAGATGCAAAAAGTGCTTGATTCTTTAGATGTGCTGGAATTTCAAATGCAAGCCCCAGGTCTTTTCCTGAAGGAAAAAATGGACAAGTTCAAAGATTCATACCATTTCTTACTCTGATCAAGTATTTAATGGGTAATAACTTACCATTTTTGGAAAATTTGATCTGCCCTTTATCTATATCTAGGTAGCATCCTATTGTATCATGCATGGTGAATTCCTAAGGAAAAGAAAAAAAAATTTTTTAAGTGTTACATAAATGCAGATAAACAGTAGTAATACAGTTCACCATTTCAGTGAATGGTTTGATTGTCTTAGGCCCATAAGCGCTTAGGGGTTAAAGTAAGCACTTCACAATCAGTAAACTTGACAGATACAATTTTGGCTGCAAGATGGTAAGGCAGGATAAAACTGATCCTACTACTGACTATTCACTCTGAATTTTGTTAACAGAAGAAAAGAAATCATTCTCAAGGTGGCTATGTGATTGACCTTAAGTCAAATGAAAAAAAGGAATGACTATGTCTTTACACAAGTAGAAGCCAGATACTTCCTCACAGAATGAAATAAGGCTTTGTTTTCTCTTTTTGCGTTCATGATATGGAACGGATTCTGAAGTCTGGAGAAAGAACACAGATGAGAGCTGTCAAACCTCCCCTTAACTGTAAGTACATTAGAAACTGGCTGACTCAAACTAGGTGTGTAAACGTGTCTTTTTGTTGTTGTTGTTCAATTAGGTTTGATTAGAGTGGGAAGCCTGGTTTCCCCCCCCCCCCCTCATGTTTTCAGTAGCTGAATCATGAATGTAGTCTACCATTTGGGTTCACTGCCATGTTCCATTCCTGGTTGTGAAAGGGAAACATACGTACCTCCCCATAACTATCAAACTGTTTGTTGTGAGATTTCTTCCCGGTTCCACCATAGCCAAAGCCAGATTTGTCAGTGCCTGATAAAATAAAAAAACTGTTAACAGTTTTGCTTTATGTACAATGAAGATAGTTAATACAAACACATAACATATGACTGAAAGGCAGACGAGCAAAGACCTAGCTATAGCTTGTATTGTTCCCGAGTTAACACTGAGCTCTGTCAAGTTAGAAGTTCTGAACACAGCACTCCCAGTGGTTTTAAAACTGAATTCTCATGCTCTTTGGGAGCCAGATCCAGAAGAATTTATTTCATGTTGGGAAAATAGTGCAGTGGTGGTGGCGGGAGGGGTAGGTAGGCTACTTTTCCCTGCAGTCCCTGTTTGAACTGGACTCTAGGAATTAAGTTACAATGTGTAACTCCCAATGCATGCCTGGTCCGACAGGACTTGGAAACAGTGGAAATGCACAGTTAGGCCTCAGGAGTATGGACTTTATGGCAGATAAGGCACCTTGAATCAAATAATAATATATTCTTGAACTGCTATTTTGCTAGTAACGAAAGTTTAATTTTACCCAAACTTTGAGATAAGAATGGCACACATCATTTTTGTTCAGTGTATTGCTGGTGCAATCCTCTAAGTTGTGGAGTATTTTGAGCTACTATATAAATTAGTTTGATTTGGGACCATTTTTCCGAGCGAAGACAAAAATCTGTGAGCCAGAAGCTTAAAGACTGTGAGGTAGCTCACACTAACTCAGTTTAGAGAGAACACCGGTGCCAAGTCGAACAGAAGTTGCATGTGCAGTTTTGGTGAACTTCATCCTTGTACGAGAAGCATCCTCCTCCCATTGCTAAGGCAACTGGGATCTGTGCTCCCTTGCCTCTTGCATAGCTGACCAGTTGAGACAGAATACAAACAGAATGAACATGTGGATATAGGAGCCTGCTCACATGCTGCGACATGTAATAACAGCCAAACCAGGGCAAAACCCTTGCGGTTCAGAAGTGATCAGTAGTCAAACTGGTGACACAGCAGAATGCAAGACAAGAAATAACAAACTAGTTGCCCTTGGCTATGGGGACATGTTCTCTCCTTTTCCCCATCATTCAGGAGAAGACACCGCATGGTCTTCATTTGCCCTCAGTGATGCTGTCGGGTAGCCATATCCAATGGCACCAAATAGTTCTGAAAAGGTGCCACCACAGCAGCAACACATGATTTTTTGGGGGGGAGGGGGGGTTGTGCCTTGCAAATGCCAACTGGTCTCCTCAAAAGCAACTGAGTAAATGTTCAGCATAACACTAATTATGAGCACCTTAACAGAACAAGGAACAGGATTCTGAAATCTTAGGTACTCCTGCCCAGCTGCTCAGACTGAACACAGAAGCAGTTTTTCCACACAAAAAAAATGTTAGTATGCCATCTGGATTTCAAGATAGAATTCCCATTTATGGAGATACTCACCCAAGTCTAATGAAGCTTGCATAGAGGACCACCCAACTCTGCATAACCCCTGGTCGTGACAGGACACTTCATAGTAATATTTTCCTAGAACATTTTTTGAAAGAACATACATATAAGTAACTTAATCAGTTTGACTACTTATTTTATTATTTATTTATGGGATTTGTACTTCATGGTAGAAACTAGACACATCTTTAACGTAGCCGTCTTCTCAAGAGGATACTTGCCAATCTCAATCGTGAAAAAGCCTATTTGCTGAGATCTGCAGTTACCATTCTGAATCCCCCTCCCATGGTTAGCTGTACTAATATGCAGTACCTTTAGTCACTCCTTTAGTTGATCTGCATCCATGCCACTCCTTTATCTCTCTGCTTTGGCAACAGAGGCCATCAGACCCAATCGCTGGCCAGAAAAAAAGAAGAAATGATTAAGACCTATTATAATAACATTTATAAAGTACAACATCCACGCTTGGATCCCACCTACAATTTTTATGAATGGCAGGATTTCCATTGGTGGAAGTGCAACGTGCCCACCTCCCCTCTCCTACTGCAGCCAAAAATGCTGCTCCTGGGGAATGAAGGGGGGCAATGAAAGATCTGCCAAGGGAGGGGGAGAAATCAGTGAACCCCCAACATGGGTAGAAATTTTAAGCAGGATGGGTCCCAGTAAGTTCTGCAAGTATATTATTCACAGTTAAATAATGCAGATATTTTGTTAAACAATTACATTATAACACTATGGGTAATTAGCTATCACTCTGTGCCAAAGAGTCCTAAAAGAAGCAAAAAACACCCATGCTATAAAAATGTTCCATTGTAAGAACTTATTACAAGCCAAGAGAGTCATGGATAGGGTGGGTCAAAACTAAAAAAAACGCCATTCACCTTTTAAAGCCTAGTAAGATCATATCATGTACTAGGGAATAAGTAATCTGTTCTAACAAGAGTCATGTATTCAATGTCATACTACTGTGCAATTTGTCAATGGGAAAGTCTGAAGCACTGATGTAATGAACGCTGTAACTGGCTTTTTAAAAATGATGAACTATCACACAAGCAAGGTCACCCCCTGCCCCCATCTAGCCACTGTTTAGTAGCAGCGTGGATAACTTCACATATAAAGTGGTGAAGGATTACATCAAATGTAAGTCTACTAGATCAATACAAAATAGGTTCGTATATTAACCCTATAGTGACCAAATAAGTTACCAAAAGCAGATCCTCTGTCATATGGATTCATCTGCCATTTGTTGAGCACTGTTGAGAAGAAAACATCAGCTTACTTCAGTAGTAATAAACTCCCACACTTCTATGAGTTGAAATAACAGTATTTTTTATTAAACAGTCCTTTGACATGAAGAACACTAAATCACTTTTAAGTTCAGAATCTTTTCAAAATTTGCATAGCTGTCATTGTGACTGTATGAGCTATTTTCATTTTACATGTGTAGACTTCCTTTGTCCAAATTACAATCCATACTGAATTTCACTACATATTTATAACTTATAACAGAAAACACTTAGAATAATGCAACTTTTTATTATTTAATATGTATATAAAATGTAGATGATAAATTCTGAAGTTTCAAATTACTCACAGAAAACTATTAAGTAGAACTGTAGATATATCTTTCAAATTCTATCTTAGGCAATATCCCCTTCAGGATGCCATAAATATCCAGCGGCAAGGTATGCACATTAGAGATGTGCAATATTTTTGTACTGGTATTTTCAGTTTGGGTCTACTGGACCTGAAATATCCCGGATCCAAATACTGGTATGGTATTGGGATCTGTGGGGTTTTTTGTGTGTTTTTTTAATTCCTGAAATTTTTCGGGTCCAAAAGACCGGAACCAAAAAATGCCAGTTTAAAAAAAACCAAAACACCAGCCTGATCCTGGGGCTGGCTTGGCTTCTGCTGCTGCCAGGTTTAAACTGAGTGACAGGAGAAGGAAGTACAGAACTGCGCCTGTTCCCCCTCCCCAACAGACAAAGCAACCCCAGCTGGGCTGCCCTCTCCTGCCACTTTGTTTAAATCAGGAGGCTGGGAGAGTCAATGCAGAGTAGAGAGCTCCCCACCGACCCAGCTAATCTTGGGCTGGCTTCTCTTGCAGCCTGGTTACAACTTGGAATCTAATGCAAATGGACGTGTCAGCACAGGGTATATTTTTATTATCCCGAAGAGAAACTCTTACCTCCTCCACCAGTTTTTATAGTGGTTTTTCCTTTTTTCCCTTCCTGCTGGTCCTTCAGAGTTTCATAAACAATTTGAATTACTGGGATGCTGAATGCCTGAAATACAAAATCATCTGCAAGTTGTGTGTTTTGGACCAGCTACTCTCTTCTAGTCTGTAATAAGGAGGTATACTTATTTATTTCGTTTACAACCCACACTTCTCAAAAGAAAAAACACTGTACCAGTTCAGACTGCAGGTAAAAGGCTATGTTTTAAAAAGTTTCCCTAAACTTAATAATTCAAAGAAATGGCAATCCCTCTATGGGAATGGCTCAGCTGGAATGCTTTTTAAAAACTGCAGAAATTCTTAACTCCACCGCCCCCCCCCCCCCAGTGTTAAGTACTACAACCTATTCTCTTTCTACTTTGTGTGTAGGCCAGGCCCAAGCCTGCAATGGCTTGGATCAAAACCTGTCCTTGTGTGAGAAACAGGACACAGTGAAAGGGATTTCTACTTATTCCCTCTACCTGCTGTAACGCTCTCCACCAGATGCGACATGGTACTGAAGATCCCTCTACTCTCAGGTCCCACTTTTGGTGGTGATGGTGAGTAGTAGTACAGCTCAAGGTTTAGATCTAAGTCAGGGGTGGCCAATGGTAGCTCTCCAGATGTTTTTTTGCCAACATCTCCCATCAGCCCCAGCCATTGGCCATGCTGGCTGGGGCTGATGGGAGTTGTAGGCAAAAAAAACATCTGGAGAGCTACCGTTGGCCACCCCTGATCTAAGTTACTGACTGCATTTCCTAACTTCAGAGTGAACCACTGATAACTAATCTTCCAACAGAACAGTATGAAAAACCAAACACACACAGGATTTCTTTTACACATGGCAGTAGAAATCTCACTTACACCAGTTTTTCCACTCCCAGTTTCTGCAGCCTGTGTAGAAATAAGATTTAATAAAGGAAGTAAGACACAATTTAATTACTGAAATAACATAGGCTTAACTCTTCTTAAAGTACTAAAATAAAATTGTTCAGTTACAATAGAACATTGGCTCTTAGATCTTATGAGTGACAATATTCTGTTGTACATTCTAGTCTGTACTTAGGAACAAAAACTGTATACAATTTAAGCGTTTTGCTGTGCCTAATAATTCCTTTCAGAAGAACACAAAGGTTCTCTCTAATGTCTTCTTCTCTAGCAGAACTCTTTTGGATAAGCGTAATATCTTTCCTTCATGCCCACTCCCCATCCAAAGAAACATGCTCCACTGTGAGTTTACGGTAAATATATTTCTACGCAACATTATAAAAAAGTACTATGACAAGAATACAAGATATGATTTATAGTGAAGATCAACACAACATAGAAAATAATAACAAGTGCTCTGAAATGCTTATCAGCCTAACTTTAAATTGTACCAATCAGTAAAAGTATAACAAAAGATTGTGCAAACTGTAATCCTATATATATTTACTAGAATGCCGATTCACTGAGTAAAGTCAGATTTACTTTTGTGCAAACACACATTCACAGACACCCAGTATTATAGCCTGTGAAGTATATAGTATGGATTGTAGAAACACATACCATAAGTACATCACCACCTCCTAAAATCAATGGGATAGACTCTGCTTGGATATCTGTGGGAAGACTACAAGAGAAATTTAAATGCAGAACTCAACATATGCAAGAACACACAGAAAATCAACATCTACAGACATTATTTTTCAACTTGCTTGTAAGAAGGGGAAAAGGCTGTTGAAAATGCACTTAACTTGTAGCCAGGATCTTGAAGTAATACATGGATTTTTTTATTTAAAAAGGGAAATCTTGCAAGCCTAGCCCAATTTTTCTGTGTGCCAGGTACACAATTAAATCTTCTCTTTATGGCTTGGAAGTATTTATCATACACCAATTTCCCTTACAGCCTTCTATTAAAATGGGGGCAGGGTTTCCAGAACCCCTGTCTGCAATATCAAAAAGAAAACTCCTGCCTTATTGAACTGGAACTAGAGATGAATGCAAATACTCACAGCCAGTCCATCTCTTCTACAGCTTGAGCTATCTCCGGCATAACGCCCAGCTCTGCAAGCAAATAAAATGAAAAACAGCATTAGCCATCTGAGTTTACTGGTAGTGGGAAGTGCTGTCAAGTCATAGCTGACTTACAGTAACCTCACTGAGTTTTCAAGGCAAGAAATGTTCAGAGGTGGTTTGCCACTGTCTGCCTTCTTGTCAGGTTCTTGGTATTCCCTGAAGGTCTCCAATCCAAATACTAACCAGGGCTGACCCCATTTAGCTTCCAAGATCTCATGAAATTGGGCTAGCCTGGGATATTCACATCAGAGATTTCAACTTAGTACAGGAAAACATTTTATGTATGTTCTGAAGGAGAAATTATTAAATGCAAGCTTGCAAGATGGCACCTGCTCTTCAGAGCTTTTTTTGAGCAGGAACAGAGTTCCTGCTTGCTTGGTGTCTCAGGATGTGGCCTAATATGCAAATGAGTCCCTGCTGGGCTCTTTCTACAAAAAAAAGCCTGCTGCTCTTAAAGCCATAAATGACATACATAAATATGGGTTATATGGGTTGCTTCCAATGCTTTTTTCCACTGGCAAAAGCTGCTGAAATAAGGGGACAATTTTTGCTGATTCTGCCCCCCTCACCAGCAGACTCCTAGTTCAATGCTATTCCTGGGGCTCTTCTGAATTCTGAGGACAGCATTTTGCAGGAGGAATAAAGTAAATTGTAACAAGGGAAACAAAGCAATAATAAGCTTTCCTATGAATAGACCCCACTCATGGTATTTTAGATCCAGTGCCATGAAATGAAAAGTTCAGCCACTTTGTTCTCACTCTGTAATCATCTATTGACAAGTTTCTCAGCATAATTACTGTAAGCATGTCACTTGCTGCTCCTTCTCACAGCTCTCATACTTGCAGGCAAGCCCTTATTGATTGGTAAGCTGCAGTACTGCAGTCCAAGGTCTGCTCATGACCTGAGTTCAATCCTGGCGGAAGCTGGGTTTAGATAGCTGGCTCAAGGTTGACTCAGGCTTCCACCCTTCTGAGGTCGGTAAAATGAGTACCCAGCTTGCTGGGGGTAAAGTGTAGACGACTGGGGAAGGCAATGGCAAACCACCCCATAAAAGTCTACCAAGAAAACATTGTGACATCACCCCATGGGTCGGTAAGGACACAGTGCTTGCACACCTTTACCTTTTTTTACTTTACTGATCACTGTCAACAGAGAAGAGAACTGAGCTGCATTATCATTTAAATACAACTTCAAGAAGCAATTGTTCTCACCCCAGTTGCATCAAGGGATAGATACAGAGTTTTTTCTGCTCACCATATTCCTCTTCTTTGTTCAGCCTCTATCACACATGGCTTGTGCCCATGCATATACCATGATCCCCAACACAGCCCTTTTGGCAATCAAATGGAGCCCTTTCCCTTTTTCACCAGCAAAAAAAGCAGACTACATCTAATGGCATGTCTGTGCACTTCTGAGAGGTCAGACAGTTGTGCAAAAAAAACCCTTAAAAAACCACAATCATATTCCTTAGTGTGCCTGAATGTAACACTTGCTGCTTATAGCTTGAATGTAAGAATGGATAATCCTTTGTAACACTTCATTCTTCTTGATCACCTAGATAATAGCTGGGAAGGGGGGTGTTACTATGAATGGACAAACAAAAAAGGGACCAGTGGCATCTTAGGAGACTACCAAGTTTTTACATATGCATCAGCTTTCATGGACAAGGCCACTTCTTTACAAGCGATGTATTTCTTTCTTACAACACACAGCAGCTTTCATTTTAGTTAACTATAAATTATTTTAACACTTCTTTCAATACTCAAAAAGGCAACATTATTGACAATATGCAAGTTTGATTCATCAAAAGAAAAGGCTGACAAGAGCCAAAATCCAGATTTCCCCACCTCCAAACCTAAACCAATAATATATTATTGTAAGAATTACAAGATTTAGACTGCCTCCAAAGGGCATTTTTTTGGGAATAACATATTTACTTCTGAGTAAACCTGATTCAGAGTGCTCTCTTACTCAAAGTGTCTCTAACCTGCTTTTCTCTTGAAGGATTCACTATAACACACTCCATGAGTATTCTTAGTAATTATAATCAATCAAACCACTGACAGCACTATCTAAGAATATGGCCAATCTCAAATAAAAGTGCATTTCACATGACTTCTGGCACTAACAACAGTAAAATGTCTAACTTTATCATAATTGATTAAAAATAGTCGTATTGTTTGATAGGAGCTGAAGGTACAGTCGGTGCTATCTAAGATCTAAGCTGTCTATCACCTGATCTCTAGCACTGGACCTTTCAGATACTAAACACTGGTCCAAAACAGGCCCCCAGAGATTATCCTTCGTCACTTTGCGCCAGCCGCCCCTTCTACCCCGATTTCCGCCTTTATTCTGCCTCCCCGCAAAACAAATGGCTAATCCCCCCCATGAGATGGAAAAACGCTCTTCAGCCAAGCCACGTACCCGAAAAGGCCGCCATGCTTGCACTCCTCCAACAAACCCGGGTACCGACACCCTCTCACTGGCTTCAGAAGCGCCTGCGCCGTTTGAAGTCCTACAATTATATCCCTCCGGTCTGCACAACGGACAGCAGACTAAGGTTCCTGCAACGCAAGCTTCAAAATATTACACAATTACGAAGATTTTGTTGGGTCCTATGGTGTTCAGTGGGACTTTCTCTGAAGTTTTAAAAAACGGCATCTGTTGAAGTGGAGTGTAATCCAAAGTCTGTGCTGCAATGAGGTCTTTCTAGTCTTACGTGTCAGTCACACTAGACCCTTATTTTCACTGCAACCTTTTGGAATTATTTACTTAGTCTCTGAAGTAAATACACACCTAGCTTGGCTATAGGTATGTGTATTGGAAAGTCCCATCGAGTCAGTTAACTTACTCTCAGGAGTGGGTATAAAATAAGATTACCGTTTTAAAACTGCGCGTGCGTGCAGTCCTTTTACGCGGTGAAACTCTACTATGCACGTTTACTCAGAGTCAGAAGCTGTTAGTGCAATTCTATACAGAATTACTCAGTCTGAACTCCATCAGTTCAATAGGTTTAGACTGCAGTAACTTCGCACAGGACCTAGGGTTGCCAAGTCCAATTCAAGAACTATCTGGGGACTTTGGGGGTGCAGCCAGGAGACTTTGGGGGTGGAGCCAAGATCAAGGCTGTGACAAGCATAATTGAACTCCAAAGGGAGTTGTGGCAATCACATTTAAAGGGACAACACACCATTTCAATTCCTTCCTTCCATAGGAAATCATGAAGGATAGGGGCACCTTCTTTTGGGGCTCATAGAATTGGACTCCCTGATCCAATCTTTCTGAAACTTGGGGGGTATTTTGGGGAGAGGCACTAGATGCTATACTGAAAATTTGGTGCCTCTACCCCCCCAAACAGCCCCCCAGATACCCACGGATCAATTCTCCATGATTTTCTATGGGAATAAATCTCCATAGGGAATAACAGTTCCCAGCAGACATTTCCCTCCCCTCCCCCCACTTTCTGATGACCCTGAAGCGGGGGGGGGGGTCTCCAAACCGGGGGATCCCCTGCCCCCACCTGGGGATTGGCAACCCTAACAGGACCGCATTATGAATACAATTTAAGAGAGAGCAAACATAATTCCAGTAAGATAGTGTTTTGTCCCAACTGCCCAGAAAACCTCAAATAGCAAGTCTGCCCAGAAAACCATCTTAGACTGCTAGTCTTACTTCAAAAGGAAATACAACCTGACACCAGGTATGTTTGAACAAAGGCTTTATTGAGGGTTTACATCCCGAAAGGGGCACATCTTGTCTTTGGAATATGTGAACCAGGAGCACTCAATCATGCTGGGTTGTGATGCTGGTCAGAATCATTGCAAGACACTTCACAGGGCTCATGAAACATACCATAATAGCATACACATGTTCTGTAAAAACTGGGCATTTATTTGCTCTAAGGCTGCTTCCACAAAAAGGATTTCCCATGTTTCAGACATCCAATTGGTGGTTTTTTCTTTATTTTTCCACATTCCACATAATGACACAGACCAATGACAATTGAATTATATTGCTTAAAAAAGCACACACTGAGTGCGATTTACATATAGCGGCATACTCTGGGTGCCAAAGTTCCTTCTAACACATTTATTTGCTTTATACACCACCTTTCTCCTCAATGGACTCAAAGCGGCTATCCACACAACAAACCTATGAGGTTGCTTAGGCTGAGAGTCAGTGACTGGTCCGAGGTCACCCAGCAAGCCTCTGTGGCCAAGTACAATCAAATTAAAAGCTTAGCCATCAGAGATCAAAAAGATGGGGCTCACTGGGGCAGCGAAGCTCCCCTTACTCTAATACACATGTGCGGGTGACAGTTCGGTTCTATGTGGATAGAGCCAAGCAGGCAGCCGCGTTGGTTTGAAGCAGAACAAAATAGGAGTCAAGTGGCACCTTTAAGACCAACAAAGTTTTATTCAGAATGTAAGTTTGCGTCTGATGAAGCGTGCTTAGAGCACACAAAAGCTTACATTCTGAATAAAACTTTGGTCTAAAAGGTACAACTTGACTCCTACTTAGTTTGGTTCTATGTCACTGGCTGGAGACCCATTCCCAGGGCCAGATTAACAATTAGGCCAAGTAGGCAGTGGCCTATGGGCCCGCCCGCAATTGCCAAGCTTGCCTTTCCCCGCAGCTTTGTTCAAGCGGCGTTTGAGAGGATGCCTGCAGGCCACAGATGGCGGGGTGGCCGCTCCAATTCTGAGATAATTGCGAGGGGTCCCCCAAGATTTTGACTGCCTAGGGGCCTCCACAGAGTTTAATCCGGCCCTGCCCGTCCCCACGCAACGAGGGTCCGGTGCCAACCACTATCTTCACCCTTCATCAGATCAATGTCATGCCTTGTCCACTCTTCAGTAATAAGTCTGCCTTCAAGGGCCCTAAAGAGAAAGAGGGAGCAGATCCAGCAGAAACCCACACAAAATGGCTGCTCCGACACGGAAAGCTGAAAGGCAACTCGCTATAATGTCTGCTGGTTTCGCCGCTTGCAGCACTATGGCAACGGTCGAGGCAGAGCCTTCGTTTGGATCTCCGGAGAAACAGAAAATACCTCCGTTAAAGCCGAATCTCCCGACAACCCACACCGTGATACTACTACTGCGCACGCGCCCAGGACGTTATCTCCAATTTTCTTTTTTACCAACTTCCGCTGCTTCCCACCCTAGCTGAACCCATAGAGATAAATGAAAAGAGTTATTTCCTCCTCAGGTTCCGAGTAGGAGCCCTTAAAATAAGGAATGGGAAGAGAAGGTAGAAATACAGGGGAATATGGAACGCACCCCCCCCCCGCCGCCCCTTAAAGGGCAAGTCTAGTTGGGGGGGGGGGAGAGAGAGAGAGAGAAAAAAAAAAAGCAAAAGTTGGACAGGGATGTCAAACATGCGGCCCGGGGGCCGAATCAGCCCCTAGGATTGTTCCTATCAAACCCCTCAGCATCTGGCTGTCATCTGCTTCCTTCTCCCTCTCTTGCTTCCTTCTGCATAACAGCTTGCTTTGCAAGGCTTGCTCAATCGTCGCACAGGAGCTACAAAGCAAAACCTCTATTTCCTCTATTGGCTGAAGCTCCTCCATTGGGGCGGAAGGGGGGGAGGGAGAGCTTGCTTTGCCAGGCTCTCTGAATTGCACAGCAGAGATACTGAGCCAAGCCTCTCTTCCTTCTATTGGCTGAGGCTCCTCCCTCTTCTGGCCCCCTGGGGAAGGAAGGAAAGAGCCAGAACTTCCTTTGTCCAGTTCCCTGGATCACATGGGAAAGATACAAAGAAAGCGCCTTTAAGACCAATGAGTTCTAATGTTTTAAGCATGTTTTATTTTAATTTTTTTTAAAAAAATCTTTAATTGTGTTTGTCTGTGTCCTTTATAAAGTTTATATCTCTGCTAACTAATCTTAAATAGGTTCACATACGGCTGAGCCCAACAAGGTCTCATTTATGTCAGATTTGGCCCTCATAACAAATGAGTTTGACACCCCTGAACATGAATCCTCCTGTAAAAGAGAACACCACCAAATCACATGTGGAAGGCAGGACTACGGACTGCACCATATTCTTCATCATCATCATGGCTTTATTTGTAGCAGAAACTCCTTTGCATATTAGGCCACACACCCCTTGATTTAACTAATCCTCCTGGAATTTACAGTAGGCCAAGCAATAAACCCTGTAAGCTCTTGGAGGATTGGCTACATCAGGGATGTGTGGCCTAATATGCAAAGAAGTTTCTGCTACAAGAAAAAGCCCTGATCATCATCAGTTGAATTGCCCAATCCCCGCCCAGGCCAAGCTCTGGGCAATGGTCATCAAACGGAATAATACATAGATTAAAAACTCAACAATGCAGATTAAAACAATAAAGAAATTCAAAAACACCAATGACGTCCCACTAAGAATGTTGTTCTTCCAGTAGCTATTTTACTGCAAAGGAACTTCAAGAACAGAATGGAGAGGGAAATTGCTTGAATTACAAATTATTATGAAACTTGGAACAAACACCATCCCCAGACTGAACAGGGATATTGTTGTTGTTTTTTATCTCATTACATACGCTAAACCCACTCTCAGTGAGTATAGCTATACATCCACAGTATTCCAATGTATTTCTCTTTTAGAATAGTGTATCAATGTTTTTTGTATTGACATACTCAAATAAGGGATATTGGCTGTTTATCTCATTACATATATTAAACCCATCTTCCACTATATTTTAAGGTATTCTTTTTCTAATGGCAAACTAGAATGATGTTTATAATGTATGTTACATGTTAAAAAGTAAATCAGGTGGACAGGAACACCTCTGGGAATGAGATGTCCTCAGTTTAACCCAGACTTACAAGCAATGGAGCAATTAACAGACATTTATTACCTTATTATCGCGATCTGACATGTTACTGTTTTGTTGATTTCCAACGCAAATACTATCAGACCAAAAGTTCTTTCAATTTGTTAATTTCATTATTTATTTTGCCCCTGGATTCTAACTTTGTACCACTTTGCATTCTTAACTACTGCCCACCACCAGCTACATGAAGCTCTGCTCACTGTACATTGACTGATGAAGTATGCATGCATACGAAAGTTTGCATTCTGAATAAAAGTTCGTTGGTCTTAAAAGTCTTACTGGACTTCTACTTTGCTTTTCCAGATTGTTAAAGCAGCGTATTAAAAAACTTTGCGGTGTTGCAGCAGCACAGAAAACGTGGATCCGAGGGGGAATACGCATGCATATATATTATATATATATATATATATATATATATATATTATATATATATATATATATATATATATATATATATATATATATATATATATATATATATATATATATATATATATATATATATATGCAAAGGATACGCCCGTCGTCCTAAAGAACTCTCCCTTTGTAGTAACTAGCAGCGTTCTGAGTACTCCAGAAGAAGCGCATACAAATTGCAGCCCGTTGTTGGGCGTTATTGAACCTTCTAACCAGAGTCGATAGGGTTAAAAAAAAGGCCTTTTCTGAAAAGGAGCGAAAGTTTGGTCGTTCCCGGCTGCCGTAGGAGGGCCTGAGCGTGTGAACATGGCTGCTGCCACGGGTAGCAAACTGGAGACCGGCGGAGGGAATGAAGAGACAACAGAGGAAGAAGGGGAGGAAAATATCCTTTATGACTTGCTGATCACTACCGAGTGGCCGGCAGAGACTGAGGTGCAGGTGGGTCTGTCGATCTGCCTTTTCCTGCAATAGCTGGGCTGAGTCCCTCGGCTGTAGAGCAGAGACAGCTGCAGAGTCACAGTGCCACGTCGGGGAAAGGGCAGGTGGGGAGGGCTTGCTGCGCAGAAATAGCCGGATTAGTTCGTTCCTAGCAAAGCAAACTGGCAACGAAGCCGGGGGTGGGGTTGTCTTACGCTTGTTTCACCTGCAAGGAACAGCAGCTATCCACTGGCCAAAGTTTAGAAGGCGCGCTGCAGTTATTACACGTGACTATTTCAACGTGTGGTCATTTAATAATGATTGGCAGTGCAAATCCTGAAGATGTTCCTATTCATTTTAAAGCTTTGTTCATGCAATGAAAGAATGTTTAGTATCGGAGTCCAAACGCATCAAAGACTAACAGAAGTTTCCAGGGTGTAAGCTTTTGTCAGTCATAACTCACCTCATCTGACGAAGTGAAGTTTGACGCATGAAACTTATACCCTGGAAAATTCCGGAGAGTAGTTGTGTTAGCCTGTAGTAACAAAACAAAATTTTACTCAAACTGCACCATAATGACAAAATTTTCTAGGTGTAAATTTCCGTGGATCAAAATTCACTTTGTCAGATGAGAGCTATGACTGACAAAAGCTTATATACCCTGGAAACTTTTGTTGGTCTTTATGGTGCCGCTTGAGTCAAATTTTGTTCTACCTCTACAAGCTAACACAGCTACTCATCTGAAACCTTTTGTTGTTCTCATTTTTAGAATGTAATTTTCAAATAAGATCCTGTACTAGGATTCATTTACTGATACTGGTATTGTGCAGCTGATATACCCAGTGCTCACTCAGGAAAGGGTATGCTGGAATAAATTATGTTAGTCTTTAAAATGCTTCTGGAGCCCAGTGATATTTGAGTATGTGTGAGTATGGCTGCTGCCCCTCGTACATTGGCCAGATCCCAGCGTAAGCCGGGACAGGTGATTAACAAATCTAGTAAATTGTAATAAAGTTTAAGGTTTGTGACTGATGTTTTGTTTTGTTAGCTTTTAATGTTTACTTGCAGCTTTTAAAATGAAAATTTAATTTGTGTAAGCTGATGTGAGTTGTTATGTATGATACATGAAACTTTAGTCCTATATTAAATGGTATAGCATTTCACTTAGAGATTATAATAAAATGGTTACTTAAAAAAAGTAACAGGTTTATTGCCTCATGAGGTTTGGTTTTTTTAAGTGCATGTATGTGTGTGTTCATGTACACACTTGGAAGTCATGATGTCCTCTGGTGACTGACCCCTACTGGGCTCTGGAGGATATTCAGAGAGGTGGCTGAATAACGCCTGCCCTGTCCTCCTGACCTGGTATTCCAAGTAGATCCCCCATCTAAGTACTTGCCAGAGTCGATCCTGCGTAGCTTCTGAGGTCCAGTTCAGGGCTGCCTGTTAAGGTTTTGTTGTGACTTCTGGTTCCCTGATCACCATGTGCTTTACTGCCTTCTTTGTTTACAGGCCAAAAGAAACCTATGTGATTTATACCTGAACTGATATGCAACCACTGACCATGGTTGAGAGGGATGATGGGATAGTGGGCGGCAGATTAGGTTCACCCAACCACAGGCTCAGGTCCAAAGGTCCTATTGCAAGAGTGAAAAGCATTTCCTCTCACTTTCTGTAGTCTAATCCTTTGCATCCAAGTAACATGACCCTCGTCAAAAGGCCATAAGCCTGGAGCTTCAAATACATGATGCAGCTGGTTTGTAATCTTCTTTGTATTACAAAACTTCATACAAGTACTTAAAAAAATTGGAAACAAAAAGCTTCTAGAGAAATGTTGCCTCAAGATCCAGTGGTTTGGATCCTGCCTAGAATGGTTTGGATCCTGTGACTCCCCCCCCCCCACTCTTGAAATATGCGTCCAAATGCTGCTCCTTGGGATCAGGAGGACCCTTAGGAGCAGCATGATTGGGATTTGGAAGGCTGCTGAGAGGGGAATCAGTAAAAAATGTCTACCCCCTGCCTATGCAGATTAAGTCAGTATTCTTCAGAAATGGTTCCTATGTGCCAAAACTGTGGCTCTTGCCCTGACCTTAATAGTCCAGGCAAGCCTGATCTTGGCAGCTAAAGAGGGTTGACTCTGGCAAGTACTTGGATGGGAGACCAGCTTCAAGAGGGGGTTAGATAAAAATATGGAGCAGAGGTCCATCAGTGGCTATTAGCCACAGTGTGTGTGTGTGTATGTATATATATACGCATGCACACTCACACAAATACCAACGCCCCTAAAAAAAGAAATGAAAACCCTCTGTAGCTCTTGAGAGTAATTTCAGTTGTAAAGACAGGTGTGACTGCCACATGTATGGTGGTAAAACATGCTGTTTGGCTCTTCTCTCTCACTTCTGTTCCTCTTGAAAACCAATTTGATGGTCATGTATAAGGCTGAACATAAATGCTTGCAATATGCAGGGTAGGTTAGGTTTCTGTCTGTCAGTCTTCAAAAAGATGTGTTATGTTAGTCATCTTGTATTGTGGTGGTTGATCTGAGTTGGGGCAGAGAATAGGCAGGAGGAGGGCAGTCAGTGCAGTTGCTTTCCATACAGCCCACCTTCATACAAAGGCTAATAGGTCTAAGAGGAGAGATGATGCGTGGGTCAAGATCTCCCCCTTCCTCCACGCAAGAAACAGAGATTTGGAAGAATTAAATGCTGGAGGGGCACCAGGGAGGAAATGTCTAGAATTTTCAGGAAACCCTTCTCTGTCCTGGGCTGACCAGGTCAGGGGGTGGGGGTAGGAAGATAAAACTCCTCGTAGCCAGGAGGAAGCTCTCTTTTGGGGGGGGGGGCGCTGTATCCATGAGAGCAGGCAGACCTCTCCACTGAGAAGGCAATTTCTTACAGTGGTCAGGTGATAGTAGTGAAAGAAAAGCCTCTCCAGATGTTGCCTGTTGATTCTTCTGGATCTCTTATTGGCTTTGAGTGCCATCATGACCTTCTGTACTGGTAATCTAGAATGGGTATTTGTGGCACTATATTCTGGTTTTGTTACCTCCTGTCTCACCTGTACATGAAACTGGTGCTGGGAGACAGCTGCTCCATCTTTTTATATTTGTGTTATTGGGTCCTAACGCTTCTTCCACCTTGAACTCTGTATAGCACTATTGGAGCTTGTCCAGAAGTTGGATTAAAATGTCATTGATTTACAGATGGCATGTGTGATTGACTGCACTTAAAAACCAAGCTCCTAGTGCAGCAGAAGCAGAGATATGGGAGGTAAAGGGTTGACAATCCACTGGAATGTAGAGCTTGAGCGATGGGCTGCTCCTCATCCCTGATTGGCCAGTGCCAGCTGAGAAAAACTGTATGATCAGCCCAGTGCTGAAGAGAGTTCAGTTCGATTCATTCCACTCTGGAGGCTCTGTCAGTTGGAATCATTTTGCATTCAGTCTGACAGAGTTTCTAACAGATTTCTGGCAGAGTTTGGAGTCAATGAGTCTGACTGGAAAAGTCAGGCAGGTTCATCTTAGAGTGAAGGAAAAAGACTCCTTTGCCTTAACTGTATTATTTCTACCTTGAGGAAGAATTCATTAACAGGATTCAGTGTCTTAAGTGTCAGCCTAAGTTGAAGTATGCTTTACACAGACACCAGAACTGGGATGGTTATTTGGAGAGAGTGGTTGGGTAGTGTGCTGAAATTCCTTTTCAAGCCAAAAGGAAAAGGGTTATAATCTTCTTTGGAGAAGATCAATTCCTGCCAAGTTTCTCTGGGGTTTTGGCTTTGAGGCGGACCCTGGGTCTGATGTGAAGGGAAAACAGTTTTGGACAACTTAGGAGACGGAAATAAACCGTAGTTTCAAGAAAGGAACAAGTTAGGTGCTCAAGGAAAGAGACCTGTTCCAGGAAAACTGTACTGCCATAGGAAACTCTCTGAAGAAACATTGTTGCTGGATACTTGATCTTAGTCAAAAGGCTGGGAACCTCCGTGCTTGGGAGGCTTTCTGCCTGCTCTGAATTTGAAATTATGAGGAAGTTCCTCTCAGACACATATCCTCAGTTTATACTTCCTTGTGCCAGATTTCTTGCAGCAGCATGTAGAATTCACAGGGAATTAACACAGAATGTAGTTGATCCATAACATTTAGATGTTTTATTCAATTTGTTCTGTGTATAGGCCACTGAGTAATTTTAATATTCAGTGATTTTTAATATTGTATATTTCCTAAAATGTATAAGACTATTTCCTAAAATTTATGAGACTTGCATACATTGCTGCAACTGATTTTGTGCTAGTGACGAGCCATATTAATAAATTTGATTTGATTCACTGTTGCTATAACTGAAATACTAAGTAAAACATCTCTCACTGTTAAGAGCCTAGAATATATGCAAACAAGCTTCAAGATCATTATTTTGCCTATTTCAATAAATATTTCTGTTTAAATGTTGTACTGTCTCAAGTGCCATTTTAAAGGGTAAAACAAGAGGGCTCCTGTTTTCCCCAGCAAGTTCCTGGGCTGGGCTAAAACCCCAAATTATATTCTGTGTAATAGGGTGGGACAAACAGACTATCAGAAATACAAACATTAACATGCTACTCGGGGCTGCTCAGTCACAGTAGGGAACAAAACTTTTCTCAAGAAAATCTGCATCACGGTGGAGTGACAGAAGTCCGTCATAACATGTGACTCTGTTGTTCTTGTTCAGTTTTCTTAAGTGAAATGATGGGTATGCTGAAATGGTCTGGGTGAGGGCTAATAAACTGAAACTTGAGAGAGGTGCTGCTGCTCAGTAATACATCAAGAATACCAGTGTCATCCTGAACATAGTAGCACCTCCTAAAGGAGCATGTTCACAGGTTGGGGTTGCTTTTAAATCCATGCCTGAAGATAGATGAACAAGTTTCACCTGCTGCAGGTAGCACCTTTTAACCAGCTCATTCACCAGTTTCTCCCTGTCCTTGAAAAGCAAGGTGTGCTAGCACAGTTATCTATACTCTGATCACATCCCAATTACTGTTACATGCTCTACTTGGGCTGCCTCTGAAGAGAATGTTGCTACAAGGCCAGTCACTGGTATAGCTGATGGGGACCCTTTTTTCTGAACATTTCTGAGCATAATTAAAAGGCCTGTTTTCTGTCTTTTAAAGTCCTAAATATCTCACAATTGTGTTACTTGAAGGACTGCCAGTTTCCCATAGAAGGCTGCCTGCTTCAGATTAGGCCCTTTTCTATGTTTCTGAAGCCAAAGACAGTTTTACTCCCATTTGTGGAACTCTTTACATGTTTTCTGGGCCTTTACTGAGTTTTAGGCATCAGGTGAAGCTGTTCTTACTTTTGCAAACCTTTGGTGATAGGTAATGCATGTTATTTTCTACCCATGCCTTCATTTTCATTGTAATGTTGCTGCTACTGGTTTATTGTGCTATTTTATATTATTCTTAGAAGTGTATAGTCAGGTATTGGTTATGTTTGTTGCCTTTGGTTCAATTATTGTGAGATACCTCAAGAAATGTAGTAGGCCTCAAATTATTACAAAATCAGTGAGGTGTTATACTGAGATTGCGTCTTCCCCTAGAAATGCTGCATTGGAAGGGGAGGTCAAAAAATGAACCCCAAGGAAGAGGTACACACAGATAACAGAGAATCTGGCATTACTGTTTCTGGTTTCAACTTTGCTGTGTGTGTTGATCCTGCTGGCTGTTTGGGACTTGCAGCCATTAGTAGGTGCATTAGTACAGTCCTCATGGGAATTGCAAGTACTGAGCATGCTGAGTTACTTGCTTTCAATTTCCTCTTTGGGAAGGTGCCCTTAAAGCTGAAACCCAAAGAGAATTTTAAATCATGGCTTAGGCCAACGGAGGGTATGTTAAATGCCTTCATTTGAAAAACTAGTGAATAAAGGGTTGTTCAGTTGCTGCAAACTAACTCTGTTGTAATTGCAGCCAAGAGGCAACCGGAAACATGGTGCATCATTTATCATCACTAGAGCAATTACAGGTAAATATGCATGGCTTGCTCTGATGGATTGTTCGGTGGCTGTTATATGGCTGAAATGGATGGTGTGTGAATTCATTGCTTTTGTTTATATAGTTTGTTATCTGATATTGCCGTATACCTATTATGTTGGAGGCCAAGCGCAATATGTACTGCATAGCAATTCTCCAGAGGCATATGCTCTCTTTTGATTCTCCTTGGATTTTTCTTCTTTTCAACTTCTCCGACAGTGGAGCTCATATATGCATAAACCAATAAACAGGTCTTCTGGTATGTTGGGGGGTCTTTCTCAATCACTGATTAAAGATTTTCTTTATGTGCTATGAATCTTACATACACTACTGCGGAAGTGTTATAAAAGGGGTGACTAAACTGTGGCTCAGTAACTGCATGTGGCTCTTTCACACATACTGTGTGGCTCTTGAAGCTCCCATTGGCCAGCTTGGAGAAGGCATTTCTCTCTTTAAATCACTTCTCCAAGCCAGCTGGTAGTTTGGAGAATGCATTTAAAATTAAAGTTGCTTTAATTAAAATTAAAGTTGCTTTCTTTCCTCCTCTACTTTCCTACTCCCTGCCTTCCTTCCCTGCAGCTCTCATCTCACATTTATTTTCTGTGGTTCTTATGTTAAGCAAGTTTGGCCACCCCTGTGTTATAAAATATGTTGATCATTGGAGTCATGCAGTGCTATTATGGTGGAAGCTTGGGGCCCTGGATCTTGGGTCAGAGGACCTTCAAAGCGGGCTGTGGTTAGTAACCCCACTGAGCTCAGTAAGGATGATTTCTGAGTAAATATGCTCAGAATCAGTTTCTTTAATATGGGTTTTTCTGTAGAGTTAATGAAATGTGATGGACAAGCCCCACTGGACAAGTCAAGAGTGACTTGATACTGTGGTAACTGTGTGACTCACCCAGGGTTCGCTACAGTCTGGTGTAGCGGTTAAGTGTGCAGACTCTATTCTGGGAGAAATGGGTTTGATTCCCCACTTCTTAACAAGCAGCTGCTGGAGTCAGTTATGACTCTCTGAGAGTGAAGGGCGAGGTGTAAATCCAGTCTCCTCTTCGTCCTTCTCCATCTCCTCCTGGAGAGGCAACAGAACTAGAGGGTGGGACATATGCTATTTATCAGGAAGACAGATAACTGATTACTTGAAAGAGCTCAAAGAAAATAAAGGTGGCTATAAAGGCTCTGTTGGATCTCTTGGGCTATCTAGAAAAATTAATCTGGAGTAAGCATAGAGAACATAAATTGCCCTTTATCAGTTGACTTGTTTTTGGCAAGGATTTTGTGTTCAGTTACCTCTTTTTAATTTTATTTGTAGGTCCTGCCTTATTTATACTTCAGTATTTATGGTATAGGTAAGTTACTTTGTTCATGCTCAAGTTTTCTAAGGCCCTCCCAGAAATAATTTTGAAAGGCCTCATTGCATTTGCAAAGACTTGTTACTCTTAATAACATTTGGAGAACCTCTGCTCTGAAGCATTTATCTTTGAAAATAATTTGTGTTAAACAAATACAAGCTGATTAAGTGTATGCATTTATCCTTGGGATACAAAATTGGCTTATCAATATAACAATTGGTGTAAATCCTTCTGTCCTTCCCTTGTACTACTAAGGAATTTGATTATCCTTGATATTTATTCCATATATTCCATATATTCAGATTTTGTGGTAGAATAGTATAGTTCAGCTGAAACCAAAACAACAACTTAATATTGCATAATCCTCTGCTTGCTTCTTATCTTTAAAATCTAGTAGTTGTTGTCTTGAAGTTCGTATGAATTTACTGTCACATTTCAATTTAAGTATGTTCTCCTTTCAGTCCTGCAAAGTTTTCCCTCCCTGCTGGACTCGTCCGCCTGGTCAGTAAACAGATCAACTGGCATTTAGTGCTTGCAAGGTAGGTGGTTGTGTTCTTGAGTGGGAAATGGGGATCACTTGGGACTCATGGTGCAAACTGGTTCCTGTAAGTCAGAAAGGTTTATCTTTCTGATATGAAAAAAAAGAAGAAGAATCGTTGAGCTTGGTAAACTTATACAATGAAATTTGTTTTAAATTTATGTGAGTAGTTTGCATTAGGCCTGAAAAAATGCAAGATAGCAGTGCTGATATAATGAAGGGGTCTGCCTGGATAATGTAATGGATTTGGATTGATGTGTGTTATGATAAAGTCCCACCCTGGGTCAATCTAACCTGCTTTAGAAATTTACTGTGAGGATAAAGGTAAAGGGGGAAGCCCCCAATATATACTAGTCCACATTGCTTGATCTTACCTGCTCCACTTAAACTTAGTTTATTGTAAACATTTTGATGCCACTTATTTACACGTAAGGGCCCCCAAGGTGGCAAGCATTAAAACATCAAGCAGCATTTTAATATGTAAGGATATATAAAATACTTAAACAATTTAATAAAGCATAAACATCCATAACACCAAAACAAGGGGTGGAATGCCAGTATCTGTTATTGAGGGTATGCCTGGCAAAACAAAGAAGTCTTTACTCACTGGCAGAGGTCAATAATAGAGGGAGCCATACAAAGGTCCCTGGGAAGGGAGTTCCAGAGTTTTGGTGCCATAACCAAGAAGGCATTTGCTTAGGCTGTTGCAGATTGCAGGGGCACCCGAAGCAGGGCCGCCAAAGAGGGGCCAGAGATGTTGGGCAGGTTCATATGGAAAAGGTGGTCCTTCGAGCATGCTGGCCCCAAGCTGTATAGGACTTTAAAGGTCAATGCCAGCAGCTTGCATTGGGCCTGAGAGCATTTTAGAAGTCAATGTAGATGGAAATAAGACTGGAGTGATAATTTTGCCACGACTGGTATGCATTAGAGGTGTTTATGTGTGTGTGTGTGTGTGTTGAGGGGGGCGGGAGTTCACTCGTGTTGAACCTGGGTAGGAAGGGGTCTTGGAAATGTGACATTTCTTGTACCCCTGGTACAGCCCTCTGCCGGTCTTGGTCCCTATCAACCTGCCCTTTGAAGGGCTGATGGCAGGACAGGAAACACCATATATTTCCTGCTTATTTACTACAGTGTGAAGTGCTGACATTCAAACCTTCCATGGAATTCTTCATTATGTATGTGGGGAAATCTGGAGTTAGTGAAGTCCCTTGAGTCAATGCAGAATGTGGCAGCCACACCTGATGAGCAGTATATGGAGCTCAGCTTCATAACGGGAAATGTGGGGCAAAATTCTTATCAGAGACACAGGGTCTAGGTTGAATAGTAGGTAGGAGGGTTGAAAGAAACATAATGATGTGAGTGCACAAATGAGTTTTAACAGCAAATTGGTCAGGTATTTTCCATCACCTGTATATCAGCTGGTTTGCTGCTGTATTCTTTCTGTTCTTTCTGGGGGATGTTTTTTTTGTAGATGGCTGAATCTGTGTCCCCTTGAATGTATGAGCTGTGACTCTGGGTTTTTTCCTTAGTCAAAATCATAAACAGAACATGTGAGCTGCAGCAGCATTTTTTCTTTCCCCTGTGCTCTTGGTGCCTGTGAGGGGTTTCTGTGTTTTGTGAATGTTGAAAATATTGTGCTAATAAGTATCCAGGTGAGACTGCAGGCTCCTTGGGGGCCCCTCTTTGTTTTCACTAGAGCATATAATGTGACATCGATAGATCTATATGCATACATTTTAGTAATGCTCGTCATTCAGTGTCATTCACTCAGCATTTTTGGTATGTTACCATTTTAAATGCAAATCCTGTGATCCAAAAGCTGTAAAATAGAAGAATGGGGAACCTTGAGTTCTTTGAAAGAAGGATGACATAAAAATGTGCTAAATAAGTAAGAATGGCTCCAGCAGGGAATTCTCATGTTCTGTCCTAATTTATGCTGTTTTAAACTGTTTTACTTTGTATTGAATTTGCATTGAAATCCTGATGTTTTAGATTCTGCTCTGTAATCCACCTTGAGCCCGCTTCCGGGGAGGGTGGAATATAAATTTAAATAAATAAGAAGCAACATTATGTTGGTATTTTTACAAAGTCTTTTTTCTCCCCCCAGCAATGGAAAATTGTTGGCAGCTGTTCAAGACCAGTGTATAGAAATACGGTAAGGTATTCCTGTATGAATTTGCCTAGCCCTTAAAACAATCTTCTGAAGTTTTTGACTATCGCTCTTGCCTTCAGAGGATAGGCAACAAGTGGTCCTTTCTAACTGTGTCACAGAGCATTAGTGGCTGGTCATTAACTGCCTTATTTGGCCAAGATTCTCCCTGCTTACTTATCTCTCATTGCTATTCTGTTGTTGATTTTACAGTTTAATGCCTCTATTGTTATATTTACTGTACTCGATCTACATAAATAATTTTTAAAAAATAAATGCTTGTTTCACCCTTTCACTTTTTGGGTTAATGGTCACACATCTTGCTGAATGAAATACATTCCAAATAAGACATGAAAAAAATAAGAATTGTAGTAGTTGTCTAATGATTCCATCTACTTAATTTTTAATTTTAAGGTTTTCTCTTTATTGCTTTATTTTTATTTTATTGCTTTATTTTATTTTAATTTTTTTGTTTTTATTTTACAATTTTATTTCCTTCATTAATAGCCCACCTTTCTTTCTGATACTCAGGGTAGATTAATAATAACAATTATTAGTGTCTGTGCATTAAAAACGTGAAGTTCACATTCTTTGATACCTCGCCCCAACTCTTTTGAGATTTAGACCTACTTGATGCACAAAGAATGCCTACTGACAAAGTGGATCTATATAGCATAGGGCTGGGTCCCCCCGATTCGTAGTTTCTGCTGGTTTATTTATTTAGTTCTATATCCCATCAACCCCGCCAAAGCAAGCTCAGGGCAGCGAGAATCTACAGTAGTTTCCCATTTCCACTTCAGACTCTCCCTTATGTAATTACTTGGAGTTCTGTAGCTCCCAGGAGCTGCATTTCATTGAGATCAGTGGGTTGCTGTGGGACAAGGAGACAGGAAAATTCCATTCTGCCATTAGCAATCCATCATTTGATATATATCTGTAGCAGTGTTCCCTCTAAGCTGAGTTAGTGTGAGTTAGCTCACAACTTTTTAGCCTCTAGCTCATACATTTTTGTCTCGGCTCAGGAAAAAAGACCCTAGAGCAAACTAATTTATGCAGCAGCTCACAACTTTAATGTCAGTAGCTCACAATTTTAATGCCAGTAGCTCACAAAGTAGAAATTTTGCTCACAAGACTCCACAGCTTAGAGGGAACATTGGTCTGTAGTGCCCTTGATGTCAAATAGAACCATGGGCAAATTCAGCTCTTCTTCATGCAGGTGATCACCAGGACTTCCAGAGCTGCTTGTTCAAAGGTTTCAGCACTAAACAAGAAATGCAGGCGCTTTTCTTGAGTATGAAAAGGGAAATGTTGAATGGAATGAAGGGGGATATTACTCTTGCAGATTGCATTCTGTGAATGATGATCCTGTGATTTCCCCAGCCTGCTGTATTCCTTTCCACACTTTAGTGTGGAATAAATAAGCGTGGGGGAAGTGGGGTTGTGATGGGTACTTCCATGTTCGGTCTACACATGTACATTGCAAAAAAGTTGAACCTCCGGGCTTCCAAGTTGTGTGGAAAGCATTCTAAGTTCATGAGTATGCATAGCTTAGGAATTGAGCTTGCTGCCAGGGTCCTTCTGTCCTCCCTTCCAGCCTCCCTGCTTCATTTTATAGTCATGTCATCTGAAAGAGCCTGCTATTGTCTATATAACACTTCTTGCTTTGGTTGAGTGGCCATCACGGTTGCTATATACTATATAGTATATGTCAGATATTCTGCAGCCTGGTTTAGCTTTATAAGCAGAACCTCAGTGCATATGTGACTCCAGTTTATTAGACTTGTTAACTTGTTTCTTGTAATTCTCTACTGTTTCTACTTTGTTTCCATGTAAGTATTTCTTCTTGGGTGCAGAACTTCAGTGTTGATATGACATGTTTACCTATATTGCTGCAATCTGCTTCAGTGGGTTTGTTTCTTCTGCAAAAAGTTAAACATTAGTATGTTTCTTTTACTTAAACTATCAGTAAGCTACTCATCCATGAGTCATGGCTGGCATGTATTCTGTAAATTTAATGTTGAAATTTAACATTTCAGGTCTGCAAAGGATGAGTTCGGGTCTGTAATTGGGAAATGTCAAGGTATGTTGTGTTCTATAACACACTCTCAATTTTCTTTTAATTGTTAAATTGTAACGGTTAGGGGCTGATGGTTGTACTATGGTTATCACTTGAAGGTAAGTTCAAATCTTCCATGTAGTGGGTTTTATATTATCAGACTTGTATGGATGAGTTCACCTCGTAGTTGTGGCATATTTTAAAAATATTGATTGCTAATGAAATGAAAACATCCCCACTTGTATTGCCACCTGGGAACTTTTATTATGTAAACTAGGCCTTGGTTTAGGACTTCTTTTAAAAGATTGCTTTTTTCCAATCCTGTTCACCATTTTTTATGCTTCTAGTACAATTCTGTATTCAAATATGTTAATCTAGCAATGGTCTTCTTTTTCCAGAAGCGGGACCATCTTTAGCCTCTAGGTGATAGCATAGGAACCACAGAGATGGAAATACATGGCAGGAAGTCACATGATGTCAGTCATATGACAGGAACAGGAGGAACTAGAGTTGTACCCTCACTGGTGAGGAGAGGGCTCCTCATTACAAGTGCACATTGGAGGAACAACTGATATGAGTAGCTGGCCAGAAAGGGGGAGAAGACAAAGGGAAACAGAGGAGCTTATGCTGGAAGGGGCATGAAACCTGTCTATGCTAGAATTGATTTCTCTTCACCAATTAGTGGCCTTGTGCTGTCCTGTTTCTCTCAGTATGTGTGCAAAGAGAGGTAGGAGACATAGTGCCTTTGCTTTTAATGCATGGGCACTAGCAAAAGGTCTTAACAAAAGTGCATGTGGGGGAGCTGACTATTATATAAGGCCTTGTGATCTGGCACATGGGGCTATGCAGCCGATCTCAGGGTCGTGGCATGTTAGTCTTGGTGACTAAAAGGAATCTCCATATTTGGAAGCAAACTTCTGAATGCCAGTTGTAAGAGGCTACATTGAGGGTGGGGTGGGGAAGCCTAGGTCTCTGTTTGTTGGCCTTCCAGTGGTTGGCCACAGTGTGTAACTGGATCCTGGGTTAGATGCACTAGTGGTTTGATGAAGTGGAGCCCTTCTTATGTTACCATAAATCTTAATCCTTGGCCTATAATACATCTGTTAACATTAGAATGAATGTCTTTTTTTTTTTTTATCTCCTCACCCCATGTTGAGACTGGTGTTATTGGCAATGTATTTTTCCTCCCACAGTTCCAAGGGATCCTAACCCACAGTGGAGGCGTGTGGCTTGGAGTCATGATTGCACTTTGCTTGCCTATGGAGAAAGCACTGGAACTGTCAGAGTATTTGACTTGGTTGGCAGTGAACTCCTGGTCATTTCACCGGTATTTACTTTTTATGTTAGAGATTTCAAAAGTCCACTTTGCATGCAAATTAGACCTTTATGGCTATTATAATTTTAACATTACACAATTATGCTGAGAGCTTTCATTGCAGGCACTTTATTGCTTATTTTGTTTAACAGTTGTTTCTGTGTTTTTATTGGTAAACTTGGATCTGGTATTTCTGTACAGACTAAACAAACTACATTAATTTTATTTGTGCCATAAAGTTACTGAATCTTTGGCCAGAAGTTATACTGTTGTAGCCCTCTAAAAACAGCAAGTCCCCTACAGGACTATGCTTTAGCATTGAACCAGCATGTTGACCTTGGAAGGGAGACTGCTTCTTGCAGCGATGGAAATTTGCTTGGGCAGCAGCTTAACTGTTTCATTTTAATTTTTCTGTGAATATATTCACCAGGCTTTTTAGTAGGCAGGTTTTCAATTCTAACTTCTGGGAAGCTGAAAAAAGCAGTTTCTAGAAGAATTTTAGTAATCATTAAAGTTAAGTTGCTGTATGTTGCATAGCTGATAAACCCTTGAACAAATATCTGTCCTATAATTTTATTGTCAAAATGGTAATATGTTGATCCTCTTCTAACAAATAGTGCTCAGGACCAAACATTTTCTTGTATCTATGCAGGAAGATCTGCAGTTGTTTCCACATTCATCTTCATTCCTGCAACTTAACCCAGAAAGATCATTCTTAGGCTTGCTGGATTTATATAGATCAGTAGCTGTCTGGTTTAAGGAGAGGAAGATTAGGGAATCAGCAAGACCACTTGCTGAAGGAACAATGATTCACCCTATTGTCCCTCTATACACTGGTCCTCCAACCTGCAGAGCTATTCTTTCATATGGGTCCCATGTTCTTGGGTTTATCTATCAACTACTGGAAGAGATTTTGGAAACTGAGACAAGTTTGGGAAAACTTTACATCCAATTCACAGATGGTTGGCTATACACTGATGATATTGTTATGATGACTTCTTCATGCTTGCCTAGCAGCTTCTGATTGGGATTGATACTCTATTTGAGCAATTTAAGATCTTGTATTTTTTATATCTGATTCAGTGCAGAAATTTTGCCTGCTGAAGCAGTGTCTTCCAAATTTGTTTATAACGCCAATTTTTATTTTGGTCCAGGGCTCTAGTTTTCCTGGAGACTTGACCTATGCTATAGCAGGATTGATCTTTTTGGAATACAAAGCAAGTGCCCAGTGGTCAGCTGAATTGCTAGTCATCAATTACCGTGGGGAACTAAAAAGCTACCTTGTAAGGTAATTATGGATGCAGACTATACCTATCCCTATTAATTTGAAATCCTTATAAGTAGAATAAATGATATTCTTTTTCTGGTTTAGTGTTGGAACAAATCAGAGTTTCCAAGAAAGCCATAGTTTCAACTTCAGAAGTCATTATGCTCATGGAATAATGGCAGTAATTTACCATCCTGTACACCGGTAAGTTTTTTTAGTCTAAATTAATTTTGTAGTGATAGAATACTGGTGCTCAATAGCCATGTGCTTTATATAGCTGGGTTCCATTTCTCTCCCCATCCCCCTCCATCTTCTAAGTTGCAAATGGCTGAATTACAGGACATACCATTCACAGGCATATGTAGCAGCTAATGGAATTCTATTCCTTTTTGATTTATGGTGACTGAAATACATTCCTAGTTATGCTTGTCTTAATCTTAAAGTGACCTTTCTTCCTCATAGTCTTAAAAATGGATGCACCAGTTCAGCAGGTCCAGACAAAAGTGCTCACAAGATGCGTGACTCCCACAATTGTGCTGATGGCCTTGTGCTGATACCTTAAGTATGCTCACCATCTTCTAGAATAATTATAAAATTAAGAACTTTCTCCTAGCCCTCTATTCTGGTTATATGCCCTATGATGACTGTCAATAGTTTAAATGTACTGGAGGGAGACGAGCTTATTTTGTTCCAAGGCTTTTAGGAAGGAGACTTCACACTTTCCACAAATAGTTTGTTCCATTTGAGAGCAGGCGTCTTAAATCTTTTGTTACTTGGATTTTCATCTTGTCTTGAAGTGACTGTTCTCACCCAAATATTTTTAAGACTATCGGCATACTGTCACTTAACTCTTTTTTTATGCTAAAGGATGAATACAGAAGACCGTCTTTGTGTATGCATGTATACAGATGATGAGAAAGATCTAAAAGGTTCACTTTGCCCATTAAACTTGAAATCTGCACCCAGTGCTGCTATAGCACAACATATGACCCAATGAAACTTCAGAAATGCCAAAATGGAATTTCTGTAAAGAACAATTCATGAATGATATTACATAAAACTTCATCTTTCTCAAGTACCACTGTGTGCATGCATATATACTTTGTGCAGTGTTTTTTTCCTGTTGGACATTGGCACTTTCTTCCAAACTAAGCAAATGAAAATTGATATTGTGAAACCATGGAGAAGGAGCAGAGAAGATAAACTCTGATGACTCTGACCATGGAAGAAGTCTACATCTCAGAGACATAGTTTCCCCATTCAGCATAATAAACCACTGACTGCCAGTATAGTCAATTATTCAACCTTATGGGATACTGCTTAGTAAGCCAACCAGTAACACACATAGGGGGGGAAATACACAATGTTTGTAGTGATACAGATGACCCATGTAGCAGAAAATTTTACTTGTGGTAAGCTTCTCAGAGAGCCAGTTTGGTGTAGTGGGTAAGTGTGTGGAGTCTTATCTGGGAGAACAGGGTTTGATTTCCCACTCCTCCACTTACAGCTGCTGGAATGGCTTTGAGTTAGCCATAGCTATCACAGGAGTTGTCCTTGAAAGGGCAGCTGCTGTGAGAGCCCTCTCAGCCCCACCCACTTCACAGGGTGTCTGTTGTGGGGGAGAAGATATAGGAGATTGTAAGCCGCTCTGAGTCTCTGATTCAGAGAGAAGGGTGGGGTATAAATCTGCAGTTGTCTTTTTCTTCTTAGAAAAGATTCCACTCTGTTTCATTTAGGCCTAGTTTGAACCCAGTTCTGGTGGAACTGAGAACATCTCTATGTGACTTGTAGTTGCCCAGTGTTTTGCTTAAACTGACACACTATGCGTGCAATCCCGCCACGAGTGATATTATCACTCTGCCATGATGCCCATCTGTGCTATCCCCCTCATGCTTGCACCTGTAGCTGCCAAGGGCTCAGTACAAAAAAAGTAGCAGCCATGCGTAGTGTCACATGGATAAGTTCATGTATGTCAGCAGTTCCACATTTAAATAAGATCTTAAATCCCATCACTGTCCTTTGTAATTACTAGTTTTGTGTGTGTTAAATTATGAACCACTTTTGTAGCTACCTGGCAGTTGTATGTTAAAAGATGAGAGTCTGTAAAGAATTGAAAAAGGATGGTGAGATAAATCATTTGAAATTTTCTCTAATCTTCCCTTCTCAGGATTCTGTAAATTCTTTAGGCCTAAGCAGGGCAATTTCCCTGTCTCCTTCTCCACCTCTTTACCTCCTTTAACTGACTTGCAACAGTTCCATGCCTCCTTATTATGTCAGTTTTATTTTTTCCTTTTAAAAAGGTTAAATGTCAGTTAATTTTACAGTCATATGCTTGTAAACAACAACACAGTTTTGAAGACTTAAGGGCACTTTCATCTTGGTAGAATTGCTGGCAGCTTCTTCCCCTCTCCCATTGAAGATCCCCCACTTTGCCCCCATGCAGATCCCCGACTTTGCCCTCTTACTTTCTAGGTCTGACACTTCCGAGAGCTTATTGGATGGCAACAGGTAGGGGAAGTCTCACTCTGGGAATTCTGCCTCACTAGTGCATCTTGCCTTGTTGGGTATAAGTCCATTTATTTATTTATTTATTGCTTGCTTGTTGAGGGGTTTTGGTTCCATGAGTAAACTAAAACCTTACCTGTGGGCAATGTGGCTTTGCGGTTTTCATGACTGACAAAGCCATGCACTTTAGTATTGAATACTGTAATAATGTAGTCATTCTTTTCCAAATGAAGATGGATAAAATCACTGTCAAGAGTCTTATAAAATGCCAGTTTTCTGCTTAGATTAATTTTGTAGCCCCCTTGAGACTAGATCATTGAATGAGAACATCTGATTTTATTTTTTTTTTGACCAAGGGAAAAAGAAGTCTAAATTCATTCTTTCAGCTTTCCTGATGATTGGATTGTTCATGGCATTCACTTGGCTTTTCATTGGCATTTCTCTGATCTGAGATTAAGAACTGCAGGACCAAGCAATGTACCTGCATCAGTGATGTTCTGTACAGATTATTACCAAATAACTAATCATGACAGTGGCCTCAGTGGGATCCTTTGCCTGGCTGTGCAGTTTCATGTTGCCTTCAGTTCTGAATAAGTTGCTGCCTCTCTTGAAAGTGGCCTGCAAGGGTAAAATCATTGAAAGTGGGATATTGGGAGGGTGATGATGAACAGCAGTTAAGAGTTTATTAGGGTTAGATTTTGTTGTTGTTCAGTCGCACAGTCGAGTCCGACTCTTTGCGACCTTATGGACCAAGTCACACCAAGCCCTCCACCAAGATTTTATTGGGGTCCATATAATCCAGTTGAGCATTTCTGTGGGAGGAAGGCACACAGTGTTCTGACCTTCCCTCTTCAGGTGCAGTCCTGGATGCCCCTCAAAATACTGTTCTTCCTGGAACATTTGGGGACTTTCAGGGAGTACAGAGATGAGAAAGTCATGCTCCTCAGCCAGGTCCAAGCCACAGTGTATTGAAATTTTCAGAAGCATTGCAGGACAAATATTTTGTTTGAAGTAGACAGTATTGATTTTGAATATGATCAAGGCCTGATAAAGAATTTCTTCTCTAGTCCCTCCCCTCCGACTGTATTCTAAGCACAGGGTAAGCCAAACACAGGAGAACAATGCGATGTGGTCTTTATACTCTTTGCAAACGTTTTGATGAATCTGAATAACATCAGTTTGTTTCATCAGGTTGGAAACAGATTTCTTTTTAAGCATGACTTGGCTGTGGATTTTGGAGTTTTGCCCATTATTCAGGCAGAGCTTCCAGACTTTGATGCCCAAAGCTCTTTCTTCTACTGTGTCAGGCAGAGAAAGAGAGAGAGTAGATGTGAAAGACAGGCTAATCAACTGCTTTGCAGTACTGTTGTGTAGAGGTGGGACCTGCATTGTGTTTCACGGTTCTCTCTTTATTTCCCTCCCTGTTTTGAATGTTTGTGATTCAACTATAAATATGCTCTTTGTGTTCAGTTTCTTTTTAATAAGGCCATTATTTCCCTTTAAAGTTTTTTTTATATGATGGGGAATGACAGCGCTTTGACAGCTTAATCACTTTTCTGAGAGAGCACAGATTATTTCTTCCTCCTGCAGCACTGACGTTGTTGATGTTCTGCGTGTTGTAAAGTATGTTGCTGTAATCTTCTCAGCCTTTTGAGAGAAACCAGCATTCCTAGCTGAACACAAAAAAGGGCTGCTGCTGTATATGCCATTTGTGTGGACTATATATGCCATTTGTGTGCCATTTGTGTGGAGAGCCAGTTTGGTGTAGTGGTTAAGTGTGCGGACTCTTATCTGGGAGAACCGGGTTTGATTCCCCACTCCTCCACTTGCACCTGCTGGAATGGCCTTGGGTCAGCCATAGCTCTGGCAGAGGTTGTCCTTGAAAGGGCAGCTGCTGTGAGAGCCCTCTCAGCCCCACCCACCTCACAGGGTGTCTGTTGTGGGGGAGGAAGGTAAAGGAGATTGTGAGCCGCTCTGAGACTCTTCGGAGTGGAGGGCGGGATATAAATCCAATATCTTCTTCTTCTTCTTAGGCATGTATGCTTGGCCATAGGCCCCTTTGGTAAAACACCAAAAGAATTTTACATTTTTCTCATTTAAGGAAGAAGACATGAGGTGTTAATAATATCAATCCAACAATATAATCAGAAGCCGAAGTTTTATCAAATTAACATCCCACTAATGGCATAAACAAATGAGAGTGAGATCACATGTGACATCTGCATGACTTGTTTTGTTCATAAAGTACACTTTTTTTTTAAAAAAAAAGATCACTTTTAATCTCCTGCTTTATTCTCTGTGGGGACCCAAGTAGCACCATTCTCCTGTCCTCCATTTCCCCTTCACAACTCTGTGAGGCAGGTTAGACTGGGAGAGAAAAAACAGCCCAGGGTCACCCAGCACACATCCATGACAGGGCAGTATTTGACCTTGTATCCCAGATACTAGTGAGATCTAAGAAATCACATGTCTTCTCTTCAGTGGAAGGCTTACAACTAAATGTAATGCCTAAATGTAATGCCTTAATTATTTTCTTGCTTTTCCTTTTCTCCCCCTGCCACTCTTGAGAATTGGAGAATTCTGTGGGATGTATCACAGTGGCTACAACTGGATGGGGAAAAGGTGTAGAAATTGGGATAATCTTTTTTATAATGGAAGAATGACCAAATACAGCAGAGACTGGTCTAGTTTTTGGACTTCTCTCTTCAGTGCAGGCCTGAAAGGAAAAGTCCAGGAAACCATTTTCCATGAGAGAAAGTTCTTTCTGTGATTGGAAAAAGTCCTTTGCATCCCTCCAGCTGTACCATTGTCATGTAGAGATTAACTATAAACTTTTGGAAGAAGTACAGTTGGTTTTTACATCCCACTTTTCTCTAACCTAAGGAAGCACAGAAACATAGAGTTGGAAGGAACCTCCAGGGTCATCTAGTCCAATCCTCTGCACAACGCAGAAGCCTCACAAATACCTTCCCCCAAACATACATCCCCAGTGACCCCTGCTTCCTGCCCAGAAGATGGCAAAACCCTCCAGGATTCCTTGCCAAAGTGGCATGGAGAAAAATTGCCAACTGACTCCAAAGTGCCAATCAGCATTTTTCTGGGTGTGTAAGAAAAGGCCACAAGAACTAATACAACCCTTTCCACCCTTCTTCTCATGATCTGCCTAATTCACAGAATCAGCATTGATGTCAGATGGCCATCTAGCCTCTGCTTAAAAATCTCCAAGAAAGGAGCCAAGTCACCAATGCAGAATCACAAACCAGAATTAGAAGTCAATGTCCAAAAACCACAAGGTCAGGGTGCCAAGGAAATCAAGCAGTTCAAGATCAGGAAGGAGCGTGGATGCAAGCCAGAGAATAGACTTGTTGCTTCCACAAGGTTACCAGATCCTGGGTGGGAGCTCTATGGGAGTCTCAATCAGCCTGCTCCCTGGGTGGCAGTGACTCTGCTAGAACTCAGGGCTGAGAGATCTGAAGCATAGGCATGCCTCATGTCTTTTCTCTGAAAGTTCTTTCCGGAGCCTGCTTCGAACTCTTGAGATGGGAGGAGGAGAGCTTGGAGGAGATTGATCGTCAACAGCTGATACTGGTGCCTGGAGAGTGATTGATGGGCCAGCTGCTGTTTGTTCAGCTGAGGAACTGGCTGGCAACTCTTCCAGGTCTATTAACCCTTCCAGTTCCTCCTCATCAGGGCTCATGACACCCAGCTCCTTTAACTTTTCCTCATAGGACTTGGTCTCCAGACCCTTCACCATCTTTGTTGCCCTCCTCTGGATATGTTCCAGTTTGTCTATAACTTTCTTATAGTGTGCGCAAAACTGAACACAATACTCTAGGTGAGGTCTAACTAGAGCAGAGTAAATGGTTACCCTCACTTCACATGATCTGGACACTATTCTTTTGTTGATACAGCCAAAAACTGTATTTGCCTTTTTAGACACTGCATCACACTGCTGACTCATGTTCAGTGTATAGTCCACTAAGATCCCTAGATCAGGGGTGTCAAACATGCAGCCTGAAGGCTGAATCAGGCCCCCGGAGGGCTCCTATCAGGCCCCTGTGCAACTGGCTCTTGTCTGTTCTCCCTCTCTCTTGCTTCCTTCTGCATCTCAACTTGCTTTGCAAGGCTTGCTCAATTGCACAGGAGCTACAGAGCAAAACCTCGATTTTCTCCATTGGTTGAGGCTCCTCTCTCTCCTGGTATCCCTGGGTTGGGGAGAAAAGCCAGAACTTCCTTTGTCCAGTTCTCTGGATCCCATAGGAGAAATACAAAAAAGCACCTTTAAGACTAACAAGTGCTAATGTTTTAAGTATTTTTTATTTTAAGTTTTTTTTAAAAAAAATCTTTAGTCATGTTTGTGTCCTTTAAAAAGTTTATATCTCTCCTACCTAATCTTAAATTAAGACACATGGCCCAGTACAACGCAGCCCAGTCTGGCCTGACAAGGTCTCATTTATGTCAGATCCGCCCCTCACAACAAATAAGTTCTACACCCCTGCCCTAGATCCTTTTTGCACATACTACTGCCAAGACAAGTCTTCCCCATCCTATAATTATGCATTGGATTTTTTCTTCCTAAATGCAGAAATTTACATTTCTCCCTGTTAAAATTTATTTTATTTGTTTTAGCTCAGTTTTCCAGCCTGTGAAGATCATCCTATATCCTGTCTGTCTTCTACTGTATTTGCAACCCCTCCCAATTTAGTATCATCTGCAAATTTCATAAGCATTTCCTCTGTTCCTTCAACCTTTTTCCTTTATAAAAATGTTGAAGAAAACAGGTCCTAGGACAGATCCTTGAAGCACTCCACTTGTTGCTCTTCTCCAAGAGGATGAGGAACCATTAACAGGCATTCTTTGGGTGTAATCTGTCAACCAATTACAAATACGCCTAACAGTAACAGGATCCAAACCACATTTTATCAACTTGTCAACAAGAATAGTATGTGGAGCCTTATCAAAAGCTCAAGTTAAACTATGTCTACAGCATTCCATTGATCCAGCAAGGTAATAACTTCCTCAGAAAAGGAGATCAGGTTAGTCTGACATGGCTTGTTCTTGAGAAACCCATGAAGGCTCTTAGTAATCACAACCATCTTTTCTAAATGTTCCAGGACTGACTGATGATTTGTTCCAAAACGTTTCCAGATATAGATGTCAAGCTGATGTGTCAGTCATTACCCAGATCCTCCTTTTCCCCCTTCTTGAAGATGGGGATAACATTTGCCCTCCAGTTTTTTGGCACCTCACCTGTCCTTCAATAATTCTCAAAAATAATGGACAGAGGCTCAGAAATTGTATCTGCAAGGTCTTTTAGTACCCTTGGGTAGAATTCATCTGGCCCCAAGGACTTGGTTTCATTTTTAAAAAATGTTTATGTACTCCCCCTGTGCTGATCCTAGGATGTAACTCCCTTCCCTCATCATGTGTTCTGTTTTTGCCATGTTGAGCACTGTTTCCCTCGGAAGAGAAGACTGAGGAAAAGTAGGAATTTAGCAGTTCTGCCCTTTTTTCATCACCTGTTAAAATTTCACTTTCTTGTCCCAGTAAGGAGCCTACCATGGCCTTTCTCTTTTTCTTTATACATAAGAAAATAATCCTTTTTGTGTTATTTTTAGCATCTCTTGCTGGCATAAGCTAATACTGAACTTTAGCTTTCCTAACTCTTTCTCTGCAAGCACTGGTTATTTGTTTATATTCATCCTTGGTTATAAGACCCTCCTTCCATATCCTAAATAAGTCTTTTTTTTGTTTCTCAAGTCTTTAGACTTGCTTAGACTCAAGCTATTTATGGAGCCACCTTGGCTTCTTTATGCACCTCCCATTTTTCCTTTTCACAGGAATCGTTTGTGATTGTGCCTTCAATATGTTGCTTTTAAGAAACTCTCACTCTCTTCAGCTCCCTTCTTCTTAAGTATTTCTGACAATGGGATTTTACCCAGCATCACTCTGTTTGTCAAAATTTGCTTACGCCTGACTATGTGCAGTCTTCCCCAAGGCTGTAAATTCCAAAATCACATGGTCATTACGATCCAGGGTGCCCACTACTTCCAAAAAGTATCAAAACAGCTTAAAATTGCCTTCTGTTCCTTTGTCCATAGCAGTTGTCTTCTGTGGTAGGTGGAGCTGAGAGAATTCTGAGAGCTGTGATTGGCCCAAGGTCACCAAGCAGGCTTCCTGTGGAGGAGTGGGGAAATCAAATCCGGCTCTCCAGATTAAAGTCTGCTGCTCTTAACTGCTACATTGATTCTCAGCCATCTCTGTAAATCTTTTAATACCAGTTTATGATGTATTTTATCTTACCATGCGTATAATAATTCTGGGGTGTGAAATGTTTTTACTGTTGCCTCATATATTTTTTTAACCATTTGGGAAAATACTGTGACTGTCCTCACAGTTTTCTGGGTAGACAGTATTTCTTCCCCTGCCAGTATGGAGGAATGAAAAAGACATTAACTTTTCCACTTTTTGATTAAAAGAGTTGGTTCTGCCCTTCTATATTTGGTAAGGGATTTTTAATGGAGCTACTGGCAAATTAGAGCAATATCAAATACTTACTACTGCATTCAGAAATAAATCTGGCAGCATGATGCCAGGATTTTTAAAAATAAATGAAATCCAATTTATTATTTTTCAGCTGCAGCCTGTATAAACAGTTGTTGATAAAAAGTGTCTGTTTTGGAGAAGAGCTCATGGACACACACACTCACCTTATTTGTCTGTTGTGTTGCTGCTCAGACCTATACACTGCTTTAAAATTCTCCTCTAATTTGCCAGCTATTTCTTCAGGACAGAAGTATTTTTTTTATTTTGTAAATTCGCCATGACCACATGAATGCTGTAGGCTCTCTTATCGAAGCAAATTTCTATTTTGGGAGTCATTCATGAATAAACAAGATGTTATTGATACATTCATTAGCTTGTTTCTCTTCACTTCTAAGAACACAATAATAGGGTTTCTCCCCTCCCCCTTCCTTTTTTTTTTTTTAACTATCTCTTCTAAAGAGTCTCACATGTATCCAGCCATCCACAGACTTCACAGAGCAAAACTTTATCATTACTGATCCTCTCCCCTCCTCCTGTTTGGTTTCTGGAGAGGAACAGGCTATCAGGAACAACATAGGAGGCAAAGTGGTGGAGGGGAGGTCTGTAATGTGTATGTGAGAAAATGGTGGAAAGTGCTGGTTCTTTTTCTGCAAACAGAGATGCCACGGTGTGGTTGGATACATGCTGTTAGCTGGAAGCTATGACACCTTTGCAAAAATTGTTGTAATAATAATTTTTAAAGCTGATATTCAACCCAAAAATATATGCTCACATTTTTCTCAATCAGTTAACGCTTTAAGTAATATCAATAATTCAACTTCCTTGTATAAAAGATACACATTTTGTTACTTGGACCTCTTGTTGGTTTAGATCTCTAATCTGATCTCTCTGGGCGTTTTCGCACTCACCTTCAGCCGGCGCGACCCCCCTCTTCACCGCGCAGGATCTGCGCGGATTTCGCACTAAATTCCGCGGAGCAGCCGGAAGAGCCGGAAACTCCCGGCGCAAAAGCCGCTCAAACGTAAACCGCCAAAAAGCAGTTTCCGTTTGCGCGGCTTTTGCGACGGGAGTTTCCGGCTCTTCCAGCTGCTCCGGGGCATTTAGTGCGAAATCCGCGCAGATCCTGCGCGGTGAAGAGGGGGGTCGTGCCGGCTGAAGGCGAGTGCGAAAACGCCCTCTGTGTTTTTTCTTTTAATTTATAATTATTTCTGTTGTTAAAGAGACTGTGAAGATTTTTATTTCTCACAACACTGTCTCAAAATACAAAGCGCTATAATTAGTAAAAGTTAAGGTTGTGACCTAATGGAAGAAATCTTGTGTCTTCAGTCTATTGAAATAATAGATTTACTGATGCTAACATTTTTCTAATCATCTCTCTCTCTCTCATTAATATATTTCCTGATAGCACTTCATAACATGGCTTGTGAAATGAGCAATCTATTTTTTGTTATATCTGAAATTATCTTTAAAACCTCCTTCCGGTTCTATCTTATCTGACAGTGCCAACAAATGCGTAGAAAATGTGTGGATGATCTGCTTCTTTTATTCAGCACTGCCAAATTTCCTCTCTATAACACTTAATGATCTTTTAAGAAATTCTTGGCTTTATAATACCAATAGATATAGACTTCTAAATGTAGAATGTAAACCTTCAGAATATGTCTATTGATCATCTGTTATGCTTGGCAGATCTTACACGTTTTTGCTTATATAAGGTTATGATCAATGAGAAGTAGCAGGAGAAGGGTAGGGAAATCTCAATTTTCCCTCTCCCATAATTTCCCCATTTCTCCTCCTTTCTTGAAAGCCTCCATGGTCTTTCCCCTTTTCCTCCTTCCTTCTGTCCTTGTCACCCACTGGCCAAGTTAATGTTGCGTGTCCCTCTGTCTTCAGCTTTCTCTCTCTCCCTTCCCCTAGCAGCTTCTACCCAGGAAAAGTATGGCCCAGTTATATGATGCCAGCCCAGTGACTGGGTCGAGCCCAGTTGCACAATGAGGAATTGATAAGGATTTTCATGGAGAACCTTACTTTCATTTGTATCTCCCAGAAAACATTTTTCCTGCTGGCTACTTCTGTATCTTCAGCTTTCCCTGTTCCTCTTCTTCCCACCTACTGGGGAACCCACCTTTTAACTTCTCCCCCTCTACTATATTTATCAGGGCTTTTTTTTTAACAGGTACGCATAGGAACACAGTCCCGGCTACATTGGCATTGGGGTGTGGCCTAATATGCAAATGAGTTCTTATTGGGCTTTTTCTACAAAAAAGTCCTGTGTAGAACAATGGTGACATCAGGGGGTGTGGTCAGATATACAAATGAGTTCCTGCTGGGCCTTTTCTACAAACAAAGCCCTGTCTATTATTTATTTACACCCCACCTTCCTGCACAGTGGGATGCAAACTGGCTTACATATTTTTTCTTCTTTTATCTTCACAACAAACCTGTGAGGTAGGTTAAGCCAAGTATAACTAGCCAAAGTCTAGTCAGTTTCCATGGCACAGCCAGGATTCAAATCCTTGGTCTCTCAGATCCTAGTCTGAAACTCTAATTGCTACAATATAATGGTTTGAGTGGGGTGGCTGCCATTGAACAGAGGTTAGCAGCCAGAACTGAGTGAATCATGCAGGTTGAGTTGTAGCAAGTTGCCCAGTGGTTGCTGATAGGCCTGGTCTCAGTGAATCCTCCTCAAAAGCCAAAACAGCCCTAGAAAAGGCTCTGCCCTCACCTTAGGCTTTTAGTGACAGAAACCAAAGCTTGAAGGCTGGCAGTACTGTTATAGCCTAGCAATGGCCAGAGAGCATTCATTTCTTAAAGCTGTAGGCACTGCTTCTAGCATTTTGATAGTTTTAATCCCCAATGTATATTTTAAAGATCTGTATACCTGGGACTTTTGTCATGGCTGTACAAAGACCTGTTTGGTCTGTCCATGGCCCCAGTTCAGATTTTAGTATCCACACTACGGCACCATGTTGAGATTTAGATATATTGATTTATTTAAAACATTTTTTACCTTACCATTTCTTATCAGAAAGTAAAGACAGGTGTCTCATCATAGACAAGTCGTTTCATCAAAATACTATAGATTTTTTCCCATGGAAGTTCTTCATAAGATTTAGAGTTTAAAATGAAACTTTCAAACTGTCAGCTCTCATAATGTCATAATCCCTTTTGAAAATACCTTAGTTCTTAATCTGTAAATATTGGAAAAATATTGGAAACCTTTCATCCTTTCTCTCATCTTGAGGTATGCCATAAATCTAGTATGAATATGCAGACTAATACATCTTCTTAAAATGGCTTGTTCTCTTGTTGGAAAAAAACTGCAAACCTCTTTCTGGCTTAAAAAAAAATTACAAAATCCATCAGTAGCTATTGGTGCCATTTTGGGTTGGAAATACTTTAAGTCAGTGTTTGACTTCCTTTTTTCTCACATCACTGTATGTACTCCTGGGAAAACTGCTCCAAAAGGTTGGGGGTTGGCCAAAGGGTAGGATATATCATCATGTGGCACTGCTGTGGAAAGGGGGAGCTAGTGAATGTTACGCCCACTCTAAAACAAAGACCTGCATGAAGAGAGTAAGGACTAATGTGTGAAATAGGGAGGAAGGTCTCTGCTGAGTCCTGCTCCTACTGAACCTCTCTGATTTGCTTTGCACACTGTTCCAGGGAATCATTTAGCTTTAGGGGTCAGGGTCTTGTGGAAGGTGGAGTAGGTTATTTTCCAGAATCTCTGCTTTGTTTGTGGAAATCTGAATCCAAACTATGCATCACTGCCAAAATGGCCACTTGCATGTAAGCCCCAAATTTCCAATCTGAAATGATTAAATGCCTGTTAGTTTTCCTCAAAATCTATTAATACTTTTGTTAACTATTTTTCAGCAGTCTTAGGGGCTGTGCATTTTGGAAATTATTTGCCAATATTCTCATGGCCATTGATCCAGTCATTTAATGTAGCTGCCAAAATCACTATGCCAAAACAAATGATAAAAGTTGCTAGCCTTGTTCGATCCTCATTGGGCAAGTATTTCAAAAGATGTTAACTCATGCCCATTGTCATAGTACGGCTTCTAGTTATGCCCCAGGATGGGAAGAGGTGAGTGCGTTTCTCAAGCCAAATATTTGCCACATTGCGCCCACCAATGGGAACTCTCTCTTTCTCCCATTGGTGTGGCTTTGAAAGTAGGCAGGGGAATGAAATGACCAGAGCATTGAGTCAGATTCAAATGATTAAAACTTGTCCAGTGTCATAACAACTGCAAAAGCGAGTGTTTCATGCATGAGGGGGGGCTTTTTCAAATGAAATGTGCCATGTTTAGACTTGTGGTTACCAACTATCAGATCCTCAGCGTTCAAGGCAGATGTTTAGAGTCTTGAGCCTAGATAGCTTCTGAAATCTGTTTTCTGTTTGTGTTGGTATAAACTGTCCTTCACTCTCTATTAGGGTTGCCAGGTCCAACTCAGGAAATATCTGGAGATTTTAGGGGTGGTGCCAGGAGCAAGGTTGTGACAAGCATGATTGAACTCTGAAGGGAGCTTTGGCTATCATATTTAAAGGGACTGTGCTCCTTTTAAATGCCTTCACTTATTTGGAAATAATGGAGGATGGGGGCACCTTCTTTTGGGGCTCATAGAATTGGGCCCCCTAGTCCAATCTTTTTTGAAACTTGGGGGGGGGGGGGTAGAGGAGAGTCACCAGATGCTATGCTGAAAATTTGGTGCCTCTACCTCAAATTTGGTGCCTCTAGCCCTCTTTAGAGCCCCAGATACCCACAGATCAATTCTCCATTATATTTTATGGGGACCAGTGGACATTCAACCCCCCCACACCTCATTTTCTGCTAACCCTGAAGCAAGGGGAGGCTCCAAACCAGGGGATCCCCTGACCTTAACTAGGGATTGGCAACTGTACCCTACGTCTGTTTTAGTCTCTGAGGTTCCGCTCTGCCAGTCGTCTTTTAGCTTTATTTCTGTTTAGTCTGAGTTTCCGCTACCTCTGTCTCCTTGGTCTGTCCTTTTATAAGGAAAATCTCACTAGCTTCTAGAGTGTTCCCAGCTGTACCAGAACAAAGGGTTTCTGCTGAACAATAGAATTATAGGTATTGTCCTGAGGTTGGTAAAATATTTATTTAAAACATTTTTATGCTGCTTTCCCACCCAAATAGGCTCCCCAACGTTGTGAGCAGTTCAACATTTAATTTCAACATTAAAACAGTATTTAAAATAAAATTGCATATATCAAATAATTCAGTAAAAACATAAACCAGGGATGAAGTAAGTTATTGGGGGTATATTAAAGCAAATACATCTTCACCCATGGCGGGAGGGGGGGGGACAAACAGATCTCCCTGGGAAGGGAGTTCCAGAGTGTTGCATCCATGACTGAGAAGCTTTCTCTGAAGTTGCCATCTGCCTGATCTCAGAAATTGGGGGCACCTGATGCAGGAATTCTGAAGATTGTTGTCAAAGGCTTTCATGGCCAAGAGTCCATTGGTTGTTGATTTTCCAGGCTGTGTGGCCGTGGTCTTGGTATTGTGAGACCTGACGTTTCATCAGCAACTGTGACTGGCATTCTCAGAGGTGTAACCCAGAGGATACCAGTCACAGTTGCTGGCAAAAATCAGGTCTCACAATGCCACCCCAGGTAGTTTGGCCAAAGGATTGGAGGCCATGGTTAATTGGCTAAAACAGAGCCAACTAAAATGAAATTCATCAAAGATGGAGGTCCTGTGACTGAACTACGGAGATGCAGGGCTGGGATGCCAGCTCCTGGCTCTTGATGATAGTAAGTAAAGTAAATTTATTTTTCTATCCCGCCCTCCCCCGCCAAAGGCGGGCTCAGGGCGGCTCACAGACATGGAATACCATGATTTGGATAAAATACAATGTAAACAGAAGTTTTAAAAATACAATTCAACTACATAAGTTAATTAAAATAGATAAAACAGATACTATAAGGTGCTATAGATCACAATCATACATAAGATGACTAGATGGTTACAGGTCGGTTAAGCCAGGTTCTAACTTAAAAGCAAGCTGAAAGAGAAAGGTTTTGCAAGCCCTGCGGAATTGATTCAGGTCCCGCAGGGCTCGCACCATCTCTGGAAGTTGGTTCCACCATTGAGGGGCCATTGCTGAAAAGGCTTGCTCCCTGGTTGTCTTCAGTCTAGCCTCTCTTGGCCCAGGGATTTTTAAAAGATTTTGAGAGCTATATCTCAGTGCTCTCTGGGGAACATATGGGGAGAGGCGGTCCCTAAGGTAGGCAGGTCCTCGGCCATATAGGGCTTTAAAGGTAATAACCAGCACCTTGTAGCGAACACGGTACACAACCGGCAGCCAGTGCAGGTCCAGCAGCCCAGGCTGTACATGTTCCCACCGAGGTAGTCCCACCAACAGCCTGGCCGCTGCGTTCTGCACTAACTGGAGTTTCCGTGTTCGGTACAAGGGCAGCCCCATGTAGAGGGCATTGCAGTAGTCCAATCTCGAGGTGACCGTTGCGTGGATCACAGTTGCTAGGTCGCTGCGTTCCAAGAAGGGAGCCAACTGCCTCACCCTCTTAAGGTGGAAGAAGGCAGATCTCGCAGTGGCGGCTATCTGGGCCTCCATTGATAAAGAGGATTCCAGTAGCACTCCCAGGCTCTTGACCCTGCGCACTGGTATCAGTGGCGCACCGTCAAAAGCCGGTAGGGTGATCTCCCCTCCTGGTCCGCCGCGGCCCATGCAAAGGACCTCAGTCTTCGCCGGATTCAACTTCAGCCCGCTCAGCCTGAGCCAGTCAGCCACGGCTTGTAACGTCCGGTCCAGATTTATAGGGACATCGCCAGTCCGGCCATCCATCATTAGATAGAGCTGGGTATCATCAGCGTACTGATGACAGCCAAGCCCGTACCTCCGTGCAATCTGGGCAAGGGGGCGCATGTAGATGTTGAATAACATCGGGGAGAGGACTGCCCCCTGAGGCACCCCACAGTAAAGTGGGTGTCTCTGAGACAGTTCCCCCCCAATTGCCACCCTTTGTCCCCGACCTTCAAGGAAGGAGGAGAGCCACTGTAAGGCTAGCCCCCATTAACACCTGTGCTATTAACACCTGCACTGGCTGTCAGGAGCCTGGATGTGTTCCTGAATGTCTCCCTTTCAATGAGGGCCCAGATCACAAATGTAGTTAAGCTGGCATTTTAATATTGACGCCAAGTTAAGCAGTTGGTTCCCTTCCTGTCTCCCCTTGACTTAGTCACAGTAATCCATGCAACAGTTACCTCTGGGTTAGACTTCTGTAATTTGCTCTGTGTAGGGCTACCCTGAGACTGACCTGGAAACTGCAACTGGTCCAGAATGCAGCTGCACATGTTTTTATAGGAACATCCTTCAGAGCTCATAATTAACCAGAGCTTCGTCAGCTGCACTGGCTCCAGATTGAGTACTTGATCAGGTGCAAGGTCTTGGTGCTAACCTTTAAAAGCCCTAAATGTTCTGGGAGCAGCATATCTTCAGGACTGCCTCTCCTGGTATACCCCCCAAAGAACACCATGCTTAAGTGACAAGAAACCTGGTGATCTCTGGCCCCAAGAGTGTCCAGATGCCTTCAGCCAAAGCCAGGGCCTTTTCAGCCCTGGCTCTGACTTGATGGAACACTCTTCCAGGTGAGAACTGGGCTTCTGCATTATCTAAAGCAGTTCTGCAGGGCCCATAAGACAGAGTTGTCCCACCAGGTATACGATTGAAGGCAGTGATGATTTTCCATCTTTAATGACCTCCTCCCTTCCCCTTCTCTCCTTTCCCCTTCCCTCCTTTCCTTTACACCAGAGAGTTTTTAGATATCTACTCCCCCTGAGATTTTATGCCATTTATTTGTTGTGGTTTTGATTGTATTTTATCATTTTATACTGTATTTATTGTATTCAAACTGCAAATGTTTTAAATTGTATTTTGTGTTTTATTATGATAATAAAACACAACCTGCTCTAAGACCATTCACTGAGTAGAGTGGACTGTAAATCTAATGAAATAAATAATTTAATAATAAGTAATTCTAGGAAAACTTGTTTAAAAAGTGTCCCAAACCTACCAAAAGCCTTTATTGGGTTACCCAGCCTAATTCACAGTGTCACCAAAGAAATCAATTTCTGCAGCAACAGAAGTAGAGTTTTTAGAGTAGTGAAATTTTGAATGCAAGCTGTTAGAAAATCAACATAAATTGTGAAGAGGAAAAAACATATGTCATTACATCACTAGCATTATTGGTGTTCAGAGGTTATTTTTCTACCCTTAGTCCATATCAGCCTGAGGTGAGGTAAATCTACTGTAGTGGAGGACAGTTTATTAATAGCTATATAACGCTTCAATGTAATGGTTCCTTGGATCAATTTTCCTTTGGAAAAACATTTTTTACCTCAATATGTTACATTGTTTGCAACAGAAAGTGCCACAACAAAATCACTTTTTTTTTCTGGGACAGTTTCATGACTCAGTTGCTTTATTTTTGTAAGCAGAAAGAAAGCTCAATGGTCAGTGGCTGTACTTGGTAGACGTTGTTCACCAATGTGCATGGAGGGTACTGAAGATATACAGGCACTTTGCTATGATTTCTGCTAAAAGAAGTGCAGCTGCGGTTGGATTTTTTTTCCTTCCAAAGAACTGGTTGTTTGCTTAAAAGAAGGGCTTTCATACATGTTTAAGCCATTAGATGGCAATATCTTGCCAGCTGAAACTAGAAGATGAGAAATCAGCCTTTCTTTTATGCTTTTTCTTGAGAGTCTTGTTCAGTAAATTCCTTTTGCTCCTTTTTTGCTAATTGAGGATGAGTTCTGGGGGAAAAAAATGGTAATTACTTTGAAAAATAGTCTACTGTGTGATTTAGATGCTTTAAAATAAGAACTTCCTGATTCCAACCTGTGGCTGCCCTCCTTCACAATTCTCAGTAACAGTTTGGCATCTTTAATAGCAAATGTGTAATGGGATTTGTTATACCTAAGTGACAATTATTAAGTGCAATATAAATAATTGGGTGCTTGTCAAATTGCCACAGCTGGGAAGTTCTGAGTTTCTTCTTTAAAAATTAGAATTGCTTGCTGCTGGGGAGCACACTTGATAAGTTTGCTGTCAAACTAACCTTTTTGTAATCTTGTTGTGAAAGTCTTCTGATTATAGGTGGCTGTGAAACGGATGACGATGGAGCAGGAGTGTCTAAAGCAGCCAGTTGTGGACTGTCGGCATGGCGAGTTCTTTCTGGATCACCTTTTTATAAGCAGGTTACAAGCTATGAAGATGATATTGGAACTGTAAGTACAATTTGTGTGCATTTTCAGTATTCTAGGTCAGGGATCCCCAGTCTTTTTGAGCCTGCAGGCACATTTGGAATTTTTACATAGCATGGTGGGCACAGCAACAAATGGCTGCCACAGGAGGCGGAGCCAGCCATAAAATAATTACTGCAGCTTAACTTCAGTACACAATGTAGATCTTTGTGCTGTGGTGGCAGCAGCTGCTGCCAAAGAAACATTAAAAAACCCTTGCACATCCAATCAGATCTCCAGTAGCCATTCAGAAGCCTTGTGGTGCCCTACCTGACCTCACCCCCTTTCTAAAAACACTTGACAGCTCCAGAAAAGGTGTTGGTGGGCACCATGGAGCCCATGTGCAGTATGTTGGGGTCTCCAGTTCTACACTTTTTAAGCATTCACATACAATAAATGAAGATCTGGCTTTGTCATTCTTGTTGCATTATGCAGAGTTACATATATGGTCCATTCCCTTAGATCACATGTCCTCTAGAGGCTTCATTGTATGATGTCTGCCACTGAACAAGAACTGAAATACGACTATCTTCTCCAGTGAATTTATTGATACGGACCTGTTTACTGTCAATATGGCAGCTGGAATGAGCAATAATTACCATACATGACAAATGATTGCCTGTTCCTTAGGGCATCAGATAAACTGATGCACAGTTTTTTTGATAAACCCAAAGCATCAGTCCAGTCAAGAGGCAGGAGAATTTCTGCTATGTAATTAATCCCATTCTAGTCCCGATCAATAGTAGTCAAATTGGTTTTTGAATTTTAAGTTTTTAAAATATATTTACAAAAAAATGTGAACACTAGGTTGCCAGTGTGAAAGGGCATCCCTGTTGTATGGCAAAGGATAGGAATGCCTTCCAAGATGAATGCTTGCATCAGTGAAACAAATATTTTCCCAGTCAACCAGTATTTGGTTTACATGCAGATTTTTATATAGATGTAATCAGCTACCTGATTTAAGATGCATATGCTTTGCTTGACTCATGTTTCTTTAATCACGTCATCTCTCCAGTTCTTACTTGGTATATAGCATTGTCTGCACTTAACCTCATACTGTGTAAGTGGGGAGTGTACTCTTGACTTTTTTTTAATACTGATGGTGATGTGGGGCAGATTGGCAGGCTCGTGGGGTGATTGCTGCTTTACTGAGCCCACTTGAATATCCGAATGGTCTCCCTTCATGTACAAAACCAGTACATCCAGGTGTAGTATTATAAAAGTTCAGTTCAGTATAGCTCAGCAACCAGTTGCATCACTTGAACCTGCTAATTGTGACCTTCCGTTCAGAGATTTAGACTGTTTTACTGCTGCAGGAGAAAATGAAGCTTTAGGCATTTGTCTGACACTAGGAAATATGTCATGGGTATTTGATGACTAAATGTAAACCTCTAGTTTTGTGGCCCAATCAGTCCCAAAACTTGTTCGTAATAGCACTAGGTTGTATCAAAGCCATAACATTGGAGCCAGAAGTGCTCTTTCACTCATGTAAAAACAGAAGCTGTGAGTGAAAACAGTATTTTTGACAAAGAACAGTTAAAAACTGTGCAGTGACTTGATAATTGTTTGTTTTCCATCAGACCAAGCGACGTTCTTTGTTCAAGATTATGAATTTCAAATTTTACAACAAACAAGGAAGGGACCAGGTAATGGAGGGAATGTGTGCATGTTGTTACTATTTACTCAGGCTGTACTTGTCCAGGGCAGCACCGACATAGATCATTTTGTGGTAATCCATTCTTGGAATGTCAAGACTATGGATTACTGTTATTAAGACCCTGTGCTCTGGCAAAACATGCTTTGTTGGATAATTATTTGCAGTGCAGATGAAACAGACCTCCCAAACCTATGCTCCTGCTCAACTTAAAAAAAAAATGTCAGTGTTTGGCCCTTTTGGATAGTGGAAGGACCTTTCTGTCATGTCTTGGCTCCATTCTAACTCTGTTGCTCTTAGTGCAGCTTGTCAGATGGTGCATCAAGTGATGAATCTACTGCTCTTAGTTCTACTCAAAAGACCCATCCCGTAGCTTCAAAAAGATCCTTTCCCTTCCTCTCCCCACAACAGAAACCCTGAGAGGTAGGTGGGGCTAAGAGAGCTTTCCCAGAACTGCTCTTCAGAGAATAGCTATACTGAGTACTTGTGGCTGACCCAAGGTCATGCAGCAGCTGCATGTGGAGGAGTGGGAATCAAACCCAGTTCTCCCAGATAAGAGTCCTTGTACTTAACCACTACACCAAACTGACTCTTGCACTGAAGCTGGGGGCGGGGTTGGCATTTTTGCAGAACAGTGCTGCTGTGGCAGTGCCAGCTTAACCAATCCAAGCAACGGGGGCATTGCAAGGGGTTTTTTTTGTAGGCCTAGCACAGCCAGTGCATGTACAGAGTGCCCAGCAGTACCAGTGCTGCTGTGGCAATGCCAGCTCATAATATCCAAGCAAGGTGGGGTTCCAAGCCCAGCAAAGCCAGTGCATGTACAAAGTGCCAAGCTGTACCAGTGCAATGTACTGTGCCAAGCAAAACCCAGTACCTTCCCTTAAATGCTTTCTGTTTTTTCTCCATTGAAAACAATGGAGAATGGGGACACCTTTGAGCACACTGTACATGAACTGGTTCTGCTGGGCACTCTGTATATGTGCTGGTTGTGTTGGGCTTGAAACCCCCCTCCCTTTGCTTGGATTTGTTGAACTGGCATTGCCACAGTAGCAGTGATTTTGCTAGGCTTGGAAAAATCCCTGCCTCTTCAGTTTCTATTGCAGAGATTCTCTATTTTGACATCAGTCCTTTTTTTCTCTCTCCTTCCATTGGAAACAATTGAGAATGGGGGCATGTTCTATGGGAACTCATAGAATTGAACCCCCCATTCCAATCTTTTTGAAATGTGGAAGATTTTTTGAGGCGAGGCACCAGAAGCTACGTTGAATTTTTGGTGCCTAGAAAAAAAAGCCCCCTCAGACCCCAGGGTGCCCCTAGATAGAGTCCACATTGACTGTAATGCTCCCATAGGGTATAACGGAGTCAAAAAATTAGGATTTTTGAAAAAATCCAAATATCATACCGGTATTGGAATTTGATTTTTTGGGGGAATACCAAATGTTTTGAAGTCCAAAATATCTGAATCCAAAAAATCACTCCCCCCCCCCTTTGTGCACACCCCTCATTTAGCATTTCTTTGTAGAATTACACTGTTAAATTTTAATTCTGCTGGATGCATACTTTGGAATAGGTTCAATTACAGATAGAGGTACCTGCCTCTGAGTAAATGTGCTTTGTGTAGGATTATAAGAAGATTTAAATGTGTTTTCAGAGTATGTAACCCTGTTTCAACAAATTCCCCCCCACCGCATTTCCTTTTACATAGTGCTTGCATTCAGAATTTTTTTTTAGAAGTCATCAAAAGATGTGGTATCGACAGATGCTTTTAATCCACCCTCATATTGGACTAAGTCAACTACTTTTTTCAATTGAGAAATTTTTTCCAGGTGGCCTTTGCTAAACAGGAAAATAAGAGAAATTGTAGAGAATTTGTTAAAGTTTAATAGAGAAAGTGAGGGAGTAAGACGTTTTCAGAAGAGGAGGAGGAGATTTTTATACCCTGTTTTTCTCTACCTAAAGGAGACTCAAGCAGCTTACAGTTGCCTTCTCTTCCTCTCCCCACAACAGACATCCTGTAAGGTAGCTGGGGCTGAGAGAGCTCTGAGAGAACGGTGACTGGCCCAAGGTCACCCAGCAGGCTTTGCATGGAGGAGTGGAGAATCAGCCCTGGTTCTCCAGATTAGAGTATGCTGCTTCTAACCACTACACTACATTAATTCTCAGCCATATGAAGGTCCCAATTTATGTATTTTTAACATTAGGAATGTAGCATACCATAATGTAATAGACTATGCAAATATGAAGGATCATTTCAGATTTAATGCACCAGGAAGATCTTTAAAATGTTGTCCTTGCAATGGATTGCTTATAACTTGTTGTTTCAGTCTTTCTGAAATCCTTTTTTTTTTTTTTTAACTTTCTTTGGTGATTGAAATGTTGGTCAGGATGGTGTCTTCAAGATGAGCCTTTCTCCAGATGGCACTCGCTTAGCGGCTATTCACTTCTCAGGAAAATTGACCATCTGGGGGATTCCCTCTCTTAAGCAACAAGGAGAATGGGAACAAAATGACCAAGTAGGTTGCTATGATTTGCATCTATTATATCTATATTAGTAATAGCCTTGGTACAGAAGTTGTCTGGAATTTCCTCTCATCTTTTTTGGACCTGGGAGAGAGAGGTAATATTTATTGTTTTGAGAGCCTTTACCAACATGCAGTGTAGGGCTTATACATAAATGATATAAGACTTGCATTCAAGTGGTGCACTGCAGTTCACAGAGAGTAATAAAAGCAACTAATACACCAACCAAATACACCCACACAACCCCACCCCTTGGATATATCTTTCTGTTTTGTGGTGGACTTTCTGCTTGTTGGATACAAAGTCAGCCATCCTGTTCAAACAGAAATAAATTGAGGGTGTGAATTAAAGTTCTTTAGGGTTAACTTTTCCTCTGTGGCTGCAAATCTCACTATCCATCTTCACTAACTCAAGAGCAAAGCCCATACATCAGTTAAGTATCCTGGGATTTGGGATTTAAGGGAAATAATATAAGCTGATTGCAGAATTAAATAAATCATATCTTTCTGTGAGAGTGAAATCTCCCAGTTGGGGTCAGTTGAAGGTACTTTGTCATCCTAAGCCAGACACCCCCTGTCGCTTCCAGAATTTGCTTTGCCTCAGGGGTTTGGCTGAACTGGTCTGGCACTCTTGCTGGTCCAAGACAAGATGCCAAGACAATTGAACCCCTGTGGAGATGCATTGGTATCCTCCTCATTATACTGCCCCAAGAACTCTGCCTGCCATACCAGAACAAAGGGGCCTAGTATATATTTTCTCATGTTAAGTTTTCCAACAAGATTAATAGCTCAGATTATTTTGGAGCAATTTTTGTTGGCATTCAACAGTAAACTACAGTTATTCCAGTGTAACATTTTACAGTGTGCAGAAATAATTCCAATATTAATATTTCTTCCAAGAGCAGCTAGGTAAAGTATTTTCTACTTCCCCTTGTTCTAAGTAGTGATACTTTCCTCTTTTTGAATGCATTCTCACTGTGAAATGGATTGAAAGGCAATAGAAAATGTGTGGGTGTCAATGGTGTCTTTCTTTTTAAATCTCTGCACGTTTTTATTCTCATACTGATGTTGCTTTTTGTAGTCTTTGTAGTGGGAGGGCTAGAACTGAAAGCTTCTAATAATGTAAGAAACCGGTGAAGGCTGCAAAGCGTTTAGCAACTGAAAAATAATTAGATGGCATAGTTCCTGTGGAGCGACTCAGGGGGGAAAACCTAACTGAAGGAAAATGAGAGCATTATTAGCTGCTTTGGTGGCCCTGTTTGATTGGGCACAATAGTGGGATATGAATTTTGTAAGTAATAAATGCTTGACATTGTCTTAAGGTGATGAATAATTATAGTAGATATTTATTGGAAATTGCATATTCCACCTCTTCTGCAGTTTGGTTTGTATTATGGATCAGTGTTCTGGCTTTCTACAATGGGGGCTAGAGAATGGATGATTTGAACAGTCCAGGACTGGACTGAGAATCCAAGCTGTTAACTGTTTCTCTGAAATTGGATCCCATTTTATATCTCACATGTTAAATTGGGCTCATTTCTCAGACAACATTAATTGTTTTGGCTTGAGGCAGTTTCTGTTATAATGCCAAGTGCCAACTATCCTGAGCAGTGCTGCCGTTGTCAGACTGGTCTTGCCTCTTTGCTGCAATGGGTTGTGATATGATATTCTGTGATATCCAGTTTCCCAGCTTCTTCCCCCCCATACTCTTTCTACTCTGAGGAAATGCTTGGAAAGAAGACACCACTAATTTGGAAGTTGTACGATATATGTTGTTTTGTTTTGTTTTGTTTGGTGCCTGACTGGAGGGTGTCAGATGCCACAACTATACCATTCCCCGCTGAGGCACCATAGTTGCATAAGATCTAACAGCACAGTTACTGAATATAATGGTATAGCTGGCATGCTAACCGGAGTCAATTCACACTGCACTACATAATGCATTTTGCAACTGGATTTCTACTGTGTAAGAATAGAAAAAAACCCAGCTGTAAAGCACATTATTTAGTGTAGTGTGAACGCACCCCAAGTGTGCCAAAACTCATTCTTTTGTATCAGGAAATCAGGAGCCAGGCATGGAGGCAGTGCACTGGAGGGGCATGAGGAAAAGACTGATATTAGCCAAATTTTTAAGTTTTGTAGGCTAAAGGTTTGGGGGAAGAGGGAGGAAAGAATTCTAAACCTGTCTAACTTTTGGGGAATCAGTAATCCTAGCCCAGTGGGCCTCATTTAACTATAACCTTTTAAATTACCAGAGCACTGCAGAGCATGGTAGGTTTGTCTATCCCTACCACTGGTAAGCCTTAGCCAGCCTTTGTGTATCTGGAATGAGGAGAAGGAGTTCTATCTCAGTCTTCTCACTCTCTTGGAATATGAAGGAAATATGTGTTTTGAGTTTGAAGGCCCTGTGTGCCTTAAGTCCCCTTAACTGGATTTTTGTTTGTTTTCATAGCCAGGTTACGATGACATCAACCCAGAATGGAGACTCTCTCTTGAAAAGCGAAAGAAAATTAAAGGTTAGTGTTGTAGTCCTATTACCCTGGTCAGGGGTTGTGGTGTGAGGCAGAGAGGAGCATGTTTTTGTTATGTCACTTTGTTCAGAAATTCTATTAAAAGAATATAAAGGGTAACAGAATACTTGTACAGACCATGTGCATCTAAACAATAACAAAATTCTTTCACTAGTTCCTGTGTAAATCTATCCTAAATATTCTGTCTAAAGAAGTGCTTAAGATACAGAAGTAGATGTTATTTTTCCAAAGTTCTCCATTAACTTTAGCCTAATTACAAGTCGCTATACCACTGATGCCTTATTGATATTTTTATCTCCTCTCTCCCTGGCTGTAACATCTTCCTATGAGTTAATGTTGGATAGAGCTTCCTCTTGATTCTGTGAATTATGCCCTGAGCATTTGCCAGAAAGATTGTCTTGGCACAGATTTGAGAAGCAATGAGACTGTATCTCTTATCTATTTTTTTTAAAAATCTGCCCCGTTTTATGCAAGTAGATCTGCCTAACACGATTAGCTGCATTATTTTTAAAGCTATTACATGCAAAAGTTTAAAGTCAGAATCTTTAATTATTCAGATTTGCTTTACTTAATTCAGAGACAACTTTAATTAAAATACTACCATAAAAATTTAGTGAAGCGAGACTTTGTATGTTGCTGATATATTGCTGATTCTCGAAATGACTTTTTATTAAATAATTGAAGTTTGCTCTAGTTCTTGGCTTGCTGTTCAAAATGCTTTCCTCTCCCTCTCTCTTTCCAGACAAAGCATCTTTTTACCCACTCATAGATGTAAACTGGTGGTGTGAGAGTGCTGTTATTTTGGCTCGCTGCTCTGGCGCTTTGACAGTGTCCTCAGTGAAGACACTGAAAAACCTGTTAGGGAAGTCCTGTGAGTGGTTTGAAAGTTCCCCTCAGGTCACTTCGGCACATGATGGAGGATTCCTAAGTTTGGAGGTAGGAAGTGTCAGTTGTATGCTGCCAAGGTCAAAATTTCCAATATGCAAAGCATTCAGTCCTCCTCCTGGTTGTTAAAAAAAACCCCATTCTGCTCTTGTAGCGGGGTAGTTATAGTCCAGTTAGATCACTTTAAACAAATTCTTGGTGCTGACTCCAGTTTAATGGAAAACTTCATCAAGAATGATGGTTCATAATAAAAAGGAACCACTAGGTAAGCACAGTGATGTAGAGATTCCAGCATTAGTTCTGTTGGCACCTCAGAGTCATGACTTTGCTTTTCTCTGCTATGGATATTTGTTGGGTGACATGAGGCCAGGCACACACTCTCAGCTGATGTGCTGATACTCCAGCCATTGTAATGGCCTGGCTCTGGACGCTTGAGAGGAAATTTATTTTCTGATAATGATCATTTTGGCTCCCAACTTCTTTTGATTGAGGTTACTGATTGCCTCCTGGTGTCCTGAAGCCTAACAGACTTAAGTGTGATGCATTGCCCTGTTTAGTAAGAATTGCTTTCCTTGTAGTGTGAGGTAAAGTTGGCTCCGAAGAGGCTGCGCTTGGAGAGCAGACCTGGGGATGAAGATGGAGGAGAGGATGATTCCGATTCAGATGATGAAAGTTCCACCAAGGCCCAGTATTTTGGCTACATAAAGCAAGCATTGTACTTTGTGACTGAAATGGAGCGATTTGCACCTCCACGGAAACGCCCACGCACTATTATAAAAAATTATCGTCTTGTTAACCTGAGATCCACAACCCCAGAGGAGCTGTACCAAAGAAAGGTAAAGATTAGGTATTTTCCACTTCCCCCCTCCTCTGCAAATATTTACATGCAATTCTAAGGTACTTATTTTTTTTTTTGTTAGAATACCATACTCAAGTCAGTCTGTTCCTGGAAATTCATATATAAATATCTATGGGTTGTGCTGCATGTTATATTGATTTAAAATCTCCTTCCAGCAGAATATTTTTAGGATCTGTGGGTTAGATGTCATCAATTTTGCATACATACCAGCAGCATCCCCATATCTTTACAGTATTTAGGAGCTGTGGATAATGTACCATGAATAGCAGCTGAAAGTATCTGCAGGTTAAGAGCATATCAATTGAAAATGCCTGTTATGTGTCCCTTTCCCATTATTGCTTTATTAGCCAATTAACGTGCAACTGTTTTTGTTGTATATAGTTCAGATATCTGCCTTTTGATATAAATCCACTTTGGGAATTCACTGTCTTCTTCCATATAGCCCTATCCATTCACTATATTCTGACCCTTGTGTACGTTCACCTGCAGAGCTGATCTGGATAACACTATCTTCTGTGGTACCAACTAGTCTGTAAAACAGATTAGGCAAAGGCTATTTCATTTGGCTTTTGATTTAAGTTGATGATGTCGGTTGTTCTGATGTTGGTCCTAACTTTGGGTTTACCCTGATATTGTTCTCTGATCTTGATTTATTCTCTTTATCACTTGAGGCTGCTTGTTTCATTCTCCTGGTGATGTTTAAAAATGTCTTGTTTTTAATTGTTGTTGAACTGAACTGGGAAGGCAGAATATCAATGTTTTTAATACATTCCAAGTGTGTGATATTGTATTCGGAAGATGAAATTTTGCTTGTCATATGACTGCTTTGTGAAACTTAATGTCATTGTATTGCACATGAGTTGTATTTGGGAAATTGTAGCAAAACAAAATGTGGTTGAAACATGTATTTACTGTATGAGAATTGCTGGTTTTTTAACTCTTGTAATGGCTCCCATATAAGTTAATTTTATTTTGATATTTTTTTGTATGGGAATTGCTGGGGTTTTAGCTCTTGTAATGAAGCCCATGTAAGTTAATTTAATTTTGATACATTTTTTTTGAAGATTGATAATGAAGAATATGGGGAAGCTTTATCACTGGCTCAAGCATATGACCTCGATTCAGACCTTGTTTATCAGAGGCAATGGAGGAAATCAGCTGTTAGCATTGCTTCAATTCAGGATTATCTGGTATGTATTTCTGTGAGGAGGGTAGTCTTTCCCCCACATCTTTTTATGGCCTGTGAATATTCCCAATTAGTGTAGGATGCATTGTGAATAACTATTTTTAAGAACCCAGAATTGGAAGCAAACGCTAATGTTGCCTTTATGCTAATTGTTGGAATTTTGGCTTAAGACCTTTGGTCAAATGAGCTAATAAAAAGATTGATCATTCATGTTGGCAAGTAGATTTGATCATCAGGTCACAATTGGAGATGGATGAGGGAAAAGTAATGGAACATTTAACAATGCAATATAAGGACTCTTAAAAGTGTACTACTTTCCTTTGGTAATCAGCAGGCTCCAATAATTTGCTTAAAACTGTTCTTTTTTCTTTTTTGGTGGGGGACAGAGCAAAATTAATAAGCGTTCCTGGGTTCTTCACGAATGCCTGGAAAGAGTTCCTGAGAATGTGGATGCTGCTAAAGAATTGCTGCAGTATGGCTTGAAGGGAACAGACCTGGAAGCTCTCATCGCCATAGGGAAAGGAGAAGATGGTGGCAGGTTTGAGAGGGTGGATTTGTTGGTTCTGCTCCTTTTACTTCCAGAAGTGGCTAACTGACATGAGGCAAAAACTATAACTGTCCCTAGCTAATTTATGGTTGAATGCCTATCAGGAGAGTACGTAGACCTTTTCCATGTTGCTCCTGAATGGTGCAATCTTATGTGAAAATGGGGCTGACAGATAGTGTCTGTGTAGATTTCTCCCCCAGCCCAATCCTCTGGTGTCCCTAACATGCAGAGACAGAAAGCAAGTTGGGATGTAGGCCTGACTTTGCCTTAGCCCCCTGGCTCCTGTCCCGTGGTGCCAGTTTCTTGTTGCCTGTGGTCCATGTTGCTCCAAATGATAACATGAAAGTGGAGTGTTGAACTGGACAATGTTTTCGTTTTAGGCTATGAATAATAATAGAACTGAGACTGTGACAAGCATAAATGTCTTAGGACAATAAAAATTATTATTTAAAATGTTTTTATGTTACCTTTCCAGCAGGGTCTGCAAGTCTGCTTGATTTGCTTCCTCTATACACCTACTTAAAACATGTAATTATTTGTTCAAGCTCTTTATTGTTGTTTGAAGAATGGCTAAATTTTAATTCATGAAGAACATTTTTAAAGTATAGTTTGTGAAGAAAATATGATGTATCCCTCCCTATTCAGACTGTGAAAAGGTACACAGATGGAATTGGAATCCTGAAAGCTTTTCTCCAAAGAATAAATTTGGTTTGGTACTATTCAGTTTAAAGAAATCTGGTGTAGTTTTAAAAGGTAGCTCTTCGTTCTTGGCCAATTAGCTCTTCATACTTTGATTATCATTCTTCTTCCAGGTTTATATTGCCAGGTGACGTGGACATTGACGAACTGCTGTATGAAGAGTTTTTAACTCCTGAGGAAGAAGCAGAAAGTAGGAAGGAACGTGAAGCCATGAAGCGTCAAGAACTTCTTCTATCAATAGACTTCTCTAAGTAAATTATGTGTTGTGCTCTTTGTCTCTTGTTAATATATGCAGAATTACCAAGGGATCAGCTTTTTTATTATGTTTTGCTTCTTATTGGATTGAGGTTCAGATTTTAAAATATGGTTCATGAGTCTTCCCTGCTTTCCTCTCCCTTCAGTTATGCCAATGACAGAAGCAGGAGGGGAGTCATTTTGCCTTGTTGCCCTTCGTGACTACATCCCACCAACCTGTTTGTCTATTACTTCATATGTGCTCTCCTACCACAGGAATCCACATTTCTTGGGCCAGAAGGGATTGCTGGAAGGAGGAGAGGGAAGCACAACTGTCAGCACTTTCCACCAATAAATCGCTAGATCTAGTCTCTGGAGTGCTCTTTGAAAGCAGTGCAATTTGTTGCAGTAGTCATTTTGGATTTTTAAAAGTGCGAACAAACTTATTTGCTCCAGCACTGATAACATCTAAATAGATCCATAATTTTTATATGCACATCTGTTTGAAATTAAGACAATGCTGGAGATGAAATTTGCATTTGGATGCTTATCCGCAGGCACACACTGATTTAAATTTGTACCTCTTTTTCCATCCTGAAGACCTGCAAAGTGGCTTTCACTAATAAAACCGCTTAAAATGCTATCAGCTGAAGTACAAACAGGAAATTAAAGAAAATATATTGGTTGTAATTTAAAAAGTTGGTATTGGCTGGCCAAAAGCACCCTTGACCAAGATTACTGCTGGAATGTTCATAAATTCTCTACTCCTTGTTCCAATGGTTCTGGTTTCTTGAGATAGACCACTGCTTGCACCACTGCCCTACAGTGTTGGTGCCTGGGTTGGGAGAGGTGGTGTTGAAAATTGTATGGATGTACACAGCAACTCCTCACTACTACTTAATGTTTGACTGTAAACATATATATTTTAAGAATCTCTAAAAACACATAAAAATGCCCCCCCCTTTCATTCTGATAACAGGCTAACTTTGGAACAGAAAGAACTTTGTCGTAGCAGGTTGAAACTACTAACCTATTTGGATCGTCTAGCAACATATGAGGTATGGAAGTTAGTCCTTAACCCATGAATTACTGACATTGGGATATAGGTAATAGCTTTAGGATGTTTCTGTTTGTGATTATGAATTCAAAGCTTTTCTGATTTTCATTAATTATAAACCATGATACAGGCAGTAGGGCTGTTTTCTGACAATTTTTACCATGTGTGTAGGTGTGTATTAAAATATTCTCCTTTACTGTCTCCCTCCCTGCTTTATTTTAACAAGCAATACTGTAGATTCTCCAACTATTTAAAACTTCATTGTGGTTTGTTTAGGAAGAGGTATGGGTGTGTCCTCATTTGTGAAAATGTAAAAAGTGTTCCTCGCATGTAGAGAGAGCCCTCTTGCTCAGATCCCTGAACTGTGTCATTAAAACACTGCAGCCAGTTTTTGGGTTATGAAAATTTTTTGAAGTCCTCAGACAATTGGCTATTGCCTCCAATCTAAGTAGATTAGTTGGTTTCTCTTTGCACAGATCAAGAGAGAATGGTGACAGAATTTTTTGTTTGCTTTGTTTTATATTTTAGGAAGCAGTGAGGAGTTTTGAGAAACTGATAACAAAGTATTTATATATATATTTTTTCCTTCAGGAAATACTTGGAGGGCCACATGCTGCTGAGCAGAGTTATGATGCTGAGTTCTTCAAGAAGTTCCGAAACCAGAATATTATTCTTTCAGCAAGAACATATGCTCGGGTATTTAATATTCTCAAAGTCTATTAGTAAAGGATAGTTAAATCAGTTTTGATCAGTATTGACTACTGCCATCATATCAAGTGGTTCGTTTGTGTAATGCTATTTGCTGTAGAAAAAGTGGGTCTCCTTAGAATCTCCTTAGCCTGAGATTCTGAGAGCCACTATCAGTCTTGGTAGACAATACTGACATCGTATTGTATCCCCCCGCCAACAAAAGTCTGTATAGTCAAAGAGAGGGTATTCCCATTAGTAATGTATGGCTGTGAAAACTGGACGATGAAGGCCGAGCGCAGAAGAATAGATGCTTTTGAGATGTGCTGGAGAAGACTCTTGAGAGTCCCTTGGACTGCAAGAAGATCAAATCAGTCAGTCCTAAGGGAGATCAACCCAGACTGTTCACTGGAAGGTCAGATGCTGAAGCTGAAGCTCCAATACTTTGGCCACCAAATGAGAAGGGAGCACTCCCTGGAGAAGATCCTGATGCTAGGAAAGACAGAAGGCAAAAGAAGAAGGGGACGGCAAAAGATGAGATGGCTGTACAGTGTTACTGATGTAACAAACATGAATTTGAGCAGACTTCGGAAGACTGGAGGGCCTGGCTTGACTTTGTCCATGGGGTCACAAAGAGTTGGACTCGACTGTGCGACTGAACAACAACAAAAATCGTTGCAGGGCTGAGGAGCCCATTGTGGGTCATTCCTTTTGGGATGTGTGATCGCCTCAAAAGAGGGGTTTTCATATTAACCTCTTTGAATTATGTGCCAATATGTTACACCCTTACCTCACTTGCAGAGCTCACCAAAGAGAAAGTCATTCAAGTCATTACAGGCAATACTGTGGCAATGACCTAAATAAACCGTGGGGGCAGAGTCTTGGCAATCCTGTGCAGGGAAGCCACCTTCATTTGGGAACTGATCAAAGAAAAAGAATCCTCCCTCCAGGCAGTATATGTGGTAGATACTGATCACCTCTCTCTAGGAGATGCATTCCAGATCCAAAGGACAGGCACTCTGTTTTACGCCTTCCTGCCATTCCTGCTTATCTACCAGGTGTTGTCCAAAATCTGAGAGGAGCACATGTGGCATATCTTGATCACTCCCTTTTAGCCCAGACAAATCTGGTTTAATTTCCTCCTACTGTTATCCAAGGGCCTCTACATACACCTACCCTTAGCTGCAGACTTACTTTGCAGGGGTCCTATGATCCACTACAAGGTGTGCAGGCTCCAGTTCACAGCTTGGCTGCTGAACAATCCCAGTTTGGGTTCTCAAGCCAAGTAGCTAGTGTCATCCTTATTGTCCCTAGACCTTCTACTAGGAGGTCTTACATGAGTAAACGGGTCTGTTTTTTCTGACTGGGCCAGGCTGCAGGGAGTTCACACAAAGGATTGTCCTATTAGTGTTTGAATCCCTACTGTCTCTTAAAGAATCTGGTCTGGCAGTTTCATCTCTTAAGCTGCGCTATCTGCCTACCATGGCAAGATCCAGGACAGGACACTGTTTTCTCACTCAGCATCTGGGAGTTTTATTAAGAGGTTGTTTAATTTGTTTCCCACATGGCCACCTATAGTGCCACAGTGGTCCTTGTCTGTCATTCTCTCCCAACTTATGTTAACCGTATTCAAACCACTAGGTTTTTGTAGCTTGCAACTGTTGTCTTTCAAGGTTGCATTTTTGATGGCAGTCACATCAGTCAGAAGAATGGGAGAGTTGGTAGCTCTGAGAAGTGACCACCCATTTATTCCAATTCCAGTAACCTTTAATGGCATAACAATAGCTTACAAAAAGGAATGAGCACACAATTTGCCCATATGTCAAGATAACACAATATAGATACATCAGAAATTATAAATCATTCACTACAATAACGAAGAATCTCTAGTTTTAACTCTAAAAGAAAGATGTATTTGCCAGGTGAGTATATTTGCCAGATCAGTTGCTGTGTATAAGGAGAGCGTATAGTATTCCTTTTTTTTCTAAAAGAGAATTTTATAATCATAATTTTGGGTCTAGCAGCTGTTTTCTGAATATTAAAACTGAACTATTTGTATAGGAAAGCAACGTAAGAGCCCTGGAGATTTTGTTCACATATCATGGATCAGACTTGCTTCCCCATCGGTTGGCAATTCTCTCTAATTTCCCTGAGACCACTTCTCCACATGAATATTCCTTTTTGCTTCCTGAAGCTTGGTAAGTGTATCCTTGCTAAATCTCAGTGCAAGACTATGGCTGAGATCCCACATGCTAAATCATGCAGTTTCAGTCCACTTTGAGTGCACTTTCCAACTGGATTTTACTGTGTGGACTGGCAGAATCCAGTTTGAAAGTGCATTGAAAATGGATTGAAACTGCATTATTTAGCATTTGTGATCACAGCCTATAATTTCGCTTCCCCCACCCTCCAACTCTTTGGGATTTTAGTAAACAATGTCAATTAGTATTCTTAAAGAATCAGTCTAAAAGCAATGTCTGTGCAGTTCAAGAGAGATCCAGTAAATAGATTTTTAACTACGTAAATATTTCTCTGTCAGTTTCAGTGGACAGCAGATAGAGCGATAGCAGAGGGACAGCCACAATTTAAAAATTGGGTGGTATCCTCAGGAATGCGAATGCTACTTTTTCTAAACCATTCTCTTGAATGTTCTCTTCTCCTGTCTTAGTGACTTTACTATACAGCTTAGATCGATGCCAGTGTTCTATTAATGCTAGCCAGCATTTGGATTTAGCAGGATCTGAAACTGTAGTTCTTTGTGCTGGATTCATAGTTTGGTTAAATAAAGTTCTGAGTAGCATAAACAGCAGTTAAGCTCTGACCTGACAATTCTTTAAACAGTGATTCAGGAGAGATTTTTCTCAGAAAAGAGGAGCATGTATTCTTGAATTTGGAGCCTGCTGTCTTAATAAGAGGAAACCAGAGTTACAGCTGTATGTGGCATGCAAAAAAGAAGTGCAAGTGTTTTTTTTGGGCTGTAAAAAGCCACTGCATCCATATAGAACAGACACTTTGGCTCAGACTGCTTGCTTACACTCCTGAAGTACATAGGTTTATTATTCTTGTCATCTTCAATTTCTGTTTCCTGCTTATACAACAGTTGTGAAATGTTAATTTTGCATTTGATGTTGCAACACTGGGTCAACAAATGGGGTAACATTTCCCCTCTCCCCCTTCAAATAGTGATTGGTAAATCTGCCTTTTGAAATTCAGTCATTGTGTAAAATGTTTCACTGCAAAGGTAAGTGCAGGTGCTTTTGCAGTTGAATATCTGTCTTTGAAAGGCACTAGGCTACAATTAGAATACTTTTTTTTGTTTGAAGCTGTTTTATGCTTGCATATTAGTTGTAGAAATAATCTTGATGCACATTGCTGGAAGCCTGCAAATCAGACCTGGAAAGACTTCAAAGGTCTCTGCATAATCATTAAATGTTACATTTTTATCTTAAAAAGATGTTTTTGAGGCAAACATGATGATCTTTTGTATTTCAGCCTGTTATTATTTCTGCTCAGTGCCTTTATACATGCCACGTGGGCCCAGAAGGCACCCATACTGTTTTCTGTGTTTTCTTTGAAAAACATATGCATTAATGACTCCATACAAATTACACATGCTGAAGATATGTGAGCTCTCTCCAAATAGAGAAGGGAATGGGGCAGCCCCTGCTTGCACACACCATTGAATTCCCTTTTAATTTAGGTTCCAGGAAACTTACCTATTTTTTTTTCATGCCAGACATGCCATTATTAGCTCTCAGTCATATGATTACCTTTGTTCACAGGCTGATTATTTTGCTATTGAAGAAGACGTGTGTGTGTGTGTGTTTGTGTGTAATGATGATGACTCTATTGCTGCCAAAGTACAAACCTTGACAGAGATCAGCTGTGGCACTGAGTAAACAAAACACTTAATTAAAAAAATCCACATTATTTTTTTTAAATAAATGAAATGCACTAAGATACCACAAGGTACCTCAGTTTGTAGCTTCTCTTTGCTTTAATGTTGAATGTATTTGTAATTTGTCCCATTCAAAGACTAAGGCATTGGTCCTTATTTCTAAATGCTGTCAATATATGTTGGTTTATACAGCTAAGTTAATAATTAGGCATTTTATGTTGAATCAATTTTGGTTTGACAAGAAAGCTAGTACTGCATATATATTTCTTTCCTCCAAATTCCCCATGTATTTTCCCACATGGTTTTATAATTTTTGAAAGTTTCATGTTGCTATTAAAAGCAACAAAACAGTCTTCCCAGTTTTGTGAATTTTGTATATTTTTACCCCTTCTTTTTCTTCAGTGAACAATTATTTAATTGTTATGTTTCTCAAACCATTTTAGCAGGATTTCTAAATAAAAACAGTGTCTGGGAGTTTGTTTTTACTTTGCTCAGTACCAACTTTTCCTATGTAATATCAATGGGCTGTTTAGCCCTTCACATTTGTGTACAGGGAACTCAATTGAAAGCAATAAGTATTTTAACAACTGTATAAAAGATCAAGTGCAAGTCAGTATATGAGGGATGGATTACTTCATAACAGTATTATTGTAATCATGATGTCCATTGTATCCTGTCTACTGCACTGTCTGACTCTGCAAGCAAACAGGGTTAAATGTGCTGGGAATAATTGGGAGCTGTGTTGAATAAGAACATTTTAGATTACTCCGTCACACCTCACACTAGAAGTGAATCAAAACCACTTAGGGTTGCCAGCTCCAGCTCAGGAAATACCTGGGACTTTTGGGGTGGAGACTGGAGACTTTCCCATATCAATCAATCAATAAAACAGCAGTGCAGTTCCCCTGAATACAGTCTTAATTTCCTCATCCTCTTTTTTTTGCCTTCGAAGGCTTCCCCAGCAGCTGCGCTTCCACTAAATGAAAGTGAAGCAAGTCCCTTTTCAGGCTTTGGTAGTGTTTCTAAGTATGGCTCTTTTAAGGGGACACACACTCGCAAAGCAGTCACATTCACAGCTTCACACATTCACCAGGAAGAGCCACATGGCTCCACCTGCTTACCCCTACCCATTGCGGCTTTCACCATGCACACACCTTCCAAAACACAAGCAGTTTACTAAGCCCGCAAAACCAGGGGATCCCCAATCCTGGGGGCTGACAAGCCTACTTTTGCTGCTCAGTGAGTGCCTCATTTTACTTCTGTGCATTGCTAGTTTTTATCTGAATTTTTCCTTCCCTCTCTGCCCCTGAATTGTGGCAAACTTTTTATCAGAGTTTATGCAGTGCTTGAAAGATAAACATGAAGAGCCACAGCCTCTGGAATGCACATGCATATGTGTGCCCCTCTACCTTATGTTGATTACAGGCCTTTTTAGTATGAGTTTTGCCTTTGCTGAAAAGGCAAATGTAAAAAACTTAACAGTGCCCTAACTTACACGGCTCCTTAACCTGACAACCTGGAAAATACTTTTATACTGCTTCATTTAGAGTAGGTGCAGCATGTTGTAATTTTTAGCGTATATAATGGCTCAAAATAAAATCCTTATTTCCAAGCTCTTATTTTCCATTCTGTTCCCTTCTCCGTTCCTCCAAAAAGAATGTGCAGGCTTTAAAAGATAACAGGTTTTAAAGCATTGTTAACCTTCTAGAGGAAGAAGTGTTTCCCAGTGTAAATTATAAGATTTTTATTAGATTTTATACAGCCTAATTCAGCCCATGATAGCTTCTTGCTTCTATTGAGTTGCAGTCTTTTGAAGTAAGTTTATAGGACCTTTTTAACAGCATATTTTTACATCTTGGAATGCAGCATTGTCACATACAGGAATACTAATGTGGTGTGACTGGAGAAATGAGATTACGGAAGTATATCCAGTTTTGTCATTCTTGTAAAGAGCCAATTAGACAATCAAAATTTAGTTCATGAATGTTATGTTGTTGCTAAGCAGCTTTTTAAGAAATATTGCTCATAAATCAAGCAAACTACACTCCTCAACGACCCTGTCCTCAAAAGTGCAAAGTCAAGTGCATTTTTAGTTCTCTTTTGATATAGCCTTTGCTTAAGAAAAAAGAGTGCAACTTCAAAATATCCGTGCTGGCCCACAGTTCAGCGATAGAACATCTGCTTGGCATGCAGGCGGTTCAACCTCTGGTATCTTCAGTTCAAAGGAATATAAGGCAGCTTTGTGTGTGTACACATCTTTTTGCTGCAGTTGAATCCTCTCTGGGGAATAGGGTTGCCAATTCCCAGGTGGGGGCAGGGGATCCCCCTGTTTGGAGGCCCTCCCCCCGCTTCAGGGTCATCAGAAAGTAGGGGGAGGGGAGGGAAATGTCTGCTGGGAACTCTGTTATTCTGTATGGAGTCTAATTCCCATAGGAAATAATGGAGAATTGATCCACAGGTATCTGGGGCTCTGGGGGGGGGGGGCTATTTTTGAGGTAGAGGCACCAAATTTTCAGTATAGCATCCAGTGATTCCCCCCAAAATACCCTCCAAGTTTCAAAAGGATTGGACCAGGGGGTCCAGTTCTATGAGCCCAAAAGAAGGTGCCCCTATCCTTCATTATTTCCTATGGAAGGAAGGCATTTTTAAAAATGTGCGATCCCTTTCAATGTGATGGCCAGAATTCCCTTTGGAGTGCAATGATGCTTGTCACACCCTTGCTCCTGGTTCCACCCCCAATGTTTCCTGGCTCCACCCCCAAAGTCTCCTGGCTCTACCCCCAAAGTCCCCAGATATTTCTTGAATTTCTTGAATTTGACTTGGCAACCGTACTGGGGAACGAAATCTGTAATGAAGATCACATGCTCAGTGGTCCCACCATTATGTGGTGTTGCAGCCAGTAGTCTTCAGTGAAGTCCTGTGCAGCCCAAAATCAAAATCCTGCAAAGGGCTAGATTGAAAGGCTATCAAAAAGATTGAAAAGAGGTCCATTTTTCTTTTTCAAAGAAGCAAACACCATTTTGGTTTTTCATTGGTTTTAGCATTTCTGTTTGAAATTTGTTTTTATTAGCAATTTTAACAAGCGGGTCTTCACTAGCTGTCTGGATATAGGCAATTCCAGTGTCATTCCTTACAAAAGACTGTTGCTTTTAAAGGAGTAAAAGTCCAGTGGTTCTTTTATGGGATTGAGGTGGGGAGGGTATTTCTTATAGGCACAGTATTTGGAAGAGGTGGCGTAGTTGCCCAATAGATATGGGAGCAATCACAAGGAAGAATGAAAGGGAAAGAAATTACAACTGGAGCCATAGGCTGTGCCCTGCTGGTGTATTGTACGTCGGAACATCTGGCATATCTTGGTAGGTTGTTGCTCCTTTTTGTTGGAATCCACTTGTTCCCTGGAAGGTCAGATGCTGAAGCTGAAGTTCAAATACTCTGGCCACAAATGAGAAGGGAGCATTCACTGGAGAAGATCCTGATGCTGGGAAAGACAGAAGGCAAAAGAAGAAGGGCCAGCAAAAGATGAGATGGCTGGACAGTGTTACTGATGTAACAAACACAAATTTGAGCAGACTTCGGAGGATGGTGGAAGACAGGAGGACCTGGTGTGACTTTGTCCATATGGTCGCAAAGAGTCAAACTCGACGGTGTGACTGAACAACAATAACAACTTGTGGGGAAAATGATTTATTACTTATTGTTTGTTTAGTTATTGAAAAAAATGTATTAGCAGCCTTTCTTCCTTATGGAGCTCATTCAAACACCTGAAGGGGAAAGCAACATACATGGCTGGTCTGTGATGGTCTTGAGAAACTTGAAGGGGATTTTGTGGGTGGTGAGAAAGGGAGGGTTAAATCTGCTCTTGCCATGAGTATCAACACAGCAGAATTCACAAAGAGGGAGAGCAGGTGTGGAAAAAGACTGGCAGAAGGTAAATATTTTGAAAAATAGACTTGCCTCCTGATGAGAGTTCAAGGCTGGCATGCATTTTCAGTAGCCGTTTCTTTAGCTGTATCTTTTGGCTGTTTCCTGTTGTCATCTCTCCTAATCTTCTATTTCTCTTAGCTTTCCTCCTGATAATAGCTATTGTTTGTGAACTATCTTATATTGCCAGAAGGCAATAAATGGTGGTATCACCCCTCCCCCCAAAAAAAAGTCTGTTCCTAGTTTAAAGACAATGGCAGAAAGAGTTAAGGCTGAGTTGCACAGGATGGAGGGATGTAATTTTTCTGTTACGCTGTTGCAATCAGAGTTGTTGCTTTTTTGGTGAGAATTATTGCTTTGAATTTAAGAGGTAATACATTTGGAAAAATAATGCCCTCTGTAATGAGAAATGTACATAGCCAAAGACTCTTAATTTTCTGTTGTTGTTGTTCCTCATGCATTAAGCGATGATATTGCTTTGTTATAGCCAACGTACTAATCTCACGGAAGTCAGGAAATTCAAATAAATGGCTCCCTTAACAGCGGTAACTTTACTGGAAAGCACAGTTATGGCTGCAGCTTTTGTATAATCCACATTTAAGACACCAATTCTTGTGTATGTTTCCTTGTCTTCACTGTTCTCAGATTTCTGTCTGAAGTTCAGTCTTGTCATGCTTGGTCTCCTCCTGATAGCAGTTCCCTTTTTATTGTGAAATCTGAATTAAGTCTCCTGACAAATGAAGAGGCAGTGGCAGTATACTATAGCCCACTTCAGATAGCTTTATTGGTCCATTGGGTGTTGCTGAAGCTTGCTTTGATGGGAATCATGTACTCCTGAGACTACGTTCACAGCAACCAATCTGTTTCACAATTCTTTACTAGGAAGTGACCATTGCAGTAGTGGAGGGATCCAGATGGTGGTGTTAGCATCATTTCCCTCAAACACAGTGGGGAAAGTATGTGATGGAATGACATCCATGGTGATTATTTCAGGCACATCCAAGAGTAATATAATTAAGTCTTTGTTTGCAGAAAGGGTGTGCAGGTTTTCCAGTCAGTAGCCCCTTCCTTCTTTTTTGTTTTCAGTCATTCTTGTGAAAGATTATAAACGCTTCATCCTGGTCTTCTGTCCTAGCACTGTGCATCAGTGTTGGGATCCTTGTTCTTAGCCTGATGCTTCAGCATTTGGCTCGGTGACCACTGGTCTTAATACAAGCATAGTTTTTAGTGTGCTGGATGCATTTCCTGTTGCATTTGGGTCAGGGCAGTTCACTAGTTGCGTGGGCTGTTTGGGGAACTAAATTGCAGAGGGCAGCACGTGCAGTAAGGTGAAGGCTGCAGCTTGTGCCTGTCATTACCTCCCAGACTCATGCCAGTGTTGCCCAGGTCCAAGGTGGGATGCAAAGTGCCTCTTCAGCCTGCTGGCAGGGGCACCAGGAGCTTTCCCAACTTACATTGCTGTTTGAGTCCAAGCTGCAGATCATCTCTGCATCTCCTTGATAGAGGCAGAACAGGAAGAAGACATTCAAGGTCATAATATGACCCTGAAGTCATGCTGTGTGATAATGTGAACACAGCGTTGACTGTGCTTGTCTGTGAATGGCTTTTCAACCCATCATGTTTCTGATTAAGAGGCTTTGAGTTGTTTCTTGTTCTGAGCATATATTTATTTTTATGCTCGTAGGATGTGGATACAAAGCCTTTCATCCATGTACGTGACTGGGCCACATTTTGACATTGTGAAATACCATGGCATTTTGGATGCAGAGCTACATAAGCGTAATTTATTTAAAATACTTGTATATAGTGAGAAAGGATGAGACATACAGTGAGTAAGGATATAGTGAGTAAAGAGAAGAACCAGTGTAGTATCATCATTAAGAGTGTTGAATAAGGATCTGGGAGACCCTGCTCTGAATCCCTGATTTTTCATGGAAGTTTTCTGGGTCACCTTGGGCTCAGTCATACACTTTCAGCCTGATCAACCTCACAGGGTTGTTGTGAGGATAAAATGGAGGTAAGGAGAACAATATAAGCTGCTTTAAGTTACCATGGGGAAAAAGGTGGAGTATCAACGAATAAATAAATAATACGGACCATGCAGTATGAATGAAACAAAAGGGTTTTTTCCCTTTTAAATAAATTTTATTTTATTAAATCTAATCAAATACAAAGGGAGCATAGGGAAAATAATAAAAATATAAATCTAGCATGCAAGAATCCAATTTAGACCGTTGGATGCATATAGCAAACAATTTACAAAACCAGTACCAAATGAAACAAAAGTATTAACATGATAAAATAAAGCAGAAAAAATAATACAGAAAAAATAATAGTAAAATCAGAAACAAAAAAACCCCGTTTCAGAATCTTTTTAAATTTTAATATTAACCCACCCCCTAAAATACATTCTGAAATAAAAAAAGACTTTCAAGATGCCAGAAGACAACATAGGGAAGAACTTGAGGGCTAGCCCAAAGGTTTGTGTTCCACTTGTTTGCCTGTCTCACTGCCAATATCATGGGAGTGTAGAGAAAGACCCCAGCTGAAGACCTGGGATTGTGAGTAGGATTGTAGGATAGGAGATTACTATAGTCTCAAGCCACTGAGATCTTTAAGGACATCATGAGCAAGTTGCATTCCACCCAGAAGTCACTGAGGATGACTCAAAGCTGGAGTGTTAAGCTTCATGTTGTTGGTGTCTTAGCACTGTGGTCTTCAACCCGTGGACTGATCACACAGCTCGCCCTGCAAGGTCACAGGCCCCTCCTTATAAAGCTGCTATGTTTTGGCTGCCTTTTTGAAAGGACTTCCTGCATTGTGCACAAGGATATGTTGCGTGTGTGGTGAGAAAAGCAAGATGGAAAGGTAGGTACAGTAGTAGGGACGATTCATCTATGGCTTGATTTGTTCCTTACTAAAGCACACTGTCCGACGGCTGACTTGTGTTTGCTGCACCCAGCCCTCTCGGTCTGCAACCCAACATTATGGTCATAACTCTGGCTCCCCCTTTTTCTGTTACATGGCTCCAATATGACTTGAGTACTTGTCATGCGCTTACAGCTCAGTCAGTCCCTAGGTCAGTAAACACTGGAGCTAAAGCCCTTGGTCTTTAACTGCTGAAGTCTAGTGTTTTTGAATGCTTTTTGAAGTGTGCCCAATGTGGGATGTGCAGCAATAAGTCTAGTCAGGATATTGCTGGAGGATGCATGGCTGTGGGCAGATCAAGACCACTTTCTCAAAATTAAGAGTGCCATATTTAATTTTATATATCCGTGCTAATGAAATTGAATTCTAAAGCTTGCTTTCTCACCTTTTCCCTTAAGGTGAATTCCTTTATGCATAATTTTGTTCTTGTTTTTGTACGTTCTCCTGTTTGAATTGTTAACGTTTTGAAGGGTTGAATGCCTCACTCTCACGTGTATAAATAATTAAATTAAGGAGGCCTTCTGTCTGAAATGTCATAATTGACTCTGTTTTTCCCCATTTGTGTAAATCTTTTTTTGAGAGCAGAGTTGCTTTCAAAGGACCTGTTAAGGTTTGGGTAGCAGTGTTATGTGTGTGTTTTAGAAATAGCTATGATTGAAAGCCGGCAGTATGTGTGCGTGTGTTTGTGATGGGGAACTTGTATTCATTAAAAACCTACATGATAAAAACATGTCTTAAAAACCATTAAAACCAAACAAAAAGCATGTCATTAAAACAATTAGAACCAAAGATAGAGAGCCAGTTTGGTGTAGCGGTTAAATGTGTGGACTCTTATCTGGGAGAACCGAGTTTGATTCCCCACTCCAATTGCAGCTGCTGGAATGGCCTTGGGTCAGCCCTTGAAAGGGCAGCTTCTTTGAGAGCTCTCTCAGCCCCACCTACCTCACAGGGTGACTGTTGTGTGCATGTGTGTGAGGGGGAGGTAAAGGAGAAGAAGATGATGAAGGAGATATTGGATTTATATCCCGCCCTCCACTCTGAAGAGTCTCAGAGTGGCTAACAATCTCCTTTACCCTCCTCCCCCACAAAAGACACCCTGTGAGGTGAGTGGGACTGGAGAGGGTTCTCACAGCAGCTGCCCTTTCAAGGATAACCTCTGCCAGAGCTATGGCTGACCCAAGGCCATACTAGCAGGTGCACGTGGAGGAGTGGGGAATCAAACCTGGTTCTCCCAGATAAGAGTCCACACACTTAACCAAACTGGCTATCTGAGACTCTGAGATTCAGAGTGTAGGGCAGGGTATAAATCCACTATCTTCTTCAAAGTTAAAATACACGTTGTTGTTCAGTTGCACAGTCGAGTGACTTTGCGACCCCATGGACAAAGTCACGCCAGGCCCTCCTGTCTTCCACCATACTCCAAAGTCTGCTCAAATTCGTGTTTGTTACATCAGTAACAATGTCCAGCCATCTCATCTTTTGCTGTCCCCTTCTTCTTTTCCCTTCTGTCTTTCCTAGCATCAGTATCTTCTCCAGGGAGTGCTCCCTTCTCATTTGGTGGCCAAAGTATTTGAGCTTCAGCTTCAGCATCTGACCTTCCAGGGAACAGTCTGATTTCCCTTGGGACTGACTGGATCTCCTTGCAGTCCAAGGGACTCTCAAGAGTCTTCTCCAGCACCACATCTCAAAAGAATCTATTCGTCTGTTCTCGGCCTTCCTTATGGTCCAGCTCTCACAGCTATACATTACTACTGGGAATACCATCGCTTTGACTGTATGGACTTTTGTTGGCAGAGTGATCTCTCTACATTTTATTATACTGTCCAGGTTCACCATAGCTGTCCTCCCAAGGAGCAAACGTCTTTTAATTTCATGGCTACAGTCACCATCTGCAGTGATCTTGGATCCCAGAAATGTGAAGTCTGTCACTACTTCCATGTCTTCTCCTTCTATTTGCCAAGGTGTAATGGGGCCAGATGAAATGATCTTAGGTTTTTTGATGTTGAGTTTCAAGCCTACTTTTGTGCTCTCCTCTTTCACCCTCAACAAGAGGTTCTTTAGGTCCTTTTCACTTTTTGCCATTAGAGTAGTGTCATCTGCATATCTGAGGTCGTTGATGTTTTTCCCAGCAATCTTAATTCCAGCTTGTGCTTCATCCAGGCCAGCATTCCGCATGATGTACTCTGCATATAAATTAAATAAGCAGGGTGACAATATACAGCCTTGTCGAACTCCTTTTCCTATTCTAAACCAATCAGTTGTTCCATATCCCGTTCTGACAGTTGCTTCTTGACCCTTATACAGGTTTCGCAGGAGACATGTGAGGTGGTCTGGTACTCCCATCTCTTTAAGGACTTGCCACAGTTTGTTATGATCCACACAATCAAATGCTTTAGCATAGTCAATGAAGAAGTAATAGATACTCTAATTTTTTTCTGATACTCCCGTGCTTTCTCCATAATCCATTGAATGTTGGCAATTTGATCTCTAGTTCCTCTATCTCTCCGAAACCCAGCTTGAACTTCTGGTAGTTCCCGATCTACATACTGCTGAAGCCTAGCTTGTAGGATCTTTAACATGACCTTGCTGGCATGTGAAATGAGTGCAATGGTACGATAGTTTGAACATTCCTTGGCATTACCCTTCTTTGGGATTGGAATATAAACCAATCTTTTCCAGTCCTGTGGCCACTGTTGTGTTTTCCAAATTTGTTGACATAATGTGTGCATTACTTTAACAGCATCATCTTTTAGGACTTTGAATAGCTCAACTGGGATACCATCATCTCTGCTCGCTTTGTTGTTAGTAATGCTTTCTAAAGCCCATTTGATTGCACACTCCAGGATGTCTGGCTCAAGGTCATCGATTTCACTGTCATGGTTGTTTGGGACATGAGCTCCTTCTTGTTTAATTCTTCTGTGTATTCTTGCCACCTCTTCCTGATCTCTTCTGCTTCTGTTGGGTCCCTACCATTTTTGTCCTTTATCATGGCCATCTTTGCATGAAACGTTCCCTTGATTTCTCCAATTTTCTTGAAGAGATCTCTTGTCCTTCCCATTCTATTATTTTCCTCTATTGCTTTGCACTGTTCCTTCAGGAAGGCCTTCTTATATATCCTTGCTGTTCTCTGGAAATCTGCATTCAGATGGGTGAATCTTTGCTTTTTGCCTTTGCCTTTCTCTGTCCTTCTTTCCTCAGCTATTTGTAAAGCCTCATCAGACAGCCACTTTGCTTTCTTGCATTTCTTTTTCTTTGGGATGGTTATGATTGCTGCCTTCTGTACAATGTCATGAACCTCCGTCCATAGTTCTTCAGGCATTCTATCAACTCTAGTTTCTTAAACCTATTCTTCACCTCCACTGTATATTCGTAAGGGATGTGATCAAGGTCAAACCTGAATGGCCTAATGGCTTCCCCAGTTTTCTTCAGTTGAAGCCTGAATTTTGCAATGAGTAGCCCATGATCTGAGCCGCAGGCAGTTTTTTCTGCCTGTAAGGAGCTTCTCCATCTTTGACTGCAGAGTATATAATCAATCTGATTTCTGTGTTGCCCATCAGGTGATGTCCATGTGTACAGTCGTCTTTTAGGTTGTTGGAAGAGGGTGTTCACTATGACCAGCTTGTTCTCTTGACAAAAGCCTTTACCTGGCTTCATTTTGTTTTCCAAGGCCAAACTTGTCAGTTGTTCTGGTCACCTTTTGACTTCCTACTTTGGCATTCCAGTCCCCTATGATGAGGAGGACATTTTTTGTGTGTGTTAATTCTAGAAGGTGGTGTAGACCTTCATAGAACTGGTCCACTTCAGCCTCTTCTGCATCAGTGGTTGGGGCATAGACTGTATTACTGTGATATTGAATGGTTTGCCTTGGATACGGACTGAGATCATTCTGTCATTTTTGAGATTGTATCCCACTACTGCCTTCCTCACTCTCTTGTTAACTATAAAGGCTACGCCATTTCTTCTACGGGACTCTTGCCCACAATAATAGATGTAGTGATCTTCTGAGTTAAATTCACCCATTCCTGTCCATTTTAGTTCACTGATTCCCAAGATACACATACAAAAATATAAATGCAGCAATGAAAACATTGTGTGTGAATGAGGAATTACTGAGGGAATGCTAGACACCATGATAGCTGACCATAGCGGAAGTCCTGTAGGTATGTTACTCTCAGGACATATAGGGCTTTAAAGGTCCATACCAGTACCCTGAATTGTGCATGGAAACATATTGGGAGCCAATTTAGCTTGGTCTCTAGACTGTAACAATGTGGCCTGTACAACACATTTCAGTCAACATTGTAGCTGCTGTGTCCTTCATTAACTGAAGTTTCTAAACACTTTTCAGGAGCAGCCTGAGGCAGAGTAATCAAATCTAAATGTAACCAGGGCACACACCACAAATGCCAAGATCTTTTCTGTCCAGGAAAGGCTGCAGCTGGCTAACGAGTTGAAGCTGGTAAAAGTCATCCATGGTCACTCTCAGGCACACTTGAAAGTAAAGACCAGTGAAATCAGTGATATTTACTTCTGAATAAATAGTTAGGCTTGTGCCATATCATCATTTGTAGTTCCATTCATTGTCATTTTTTTCATATTTTGGGCTTTATACTGTGCTTATTACTGTACTAGGCACTATATAAAAGCTAAACAGACATGACATAGCCCCCAGGATTATGTTCTGATAACATACAAGGAATTGGAAGGAAAGGGCCTCATTTCCCAAATACTAATCAAGAGGAGAAAACTGGAAGTGACATACAGGAAAAGCAAGAGAATAGTTCAAAAGAGTCCACACACTTAACCACTACACGTAACCACTACACCAAACTGGCTCTCTGTATTTGGTTCTAATTGAAGTACCAAAAAAAGAACCAATTGCAACAGTGTTGGAAGAGGGTTTCATGCATACCCACATACCTGCCAACATTTCACAAATGAACTGGGAACTGTGAGGTAATGCACATGTACAAAAAGCCTATTGCACTGTACTGCATGGTTAGTAAGGATTATAGTCAACTTGTGCAACATAGATGGACAAATAGGTGAACTGTTGAAGTGATCCTTGAAAAATCAGGTATCTTTGCAGTTGGTGAATGGAATGAGCCAAAATGGGGGATTTTGTGGATCTCTTAGTAGAAGTGGATTGGGTTGTAATTTTCATTTCTTTGGATCTCTTCCTTGAATAGTAGCCCATTGTGATAGCTGCCATGGCTCTTTCCCAAAGAATCATGGGAACTAAAGTTTGATGGGAAAGCTGATGATTTCTTTGTTGTTATCCCAGGTTTCTCTTTTCTCTGTTGCTCTATGGTTCTTTGGGGGAGTAATTACTCTTAAACTACTTCAGCGTAAATGTGAAAAAATAATTATTCTTACATAACCCTCCCCTCCCCAAATTATAGAATGATTTTCTTTGTGTATGATTTCAACATTCAATTCCATATTTTCTTGTGTTGGGACGGTGATAGTTTTGAATAGAGAAGTTGTTCTAACCATCCCTCTAGATTTTGCTCACACTGGCATTTCTTTTGCAAACCCACAGGATTATTTTTATATTCTATAGTGAGGAGCAATGAATTAATGTATTGAGCACAACAACCTTAATATAAACGCACTAGCTCTACTGTGTCTTGTTTTTTTGTAGACAGATCTCATTGTGTTACTTAAATGCCAGCTTTATGTGTCTGCTCAATGATAGTTGTCATCTTCGTATCACATGCTGAGCTTCTCTGCAGAGGCAGAATGCTTTTGCTTTTTGACATAACTGAAAGTAAATCAGCATGACGGACTGCAGGGGGAAAAAAGTGACAAAACCCAAACATACCGAGTACAGATTTCTTTACACAGTGCTCACAATGTATTCTCACTGAGGATATCTTGTGAGCTGTACGAAGAAATGCATTTTTCCTTTGAAGGTTTGAAATGAGCAAAATCTAAGCTCTGGGTTTTTAAAGCCCCCCTCCCCTCTCTCTCTAGGCAGAGAACAGGTAGGAAGAGGGGAAATCAATTCATTTGCTTTCCAGACTTACCTCAGCCCACTTTCATTCAAATACTAATAGGTCCACTCTAGATAATGGGATTATCAAGATCCACCCCCCATTTCAAGCAGGGAACAGACTCGGAAGGGTTAAATATTAGAGAGACTGCAGAAAGAAAAATTCTGAAGACTTCAGAAAGGGCTTCTCTGACCTGGGCAGTGGATGGGAAAAGGAGAGTTGATAAATCTCAGGGGAGCAAGGAGGAAGATCTCTTGGGTACTGTGTTCATCAGAGCAGATAGAACTCTTGAGTGAAGTCTGGAGGAGGCAGCCATTTAACCATGTCCTGTCCTGAGGAGCGGGATGAAAATTTAATATGTGAACTCTATAGAGATATCTAACTTCTTAAGCTAAGGATAATAGAGTTATCCTTAAGCTAAGGATAACTCTATAGAGATATCTAACTTCTTATAGGGCATGTATAGAGAGAAAGACAGAGAAATCGCATTTTACCCATTTCTTTTGAATTCTTTGCTCAATCTGGTGCTGTGCTAAAACTAGTGAAGATTTTCTTTTTTTAATAAATACTTTATGACTTTTGATGTTTGTTGTGGTTCTCTGTACCACACAGAGCTCCATCATTTTGAACACGCAATTTAAAAAAGTTTGCTGGGGAAGGCAGGTGGTGGTGGCTGGTTACCAGAGAGAGAGAAAAACCTCTTCAGATGTTGTAAGCACCTTAGAGGGCAGGGTTGAACAGGGCCTGCAGACCTGGTCCACCACAAGCTGTAATCCTGAATGCTGTTTGTTTGTGTGAGACGCGGATACTTTATTTTGCATCTGATACAACTGAAGCCATCATTATTTTTCATTGGGCACTAACTCTCCCTTTGGAAGAAAGGTTCTGGATAGATTCAGATATTTAGAAAACATTTGTATTACAGTTCTTCTTATACTGAACTTCATAAAGTGAACAGAAGTCTGCATTTTGAGTACTTAACCCTATAAAAATAGTATACATAAAATTAAACAAGTTAGGAGGAAGATTTGGTATCGCCTGTGTTTTCCTTTGAAACACAGGAGCCTTTTGACAGAGATGTGAAGATTGTTACCGAAATTGCTATGCCCATGCAGGTCCTTTAACTTGTAAAAATGTCCCTTTGCTAGCACAGAGAAAACACCTCTATTTGAGGATAAAATATAGTTAAAATCATACCCTTGTGTATAGTGAAATCAAAATTCAGACCAACACTTGAGGGGGGAGGGGGAAAAATAACCTTTTCAAGATAAAAAGAGGTCGTTTGCAAAATAATATGGCAATTCATAGAATGGAAAATAAAAAAAATAGTAAAATAATTGACACTTTCCCTAACAAGCTACCTGCCTATGAGGAAAAGGAAAGGTCCCCTGTGCAAGCACCAGTCATTTCCAACTCTAGGGTGACGTTGCTTTCACAACGTTTTCACGGCAGACTTTTTACGTGGTGGTTTGCCATTGCCTTCCCGAGTCATCTACACTTTCCCTCCAGCTGGGTACACATTTTACCGACCTTGGAAGGATAGAAGGCTGAGTCAACTTCGAGCCGGTTACCTGAAAACCCAGCTTCACCGGGGATCGAACTCAGGTTGTGAGCAGAGCTTAGGACTGCAGTACTGCAGCTTTAACACGCTGCGCCACATATACAAATAGAGGAAGACTAAAAGTGTGTGTGCGGGTGGGGAGGGCAAAAACATACAAAGCGCAAGAAAGCAAGTGGAAAACCAGACATGGGGGTTGAGGAGTAACAGCTTATATTCTTTTGCCAAGAATGTGGAAGGGAAGGGGTGCTGGCTGTGGGATGTGAGAGTAATAAAAATTCAACTTATAGAAGATGGACTGTCTGAAAAAAAAATGGCTTGCATTGTGGAAGGGAGTTTCCCCCCTTTTGCATGAAAAGTATTAAAAATATTCCCTTGTGAAGATTGGAAGTTAACTTATCTATGTAGACGTGGTGGACTGGGATAGATTTTTAATTGTTTTATATTTTAAAGGTTTATTTATTGTATCTTCTGTACTGTTTTTATTGGGTTATGTTATATGCTTTTAACCACCTCGAATGCCATTCAGGGGAGAGGGAGCAGGATATAAATTTGATAAATAGACATTTTTTCCTGTCCAGTCATTAAGATATTGGAGAAATTGCCAGAATTGACCCACTGCTTATTGTCTTAGAGGTCTGGGACATTCATTAAGACCAAATATTCAGGGAGAAGCTTCCTAGATCCTTTGGGAAAATGGTCCTCTGTTTGACTGCTTTCAAATGGGCTTTGCATGGCTGTTAGAGGAGCAGTCTTGAATTTCTTTATGCCCGTGCATGACTTACTGCCATTTAATATTAGTTCGATACAGACAACATCTTTCCTTTCTAAGCCCATGCTGAGGTGTACACATGAACAAGTGGAGATCAAAATGTAGGTCCCCATGGTGAGGTTTCTGGGGGCATCACTGCAAACAGATTCTTAAATGGTCTCTTCTCAGAAGAGTTCTGCTGTGTTAATTCTGAACTGTCAGTCTGGTCCAGGTTAGATAAAGCTCATTATGGTGATAAAACTACTGAACTGCATGCTTTAGACCAGAGGGACATTCCATGAAATAAACATTTCTTCCATATTGGGAAAGAAGGGAAATCTTGGAAGCTAAGTTGTTAGTGTGTCCTTTGCAACTGGATTTGTCCTCTCTCTTTTCTTTGGTGACTTGAACTCCTTTGTGTGGGCTGATTCTTGAATGTTCCTTATGGGAAAATGTACTTTTTCAGAAAGATGACTAAGTTCAAATAGCGTGTGTGTATTATAGAGCAACATTCTGTCATGTAATTCTGTCATTGTAATGGCATGTTCTTGGAAGAGTTCTGAATTACTGTTTTTAATAGATCAGTGCTAGGTTATTTGAAGGTGAGTTTGTTGAAAATCAAGGCATCCTGAATATATTTAGCTTAGCAATTCCTAAGTGCTGCAATTTTCTAGTCTTGAAATTCCTGTCTTCTGTCTATATCTTGGGGTTATCTTGTAGGTTATACAATACACATGCACACTCAGTACAAAATTGTCCATTTTTGCTCTCTAGTTTATATAATACATGTGGTGGGGAGGGGGGGAGGCACAATGTGCACCTAATGTTTTAGATGTAAAAGCACTGTGCATTTGAAGTTAAAACTGTATATGAAGAAGCCCTTTACCATAAAAGATTCTTTTAGGTAGTGTGCTCACAGCTAAACAATAATTGTGAATGTCTATTGCATTTTTAGGTCTGTGCAGGCACGCACAGTATCTGCTATGGACAAACATTAAATATATCACTTGGACTGCACAGCTCCCAAGCATGTTAATTTTTAAAGTTGGAGGCGGGAAGCTAATGGAAACAACAAATAAATGTTCATGATTAACATTTTTTTGATGCTTGAGGTAGACTTTTTCTTGCTTTCTGGGCCTGAGGTGCATTCAATCTATTTGATATGCTCCTTCACTAGCATTTTAGAACGTTATGCTTAATTTAGACAGCATAATTTTCTCTTTTTTGCTATGGGTTCCTTGGCTATTTGAAGCTACAAACCCTCAAGGACAGCCTATAAAATGATACCTTTTAAGCGAGGAGGAAAAAGTGTTATAAATGGTTCACTCGCAAGAACTTGGCTTTCGTATATGGGAAGCAAGAGCCTGACAACCGTTGGCATATAAATGTGACATGCAGGAATTTGAGGGCTTGGGTTGTCTGGAAGGCACATTACAGTCATTAAAAAGATAAGAGCCTCATTCTGCAGAGTGTTGAAAGGGCAACCATCACTGTTAGGAATACTTAGAAAGTGTTCTGTTCACATAGATTCAAAAATAGGTCTGGCTTTCTGATCTCTGTAGGTAAAATGTTCAGATTTTTTAGATGTTCAGTCTTGTGACTTAGAAATATTAGATCAGGCATTCAGACATCAGGAAATCATGCAGCTTTGTTTGTATTGCTGATTTAAAATTTTTATTTTAATTAGGTTTGTTTCCTTGTACTGTCTTTTGGTTGAGAGGATCATATTGATGTGTGATAGAGGCAGTGTTGCAAGCTAAGCCTCAGATGTCAAAATATATCTTGTATGTAAATTCTCAGCTGGCTCCCAAAGTAATGGGCCTGCCTTATTCTTGGCAAATGTGGGAAAATGCACAATTTATATTGTCTGCTTGTATCAGGCCCTTCCTACTTATCAGTCGATACTCTAATTTGGGACCATATTTTGCAGTTAATAGTTGGATTTTGAGGTTCTCAAAAGCAGGCTGTTGATGAATTCCAATGCATCCTGACTCCCACCTCTTGAAATCAAGTAATTCTCTATAAATTAGTAGGGAAGATTGGGTTGCAGGAGTGCAGAGCGATGAATACAACCTGCAGAATGATGTAATTAGTGAACGAACACTTCAGTTTTTGTGGCACTTTGGTATCTCACACTATACAGTGGTGATTCCCAAACAGTATAATGGTATAAACCTATTTTTGAGCAGGCAACAGTGTCCGTCTGGGGGGAGGCATACTTGATTATGCAATTACAAATATGCATTCCCTGGTTCTGCTATTTGATATGGTTTGATATAACCATCATTTGTCATCTTCAGTTTTTAGATTAATGGGAATGCACATAAGAAAAGCTTGTCGTGAAGAAGAGGCAGAAAATTTTCTGGTGTAAGCTGGAATCACAAAATAATGGTGTTAGTTTTCACAAATGGTTTTCCATATTGAAATACTGAAGCATGGTTGGGTATGTGCCTTGCCATTTATAACTTTGTTAAACTTCCCAAAACTTTGAAAGTAACAAATTTTGCCAACATCACACTGACATTTAAAATTGTAATGAGATGTACTTGTTCCGGATTAATTTTGATTACTGGCTATTGTGAAGGTGTGAATTACTGAGAAGTCATCTTATGTTTGTTTGTACATCAAGAACAGAAGTAAATGTACCAACTGAAATTTCTGAAACCCAAAGTGGGTTTGCAATGCTTCAGCAGTTCTTCTGTAATTCCGCTATAATGTTTAACAAGCACTGGGCACTGTGCTTTAAGCTGGTTTTGCATTAGAAGTATTGCTAGCTTCTATCTCCAGTACTCAGGCAGTACCGAGTAAAACTCTCGTGGTCCAAAAATAAATTCAGAACATACATTTGTGGAAAGAATTTAAAATACATAATGGTCATTTAAAATACCTCAAAATAAAACCAATGTACAATCCAAATGGCTAATGATCTGGAAAGGAGTAGCTAGTGTGCCTGAACAATATAGTGGAATTAATTCACCAAGCGTTATGTATTTTGATTAGGATGTGTAACTTACAGAAATTGTACATATGTATGTCACACTAAAATGGCTGTGTAAGTGCAGTGAGTTGGAGCCCATTTTTCTATGAATAAAGCAACTTCACAGATTAATAGGCATAAAGCCCATGTAAGTGAATGAAATTCTTACTGAAATATTGTGTTGCTCAATTTCTAATTAGTCTCTTGGAAGAATCACTGTTAGTATATTGGAAAATGCTATGGCTGTCAAATGCACTATGTGTTTAGTATAGACATTTGGACTCCACATTTAATTGATAGACTAAGAAAATTGAATGCATTGTAAATATTTGAGTGTTTTGTAACAGCTCCAGAGAAGATGTACTGAAGATTCTTCCTTGGAGTGAACAGAAGCACAGGGAAGAAGACTGGTGTGAAAGGCCTCCATGCAAGTAGGTACACATGACTTTGTGCATTCATCTTTACATAGCGTGAATTCATTGTGATGTTACCATTGATTAGTTCTGATAAAATATATGTGTTCTCTTTCAAAGGGCTTAAATATGTATGTGCCAGTTTCTGCTCATGTGTAATTTTTCTAATGGGAGGAGAAAGCATGGCATGAGTCCACTTTTGATATCCCTTCAATGCTTCCCTCATTATAAGTGGAAGATATCTAGATATGGAGGTGCTACTGGTGCAGTAGGGTCTGTCCTAGGAATTGGAATGTCTCCTTTTGTGAGTGAGGTTATAATCCCCCTAAAAGAGCAGGTTCATAGTTTGATGGTGCTGTTGTACCTGGGCCTCCTGTTGGGTAAGCAAGTGGCAACAGTGGTCAGGGGCCTTTCACCAAATTTGGCTGGGCAGAAAAGATCTTGCCACTGTGGAGCATGTCCTGCTAACAGCTAGATTAGATTACAGTAATGCTCTTTATCTGGGGCTGCCCTTCACAGCTGTCCAGAAGCTTCAGTTGGTACAGAATGCTAGCTGTTGTGAATCATAGGGACCATATTGCTCCAGCGTTGTTCCATGTGTACTGGCTTCCAAGTTCCTTCTGGTGCATTTCATGGTTCCAGTATTGACCTTATGTGGCTTAAGACCAGCATACCTTGAGAACTGCTTACTCTCTTATGAACATATCCAGCCACCTTGGTCATCTTCAGAGGTTTGAGGGTGCTTCAGAGCACCCGTCATCTGAGTCTAGATGGATGGCAGTGCCAACAAAAAAAAAAAAGCCTTATTGGTTGTGCTGCCAAAAATTTGGAACTTCTTCTCTAGGGAGATTCAGCTGTCTCTCTTGATCATCATCTCCTGCCAATGGGTGAAGACTTAATTGTTTTTGCTTGTTCCTAAATAACTCTTATTAGCCCTGCTCCCTGTTGGTGTGGTTACATGTGTTTGTGTTTTTTTTTTATTGTGTTAAATGTTTTATATATGCTTGTGTATTAAATTGTATTTTTCATGTTTGAAATGTTTTAATGTTTGCCATCTTTGGAAGCTAGGTTGAAAGTCTATATATAAACAGTTTAATTAAAAATAAGTAAGGAGTAAACTAGTCCTGTGTGTTTACAGAGCTGATTGTGGGTATGGGAAAAGGTATATGCTCTGAACAAGGTTGGGGTTTTTCTCCCCTTATAAACAACATCTCTTTGGGAGCTCTTGATTTTCTGCTTATATAGGTAGGCTTGTTTATTCACTTAAAGTGCCGCAATGAAATATGTATATATGTAAACACTTACCAATGCAGTGTTAAGATTAATTACCCAGAGATAGATGGAATGTCAGTAGGGATAATTAACTTCTAAAAATCTACACTCAGAGGTTTAAACAATTTGTGCTGGAAATAACTATAGTGAACTCTGTATTGTGCTCTTTGTACATTTTATTGTGTTTCATCAGAGCATTAAATTCAGTTCTCATTTAAAAGAAAGATGGGAAGAAGCTGGATACAATTATGTTCCAGTTTTGGGTTTACAAAATTTCTGATCAGAAAATTTTGAGTGAATCTATTTATTCATGTAAGATCTGAATCTTTCATTGATATGGAAGGGCTTCAATTCATTCCTTTTTGTTATAAACGTTTGACTTTGCTTGATGTCATTTAAAAATAACATGTTTCTTCACTTAGCAAGTTCTTGTCTGCATCTCCCAGGCTGACTTTTGAACCAGTTCTTCAAGATGAGAGTGAATTTTTATACGAATCTCAGCCTGAACTGATGAAATACAAGTCTGCCGAGCTTTCCATAAACCTGGTCACTGATTGGTATTCGGAAAGAGCAGAGGAGATAGAAGACTATTCTATGCAGGTAATATAAAACTCCAGAAATGTTCTTATTGCTATGGGTTCAAATGCCACACGTTTTTAATATGTGGATGCACACCAGTGCACCTGATACAGCTTCTTTTTAAAAATGTAATATACCTTTAGTGTATATTATCTAAAGTACTGTACATTTAACACATAACATGGTATACATTTGATATATAATCACTACTGTATTGTGTGCTGATAGATTTGATCGATACCCTTGCTCCAAGGGGCATGATGTTTCACACCAGCTATAGGTAGGCTCAGTTTGTATGAAACACCAGAATATTGACTTGAAGTGTACAAAGTACATTATCAACTACTTTGTTTTGAACCTTTCTTTTTGATATGTGTATCACAGTACATCCATTTATTTATTGAAATATTCCCCACCTTTTTCTCATGTTTCAAGGCAGCTTACAATAACAGTTAAAAACATTTCCAGCAGCTCCTGAAGAATCTCCCAGGAGGGTGCCCCTCTTTTCTTTTCAGGAAACCCATTCCACAAAGCTAGGGCCATGATGGGAAAGGCTCAGACTCTGGTTGATGCCAGATGGGGTTATCCTAAATACTGGGATAACCAACAGATGGCTGCCTGATGACGGTAAGTGTTGCACAGGTTCATATGGAAAGAGAAGGTCCTTCAGATATGTGGATCTCCGGTTATGAAGGGCTTTAAAGGTCATCACCAGCACCCTGAATTGAATTTGGAAACAGACTGGCAGCCAGTTTTCGTTTGTTGGCTGTCTTCAAGGCAGCCCATTGTAGAGTGCATAGCACCATTGTCTTCAAAGTAGCCCATTGTAGAGTGCATAGCAGTAATCCAGCAGTGAAATCATAGAAGCTTGCATCAGCGTGACCAGATTGGGTCTAGGTACTTAGGCTTTCATTTTGCCTCTTCCAAAAATGGAAATTGCATTATTTTAGTTTTTGAGTTTACTAAAGTACACTTGGCTGCAATTATGAAATTCTTTTTACCATTCTGAAGGAAATTCGTACCTTTTACTTTGGAATTCTGTAAAGCAAAAAATAGATGTTTTTGCTTTATGGTGCTCCAATTTGGTTTCTTGATCTTTCCTCTAAAGTTGAATCTGTACGGTAACAATGTCTTCATGTAATTTTTCAAGTGCCTAATTGTATTTCAAATTTCAATTTATATTTAGAGGCTGGTCTTGGTTTCATTTCCTTATTAGTGTGGAAAGCCATAGCAAAATTCAGATTTTGTTTGCTTGGGCAACATTTTCTTCCTGATCTTTTAGAATGGACTAAGCTTGACTGTTTTGTGTCTTCTTGGACAAGACAGTAGATGAAAGAGTCTCAAGCTTGTGGTTCCCTACCCAAGTTTTCCATCAGACCTCCCTTTAGTTCTTAATAGGATACATACCAGCTTTGAACAAAGAGACCATCTCGAGTCATGTATGATTCCAAAAAGAAAATGTGTACCCTCTTTTTGAGGATGGAGTACCCCACCTATTCAATTGCTGCCAGATTATTTGACATTCTTAAGTATTCCAACCTTTTGAAGACTTTTCTTCTTGGCCAGACATAATTCCTTACCCCTTAATGAATTATTTGGCAGGTTCTCAGATAGTCCAGTTGAATAGAAAGTATGCCTGTGTGGAAATGCAAAGACAGAAATGCTCATTTTTAAAAATTCAGTTGCGATTCATATTCTCCTATAAGATCTTTTATTTCTCCATTGAGTTCATACTTACCAGTTTGGCTGGGATATCCATTTATTAGATTTGTTATCTGGCAAAGATAAGGCTGTTACTCCGGGCTGGCCCTGCCACTAGGCAAAGGTGCCTCCATGTGACTCAGTGACATTATCAGTGCAGAAGGGGGCACCAGACGTTAGCCTTGCCTAGGGTGCCAGACAGTCTAGGGCCAGCCCTGTATAGCTTGTTACTTACTGCCTGCCTTGAAGATTCGTCCAAAGGTATAACTAAGTCACACCTCTTTTGCACTGGAACTGATGACATGAGATTTGGTGAATCAGATGTAGCTGATAGAAGGTGCTCCTTGCTCCCATGCCAACCTGCCTTTTAAAAAGGAAGCACTCTTAAGCTCTTAGCTAGCTTTGAAAAAATCCAATGTCACTCCATCTAGCAACTAGATGCAGTCTTCTAGAATATTAGACTTCCCAAGCAGCATTACCTTTGCCTTGTCTGAATTCAGCTTCAGTTTGTTTCGCCATGGCCACTTGACCCCAGTCTCAAAGCACCAATTCAGAACTAAGATGGGCCAATCTGGGAACTTAGATAATGAAATATAGGATTGGATATTGTCTGCATATTGGTGACATCCAACCCCGAAAGCTCCAAACAGTTCTGGGGAAATTATGCTGGCAGTTGAATTTGTTTTTCCTAAATTTTGAGCATGGTAATTTCATTTATAGATCATGAGAGAGAATTTTGCCAGCAGCATCAGAATTGAAAGGCTTTTGTTCTTCATTCAGAAAACTTAAAGACTGGTTTACCTCTTGCATAAACTTTATAACTTGGAAAATTAGTTCCAGACTTCATGGAAGAAGTTGTATTGAAAATCTTTTTGGAGTTGTTCTGAAGAAGATTCCTCACAGAATGATTTGGAACTTAGGTGCTCATCTCACTTGTCACATTCTACAAGCTGGAATTATATCAGATTACTTTAAGGTGGACGCCATTGTTTGATTTTCAGGCTTGGTACAAGCAGGAATGTATTGAAGTTACAAGTTAATTTTTGTTTCATAAAATTTTTGTAAAAGTGGCAGCTTGGTGATTATTTGAATGTGTAACAGCATTTGAACCTAGTAAATGTACAATATTTTGTATACAGTTTAGCAGCCATTTATCATGGTGGTTATCTTCTCTGCATTCTTATGCACTGTGATCCTGCTGTATATTTAGTTCCATTTAGAGATCACGCCTAATAGCAGTTGATAGACCTACACTGCATAGTTTAAGAGAGTTACACTCTTCTATGTTTATTGCATTTAATGGATCTAGAGGAGTGTAATCCTGCTGAGCATGATAATATAAACCTCTTTTAAAGCCAGTTAGTCTAGTAGGCATCCATCACCCAGACAACACAATCACTGGCACTAACAGCATTAACTATACCATCTCAGGCTCATTCGCTTGTTCATCTTCCAATATTATATATGCCATTAAATGCCTACAGTTCTTTTTATAGGGCAAACAGAACAAACCTTATGCCAAAGGATAAATGGACACAAATCTGACATCAGGAATTAGAAAACTAAGAAACCTGTAGGAGAACACTTTAACCTTCCAGAACATTCAACGGGTGACCTCAAAGTAGCTGTTTTACTACAAAGGAACGTCAAGAACAAAATGGAGAGATAAATTGCTGAATTACAAGTTATTATGAAAATTGGAACAAACACCTCCCCAAGATGTTGGTTTTTTTAAAAAAAATCTCATTACATATGCTAAACCCATTCTCACCAAGTATAGCTATATATCCACAGTATTCCAATGTATCTCTCTTTTAGAATAGTGTTATCAGAATAATGTTTTTTGTATTGACATACTTAAATAAGGGATATCGGCTGTTTATCTCATTACACATACTAAATCCATCTTCCACTGTATTTTGATTTATTCTTTTTTTTAATGGCAAACTAGAATATGCTTATAATGTATGTTACATGTTAAAAAGTAAATTAAATGGACAGGAACACCTCTAGGAAAGAGATGTTCTTAGTTTAACCCAGACTTGCAAGCAATAGAGCAATTAACAGCATTTATTGCCTTATGACACTCTCACCATCATTCTCGCATTCTGACATGTTACTGTTTTATTGGTTTCCCATGCAAATACTATCCAGCCCAAATGTTCTTTCAGTTTGTTAATTTCATTTTCAGTTTTTTCTTTCAATTTGCTTATTTCATTATCTTGCTATTGGATTCTAACTTTGTACTACTCTGCATGCTTAACCACTGCCCGCCAGCTATATGTAGCACTGCTCACTGTAACCCAAATCATTGTCTGACAAAGTGTGCATGCACACAAAAGCTTACATTCTGAATAAAACTTTGTTAGTCTTAAGGGTGCTACTGGACTCCAACTTTGTTCTGTTGCTTCAGAACAACATGGCTGCCCACCTGGATCCATCACTAGTAAAGTTAACTATGTGTTGAGTGGAAATAAATTTGTGGAGGAGGACTCTCCATGCTTTTTTGTTATGGTGGCTAATTGATAGATTTCTGACATTTGCCCAGGAAGACTACTATACATTTGGATATTAGGTAGCAATTAACAGGGAACAGATGTTGTCTACATGCCAGTTTTGTGAACTTCGCAGAGGCATCTGGTTGGTCCTAGTTAGATACAGGATGTTGCACCAGACAGAACCTTTTTCTTAATCCATCAGGGCTTATTATGCCCTGTATGCCAGTGGTAATTAGTTCATAGTTGGGGAAAGTAACATGTGAGAATGAGTAGAAGTGTTTGGAGAAAGGTAAGATCAGAACCCTGCATCATCATATAACTAATGACATAAAACATTTTAATTAGATTGGCATTTGGAGTAGCACATTATTAGCCATGCAGAACGATTGTGTTCAACTTAGTTTATTTTTTTCCTATTGTCTCAGGGTGTGGTCCGCACTGAAATCAATTTAAAAATTTTCTGGGTACACAAAATATCCCTACACTGATTGCACAGATTCTGGGTTGTGAATTCAATTTGTGCTTTTTTTATTATAGGGAAAAGATTCTCCTTTGCGCTTGCAGCTGACTAAAAAATTTTCCATACAGTTCTGGAAAAAATGTCAGTGAAGCTATATTTGTATTTGTCGAAGTTCACTTAAATGTATAGCTGGGTTCCTGTTCCTTTACAGTGCGTTCCTCTTTAACTCGTCAGACATTTAATTAATGTCTGGAAGTTATTTTCAGTTCAGTAGGCATTTGCATAGGTGATGATTCATGGGTGGAAGCTGTGAAATAACAAAAGGTTTGCATTAGCACCTTTTTCTCAAGCCTTGGAGCCAGCTCCAGTGGGAATGCTTCTCTCCTCCAGCTTTAACCTCCATTATTGCTTGAATTGGGTATGTGTGGGAGGGGGAGGTAAGAAGCAACCAGAACTAAAAATCTGCCCCCCCCCCCCCCAGTAAAGAACCTATGTATTCTATATCATCTGTATAACTGGGAATACAGTTTTGGTAGAAACTATAATTAAAATATAATAATTTGTCATGTTGCCATTTAGAAAGATCCCTGCCTGAGACATGCTTGGAGATATTACTTAGCAGAGAAAAGAATACTGAACAAGAAGGATCAATGGTCTGTTTCTGTAATAAGGAAACTTCAGTAGTTTGAGTAACTTTTAACTGTTATTACGAAATCTTGATCTTATGTTTTATTTTTGAGAATAGTAAATGCATTTCCTATTGTCAATTTTATTGCACATTTACATGGAGAACGAACTAACAGTATCATCTTAAGCTGAGATATACCCTACTAAGTAATTGGGCTTCGAAGGATATAACTGCTTAATTGCACTGTTATTCTCTGAGCCCAACTAGATGTTACAGGCAGGGCTGGCTCTTCCACTAGGCAAACTAGGGCGCCAGCCCTGGAGGGGTGTCAAATTAGGCATCTCACCTTTTTGCCATGACTTCTCCTGGCCTCCTTCCCCTACCTCCCTGCCCCAAATCGTTGCTGCCTTCTTCCCTTTTTGCCATGACTTCTCCTGGCCTCCTTCCCCTGCCTCCCTGCCCTGAAAGGGCAGCAGGGAGAGTGGGGGGGGGGCAACAGGCGGCAAGGCTGCCTGAGGCACTGCGGGCCCTAGGGTCGGCCCTGGTTACAGGTCCTGACCTGGATATCCCGAGACTAACTGGTCTTGTCAGATCTCAGAAGCTAAGCAGAGGCAGCCCATGCTAGGTTTTTTTTGGGGGGGGGGCGGTATTTTTGTATTTTTATGTGTGCGTGTCTGTACCTGGAAGTCATGGTGATTTCTGGTGACTGACCCATACTCAGGGGTCTGCAGATTATTCAGAGAGGTAGCTGGAAAAAAGCCTGCCCCTGTGCTTCCGACTTGGTATTTCAAGGAGGTCTCCCATCCAAGTACTTGCCAGAGTCAGTGTTTTTATTGTATTTTATTGTTTTATCATATGTTGTACTCCACCCTGAGCCCTACAGAGAATGGGCAGAATAGAAATATACTAAAATAAATAATAAATAAATAAATGTTGCTTAGTTTCTAAGATCAGACTTGCCTGGGCTATCCAGGTCAGGGCAGCCCTTGCTAGCATTTGAAACTAAGGGATACCAGGGTCATGATGCAGTGGCAGGTAAGCCATGGCAAGATCTTACTTGTAACCACACTTTGGGGCCCAGAACTGGGGGGGGGGGGAGCACAGCTGCTTTGGGCCAGCCTCATGGTTGGTTGGTCAGAGGGAGGAAGTAGTTCCCACTGGTCGCCTAGGAGGGGCAAAGCTGGAAGTGTGGAGTTGCTGGTCATCACCGAGGGATGATGCAGCTGCCAAGGGAAAATGCTCCAGTCTTTAAAGCTTTGTCTCCTCCCATCTTCCCTGCTTGTCAGTTGTTACAATTTTCTTTGTGCTTATACTGTTTATTATTCGCCACACCATATTTGGGAAGTTTGGAGTTATTTATTGCCTTATGCCAAGTCATGAGTACACATGCAGCAAGACCAGATTTGGATCAGAATTACTGAAACTCCAGCATTCTTCCCTCTGCTGCTTTTGTCTGGTGAAACAGTATGGGGCCTGCAGGGAGGAGAATTATGTATTCCATTGGGAGCCAGCATGTGCACTAAAAATTCTTGCATGTGCTAGCTTCCCACAGAGAAAGTAATGCTCCCCCCATGGCCCCTTAAGCTGTTTCAACTGCCAAAAACAGCACTGGAGAGAAGGCAGGAATTCCTCCTTCTCCCATACAGCAATCCTGATCGAAATATGGCCTTGCTTGCATATGTATTCACAAATTGGCACCAAGAACTAGCAGCTCACACAGTTTGTAATCGTACTCTTTATGTTGATTTAGTATGATGAAGGCTGCTAATTTCATAATCTACTCTGTAGTGCAGATTTTATGTAACCATTTAGTAATAGAGGGAGGAGAAGGGCTTCTGATTTCTGTGAGAGCAGGTTAAAGGTTAATCCCTTTTCCTTCCTTGTATGGCCCAGAGGTAAATTGCCACTGCAGGAGCCTGCAATTTCACTTTTATAGACAGAACTACTAAAGTGGAAAGGCCTTTTGCTGCCAACATTATATAAAATCTTCACATGGAATTTGTTGCTGTACAGACCAGTAACTGTATAAATGTGTTCCAGCTCACAGCAAAGATCACAGGCCTAATTACTCACTGTGTTAACAAAGTCTACTATCTCCCCCCCCCCACCCAATAATCTCATATATGTGATTTCATGAGTTTTGAGAGAAAATTTTCTAGTTTTATTCTCCAAATATAATAGGCCCCCTTGAACTCCCCAGCCAGGCCCCTGTAAACTCATTAATCTCCCCCTTATCCCCTGTTCTGGGCACATCTGATCTTGGAGTAAATGTTAGGTGCTCTCTCTAAATAGGACTAAGTATCTCTGCAGGAGCTGGCAAGATGCAACATTATTGTGAAATAGTTAAAATGAAACAATATTGGTAGTTGATAGTCCATTTGATAAAAAGGCATTTCCAAATACCATTCCTTCTGTAAATAAGAATTCATATACTCTTTGTGTAAATAAGAGTTCATATGGTGATTTTAAATGCACATATTTGGCTCTTATCTTTGCTGACATGTTGCTTGGACATCTTCTGATTATCTGTTGCATTTGCTAATGAAATTGTGGCTTTGTTTATTATTTATTTAAAATATTTATTAGCTACCTTGAGGTAGCTTACAGTAATCAATACAATAAAGTATTTTAAAATGCATTTTAAAAACTAATTAAAATCAAAGCTGGTTAGAAAGTTCAAGGCGCTTAATGGTTTGAGCACTTAAAGCTGATGCTTACTCATCTGAAAGATTTTCCTTGCCCTACTTTTAAGAATGCACTTCCCCCAACACCTTTAAGTGAACATCTAGCTCAAGCTACCTTCTTTTGTTTTTAACAGGTGGATTGTGCTCTGTCTCTGGTTCGTCTTGGTATGGAGAGAAATATACCTGGCCTGCATTCTCTGTGTGACAGCTTGGTTACACTGGAGACACTAGTTTATGAGACTGGATGTGACGTAACGCTGACCTTGAAAGATCTGCAACAAATGGAGGACATTGAGAAGCTAAGACTGTTAATGATGAACGTATGTATTGTTTTATGGCGGCATGAATTGTAAACATTCTGCAATGCAATTGTGAGCAGAGCAGACTAAAATCTGATAATCATCCTGGTTTTGTCTGAGTTTGGCTTAACAGCCTCCATCTACTCCAAAATGGCCCCAGGAACTATTCTAGGTGAATGCCACAATCCAGCACAGAGTTAAGGGCCCTCTTAAACTCATTAATTTCATTAAACTTAAGCATGCCTAACTCTGTATTGGATTGTGGTCCAAAGCTGAATAAGCTAAATATTGCAAAAGCTGAATGTCACCATTATATATTCTGCAAACTGTCTCTTTTAGTGATCTGATGGGGCAGGGAATTATGGACGTTGAGAGGAAAACTCCCAAGCAGAAAAATTGCTCCATGTCCCCTGTTACCCTGGTGTTCTAGTCATCATACACGTGGTATGGTTGGAAGGCACATAGTACAGCAGCTTTACTGAATTAAAATAGTTGAGCCTAGTCCGTAACTGGAGAAGAAAGCTTCTTGGAATTCTGCATACCCTGCTTCAATTCCACAACAGCAGAAACTAAAAAATATCTGCACATGCTGATATTGCTTTTACTATTGTGAAAGGTTTTACTGTTCACTACTATTATGAAAGCAGCCCCTTGGTGCAGAGTGGTAAAGCTGCAGTACTGCAGTCCGAGCTCTCTGCTGATGACCTGAGTTTGATCCTGGAGGAAGCTGGGTTCAGGTAGCCAGCTCAAGGTTGACTTAGCCTTCCATCCTTCTGAGGTTGGTAAAATGAGTACCCAGCTTGCTGGGGGGAAAGTGTAGATGACTGAGGAAGACGGCAAACCACCTTGTAAAAAGTCTGCCGTGAAAATGTCGTGATGCGACGTCACCCCAGAATTGGAAACGACTGGTGCTTGCACAGGGGACTACCTTTACCTTTACTATTGTGAAAGGTTTTACTGTTCACTGCCATTGTAAAAGATTTTACTGTTATTATTGTTACTAACAACATCTGCATACCTAGATGTTTCTCCAGGTTTGTAGAACTGTAAACTTTAGCAGAGGCTGCCCCATTTTGTGGATTTTTTGAGCCACCTGGGAACCAGTTCTTGACTACTAAATACCAGAACTTTTCATATAGCCCAATAATACTTTACAGTTTTTATACAGTGTGACTATATACTCTTAATTTGTTAACCTCTGATTTTAAAACCATCTGAACTCTTTCCAGTCTTCAGAGGAAAGGTACGTGAAAAACGCTTACCAGTGGATGGTTCCATTCCTACATCGCTGTGAAAATCAGTCTCCTGGGCTCGCTAAAAAGCTTTTAAAAGAATATTTAGTAACTCTGGCAAAGGAAGATCTAAAATATCCCCTGAAAATCTTTGAACATTCAAAGCCAGCTGTAAGTTAATCTTTTTAGTTATGAATGTTTGCTCCTCATAACTTGTTTTTTCTTTCACAGTAATACGTGCACATACCTTTTAAACCTGCTTGTACTGATCAGCCCTGTAGATAGCCTGTTGTTGTGTAGTATTGTTATTGTGCAGCATTGTTGGACGAAGCATTTATCTTCTTGATGAAAACATTTGTCCTCTAAACAAGGTGGAAATAGAATGTATAATATATCGCTGATCTGTGTCATCAAGATGTCAGAATATTCCTTTAATCATTAATCATTTCTCAGCAGCTAGTTATTTAGCATGTGGACATTGAGGTACAGATTTTGTGAAGTTACTTCCCTATTTTATGTGTCTTTTCTTCTAAAAAACTGTAGCTGGGTCAAGTGGAGGTTTTTCCCCTCCATATTCTGCTGCTGTTTCATATTCTGCTATTTGTATAAGAAGATGGTTTGCATGCATCCCTAAAAATGTTCCTTTTAAGTCCCTTTACAAAACCTGCAAACAATTCATTACAGCATGTATGGGTCTAGTTGTGTAATTGCTAAAGATGAAAAATTTCCAGAAATTTTGAAGCCATTTTTTTTCTGGGGGGAAAACCCAAAATTTTGAAGAAAAATTGAAATATATGCAATACTTACGTTCCTGTCAAACCTAAACTAATTTTAACAATATAAAATGCATCATATGTAACTTACCCAGAATATAATATTGGGATATGTATTCATGAAATGTAAAAGTTATAACTGTCTTATTGGCCACAGGCAAAATTGCAAATACAGCCAATACTTGAATGAAAACTGCAGGCTAATGCACTTTATACTGTCTTAGCACACATAACTTAATTTTTGCTGTCTTGCTGGAGAGAGCTTCTGACCTTCCTTCTGGGTTACCAGGTTTCCCCTGGCCACTGGTGGGGGATGGGGGGGGGTCAAAGTTACCAGATCCAGATTTGAAAACTCTGGAGATTTGAGAATAGAACTTGGGTAGGACTGGGACCTTATTCAGGTAAAGCACCTTAGAATCTGCCTTTCAAATCATTCATTTTCTCCAGCGGAACTGGTCTCTGTAGTCTGTAGATGAGCTGTAAATCCAGGGGCTCCCCAAATCCCAATTGGAGGCTGGAATCCCTATTTCCTTCTGATATTTTTCTTTTTCCAGCAAAATAGGGCAATATGGTACTTATACCTATCTGTGGGTAAATGCAAAACAGTGATTTGAGGAAAAGGTGAAAAGGTCAACCATGTCAGGTCAGACAGACAGCAGAAGGCATGCAGCTGCTGGCAAGCAATGAAAGCCTTGCATACTCCCTTACTAAAGACTGGGTATCCTTCTAGGATTTAAGAACTTTATATGTCTACAACATGCCCATCATGTCTTATAGCATTTCACTCTTTCAAAAAGAGAAAATATTTCATACATATTTTTTCAGTGCTCCCCCAAACTACCAATTTTCTCTTCTAAAAAACTGAGAAAAAAGGACCCTCGCTTTTTCCCCTCACTTTTTATATACTCCCCCCCCCCCAGCCTAGCAATCTCTAGCAATTGCAGTCTGGCTCTAAATTGCTGTAGCAGTAAGTATTCTTGTACAGGAAGTGTGTAAATCTTAACTTCTGGGATGGTGAGGGACAAAACTGGCATGATAAAGCAAGGGGTGCCAATTTCCAGCTCTTGATGGTGCGCCCTCGAGGTTGGCACCAGCCATTAAGAGCTTGGGTGTGACTTTGAACACCTCCCTGAGTGAAGTCACTAATGTTGCCAGACTGGCATTCTTCCAGCTGCACTAGGTCAAGTAACTGACCCACTACCTGTCTTGCCCTGATTGAGCTACAGCAATCCATTCAATTGTCACCTCCAGATTGGATTACTATTACTCACTCTGCTTGGACCTACCCTTGAAGATGACCCAGAAATTCCAGCTGGTACAGAAATTGGCAGTGCGGGTCCTTATGGGGACTCTGAATATAACGCATAGCCATCCTGTGCTGCGTGAGCTGCATTGGCTTCTAGTGGAGTACTGGATTAGGTTCAAAGTTTTGGTGTTGACCTTCAAGGGCGTTAAAGGCTTGAGACCTATGTATATAGGACTGCTTGTCCTAGTGTACATCTAGGAAAGCATTGCGCTTTTCTATTGATGGTTCCCGGCCTGAGAACTGGCTGTCCTCAACCAAAGCTAGGGCATTTTCTGCCCTGGCTCCAACCTGGTGGAACTCGTGCCCTGCGGAACTTGATGCAGTTCTGCTGGACCTGTATGGCAGAGATATTCCACCAGATGTTTGGTTGAGGACAGTGATGGTTCCATCTTCTTGGCACTCCCTCTCCCTGCCTCCCCATGAGGCAATGACACTACTGAAATTTTTAGCACCATCTTTTAGGCTAATCACAGTGTTTTATTGGTTTTAATCTGTTTTTAATGATGTTTTATATGATATTATGTTGTACACCATCCGGAGCCCTATCTTTTCGGGGGAGGGCAGTTGAAAATAGAATTTAACAAAATAATACAGATGGACAGAGTCGAAGGGCAGAGGCCAGCAGAAGCAGTTTTACTTTTTCCTCAATACCCAGGAGATGAAACTTAGAACAACCTGAAGCATACATGGGGCAGAATGTTGTGCTGTCAAGTTCTCTTTCTCGGTCATACTTTTAAAACAGCCTCAAGCTGAACTAAGGTTACCAGGTCCCAGTGGGGGATCCACTGGTTTCAGGGGCTTCTCTCTGCTATGGACCAGCTGACTGGTGGAAGATCCCACCACTAAACAGACTTGTCACACAGAAGACACTCTGGTATTAGGGCAAACTCTATTGTTTTGAGGGTAAAAACCCCCAGAGTTTTGCCCAAATACCAGAGCATCCCCACCCACCCCTGGAACTCCCCCCCAAATGCCCCCACCGGATGGTCAAGGGGATACAGGAACCCTGGGTTGAACATGTGGATATATGATGTGGTAGTGTAGATAGTACCACTTCAGACTGCAAGTGGAGTGCTTTTTTAAAAAGTGTACTCTTAATGTAAAAACTGCTGGCAAACAAAACTGGAACGTTTAAAAGAGAGAGAAGTTTTAGTTCAGCCATCTCTCTTCTGCGCCAGTTTTCTTCTTGCAACATTTTTTTTTCCTCCTGTGGGGGAGCATCCAGAAATATTTCTGACCACAACTTCCACCAGCTGTAGGCTGAAGTTGTATCAATCAATCAGTCAATCAATTTATTCAGCCAATGACCGTACAAGTCAAACGCAAGAACTATTCAGTAAAACATTTAAGAATAAAATTGGTCTAAATATAACAGGAATATCTCTAAGATTTAACATTTAAAATCCATACATAAGAACTTATCTCTGAAATTTAGAATCTATACATAAAATTTCATGCCAAATTCTACAGGTTGCTGAGAAAAATTTAGCACAGCTAATAGTGACCTATGGGTTTGCACCCATCAAAAGCTTCCTTAAATATCTGCATCAGAACAACCTAAGTAATTATTAAGCAGAGGGGAAATTACATTGGATCAAATTTGCTGATAGAAATGACAAGAAAACAGTACATGTTCTATAGATTCTACCTCATCAGTGCCACATGGACAGGTGTTCTCCTTCATGGGAGTTTTTAAAAATCTCCCTTCTACAATTGCAGATGACTTGAAGTAGTAGCTTAGGGCTGTAGTTTGAAGTGTAAACCATAGGCTGAAGTGACACAGTCACAGATCACTTCAGGACTTTTCTACCTCATTCCTTTACATCTGTAGATGAGGCTTTGGAAACACTGAGTGAGGGAGATTTAGTGGCAGCTACAAATGCCAATCAAAAACTGGGGCAAGCCTCACATACGTGGGATGTCTTTGTTCAACAGTTTGGAATGTATGTGAAAGTAGGAGAGACACTTAATACTGCATTAACCAATTTATTCTAAGCCACAATATGCCAGCCCAAGTATTAAGTTTTTTAAAATATTCTCAGGCCTTGGAGTTTGGTAGATCTCTAGGGAGCCAAGTTCTAGATGTTTATGTATCCCAGAGCATTCTGCTCTTTGTAGATGTAGCATGTTGTAATGGTTGTGTTAGGACTAGGATTTGGGAGACCCAGGATGGAATCCCCAGTGTGCTATGAAAGTATGCTAGGTGATCCTAAGTCAGTCACACACTGTTAGCCTCACAGGCTTGTTTTAAGGATGGAAAGGATAATATTGTAAGCCATTTTGGATTCCCATTGGGGAGAAAGGTGGGATATAGATTTAAGTAAGTATGTATACTTTATGTCCATGTTCAACTGGAAGGACTTTAGTACATGTAGTCTTGACCAGGCTTAAAGATCCTAATGGAGAAAATTTGGTTGCAGTTACTATACACTAACTCCTCCCCACCCCTTCTGAATGGAATCATTTAGTAGTGGGGTAGCTTTTTTTGTTTAAAATATACATTAAAATGTAGCTATTTGGATTGGGGGTTTTTTAGGAACTGCAGTCACTCTCTGGATCCAGACTACCTTCAAAATTGCCATGATGGGCCCTATCCTGGAAAGCCCAGGAAGCCCAATCTTGTCAGATCTCAGAAGCTAAGCAGGGTCAACTGTGGTTAGTACTTGGATGGGAGACTGTCCCCAAAATACTCAACCAGGAGGCGGGGATAGTCTCATCCAGCCATCTCCCTGCATATCCTCCAGGCCCCCTGTGGGGGTCAGTTATCAGAGGTCTACTCTACATGACTTTCTGGTGCAGAAACACACTCACACAGACAAAATACAAAAATACAGAAAAAGATTGCCATGATAGCTCAGTGTTCAGAGTCAGGCTATCTCTGAATGCTAGGGGAGTAGCACACAGAGGTAGCCATTGTGGGAAACATGATGCTTAACCAAATAGATCATTTATATGATTGAGCAGAACTTTTATGGCTGTAAAATTAAGGTATTGCAAGTGCCATCTTCATTTTTGACTGTGTACGATGAGTCTGAGAAAACTAGTATTGTACACATTGAAATTATTTGTGTGCAAATATAGTAAATAGCACAAAGCTTAAGAATTATTAGTATTTTAATTAAATAATGCATAGGAGTATATATCTCTATCTGTCTGTGTCTATCTATCATTTCTTTACAAAATTCCTTGTTCCAAAAAGTGGCTAGAATTGCAGGTTACAAATTAGTTTCCATGGCAGGTTCTGTAATTATATAAAAGAGATATTCCCAACTGAGAGTTATCAAAGATCCAGAAAGCCTCTGTAATTAACCCAATCACTAAATTGGTTTTATTGTAATAATTGCCCTATTTAAGGGTTGGTTGACTGTTGCATAAAAATCTGGAAGAAACATACTGAAAACTGGAAGGGGGGGGGGAGCCTTTATCTGACACGCAGCTAAGGTTATGGTCTCTTTTCCCCATAGTGTCAGCAAAAAATAATTTCAGATCAAGACTTCTTGATGATTATTGCATTAGAATGTATCTATGGCTGCAGACATGATGACCGGCTTTCTCTCTGTTATGATATCTTAGAATGTCTTCCTCAGAGAGGTTATGGGTGAGTATTGCTTTGAACTTAGCTGTGGGTGAAACAAAATCCTTTTTTTTTTTTCATGGGGGTGGGGGGGGGGGGACAGTAATGAAATGATTAAGATAGCAATAATTTTACCACCAGAATACAAAGAATGTTGTAAGGGCCAGTTTATATGTTTAGTAGAGTCAAATAGTAAACCTTTTCTGGAACAACTTTAGCCTGCTACTAGAGTACAGGGTTTTTAAAAAAAAATCTGAAGCAGCAATATGTTTGTATGTATGTATTTTTAAATAAATCCTAACACATTGGGAAGAATGAGCCCCAATGTGTTAGAATTTTCCTGACTTTTTTAATATGCAGGGATATTTTTGTTTGTTTGAAGAGAACATTCAAAAAGGTACACCTGCAGTCCAAAGCAGAACTGTCCTAGATTCATAAGATGCACTCAGCAGGACTTTGGCTGCAGATGTTAAATTTTAGAAGAGTAGCAGAGACAGCAGCCCCTTAAACCAGCCATTTTATATATTGCCCTATGTTTCACAAGGGGCTGCTTCAAAAGCACCACCATAGTTGGGGTATTAATCAAATTAAAAAGGCACTCTGATAAAGTGCTTTAAAAAGTTAGTAGAGCAGAGCTGCTGAATAGGACTGTTCATCTGTCACCATCTTTCCTGCTCTCCATGTGGTGTTAGGACTAGGGCTTGAGCTTGCCTTGGGCAAGTCCCTATCTTCCACTGTAACCTAGACTTATGGATAGTTGTTGAAACTCAGATGTCACTCTGAATCCCCTCAGGAGGAATGGAGCAGCAGAAAAGATGCAGAATAAATACAGATGCTGTAAAACGTTCCTTGAGAATCTTTGAAATTTTAGCTTCTCAAAATTCTGTGCATCGGATCCATTGCAGAAATTCTGCTTGCACTAGAGCTGTCGGAAACACAAGGAAAAGACCACTTTTGGTGCTTGCACTATGCCAGATTTACTGTATTTCTGTTTGTGTTTCTCCTTATGCAAGATCTTGTGCAATAAGTTTATGGACACCGTAATATACAGGATGGGAAATGTTACGTATTGCACAGCATGTTAGTCAAGCAGAACTGCCCTGTTTATGTTTCCGTTTGCACATTGCTGGATCCAAGCCTGTGACATTCAAGTAATGGACAGATTTCTGTCTAGTCATAAAAGTTAGAAAACTTATGTGTATATTTGATTTCTCGCCCATCCTGTGTTCAGCTATCTCTGGGTCAAGCTAAACTTCTCCTTTGAACTTGTCATGGGGAGTGGGTATATAATATTGGATGCTTCAGTTTAAAATGGGATATGTGTTGCCTCTTTTAATTGTTCCCTGGGTTCCAGATTTATTTTGTGGGAAGTGACCACCGAGACTGGAAGTCCCATAGCATTACCAGAAGACCTATTGGTGTAGTGGTACTATTTGTGTAGCGGTTTGGTGTAGTGGTTAAGCACACGTATCTGGGACAACCGGGTTTGATTCCCCACTCCTCCACTTGCAGCTGCTGGAATAGCCTTGAGTCAGCCATAGCTCTTGCAGAGTTGTCCTTGAAAGGACTCTCTCAGCCCCACCTATCTCACAGGGTGTCTGTTGTGGGGGAGGAAGGTAAAGGAGATTGTAAGCCACTTGGAGACTCTGAGATTAACAGTAAAGGGCAGGGAATAAAGCCAATATTATTTTCGTCTCATAGTATTACCAGAAAAAAAACATGTTAATTTTAGTGATGTTCAAGGGCTTGCATTTTTTGGTAATGCATGGCCCTAAATTGTGGCTTGGTTAGCTTGTGTAAATCCTAGCATAAATCCTAGCAACGCAGTCTCTAGAGTCACAAATGGTACAGTTTTCATTGGGGAATGGGACAATTGCCATGATTTCTTCAGTAGAATTGAGTTAATTGGGAAGGAAGCTTATGAACTAATGATCATCCCCAATCTCACTATGCACTGAGTTTATGGTGTGTTGGAATATCCAAACAGACCTTTCATTGCACAGAAAACTGTAGTAATTTTACTGGTCAAATTTCTACTTTTGTGCTCTTTTCTAATAGCACTATTTTAGTGATAATAACATCAGTATGCTTTATATTATTTGCAGCCCTGAAACAGACATTACTAATAGTCTGCATGACAAGGTTGATGAACTGGAACAAATTCTTAGGTAGGAAATTCCTTTCATCTCTTCAAATACATTAACTTTATTAACACAGCAGTATGCTTTATAGCTTAATGTCTAGATTATTACAAAATAGAATTTATAGGTCAAATATTGCTGCAAGCTTGCTTGGGCTTTCTTGATTTTGGACTTTCCACAGACAACTGTGTAGGACCTGCTATTGTCTATTGTGGTTTTTCTTTGTGAAGTTCAACATTAGGACTATGATATATAGTTAAAAGGGGAGGGGAAGAGTGGCAATGACAGAAAGCACTGCTAAATTAAGAAGCAGTCTCAAATACCTACAGACTCCCTTCTGACATTGCAGGAAATGGTGGTTTGATTAGTGGCCGGACCTGCCTGTCCCGCATTGGTCTTGTCAGCCACCAGCGAGCCTGCAGCAGACGTGGACTACTGCACCTTTCTTAAATCTTCGTTCGCGAAGTCAAGCCGAGAGAGAGAGAGGGTTAGTGTAGAGCAGGGGTGACCAAACTTGCTTAACGTAAAAGCCAAACAGAATAAACATCAGATGTGAGAGCCACAAGACATGAGCATCAAATGTTTGAGAGCTGGAGGGAAGGCGAATAGGTGGGAGAGGAAGGAGGGAGGTGGAGGTGGAAAGAAAGCAACTTTAACTTGAAGTGCATTCTCCAAGCCACTGACTTGGCATGGAGAAGTGATTTAAAGAGAGAAATGCGTTCTCCAAGCTTGCCGATATGGTGGTGACGGCTTCAAGAGCCACACAATACCTGTGAAAGAGATACATGTTGCTCCCAAGCGCAGTTTGGCCACCCCTGGTGTAGTAGAGTATGATTGAAACAACCTTTGGTTAATTAGGTTCCATCAACCAGGATTTAAAACCATGGTTTCAGGTTGATTTATTAACTGTAGTTTTAACTATAGTTCTGTATAAATGCACATCCTTGCTTGTTCACTGGCACTCCTGTCCCAGATTACAGAGCAAAGGTAAAGAAGCCAGCACTTGATTTGTACGATCATTTGCAAACTGACGTGTTCTCACAAGTTAAAGTAATCTTGTGTTCTCACTAGTTAAAGTAAACTATGGTCCTGCTTTGTCTGAATGGAACCATAGACTTCTCTGGCTAATTCATTAAAAAGTTCTGAAAATTTGGCAGATTCCATGGAGTTTAATTTTCCCAGACTCTAAAACTATACTGTCTTCTGTATGCTTTAAAGAATAAGCTAGAGATGGGCACAAACTGATCCATGCACGAATCAGGTCCATTCATGGTTCTTTTCAAACCGGTTTGTTTGCTTGCACCACGCCCAAACAGGAAAATGAACCCCCTTTTTTCCTTGGAAGTTTGTTTTTGCGGTTCGTTTTCCCAGACAGCCTGGTGCTGATTCAATCAATTCCTCGGTGATGCTGGGGATGGACATCTGGGAGCCCTAGAAACACCCATAGCAGTTTTCCGTAGCTTGATTGGCAGCTCTAAAAGCCAATTTCGGATCTCCCACTCTGCTCTATGGAAGCAGACACCATGACTCTGCTGCTTTCACTTTGCTGGGTGAAGAGAGAAGAGTTAGCTGTTGTGGGAGCTGAAGCTGAGTTTTCCTGGGGAAACCTGCTTTGGAGGGCTGTAACTTGGACATTCCAAATCTAGTCTTTGCCAAACTTGGAGGACAGGTGGAGAAGAACCTGCTGAAGACTCCTGGTGAGTTTTACACCTCCCAAGCCACAGGAACCAGTCCAGGCAACCATACAAATCACAGAATGAAATAAAGCACCAGTTCAGGCAATCAAACGAACCACAAACCAACACGAACCACCATTTTTCCATCTCTAGAATAAATCTTTTAAACTTTGTTCTTAGGGCTAGATTGGCTGAGTTTACTCCCCCCCCCCCCCCCACCACCACACACACAGATTACTCAAAAAGAATGAAGTAGAGGCTTGCCCCATGGAGATTCTGGAAGCTCTCAGATACACACATGTGCCTAGGTCATCCTTGGGGCAAGGGTAATCCATATTTCTAAGATAGTCATCAAATAGCGGTGATGGCACTACCAAGCTGGCTTTTAGGGGTTCTGGTCTGTGTCCTATGCAAACTCAATGAGTCTCCACTTCTTTCACTGTCCTTTTTTATGTCCATCCTTATTCCTTCTGTAACTTAAGTTAATAGTTGTACTACGTAAGGTAGAGTTGGGCTGAATGTTTTTTTAAAAAGGTTTATTATTTTTATAGTGTGTCAGAACTTTTGGAGAAGCATGGACTCCAGAAACCTGTATCTTTTGTAAAAGACACACAGAACAGCCCGGAAGAAGCACGGAAGCTGATGATTAGATTGACTAGGCACACAGGTCGTAAGTGAGTAACAAATAGCACCGTTTCCTGATGAATGTGAATCAGAAGGCATTGTTTCTGAGAGTGTGATTCTTACAGAAATATTTGTTTCCAAGTAGTTATAGCAAGAAACGATTTGTTTCCAAGTGCTAGATATTGATACAAGTTGGTATGAAGTTCTAATTTTAATGCATGTATATTGTTGCTGGCAGATAATGTGTTTATTTTGTAGAAGCAAATGGTGCATGCTTTTTTTAGTAGGTATTTTAGATGTGGTATAAGTATATGTGTATATAGTTACATGTGACTACATTAAGATAGCATTTTTAACCACCGTTAAACCAGGATATGCCAGTTTTAGAGTGTTTAACTGTTTAGAGCATTTGGCTAAAATATAGCAGACATGGATTGAAATCTTCACTCTGCCATAAAACTCCCTGGGTGTATATTCTCTCAGCCTAACCCACCTCACCTTAGGATAAAATTGGGAAGGTGGAACCATGTACTCCACTGTAAAACTCCATGGAAGAACAGTGGGACAAATAATGTTTCTGTGTGTACTGGAGCGTATATTCTTCTGCAAGAGCAAATTATTTCATTTCCTTCTCCACTTCAGTTAAAAACCATTTGTTCATCATCTTGTTGAGTTAAGGGAGAAAATAAATGCTTCTCTTTATTTTTCCTCCTTAAAGACAGCCTCCTGTTAATGAGTCATACTGGATGGGATTGTTGCAAGATATGTTGGACATGCAGCAGAATGTCTACACGTGCTTAGAACGAGATACTTGCTATGAGGTGATCCCACCCCCTCCTTTGCTATTTTTTAGTATGTGAAAGAACATGACTGTAGCTTTGACATGTATCAACTCATGGACATTTTTGTGTAAATACTTTTACTGATATGAATTCAAGCACAATCCTGATTGCATCACATTTATATATCTGAGGGGCAACCAGAGCTAAGACCCAGTGGGTTTGCAGGGGCCACAGAGGCTACTTGACTAAGACCTGGTCAGTGGCGCCAGAGATGGGTGCCAGATCACCTATTCTGTTCTCCTTTACTGCTACCAGTGGCAAGTTAACACCCATCGTTGGTGCTGCTGACCAGGTTTGTGCTCAGCAATCCCTGCTGTGCTGCATGTAGCACCACAGGGGGCTGCCCCTCAGCGTGGCTTGATCCTGGGCCGTTTTAACTTCCCAGCCTACCCCTAAAAAAGAAGTCATTTCAAGAGATAAACTTCACTGGGGCTGTCAGTGGAAGTTTTGGGTAGTAACTCTCCCCTGGGGGCATGATGGCTGGTCCTTTGAGATATAGATAGTAACTGAGAGCCAGTTTGATGTAGTGGTTAAATGCACAGACTCTTATCTGGAAGAACTGAGTTTGATCCCCAGTTCTCCACATGCTTATGCTAAATGTGACCTTGTCATAACTGTCAGAGCTGTTCTCTCAAAAGCAGTTTCTGCCAGAGCTCTCTCAGCCTCACCTATCTCACAGGATGTCTGTTGTGGGGAGGGGAAGGGAAAGGAGATTGTAAGCCACTCTGAGACTCCAAGTGAAGGATGGAGTATAAATCTTCTAGTCAAATTCTACTTCTTAACTAAATGAAAGTGGCAGTTCTTAAGAACAGAGGATAACTTATTGTGAGGGAACATGAAATTCAGTCATGCTATTTTAGGATTTTGATTGTCCAAAAGGTCAAAAAATAATAATGTATTTTTTTTTTGCTTACCAATAATTATGTAATTTTAATTGATTATTTTATCATATAGTAACTGTTGATTGATTTTAAGTCTTATAGTTTTAAAACAATTTTATTCCAGTAACATATGGCAACAATCAATTCTTGCATTATTAATTACTTCTTTTTAACTATCCCATATATTACTTTTTTAACCCCTCCTCCCCCGCCGGTGTTATATACTAAAAATTCTAATATTTAAAGGTACTCTTAACTAATAAAACAAAAAATTCTATTATTCTTTCTTTTAAAACTTAATCATTATCAAAAATTGTCCAATGTCCTTTTATTTTCCACTCTTTTTCTATATAACTTTTAAACTTCTTCCACTCCAACTTAAAAGTTTCTAGATCATAGTCTCTTAAAATTCTTGTCAATTTGTCAATTTCACTCCATGTTATAACTTTTATAATCCAATCGCATTTCTCTGGTATTCTTTCTTGCTTCCACAACTGCGCATACAATGTCCTAGCAGCTAAGAGCAAGTACCAAATTATAGTTCTATCTTCTTTTGAAAATTTTTCCATATATAATCCCAACAGAAAAGTTTCTGCAACTTTCTTGATTTCATATCCCAAGATCCTAGATATTTCTTGTTGAATCATCTGCCAATACTTTTTTGCTCTTTCACAAGTCCACCACATATGGTAAAAAGAACCTTCAGGTTTTTTACACTTCCAACATCTATCTGGCATCTTATTGTTCATCTTTGCCAACTTTTTAGGAGTTATATACCATCTGTACATCATTTTAAAGCAGTTCTCTTTAATACTTTGACATGTTGAAAGCTTTATAGAATTCTTCCAAAGATATTCCCAAATTTCCATCTGTATTTCTTTATTTACATTAATTGCCCACTTAATCATTTGAGATTTCACTACTTCCTGTTCTGTAGATCATTTCAAAAGCAGTTTATATAGTTTTGAAATTAATTTTTCATTATCTCCAAGCAGAACTATTTCCATTTCTGTTCATTCTTTTCTTATTCCTTCAATTTTAATGTCTTTCCCCACCAAACTCTTTATTTGTTGCATTTGAAACCAATCATATTTATTGTCCAACTCTTTCATAGTTTTCAGCTCTATTTTACCGCCTTGTATTTTTAATAGCTGATTATATGACAACCACTTTTCTTCACCCACTTCAGCCGTTATTTTTATCACTTCTGCTGGCACTATCTATAACGGTTTCCTCTCATCACCATATTTCTTATATTTCATCCACGTATTCAACGAAGTATTTCTTATATAATGGTGAGAGAAAAAACCATCCATCTTCTTTTTTCCATAGTACATGTAACTGTGCCAGCCAAATTTATTTCCATGACCTTCCAACTCGAAAAGTTTTCTGTTTAGTAGCATCACCCATTCTTTTATCCACACTAAGCAGACTGCTTCATGATATAGTTTTCAATCTGGTAATTGGAATCCTCCTCTCTCTTTTGCATCTGTTAAAATTTTCATCTTAATCCTTGGTTTCTTCCCCGCCCACACAAATTCTGAAATCTTTCTCTGCCATCTGTTAAACTGTTTGCTGTCCTTCACAATTGGAATAGTTTGAAATAAATACATTATTCTTGGTAAAATGTTCATTTTAATTGCAGCTATTCTTCCCAACAATTTTATCATGTCTTCATCCATTTTACGCCATAGCTTCTCATAATTTCCCCACACGTTCCCCGGAGAGCACTGCATTCAGGGACAAAAAATCTGTTGTCCATCCCTGGACCAAGGGAGGCTAGATTGCGGCAAACGCGAGCTAGGGCCTTCTTGGTGGCAGCGCCAGAATTGTGGAATACTCTGCCAGAGGCCATAAGGGCCATGCGGGATCTTTCCGCTTTCCGCAGGGCCTGTAAGACCGAACTGTTTTGACAGGCCTTTGAGATCTAACCTAATTTGGGAGAGAGCTGACACTCTACACCATTAACGAGTACCATGATCACCATTTACATTTATATTTATGCTAAATTATATCATAGTGATACAGCACCAAAAATGCAATGGAATGTTTTAATGTTTAAGTGTTTTAAATAATTTTAAATTATAGTTTTATTGGTTAAATTGTAAAAATGTATATTGTTAGCCGCCCTGAGTCCACTTGCGGAGAGGGTGGGATAGAAATTTAAAGTAATAAATAAATAAATAAATTATTTTTGACCAAATTAATATTCTTCATTGTTATCTCCACACCCAAATATTTTACCTTTGAGGTAACTTCACAACCCGTTAGCTTTTGCAACTCCTTTTGCTTACTTACTTGCATATTCTTACACATTTTTTTTAATTTTTCTTTCTTTATATAAAATCCCACCAATTCTCTATATTCTTGTATTTTAGCTAACAGCAAGGGTGTTGAGTTGGATTTTCATTTATAAACATTATATCATCTGCAAATGCTCTATATTTATAAGTAAATTCTTTTATTTTTAATCCTTCTATTTCTTTGTCTTCTTGAATTTGCATCAGCAAAATTTCAAGTGTCATTATAAACAACAGTGGAGAGAGTGGACACCCTTGTCTTGTACTTTTACTAATTATCATATCTTCTATAAGGTCTGCATTTATACATAACCTTGCACGTTGTTCAGTATATATTATTTTATCATCCTTATGAATTCTTCTCCCAACTCCATTTTCTCCATTACAGCAAACATAAAGTCCCAGTTTAGATTATCAAATGCTTTCTCTGCATCCGCAAAGAATAATGCTACTTCCTTTTCTGGATGTCTTTTGTAATATTCTACAATATTTACAACAGTCCTAATATTGTCTCTTATCTGTCTTTTGGGGGGAAATCCTGCTTGATCCTCTTTTATAAAGTTTATCAAATATTACTTAAGTCATTCTGCCAGTATTCTTGTATATATTTTATAGTCATTATTCAATAATGAAATTGGTCTATAATTTTTTACATTCGTGACATCTCTATCTTCTTTTGGAATTAACGAATTCCAAAAGAATTTGCTTCCTTCCTTGTATTTAGTATTTTACCCTTTAATCTTATCATGTTCATCAATTTTTGAAGCTTCGGTATTAATTCCTCTTTAAATGTTTTAAAAAATTTAGATGTGTATCCATCTGGCCCAGGAGCTTTTCCAGTTTTCATTGCATTGATTGTTAGAGAATTTATACGCAGCAGAAGACACTGAAGAAGAGGGACAGGCAAACACAGGGATTAATAGACAAGAGAGACAACTGTATGCAACAGTGGAATATATTTACCAGGATAGTATCCAATATTCAGAGTCGTTGCCAGGCCATGGTCATACACAGTAATCAGTGCACACTACAGTAAGTATACACAGAACGATCCAAGCTCAGTAGCTTGGATCGTATACACCAGTAAGTATACACAGAACGATACAAGCTCAGTAGCACAGGATCAACACCAGCAGTGTTCGCTGCCACCCGGACGGTATATAACACAGTACACACAATCCTTACAGGCAGGAAGAGCAAGCTCACTGAGCTTCCCTAAATACACACACCAATCATGCAATCTCACCAGAAGTTGCATCAGCTCTGTGAGTCAGCACAAAGCTTAGTTACAGGTGAGGTCATTCCACCTTACCTCAGTAACAAGAAACAGCTGGGCCATGATTCAGCATGACATTTGCAGAAACAACATCACTATTACTAAGATGGAGTCAGTCAGCCATTTTAGGACTGATTTCCAACATGGATCGCTGTTTCAATCTCTATTCTTTCAATTGGCGCATTCAAAACCTTTTTCATATTTTCTGTTAAGGGTGCTGTTTTAATATTTTGTAAATATAGTTCCATCTTTTCTTTATTTTAACACCCTTACATAATTTAGCATAACATGTAAAAAATTGTCTTTTTATTCCTTCTTGATCCACCATCTCTCTTCCTTCCACCACAATCTTATTAATAATTTTACTTTCTCTTTTTTTTTTTTTCAATTGCCAGGCCAGGTACTTTCCAGGTTTATTTGCTCCTTCAAAAGACTTTTGCTGTAATTTTTTCAAATTCCATTCCAATTCTTTATTTAACAAATGTCTCATTTGTGTTTGTAATATTATAATCTCCGTCATGATTTTCTTTTTCCCTGGCCTTTTCCTTAATTCACCTTCTTTTTTCTTTATTTCATTTTGAATGTCCAACATCTGTTTATCTTTTGCCCTCTTATCTTTGTTGTTCAATGTTATCAATATTTCTCTCATTACTGCCTTATAGGCATCCCACACTGTCTGGAATTCAATACCTTCTCTATCGTTTATTTGGAAGAAAGCTTTGGTCTTGTTTTCTAGAGATGTCACTATTTCTTTATTCTGTAGTAAATCTTCATTTAATCTCCATCTTCTTGATTTTTTCAATGAATTTGTAATCCACATTATTGGGTTATGATCAGCTCCTATCTTAGGCAAAATCTCAATTTTCTTTGTTATAAGGCCGAAATCCTTAGTGCCCCACAGCATGTCAATTCTAGAAAAAGAATTATGTCTTGCTGAAAAGAATGTATAGTCCCATACATCAGGATTAAATTTCCTCCATATATCTTCCAGATTTTCTTGTTTAACCAGTTAAAAAAAGATTTTGGCAATTTTCCTTCTTTATTATTTTTTTGTCCAGATCTATCCAATGCATTCTGAATTATCAAAGATTTTAGGTTTTCACGGCTGGTAACATCATTAGGGTTTGTAGAATCTTTTGGGATCAAGTGCCGTGTTCTACTGGAGAAAGTTTTCCTTCCAGACGTTTCGTTCTCAGCTGCGGAGAACATCCTCAGTGGCGTTGCAGCCGGAGCAGGCGCTCAGACCTTCTTGGCTGCTGTGCATTGAGTGGCACTCAATGCACAGCAGCCAAGAAGGTCTGAGCGCCTGCTCCGGCTGCAGCGCCACTGAGGATGTTCTCCGCAGCTGAGAACGAAACGTCTGGAAGGAAAACTTTCTCCAGTAGAACACGGCACTTGATCCCGAAAGATTCTACAAACCCTAATGCATTCGGAATTGTTCCATTAAAATCCCCCATTATCAAAACTTGATCATATGTCAATTCATCAAGTTGTTGTATAATATCCTTAAAAAATACGTCTTTCACTCCATTTGGCACGTACACTCCCAATAACGTTTTTTTCCCATTCAAATTTATTTCGACTGCTACAAATCTTCCATTTTTATCTTTAAATATTAATTTCGGATCCAATTCCAGTTTAACATAAAAAATCACTCCCCTTTTCTTCTGCTCAGCCAGGAAATAAAATAAAATTGTTTATTCTGTAAAAATTTATAATCCTTCTGTTTTATATGTACTTTTTGTAGATAAACTATATTACAATTTTGCTTTTAAATCCAATGAAATGTTTCCCTTCTTTTTGTGGTGAACATAGTCTATTTACATTCCAAGATAATAATTTGTAATCCATCATGGTGCAAATTCTTTATGTTTTTCATAAAATCTACGCAGTTCCTGTTCATTTGTAATTGTGGTTCTTTTTCCCTGAAGTTCAAAGCTGAAACCTTCAGGTATTATCCATCTATACCTCATTTCATTGTCCCGTAATTTCTCTGTGAGTTTTTTGTATGTTCTTCTGTCATTTATCACTTGCCTTGATAATTCCTTCATGATTCTTACTCTGCTACCTGCTGGGGTAGGAAAATGCCGAGCTGAGCTGCTTCTCATAAAGGGAGCAGGCTGGAACTTCTGTTCGAGGTAATGGAAGGCAAATTAATGCCTACTGCCTACTTTTCTCAGACAGAGATTAGTCCAAGATATGCACAGAAAACTTTGAGGAGATTTACCTTGGCTAAAAGGGAGTCCCAGGGGGGGGCTCCTTTGAGTCTCTGAGGGGTCTCCGGAGAAGAGTTGCATTTTCATCATCTGCAGAAGCTTCCAGAGTCATTTATTTGACATAAGCTCAACAGAATCCTAACCTTCTTGGACATTACTAAATATCTAAAGCTACACAAGATCAGTGTGGATCTGTATAACTTGCAGAAAAGGTACAGATTACTATCTTTCATTCAGGGACTACGGTATTTAAAGTTAAACAGAAAGCTTGGAAGAAGGGAAGAAGAGGTGAAGTTTGGACTTTTTAAATTTAAAGGACAGTGCTAAAAAGTGAGAAGGAATTTATTGTTTGATCTACTTGCGGTTTTGAAAAAAGAGCATCATCATCACAGACCTGCAGCATACACAGTCAACACAGGAAGTACGTCAAGTATCATGAGATCTCTCTACCAGCAAAAACAGGATTTGGTGGCAAGTAAAGCAGGAAGCATTAGATGAAAAGCCTAGGACTATAATACCATAGAAAAACATCGGCGGCCATCGCAAGGAGGTCAAAATTAAAATAATAATTTTAAGGTGTTCAGGACATTAATAATTGTTGGAAACAACTGAGATAGTGATGAAAAGATAAATACTATTGGACATTATTGTCGAGATTGGACTTTAGAAGCTTTTAAAGGAAATTTTTTTTAAAGGGAAGCAAAAAGTCGCGACCGCCATTTTGAAAGAAATAAAAATTCTAAAAATTAATATCTCAGCCTAGGAGGCTCTGAGGACGGCAAAATTAGGCTTGTTGGAAAAAGCAAGCTCTAATCTTTTGAATTTGATAGTTGAATTTTAATTTGGTGAGAACAAAATTTTTGGTGTGTTTAAATGTCAGAGCATAAGCAAACCCATACAAGGGCTACATCTCTGGAGAAAAGACAAGAACAATTAGAGGCAATGGAGGCTAGAATGATGAAAGGTATGAAAGACATGATAACTGCCTCTAAGAAAGAAATTATAGAAATTAAAAAAGATATTGAGGATTTCAGAAATGAGACTGAGGAAATATCTAAGAAAGTGCAGGAGATAGAAGGGAGAATGAAAGTACATGATTCCACCTTGTTGAAAATACAGGAAAAAGTGGCAATCCATGACTGCAACTCAGATGGAAACTCAGATATGTCTGAGAGTAGTACCTGAAAAGAAAGAGAGTGATTTGAAAGAATATATAATAAAAATAATTGCAGAATTTTTGGAGGAAGATCCTGAAGAGTCTAAAAATATGTATGACTATATGTATAGAGTGAATTCATTCTATGCCAAAAAAATAATCTACCAAGAGATGTCATAAGATATATGACAAAAGAAATGGTGGAAAAGATTATGAACAAAAATTTTGAAAAAATAATAATATTGGCAAAGATACACCAAAAAGCAAATATAAACTGAACAGATAAAGCTGGAGGCAGGATGATAATGCTTATTAAAAAAAACATTAAGAAACTGAGTTTCAGGGCTTCATTGAAAGACGGAGCAATATATGCCAAGTCAACAGCCAAAATCTAAAAAGCTACAGAACAACTCTTCGTTCCAGTAAGTGCCAAGAAGGTATGGTGGTGACAAAATGAGAGCCTCTGTGCTGTCCTGCACTTGTCCTATATTTTCTGTCTACTTCATTTCTTTCAGGGAATTAATTGCCACTTTTTATTTACAGGGTCAGGGTCTCTGGGCCAGCGTAGATATGATCAGAGGTTTAGGATGCACATATTCCATTCTTTCCACTCCATTTCCTGCTAGGAAGGAAAGCATGGCTAACTTTGATGTCAGCAATGTTAAAAGGATCAAGCTAACCTAAAATAAATGTTATCAATATATATCAGCACCAAGGTGATGTCAGCACCAGCTTGAACCTTGACAAAGGGAGCTTTGACTCTTGAAAATTCATACCCCTCCAAAATCTTGTTGGTCTTTAAGGTGCTACTGTACTCAATTCTAGGTTGAACCATGGTTAATGCCAGCCAGAACTTAGATTCAGAGAATCACACAGTTGGAAGGGACCTCCAGGGTCATCTAGTTCAACCCCCTGCACAGTGCAGGAAACTCACAAATACCTCCTCCTAATCACTTAGTGTTAGCTTAGGTTTTTTTAATCCAAACTTCAAGAATGGTTTCCAGTTCTAGGCAACCAGTTATAATAAATAATGTTTACAGAGGCTAGAATGAACTGTAGTTCATTTGGGTGGGGGAATTTACACTAAAGAAGGAAGGATCAGGTGATCCTGCACATATTTGAATTTCTTAATATGCCTCACTATCCTTCCCTTCCTGTGCGCTCTTCAAACATTTTGAAGTCCAGATATGGATCAGTTTTCTTTCTTCAGAAAACATTGTTGAAGGACCACATCTCTAGCAGTGTCTCACGGGATGACTACAAACAGTTGTGTGTTTGTGTGATGTAAATGAAGTTTAGACTTTCTTGGCAAAGAAGAAAAGATGAAGAACCAGTGCAGAATTCTAAAAGACATGTGATGTATGGACAGGAACTTGAATGTGTTGAAACAAACTCTTGATATAAAATTGCAGGCTAAACAATGGGAAGATAAATGATCCATTGCATAAACATTATGTTTATTAAATGGTTCGCTGAACAGAGAGTTCATTTTTAATAATGTTACTCGGGGTGCATATAGAATTTTGATAGATGATTTCCTGTTTGCATTTAAAGTGAAATGCAAAATTCAATTTTTGCAGAAAATAATCTGCATAAGTAGATGTATAAAATGTACAAGACAAACTTATCATTAAGTTTGTGAAGTGCCGTTATTACAATGAAAGTGTAGGGTTTTTTGTATGTGTTCAGTTTATGGGCAAATTCTCTTTGCTATTCCCTTGTATAGCGCACAAATGAGCTGTTATGATGCGTAATTTATCTTCAAAACCTTGACAGCTTTTAACCATTTCATATGATTGTCACCTTTTTATTATAGTTTATAGACTTCATTGCTTATTGCTGCTAATCTGTATGATGCTTGAGCAATTTTGAGAGCAAATTAGAATATTTCGAAAGAAATTATGGGAGAAAAATATGCCATCTGGAATTTACATCTGAAATGAAAACTCGCTGTGCTTTTAAAGTAGCAGTACATATATTTTCAAGCCATGTCAAGAAACAGAGACAGCGGGGAGACAGATACATAGAAACTTGTACTGAGTTTGGGGGTTTTGGTGCTCAAAATATGTTCAGTGTTACTGGGACAGAATGACTGAGGGGAATTTTCAATTTTTACACAGATGATTGCTCATGACCACAAGGAAAACTTGTTTTCTTAGATGAAGCATTTATAGTTAAAATATTGTTCACTCAATTTGTAGAATGCAGGGCCAGCACTAGAGAGCCAGCGAGGTAGGCTGTCATCTCAGCACCATCTAGCCACAGGGGTGGACTCCTGCAGGCACATGAAAGCCCCTCTTCAAAGCATTCCACGCTGCCGCTGCCCAAAGACTTGCAGCATCATTGGGGCTACCTCCACCGCCCTGAGAGCAGAAGGGTTAAGGATGCCACAGGAGGAGGAGGCAGGGGCGAGGCGCCCTGGTGGTATCCCAATTGGCTTGTGCCTCCTCCAGCCCTGCCAGTTCAGCCAGGCCTTGCAGCCAATCGATAGCAGCACCTTGTGTGCCCTGTATGTCTTGCCCCCCCGCCACCAGAGTTGCAGTGACCACGGCAAGTGGCAGAGGCTGACTCACCAAGATGAGGCTGCCTTTTCTTTCCCCAAATGGCAGGTAAGGGCAAGCGGGGCCTGCCAAGGTGGATGGGCTGGCAGGTGAGGCAGGCAGGAGGAGGGCGTTAAGAAATTTTTGGCAAAAATGGGGGAATATTCAAGGTTTCAAGCAATCCCTTCTCCCCATTCAGAAGTCATGACAGCCTGAGGAGATGTGTTTTATACTCTCTATCCTGCACTCAGGATAAACACCGAGATTTCTTCTCTAGGCCTTTAAAATGGCGCTATTGGGCAAAGGAATTTTTTCCTACCCCCCTTTGCAGACACTTTGTAAGTTTCCTTCTCTCCCCAGCAGGATGCCCTGGTAGTCCAGGATTCAAAGAAAACCTATAGGGCTCCATCTTAGTTTTTACAGTTTTATCTAATTTGTGCGTTATTAATTGTATGTATTTTGAGTATTTTATAAATCACTCAGAGCCTGGCCTGAGCTGGGATGGGGTGAATAACAATAATAACAATTTAATTTAATTTTTAGATTTATATTCCACTCTTTCCCACAAGCGGGTTCAGGGTGGCTTGCAATAGAAAGTTAGACATCTATTACAGATTTAAAAACATCATAAAAATATAACAGTATAAAAACAAAGGCAATACAGCATCACAAACAGACGATGAGCCAGCAACAGCGTATAGGCTGATATCAGTAATAATAATAATATCCCACTCTCCTCTGTGTTGTATGCACATTCCATAAATATACTGATATAAAGCTACTATGTCTAAAGTACTGTTGTTATGTCCAAATGTTTTGTGAGTGGGTGGAGGGGGGATTAGATGATGGTGTTCCAGTGTGTGCTCATAGTACAGTCACTGTAGTTTATGCTGCTCTTTCTGACTGTTCCACTGAACAAAATTTGCAACTTTCTTCCAACAAATGGCCCTTCCTCCAAAGGAAGAGCCACTTAGGCTGGTAAAAGGCTCCTAAAGCTGGAGGAAGGTTGGCTCCATGCCACAAATCCAATAAGTCTAGATAACTTCCAACACAGAGCATATTCCCAAATATTCTCCAAGAGTTCTTTGTACCATGTAAGCCAAGATGTAGTGATTTCTTTGTGCAGGCAGGTTTAATGGAAAGGGTTTCCTAAGGCTAGCAAGTTTAAGACCTTACCTGGTTCCATCCACTTAAATAATAATAATTAAAAAAAAAGACTTGGTGAGCACCAGGAAAAGTATTGGTGATCACCGTGGCATTCATGGGCACCACATTAGGGATCTCTGTTCTAAATATTGTCCTAAATATAGCTAGATGTTGTCCTAAATATATTATCACCAAGATATATGTCTGTAGATCCAAGCAGGCAGCCATGTTGGTCTGAAGCAGTTGAACAAAGCAGAAGTTCAAGTGTACCTTTAAGACGAACCAATTTTTATTTAGAATGTAAGCTTTTGTGTACTCTTATGTGCTTTCCTCGTCTGATGAAGCGTGCTTAAGAGCACATGAAAGCTTAAGTTCTAAATAAAAACTGGTTGGTCTTAAAGGTACAACTTGACTCCATATATGTCTGTGTAATTATTTTGGTTTTCTCTTTGCTGCTCCTCAGAAGGGGGGGGGGATCTGAAATGACATAATACAGTAAAATAGCAAAATTCATAATAAACAATCTAAACTCATAAAAAAACGGTGGTTAAAAAAGTTTAAACCTTGGAAATCAGCAGTGGTCTAAATAGCAAACCTTGTAATATATCTAGGGAACCCACATTTTCCAAATATCTGCTAGCTGTGTTGAAACATCCTTGCTCTAATATTTAACAGTTCCTTAAGCTACTTATATAATTTGCTTATTGTCTTTTCTCTGCAGATTTTTACTGAAAGCCTTCTGTGTTCAGGCCGGCTGGAAAATATCCACTTAGCTGGACAAATGATGCATTGTAGTGTTTGGTCAATAGATCCTCCAGTTAGTGTTGCTTCTAAAGGAAAACCACAATACAGAGTCTGCTATGAGAAAACAATTGAATTAGTTCTATCTGCGAGCAGAGAATACTTCAATTCTTCAGCTAATCTGACTGATACCTGTATGGATTTGGCCAGGTAAATGCAACATTTCCATTGAACCTAGCAAGGTGCCGAGAACAAGAAGTCAATGCAAAGTTTATAATTTCTCATTTCTGCTGTGCTGGTTTATATAATATGTTCTTCCATATAAAGTAGCAAAAAATGAATTTACCTTTTGTTTTACTTATTTAAATTATTAAAAATATAAGGCTTTTATAAATTCAAGAGAGGACCCTCCCAACTTGGCACCCTTGAAGTTATACTGCTGCTCATAGGGTTGTATTCTCCCACTCTATTCTGTTAAGTATGGAGGCTTCTGTTGTTGCTGTTCCTCATGAAGGCAGCATACTTCATTCAGCAGAGTGGGACCCATAATTTATTTATTCACCCATAATTTATTTATTCACTGCCATAGGGGTGCATAACACTTTAGAGAGCAAACAGAGAAGCATATCTTTACCTTTTTTCTTTTTTTTTTTTTAGAAAATGCAAGACGGCTATAACTTTAAAAAAGGAAGCTAAATGGTTTGTTAGTATTTCAAACAGGGGTGGGGAAGCTTTTTTCTGCCAAGGGCCATTTGGATGTTTATAACATCATTTGCGGGCCATACAAAACTATCAGCTTAAAAAACAGTGCTCCGCCAAGGGAGAATGATCCAGGCCAGCAAAATTAATGTAAATAATTGTTTTTCTATTTGAAGTCATGTGGGGAGAGCCTAATTTGGCACACACACCCAACCCGCAGCCCTAGGCAGATGCCTAGGTCCAGGGCTTTTTTTTCATAGAAAAAGCCCAGCAGGAGCTTATTAGCATATTAGACCACATCCCCTAATATTAGCGTATTAGGTTACACCATCTGAGATAATACCAAGTGCAAATTGAACTGTTGGTAGCTGGCTTCCACCCCCTCCCCCCACTCCTCCCTCCCTCCATGCAGAAACTGCTGCTGCTCCCAGCAAACCTTTAAAGGCACCCACATACCCCAGCAGCAGTCCCTAACTATGCCCACTGTGACGGAACCAGCCTGATTCTGCCTTCAGACCCGGTCCCATCAACTCCCTATTGAGTTGCCAACTCCTGGAGGGAGCTATTTTTCCTCCGGCCACTTGGGCTCGCTGCCACCACCTGCTCAGTCTAGGGGTTCAGATTGAGAGGAACAGGACTCCCAATCCCCCTCTCCAGCTCTGAGGCCAGGCCTCAAGGTCCTCTGCCACCCTGTACTTGGGTATCACAGAGACCACAGCACTTCTTTGGGGAACCCCTGGAGGATTGGCACCTTATCCAACTGCATGCCTTCCCCCTTCCCCGGGGCCCCCTTCATAAAGCAGCGTGGTCTAAAGTGGTTGGGGATCTATGTGGTACAGAGTTTGACTGCCAACATTCAAAACAGTAAAAATGTTTAATAAGAAGAGAAAGAAAAAACAAAAACAGTCACATGTAAAAGTTTAGCACAGCACCTGAACAGCAACCAGAGGGACAAATAAAGGTGGATATAAACGCATCCTCTCATCCCTGGTGTAAACTTGCCCTACCTTGTGAATGACTACCTGGGTCCACTCCACCTCTCCCACAGGCAGGAGCCCACAGACTGGCAACCTCTCTCCTTGAGCGCCAGCCGAGGACTGCCCTTTTCCCGCCTAACTCAAATAAAAAAAACAAAAGAACTTCCTGCCCCTCTAGGAGGCTTTCCCCTTAGAGTTGCTGGTTTAACTCCAGAAGGGAGGAGGGAATGAGGGGAAGGCTAAAGAACTTCCTGCCCCTCTAGGAGGCTTTCCCCCTAGAGGCGCTGGTTTAACTCTGGAAGGGGGATGAAGGGAAGGCTAGTCCACAAAGCCTGCTTTAGTAGTTTCATGTTCCCCTCCAACCAAGCACCAACGTTACCTAAGATGGCGTTTCTCCACACCCACCACTCAGGCTCCTCAGAGAGAGAGAGAGAGAGAGAGAGAGAGAGGAAGAGGAAGGGAGAAAGGCAAATAAATGGGGGGGGGAGAAAGAGAAATAAAGAAATGGGGGAAGAAATGGAAAGAAAGGGGAATTAAGAGAAACAAAGAAATGAGGGGAAGAAATAGAAAGAAAGGGAAATAAAGAAATTAGTGGGAAACTTACCTGAATGGTGACAGTGACTTTTCCAGGCCCCGCAGCGATCCTGGTTGGCCAGCCAGGCCCCAGGGAGGCCACCCCACAGCATGGCTGGGCCTCACGATCTCTGCCAGCCAGCTGGCCCCCAGGAAGGCTGCTGCACAGCACAGCTGGGCCTCACAATCCTCATCAGCCAGCCAGGCCCCAGGGAGGCCACCATATGGCTCAGCCCAGCAATCCCTGAAGGCCAGACCAAGTGATCTCGAGGGCCATAAACAGCCCTCGGGCCGTATGTTCCCCAACCCTAGTTTAAAACCATACAAAAATTCACATGTTAAATTACTAAGAGATTGTATGTTTGGGTTTGGTGACACTCATTCTGGTTTAGAAGCCCAGAATAATCTTCTGTTTAAAATGTCTGATATTGAAGCTGCAAAATGGGGAAATAGATGTGCTCTTAAGGCAGACTTCTCTGAATGCTCAGCCTGCTTTCAGCCCCTCCCTTTTTGAGGACTGAATTGGAACCTGATTACCAGGTTTGCTGGCTCTGCTTCCTGAACAATAGATAGCTGGCCAAATGGATGTGGGCTGCAGAAAACATGTGACAGCCCCCATCTGAGCCAATGCTGGGCACAGTTGTCTAGGGTCTTCTCTTCCTTTCCCTTCTCTTCACCTGGCCACAATGAATGCTCTACCTTAAGGCTGTGAGCAGGTCTATTAGGGGAAAAATTGTTTTCTCTGCTCTGTAATCTAAATGTTGTTTAATCAGTGCATCTTTTGTTTTTTGAGAGCTACAATGGGAAATGTTGAGTTGGGCTTAATGTGCTACTTTGAAAGCAAGGACACATTTGTTTCATGCTGCCCTGTCTCATGTGTGACTTGATTTGACATGTATGACTTGATTTGATTTATTGGATTTCTAGCCCACCCTCCTGTGAGCAGGCTCAGGGTGGGTTACAGCATAACCATAAAACAATACAAACTACATTTGATGTGTTTAAAAATACAATATAAAATCACTAGTCTACAGTACAATGATCATAATCATATTATGTTCCAAGTGATCCAATAAGGTGTAAATAGTCCCAGAAAAATTTTCTTCAGTTCTTAAGGGACCAAATCTACATAAATAATACTCGTTCTCAAAGGAGTAGCCATATGACAGGAGGGGCCTGGTGGGTAAATGACATCCACTGCCCCATACAAAAGCCCTGTGGAAGAGCTCTGTCCTGCAGGCCCTGTGGAACTGAAGAAGGCCCCACAGGGCCCTGATCTCTAGGTGGGGCTCATTCCACCAGACTGAGGCCAGGGCGGAAAGCACTCTGGCCTTAATTGAGGCTAGCATGGATGTCTTTTGGGCCGGAGATCATCAGAAGATTTTGATCTGCTGGGTGCAATGCTCAGCGGGGCACATATGGCGAGTGGTATGATGGGTGGTATCCAGTGAAGCTTTTCCATAGATGGAAAGATTTCTGTCTGTGGAGGTCACTTTTCTCGTGTCCCCTTCCTTTTGGGGGTATTTTGGGCTGGAAGGGGAGCTAAGAAAGTTATGCAGAAACACTCTTTTGGGTCCAACCCATAGTCCTGTCCTCTCATTTTTATTCTCACAATGACTTTGGGGCAGATTAGGTGACGAGCGAGTGACTGCTATGTAGCTCAGTGATGACCTTGAGGAAGAGCGGAAATTTAAACACAGGTGTCTCCAGCCATTGTCCAACATTCTGACCCAATGATACTCAGTGGCATAAGAGTCACATCGGGCTGTTCCACATGTCCCCTGTTGTGGCTCTTCTAAGCATCATTCCTCAATGTGGCATCTATGCTAAGTTTCAGGAAAGTGGGCAAGGCTCTTGGCCCAGTGAGACATGTGGTAGGTGCCAACCTTGAAACTGCCAGCCTTGGAGGAGCAAATACGTTGCGAGCTTCCTGAGGTTCAGGGCTCATGCCAGGAATGGGAGTAAATGTAGTTGTTTTGATTGACAGTAATTATGGAACTGGCTCTCTGTGAGCCACAGACTGAGTTCCACTGCAAACACTAGGAAAGGTCTGTACTGTCAACTGACCAGAACCAATGGTTGAAATTAAAAGAGTTTCCAGCTAAACATTAGGAAGAACTTCCTGACAGAGCGGTTCCTCAGTGGAACAGGCTTCCCCGGGGGGCAGGGGGCTCTCCTTCCTTGGAGGTTTTTAAGTAGGGATGTGCCAAAGAAAAAAATTCGGCATTACACGGATTCGGAAGTATACGGAGGGAAAAAATTCGGAATCCCCTTATACTGCTGAATACCGCATTCGGAATAGCCGCATATACGGTAGATGCACGGCTATTTCTGAATATACGGCCCTATTATACCCTATGGGCAATTGAAATCAATGGCAAATAGGGTATATTTGAAGCCGCCTGGAGGGGAGGGGGTTTGAGGGAGAACCCCCAAATTTGCAGGGGACCTGCAGGGTACTCTCCCCTCCAACCACCCCAAGTCCCAAAAAGATTGGGCCAGGGGATCCCATTCCAGGGGCACCCAAAGAGGGTGCCCCTATTCCATCATTATACCCTATGGGCCATTGACATCAATGGCAACATAGGGCATAATTAGAGGCTACTGGGGGGCAGGGGGCTTGAGGCAGACCTGGCTGCAGCAAACCCAGATGCCAGCTCTCCAGCCCTGCCCCACACAACACGGGGAGAGCTGGCCAACCACAACAAGCCTGCTGGCTCTGGGTCTCTCACCCAGGTGCCAGCTTCCCTATCACAGAACACACAATCTACTCTATAAAAACAAGAAAGTGACCCAGCCCACACACACCCTCGCTAACCCCCACACCAACCAGACGTAATTTAAAAAAACCAAAACAAAAGCAGCAGAATCACAAAAGGCCAAGTGTTAAAAAAGTGGCCTTTTCACCAACAAGAAAGCTCAGGCCAAATAAGTCAATAACACCCCCACCCCCAGTCCCCCACCCCCAAACCAGGAAAAGGGACAACAGGAAAAAAGGCCAAGCAACTCAAGTGTTTAAAAAATGGCCTTTCACCAATAAGAAAACTCAGGCCAAATCAGTCAACAACAACACCCCCACCCCTAAAACCAGGACCAGGAAAAGGGGGGGAAAAGTGGCCTTTTAAACAATGAAAATTAGGCCAAACAGCACCCCCCCCCCAAATAACCTGAAGATAAAAGTAACAGCAGCAGCACAACACAGCAGCAACAAATCAAACACTGAATACTTTTAAAACAGTAAAAAAACTCAACTTTTAACAATACAGGAACTTTGCCAACCTCCCCCCCCCAAAAAAACCCCCTTCACCTAACCCCAAGAAATCCAAGCCACCCAAATCAGGAGAAGTAAAAGGACACTGCACTTTTAAAAGTCCTCTCACTAAATTAAGATATGGGCAAATTAGCAAAACCCCCCCACCCCAGGCCCCCACCCCCAGCAGAACCACCCCAACCCCAAATAGGCTACCCCCACCCAGTACTCACCCACCCAAATCTGGGCAAGTAAAGGAACTCTAGTCCTTTTACCAACAAAAACTAAAACAAGAACCCCAAAACTGTCTTACCTTGTCTTCTCTACTCCAGGGAAGTCTGGTAAGGCTGAGTGAGAGAGCAGCAGGCAGCAGCTGAAGCCAAGGGCCAGCCAGCAGCAGCACAATCTCTCACACCAACCCACATACACCAACACAGCAGCAATGGAGGAGTCCAGCCAGGAAAGCTCCTTAAAAAGGTTCTCTGGCCCTACAGAGAGCAATTTCAAAAAATAGCACTGCTCTCTGATTGGCCAGACAACAGTGCTTACTTGGATACCCAAGTAAGCAAAAGATCAAAATAACAATGTAGCTGATGGCTGGGCCATCAGCTACACAACAGCCCTGCAAAGCATGCATTGCAATGCATTTTGCAAATGCATGCTTTGGATTGGCTGCTGGGGCTCCTCTTCCCCCTCCCCCCCTCCCTGATCCCAGGGAGGCTATGGGAGAGGCGGGAAGAGGCCACTAAAGGCGGGAAAGTAGGCAAGCAGCTCCACTGAGGCTGCAGAAGCTGCTTTCCCGCCTTTTCCATTGACAGCCGTATACTTCCGAATAGCTATTCGGCAGTATACGGCGAGCCGTATTCGGCTGCCACATAATAGGCGGCAATGGGAATCGGCTACGGTCAATTCCGTATACAGCCGAATCAGTGTTGATTCGGCTGTATATACGGTTCAGCTGAATCGAATGCACACCCCTATTTTTAAGCAGAGGCTATAGATGGCCATCTGACAGCAATGCTGATTCTATGAATTAGGCAGATCATGAGAAGGAGGGCAGGAGCAGTTGCATCAGTGCTTAGTTCTTGTGGCCCTTTCTTATTCTGGCCCATCTTCAGAATGGGAGATTATCCCATTTTGTGCCCCCCCTCAACTCTGTGTTGTTCATTATGTTGAAAGATATTGACTGGCAGGATGTAGATTTCAACATGTCATCCGAGTCCAAGGCTACCATCCTGTCAATGATAGCACACTGACTTTGAAAAGGTGTTTGAAATTTTTTTTTCATTCCCTGCCCACCCACTCCTAAGGGCCTGCTTACAGCTGATTACAGACTGCCCACCTGTTGTTCAGGAAGAACTGGATCTCATTCGTGCTCTTAGCTACCTTGAAGAATTTGGTACGAAGATCTTGCCATTACAAGGTATGAAATGCTATATACCGTTTATGGTTTATGATCTCATTTTTCTTCATGTTGTATACTATTTATGGTTGACTTGGGGGGAATGTCTGGAATACTGGCTTCGCAGTTTCACCTATTTAAAATATTAAATTAGACAACTATGTACAATTAGTTGAGCATTTCTAAATCTGCTGAATTAAATGACAGAGAATTATAGTTGTTATTACCATTCTCACTGAAATCAGTGGAGCTTAAAACTGCTTAACTGAGACTGCATTCTTATTTTTTCCCCATTTACTGTATACGTCTTACTTTTCCATTACAAGCAGTTGGTTAAAAGACAGTAAAATCCACGTATCACATATTAGTGATGAGTGAATTGCAGAGTAATGCTTAGTACAATGTTATTAATATTTTCCAAACTGCATTCCCTTCTCCGCTGAGTAGCAAATCAGACATAAAGTTCATGGACTTGCAAAAGCAGTTTGCATGCCCTGAGAAGAAAAAGTGTGCAAGAAACAAGGAACAAATGCCAAATGCTCCCAGGCGAAGAATTGTGCAGACTTAGAAATGAAAGCAATTGTATTGTGCCATGTAGGTGGAGGCTGTTTCAAGGAGATTTGCACAATAAAATACATAGGCCAGGATTTAATATTTGGACAAGTAGGACCATTCAGTTCCATCTTTATTTTCTCAGAAAAACATGGTGTTCTTCCTATTCTCTAGATGCCTTTATGCTGTCATTATTAAAATAACAGCTTGCTAGGAATTTTGATTTCATTTCTTTTAGTTTGCAAAGTGCTTTGGAATACTGCTTGCTTGTCCTTATAATGGCCCTCTGAGGCAGGTCATTGATCTTCATAGTATAGCTAGGAAGCTGACAGATGGATTTTCCCCCACTGTAGTCCCACGGGGCTAAAAAGATCTAAAAAAGTCCATCAGTAACCTGAGAGTTTCGTTACACCCACAATGCTGTGCTAAAACAATTCAGCTATATTTGATGGGGCTTAACTGCTGTATGACAACTTGGGCATAAATAACTTACTTTCATTGGCCATTTTTTTATTTTACTTTTAGTACCCAATAAATTTTTTATTTTTATTTTTATTATTTTTTAAAAAAATAACAGTCTTACAAAGACTGAAATATTTTACAGGGACAATAATTCATTCACTGCCTGTGACCTTCTTGTCTGAATCGTAATTTTAATGGATTTGTGCTGCTAGCAGCTGGATGAATAATGCACATTTTACAAAATATAGTTAATACTTTATAAAGACTTTGGCTTTTTGATATAACATTTAAAATGAATATGTAAGTAAAGGGCAATTCTTAGGTATTGCATGATGAATCTGGTACCTGTAGTGGTTTTTAAGGATATATTCCTTGTTAACTTATTTATTTTTATCAGCTTTAACTTTTATAACCCAGTTGCAAGCTATCTATTGACAAACTTGGTAATACTAATATTTAATTGATTGAAGTGTCACTTTGATCTTCTGGCTGAAAATGAAAAGTGTTTCAGTATTTTCAGAGAGAGCCCCACTTAGGTAACTTATGAGCACACATGCGCATCTGCAACTGCAATGAAAATTGATGCAAATTTATATACTATTAGCCACCCATGGCTGCCATCTGTGTGTGGATACTTAAATCTGTGGATTGGGGCTACATTTATTTATCTATCAGATTTATATCCCGCCTTCCCCTGACAGGCTCAGAGCGACTAACAACAGTTTAAAACATTAATAATTAACCAACATAAATAAAATATATAAAACATTTCCATACATATCAACAATCATCAATCCATTCATTAAAAGTCCAAGATGGCAGGTTTCTGATTTCCATTATATTAATTCAGTGAGATTGTTGGTGCTGTAAGGTAGTGGCTACCTCCCCCTAGCCATTGAAGGCAAGTTCGAATAATTCAGTCTTACAGGCCCTGTGAAGCTGTGGCAGGTCCCACAGGGCCCTGATCTTTTCGGGGAGGGCATTCCACAAAGTGGGGGCTATCAGATTTATATCCCGCCCTCCCCTGACAGGCTGTTACTGAGAATGCTCTGGCTCTGGTAGTGGATAATCGAACTTTCGTCCAGGGATCTTAAGGAGATTTTGAGACCCTGAACATAGTGCTCTCTGGGGTACATATGGGGAAAGGTGGTCCTGAAGGTAGGCAGGTGTCAGGCCATATAGGGCTTTAAAGATTATAACAAGCAGAAGCGAATCCAGAACACCACAGGCAACCAGTGTAATCAGTGCAGATTGAATGTGCTTCCATACAGGTAGCTCCATTAACAGCCTGGCTGCCGCGTTTTGCACCAGTTGCAGCCTCCAAAGTTGAGTCAAGGACAGCACCATGTAGAGGGCATTACAGTAGTCTATTCTCGAGGTGACCGTCGCATGGATCACCCTTGCCAAGTGGCTGCGCTCCAAGTATGGAACCAACTACCTTATCTGCCTAAGATGGTAAAATGCGGATTTGGCAGTGGCTGCTACCTGAGCCTCCATTGTCAGTGACAAGGGGGACAAACGAGATTTTTCTGCACACTTGGAGCATTCCACAGGTGTGCAGGAAAATCTGAAAATTTAAAGAAATGCATGGAGGGGTTAAATCCCTTGCAAATTAAGGTAGCGTTTTCTGAGCAAGCATAGAGAATGCACTTACCTTGGTGGTTGGCAGTGGGACATGGGAGCTGCATTGGGTTCAGTAGTGGCAGCAGTGCAGCTCTGGAGCCCAGTCGGCAGCTCTTGGATGTGGTTACTGAGGAGGAAGACACAAGCTGCTGCTCTGAGTCTGGCAGCAGCAGAGGACCGCACTGGCAGCTGCTCCAGTCTGGCTGCAGCAGACCCAGCACCAGCAGCAGAGGATGTTGGCTGTTGCTCTGGCCACAGAGTACCCTGGCTGCTGCTCCAGGCCCAAATATGCCTCGGCAGGCCTTCTTGGAGCTGTTCTAGATGAGCCACCAGGAGAGAGAAGGGAGGAGGAAGCAGCAAACAGAGAGGTAAAGGAACCAGTTTGGACTGCACTACAGAAGAATACAAGTCCTCATTGTCATGGGTTGTTCTACATTACCCTATAGGGGTAATTGGATTCAATGTGGTTGGATCCTTCTCTAAACAAACAAGCATGTTGTTTAAATAAATATTTTTTTTCTTTGGGACCTGTCGCTTGTGTGTGCAGTTGACCCAAAGATAGCTCAGTTTGAAGTATGTTCTTTTTTGTGTGTGTACCTCCTACAAAACATGATGTGTTTTCTCTTTACAGTGCGTCTGAGCTCTGATCGGCTCAGCCTTATCAGAGAATGTCTCTTGCAGCTGCCAAGCAACTACAAACAATCTGCCAAGCTGTTGGAACTTGCTGATTTGCTGAGGGTTGCAGGTAAGCCTGAAACTGCGATGAAATATATCCTTGTTTCTTATTGAGGGTGTTCAGCTTGACACAGCACAGTTGTGACCAGTTGTGGCTCACCCTTCTATGTGAAAACAAATTGTTGTGTTATAGCTTTGGATTTTGATGACAGCCTCTTTGTTAAAAGCAAAATATACATTAGAGCATATTTACCTCCTGCAGTCAATTGATAGTATTAAATCCCACTAAATCTTGTCCCTGTCAAAAATGAAATAATGGCTAACTTCTTTGCGCGAACAGAACATTGCCTAAATCATATTCATTCATTAACATGTGGGTTTATTTACAGTTGCTCAATGAAACTGTCATACAACATTAGTGAGTGGAAGACTGGAATATATAGGGCTTTTGATACATGATCAAGTCCAGGATAATTTGTTTTGTTGCCTAAAATAAATATTTGATTTGTAGGGATAAATACAGGTGTATTTTACATCTGCTGTTTCCTACCTATCATTACTAGTATAATAAAATGAAATTTATCTTTTTTTTCCCTATAAAGTAGTAATTAGGGCAGCAATATTCATTCAAATAAGTAATTAAAAATGTTTTGATGACCTATAAAGGTGTCTTCTTTATAGAAAGAGCCAGTTTGGTGTAGTGGTTAAGTGTGTGGACTCTTATCTGGGAGAACCGGCTTTGATTCCCCACTCCTCCACTTACAGCTGCTGGAATGGCCTTGGGTCAGCTATAGCTATCGCAGGAGTTGTCCTTGAAAGGGCAGCTACTGTGAGAGTCCTCTCAGTCCCACCCACCTCACAGGGTGTCTGTTGTAGGGGGAGAAGATATAGGAAATTATAAGCTGCTCTGAGTCTCTGATTCAGAGAGCAGGGTGGGTTATAAATCTGCAGTCTTCTTCTAATTGGCCAGTGCATTTTTGGGACAAAGTGAATTAATGAAATTACAGCTTGTACATGAATTTATACATATGTTTTTGTCCCAACTGTTTCCCATGCATGTTATGGTTTTCTTCTCCTTATACTTACAACAACCCTGTAAAGTAAGTTAGACCGACAGAATGTGACAAATTGGAGGGCATCCAGTGGGCTTCATGGCTGAATGCGTATCTGAGCCCAGGTTTTCCCATCCTAGACCAAAACAATGTTCCCTCTAAGCTGCAGAGTCTTGTGAGCAGAAATTCTACTTTGTGAGGAACTGGTTTCAAGGGTGTGAGCTGCTGGCATTAAAATTGTGAGCTTCTGCATAAATTATTGTGCTCTGGGGTCATCCTTCCTGAGCTAGACAAATGTGTGAGCTGGAGGCTAAAAATCTGTGAGCTAACTCGCGCTGACTCAGCTTAGAGAGAACACTGGTTCAGAACTGCATCCTCAGCAACATACTTAAACTATAACTGCACATAGAGAGCACTGTCTCCAGAGGCATTCTCTTGTGTGTAGTTATTCACTATCTACAAATAAAGTATATTTGTCTTCAGAACTCTTGGATAGGATCCAAGCCTTGTTTTGACCCCTCGTGCAAAGCACTTCCAGCAATCGAAGGAAGAAAACTACTTTCATTTATCCCGCCCATTGCTGCCATCCTCCACTGTGCCCCTCATATTATGCTCCTGTAGGTCCCCTGGCTGCCAGGAGTAGCTTTTCAGGGAAGTTCAGTGGACTGCAGTAGGAAGAGGAGAGGGGAAGATTCTGTTAGCGGAACGCCGAAAAGAAACAGAACTTGTCGTAATTTTCAAAGTAGCACATAGAAAACATGATTTCACAGTTTTAGAATGTAAGTAGGGTTGTGAGGGGTAGCTGCTCATCAGCAGTTTCCTACATAAGGAACGCTGAGAGTTCTTGACTAGTTCCCTAGATTTGAAGTGTGACACAAATAACATAACGCACATTGCTTGAGCTGTGCTCTTACCCCTTTGTTATTTAAACAGGGGTATGTTGTGTCTCTTAGGGTGGGAGGGAAGAGTTGTTCAAATTGTTTGATCTGGGGTATTTTGGACTTATAGATGTAATGTGTAGTAGGTGTAGTGGGGGTGGGTAGTAGAGAAGCAGCTTGCTTCTTGCGCACCCATGTCTGGCACTGCATCTGGAGTTCTTTGCCTTCCCTCTCAATGCTACAAAACATTTGTGTGTGCTTTTTTGGGGGTGGGGGGGTAGGCTTTGCAGCCATGGGAGGCTTTGAAGGGGCGGCCTTGATCCTCTTCAATGTGGGATTGTGGCCACTCTGTTAACTCCCCCTCCCCCAAGGTTACATCTGTAAGTGTTTACCTCCCCTGCCCTCGTTTTCCCTGTTTGCAGCCCACAGCTGCTGCTTTAGAAGGGAAGGGAGCCCAGCGCTGTGGTTCCCTTCCTTTTAGGCAAGTGGGGTCTCAGCCTACCCACATGCAGATCAGGAGAGGGGGGCAGAACTTACTCCAGTGTAGACCTTTTCACATCAGTGGGCTTATGCTGGAGGAACCTTGCCTGAGAGGAAAACAGGAGCGAGCTCTTTAAGGTGCTGCCGGACTCATGATTGATTTTTTTTGTTAACGTCTGGAATGACCTGCATAGAATTGAAGGCTTGAAGTTAGTGGCATGTTTGTAAAGTGGCTTCCCGTGTTAGTCTCAACCCCACCCTCCACCCCGAAAAAGGCGTGTTCTTTGGAGAGCTGGGATTGACTTCTCCCTGAAAACTGTACACACCACATGAGTTGGCTGTTGTGTAATGTATACAATGGCTCTATGGCTTCTGGGGACTGAGAAATGATTAGAAGAAATAAACCACAATTTTCTTAGAATTTAGGATAAGACTTGTTCAGCATTTAAAGTTCTAACAGACTGACAGCGCTAACACCACCTTCCTTCTTCTTTGGTATTTTTGTAATTTTTAAAATGTGCATATGTGTGTGTGCATCTGGAAGTCATAGCAACATCTGGTGATTGACCCCTACTGGAGGCCTGGAGGATATTCAGGGAGATGTCTGAGTGAAGCTTGCCCACATCTTCCGACTCCAAGGAGATCTGTTGGCAGCAGAGGAGGGACTTGCAAAAATGGGTTAAAATTAAAGGCAGGAAGGTACTGGCTGGATATTAGGAAAAACCTTTTTTACAGTTACAGGTGTTCAAGAGTAGAATCAGCAGCTACCTAGGGAGGTGGTGAAAATACTCCCTTCTAAACTGTGGAGTCCTGTGAGCAAAAGCTCTACTTCATGAGCTGCTGGCATTAAAGTTGTGAGCTACTGCTTAAATAATTTGCTCTGGGGCCATTTTTCCTGAGTTGAGGCAAAAATGTGTGAGCCGGAGGCTAAAAAACTGTGCCAGCTCACACTATCTCAGCTTAGAGGGAACACTGGTGGTGAGCTCCCTTTCACTGGCAGTCTTTAAGCAACAGCTGGTTGAGAGGTGGGGGGACAAGTAGGTAGTCTCACTTAGGGCACCAAAAAGCCTGGCACCAGCCCCAGTGAGGAAGCATATGAACTCAATGATAAATCAAACTAATCTGCTTGTGAGATCTGGATGCAGCCAGTGTATCTGATTTATCATTGAAATTCTTGTGCATCATTTGTTTTTACAAAAAGTAGTGCATAGTTTCCACTGTTGAATGTTGCATGTCTTTGATAGAGAGTTGTCTGATCAGTAAACTGTAATTAACAATTAAGAATGAGAAGATTAAATCACACATTTTCTTACATCTTAATTTTGTAGCTTAAATTTTAAAATGGTATCTTGTGGCATTGCAGGCACAAAACTATCATTATTAATCAACGTTACTTTCATAAGATTCTACCCCCCCCCCCCGCACCCCAAAAAAGTATACACCAAAAAGCAGGGAGCTGTGAGTTTTCCAGGGATTATATGTTTGCACTGAAAGGCAAAAAAATGTAGTGTTTGAAATCTTCGGGGAGAAGAAGAGATTGGATTTATACCCCGTCCTTCACTACCTGAAGGAATCTCAGAGGTAGCTTACAATCTCCTTCCCTTCCTCTCCCCACAACAGACACCCTGTGAGGTAGGTGGGGCTAAGAGAGCTCTGCCATAACTGCTCTTGAGCAGAACAGCTCTGAGAGAACTTGTGGCTGACTCAAGGTCACTCCAGCAGGTGCACATGGAGGAGAGAAGAATCAAATCCGGTTCTTCCAGAAAAGAGTCTTCGCACTTAATCACTACACCAAACTGGCTCTTGGTGGAGGATTCAAAGCAACTCTGCTGCTAAACTTACTAAAGTTTTGTGGTTGCAGGAGCTTGCCTGTCATATTGGGATAGCATACCAGACAGCATTCAGGTAAATGGGAGTAGCAGTGAGAGGTATATTATCCTACTACCAGGATAATGCCAAAATTTGTAGTACTTGAGGTCTTGCAGATCATGCTCAGAGAAAGAGAGACCCAGATTCTAATGCTTCAAAGCAGGTTTTTTTGTTTGTTTTTATTTTGCTAATTGACTTTGAAAGGCACTCAGGCTCAATTAAGAAAAGAACAAATTCTCCTACATCCAAATATGCCCATGTTCCTTTAGAACAAATAGCCTTTGATTTACTGCCTTAGCAGGTAACTCAAGAACAATGCTTTGTGTTTCAGTTCCTTTTGCAGTGGCAGGGAGGCTTCTATTTCAGCTTGGCTTTCAATGAGTCATGGAAGGTCCAGGCCCCGTTTACATGGTCTCTGCATGAATTTTGTTTTAAAATGCTGCTCTTGACCATGTAGCTGGGACTGCCTGATGTTCCTAATTGTATCCTTTGTTTTGAGAGCATGGTCTATTAGCCACCCTTGAAAGTGCTGCTAAAGTAGCATTTGGAGTAAGTTTAAACCAAACAGTGCTTCAACCCCTCAAATAATGAACCATGTCTTTGTGATGGAAGGATGATAGAGACTGTAGCCCATGTCCTGATGTTTTGTAATTATTATTAAGGAATTAGAGAGGATATCATTGCTCTACTTTTGGCTGTGGTACTACACCATTTAGCTGTACAGCTAGTTACTCTTCATCTTGCTGGGGAGAATACACGTATCATACCACATACCATTTGCCAGACAGTACTGTTCTGAATTTTCATTTCCCCCCATTTTTTTCCAGTGATTTGGAAAAGCTTGAAGAAAAATCAGGAGAGCAACATCTGGTAAACAGCAGGGCTTTTTTTGTAGAAAAGGCCCAGCAGGAACTCATTTCCATACTAGGCCATACCCCCTGATGTCACCCTATTGGGCTTGCAGAGCTAGTTACACACATCTTTTGATCCCAGTCTATACAATTAACAAATCAGCTCATGTTAAATAAACAACTAGGCCACAGTAACATAGTACCCCGAAAACAGGGATACTAAAATGAAACTCAAATCCTAAAACACCAGTATGGAGCTTCTAGGCCAGTGGGACTGAAGCTAACAAATGTACAAACCAAACCAAACCCAAGAAACCAGTCGTCTGCTACGGTATTGCAGGAAAGGGGTGGGTCAGCCAGGTGAGGGAAAGGAAACCTGGGGGTTTGTAAGTTTTACCTGCTGTGGTGGGTGCAATGGCACTTGGGAGAGGTGGGTCAGCCTCCCTCCTCCCCACCTGCACCCCTCCCTTGAGCAGAGAGGCCACTGAATCACAAAAGGGCAGGAATCCTGGCTGGGGGAAAAGGGAAGGAGAACTCTCTTTCCACATGTACTCACCCCCTCCTCCTCTTCTTGGAGGTGATGCTGGCTGCTGAGTTTCAACTGCCAGCCTTTTCCACACTGAGTTTTTTTCTGCACCTCAGCCATTTAACTGCATTCACTTATATCTTGTCCTATACCCGGTACTCAGGGCTTTTTTTGATCCGGAATGCATCTTAGCGGCGCTCCAGCTAGCCTGGCCAGGGCTCTGGCTCAATGTGCTTCCTGGACCCTAGTGTGGAAAAGCCTGTAGTTTCTTCCAAATGTCCACAATGGGTCAGAAGTTTTCCACTTTCTCATATCTGTTGCAGGTTTAAGTTCAATAAATTGAAATGAGAAGAAATGCATGCTAAACATGTTCACTTTAAGCAATCTTGATTTATGTACTTACCTACTTAGTGTGTTACTAATGTAACAAATACGAATTTGAGCAGACTTCGGAGGATGGTGGAAGACAGGAGGGCTTGGCATGACTTTGTCCATGGGGTTGCAATGAGTCGGACTCGACTGTGAGACTGAACAACAACAACAATTTAGTGTGTATCCCACCTTTCTCCCCAATGGGATACCAAAGTGGTTTACATCTGTGACAATCAGCAGGCATATGCATGCTTAGAGGCAGCTAATTGAACTCCCTCTGACTGAGGAACTGCAGCTAACTGTCAAGAAAAGGGTGATAGGCAATTGGAGAAGGAGTTGGAGAGTTAAGCAGTTGGAAAGTGGATGGTGAAGGGAGTGGTTGCTTGAGACTCTAATGCAAGGTGAGCCTAATAAAGCAGAGTCTGTTTCAGAGCCAGCGTGGAGTGGCTTGGAATACAGAAGAGGCTCTGTAGAAAACTGTTCCCAAAAAATTTAACAGTCTCTGTGTGAAAAACAAAGAAACACATCTTGAGGGGGGAATAGTTCTCCAAGTTTAAGATAACTGTCCTGTAGGAACAGACTGTCAGTCTGAAAGACAGGGCTTTGTCAATTGGTTAAGAGGCATTTAAAGGCCTTAAACACACCAAGGGTCCAGGTTATTTGTTTTATAATGTAGATATTGATAATCTTGCCAGGGAAAGTGGTCTAGTGGAATTATTTGTTGGTTTGCAGTTATCCATTTAAGACCACCATACGATGCTGTCCTTTAAAATGCCAGCGTTTTCCCTCACTGAGGCTGAGAACCTGCAGAGCCAAAAGCCCAATGCGTGGAAACAACCTAAGCCTACCATTTGGAGCACTAGCAGTGCTGTAGATCAGTTATGGTGGTGAAGATGTTGGGAGAAGGTTGTAGGGCTCATTTCTCATACAGAAGCAAGGTGATCTTCTGAGTAATATTTTTCCCTGGGTACTTCACAGTTAATGCCTCTGTGTATAATGAATCTGAGAGCAACTTGGCAGGCTGAAAAAGTGTACAGATATGTCTGCTGTGTTTTAAAGTTGATTCTTCTACTTCATAGGCTTGCCATATATCTTAACATATAACTAGTTTGAACCTGCACATGTTTACAACTCACCCTGGGATTACGTTTAGAAAGCATCAAAAGAATTCAGAACAGTAACCTTGTATGTTCCTTATTTCTTGTGTTCTAAAGAAATGTTTATTTGACATTTCCACTATTCTTTGACTCTTGAGACAGCTTACAAAAGTACAAGTGGGGTGGTGTTGCTCTAGAGTGTTTAGGAAAGGTGCTTAGTTAATCAGCCACAATGTGTGAGCAGTTTTGGGGAATGTGGAAGCTGGTTTCTAGTGAGAATTTTGATGATCACCTTGAAGAGCTTGGTGTGGGCTTTGCTACTAGGAAGATGGCTGGTGTTGCCAAGCCCAACGTTATTTGCAATTGCAGTGGGGATCTTGAAACCATCAGAACAAAGAGCACTTTCAAGGACACAGAAATTAGCTTCAAGCTGGGAGAAGAGTTTGATGAGATGGCAGCAGATGATAGGAAAGTAAAGAGTTTTGGGATGCTATAGAAAATGGATCTCTCAGTCACATACAGAAATGGGATGGGAAACAGACTACAGTTAAGAAAAAAGATAGCTGATGGAAAGCTGATTGTGGAGTGTACTGTGAACAATGTTGTCTCCACCGGTCTATGAAAAGGAATGAAGGCTCTTGCCACCTGAAGAATAGGACCTTGAAGTGGAAGATAAAACTTGGTTCACAGAGCAAGAGCCCTGTGAGGCTAATTGCTTGTAAGAACTGCCTTATTTACTGGCCAACTCTAAAGCAGCTGTCCATCATCTGAAGTATTGTGGTTATTCAATAAGATGCACTCGGTTGGTGGTGGGGAGAAGTACAACAAATGAAAATGCTCACACTGTGAAGCTGGTGGACAGATTCTGACTGTCCTCTTATGGTCTTCTTGCCACTGCTTCTCTGATTGGGTTCCTCCTTCCAGTATGGTGGCCACAGTTAAAAATACCACCCACTGTAAAGAGGTTGCTAAGCTACATATAGATGCGCCTGCATTTTATCCTTGATCCTTCGACTTTACAGCCAGATGTTTTCAGTCTCTTTAAGTGCAGGGTTTCCTTAGTGCAGGCATGGCGGAGGAGAGTCTGGCAGCTTCCTCCTCTCTCTCTCTCTCTGATGGTCTCAACTGTTACTCTCATAAGGAAGTGGGGAGAGGGGAGCTGACAGACTAGCTTATTTAAAGCTACCTGGTAAATTTGTAACAGCCTCAGGCTGTTTTCTAGATTTATAGCTCAATCTCTTAGTCAGCCAGGTGTGAGGAATTCTCATTGGGTGCAGTGGAACTCAGTTCCTCCCCTTGCCTTCAGGAAAGTGCCATAAAGGCATAACAAACCTACGGCTACCGCAAAGAGTCCCCAAGGGAAAAGATGTTCAGAGGTGGGTTTGCTCTCGCCTGCCTGTGTGTAGTGACTCTGGGCTTAGCTGGTAGTCTCCCATCCAATACCATCCAGAGCTGGCCCTGCTTAGCATCTGAGATCTGACAAGACTGGGGAAATGAGAGTCTACAGATCTCCCCAATTTCTGCACACCTTCGCCCTTCTGCCTGATGCAGGTCACTCATGCTAAGGAAGCTCCTTTCAAGGAGCAGTGGAATAGAGCACATACCCTGTTATGTGCTGTTTCTCATGCTGATGATAATAAGATTAAAAACAGTGGGTGGTTAGATAGCTTTAGAATCTGAATAAATTGTCAAGAAAATTCATTAGTTTTATCTTAACCCACATGGTTTATTGATATAGTAAACGTTGCCTGCATTTTTCAAGCAGTTATATGTTAGTGGCTGCCACTGGAAATCTTGCAGATATCTGTGCCTTTACTTGGTGTCTGCTGGCATTCTGCCCATTTTGAGGTTGAATTTAAGTATTGAGAGAGTGCAGGAGTGGAGGGGGAAAGATGCAGAGGGGGGCAAAGTTCCTGTTGAAAGGAAAGCCATCCCTAACAGCCTCCCCTTTTTATAAATGTGCATCTCTCTTTTCATGCTGGACAATGCTCAGCAGGATCCCTTCTCCTCTCCTGGCAAGCACTGTGGAGCGCCACCATTAGATTGGCAACTGCCTCTTCAAACGATGCAGTCCGTAGCATAATCACCATTCCTCTCCTTCTCTTCACTAGCGCTTGCCAGGAGAAGACGAGTGATGTGTATCCTGCTGTGCGTTGCCTCATTTAAAGCTTCTAGAGCGAAACTGAAATATGGGAGGCTCTACTTGAGGTACTGTTCACACCTGCCCAGAAAAAAGACTCTCCCCTCCTCAGTATAGCCTCCACATATTGGCTGCAGTAAGTTAGAAAGCTTAATTTGGTACAGTCGCTACTGCTTTGTTTATGTGTACAGGAATCAGTGAGTCCAAAGCTTCTTGATGAATTCAAATGTTTTCAGTCCTCTATAGACTGTTATCATACTACATTGTAAACATCTTACTGGTACCTCTTGAGTATCCAGCAACAATAAGCTGAGCAAACAGCAGACCTCAATAGCCTTCTTGAAGTTTGTAAGTTGGGCTATTGAAGAAGTTAATTCACTGCCACAGGAGGTGGTGGCGGCCACAAGTATAGCCACCTTCAAGAAGGGTTTAGATAAAAATATGGAGCACAGGTCCATCAGTGGCTATTAGCCACAGTGTATGTGTGTATATAAAAATTTTTGCCACTGTGTGACACAGAGTGTTGGACTTGATGGGCCGTTGGCCTGATCCAACATGGCTTCTCTTATGTTCTTATGTTCTTAATATTGAGTAACTCTTGAGTAACAAAATTTTGGAGTATGTTTCTGTCCGTAAACACTAAAATCCAGTCCAGAAACCATCCGTATCACTGAGCCATTTTTTATTAACCTATTTCAGCAGACTTGAGAGGCACTGCGTGAGCAAGAGACAAAAGACAAAGGTCACATAGTGATTGAATGATGGCCTCAACCTGGCAAAAACAGAATGACTTTGTTGCACATTCAATTAACCTCATTAGGTTTGGCTTAAAAATAATGGGATTGTAAGGGATTTTTTTCAATTGACTTTGTCAACTGTTACTTGATATTTGGCCTAACACATTCTGCAGCCATGAGGGTCTTGTTAAAATGTGTGCACGCGCACACAGAGCACTGAATAAGGGTGATATTTTTATACTTATTAGAAGTCAGCCTCTGCTAATAGTGTACAGAGGGTTAGATGTAGAACTAGAATGTTCAAGGGACCAGTATATAGCCATCTCTACCAACCATTATGCTCCTTATCTCTGACTCAGGGTATGACACAATAGTATTAAATAAAGTTATCTTTATATCTACACCTGGGAAGAGAGACCATGTTGTATGCATAGTTGGCTTCTGCGTTTTCAAAAGCCTCAGCATTAATTTCTGTAATTTATAATGTGTGTACTATTTTATCTCTGACTTTCTTTTATTTCTCAAATAAATCGTTGGTCTGTCAGGTCTGTGAACGTGCTCTGGCATGCATTCCTCTCCTTGTATTTAAGAATACCTCCACCTATGATTAAGTCACTTTCATTGTTGTTTCATTAACCAGGTACTGATTTTCAAACACAACAGTACATCTTTTTTATCTTTTACAGGTGATGACCAGACTGAGAGAAAAGGAAAAGTTTTGATCCTTTTAGTTGAACAAGCTCTACAGCTTCAGGATTACAAAGCAGCAAATATGCATTGCCAGGAGCTTATGGCTTCAGGTAAAATACTACCCCTCCCCTTTTAAAAAAAATCCTGGGAATTTTCTGCCACAATATAAACGACAGATGTCATACCCAATTTCTTGAATTGTTAGGATTCTGTAAGGCTTCAGCCTTACCAGGCAAATTGATATAGCAGCCCCACAAGCTGGGTGTGCGGAGCCCAGACTCACTGGAATCATTTGACCAGTAATCATAAGTGAGGGAGCTAAACATGTGAATGAAACTTGCAGGAGTGCTTGTTTAAGAAATTTCTATGCTGCATCTCCAGAAGAGCTGCTTAAGGTGGTTTAAAAAAAGAAGCAAAACAAAACCATATAAAAGTTTTTAAATGAAAGAATAACTGTTAAAAGCCCAGCAAGAGCATAAATTTGGAGAAAACAATTTTCCTAAAAGAGTTCTCAGGCTATTAAAACCATCTTAAGAGATCAACCCCTTAATTAAATGCCTGAGTTAAAAGAAAAGTTTTGGCCTGGCACGTAAAAGAGAGTAGGGTCAGCACCAGGTGAGCCTCAGGAGGGAGGGCATCACAAGAGTGCGGTGCCACCACTGAAAAAGTGAGGCATCACAAGAGTGAGGTGCCACCACTGTCTCTGGTTACTACCTGCCTCACTTTTGAGGGTGGGGGCTCAGAGAGCAAGGCTTGTAAAGAAGGTTATGGGTTGTCCAGCTGGTGAACTGAACAGTATCAGAGCAGGTGTTTTTTTAAGTACTCTAACCTACAGCCATTTAGGGCCTTCAGAATAAGAACCAGCCTATAGATAAAGTGTAGTGAGTTACCAGAGAGAGAAAGTGAATGGCATGATTGTAGTTACAGAAGAATAAGCATTGTAGATTTGGTTTTTAAATACATCAGGAGCGTATAGAGTCTGCGTGATTATTACAGAGGGGTCAGGCTTTGGAAGCCATAGTTGTAGTTTGTTCATATTTATCTTTGCTTTCCATAAAACTCTGAAAATTTTGCACATCTCAAGTTAGTAATTCTTAGCTTGGTTTGAATTCATTGTATAATCTTTCTCTATGTCAGGCTATTCTGAAAGCTGGGAAGTTTGCAGCCAATTAGGACAATCAGAAGGTTACCAAGACATGGCTGTACGGCAAGAGCTCATAGCCTACGCTCTGACACACTGTCCTCCAAGTGCCATACAATCACTTCTAGCAGCAAGCAGCACATTGAGAACTGAGGTATATAATGATTTTCTAAGAGTTTGTTTAAAATAAAAACAGGTTTTTCAAATGAACCTGACTTCTGTTGCCGCAATTTCAGATTGTGTTATTGACACAATACCTGAAATGGGGGCTGAATCAAATCTATATATGTATTTCTGTAATTGAACCCCCGCCCCTCCCCCCAAAAAATGTGTTTGGCAGGTGTGCCAAACAACATTCTTGTTCTATTTTTCTTCAAAGTCCTAGTCTGGAGGAGTTTCTCCTAAGCCCCAAAAGGAAAAGTGAAAAATGTAAAATACAAATATGATGATTTTGGAATTACATCCTGTCAGAAGGCCATGTATTGACATATTGGTTTGGTGTATGTTAAAAAATAAAGATTATTTTAAAAATTGGGGGGGGGGGGAGAAGACTCAGTTAGCATTACCACTGTGTTCTAGGTAGCATGTGCCAGAGACATAGCCTTTGATGGAAAATACTGTACATCCCGGAATTTATATCAAGGTTTAACATAACTCGGTTTGTACTCTATACAGGCTCAGTTTGTAAAGTTTCTTTTGCTAGTGAAATGTTTTCTGAACTTGAGGTCTGATCACTGTCCGGTTTCAGTTCTTGTAAGAGTTCTTCTGCCTGTTCTAATGTTATTATTTTCTTACCCTTTGACAATAATATTTCTAAGGCACATGAAATTTTCCAAACAATAATGGATATTTTTCTGTTGAAACACTTGTGTCAGATTTCCAAATTCTTTCCTTTCCTTGATTCTGAGAGGCTCCTTCATGTGTTGTGATAAAATTGTGTCTTTTGATTTTTTGTGAGTGAAAGATACAAGTATGTCTTTTGGTAGATAATTTTGCTTTGTGGATCTTGAATTGATTCTGAAGATTTGTTCAATTTCCAGTAAGTCACTTTGTACCTTTAAATAAGTTTATATTAATTTTTTGAACCCATTTTCTAAATCCTGATCATGGAAGAATTCTGGAATTGTAAAATTATATATTTGTTCTGAATTTCATTTCTGAAACTTCAGTCCTTTGATTTGCTTCTCTTAGGGAGTGTTCTTGATGTAGCTGTAGTACTTCAAATTTGTCTTGTTTCCCTTCAAATTATTTGTTTATTCATAATTCCTTTAATCTCTTGCTTGTTTTCTTGACTCTTTTAGCTTCTTTCTTTCAGTTCAGTTGAGATCTCAGTCCTTATTTTTGTACATGTTCTTTAATATCTTATTGTAGTTGAGTTAATAATGCTCTATTTTCTTGTTTAAGTTCCACAGTTAACATTTTAATTTTCCGGGAAAGGGATTGTTATAGCTTCTCAGTTGTGATTTGAATATCTTCATCAGAACTAATCTTTTTTTCTTGTAGACCTTGTTCTAGTTGCCATCTTTCTGATTTTTGCTAGTTTTCTTCTACATTGAAATACCTTATCACTTTTCCATAAAGCTACGTAAATTTACGTAATAATAGCATTATTTTTGTTGTTTAGTCGCAGTCTTATGCAAACTTCTACAGTCTTAAAATATAAGCAGTCTTAACAATATACATGGATGGAAGCATATAATATGTATATATATTCAATCTATTTCTATCCCCCCCCCCAATAGAGACTATGTTATAAACTTGATATCAAGTATCTGCAAAATTTTAGACTCTAATTGCTATTTCAGCTGATTGGATGAAAAGTTTCAGTTTAGATTTTAAAACAATTGAAAATGAGATGAGATATAGGAGTTAAAGAGACAGACTTTTAAATAATACTCTGAGTTTTGAAGAAATTTACAAGAAGTTATTAGGCAGGCTTGCTTGGTATTCTAACTGACTTTCGTCTGCATGTGCTTTGTGATAACTGCCATGCAGAAGCTTGGAGATCTTGAGTCTACTAATTAAAGGAGACCCAAAAATCTTCCAAGCTTCCAAAATGGTTTGCTGGAGCCCTCCGTGTGTTGAAAAGGGAGGGGGTTGGGGTTTTGTCCATCAACCCTGCCTAGATTTGAGCCCTGGTGCTGAGGAGCAGAGAGCACAAAATAAGCTGTACTCGAATCAGACACCATTGCTTTCCTCTGTGATTCTTTCTCTGTAGAAGTTATGTTTTCTTTTGTTTCCAAAAACGAAATGTTTTCTAAAAAAACCTAAGTAATCCACTGATTTTAGTGGATTACTAGTGCTAGAGAGGTTCAGGCTGGCTAAAGATACTAAGAATGGAAGGGGCTCTCCTACTTTATAGATTACACAGATGTAACATATATCAATAATTTCTCCTTAGATTCTCTACCATGCAGTCAACTATCAGATGCGCCCTTCAGAAAAAGGAGGGAGCATACATACCCTCAGGCCGCCACCTGGAAACCAAACAGACTCTGCTCTGGAGGTAAGTTTATAGAAAAATTTCTCTTTACATTTGGCTTTTTAAAATCAGCTCCTGCAAATGCTCCTGATTATTTAGTATTTTTCATTTTCCCTGTGTCCTCCTTATTTTTCATCAGACCTTCATGTCTGTTTTCCTTATATTTTTCAGTCACCCTTTCTTAGCCCACTACAAATTTTATCTTTTTTGTTTGTTTGTTTCTAGGCTTTCTGTCCCTTCCATTTTCCTTTTTTCCGGAGTCTCCAATCCCATGCTCCACTTCCCTGCCTTGGCCTTTGACTTGCTAATTTAGATCTCTGTACAGATACTCTAGACCAGGGCTGGCCAAATGGCAGCTTGGGAGCCACATGTGGCTCTTACACACATATTGTGTGGCTTTCAAAGTCCCCACCACCCCTCGACGAACTTGGAAAAGGCATTTATCTCTTTAAATCACTTCACCAAGCCAGCCAACAACTTGGAGAATGTATTTAAAGTTAAAATTGCTTTCTTTCCACCTCTCTGTCTCCTCCATCTATTTGCCTTCCTTCCTTACTTTCTTGCTTTGTTCCTTCCTTGCTTGTCTTGTGGATCTCAAATATTTGATGATCATGCGGCTCTCAAACATCTGATGTTTATTCTATGTGGCTTTTACGTTAAGCAAGTTTGGCCATCCATGCTCTAGACCAGCGGTGCAAACTCAATTGTTATGAGGCCTGGATCTGACATAAATGGGACTTTGTGGGGCCAAGCCATGCTTGTCATAAAATGTAATGCTAGGTAGCAGAGATATAAACTTTATAAAGGACACAGACAAACACAATTATATATATTATTTTTAACTTAAAATACAAACATGCTTAAAACTCTTGCATTCCTTTGTTTAAAATGGAAGGATGGGGGAATAGTGGGATTTGACAATGCAAGCTTTAAAATAAACATGAAGAAAAGGCACAATGATCACAGCAGAAACTAAAAATATAAAATGCCTAGGAAAACATGAAATGGCTTGTCACTGCAAGCTTCTCTCCCCCCACTACTCACCCCGGTCTACTTGGATTGATTGGCAGTGGTTCTCCAGAGTAATATCCCCATTTGACTGTGGGTTCCCAGGTTAGAGTACTCACTAGGCATCAGTTCTCAGGTCCATTCAGCAGAGACAAGCTGACTCAGTGCATCAAGCCTATATTTGCAGGTACACAAATCCAGGAAGCAACAGCTTCAGCTGGCCATAGGAATGCTGGAAAGCGAAACTGAGCTTCACTTCATTGAAACACATTGCAGCACGGACAAAGTTGCAAAGAAAATGTGGAATGGATTTTCCATTAAGGTCTCTGAGCCCAGAAACACTTTCTGGGTACAGAAACCTTAATGGAAGGTCCATTCTGAATTTTCTTTGCAGCTTTGCAAGCCCAGAAGAGCTTCCTTCTGCAGCCAGAAAAGACAAGGGAGGAGGAGCTGGGAACTTTGGCAACCTCGGAGCTTAAAGGGTGAGGACAGGAGGGGGAAGAAAAGAGCCATGGGCCTGATTAAAGTCCTGGGTAGGCTCGTTCTGGCCCATGGGCCAGACATTTGACACCCCTGCTCTAGACAAATTGAACCTGTTCACTACAGAACTGTCTGTCAACAATTTATATTAGTCAGTTTATCCCATCAGAGGTTAAAATATTTGTGAATGTGCATTAAATATTAGCAGTTATCATTTGTGTTCTATTTTAGGAATACTGAGGGACAAAAGCTGGTACTTTGATATGCTCATGATTGATTTCCAATTCCTAGGGTATTTTGAGGGCATAAGAAGAGACCTGTTGGATGAGACTATTTGCTTCTCTAGTTCAGTGGTACCTAAACATTTCAGGTCACTTCTCCCTTGGTCCCATAAACTCATCCCCAATACCTACTCATCCCCAGGTGCCCTATAAAAAGCAGATTCAGAATAGTAGTTTGCATGACTCAGTAAGGAAGTAATATTCAAAATCCAATTAAAACATTTTAGTTTCATTTATTCCACAAAAATCAATGAACTTGATCAAGCGATACCAATTTTTCAAAGTCTGATAGTCATTTAACAAGAATATTTGATAGCCACATTTAGTAACTGCTTCAGTGTTCAGTGATTTCGTAATGCAATGGATGGGCTTGATGAAGTGATTGAAGTCACTTAAAATTTGGAGTTGATTTGCTTGGAGAGAAGTTGGATGGCCATACTAAAGCCACCTTCCTCCAAATATGATGTTGGAAATGCAACAGAGAGTTTTTTAACCACTGTCCTTAGTGCAGATAGCAATTAAAAACTTCTTTCTGTAGCCAAAACTCTTGGTAAGATTTCTTAAACTTGGGCTTCAGCTCAATGTCATTTTGTAGCTCAAGTAGTTCTTCCAGTTCTTCTGGTTGAGGACAGCAACAGCTAGAAAAATCATTGGCCTCCCAGGTTTCTCCCCCACACACCCCTTTTTATTTTGTACCCCTGGTTAAGAACTTTCCTGATGATGGAATAGAAGAAGCAGAATTTGATTTATACCCTGCCCTTCTCTCAGTGGCTTGCAATCTCGTTCCCTTTCCTGCCTCACAACAGACATCCTGTGAAGTAGGTGGGGCTGAGACACCTCTGAGAGAACTGTTCTTGAGAGAACAGCTCTTTGAAAACTGTGACTGACCCAAGGTCACCCAACAAGCTGTATGTGGAGAAGTGGGGAATCAAACCCAATTCTCCAGATTAGAGTATGCCACCTTTAACCACTACACCAAACTGGTTCTCTAGTTGCTTGCAGGAGAGATGTGCGATGCTGTTTGATAATGCTGGAATCTGAATGCATTGTATGTACTTACTGCTTATTTTATTCATATTTACTGTTAGTTTTTACTCTGTATTGATGACATACATTGTGTGCCACTCTGAACCCAATTTCAGGAAATGGGCAGGATAAAAATTAAAGTAGTTGTTGATGTTCCATTATCCTAACTTCCTCAGTATCTGAAAATGTAGAATTTCCACTGAAAGAAGATCCTCAAATCACTCAGAAATATCTTCATTCATCATATCCAAATGTTCACAAAAAAACTTGCAGATCATCATCTTGTATCCCACCTTTCTCTTCTAGTTCAGATAGGCTCCTAAATTGGTGTAACTATATTATGTTTGAATAGTTAACTTTGAAATAAAGGTGGAGACGACGAATTTGGCCTGAATAAGATTGACCTCATTTCCTTGCAACTGCAAATTCATTTAATTGAACTTTGCAAATATTTCTGATAAATGAGCAGTGTCATTTGAGTTCATCACTGAATTCATCACTGAGTAAAGCATTCATCAAAAAATTCCACAGCAGTATCAAAAAAGTTGTTAAAACATCTCACACAGTTGACTTTTGATAGCTAGCAAACTTCATTATGAAACAGCAAATGTTCAAATTCATCATCATTTTCAGCACAAAGCTCCCAGAATAATCTTATCATTGAGAGTATTGGCTTTAATTTTATTTACTGCGGTAATGACTTGTGCAGGCAGCCACTGAGGTTTTTTGCAATAGATGTTGATGATGGATGTCATTGTAAATGATAAAGATCAGAGATGGGCAAGAAGTGCAAAAATAGTAGTTTGTCTCATTTCATGGTTCATTGGGTTGCCCAGTTCATTGGTTCATGGTTGATTGGTGGGTTTTTCCCTCCATTTTGCAATCCATTTCATGGTTTGTTGGTTCAAGAAGATGTAGAATGGCCCTCAAGTAAGCTAGATATTTCAGTCCTGCAGCAAACTCTTCAGCAGATTCTCCTCTACCTGCTCTCCAAGTTTGGTGCAAATTGGATTTCAGGGGACTGAACTACAGCCCCCCCCAAAGCAGGTGCCCCCAGTAAACTGCTCTCCTAGGAGTATGTCAAGCTGGGAAAAGAAAGGGAAGCCACTCTGCCGCTTCTGTTCAGTTACACTCTCAGGAAGCTGGGAAGAGAAGTATAACTGACAAGAAGGCAGGGGCCTGAGGAAAGCTGTACTGCCACTTCTGGCTAGTTTCACAAGAAACTGACCAGAAGTGGCAGGGGTTGGGGAATCATGCCACACTGTCATTTTCCTATTTGGGTGCAATGGGATCAAACGAAGCAGTTCAAACAAACCATAAATTGGCCATTTTTAGCACAAATCACAATTCTCAGTTTGGTTGGTGAACATGCCTCATGAAAGCATTTGGCACTGCTTTTTTCAAGTAAGCAACACACCCACAGTTGCGCCAACTCATAAATGGTTCTCCATCAGTTGCACAAGCAAGTATGGTAGTAAGCAGAATTTCCTTGTCTTTGAAGAACTGCTCAGCAGCACGAAATATTGACTCCCCTTTAGTCTCTGTCCTTAGCTGCCTTACAAATAACAAGTCTTGAGCCAAACTTTCATCTTTTATAAAATATACATAAGCAAGGAAGAAAGATTCATTGCCTGGTAAAGTTGACTCATCCCATCTGGAAAGTAAGTTTTGTTGTCCTGAGTATGCCACATAATGTATCTTCCATATTTTCAGCCATTTCAGTCTTTGCACAGAATTTTTGCTGAAAGAACTCATCTCTTAGAACTCACCAGCAAAAACTTGAAAAAATAAGATCCAAGAGACAAAAACATACATGGTGATGACAGTTTCCCCAAACCCAGTATACTGGTCTGACTAAAGATCTGGTGGCATATTTTCTAAAAATACAGACAGTTTCTGCCAGATATCAGCACTATGTAGAGTCAGTAACTTAGTGCCATAGCCTAGTCACTTGTAAATGTCAACAATGTGGTCAAAGGGCCCATTTCCAGTGCCCTCTACAATCTCTTTGCTTCTTAGTACCCTCCTAAGTAAACCCCCCATCAGGGGGCAGTAGTGCTCACTTTGTGAAGCACTGCTCTAGTCCAGCAATTAAACAGATGTCCTGCTTTCTAGGTATTAGGCCCCATTTAGCTATTATGGGTTGCAACCCTTGATGGACCTAGCCTCCATTAATTTGTCTAATCCCTGTTTAAATGTAGTCTAGGCTCGTGACCATCATTACATCCTATGACAATGAATGCCAGAGTTTGTATGAAGTAGTATTCCTCCCACCCATCCCAAATGTCACTTAGCAACCTCATTAGGTCACCCCAAATTCTAATATTTTTAAAGAGCCAAAGTTTCTATCTGTAAGCATTACCCTAATTTCTTTTCTCTAAACTGAAAAGCTTCCTTATATGCTGGTTGCCCTTTTCTGGACTTACTCTGTAGCTCTACAGTGTCCTTTTTGGTGTCCAGCATCCAGAACTGTATGCAGTGTTCCAAGTGTAAGTATAAAGTGCATGGAGGAGGAAATCGTAGCTTCATATATATATATATGACTGTGACTGAATAATTCTTGTAAAAAAAAAAAGGGTCTACCTGTTCACAATACATTACTGGAAAAGGGGACTCCACTAAGCTTTCCGCAGGTCCTGCTCTCTGTTTTTAAGAGTTCCGTTTGAAGAGCAACATGTAAATGGAATAGGGCCCCTTGGTAATTACCTCTTTTCCTTGCTTTTACTCATGGTGGCTGCTATGTGTTGAAACTTGTTTCTGAATCTAATTTAGAGGTGCTCAGACAAAACCCAAAATAACCCTCTTGTATGCTGTTAAGGCCTTGGTTAATTAGAAGTATTTTAACATATTATTGCCAACATTATGAGATTAAAAACATAGTGATTTAGCCATAAGGGGATGTGTGGTGTTTATTAATGCTAAAAAATAATAACCACCATAAATTGTGGCACAGAAATGAGGAGATGGCTGTATACTTAATAGGTTTTGATACTTAACTCATGTCTCTTATTGAGAAAACAAGGGTTTTATTTATAGGTTTTGGTAATGGGAAAAAATGTAATTACTGTGTTTGGCCTCATTAGCAACTTAAGGAACAAGGGATATAGCTTCCATTAAGCACAGGCTGGGTTGTTTGTTTGGGGTTGTTTGTTTGGGGACTTTTTAAAAAAACAAATGCCTGATTGTGTTGTTTAACAATAAGGATTTGCAAATTTCTTTTAATCACTTGTTCTGAAATGATTTTCAGAACACAGTAATAACAGTACTAAAATTAACTGATTTCTAAAAGTCAACATAGGCGGTCCTTTTGGTTGGTTGTCTTTTTGGAGGATAGTTTCATGAGAGTTTTATGGAGGCAGGTATTTGTTGTAGCCCCCCTTAACATAAAGCTAGGATGCAGGAAGATTGTTCCTAATCACAGCCGAGGACCTACCATAGCATTTTATATAGAAGTATATACAAATTCTGTATAGGAACCCATAATCTTACTGTCCTTTTGGAAAGGGCGAGGAAAACACTATGGAAGGAGGATGAGGGAGATCCATGGGGAGAAACCAGGACTAATAAAAGCATGTGGCCTTAAAGGCATGGCTGCATAAATAGGAGGGATTGTGAGCAACAAAGCTGGCCAATAACTTCTTTACAGAACACTTTGCCTACCTGGATTTCCGTACACATAAAATTAACACTGTGCAACATTTCACAGATAAGTCTGCTCTTTTCAGACAGCATTCTTCCCCCTTGTCACCTTTTGTGGGGAGGGCAGGAAACCAACTCTTGATTAAGTGTTTGTTTATGTCATCTTACTTTCTTGCTCATTTTTCACTTGTGTCTTTAATTCAGTAAACTTTATTAATATTTTTAGATGTTCCAAGTAGTAAATAGCAATCTTACCATAGCGGTCAGGGATAGTGAAGGAAGGGAAGGCAGAGAACGAAGGAATGTTTAAATGCCTTTCTTGGGAAGGGTAAGAAAGGCATTTAAACATTCCACAAGCTGGCTTGGCGAGAGAAGGCAGAGACAGAAGGCATGTGTTACATACCTTCCCTTCCTTCTCCAGCTTGGGGAGGGAAAGAAATAAATTTAAACATGCCTTTGCTGACACTGGTCACTTTCATTCCCATCTGTCAGTCAGTTGTTAGGTTTAAATGGCCTAAAGACAGCTTTGTGGAGTGGCTTTGATTCCCCACTCCTTCACATGCACCTGTTGAGTGACCTTGGGTCAGCCACGCTTCTTGCAAGAGCTGCTCTCTCAAGAGCAGTTCTTGAAAGAGCTCTCTAAGCTCCACCTACTGCACAGGAAAGGAGATTGTAAGCCACTCTGAAACTCTTAGTGAAGGGCGGAGACCAATCTCTTTTTCTTCTACCCAACAAGAAGTGGTTGAAGTCACTTGCTTGCTGCATGGCTTTTGCAAGCCCCACCCCCATGTGGACCCACAGACTTCCTGGGATGGTCCACGGTGGTCCATGTTGGTAGGTGCATGGACTGGGTCCTGGTCCGTGATCCAGTCTGTGCCCATCCCTAGTCCCCTGCCTAGGCGGGGAGGGCGGGATATAAATAAAAATAAAAATTTATAAGCCTAAACACATGTCTGTATTAGGATGGGACAGTTTGGTCACTTGTCAAAGAAAAGGAATACACTCAGAGTGACTAAGTCATGGAGGGGAACTACATGGTTTTGGAAGGAAAATCTGCCTGTGAGTTGGGACATGACCAGGAAACACCTGGAAAGCAAGGTGGTAAAGTGGGGAGGATATGGCTTGTTCACATGTAGTAGATTAATATAAAGCTATCTGAGCAGGACTGTTCAAAGAAAGTTTTATTTTTATTTGTAGTAAACTAATGAGTTAACCCTACTGCAGCTGAAGCATTCTGAAAACTTTTCTCACTTGGTATTAAATTTGCACAAGGCATTTTCTTCATATATACATTGTTAATTCTATGGGTCATAATCTAGTATGTCATTTATCTACTCTCCAATACTTGGAGCTTTACAAGCCTCCTAAGCTTTTAGAATATTTCATTTAGCTACAAACAGTGCTCATCTAATCCAAGTCTCCTGTGATTTCTTCAAGGATCAGACAATGAGTATATAATCAGTTCTTTAATGAATGCCACCACAGTGTAGTAATTATACTAGTACGTTGGAAACACAGGTTCAAATCCCTGCTATGTCATCAAGTTCACTGGGTGACCTCAGGCCAGTGTTTGTCTCTCAGCTTAACCTACCTAACAGGGTAGTTGTGAGGATGAAATGGGGAAGGGGAGAACAAAGTTCTCAGCCACTTTGTTTCTCCATTGAGGGTGAAAAAAACAGGGCTATAAATATCTAAATAAGAATTCTCTCTCTGTGTGTAAAATAAGTTCCAAGCAGTGGCTGATCCCCCTCCCTCCTTTAAATATAGCTCAGTGCATCTCTTTGCCATTTATTTTCTGAGGAGAATGGAAATTTTGCCATATTTTGCTCAGCGTGTAGTCCCTCATGTTAGTGAACCTTTGAACTAAAATTTCCAGCTGATTATTCAGTGGTTGGTAGGAGGTTGCCTCTTTATATATCTTTTTGCTATTATTAATGACAGCATTACACTTGGGCATTTGTTTTTTTAAAGTTACCACACTTAATGATATCTTTCAAATATATAATTTCGGAATTTCAAATCATTGTCACTGATTATCTCTATAGCACTAAGCATGCACTTTCTCTCCAGCTACAGTAATGGAAGAACAGAATATTAGCTGCAATGTGATTTTGCTGTATTTAGTACAAGTCTGCCGTGAAAACACTGTGAAGGCAACATCACCCCAGAGTTGGAAATGACTGGTGCTTTTACAGGGGACCTTTCCTTCCTTTTCCTTTCCTTCTCTTTTCACATGATCTCCCATCTGACCTGCTTCTTAACCATTCTTCATTCCCTGAAGAATGTCACAGTATGCCTATCAGACTTTTTGGATGGAGTTGAGTATTCCTGAGAGATTTTGATGAGGGGAGGGGTGTTATGGAGGACACTGATAGGTTTCCAAAAGAGTGAGGTGCTTTATGGATCTTAATGAAATCTTTTTTATTTTGGCAGCTTTTAATAAGAATGAGTGATCCTTATGGGGGCTCATTTGGCTGAGATGGAGATTTATGAATGGCTCTTCCACAGTTTATCTTAAAACAAGTATGGGAAGCTATTTGGAGAGAATTTAATATTTCCCTCTTTCCTGTTTTCCTGATATAAAATATCTCACAGACCATTTGGTCATAAGCAAATGGCAATGAATTAGAAAATTCATCAACAATTTAGATTTTGCAGATTTTACAAAATAAATGTTTAACAAGCAGAATATAAATGAAGTCAGTAAATTTCAGCTCTTCCCTGCCCCTAGCTGGGAGGGGCAACATACGTAACAATGAGTGCCTCTGTGTTCTTTTCCCACAGGATAAATGACAGTGACTTGAGGTTGGGAAAAGCAGCATCAGACAAATGGTGAAGCCCTTCTTGTCATGTACCACCCCTGTGATACAAATCTACCCACACCTTCCATCACACACACAAAAATAGTACCTTCAGCTGTGCTTACCAGTTAAATTGCTTCAGTTTAAAGGGGAAAATATTCTCTTTGAACGTATTTTTCGTACCATAAGACGCACTTCCCCCCCCCAAAAAAAAGTGGGGGGAAAGTGTGTGCGTCTTATGGAGCGAAGGTATGTACCTTCCTCCGGGGAGGGGCGATCCGCTGTCTCCGCCTCTGATCCCAGCGCTTCCCCCACGCCTGCCTTACAGCAAGCGCCAGGATCGCTCCCTCCGATCCCAGAGCTTGCTTTAAGCATCAGAGCTGAAGCCAGGCAGACAGGCACAGAGAAAGCACGCCGCCCCCTCCACAGCCGGCGCTCGCGAAGCGCTGGGTTTGCGGAGGGAGTGGGTGCTTCCTCCGTGCCTGTCTGCCTGGCTTCAGCTGATGCTTAAAGCAAGCGCTGGGATCGGAGGGCAGAGGGAGCGATCCTGGCGCTTGCTGTAAGCATCAGCTGAAGCCAGGCAGACAGGCACGGAGGAAGCACCTGCCCCCTCTGCAAACCCAGCGCTTCGTGAGCGCCGGCTGTGGAGGGGGTGGCGTGCTTCCCCCGCGCCTGCGTGCCTGGCTGGGAGACAAGCGGCGAGATCACTCCCTGCGAAGTGCTGGGTTTGCGGTGGGGGTGGAGGGAGCGATCTCGCCGCTTGTCTCCCACCCAGGCACCAGCGTCTAATGGACCGAAGAATACGGTAATTAATGTGGTGTGCCTCATTTGTAGATCTTAATATCTGCTTTAGTTGCAACAGCCTCAAAGAGCTGAGAAGAAAAACATGTCTTCCCTCTGTTTTGAAACTTTTTCTTCTATCCATTGTTGGATACCAGGTTTCTATAAAACAAAGTAAAGCTGCAATAATTTCATTCATTTTCAAGGTTCATTATGTATCTATTGTTTCTAATTATTGTTTGTTAGTCCATATTCTGAATTCTTTCCATAACCATAACTGGCTAACAACATTGCTAATTTTTATTTCTGTCTTCATAATATTTTAATAAAGATGAAGTAATCAGAATGTTTGGAATCCTAAACTGTTGATGTATTAACCGTGCTTGTGTTCTCATATATCAGCATTTATACTTAACAAGGATAACTGTTGGAATTGCTTCCTGGGCTAGGTGTTGCAGTCCTTGGAGTCTCTTTCTGTATGGTTTCCATGCATGTTTTCAATTGAGCATTGCAGGATTTATTTAACGCTTATGGGTTGTGTATTGCATAAACCCACAGGTTGATACCAGCATTCCTTCTAGACCATCTGCTGACTTGCTGCAATGGACCACCGCTAAAACAATGAAGGTCCTTTCTGACACCACTCTGACCACAAAAGCCATGCTGCATGCCGTCAGTGACCGACAATGGTGGAAGAAATCACTGACTTACCTTCGGCCATTACATGTAAGAAGTAACTGCAGTGGCTTACTAGAGCTGTTTAGCAGGAGCAAATGAACTCTTTGCTATCCACAAGGTCTTCTATTACCACCCTTGCATTCATTATCATAAGGGGGGACTATTTGGGTAAATGGAAGTACATACAAATATGATATTAATAATGGGATTGGATATGCATTTTATCCTATGTCCAATATGAAGGATTTTCCTTGGCTGTCATAGCTGGAATGCAGGTAGGATAGATGTTGCCTGCACATAGCTCTTACGGTATCTTCTCTCTTAGTATCTGGTGAAATGCATGAATGTCTCAAGGGGCATCTCACTATTTAAAACTGGGCTTATCTGCGTTTTGTTTCCTAAAGGGACAAGAGTTTGGTGATGTATTGAAAGCCACAACTGGTGCAAATGCAGCAATAGAAAAGCAAGGTTGTCATCCATTCTATGAATCTCTGATAGATGACCCATACCTTGCAAATGTAAGTTTTAAGCATATTTGTATATCTAAAAAGCATCTTTATTGAAAATGAATCCATCACCTGAAACAACATAGGGTACTGTTAATAATGAACAACTTTTTTATGGTGCATTTTTATTTTCATGGCTGGAGTCCACAATCAAATACAGCTCAAGATGCTTGTATCAAAATAACACTGATAGTGTTTTTAGAGACCTGAAAGATGGTTTCTTGTTCAATGTGACATACTAGTCCAGCTTCCTTTCTTGATTTTGTCACTTTGGGCCATCAGGTCACTTACAACTTATGGTGACCCTCTGAATTAGTGATCTCCAAAATGTCCTATCATGAACAGTCTTGCTGAGGCCTTGCAAACTGAGGGCCTAGGCTTCCTTTATTGAGTCACTCCATCTCATATGTGGTTTTCCTCTTTCCCTACTGCTTTCGACTTTTCCTAGCATTATTGTCTTTTCCAGAAACTCTTGTTTTCTTATAATGTGATCAAAGTATGATGGGCAATTCAGGTTTGATTTGATTTAGAACCCATTTATTTGTCCTTCTTTGTAGCAATAAACAGCTAAGGCTAAAAGTGTAGCTCAAGTACTGTAGTTTGAATAATAATTGTAAACAGATTGCTACAGGTCTGATTAGATTATTATAGAACTAGCTCTGATTAGAACAATATTGTGTTTATTAAGGCAGTTGTAACATCTATCATTAATCACAGGAAACAGGAAAATCAAATACATGGCAAAGCCCAAGTTATAAATAGTCACATTGCTTAAAATCTCTGTTTTGTAGAATGAAGTTACTTATACCACATATCAGCACAATCCTTTGGAAAGCTTTGCAGAAGTGTTGCTGAGAACAGGAAAACTTGCAGAGACCAAGAGTGAAGGGCATGATCAATTTCCTGCCACAGAGGGTAAATCATGTGCATGTCTTTTGGGGTTTTATTGTTACTATTATTGTGAATTAATCTTACAGTGCACCCAGTGATATCATAGGTAGTTGTGGGCAAATTGTGCTTTGGGGAAATGCCTTGTCGCAGAGAAAATCTCTAATGAGGTTTGGAGGGAAACCAAGTTTCCCTGAAATACAACTTGCGAGTCACCCGTTTAGACTGTGGCTTCATAACTTCCGAAGTGATGGATAAACTGTTTTTCCCTTCCCCTTACATCTGGTACGATGACGTTAGTAGGGGTAAACAAAGGCATTTAAAGTGTATTTGTGATCTCCACATTTAGAAGAGGTGATAAGATAATGGGACGAGTGGAAGAGATAGTGAGAAAATTTGAACCTCATGCGCAGCCATCTGGGGGAAAGCCTATTGATTCAACTGAGGAGTATCACTCCATGTGGTCTCTGTTGCTTTGTACAGTTATAGAGATGGAATAAGGCTGTCATGTTAAGAAATTCACATCTTTGGTTTCCATCCCTATCCAATATTTAGACACTGTTGATACATGATTTTACTACAGGTACTAATTAGGTATCTAGACAAGTGCATCGGTAGTTCTGTGTATTTTGTGTTGTGAATTGTTAGCATTAAGTTGCCCATGCCTGAAACTTAACATTCTTGGTGCTTTAAATTTAAATGACGTGCACAGGCTGAACTTGCTAATCAGTGATAGTGTGGTTTGCTTTCATATCTGTCTCAGCAGAGAACTGTCTTCCACTTCTGCAATTACAATACATATTTGAGTGCTGCTTTTATACTTTGGTAAAAATTGTCATTAACTGACATTTTCTCCGCCCCTATGTCTACATTTTGATAACTAAAAAAATTCTACCTGCTGATAGTAGCCAGTAATTCATTAAATCCATTATCCTTTTAGTGCTTCAGATTTTCTTCTCCCCATGTATAAGAGATAAGGAAGAACTCTTGGATATATCCTGCAGATTTTTTTTTAAAAAAGAAACTATGAATATTTTCATACGGTAATTATCTTTTGAAAGAAAAATGTCTAATACAATTTGCTGTGAGAAGCACTGCTGTGAAAAATGAGAACGTTAGACTGAGGAGTAAAGAAATCTTCAAATGAATTGCACTCCCTGAAGCCCCATAGATTTTTAATGTTACGGAATGGGCCAGTCTGAGTCCACCTTAGCATACCTGCATCTTTCTGGAAGAACATAATGGGCACAGATTGTATTTCCAGAAGGTTCCAATAAGCCTGTTATATGTAAAACAGTTATAAGTTAACACTGTATTTGAGTGTGCTGGTATCCTTAGCGAAATAAAGGTACATTAAATGGTTATCACCACTGTGGAAAACGATGGTGTGGCTCTGTACTGAATTGGACCTAATTGGTGAGTTGAGCCAATCATCATGGGCAGTGTCTCTGCTTTTCTGGAAGTGACCGGTTGGGAGCACAAAGATCTTTGTCACAGCTGAGCTGTTTTGCATGGAATACTTGCAAATCACACATCGGTAAACTTGCTTGTTCAAGCCTTTCACACGCTCTGGAGGATATTTAAAATGCTTTACAAAAGTGTGTATATCTGATCTGTAAAATGCCGTACCTTAAACAGGTTGTTCAAATCCAGGATTTCTTTCTAAACTGTTTTGGGAAGATAGTTTTTGAATCTTGTGTGTGTTTGCTGTTTTGTAAAGGCTTCAAGACTAGTCAGAACTTCAAGACTGCCTAGTCTACTTGAGGTCTCATGTCATGAATGTTTTCTATGTTTCCACTGTATTCTGCTGTGCATTTTGCCAAAGGTGATTGCAGTTTGATGAAAATGTAGAAGCAGCATATATTTCAAATCACTGGTAGTTCTTTAAATTTACAGAGAGTAGCAATTGGGGAAATTGTCTCAGTGGGGATTCTCACACTGGACTATGAACCTCTTGACTGTTCTTTCTGTGTTATTGGTTGTGCAGTATATGGGCAGGTTTCCTTTGATTAATAATGAAGGAACTCATCTTCTAGCATACCTCAGTTTAATCTCCATCTCTTCCATAAGAATTAAATTCAATTTATGTTGCATTTCTTTCACCTTTTTTTGGAATTCACATTTTGTTGGTTGTTTTTTAAGATTCTTTTCAGCTTCTCCGGCTTGTGACATTAAATTTTGGAAGTTTTCAGTTCTCTCTTTCTTTTTCTTGCTACTATATCTAATTGCAAGGCCCCTATAATAAGCTTTAAGCAGTGTCCCAAACTACTTGCATCTTTACTTCTTGTGTTATATTCTGTTTGAAAAAGTATTCCATTTCAGTCTTGGATTCTTTTGTTGGCAAGGTGATGTCTCTTCTTTTTATTATACTGCCCAGGTTCACCATAGCTGTCCTCCCAAGGAGCAAATGTCTTTTAATTTCATGACTACAGTCACCATCTGCAGTGATCTTGGATCCCAGAAATGTGAAGTCTGTCACTACTTCCATGTCTTCCCCTTCTATTTGGCAAGGTGTGATGGGGCCAGATGCCATGATCTTAGTTTTTTGGATGTTGAGTTTCAAGCCTACTTTTGTGCTGTCCTCTTTCACCCTCAACAAGAGGTTCTTTAGGTCCTCCTCACTTTCTGCCATTAGAGTGGTATCATCTGCATACCTGAGCTTGTTGATGTTTTTCCCGGCAATCTTAATTCCAGTTTGTGCTTCATCCAGGCCAGCATTCCGCATGATGTACTCTGCATATAAATTAAATAAGCAAAGTGACAATATATATCCTTGTCGAACTCCTTTTCCTATTCTAAACCAATCAGTTGTTCCATACCCAGTTCTGACAGTTGCTTCTTGACCCTTATACAAGTTTCTCAGGAGACATGTGAGGTGGTCTGGTACTCCCATCTCTTTAAGGACTTGCCACAGTTTGTTGTGATCCACACAATCAAATGCTTTAGCATAGTCAATGAAGCAGAAATAGATGTTTTTCTGATACTCCCATGCTTTCTCCATAATACATCGAATGTTGGCAATTAGATCTCTAGTTCCTCTACCTCTCCAAAACCCAGCTTGAGCTTCTGGTAGTTCCCGATCTACATATTGCTGAAGCCTGGCTTGTAGGATCTTTAACATGACCTGGCTGGCATGTGAAATGAGTACTTGGCATTACCCTTCTTTGAGATTGGAATATAAACTGATCTTTTCCAATCCTGTGGCCACTGTTGTGTTTTCCAAATTTGTTGACATAAACATAAACAGCATCATCTTTTAGGACTTTGAACAGCTCAACTGGGCTACCATCATCTCCGCTCGCTTTGTTGTTAGTAATGCTTTCTAAAGCTCATTTGACTTCACGCTCCAGGATGTCTGGCTCAAGGTCATTGATTTCACTTTCATGGTTGTCCAGGACATTGAGATCCTTCTTGTTTAATTCTTCTGTGTATTCTTGTCACCTCTTCCTGATCTCTTCTACTTCTGTTAGGTCCCTACCGTTTTTGTCCTTTATCATGGCCATCTTTGCACGAAACATTCCCTTGATATCTCCAATTTTCTTGAATAGATCTCTTGTCCTTCCCATTCTATTATTTTCCTATATTGCTTTGCATTGTTCCTTCAGGAAGGCCTCCTTATCTCTCCTTGCTGTTCTCTAGATATCTGCATTCAGTTGGGTGAATCTTTCCTTTTTGCCTTTGCCTTTCTCTGTCCTTCTTTCCTCAGCTATTTGTAAAGCCTCATCAGACAGCCACTTTGCTTTCTTGCATTTCTTTTTCTTTGGGATGGTGCTGATTGCTGCCTTATGTACAATGTCACGAACCTCCGTCCAGTTCTTCAGGCACTCTGTCTATCAACTCTAGTTCCTTAAACCTATTCTTCATTTCCACTGTATATTCATAAGGGATCTGATCAAGGTCAAACCTGAATGGCCTAATGGCTTCCCCAGTTTTCGCCTGAATTTTGTGATGAGTAGCTCATGATCTGAGCCGCAGTCAGCTCCAGGTCTTGTTTTTGCTGCCTGTAAGGAGCTTCTCCATCTTTGACTGCAGAGTATATAATCAATCTGATTTCTGTGTTGCCCATCAGGTGATGTCCACGTGTAGAGTCGCCTCTTAGGTTGTTGGAAGAGGCTGTTCGCTATGACCAGCTTGTTCTCTTGACAAAACTCTATTAGCCTTTGCCCGGCTTCATTTTGTTCTCCAAGGCCAAACTTGTCAGTTGTTCTGGTCACCTTTTGACTTCCTACTTTGGCATTCCAGTCCCCTATGATGAGGAGGACATCTTTTTTTGGTGTTAATTCTAGAAGGTGTTGTAGATCTTCATAGAACTGGTCCACGTCAGCCTCTTCTGCATCAGTGGTTGGGGCATAGACTTGGATTACTGTGATATTGAATGGTTTGCCTTGGATACGGAGTGAGATCATTCTGTCAGTTTTGACATTGTATTCCATTACTGCTTTCCTCACTGTCTTGTTCACTATAAAGGCCACACCATTTCTTCTATGGGACTCTTGGCTACAATAATAGATGTTGTGATCCTCTGAGTTATTTTATTATTTTATTAATAATATTTATTATTGTATTATTTTTTTAATATCCCCAGCTATAGACTATTAAAAATACGTTTGACTCTGTATCTATTGTTTCCTCAATAAATGTGGGCTTGGAATTATATGTTTGCTAAAAGAATGCATACTTTGGGCCTGTCATGTCCTGGGATGTTCAAATTCAGATCACATAAAGAACTTGGATGACTTTAAAGTCCTCTTTAACATTCATTTTCTTCAGGCTCTGTTTCTCTTTCTTACATCTATTTTATTCTCAATTAAATGTACATGAATTAATTGAAGCAGAATAAATATTTTCTTTAAAACTTATAAAGTCAAATAGAATTACTTTTTACTACTAATTGTTTCATGTATTAGTTTCCTACATGTGTCCAAATGGGCTTTAATTCCAGAAAGAAAGTGGCTTTAAGGAAAATATTGCAGTAATAATGGTTCTGATTATCCCCAAATGTGTTATGAACACCTTTTTTCACCTCAGAAGAAGGGGTGTTTATCCTACCATGTTTACTAAAAGAGAAAAATTACACCAATTAATTCTGTTAAAACAATAATTACACCCATATGGACGTTCATATAAGCCCACTCATTTATAAGTGACTCCGTTTCATGTAGATAAATGTTCCTCATGGTTCTGAGAACATTAGCTCTCCAAGAAAATCAATCACCATTGACATAGCACGCAAGGAAACTGCTGTATTTATGCATTCAGGATGTCATTGTGTGATTTATCATGTATACTAATTTGCACAGAAAGGTCCAGTCCAGAAATTAGTTATGCACTATACAGGAGATGGAGCCTCTCAAGAAGAATTTTGCAGATATAAAATACTGCCTAAGATTTCAATAGAAAGTCTGTTACTTGGCACTGTTTTATCTGTAGGCCATGTTTACATTCTATTAGATGGCAGCAACTGAAACTCATCCATAAAAACCTGATCAGATTGCACTCTATAAGAGTCTGATGTGTTATAATGAACACCAAGTTGTCACAGATGCAAGACGTTTTATCTGTGAAATGCCATGCAAATGAATCACAGTGCTCTGTTGTGTAACCGTATGCTATGGGCATCAGTCCTCTCACAACCTGTGACAGTTCCTCTAATTTGTTTTGCACAAACGCAATGCTAGTGGAGAAATTGGGATGTTATGCCACAATTGTTATAATGGGAATAGGTATGTGTGCTCTGTTTCCATGTTTTGGTAATACTCATTACAGATGTTTCTCCATTGGCCTTCTGGATCAACCTTTCATCATTCTTTGCTACCTGTACAAAGAGTTGCATATCTAGGATGTCATAAAACATCATACATTTTTAAATAGAAAACTGACCAGCTTATATAGAATAGAGACCCGACTGGTCAAAGGGAAAGCAGAAGGTAGATTATTATCTCATAAGTTTGAAACACACTTAAAATGGAAAGGGAAAAAAAAGTGGCAAGGAAGGAAAAAAGTGTGAGAAATCCTGGAGGCTTTTTTTTACTAACAGTTATGGTTTGCAGGTTCTTTACTGTATTATCTCACAGAGCACATACCTGCATTGATTATTAATCTGAAAGCCCACCTGAGCTGAGGAGAAGGAGGTTTGTGGTTTGTATCTGTCTCACCATTACACACTAATAGCTAGTTAAGTTTTCAGACTGCCACAGTGGAAGGTAAATTGTGCATGTTGAATCTATGCCTCTCGCTTCCCAGTCATTCATAACCACTAAGACTGTCCAAAGTCTACTGACAAGGTCACATTGGTAATGACCGGCACTCTCATTAGGGGTGTGTGCTTCAAAAAGTTATTTTAATTTTGTTTCAGTATTTCAGAAAGGGCACAATTGCAGTTATTCCTTACATTACAGGAGCATGCATGCCATTTTGAAAAACTGTTTTTTTGGGGTATCAGTAGATCTGGTCACCAGCTGGTGTCCAAACTCTCATTTAAAAAAAAAAAAGTGGTAATAGATCTGGCATGCAGAAGCCAAGTCTGTTAGTCATTGAAAACAGTGAATGTTTAAAGAGCTATCGCGATCTCAGCAATTCAGCAACCCAGCCTCGGAGCTCTGCCCCCTCTTTTCCCCCACCACCCAACTCCTGCTGGGCTGGCTGCAGCAGTTGTCAAAACACTCTCAAAATTTCAGGAAATGCTAACACCTCAATACTGGAATTATCATAACATACCAGTAGAACCACCCAACAGCAACAAAAACACACAAACAAGTAACCACTTGCTCTTTAGGAAAGTCAAAACCAGTGACTGCAGCAGATGTGTTTTGCTGGGACAGAGTGGCAATTTGGTCTTCACCTTCAAAGTTTACTGACAAATTTTGAAGATTATTGAACACACTGTTCCTCCATCAATAGTTCATCACATAAATGTGAACTCTGCAATACTCTGTTGCCCATGCTTAACCATTTTTTAAAGTATTATAGGGCTGGAAAAGTGGTATCTGTCAAGATCTCTCTCCCCCTCCCTTTATTTCTGAGTGACAGAATTAATACATGACAGCATTCAAGGCTTTATCTTGGTTCTCATAATGGATTTTGATGGCTGGATCAATGATATGAATCTTCACACTTTAAGCTTAGCTTTGAAGTATATTTTGTCCCATTTCTCCGACAACAATATTTATTTTGCAGTAAATTTAAGTGTATTTGCTTAAATATGGAATTTACAGAATTATTTAACAAGTTCATATTTAAAATTTCATGAGACTTTTTTGTGTGTCTTCCATTGCTTTCATTTGATGAGGAAGTTTTGCTTTGTTTTCAGCTACAGTTAAAAAAAAAAGTGCAGTAGTAGTATCTATGCTCTTTTCTGCCACCATTGGGATGTTTATCATTGAGAGAGCAAGCCATTTAATGTGAATCAGTCATTCACACTTGACAAATCTCTCTGAGCGTGTTTTGATTCTTTGTTTGTTTTTTGCTATTTCAGCTTGTCAGCTATTTGTTTAGAATTGAAAAAGTGAAGCTTGAACTGGTCAAGGAATCTCCCCTCCCTGCTTTTGAAATGCCACCTTTTGCCAGCTCTCTGCAAGGCTTCTTTCCACACCTAATTGGTCTCTAGGCACTTTATGCATCCAAAAAGATTCTCTGGTGGCCACTGCATTCCTCTCATCCCTTACCCACTGAAATGTCAAGATTACTATATCTCTGACAGTTTTCCTCAACCCCCAGCATTTCGACTCTGCCTCATTTCTCTGAACATCTAACAATGACTCACCGTGACTTGCATAGGGCTTGTTCTCTTGTCCCATTGCTCTTTTGTGTACTAGGGAGAGCTTTTTTTGTGGCACTTATTCTCCATTCATTGTTATTCCACACCAGCTAGGCTAGGCTCACCAATTCCTGGCTGTGAGATTGCTTTCTGTTACAGAATGCATCTGTATGGAACACTTGGGGAACATTGCTGTAAGTGATACCTCTGAGCTGTGTTAGTTATGACCTTGATCCTATATTGTTCCCACAGTCATGTATATAGCTGTCAAGCATCATGTAGTTCAGAATCTTCCTATGATATAGTCTAGGCAGAGAAGATCCCACCCATCAGCATGGTTTCTATAAGGGAAGATCTTATCTCACTAATCTTTTAGAATTCTTTGAGGGGGTGAACAAACATGCAGACAAGGGTGACTCAGTTGATGTTGTTTACCTAGACTTCTAGAAAGCTTTTGACAAAGTTCCTCATCAAAGGCTCCTAAGTAAACTCAGCAGTCATGGAATAAGAGGGCAAGTCATCTTGTGGATTAAAAACTAATTAATAGGGAACAGAGTGGGTATAAATGGGCAGTTTTCACAGTGAGCAGTGGGATATCACAGGGCACAGTACTTGGTCTGGTACTTTTTAACTTCATTAATGATTTGGAATTGGGTGTAAGCAGTAAAGTGGCTAAATTTGCGGGTGACACTAACTTGTTCAGTGCAGTGTGAACCAGGGAGGACTGAGGAGCTCCACAGGGATCTGTTGAGGCTGGGCTAGAGGATGTCAATGTGGCCAAATGCAAAGTAATGCACATTGGAGAACACCTTCCCTATTTAATTTAATTTAATTTGCGATTTATATCCTGCCCTATTCCACAAAGATTAAAGAGATTAGGGCTTTTTCAACTTGGAGAAATGATGATTGAGGGATGATATGATAGAGATTTACTGAATTATGAATGGGATAGAGAAGGCAGAGGAAGAAGTACTTTTCTCTCTTTCTTACAATGCAAGAATTTGTGGGCAGACAATGAAATTAGCAGTAGGTTTAGAACAGATAAAAAGTAAGTACTTCTTTACCTGAAGAGTAGTTAACATGTGGAATCCACTGCTACAGGAAGTGGTGGCAGCTACAAGTATAGCCAACTTCAAGAAGTATTGGATAAACATATGGAGCAGAGGTTCATCAGTGTTCCATTAGCCACAAGTTATAGATGGAACAATGGTTGAGGCAGTGATGCTCTGCATTCTCGGTGCTTGGGGGACAACAGTGGGAGAGCTTCTGGAGCTCTACCCCCACTGGAAGCCTCCTGATGGCACCTGGCTTTTGGTTACTGTATGGCACAGAATGCTGGACTGGGTGAGCCATTGGCCTGATCCAAAATTGCTTCATTAATGTTCTTATGTTCACTGTTATGTAATGAGCTGGAAGGAAGTTCGTGTAGGCATTGTATGCTCTGTGCTGTTAACTTCTCTAGCTTGTGGCTGCACTGAGACCCCAGAGTCTTTCTCTGGTTTGCATGGTTGCATTAGACTTGTGAGCTGCTGCAGAAGTAGAACTCCTGCAGTGGAGAATGTTGGACACTTTTTGGTTCTCTAGTAGTCACTAGACTTATTTCTTAAATTATCACACAGTCACCAAAGTAGAACTTTATTTATTTATTTATAGTCCACTTTTTTCACTGATACTTAAGGTGGATTACTCATAGACTATTATCTACAAAATTCTGGCTCTGTACTATTCAGCCAGCCTTGTTCAAATGTAATCTTTGTTCTTATGAAGCTTGACTAGAGCACATCCACAGGACATCTCTCCTGCCTTCTCACCATATTAACACAAAAGGTTCAGGGGGTTGTCCGTGCAGAGTAGGGTTGCAGAGTAGGGTTGCAGCACAGGGAGATGGAGAGAAAAAAGAAAGGACGTGCCTGAAGAAAGCAAGAACTCACATTAGAGAATATCTGTCTGTCTGGAGACTTCAGGTAATTCCCCATTCTTATTGTATTCATTAACTCAGCTGCTTTCTTGCATCTATGGCCACCTACCCTCTTAAATGGTGTATTTATACATATTTGTGATATTTTCATCCTCTTCAGTTGTAGTGACAGCTTGTAAAATTGTGAAATGATTCCTGCTTTCCTTATCATAGGTAAGGATTTTTAATTAATAACAGAGCATAAAAAGCACAGAGTATTCAATACAGATGTAGGAAGCCTGGAGGAAGCAACATATTTCACATTTTCATGCTCCCTCTTTCCCATAATGTTCATAACTTACAGTGTTGCTTTTGTTTTACAGCCAGAAGATTTAAGAGCTGTAAATCAGCATGAGGGATGTTTCGGTGGTTCAGTTTAGTATCTGCCATGGCATTATTTCATCTTGTTTTGATAATGCATAAAATGCATTGGTTGGAAGTTGGCTAAACCAGTATTGCAGTTTAATTATACACTATATGTTGTTTCCTTTTTTGGTTGGATTGATTAGTGTTTAATTGAACGTGTGCAGAACACTTACAATCTAGTGAAATGTGGCTTGTGAGGAAAATGTCAAGCTTGCTTTGTGTGAAGGACAGAGGGATCAGAATCTGATTAAGATTTCTTTTTTTATTTCTTGCTCTGTGTTCTAGTGCTGTTACAGCTAGCCTGTGAAGCTTTACCAAATGACATGACCTTGGCTCTGGCTTACCTTCTTGCCTTGCCACAGGTATGTACATAACTGAGGTAAATATTCAGCAGGCCAATCTATGCCTCTCAGTTTACAACAGGTCTGGCCAGAGCTCTCAGCTACCAGCATACGGCAGGATAAAGCAAACAATAAAAACCATATTTTCCAAAGCAGATTAAATCATAAATATAGGTCAGGGCAGAGCAACAAAATATGTTCAGATACAATTCAGTTGACAAAAAGGAATAGGCAATTCAGTCCCAGATCACAAACGTATTGTGGTAACCATTCACCTCTTCTCAGGGCCTCCAAAGATAATTGTATCTGTTGGGCTGGTTCATGGGGGGGTACATTACCCTTTAGAGAGCCCAGTCCCCATACTGCTTCAAAGGTAAGAACCTGCTCTTTGAATTTTTCCTGTGAATGAGTAGAGAATCAGAGTCCTGTTACCATTTTAAGCTCTCACTGGCATTGCCCATCTTCAGTCTAAATTGTGCTTCTTGTGAGTCTCAAATTCCATCCAAGTCAAGAAGCTGAATTTCTGTACTGAAAGATTCTGTAGAAAGATGGTTCAGGAAGAAACTGCATGTAAAATATAATATCCAGCAGTAACTCCAGTTTGACTAGCTGTCTTCTCCTGAATTTAAACTTTCAGATTTATCTAATTTGTCTGCTTATGGCTCTCCAGGATCTCAGGCTCAGAAATCTGCTGTATAAGAGTTCAACTGGAGGTATACCAGAAATTGAACCTGAGACTTTTTGCCAAGCATATGGTGTAACACTGAGCTATAATGTCCCCTCTGAAATCCTCCCCTGTGGATGATTACAGGCTCAAAAGCCATACTATTCAATAACTGCAGCACAGTGTGTGCTTCCAGCTTTGAAAAGACATCTGAATACTTGATGCACGCTCATGTGACTTTCACAAGGACAAGTTATCAGATGTTTACCAAATCCAGAGTTTGTTCACTGCAATGTCTTCTAAAGACCGTTTTTATAAGGCTAGGTTATCACTCTGAAACAGCATGAGTCACCTGAGATCACCAATAAATCAAGTGAAAATCATATTCCAAAATGTCAGTACATCAACAAGAAATTCATTGTACAGAATATAAATAATAGAACATAAGTAGTTGCCTTCTACAGAATCGGACTAGTGGTCTGTGTAGCAGAGCACTATGGTCTCTGGGAATATTTTTTCAGGGTCTCAGTTTTTCCAAGACATGCTACCTGAGATCTTTACATTAAACAGATGGGGTTGGATCCAACTGAGTGCCAGCAGAAGGTGTTTGCCAGCACAGACTTTTTTTTTTTTATAAAAAGCAACGCCTGGACATTTCCAGAACTGATTGTGGAGGCCATGGGACATACATAGACAAAAAGCCACCGGGGCGGGGGGCAGAGAGCGTTGCAGTGAGAACAGGAAACTCGATGAGATCTCACTCACCTTGCTCTTCCACCATCAGAAGCATGGCTTATAGAAGGGTGAAATTTTCTATTCTCACTGCAGGACTCTGAATCAACTAATAATTAACTTCATGACTCACTGGCTTCAACCTATGGAGCAGGTTTATATATTGCCTGCTGAATATGAGTATTATGGTCTTCTCCTAGCCTGTCTATGTACAGAGACTATGGTTGGTATCCCTTCACTCATCTGGGTGTACTGAGAACCAGACAGAAATAGCTGTGTACCATGGACCTGATTCCCAGATATACAGCACTTGTGGTGTTCTGCTACCTTAACACAGGTCTGCCACACCTAGAAGTTTACCCCAACCTGCTCATCCCTGCTGGCCTCCCAATAAACAAATGAGTAACTGATGAAGGTACGTTACAGGTGCCCTTTCATAGCAGCTGCATACGAAGGGCATTCAATTTTCTTTTTATTCTTCAGAAAGCATTCTAAGACAGCCCATGTTGAATGGTGTATAGAGTTTCATAGCTGGACCAAGGAAACCTCAATTTAAATCACTTAACCCAATGACTTTGGATCAGACATGAACTCTATTTACCCTCATAAAGTGAATAGCAATGCCAAAAAAGGGAAGCAGGGGAGATTAAAAGACCAGTGTCTACTACTGGCCTACCTGAAGGAAAGGAAGAATATAAATACTACTAAATAGATGGCTTTAAAAAGTCTATAACTGTATATGGTGCTGCTTTGCACAAAATATATTCTTTGGCACCATTTTCTTTCTAATCATCATTCTGTAGCAGCTACTAAAAAAGATGATGTGCTTGCAATTGTAAAGTTCTTTTAGCTAAGCTAATTCTGTCCTATTTCTTCCTAGGTGGTAGATGCCAACAAGTGCTTTGAGAAGCAACCCCCTTCTGCATTATCTCTCCAGCTGGCAAGTTATTACTATAGCCTGCAGATTTATGCTCGGTTGGCACCCTGCTTCAAGGACAAATGCCATCCACTCTACAGGGTAAGTTTTTAAAGTTTTTTTTTTAAAGAATCAATTAATATGCAACAAAGAGCTATTCTGTTAGTCCATTTCAGGGCATGTCTAACATTCCAGTCAAGTTGCATATCGTCATTTAATCTAGTACTGTATAAAGTGACAACTACTTAATGCAGTGTTTACCAAAATAGATAAATGGTTTTTAATGACTATTGCTTAGCTGTTGTTTGAAAAGGAGCACTTTCCATTTTGATATACATCATGTAATGTTAGTATGCAGCATTTTAAAATCAACCAGAGGATTGAATGGTGGTAGACTTTTTTTAAAATAAAAGATTCAAAAGGGCTCTGGGAAATTAGAGACCTGTCAACCTAGTCTCTGTATCAGTAGTAAAGCATTAATAAAGCTGGGAACTGTTAACCAAATACAAGAATAAATGTACAAGCACGGCTTCTACAAAAAAAGGACTGTGTTCCCAATATTTTAGAATTCTCTCTTACTGTCATTGTATAGATAGGGATGATCTTGTAGACACAGGGACGGTGTCGGTGGAGAAGGACGGTGGCTCAGTGGTAGAGCATCTGCTTGGGAAGCAGAAGGTTCCAGGTTCAATCCCTGGCCTCTCCAAAAAAGGGTCCAGGCAAATAGGTGTGGAAAACCTCAGCTTGAGACCCTGGAGAGCCACTTCCAGTCTGAGAAGACAATACTGACTTTGATGGACCAAGGGTCTGATTCAGTATAAGGCAGCTTCATATGTTCATATTCACAGGGTTATATCCCATGAGATCCACTTGCGAAGCGAGACTTTTCCTCATCCCTTTGCATGCTGTTGCACCACCATCACCCCTAAGCTCACTGAAGTTTTGTTCCCAGAGTAGAGGGTCAGTTTACTGTCAGGAACAGTCTAGATGGGAATGTGAATGTAAGCCAAACCAGGGCCAATTGGTGAGAATTGCCCACCCACATACAGAATAGGAGTGAATACTCTTCATCCTGAGAGTGTAGCAAACAATGTAATCCCACAGTGAACTGTCGTGGAACTAGTAATATTTAACATTCTTGACATGTCTGGATATGGACAGGTAAGCAGTGAGATGGCCAAGTTTGCAGATGTGGCACTAGGAGCTGATGAATGGTGTCTTCCCCCCTGCAAATAATAGCCATGCAGGGGCTCAGTCCAGAAGGGGACGAGGCTTAATCCTGTCATCTCATAGATATTCCCAGTGCCAGACAGCCTCATGAAGCTGCTGTTTGTCTTGCTGGGACAAAAATAACCATTACCTGTTCATTAAGTGTGCATAGGCAAATGGCACGATTACAGAGCAAAAAAAATAGATTATGGGAGCTCCATTCACAGAAACCTTTCTTTTTGTCCCTAGTATTCAAAATGCTGGTGTAGAATGTGAAAGACTTTAGAAACACCTTCAGATTAAATGCATGGGCAACAACAAGGCACAGTGCAAGTTAGTGCAAAATAGTGCTTGTAGGGTTACCTGATCTAGGGGTGGAGCCTGGGGAGGGGAGGGACCTTGGCAGGGTATAATGCCATAGAGCTAACCCTCCAAAGCTTGTCATTTTCTCCAGGGAAATTGATCCGTGTCATCTGGAAATCAGTTGTAATAACAGGAGATCCCCAAGTGCCACCTAAGTGCATGGTGAGCACAAAAAATGCTCTCTTCCTCCACACTGTTATCAAGTCTGAACTGAATGTGCTAGGCCAAGAAATTCCTTGGTTTTGTGATGAGCAGTGTACTAAAAATGCCAGTACCGTTAGTCTATCTGTGAAAAAAGCTTCCTTCAGCTGTCTAGGCCAACACATGGCTAATGGCCTCTGCCTCTAGACCTCAGTAAAAAGTTCTGTCTGCTCTAATAGACTCAGAGATTTAAAAGAAATGGGTAAATGCAACTTCTTTATCCCCCTCTCTTCACATGCCCTATCAGATGTTAAAATGCAGGGCAGGCTCCTTAGCTTAAGAAGTTACAGATCTCTACAGAATTCACTTACATTGAATTTTCATTCAGCTCCTCAGGACAGCACATGGTTAAAGGGCTGGCTTCTCCAGACTTCAGTTAAGAGTTCTTTCTGCTCTGATGAACTCAGCACCCAATAGAACTTTTTCCTTCCTCCCCTGAACTTTATCACCTCTCTTTTCCCCACCCACTGACCAGATCAGGCCAGGTCAGAGAAGCCTTTCCTGAAGTCTCCAGGATCTCCTTTCTGAGGTCTGTCATGTATTTAACACCTCCAAATCTCTGTTCCCTGCTTGAAGGGGGAGAGGTGACCTTGACCATCCCATTGTGTAGCCCTGTTAACATTTGTATGAAGGTGGCCTGAAGTAAGTCTGGAAAGCAATTGAACAGATGTCCTGCTTCCTACCTGTTCTCTGCCCAGACTGAAAACAGAATTTTTAAAACTCAGAGTGAAGATTTTGCTCATTTCAAATCTTCGAAGGAAAAAATGATTTCTTCACAGGGATTTTAGGGAAGAAAGGTTAGAAAAAGAGTTGCCAGTGTCATCATGCATGTGTACAGTTTTAATGACGCAGAAGTAGAAAAGAGTAACTAATGAGCAGAGTTACTCCAGTCTTATACACATTTGATTTCTGTGAGTTTAGGCTGGATTAATTTTGCATAGTATTGCACTGTAAAGCTATCACAGGGTTAGAGGCACCTCTGCTGTGAATAGGCTGTAATACTTTATGTGTTTAGAAAAAAATAGAGACTATAGTTAGGCATGAGGGGCCTAACTATATGAAATTGTGGAAGTGACAAAAGAGGCATTTTTCTCTCTGTTCCTTTGAAGGGGGGAAATGTATAGTCAACAAACTTTTAAAATGTTAAAAATGACACAGTACTTACTATGATTTTGACAGAGTTATTTCACCATCTAGACAGTATCTCAGTGGCCACTTTTTCTATGGTGTGTACATTCTTCCTAGCAGATTTCTCTCTGTTTCATAATACAGGATCTTGGGCTCCCTGATTAACTGTTTGGCTTTTGGTCTAGAGCACACAAACCAAATGCAGTTTCAGACTGGTAACTTATGGAATTAACTGGACTCAGAGCTGGACACAGAGATTAAAGAGAGGGAGGGAGAGATCCTTCTTCATGTGCACACTCACTCACACTACACATGTGTACACACACAGCCAGTCCTCCCTGTCCAGAAGTCTGTTGCATTCAGCAAATGGTGGTATTCAGCAAGTGATAGACTGATAGTGCTGGGGAGGAGTCAGTGGTCGTGGTGCATGTTGGCACCAATGATGTGGGGAAATGCAGTCGTGAGGTCCTGGAGGAAAAATTTAGGCTGCTAGGCAGGAGACTCAAGACCAGAACCTCCAAGGTGGCCTTCTCAGAAGTGCTACCTGTTCCACACGTAGAGCTGGAGAGACAGGCACAAATTAGAAGTCTCAATGTGTGGATGAGATGATGGTGTAAGGAGGAAGGGTTTAAGTGTTTGGCTTTTGGTCTAGAGCACACAAACCAAATTCAGTTTCAGACTGGTAACTTATGGAATTAGCTGCACATGACAATGGCCAGTAGGTTGGATGGCTTTTTAAAAAGGTTAGGCAAATTCACTCTGATCTGGATAGCCCAGGCAAGCCTGACCTTGTCAGATCTTGGAAGCTAAGCAGGATTGACTGTGGTTAGTAGGTTTATAGGTTTATTGGATTTATATCCCATCCTCCCTGCAGAAGCAGGCTCAGGGCGGCTCACAACCAGTAAAATCAGAACAGTTATACAGTTAAGCAATTAAAACAATTGAACAGTTAAAACAGTTAAAACAATATGGTGGTAATCATATTTGGTATTATCTCACTTCAGATGGCATTCAGTATATATTAGTACTTGGATGGGGACTGTTCTTTGAATACCCAATCAGGAGGTAGGGGCAGGCTTATTCAGGCACCTCACTAAATATCCTCCAGGCCCCCAATAGGGGTCAGTCACCAGAGGTCAACTTGTCTTCTAGGTGCCAGACACACACACACACAAAATGTACAAATAAAATAAAAAAATGAGGCATTCAGGTGGCACATGTCTCTTCGAGAGTACTGACTAGCCTGATTCAGTGGAAACTCCATGATCAGCAGCAGCATACCTTTGAGCACTAATGTTAGCAGCAAACAAAGGGAAAAGCTATTGCTTGTGGATCTTCCAGAATACCTGGCTCACAATCATTAGAAACAGGATGTTGGTATATACTTCTTGTATAGTCTCCTTCAGTTGTCCTCCCCCCATACCCTTCTAGTTGCTCTTTGCTGTGCATGGTGCCTGCAGCCCAAGAGGGCAGCAAAATGCAAAAATGGCCTAGTAGCCTTAATAGGATGTTTGGGAGTGCACTAGGAGCTACAAAGTGTATAGGCAACTGTGGTGGCTAAAGAGCCATTGTTTGGCCACCTTTGGTCTAAAGGAATCCGCTTTCTGTTCTAAGAAGATTCTTTTTTAAAAAAAAATGTTTCTTTTGGAGTTTTACAACACATTCTGTGTGGACAGAAAAGAAGTCTAATTCAAATCTGTGATGTCCCAGATTTATTTATTTTTATCCATGGTGTGTGTGGGGGGGGGGGGGGGAGTTTAGAAGTAATATACAGCTTAATTTCATGGCCTGGTCGGAGCTACTTTCAGTTTACTGGAAACAAAGGTTGAATTTTAACCTTTCTCTCAGTTTATGATATAGCAAGAAAAGGCAAAGCCTGTTTTGCTAATTACTTTCATGAATCTTCCTGCCTCTAAGAAGAGACACTACTTCTTTCCATGGTCTCATCAACAAAGGAACTGACAGCTGTTTAAAATGAGGTTATGGGTTTTTCTTCACTCCACTAGCTTTGTAGTATTATGGAAATACAATTTTTTTCTTTATAATATCTGACAAATCTCAGTAGAAAAAATGCAAGATATGTGACACGTGCAGCTGCCTTATATTAAATCTGTCTACTCAGACTGGCAGTAGCTCTCCAGGGTTCTAGGTAGAGTTTTTGTTTTTTGACTCACGTACCACCTGATCCCTTAACTGGAGATGCAAAGGCTTGATCTTGGGACTTCCGCATGCTAAGCAAATACTCCATCACTGAACTGTGACCACATAGCATGATGATCTTCAAAGCATCCAAATTGAGCTATCATTTTTTAAAAAGAAAGATACTGAATCAGTGTGCCCAGATTCTGTTCCACTTTTGTCTGCACTTGCAGGCTCTCTGACTGTTCACTCAAAGTTAGGAATTGGAAAAGAAAAATATTTCTCAATATAAAAATTCTCTGATGTGCTCCAAATACCTGAAAAGAGAGTGCAGGTGTGTCTGGTTTCTAAGAATACAGAGGCTTCACACATTGAGGAAATCACAGATGTGCCCCAACGCCCTTTTCTACATAGCAACAATGATGTTACCAAAACTGATCACCTTGTTTGGCATAGAATCTTGGAAGGCAAGAAAGCCTATAGCAAGTATGAGAAAATAACATTATAGTGAAATTGATAAAATTCTAGACCTAGAGTTGGTGTTGGTCTATAGTTCTATCAATTTAACTGTAATGAGTTTTGCCCTGTTCATGGTTTGTGAACGGAAGTCCATGATGAGTATACCATCATGAACTTCCACAAACCTTTAGAGCAATTTGTGTGGTTCAGGAATGGAGCAGAATGGGACTCAGAGTCAATTTAAACCTTTGTTTTCTGTTCCCTGCGAAAGCCACAAAAACAGAGGTGCTTCCCTGCCTTGCGGTTGTTTCTTCAGCACCTCCAGCCTTGCAGCTGTCTTCCAGCTGTCTTCTGCAGTCCCTTTACATTTTAAAGGGACCTCGCAAGACAGCCCAAAACAGTGGTTTTTCATGCTTTCTGCAAACCCCATTGAAAAGGGACTGCAGTTTCTTTCAGTGGGGTTTGTAGGGCCATGAACCATGAACCAGTTCAGTTTGCAAAGAAGCCTCCTGGTTTTATTGGGTTCATGGTTTTTTAGAGCCCTGTTTAGGGAATGGGCGATATATAAACTGAATATAATAAATAAATAAATGGCTTGGTTCGTGGTTCAGCCACAAACTGGACCACCTTTCCCAGTTCGTGCTCATCCCTACAAAGTGCAGTGCTTCTCTCCGTAAGGAATCACCATCTATTTCAATCTAAAGGCATGTTGTCTTTTTAGGGTTGGGGGGGGAGAAAACACACAGTTGCATAATGCTCCCCAGCCGTTTTTTTGTACCACAGGGAAAATCACATACAGTTTCCTTTCTGTAGGGTAATACCCCAAAGCTCACTCAAAAATTATCTTGGTAAACTGATGTAAATGTAACAAATCAATGCAGTCTGCTGTGCTCCCTGAAGTTTGGTTTTTGGGGATTTAGTGAAGGTGGAAGTTGAGAAGCAGGCAAGGCCAAGGAAGGCCAAAGGACCAGAATTGAGGGAGGCAAGTTGGCCCCCAGTCACAGCTCCCTGAACAGATAGGTGGGCCAGTGCAAAGCTCTGGCTTCTGCTTCTCCCAGAAGACCCGCCCCTTTTCCACAAACCCAGGTGACCAATTGACTGCCAAACCATGACCAGAACTAACCACTGTGCCTTCCACTGCCCTGGGAGGTGCTACAGGGGAAATCCTTCCCATTCTTATGCTCCTAGACCCCACGGCAACAAAAGTGACCTTAGGTAAGTCCAGGGACCACAACTTCTTGGGGATTTGAGGCTGCTAAAGTATTGGAAAGGATCCTTAGTGTCAGTTTTGACAGTGATCCAGGAAAAAAGTGGTATGTGACATACATTTTTAATTAGAGTGAATTAAAATTAGTCTTATTTTGAGAATTTTGTGAAATTCCTTGTAATAACTGGTGTCTGGCACACCGGGATATCACTGGGCCATGTTACCGTAAGCACTATGGGAAAGGTTCTATTAAAAGGATTAACAAGGTGTAACCAGAAGAAGTTTGGTCCTTAAAAAGTATCACTTCTCTTTAATCCACTCTAAATGAAACTCACCATTTGTGCTGGTTTATTGTCTGCTAGAAATTCAGACTACTAATTAAATTTAAGTAGCACTGAATGTATCAAAGGAAATAATGTTGTAAATTGCTTCATAATTGATTTCCTTTTCCCATTTTGCTTTAATATGTATATGTTTTTGTCTGTACCATTTATTTTTCTTCATTTTCCTAAAATGGATTTTCAAAACTCCAAGCAATTAAGTTATAAGTTGCCCCTGAGGGGAGAAAAAGATGCCTCCGGCCATTATTTAGAGAAATGGGGAAAATCCCTCTAATATTGTAGCTGCTCCTTATCCATTTAGAATATAAGGTAGGGAATACCTGTTCACAAATTAGCTTTTATTCCATTTTAAAGAGTTCTCTTGGGAATCTGCAAATATTTTTTTTATCAGAATGTAAAATGTGACCCAAATACCTCTCTAATAAGATTAAGTTTGCTTCCTTTTATTGAGCTCTCTCACCAGTCTGTCTCACTTCAGTGTTCTTGATGCAATTAGTATTAGTTGTGTTTAAAATATTTACCAGAACTAATCATGGTTAGATGCCTACCCTTCTAACATTCCGCAACAACTTGATAGTTATAAGAAGACCGAAATGCAGGTTTCCGAGTAGAGTTCACAAAAGGGAAGGAGAGATCTTTGGCCAGTCATTCTGTCTCAGCCTAACCTACCTCCACAGCGTTGCTGTAAGGATAACATGTTGAAGGGGAGAACCATGTATTGTGCTCTGAGTTATTTGGAGGAAAGATGGGACTCAAATCCAGTGCTGCTAGGCAATCACAAAGTTTGCTGGCAGGTTATGAACCGGTTAGGCCTTGGTGGTGTGAGGCAGAGGCCCAGAGAACATCTTCAGAAGAACTGTGGTGACTCACAACAGCCCTTTCATTTCCTACTGCTATAGGAGGAGGGTATGATGGGGAAAGGAAAAAAGAGTGATCCTTGTGTGAGGCCTGAACTAAAGCTTCATGTTGAGATGCTTGCTACTCTACATACTTGTGTTAAATAATAGAAAAATAGCTTCCAAAAAAACCTTTTAGAATATGATTTTAACATCAGTAAACCTCCAGTGTGCATTTTACTTGATTCTACAGGCTGACCCAAAGGAATTAATTCAACTGGTCACTGAGCACGTTGCCCAGACAAGCTATGCAGATTGGCCTGACGAGATAGCGACACTGATAAAGCATCTACAGTACTACAACGAACGGCTCTTGGACTTCACTCAGGCTCAGATCCTTCAAGGGCTTGGCAAAGGGGTGGACGTTCAGAGATTTACAGCGGATGGTCAGTACAAGAGGGAAACTATATTAGGCCTGGCAGAGTAAGTAACATCTGCTTTGTAGCTTAACATATTTAAAATTCAAACCAGGAAAATAAATTTCCAGCCGTGCTGACCTTTAGAAAGTTTTATTAGTAATCTCTTGACTTTGTAGATTTATTCTTGCAAGGAGGCTGTTAATGGGATTCCCTCCCCCCTCGATCCACTCTATTCAGATGAAGTGTTTTGTTCAGCTGAATGGATCAATAAATGCAAGATATTATTAGTAGAAATGGTTTTTTTCCCCGTGTTCTGTATGCTCTAGAAGATTATCAGTGCAAGGACCCTTTCTACAAACACAAACTTTGAACTACTTGGAGCTCTGCTTTTTGCCTGCTTTGTTGCTGCCTTCACTGGTTGAATGTGACAGTGAAGACAAAAGTGAGCAGACGTGATGCACAGGCATCGTTGCTTATGCCAAGGGCGAGTTCTCATGCTATGGCTTCCACATACAGACCATTGAACCCTGGAGTGCCTTCTTCATTTAGGGGCCATAATGCAGACCATGACGTACTGTATGGATCTAAAAGATGGCTGGTGGGGGTGAGAAAAAGGTATTAAACTATATGTTTTTTAAAAAAAAAAAACCTGTTGACAATGGAAAGTACTGAATCTCCAGGTTATTGCAATGCTATAGTTCCATTTTTGAGCCTTGAAAGTGGACTTTTAAGTTATCTCTGGTAGAATGTGAAATATGTATGTAGGAGCTGTGAGACCTATTAATCTTTTACAGACTTCCATAAGGACAAATTCCAGAGGGATAACCAGAGCCTCTGAAAGCTTACATAGTAATAAATGTGTTAGTTTTTAAGGTGTCAGAAGACTTTCTTGTTATAATGAATCTTTTAATAGCATTGCTGATTCTGCAAAGTATTTTTGTTCAGCATTCGATAACAAGTATCCCTTTAACACTGTAGTGTAACATTATCCTTTAATTTTGTGCTTCAGTGTTATTGGTATTTTTACAACCTGATAGCATTATCAGAAGACGTCACTATAATTTCAGCACCATCAAATGATCAGGCACATATGAGAGTGCTGACATTGTGCACAGATTTCTAGCTCCTGAGGGACTTCTCCATTGGCATTAGATGGGTAGAGACAGCTGCATATGCCATAGAGAAATAAGTTCCTTTGTGGCAGATCATATGGGATAAATCTGACCATGTATGAATGCATCTGTAAGCTCGGTTTCATTTTGATTTTGATCTCCAATGTTTAAATTTTTATATTCTGTGTATTTCTATTTGCAACTGGTTAATGTGCTTTCTATTATTTCCTGGAATGTGGCGGGGTGGGCGGGGAAACAAGGGCAATCCGATTTTTATGGTTTTTTGAAGCAATTTGATGTGATTTGCCTACAGGAAGTTTGGCTTTCCTCTCCTCCCCAAGTAGATGGCTTCAGAGTCTTTTTTACCTCTGCAGTTCCTGGTTCAGGAAGGGGCAGACTCAAAGGGGGTCTTCTCTCCCTGATCTCCACAAATCTGTCCGTCATGGTGGAACTGCTCCCTGCTCTGGGCCGTTACACTCTGGCAGTTAAACTAAATCTTAAGCCTACTCCTTTAATCATCGTGAATGTATATTTTCCACCGCCAGTTGGGCTGGCTGCCTCTAGGCAACTATGGAAAGACTTTGAGCAATATCTGGGGGACATCCAAGAGGCTTATCCTGCTGCACACATGGTCATTTTGGGCGATTTTAATGCAAAAATGGGTCGAAGTGATCTAGAGTTGTTTAGCAAATTTGGTTCATTCCCCCCCTCCCCTTTCTCTGATCCTCCCCCCCTGTGTAAGCGGCTTTCCAACGACCACAGGTGTAATCAGCAGGGCTTCTTGTTGGCTAAATGTTGTATCAAGTATGATTTGTTAATCTTAAATGGCTCCTGGCCGGAGGATCACCCTGCTGTTTGCTCCTACTGGAAGGGAACCAAGCCCTCTTTACTAGACTATGTTGCTACCTCCAGAGCTATGCTTACAGAAGTGCTGGATTTCAGGGTTATTAGTAGATCTGAGAGTGACCACCTCCCACTGTCACTCAAAGTCTCAATTGCCTTGCCGTTTAAGTCTAGAGATATTCATCACCCTTCTGACCACTTAAGCCCTGTGACTGGCTGTGTAAAATGGTCCAGCAGAGTTAGTGCTAAGATCAGGAGTCTCTTGGGGTGTGAACAGATGATGGGCCTCAGGAAAATGATAACGGAGAAGGAGGGTAACATTGTTTCACATTACAATGACATAACTGCTGCCCTAAAACCTACTCTCTCCTATTATGTGCATAATAACACAGTTCTGAAAAGACGATCTTACGAGTGGTATGATTCAGAATGCAGGTCCTTAAAGAGGCAGGTTACAGCTGGCCTGATTCTGGCAAGGGAATCCCAATTGACGGCTCACTATATGCAGTTAAAAGTCCTAAAAAAACAATTCAAGGAACTTACCCAACATAAGAAAGAAATTTTTATTAAGAGAAACTGGGAGGCCCTGATTAGTGCAGCAAAATCAAACAATTCATCGCTTTTTTGGCATACAATTAACCCACTACTGAAAGTTTTCCCCTCAGGAGCTTCAAATCATATTACTGCTGCAGAGTGGGTGGAACACTTTCAGAGGATATATGCCTCTGAAGAGCCCTCTTGCCCCACCCTACGAGCGAAGTTGCTAACAGAGGACATTCCGTCCTGGGATCCTGTCACCTGCGAGGAGGTGAACTCCCTCTTAGGAAGGGTGAGAAGCGGGAAAGCCCCTGGGGGGGATTACATTAGGTCTGACCTGCTTAAAGAGCATCGGGATTGGTGGGCTCCAACGTTGGCTTCCCTTTTCTCATACATTGACGAGACAGCAAACATGCCAGCCGATTGGGGCTGGGCGATTATTGTGCCCATTTACAAAAGAGGGGGTCATGAACTCCCCTCGAACTATAGGCCAATTAGTTTGCTAAGTGCTATTAGCAAACTGTATGCCTTACATCTGAGGGACAAACTTACGGCCTGGATGGATTCTCAAGGCATTATTGCCGATGTTCAGGCTGCCTTCTGCCCTGGAAGATCCCACCTTGACCAGACTTTGGTGCTGCAATTTCTGGTTGATAAATATTTGGCCACAAAGGGCTCCAGACTCTTTGCAGCCTTTGTCGACTTTAAGGCTGCCTTTGATCTGATACCCAGATCCAGGTTATGGGACAAGCTTGCTGCTTCGTCTATTGACAGACGGCTGTTGTTGCTAATGGTTAGCCTTTATAGCAACTCGGGCATCAGGATAAGATGCTCATCTCAAGGCCATCTAACCCAACCAATTTCAGTGAACAAGGGTGTCAGACAGGGTTGTGTGCTCGCCCCCTTGCTTTTCAATTTCTACATAAATTCACTTCTAACCTCCTTTAATGATTTGGCTTTACATCCCCCCAAGCTCGCCGATCGGCATATTCCAGTTCTAGCGTATGCTGACGACGTGCTTATACTATCCAGGACGCAGATTGGTATGCGGAGGGCCCTTCGCCATCTAACCCAGACCAGTCTGCAGGAAAAGTTGGAAATTAATCTAGATAAAACCAAGGTTTTAGTTTTCACCAAACGTTTCAAGGCTCATTGCTGGTTTCTAAATGGTAAACCCATTGAGCAAGTAAAAATTATTAAATACCTGGGGGTGATTTTTCACTATCAGGGAAAGCGTTTGGCACATAAGAACTATGTTGCACAATCTGCGCAAAGAACAGCTGATGCCATCTACCGTTTTTATATCTCTAAAGGGGCCAAATTCTTGCCTGCAGCACTAAGGCTGCATACTGCAAAGACCAGGGTCCAGTTGCTCTATGGCGCTGAAATTGGCCCTTATTCAACTACCAAGCCGTTGGAGATAGTACAAACCAAACTCTTGCGCAAGCTTCTGTCTGTTCCCAGTTGTGTGCCAAACACTGCCATCAGGTTGGAATCTGGCGTCCCAAGCATCGAGACGTCTATGTGGTTAAACACCCTTTGTTACTTTTTGAGGGTTCTCTCAAAGCCAGGTGGCCTTCCCCATCTGATTTTTTTCGACTCTTTTGTGGGAACTTGGGAGAAAAGGTGTTTAGATCATTTTAGACTCTGTGATCTCTCCCCTGAGTCCCTAGCAATGATGGAACTGAGGGATGCGAAAGAACTTTTGCGCCTGAGGTTGGTTGAGCTGGAATTGAGATCTGCTAGAGCTAGTCTTTCTGCGCACATTTTCTTAGGGAAGCAAGCTGAAGTACTGTCCCCAGCCAGGTATCTTTTCAACATCACTATCCCAAAATATCGGATAGCTTTCTCAAAAGCTCGACTCAACGCACTTTTCTCTTCGGTGCTTTTGGGACGTTACGCTGGGTACCCATATCTGGAAAGATTGTGCCCCTGTAATTGCAATGAGGTCGAAACAACTCTCCACATCGTTTTGCGGTGCCCAATTTACAATGACTTGAGGGCAAGATTAATCTCTCCAATTCTCGGGTCCTTGGCGGGCAGGCCGGAGGATGAGCAGATTGCCTTCCTCCTGTCTGACACTCACTCTGATGTTTCAACTAAGATTGCCCGTTTCTGTTATGTTGCTCAGTTGGAAAGGAGGGAAATTGAGAACGTAAATCTTGGCTATGAGTTTTAACAATATGTGAAATAGTTGGCGTGAGGAACTCTGTGTAAGAGGTGATGGGTTTGTTTTTATGATTTTGTTTCTGTTTGTATTAAGCTGGTCGGATGACCGTGAATAAAAGTACTACTATTTGCAACTGTTATGCCATTAAAGGTTTAATATGGTATGGGATAACTGCACACATAATTTATTTCTCATTTTTTTCCTATTAGAATGACCTAATGCATGAATAAGACCTTTGGCTGTATACAGTCTGTGATTATTCAAACTGTCTTCAGTATACATTTAAACATTTGATTTATAATAAGTGTGTCTTTTTTATTTTTTTAAATTTTCCTTGGGAGTAAAGAAAACATCCTTGATGGGAAATTAAGTATTATTCCCTTAGGCTGTAGACAGGTGGCTCTGCACAGAAATGTTTTTTCACATCTTGCTCTTGTCACGTTGGGGAGAAGGCAGAAGTAGTAGTGACCTGATTTGGTTCTCCAACAGGTGCAAATGAGCAGCAGAAACAGCCCCGTAGCTGTGTGTGCAGGCTACAGCTGAAAGCTATTTCAATGATCACAAACTATTACTTGACCATTTTGGCCTGTTCAAATAATTTATGGCGGGCTTTCTTGTTGTTTCTTTGGACAAAGCTCAGTGGTGTGCACTGAGTAAATCCACGCCAAGCATCCCATAAGCCTTCAAGTTACGTATGTACATATATGAAGCTCTCTTATACTGAATCAAGCTACAGCAGATAAAATAATATTAAAATAAATATAAAATTTATTATATGATGTACACAATAGTAAAATTAGAAACACAGGACCTGAATATTAGGCTATAACATGTTCAACAACTTTGTATGGGAAATTAATACAGTTTATGTAAAGCTGACTCTAATATAGCCTGATATTCACGCCCTCTGTTTTTAATTTTACTGTTGTGTACACCAGCCTGGTAGCATTTTCAGTATATTTTGGGTTGCTTTGATTCAAACCATTGGTCTGTCAAAGTCAGACCAGCAGCAGCTCTTCAGGGTCTCAAGTAGAGGTCTTTCATATCACCTTTTACCTGATCCTTAAAAATAGGGATGCTGGTGACTGAAGCTTGGATTTTCTGCATGCCAAGCAAATACTCCACCACTGAGCCATGCTGTTTCCTTATCAGGGTTGTTTCTGTTGGTTCTGGGGACAAACGAAACTTGAGCTTCAGAAGATTGTAAATTGCAGCCCCCCCCCCCCCCCCGACCCCAGTCCCAGCCAGAACCTCAATTTCACCAGCAGTTTGGGAATCACATTTTAATAATCTATTTGATAACTTGAAGTCCTGCATGCCTTTTGTTAGCCTGGGCATTTTTGATAACTGCCCCCCCTGGGAGCTTGATTCATCTGAAAAGGTTATTCTGCTAACAAATCATCTAAAGACTCTTTAAGCTGCTGTGCCAGACATAATCCCTCTGGACCTTTTAAAGCAGATTGCTTTTGGTCGTCCCTGGTGATCTCTTCCTTATTTGTTGCCATTGATGCCTCAGGGAGAATTCCATGTCACTGGAGATAGGCTATAGTGATCTTGATATAAAAGTTACAGATTGGTTCCATCCTGTTGTTGCAGTCCAGCACTTCTGATGTATAACCACAGCATCTTTGATTCTCAGCTTTGAGCAGGGGAGTGCAATGCATGTTAATTATAGTTGCAAAAAAAAAAAATGCTTGTTTCTCTTAATGCTCTGGTGAGGCTTTAATAATTGCAACAAGCCTACATAGCAAAAGCGTCTTCATACAGGGCCATAGCAGTTGAATAGTTTTCATGCTTGAGCTCATGATTTAAGTACATAAACAATCTCCTATTAATCAAATCTGTAGTCTCCTCTACCATAAAATTCATTTTAAAACTATACATCTGAAAATGAATATTGCCTTTCCTTCATTGTGAAACTTTGCCCCCAAGTTTTAGAGCACATTTCTGTAACTGGCTCAGTAGCAAGTAGTACATTGCACTTCAGGGAAGTAATGAAAAGGTTTACTGTTTCTTTCCTTGTGGAAAAGTTCTACCAGAAAGTGAAAACAATTCTATCCTAACCACTTCTCCTCTTTTCTAGCAACCTAATTAAACTACTTACTTGTTGATTTCCCCTCCCCACCCCAATCTGTTTTATGGTTCTTCTTTGACCAGAACTCTTGAAGAAAACGTATACAAGATTGCTTTGTCCTTGGCTCAGCGTTACAACGTCCCTCTCTGGGAAGTCTACATGACACATTTGGAATTTCTTTTCAGTGATAGTGGGTAAGTATAGGATCACACTTTTTACTTTATTTAATTTTATTGATGAAAAGCTGAAACAAAATCAGCATGTAGATTCTTCCAAGTAATCAAGTGAGATGGAACTTAAGGAGCCACTCTTAAGTAGCAAAGTGTTCATCACTAGTTGATGGTGAACATTGACATTTAAGCCATTGATCGAATCAAAGGTGGTTTGTGCAAACCTACCATATGCTGAACAAGACATATGGAACAAGGAGTTATAGAACAAGGAGACACTCTCAGCCAAGCTTCTAGTGATGGTAAAAGCCTCAAATGCAAAGGGCAGGGGGTTAGGTGCACTTCATTGCTCCTCTTATTCCAAGTCTCTCCTCCACAGTCTGAAGAATACCTGGAATCACCTCCTTGATCAGGCTTAATCATGTGTATGTCCAGCAGCCTTCTTTGACTTCCAACACCTGCTGCCCATTTGCCTTGGCAACTGCTTAAAGTGGCTGCTCATTGATATAAAGGAGCTATGCATTGCCTGGCCCGGTAATATTGGTGGGGTGGCTATAGGAGCTGTTGATAGACTGACGTTCAGGGCAGGGATCATGGCCACATCCTGTTGCCCAGGTAAGTCCTAAAGAAGGTCTGCCCTCAGACACTGATATTGTTTAGTGTTTGGAGAAGAGTAAGGAACACTTGTGTAGCCGAAATCAGCAGGGCAGCCTTTGTCTGTGGTAGGTCTAGTCCTCTACCAGAGCAGATATGGAGAACATTTTGAGTCCCAACACAATATAAGTATTTTTACCAAATGAACAAATAGGCTTGATTGTATCCAGCCTAGGAATGCCCTTGGGTGGCAACCAACAAGAGGATCAAGTAGCAGAGATTGTGAGAGAAGTTTAAAAAAAAAATATGAGCAAAAAGACTTCTAGATTTGAGCAGTTGTCAACAAAAAATGCTCTTGATAGACTTGTTTAATTTTGTATAATTGTTCTGTTCACAATTTAGAATTGGTTGCTAGTATTTTAATGGTCTAGTATTTCAAATGGTCTAGTATTTAATGGTCTAGCAAATCTTCTCGTGAAAAGCTTTCAGCATCTAGTACAAATTCCTAATGTCGTCATATGGTTATTGGCTAGATCAGTGTACTCACTCAGTGGCTTAGGAGCCACATGTGGCTTTCGGCCACATGGCATATTCCTTATATTTCAGGAAAGTCGGCAAAGCCCTTGTCTGGTGGGGCTTGTTTTACTTATTTACTTTATTCAATTTCTAGCCAGCCAGCCCGGCCTGCACAGCAGGCTCAGTAAAGATTACAACATTCTTAAAACACAGGGAAAGTTAAAATACAAAACTATTGATTTCTAAACAAGACTGATAAATAAAACATTAAGTGATGCCAGCTGCCCAATGTAAAAAGACTCTGGTTATGTGTAGCTTCACATGGAACAGGACAAGGTAAGTGAGTGGGTGAGGAGAGCAGCTATAGTGGACGAAAGCAAAGCAGCTAAAGCAAGGCAGGGGAGGCCATTCTAGATAAGTTAGCACTGCCTCATCCATAGGCCTTATGGAACATCTCCATTTTACAAGCCCTGCAGAACTGCATTAAATCCCACAGGGCCTGGATCTAGGGAGAGTGTTCCACCAGGCCAGCACCAGAGCCGAAAAGACTCTGGCTCTGGTTGAGGCTATCTTTTGAGCTGTGGATCACCAGTAGATGTTGGTCAGAAGAGCGCAAGGCCCTTGTGGAATAATAATTGCAGAAGGGAGGACTACTGGAATAGATGAATACAGAAAGACAGAAACCAACTGTGTTATGTTTTATCACATAGTTTATCAACGGCTGCAATAGAAGAAAGAGCACGAAGCCTTGGTCTCTTTGAGACTTTGAAAACTATCCCAGATGCTTTTCATGAGCGTATGGTCAAATATGTATACCCTACTATTGAAGGCAGAGATCACCAGCGATTATTGTATTATTTCATGTTCCTTGAGAACTGTAGCTGTCCTGAATTTGTGAAACATGCCATCAAGCCTGAAACCCATATCCGTCTGCTGAAAAAATTCAAGGCAGTTGCACCAGGTATGTGGTGGTAGTTTTCCTTTTGCTTATAGTTACTAGATCAATTCGTTTTCTGCACTATTGATATATTTAGGGAGAGGTTCTCTGTTGAGATGATATAGAGAGGGCGGTAGAGAGCCGGTGTGGTGTAGTGGTTAAGAGCAGCAGACTCTAATCTGGAGACCCAGGTTTGATTTCCCCACTTCTGAATATGAAGCCTGCTGAGTGACCTTGGGCCAGTCACAGCTCATTCAGTGCTCTCTTAGCCTCACCTACCTCACAAGGTGCCTGTTGTGGGGAGAGGAGAGGAAGGAGATTGTAAGCCACGTCAAGACTCCTTAAGATGAAAGTGGGATATACCTGTGTGATCCGCATGAATTTGGCAAGGAAGTTAAAGCAGTCAGAAAGTATTAATTGCAAGAGGCTTACTACAAGAGGATTTCTCATAATTTCTGAACTATGGATAGAGCTACCCTTAAAAATTTACATTACTCTCTGGGACCCCCATCTAACCAGTTCTAGAGACCACCCATTTGGTGGATATGTGGAGATTGTTGCACATGGTATTGTAGACCACTGCTGATAAATATTAAAGTTTAGTATCCACATTCTTCTCCATTCCTTCATACTTGCGCCCCCCCCCCAAAAAAAACCTCTTTCTTGACAAAAACATTCATCTGGTTGTTGTACATTTTGCCCTGAAGTACAGGAAACCCGTTATTTTTTCATTTAAATATTTATATTGTGCTTCCCTCCCCCATGAGCCCTCAAAGCAGCTTATAATACCTGAAAAACTAACAAATGGATAAATGGGAGAACAGAAAGAACAAAAGGCATCTAAATACAGAGCAGGTTTTCCTCTCCCTTTGTCAAATCTTCTGTACAGCATTAAGTTGTTACCCTCAGGACAAGAGCCCTTTGACTTGCACCCTGGGCATGCTCAGACCTTAAATAAATGTGTAAGAACACTTTCCTGGGAGTAAACCCTATTAAACAGCCCTAAGATTTTGAGTAGACCTGTTTAGGATTGCACTGTAACTGTAGCAGAAGAGAAACGGGTTCAGCCAGATCTTATTCTGCTGCTGCTAACCAGATAGTGGGCTCTTCCCTACTTCCTCCCTTGCCATTTAAAAGCATTAGGAAGTAGGTGATGTGAAAGACCTCTGCCTGAGACACTGGGCTTGCTGCTGCTAGTCAGAGGAGACAGTAGTGACCTTGACTGACCAATGGTTTGATTTGGTATAAAGCAGATTCATGTGTGCTCATATCTGATCTATAGATTACTTACAAGAGTGGGGAGGGGGGTACTAGAACAGATATTAAAAGGTTAGATGTTGCAGTAGTACTGAAAGCCATTCTGTTAACTGTTTAGTGACAGGCAATGGAAATTCTTGTCCTCTTTGTCTGTACATTCCTGTTCTTTAAAAATGCCCTAGCATAGCACAGTTATGTTGGTGTCAGAAGCTGTGAGGCAGTGGTAACTTGGGAGTTTGTCTTCAGGGCATCAGTTTGAGGACTCAAACACAACTGTAGGTAATTGGCTGTTATGGTGTGTCTTTAAGGAGTTTTATGTTTTCTTTCTATTGATAGGTCTTAATTACAAAAAGCTAACGGAAGAAAATGTGAACCCTCTAGAAGCTTTGGCTCCTGTCCTGACAAGTCAAAATATTTTATCTATTTCCAAGCTTGCTCCCAAAATCCCAGAAAAGGATGGAAGAATGCTTGCCGCCAGCTCTGTTTATGCTGTATGGTTAAAAAAACTCTTCTGGAATGGGGACCCCCATCTCATTAAGAGAGCTCCAGAAACAATACCTGAGTGGTTGCATGCATATGATATCTGTGCCAAGTACTTCGACAGACTAAATCCAGGAGACGTTATTGAGTTCATGGATGAAATTACTTTTTCCTCAAAGGCTGTTGTTAAGGTAAATATAATAAATTTTTACACTTGCACTGTGTAAATTCTGAGATGTAATTTAGAATGTTCTAAATCTTTGCTTCTTGCCTTGTGTGATTTTTTTAAACCATAAAAAGTCCGTTGACAAAGCAATTACAGAACTAGTATCACTACTGATGTTACCAGATTCATGCAGGTCTCTGAAATACTTAGCTAGCAGATTAGTTTGAAGTTTTTCATAATTCTTATGTATGATGTCATAATACCTGTGAACTTCTGTTATAGAAAACTGACTACATTTTTTTCCTCCAAGTTCCACAGGGTACCTTTCAAAGTAGCCCTTTGGATCCCATCCTCAATCAGTTTCTAGCTCATCGCAGTGGTACATGCTTTTTTGAAGGATTAGTGAAATTTATGCTGTTTAAGATAGAGTTGCCCAAATGGTGTTGAAGATGGAGAATCAGTTAAATTTGAGTTCAGTAGCACCTTAGAAACCAACAAGATTTGCAAGGTATAAACTTTCAAACATCAAAGCTCTCTTCAACAGAGAGTTTTTGCTCTCAAAAGCTTTAAAGCACAGAAATTTTGTTGGTCTCTAAGGTACTACTGAATTTGGGGCTAGCTCTTCTACTGCAGGCCAACATGACTACCCTCTTAAATTATCTTCACTAGAGAACCAGATTCCTAATCTTTGTGACCTGTGGGGCTTGTGACATTTCCATTCCTTGATCCATGCCAGTAACCACATCCTAATGAGAGCCAGTTTGGTGTAGTGGTTAAGTGCGCGGACTCTTATCTGGGAGAACTGGGTTTGATTCCCCACTCCTCCACTTGCAGCTGCTGGAATGGCCTTGGGTTAGCCATAGCTCTGGCAGAGGCTGTCCTTGAAAGGGCAGCTGCTGTGAGAGCCCTCTCAGCCCCAGCCACCTCACAGGGTGTCTGTTGTGGGGCGAGAAGATAAAGGAGATTGCAAGCCGCTCTGAGTCTCTGATTCAGAGAGAAGGGCAGGGTATAAATCTGTAATTCTTCTTCTTCTAATCTATTTTAAACTAGCTTTTTGTTTTGCTGTGACCATATGTAGAGAAAGAATCTCATCAGGGCTTTTTTTGTAGCAGGAACTCCTTTGCATATTAGGCTCTGATGTAGCCAATCCTCCAAGAGCTTACAGGGCTCTTAGTACCGGGCCTACTGTAAGCTCCAGGAGGATTGGCTACATCAGGGTTGTGTGGCCTAATATGCAAAGGAGTTTCTGCTACAAAAAAAAGCCATGAAACTCATTATTAAATTCTGCACCTGTCTAAATGTAATAAGATTCTTATTCTTGGTCTTCCATATATAACAACTACCATATGGGATTTTTTTTTTTTGAAAGAAGATATTTTTACAATTAATGTATTTTCGGTTTTGTATGACTATTTCCTGGAAAGTAGACATTTCTACCTAAAACATGGGGGGTGGGGGTGTTGCTTCTAAGCATCATTCCAGTTCTTAGTTTCCAGTATTGTAACAATGGGATTATTATTATTTGGACCTCTATATCTGCTGCGTCAATATACTCTGTTTTGAAATAAGTGTGCTGTGTGTTATTTAAAATATCACAAAAGCTTAATAGAATACCCTGCAGTAATTTTGAAATCTGTAGTTTGACTTCCATTTACCAAGTTTGTCTAGGATTACTGGCTAGCAGAGTTTGATACTGTGAACACATTCAGTTACTTGTATGTAGGGCTGCCAGCTCTAGGTTGGAAAATACCTGGAGATTTTGGGAGTGGAGGGTGGGGTTTGAGAAGGGTAAGGGGTCTCAGCAGTGTATAATGCCATTAGGGCCGGCCCTAGGGTGTGCGGTGCCTCTGCAGCACCATGGCACCACACCCCTCCCCTCCTTCCTCTTATTTGCAGCACCACACTCCGGCCCCCCGCCCCTCAGGCACACTCAGAGGAATGATGCCAGCCTTCTCCTCCCCACTTCGACAGACAGTAGAGCCTTCTCCTCCACACTTTGACGTGCTCTGGCCCTCCCTGGCACGCTTACGAGGAGTGAAGCCAGCCTTCTCCTCCCCGCTTCGACAGGTAGTACAGCATTCTCTTAAGAGAGCACATGACAAGGTTCTGAAAGGGAGGGGGGAGCAAAGCCTCTCATCGTGCACTCTTTTAAGAGAACACTATACTGCCTGTCGAAGCAGGTAAGGGGGAGACTGGCGTCGCTCCTCTGAGCCTGCCCCCCCCCACCACCGAGGAGAGCCAGCAGACAAGTGGGGGAGGGAAATTAGTCATTTGTCTGGGGTGCTGGGAGTGGGGGGAGCCCGATTTGCCTAGTGGGCGAGCCAGACTTGAAAGCCATAGACTCCACCCTCCAAAACTGCCATTTTCTCCAGGGGAACTGATCTCTGTAACTTGGAGAGCAGAAGAAGAAGAAGATATTGGATTTATATCCCGCCCTCCACTCCGAAGAGTCTCAGAGCGGCTCACAATCTCCTTTACCTTCCTCCCCCACAACAGACACCCTGTGAGGTGGGTGGGGCTGGAGAGGGCTCTCACAGCAGCTGCCCTTTCAAGGACAACCTCTGCCAGAGCTATGGCTGACCCAAGGCCATGCTAGCAGGTGCAAGTGGAGGAGTGGGGAATCAAACCCAGTTCTCCCAGATAAGAGTCCGCACACTTAACCACTACACCAAACTGGCTCTCCAGATATAATTCCAGGGGACCTCCAGCCACCACCGGAAGGTTGTCAACCCTATTTGTATCCCTGTTGCACGTGTTTTCTTTTGTATAGACAGTTGGTAATTTGTATCTGATTAAAAAAAATGGAAGCAAAATATCATTCAATAAATCCATTCAGTTACCTTCTTCCCCTTTAATGTGAGGCTGAAGTTATCACTTTGAAACCATTGCTTTAAAGTAGCTGGAGCAGATATCCTCATTGCAAAACATTTTTGAGTACAAAAGATTGCTCTTTGCACATTTCAGAAATGATGAGGCATTTTAACACTGCTAGAGTGCTATGCAGAGTTGAATGTACAATTAAAGTAGCATTGTCTTGTCCTACTTATTCTTCTTTTAAATGTTCTGCTCTGTGCCTGCAAGACTGACTTCTGAGGATGCCAAGTACTTTTTGCTATTCTTCAGCATCCAACAAAACAATCTAATTGTGTGCATAATGCTGCCATCTGCATTGCTTTACCCAGATTTAGGGCATTTTTAATATACAGAGAAGGGTACAGTCTGGGAACTGTTCTACTAGCAGAGTAATTGATATGCTAATAAAGTTATTTTGCAAAATATGTAAGAAAATGTCTACTTTTGCTTAAAGTGTAATAGTGCAGCCCAGGAGTGAAAGATTTTTTTACCACATTAAGTATTTGAAAAAAACTAGATTTCTAAGCTTTGGGGATGAGGTGTTTTCTTTTAAAAAAAAAACAATTTAAAATGCAAAGGCTACATCACAAACTGGAGGATTAACTAAAGGGCTGATCCACAGATCAAGTGCTGATGTATGCATGTGAATGATCTGTCATAGAAATAATATCAGACTTTTTTTTTGTATTGCAAGTGTGATGGCAACTCCATGTTCCAAGACAACATGCTACTAATCAACATCTGGAACACAATAATGAATCTTTTTTTAAGGTTATTGGAATCGTTTTATCTGGTTACTGTGGGAAAAGAAGATGGACATTCAGTCCGATACTGCAGGGGTGGCCAATGGTAGCTCTCCAGATGTTTTTGCCTACAACTCCCATTAGCCCCAGCCATTGGTCATGCTGGCTGGGCTGATGGGAGTTGTAGGCAAAAAACATCTGGAGAGCTACCGTTGGCCACCCCTGCGATACTGCATGGCTAGAGTCATGTTCCTGATTTGTTTTATTTTATAACAACCTTTATAGCCTGTCATTAAAACCAAACAGAACAAAAGCCCCACCCATCCCACTCACAAGTTGCCTGCTGATCACAGCCTGTCAAGAGCAGGCAGGTCTTGCTGTGCCTCCCAAAGATCCTGCTTTCCTCAGGGAGCCTGTTTCAAAGAGTGGAAGCCATGATGGAAAAGGTCAGGACTCTAGTTGATGCCAAGCAGGCCACCCTAAGTGAGGAAACAGGCTTCAGGTAGCAGCCTGAAGAGCCCATCTGGCAGATGAGAACATGTAGGAAGAGACAGTCGTTTAGATATGTATGTCTGAGGCAATGAAAGGGCTTTAATAGTAACAACTGACACCTTGAATTGAATTCTCGATCCCTGGCAGAAGCAGCTGGGTTTTCAGGTAGCTAGCTCGAGGTTGACTCAGCCTTCCATCCTTCCGAGATCGGTAAAATGTGTACCCAGCTTGCTGGGGGAGAAGTGTAGATGACTGGGGAAGGCAACGGCAAACCACCCCGTAAAAAAGTCCCATGAAAACATTGTGAGAGCAACATCACCCAGAGTCGGAAACGACTGGTACTTACACAGGAGACCTTTCCTTCCTTTCCTGAATTGAACTCAGAAGCAAACTGGCAGCCAGTGTAGCTGTTACAAAATGGGTAATATATGTTCAGATAAGCTAGCCTCTGACAATAATTGGGGTTGCTCCAAATTTAGGGAACATGTTTGAAAACTGTTTAGGATTTTTCTATTTAGGCTAGACTTCAGTGGCATTGTTTAGACTGACTGTTGTTATGTCAAAGCATGAAAAAATGTATTGTATTTTAATTGTAAATGACCCCTTCCATTTTACAAAGCCTTTGTTTTTACAAGTTGTGTTCCTCAGGTTTTGGACTAGCCCAGGTTAACACACATAAATATACCTTATACTGAATCACTCCAATGGCCCATATCAGACAAGCAGTGTATCTCCAGGATCTTAGGTAGAAATCTTACTCATTACCTATTACCTGATCCTTTCAACTGGAGATGCCAGGAATGGAACCGAGGGACCTTCTATATAAAACAGAGATCCTCTGCTTTTGAGCTACAGCCCCTCAGTGGTATTGTTTCCTCAGTTGCATAAAATGTAAAAAACTGTACAGTACTTTATATCCTGAAAGTGCTATATAAAAGATGAAAACTGCACAAGAAGATGTACAAACTAGAACTCCTCATGTAAATTTGTAATTCAGGAAAGTAAACTTTTAATAGAAGATAAGTTTAATAAATGAAAAATCCATTTGTGTTCCTTCAGGCAAGCTGAAAATATGTCAGTGAGTAGCATGCACCCCACAGGAAGGCATACTTGGAGTAGCTTGTTCTTCACTGTTCGAAATGATTTGGGATTCAAGTGCAGAGCTGAAAAAAGTTTTTCTATTTTTCACTGGTTCACTTTTTCCCTTGAAACTTCTATCCTCTCAGTACAGTCAAATTTCTCTAGTATATGGATCCATCAGCTTGTGGTGCAATGCTATCCATTATTTTGGTGAGAAACAGTGAGTTGGAAGAATCTGCAGCATCCATTTGGAGAAGATAATGAAAGTCTCAGTGTGTGCTTGGTTGGAAACCACTGTGTCTTTTGTGATGGATTTGTTGTTGTGGGGGGGAGTGGAATGTAAATGTGAAGACCTCCTGTTGCCTCTCTGTTTGTTTGTCACCCCTTTTTGAGCAGTAGGTTAACATGAATCAAAATAGGAGTCAAGTTGCACCTTTAAGACCAACCAATTTTTATTTAGAACATAATCTTTCATCTGCTTTTAAGCACACTTCATCAGACGTGGAATCCAGCACGGTGAGCAAAGCCATACATAGCTGAGCAGAGCCATACATAGCTGGTAGACAGTGGCCCAGAATGCAACATGGTACAGATTTAAGAACCAATGACAGTAAAGTAAAATTATCTGGTAGGCAGCGGTTTAGAATGTAAAATGGTACAATTACAGAATAGTAAAATTAACAAACTGAGCAAACCTTTGATCTGAGTAGCATGAGCATGCAAAAGCAACAAAACAGAGGCCGTTTTCCCACTGAGCTTACCTTGGAGCGACGCCCTCTTCACCGCGCAGAGTCTGCGCAGATTTCCTACCAACTGCTCCGCGGCTGCTCCGAGGAACCAGGAAGTGCCGCGGCTGCTCCGAGGAACCAGGAAGTGCCGCGGCTTTTGCATCGCAGATGTAAACCGCTAAAAACCAGTTTACATCTGTGACGCAAAAGGTTGGGAACTTCCTGGTTCCTCGGAGCAGCCTCAGAGCAGTTGGTGGGAAATCCGCGCAGACGCTGCATGATGAAGAGGGACGTCGCTCCGAGATAAGCTCAGTGGGAAAACGACCATTATGTCAGAATGTGAGATTGTCTGTCAATGACAATGGGAGATGGGTTTGATATATGTAATGGGATAAGCAACCAAAGTCCCTGTTTGAGTGTGTCAATACAACTAAAAGAGAAATACATTGGATAGTGATGTTCTTGTCCACCTAATTTACTTTTTAACATGTAAACATAATTCTAGTTTGCTATAGGAAAAAGGAATACAATAAAATATAGTGAATATTGGTAAAGCATATGTAATGAGATATACAGCCAATATCCCTATTTTGAGTATATCAATACAAATAATTATACTGATACACAATTCTAAAAGAGAAACACATTGGAATACTGTGGATGTATAGCTGTACTCACTGAGAGTAGGTTTAGCGCCTGTAATGAGATAAAAAACCAATATCCCTGTTCAGTCCTGGGGAGGTGTTTCTTCCAAGTTTCATAATAATTGTAATTCAGCAATTTCTCCCTCCATTCTGTTCTTGAAGTTCCTTTGCAGTTGTCCAGTTAGATGGACAAGAACATCACTATCCAATGTATTTCATAATCCAATGTATTGACACACTCATAAGAACATAAGAGAAGCCAACTCAAACAGGGACTTTGGTTGCTTATCCCATTACATATATTAAACCCATCTCCCATTGTCATTGACAGACAATCTCACATTTTGACATACTATTGTTTCATTGCTTTCATGTGCTCATGCTACTCAGATCAAAGGTTTGCTCGATTTGTTAATTTTACTATTCTGTCATTGTACCATTTCACATTCTAAACCACTGCCTACCAGATAATTTTACTTTACTGTCATTGGTTCTTAAATCTGTACCATGTTGCATTCTGGGCCACTGCCTACCAGCTATGTATGGTTCTGCTCAGCTATGTATGGCTTTGCTCACTGTGCTGGATTCCTCGTCTGATGAAGTGTTCTTAAGAGCACACGAAAGCTTACGTTCTAAATAAAAATTGGTTGGTCTTAAAGGTGCACCTTGACTCCTGCTTTGTTCAACTGCTTCAGACCAACACAGCTGCCCGCTTGGATCTATGAATCAAAATACCCTTCCAATAAGACAAATCTGGAGTTTCTTCCAGCTTGTAACTTCAAAAGAATTTGTCAAACAATTTGAAGAGTACAGAGTTATGCTTCAAAATCGCTACAGAGTGATGTGCATTAGAGAGATGGGTGGGTGTTCTGGGTTTTGTTTTGATTCGCTTAAAGAAAAAAAGAACCTTTAAAGTTTGGTAATGGAATCAGTGAAGAAACTGTAGGCACGAAAGATGAATTTACTGTGGGATTATGATTCAAAGAAACTACAAGCAAAGACTATCTCTTAATCATGGTTTATCCATTGCTTAGTTAATCCAGTTTTGTGCTTTTGGTTGGAGCATCCAAGCACCCCTTGTGTTTTAAATGACAATGGCAATTGATGACAAAGTGTACATTATCTTTTTCCAGCTGTCAGTTGATGCTCGGGTAGAGATGACTAAGAAGGCTATCAAGGCAGTGAAACATATTGCTGAGAAAGCTCGGAAAAAGGCCTCAGAGGGGGACGATGCAGAAGGCGTAGCTAACAGGCATCTCACTAATGAAGATGCTCTCTCTCATCTGCAACAGTCATTTGCACATCTGGAAACACTCAGCCACAGTTTTATCTCTTTCTTGAAAAACAGTGACCAGGTAAACCAGAAACGTTAGCCTAAGCAAAGAGAGATTTGGATGTATGATTCTGTAGTTGTGACAAATGCATCTTATAGGGTACAGGGTGGGATATAAATCCAATATCTTTTCTCTTTTTATAAAAAAAAAAGATTGAATGTGGATATTTTAATGTTCTTTGTCATTCTGTTTGTCTTATTAATGTTTAATGAATATGAAGATGCCTTCATGCAGACTGTTGGTACTTGTACTTGCAGAAGGTGGGACACAGCAATTTCTGCAAATACTCCCTCTTCAGCTTCAGCCCCATGAATTTCATCCCATGTCTTCCTGATTCTCAAGAGCAGACTTTAGCGGGATGCAGGGAGCTGCAGGGCATGGGAAAGTCGTGAATGCAAAACCAGTGCCCTTTCTGGATTTCTTATAATAAAGACAACTTATTAAACAATCCTCTATTTATATTTTTAAGTATCAGTAAATATGCATTCATGAATATTCCTAAAAAGACATTATGGCTTACTAGTCCTCTGAGATGAATCCCTAAAGTTGCTTTGTACACTGACAAAATAATAGATTCTCCCATAAAGATAGAGCTTTGTGTGTTTGAATGTCTTCAGGAACCATAATTCCATGTGTGTTTTTCAGTTAGCAAGGAAATTTGACCTTTCATCGGTATTAACATATTTACCACAAATATCGTGTGCGGGGGAGTGAGTTATACTATATGCATTTAAAATACTTCTTCATACAGACTATACTGCAGGAATATGGACGTTTATATGATCTATCCCGGTCAGAAAAGGAGAAGATCAGTGAGCAAGCCATAACTATGTGTATAGATGGCCAGCCTCTGAATATGATACAGAAGTTACTGGAAGTTGCTGTTGGAGATCTGGGGCTTTCTTCTAAAGATATAGTACAAAAAGCTGTAACTAAAGTTGTAGAAGGTTTGAGGTGAGTTATGTTATGTGTTAAGCTAAAAAAATTAATTCTTGTTAAATTTAAATGTATGCTTTTTAAAATTATGTCCATCTAGTAAACACTGCATTGTGTCGCAATCCTTAAAAATGTAACCTATCATTTATGTAGATTTAGAATTGTAAGCTACTTCTTTTAGCTTACTGAAAGTTCTGAGGACAGAAAAAACACAACTGAAACGGTAAAAGCAAAACACGCACAAATAAAATACTGAAAACCGATCAGATATAAATTCAGATGTAAACTGTTCAGGAGAAACCTTCCTAAACAGCCTGACTTGCAGAAACATAGTAGAGAACAGTTTAGACAGGCCCTCTCTGGGAAATAGGTTGCACAGTTGAGTGGGTGACTCTCAGAAAGAATCTTACCTGAACCCCACCTCCTTACTGCAGACTAAGCAGGGCCTTTTCAGAAGTTGCCAGTGCACACACAGTACTTTATTTATTTGTTTATTTTAGTATATTTCTATTCCACCCATCCTCCATAGGGCTCTGGGCGGAGTACAACATGGTAAAACAATAAAATACAATAAAAACATTTTACAAACAACTAACTCAACAGCACTCAGAAAATTTTCCATACCATCGCATATTGTCCAGCCTGGCCGTCTCGCCCTGAGCCATTCGTGGGAAGGGCGGGATATAAATCTCAAATAAATAAATAAATAAATAAAAATAAGATGTTATCCCATAGAGATGGCAGATATTAAGCATAATATCTTGAGTTATATCCAGAGATACTTGAGTTATATCCAGTAGGAAAATTCTGCTCATTGAGTTATATCCAGTGAAAAAATCCACTTACGGGGGTGGGGAGCGGGGATGGTACTGTTTATTTTTTCAATTTATTTGATTTGATTTTTAGCCCGCCCTTCCCATAGAACAGGCTCAGGGTGGATTACATCATAAAAACAATCAACAGTAAAAAATTTAAAAAATATAAAATCTAAAATTACAGAGAACAATAGGTACTAAAATGGATCCCCTCCAGATGTTTATTTCCCCCTCATCCTGAAACTCCCCTTTTCTACAAGAGCAGCACCGGGGGGAGGGGGCATTTTGGGCAGCAGTGGATAGGTGGAGGGAGAGTCCCATCCTACTGAAGGAAATGTCATCAGTCAATGGAGATTATCCACAGAATGTAAACCCCACACAAAGGGTATTATTATTATTCAGGCTAAAGATCATAATAGTGCCCACTCAAGTTTAAAACAGCAAAGCAAACCATGACATTTCTTCCCACTTGTTTTCCTGCAGCAACTGGAAAGCAGCCTGGAGGTTAAATCTGGGCCTCTCAACAGCTATTAGCCATCTGTGAATTTCTGTAATTCCTTTTCAAAGTCATCTGAGCTAGTGGCCATCATCTCATCTTGGTGGTAGTGAATTCCTTAATTTAATCATGCATATTAGGAAGGCATTTCCTGTTTGCCTGCCCTGATTCTATTATTGGTTGTCTCCAAGTTCTAATGTGACGTAAGAGTGAGAAAAAGTTACCTTAACTTGTCTACACTTAATCACTGTTATGTTCTGCCTTAATCTATTTTCCTAAGTGAAACTGCACAAACACGTTTGGTGGCCTCATAGGGAAATTTCTCGAACTTGTTGGCCATCTTGATTATCCTTTTGTTCTCTACCCCTTTTTAGTTTGATGATATCCATTTTGAAGTGGAACATCCAGACCCACAGCTATACTGGGCTGGAATTTATCTGAAGGTGTTAAACACGGGGCAAGACACTGATTGTCTTATTTCCATTCTTAATTCTGTTAGGGTCCTTAATTAATATATAATACTACCTAATACTAACTGTTCATCCCTTCAAAACATCAACTATGAAGTTGAAAGTATTCTTTTCATGTGTAAACATTCCTTGTGACAACTTATTAAGGGTTTTCATTACATTCATGCTTTACTGTGGTTAAAATTTACAGAGTTCTTTTCAGTTTAATTGACCAACCCTAAAATTATCCAAAATTTCAGTGAGTCCTTTTCAGTTTCATTAACCTGTAACGTACTGAGACAGGAGACTTTGGTAGGGCAACATGCTTTAATGGAGGCACGTTACAAGAGAGCGAACCCGCGGGCCGGGTCCCGCTTATATACAATCCCCGGAACAACCTTCTGGCTGGCCAGCCCAATCCTGGCCAGTTAAACTTCCCGCCACAGCTGGTGATTGGCGGGGTGTTTCGCACTCTGTGCGGAGTCGCCTGGGGACAGCCCAGTCGCCTCTGCACAAGGCCGCGCGTGTCAGGTCTACCGTCATTGCGCCATATCGTAATGGTGTCCTATTGATACACTACACCCCTCCCCCCCTAGTCGCTGTACATAGTCCCTTAGGTAGGCGGGCGGCCGACGCTCCCAGGTGGATCGCCTAGGGGCGGCTTGTGGTGTAGGCGCCGCTTCGGCGGCGGGGGTCTCTCCGGAAAGCGGTGCTGCTGTGGGCTGGAGGTCAGTCTCTGGGGGTCGCTCGGGCTCTGCCGGTCCTGAGTGTTCGCGAGTGTGCGGGTTCGGTGCCAGCATGGTGGCCTCCGGCAGACCTCTCGCTGGCTCTTCACCGGGAAGTGCCTCCTCCACGTCTGTTGGCACTTCCGGTAAGGTGCGGCGGCACAGTTGGTCAATGTGCCGCCGAAGGGTCTGGCCCCCCTCTGTGGCTACCTCGTAATGGCGGGACCCTATTACATGGCGCACCCGACCCGCTAGCCACTCGGATCCCCGAGCGTAGTTTCGGGCGAACACGGGGTCCCCCGCGAAGAAACCCCTGGCTGCGTCCCTGATCTCAGGGGACCCTCAGATGTCAGAGGCTCGGTCAGGGTGTAACCTGTCGAGCCTCGTAATGAGTTTGCGCCCCATGAGGAGCTCTGCCGGGCTGACTCCTGTGACCGGGTTTGGGGTTACCCTGTTGTCAAACAAGAAGGCGGCTAGTCTGTGGTCCCAGTCGCCCTGCACTATTCGACCCAGGGCTTCCTTGGTTGTTCAGACCATGCACTCTGCCTGTCCGATGGTGGCAGGGTGGAAGGGGGCTGACCTTATGTGTTTGATCAGGTACCTCTGCAGGAATGCCTGAAAATCCCCCGAGGTGAAGGCCGCCCCGTTGTCCGAGACTATAGTGTCTGGGATGCCGTGGGTACTAAGGGCCCTGCGCAGTGCCCGGATTGCGGCGGCTGCGGACGTGGACGCTACTGGAATGACCTCCAGCCATTTGGTGTAGGCGTCCACCATGATCAGGAAGATCTGTCCCTGGAATGGTCCCGCGAAGTCTAGGTGGAGCCTGGACCGAGGCTTCCTAGTGGTTTCCCATCATGTTACCGGGACACTGGGTGGCTCGGGGCGCAACTCCTGACACACGCTGCACCTCTGAACCCAGTTCTCGATCTCCTCATCCATCCCCGGCCACCAGACGTAGCTCCTGGCTAAAGCCTTCATCTGGACTATGCCGGGGTGGGTCTCGTGAAGCGACTCTAGAACTCACTTCTGTAGCGGGGGGGGGGAACCACCACCCTGCTACCCCATAAGATGCACCCTTTGTGGGCTGCTAGCTCCTCCCTCCGACTTTTGTAGGGCCTGAACTCTTCCCCCATGTTTCCTTCCGGCCACCCCCTCACCACCCAGTCGAGAACCCTTGCCAGTGTTTTGTTCTTCCCGGTAGCCTTTGCAACCTCCGCGGCGTGGAGGGGCTGCTCCAGGAGGGATTCGACCAACATGACCAGGTGTGCTGGGGCCGGGTCGGGTTCAGTGTCGGGTAGTGGCAAACGGCTGAGCGCGTCCACGTGGCCCATAGCCTTGCCGGCCCGGTGGACCAGTGTGTACATGTAAAAGTTGAGGAATTGATTCCACCTCAACACGCGCTGTGAAAGTATTTGGGGGGTTTGGCGGTCTGGGGCCAGCAGACCTAAGAGCGGCTTGTGGTCAGTGGCTATTGTGAACCTCCGTCCATACAGATAGTCATGAAACTTGTGGACCCCTGCCACGATCGCCAGGGCCTCCTTATCTATCTGCGCGTAATTACACTTGGCCGGTGTGAGTGTACGGGAGTAGTATGCCACCGGTACTTCCCTCCCGTCTGGGAGTTGGTGCCCCAGGACTGCGCCCACCCCATAAGGCGACGCATCGCAAGCCAGGATGACCGGGAGGCCCTCGTCAAAATGGTGGAGCACCGCATTGGACACCAGGATGTCCTTGACCACCTGAAACGCGGCGGCTTGTCGTTTGCCCCAAACCCAAGGGGCTTGTTTGTCCAGCAGGCGGTGTAGGGGTTCTGCCAGGGCTGCCTTGTGGGGGAGGAACGAATGGTAAAAATTGAGCACCCCCAAGAAGCTTTGTAGCTCCGCTTTGCAGGTGGGGGCCGGGGCTTGCACGATGGCTCGGGTCTTTTCCTCCGTTGGGTGGATTCCCGCTGCGTCTACGGCGAATCCCAGGAACTCCACCCGTGGTACCCCCAGCAAGCATTTTCCCCTCTTGACCCCGCTGCCTGGAACCGGCGGAGCACTTCTCTTAGGAAGTTGCCGAATTCTTCGGGGTCCGGGGCGGTGATTAAAACATCATCGAAGAACGGTTGGACTCCGGGGATCCCTTTAAGGAGAGCGTCCATTATACTTTGGAAAATCCCCGGAGCAACGCTAACCCCAAACTGTAGCCTCTGCACTCGGAAGGCCCCCCTGTGTGTTACAATTGTTTGGGCCTCCGCCGTTTTAGCATCTACCGGGAGCTGTTGGTAGGCCTGTGCCAGATCCAGCTTCCCGAAGATCTTAGACCCCGCTAGGGCTGTCAGGAAGTGGCTCACCACCGGTACAGGGTAGGGGTTGTCTTGCAGAGCCTTATTTATTGTGCACTTATAGTCGGCACAAATCCGCACCTCCCCATTTGGCTTGATCGGGGTTACGATGGGGGTCTCCCATGTGGCGTAGTCCACCGGTTCCAAGACCCCTTGGGCAGTGAGGCGGTCTAGTTCGGCCTCTATTTTTGGTTTCAAGGCGAACGGGACCCGCCTAGCCTTGAGCCGGATCGGCCTGACCGTCGGGTCGAGAGGTAGGGAGATGGCCGGCCCTTTGTAGCTTCCCAGGGAACCATCAAACATGTCGGGGAACTCTTGGCATACTTCCCCGAACCCCCTGGGTGTTAGGGTTTGCCCCACCCCCTCCAAGCGGATCCCCAAGGGTTTGAACCACGCCAGTCCTAGCAGGGTGGTAAGCTGGCGCTTCACCACCAGGATGTCCAGCGGGCCACAGAAGGACCCCCTCTCCACTTGCACCCGGGCCCACCCCACGACTTGCACCGGGTTCTTCTGAAAGTCCCGCAGTATGAAGTCCGCCGGCCTTAGTTGAAGCCGCTGGCGGGGGCACAGTTCCCTCAGGGTCTTTTCTGCTATAATGGAAATGGAGGACCCTGAGTCCACCTCCATTTGGCAGGGGTTCCCTTCGATGAGGACCGCCATTTTGATCTTGTCAGGGGTAGTGAGGGGCACATTCAGTACCTATAGGGTTGTGGAGGCCGTGGAGTGGAACTCCGTCGACTCGTGGTGCGTGGTCGGCCTCTGGTGGTTGGGCTTGGCTCGGCAAGCCCTTGCAATGTGGCCGGTCTTTCCGCAGCTCCGGCAGTCCCAGGTCCGGTATGGGCAGTCCCTTCTGTCGTGGGGGTCGCCGCAACTGGCGCACTTGGTGGCCAGCGGTCTCTCCGTCGCTGGGGGTCGTTCGGCCACTCGGGGCCGTTGTGGCGCACGGTTGGTTGCCCCTGCTGGGTGGCGCAGCTGGAACGCTTCTCCTTCGTCCTGACGGTCGGGGTCCAGCTCCTCGTGGTGGACCGCATCGGTCCTCACCTTGGGGAAGGTCCTCGAGGTTCTCTCGAACGGCACGGCTTCGCTGAAGGCGCTCTGAAGGGTGAGCTCTTCCTTCGCAAAGAGCCTCTGTTGGAGCCTCTCGTCGCGGAGGCCCCACGTGAACCGATCGGCCAGGGTCTCTTCCAGCCGAGGAAAGTTGCAGTTTCCCGCTATCTGGCGTAGGGCTGCCAGATAGTCGGCGGCCGATTCTCCTGCGGCTTGGTCCCGCCGGTGGAAAAGGAACCGGCGGGCCACCCAAGATGGTTGGGGCAGGAAGTGGCCAGTGAGGAGCCTGACGATCTCCTCGAAGGACTTCTCGGTGAGTCTTGCGGGGGCCGAGAGACCCTTGATGATCTCAAACGTGGCCGCCCCGCAGACGCTCAGGAGAACGTCCCTCTTCATGCTGTCCTCTGTGACTCGGTTGGCCCTCAAGTAGCATTCAACCGGTTCCGCGTAGGACTCCCAGCCCTCGGGATTCGCGGGGTTGAACGGCTCGATGTGACCGGTGGTTCCGCTTTGGGTAGCCATGGTGGCTGTGGCGGCGGTCGTGACCCGTGGGTTGCCCTGTCTCCGATGTAGCCGACGTGGCTAGAATCCCACCTTCGTCACACTGTAACGTACTGAGACAGGAGACGTTGGTAGGGCAACATGCTTTAATGGAGGCACATTACAAGAGAGCGAACCCGCGGGCCGGGTCCCGCTTATATACAACAACCTTCTGGCTGGCCAGCCCAATCCTGGCCAGTTAAACTTCCCGCCACAGCTGGTGATTGGCGGGGTGTTTCGCGCTCTGTGCGGTGTCGCCTGGGGACAGCCCAGTCGCCTCTGCACAAGGCCGCGCATGTCAGGTCTACCGTCATTGCGCCATATCGTAATGGCGTCCTATTGATACACTACATAACCTACACTGCTCACTTTTCAATTCTAGGATTTCTAGATGACCAAGACTAATAAAGTTTTATTGAGAATGTAAGTTTTCATGTTCATGCACACTTAGTCACACAATGAAATGGAGTACAGTTAGCAGTGATACATATCACTGGTGGGTGGTGGTTAAGCATGCAAAATAGTACAAACTTGGAAGTTGGGTTTAGCATATGTAATTGATTTCATTACATATGCTAAACCCTCTTCCACTGTATTCTAATGCATTCTTTTTATAGTGCTATGCTACATGTTAAAAAGCCAATTAGGTGGATAGAAACACCTCTGAGAAAAAGGTGTTCTCAGTTTAAACCATGCTTGAGGAGAAATAGAGCAATTAATAGATTCTGCATTTACTGCCCTATGACCTGGACTCTCACCCTCATTCTCCAATTCTGACATGTTTATTGCCTTTGCTGTTTTCCCACACAACTGATGGTTATACAAACCAAACTTGCTATTCTTTTAATTTGTTAATTTCACTATTTTGCCATTGTATTCTAACTTCGTACTATTTGACATGCTTAACCACTACCTGCCAGCTATATATAGCACTGCTAACTGTACCCCATTTCACTGTATGACGAAGTGTGTATGCACACAACAGCTAACACTCTCAATGAAATGTTGTTGGTCTTAAAGGTGCTACTGGGCTCCAACTTTGTTCTGTTGATTTAGACCAACACGGCTCCCCACCTGGATAGTACAACATTGTTTTTAAAATATTATGCTGTCTCCACTCATGGGCATGTGAGGGAGTGAGAAGACAGCTGATGTGCAATCCATTTCTTTCAAAGAATCATAACCTATTTGGACAAAGGTATTTTTCACTTCACTCAAGCACCTTGCAAAAGTTGAACATATGAACATATGAAGCTGCCTTATACTGAATCAGACCCTCGGTCCATCAAAGTCAGTATTGTCTTCTCAGACTGGCAGCGGCTCTCCAGGGTCTCAAGCTGAGATTTTTCACATCTATTTGCCTTGACCCTTTTTTGGCGATCCCAGGGATTGAACCTGGGACCTTCTGCTTCCCAAGCAGATGCTCTACCTCTGAGCCACCGTCCCTCCCCTAAAGTTTGTAGATGAGTTAATGTTAGATATAGTTTAACTTTTGTGTTTGGTGCACCAAATAAGCATAAGTGTTGGATTCTTAATGCTGATAAATGAAACCGTTTCTACTTCAAATACAGTGAAGGTCAGTTTGCAAATTATCCATGTCTGTTTTTCTTTTGATATAATGTGGGAGAGAAGGACGGATTCCACACAAGCCTTGTCCCAGTCTCACGCTCCTCTTCTCCATGGGGCTTCCTTCTGATTTGACACAAGCTGCCGCAGGGCCGCAACTTGCTCTGCCTCTTTTGTGTGGCAACCATGATCCTCTAAAAACTGTTTCTGCTTACCGTTCAAAAGTGGCGGAGTGAGTTGCATCCGCAGGGCAGCTTGTGTGAAATCAGAAGGAAGCCCCACGGGAAAGAGGAGCATGAGACCGGAACAAGGCTGGTGGGGAATTAGCCTAGGTCTTGAAATTTTGCTTTCTAGTTACTTTTTTGCCTTATAGTGAAAAAAATGATAAAAGATACAAGTCAAGCATGTGTAGTTTGCAATGATTAGCTGTTTCATAAAGCATAGATGTATTCTGAAATGTGGATTCTTGAGTGAGTTCTATGAACTTGTTTTTGTTTTTCTTTGTTGTCGCATTGACAGTGGTGATTGTGGCGAACTCTCTGCCAAAAAAGATCCTTTCCAGATATTAGAAGGCATTGTTTCTGCTGTCCACACAAGTTCTGAAAATGGGTAAGAGCCTTTGGGTGTTCAGTGCATCATTTCTAGAAATGTCGGGACCAGGCAGGGGAGGGAGAAACATGATATAAAAAAAAAATCATGAAAAACTGAAATTTGTGCAATAATTATTTTCATATCAACCCTTAACTTATTTTGCTGTGTCCAACCTCATCCCCAGGGGCCTCGGATGCAGATATGCTGCTTTAACAATATCAAGTTTATACCTTGGTTTGCATGTAAAATTGTACTAATTGGCAGAGTTATTGAATTTAAAAGTACAAAGGTGCAAAATACAAAGGAGATGTTTGTAGTGAGAAAAAGAAAGTGAATTATGTGTACAATCACAATAGCTAGGAATATCAGCATATATGGATATCAAATTAAAATGTGAAATTGAAAATGCTAAAATCTTTATCATCTAATATATGTTTGCCAAAATTATTCATATTTTTAAAGAAATTATTGTATACACAGTATGTAATATCCATTGGAATTATAATTATCTTATTCTATATGTTGTTGACGCGCCTGTGCTTAGTGAGGGTGGTCTTTATTGGCGCAAAGAATGAAGGCTTGCACACAGCAGTGTTAAAACCACTATATACAATTTATTTACACCTCCACTCTCCAATCCGACAGAATGCTCCGCTGCACCTCCACCATACATATCCCACACACAGTAAAGTGTCTTTGTACATTTATACATACTATCCACCCAGGTGACCAATCAGCTTGCTGCTGAGTCATGCTGACATTGCCCAGGCTGATGCAATCTGGCAACCAGCCACCTTCTGTCACTTAGAATGATCTACCTGGCAGTTCTGTTACTTTCACTTTCCCAGCATGTGCATAGAAACTGCTTGGCTTCTGAATATACTGACATATGTTGCTTTGCATACAAATTTCATGCTATAAAGTTTGAGTGAGTAAAACTTTAGCTTTAAAAGTATTTGATTCCAAAGAAAAATGTTTATAGGGGATTTTTTCTTCCAGAGACGTTCAAATTTTCCTGTTTTTTTTTTCAATTAGAAAAACGAAAGTCTACAAAAAAAGGGGGGGGGGATTCTTCCTTCACCTCCATGGGCCTCCACTTCTGTAATCTGAAGCATGGTTACAACTGCTAGTCTTTCATACAATGTATTTTATCGGGTTGTTGCTCATGCTTTCTTCTGCTATTTGCATAGTACCCATTATCTGATCAGTTGACAAGGGTTTATCATTATGACTTGTGTATGCACCCTTGCCCATATTATACTAAACAAGATCTCTGTTCATGCTATGAATTTCTTCAAGGGCTATAAAGCACCACACTCACTTCAAAACTGATGCCTTTTAGTTGGCTTCACCAATAGACATATGTATCCAGAAATGTCTGGTGATTGAGCTAAACCAAAAGTGTCATGTATCTTGGCCAAAAATCAAGTTAGGTAGTATTGTGCATTTAGACAATGTGGAAACCTATAGTACACCATTTATGTGATAATTCTGTAATTTGGTCTGCTGATTCCTAATATTTATGAGTGAAATGAAAATTGTAAGATCTACCCTGAAATACCAAAGACTAGATTAGAGGTCTGTATTTCATGAACCTCCATATGCTTTGGTTCTTGCAGCAACTAAATATAAACTGCCTTGGAATATTGCTAAAATGCTGCCTTGGAATTTACTTAACCTTTGAAGTTGGGTTTTGAACAGTATTATTTTTAAACTTTTGGTTTATATTTTGAATCTCTTCACTCAGAAGCACCATTTCTAATTTAGCACCAGTTCTCTGAGATATGAAATATGCAGTAAATAAATTCTGAAGTCTTCACAAAATGATAACTTAAAGCTGCCATGTTGTATTAGTTCAGCATTTCCAGACAGATTGAATTGGTGTTTTCTGACTGAGATTATGTTTCCATCCGACTTGTTTAGGATCAGTATAGCAACATTAGTTATAATATAAATCACATTCTACTGAGAGCTTCTTTTATTTTGAAAAAAACCCCTCTGTTCTAATGTGAAATATTATCAGCAAATATTGGAATTTATTGCACATTTATATTTTATTATTTGGAAGTAGTAAAGGACAAAAAGACTTTTTCCCCCGTTTGCCTCAAGCTCATCTTCATGGTTTCTGTGCAGTGCCACATGGGACCATTCTTGTGCAGGCCTGCCATGGAGATTATTTTCTTTAAAGCTTTCTAGAAAATTCAGAGTACTCTGCCCCCCTCCCCTCATGAGCTGGCTTCTTCCTACCCAGCCAGCATTTGATGGGGTGGGTGAGCACTCCTTCTCACAGTCCTTTCTTGGCTGCTGTGGAGATCAGATGTCTTCACTGTCTTCTGCTACTTACAGGTTTTTCTCCTCTCTACTCTTTTCTGGGAAACATTCATTCAGCCCTTTTTGTTGTTATGGCTCACCGTATACTGCTCTCCCTATTGTTATTACATACTCAGGGCTTTTTTTGTAGAAAAAGCCCAACAGAAGGTCATTTGCATATTAGGCCACAGCTCCTGATGTCACCATTGTTTCACACAGGGCTTGTTTGTGGGAAAAGCCCAGCAGGAACTTATTTGCATATTAAGACGCACACCCTGACACCAAGCCAGCCAGAACTGTGTTTCTGTGCATTCCACCTCAAGAAAGGGGGGAAAAAACCCTGTGTACACTGTTAGGGGAGGGGGCAAAGCACTCCAGATCTTCTAGAGAGCTTTGAAGAAAAAGATCTCTACAGCAGGCCTGCATAAGCATGCCCCCATGTGTGCCTGCACAGAAGACCACTTGGTGAACAACAGTTATAGGTAAGTGCAACCCTGTTTTACAAGGTTCTTCTCACAAGTACTACAAATCCACAAAATAACACTGGGATTATTCTAATGAGATTTCTTTAATTCTAGAACTGTCTTGCGTTCAACCCCAACTAAATTAAAGAACTTGGACAGCCCCTATTGCAGCCTGAAACAATGCATTCCTAACTACCTATTAAGTTGTAGAGACTAGCAGTTCCTTCTAGGCGAGCAGCAGATCATCTACTTTGCTTCCCCTGTATGCTTTTATTTTCTCAGCAGGCATTCTCTCTTCAGAGACTTTGTATTGCCCTGTATATGTCTCTTCCCCATTAACTCAACACCAGCAGTGCTTTCATGTGATCAAAGTCTATGTAGACCAAGGTGAAGTAGTAGAAGGGTGGGTTTTTTTTGGGGGGTGGGGTGGATTTACTCTCTCAATTTAACATGTAGCTTCATTTTGACATACTACTGTTTTGTTGCTTTCGCATGCTAATGCTACTCAGATCAAAGATTTGCTCAATTTGTTAATTTTACTATTCTGTCATTGTACTATTTTACATTCTAAACCACTGCCTACCAGGTAATTTTACTTCACTGTCATTGGTTCTTAAATCTGTACCATGTTGCATTCTGGGCCACTGCCTACCAGCTATGTATGGCTCTGCTCAGCTATGTATGGCTTTGCTCACTGTGCTGGATTCTTCATCTGATGAAGTGTGCTTAAGAGCACAGGAAAGCTTACATTCTAAATAAAAATTGGTTGGTCTTAAAGGTGGAACTTGACTCCTGCTCTGTTCATGTAGCCTCAGTTTTTGGAAACCTATTTTGAGAGTAACACCACCAATCATCTTGATTTTGAGGAAGGAGATCAGTTTTTTAACAACAAGAACATAAATACATAAAAATGCAAACACATACAAACACACAAATAGGGGGAGGGCTTCATGAGGGAACACCAAACAAAACAACTAGTGGTCTGCTTGTTCTTCTGCAAATAGATACATTCAGTGGAAATTAGCTGCAGAGGGACAGACATTTTCTTTTAGATTTCATCTGACTAGCAGACTACATTGGAGAGAGCAATTGTATTAATAGCCTAGTGGTAGAAAGTGCCTTCAAGTTGTACCTGACTTATGGTGATCCAGCAGGGTTTTTGCCATTCTGAGGTGATTTGCCATTGTCTGCTTCTGCATAGCAACTGGTATTCCTTGGTGGCCTCCCATCCAAATATTAACAAGGATTGGGCCTGCTTAGCTTCCAAGATCTAATGAGATCAGGCTGCCTAGTATCATTCCAATAACAAAGTAGTCAGACCTGTCTGCTAAGCACAGAGGAATTTCAGCCAAAGCATGAGAAGCAAACACTGAAGAAGATAACCTTTTATAAATATATGGTAGTGGTAAAACAGGAGAAATGTTGAAAATGCTTCTTATCCTACTTTTACCTTGAGCCATCAGTTGGTAAGAGCGGACATATCCTGTCATTGATGTTCTTATCTCTTTATGGCTGTGTTTCTTTTTTTCTTGATCTATTGATGTTTTAACTGCTAACAGAATTTTTTTTAAATAACCTTATAAGAAGAAATTGAAACTGGATATTAGTGTCTTTAGTTGCTGATCAAAGTATTCAGATCAGATCTGTGCGTGTTTGATTGTAGAGCATTCATGGCTTTTAAGTGATCTTCTGAAAAAACTTGCTAACTTGTCTGTTCCTGGAAGGTTTTTTTTTTTTCTAAAATGTGCTAGAGGGTGCTGGTGCACAAAATTTTAATTGGCTTCTCAGAATTTCTAGCTTCCGTCTCACTAGAATTTTCCCTCCATAGAAAACAATGGAGGATGGGGGCACCTCCTTCTGGGGCTCATATAGTTGGAACCCCTGATCTAACCTTTTTTGAAACGTGGGCTTGGGGGGGGGGTTTGTTTGTTTGAGAGGCACCAGCAGCTATGCTGCAAGATTGGTGCCTCTACCTCTAAGACAGCCCCCGCCCCGCCAAGTCCCAGATACCCCCAGATCAATTCTCCATTATAGCCTATGGGGGCCCATTGACTATAATGGTCCCCATAGGGTATCATGGAGTTGGATTTTTTTTTTTTTTGCACACCCCTATTATGCTTCTTAACAGCCCCGTGGTGCAGAGTGGTAAAACTGCAGTACTACAGTCTGAGCTCCCTGCTCACAACCTGAGTTCAATCCCAGCAGAAGCTGGGTTCAGGTAGCCAGCTCCAGGTTGATTCAGCCTTCCATCCTTCCAGGGTCGGTAAAATGAGTACCCAGCTTGCTAGGGGGAAAGTGTAGGTAACTGGGGAAGGCAATGGCAAACCACCCCGTAAAAAGTCTGTCATCACCCCAGAGTCGGAAACGACTGGTGCTTGCACAGGGGACTACCTTTACCTTTTATTATGCTTTTTAGTATGATCTGTAAACTGCCTTGAGTAACAGTAAAAGTGGGATATAAATATTTGAATAAATAAGTATTTTGCGCAGGTTGAGAACATATGTTAAATTAGGCAGGGTTCTGACAGTGATTTCCAAATTGTTTTGGCAGTTTGCTCATTTTTTCCTATACAATCAGTTCAGTTTTCCTAAACAATCTTCGCACACAATCTTTGCATAATCATTTACATCCTGGCCTCATTATTATATACATTTATTTTATTAAATACATTTTACTACTTTATGGGTAGGATTTGTAGAGGCAAACAGCATATCAGTTATTATATATCATTTGATTAGACATTAATTTGCTGAATTCTCAGGAGATACCCTTTATTGTGGAGATGTTGCAACATTAAAAATCGTACTTAGTAGAGCTAACTGATAAATTCCCAGATAAATCCTGACATTATTCTGGATTAACCTGTGAAAACATCTGCAAGTAAACTTCTTAAATACTGAAATTAACTTTGAGTACTTCTTCCATTTCAGACATATTTTTAAAAAAATATTCAGTTTTTTTAGCACAATTGTGTAACAAACAATTATAGCTAGTCTTTTCTCTTTGTCTTGACGTAAGTACGTCCGAAGTAGAATGCAAGCTGAATTCAGATGTTACAAAAACATGTCTGGTTTAACCTGTGCTGTTGCACAAACAAGGCAAATTGAGATGTTGATTCAAGTTGCTGCAAGTTGCCTTTGCAATCCTGAGAGGGCCACAGTCCTCTCAAACAACAGTTGCAATATCTATGACAATGGACACAGATTCTCAGGCAAGCCAACACCTGTTGTCATCATGTCCAAATGGAATGGATCCTGCAGCACTTTCACCTCTGCAGTGACCACTTGACTCAGCTTGCTGCTGGATGCAGCAAGGCTTACCAGCAGCTTACCTTGCAAATTAAAGTAATGGTCTGTTCCTGGGTACAAACTGTGGTTTGTTTATCAGACATACAATACAGACCAAAGTTTGTTAGTAAATCCCATGCATTTTTGTGCTTGCCTCCTTTGCCAGGAGTTAATGGCTTCCTGTGTAGTTCTGTCACTAGGAATGCAATGTAATAGTCTTTCCACCAGAATTTATAAAGCTCATTAGCACAGAACCTGAGTAAAAGTGACAGAACTGCATTTGCCTCTCCTTTTTACTCAGTTATTTCTCCAGTGTCTTTTGAGACTATGGACATTGTCCAGGGGTGAGGGACTGTGGATACAACTGGAACAGCCAATTTCTCTATTGTTCAGTGCTTAGAGGATGCTGAGAGGGGTGGTGTTACTGAACTGAAATGTCTACATTCAGACATCATGACAGATCATAGTTAGTACAAACCACAGTTAGCATGCCAGTTACAAATAAAATGTTATTTTTGTGAGTGTATGATGTAATACAACATATACTAGGTTCTTATTTGTAGTTGAACGCTTGGATGTTCTGTTGAGATAACTGTTTCAGAATGGAATAAAACCTAATCTTTAACTAACTTAACTTGGACAATTTGATTACAGGGAGAATCTAGTTTCTTCTGATGATCTCTTAGACTGGCTTAGACCTTTCTGTGGGGATGATGCCTTGCCAGTGAAGCCTCGGATTCAGGTGCTACAGATTTTGGAGCAAGCCTTTCACCTTAGAGATGAAGACAGCAAGCTGCTTGTGCTCTTCAGAACTCAAGCTGTACTCAAAGCCTGTTGGCCCCAGACTCAGGTAGGCAATATTATGTTGCAGTATCTATTATTTTAGAATAAAAAACCTGAACAATTTATTTAAATCATAACTGGATTATTTTTCAGGAGTGAACAACTTACATTAAAATTAGGGATGCCTCAAATTTTACAGCCTTCTGTTCCACAGTTGACTTTTTGATCCTCTCAGTTGGACTTTGAGCCAATCATAGATAACTTCAGAGAACCAGTTTGGTGCAGTGGTTAAAAGTGTGGGCTCTAATCTGTGAGAACCGGGTTTGCCTCCCCACTCCTCCACATGCAGCTGCTCAGTGACCTTGGGTCAGTCACAGCTCTCTCAGAAATGTTCTTAAGAGCAGTTCTCTGAGAGTTCTCTCAGCCCCACCTGGGTGGCTGTTGTGGGGAGAGGAAGCAAAGGAGAGCATAAGCTGCTCTGAGACTCTGAATGAAAGATAAGGTATAAATCCAGTCTCTTCTTCTTGTACTGAGCAACTCAAACAGCTGCTGAAGTTTATAGCTGCTTTTTTGATTACCCTGAGGGAGCACGTTTATGTGGCTCTTTGAAACATACACCCACCCACTCTTTAGGACCTCTTGTATACACAGACTGCAAATCAGTGTGGTATTTTTGGTATTTTCCCTTAAAATAATGTGACCATTGTTTTAAAAGAGTTGACTTGTATTAAATACAAAGGAATAGACAAAAAGGAAATTTAAGGGACAGTTGGCAATTAAACATTTGGCAAGTCAAAATACTTCCGATATCTACTTGATAAACCCTAATTCAACTTTTACTGAAATCTTTGATAATTATGGTGCCCTGTTAGATCTTTTTTCATGGCTAGTCCATGAAAGAGTTGCTTGGGTGTGTGCATGGCTCTGAAGAACGTGAAAGAAGGAAGGCTACATGAGAGAGGGAAAGAGAATGGAAAGAGGAAGCTAGGGGTTCTGAGACGGAGAGTTATGATGGAAACATGGGAAAATGGGGGGGGGGGGGAGAGTAGCAGGAGCCAAAGAACCAGGTAGTTGGGAGAGGGGCTTTGGGAGAGACAGTGGGAGGCACCGCAGCAGGAACCAGGTCTGACAAATATTTTTGAAGTGGACACTTGTGTAGTTGTAGAGTGGAACATTTTATTAAACCTTGCATTAATGCAACATGACCTATTCATTTTTTTAACTTGTGGTTATATTTGAATGGTGGTCAGGGAAATTGACAAATGTTGGTCAGGGAAAGTCTGGGAAATGAAAAATAAAATTTTAGTGGCAACCCTGCAGGAAACAGTATCAGAGCAATGGGAAGAAAGATTGCAGGGACCATAGGTCATAGTGTGTGAAAGATGGAGTGCGAGGTAGGTTGGGCTGAACGCATGTAGCCTACCAAAGGTCTCCCAGTGAGCTTCCACGAGACAGTGGAGATTCAGATCTGGGTCTGCCAGACCCTAATCTGACACTCTAACCCAGGGGTCCCCAAGTGTTTTGGTCTGTGTGCACTTTTGGAATTCAGATACAAAGTGGTAGGCACAACCACAAAATAGTTGTCATGGGAGGTGGAGCCAACCACAACATGGTCACCATAAGAGGCAGAGCCACACAAAAAGGAAGCCAAAGTACAGGTGTCAAGAGCAGCAATTTAAAAAGATACTCTGGCAAAGAAGAATGAGAGGAAGAATAAAACTATGGCGGTAATTGCTACCCAAACATTTTTTTTATGTGCACAGCCAATCAGATCTGCACTGACCAATCAGAAGTCATGCTGGGAAGGAGCCCCATCTGGCCTCACCCACTTTCTAAAAACATTTTGTGGGCACCAGAAAAGGAAGTAGGTGGATGCCACAGTGCCCATAGACACTATGATGAGATCCTTGCTCTAAACCAATATAACATACAATTTGCAATGCAGTTCAGTTTTGTTTGAATCAGAGAAGGTACAAATCAGAGAAAGTACTTTGCATCTTCAGTTTGTTATATGGCAGTCATTGACATTACTATAAATTGTGGAAAGTTTAAGTCCAGCAAAGAGTAATTCATCTTGGCAAGGTTTACAACAGAAGTCAAGAGAGTTGTCAAATCCCTTTAGGGCAGTAATATACAGGTCTACTTAGAAGTAAGACCCACTTTATTCAGGGGGGATTACTTCCAGGAAAGTTTTCATAGATTCAGCACCTATATATGGTTGGCTTGCTTTTGTCCTGGTAAAACACAGGTTGCAAGGGTCTAGACTAATATATGTTGCTGAAGACTACAACAGGTTGCTGAAGCGATCATAAACTGTACTTTTACAGTGTTGGCTTTGTTCACATAGTGCTTTTTTTCAGGGAGTTAAAGGTTATTGATCTGTGCAGTTCACACATGCTTTCATTATTATTATTAAATTTTTCATGCTGCCGTAGAAGTAGAAGAATTGCAGATTTATACCCCCCCCCTTCTCTCTGAATCAGAGACTCAGAACAGCTTACAGTCTCCTATATCTTCTCCCCCCACAACAGACACCCTGTGAGGTGGATGGGGCTGAGCTGCCCTTTCAAGGACAACAGTTGCCAGAGCTATGGCTGACCCAAGGCCATTCCAGCAGGTGCAAGTGGAGGAGTGGGGAATCAAATGCGATTCTCCCAGATAAAAGTCCACGCACTTAACCACTACACCAAACTGGCTCTCCTAGGCAGTGTTCTTCCCTCTTCTATGTTATGCTTTCACTAAACCTGAGTTAAGGTTTCATGACTGAATGGGGATTTGACCCTTGGTTTTCCCCATTGTCCTGGTTTTCTAGGCTAGCCACTGTACCTCACTGTCTCTTTATAGTTATTGCATTTATGTCTTGCTTTTCTTCCATCATGAAAATCATGCTCAGGGTTTCCAGAGGACCTCCAGTTCAGGCACTGCTCACACCCAGTCTTCATTAGCTTCATCAAGATTCTGTGTGTGCCTTTCAAGTGTACCTTGGAGCCACCTCCCCAGGCATGCTGAGAGTGGACGGTAAATTTCAGCTCAGCTCTACAGTTCAGTGGAGGATGTAGTGTCAGTGTGGATTTTACAGTCTGAGCTGTCAGCTTTCCTATATAAATTATTGAGTTTCCTGGAGAAAGGTGATGCAAGCAGCACTATAAAAAATGGACAGGACATTGATTATCTACTTTGATTAATAAGTCTCTAATACTGGAAGTGATGGGTCTCACACTTTGAAGCACCTTGTCTACTTCATCAGTCCTCACCATCTGAAAGTCATCCATACAGACTGTGTTCCAATAACCTCCTGAGACTGAACCAGTCTAAATGGTGTATAAGTTGTGGCGGATGCAAGCAACTTTATCCACAGAATGCATTACAAAGGAATCCTAATGGGCTTGTATATTTTCCGTGTCAGCATCCTTTAGGACTTGAAATAAAAGCTCATTCACAACCCTGAAAAGCTCTGCCAGATGGCATTGTCCAGACACAATGGTGGCAGAAACATGAGCTTGGTTAATTGCAATCACTGCCACAGAGTAGGTTTGATAACATGGTCTCACTTGGCAATCATTCAGGCTTGGGTACATGATGATATCACTGATAGCAAAGCGGATTCAGAGTGAGGGTCATTCTTCATGAGTTCTGTTTTGTGTTGAAATAACACCCCCTCCCCAAAGACTCCATTTTATCCTCACACCACCCCCGTGAAGTACCGTATTTTTCGGACCATAAGACGCACTTCCCCCCCCAAAAAAAAAGTGTGGGGGGGGAAATGTGTGCGTCTTATGGAGCGAAGGGACGATAGGACGTACCTTCCTCCGGGGAGGGGGCGATCCGCTGCCTCTGCCTCCGATCCCGGCGCTTCCCCCACGCTTGCCTGCCTGCCTGGCTCCAGCTCTGCTTCCAGCAAGCGCTGGGATCGCTCCACGCTGCCCCCACCACAAACCCAGCGCTTCGCGAGCACCGGCTGCGGAGGGGGCAGCATGCTTCCTCCGTGCCTGTCTGCCTGGCTCCAGCTCTGACGCTTACAGCGAGTGCCAGGATTGCTCCCTCCGCCCTCCGATCCCGGCGCTTGCTTTAAGCATCAGAGCTGGAGCTAGGCAGACAGGCACGGAGGAAGCACCCGCCCCCTCTGCAAATCCAACGCTTCGCGAGCGCCGGCTGCGGAGGGGGCGGCATGCTTCCTCCGTGCCTGTCTGCCTGGCTCCAGCTCTGATGCTTACAGCAAGCGCCGGGATCGGAGGGCAGAGGGAGCGATCCTGGCGCTTTCTGTAAGCGTCAGAGCTGGAGCCAGGCAGACAGGCATGGAGGAAGCACGCTGCCCCCTCCACAGCCGGCGCTCGCGAAGCACTGGGTTTGCGGTGGGGGCAGCGTGGAGCGATCCCAGCACTTGCTGGAAGCAGAGCTGGAGCCAGGCAGGCACGGGGGAAGTGCCGGGATCGGAGGTGGAGGCAGCGGATCGCCCCCCAGGAGGAAGGTGCGTCCTATGGTCCGGAGCGTCTTATGGACCGAAAAATATGGTAGGTCAGGCTGAAGGTTAGGTGTGTAATTTGTCCATGGTTATCCAGTGAGCTTCCATGGAATAGGGGCTTCAAATCTGATTCTCTCAAATCTTAATCCAACACTGTAACCACTACATCTGTATTTAAATATGAGGTGTGTGTATATATATATAGGGAGAGACAGACAGACAGACAGACAGACCATGGCCCAATAGTTGATATTTCACACACAACAAGGTAGCGTTTCTGAAGCTATCAAAACTGAAAATGTCCCACTTTTAGCCAACTCCTATTCACTTTCATCTTTTTTAGGAATATTACCCCTCACTGTGTGTTTCACACAGCAAACCAAACAACCAGAAAGGTGCAGTTTAAAAGTGCCCAAATATGGCAACATAAAAATTTCCCATTATACCTACCCAGGCATACTAAAATTAAAAATATTCAACTGTACCTCTTTTTTTAAATGCAAAATTGTGTGCTTTGTCCTTTTTAGGAAAATACTAGTACTTCAGAGGCACATTTTTAATGCTCCAGTTAACTAGAAAATTATAGAACCTGAAGAATTTAGATAAGGGAATTAAAAACAACACATCTCACCCTCTGTGTCACTGCTTCACCCCTCTTCCCCACTGGCCACCGGTTCCCCAGTGGGATGCCATCAGAATGTGAATTAGGATCTCTCATGCCTTTGAAAAATGAGAACATCTGAATTTTTAATTTTGTTAACTAATCATTAGAGAACTGGAAATAGCTGTGCTTCCAACTATGAGATAGGTGGCAGCCTGTATAAAGCACATCTTTAATTTTGCACAAGCTGGCCTGTTTCCCAGCCAAGTACATTGATTTGTGGGACCACTAACTTACAGCACCCAAAGCATAATTAAATATTAAGTCCCACTTTGATGTATGCAAAGCCTGACCAAGAGGATTACTTAGGTACACCAAGGGTGGCGTTCACACACTTTCTGGTAATTGAACATTGAAATATCATTAAAATTATCTTTACACAATAAGAATCCACATCCATCATTGACATTACATAGAGTCCCTTTAGGTGCCAGGGGGAAGGATAAGTACTATTGAAAAGAAATGCCAGAATCAGGCAAAAATAATGATTAAAAGGGTTGTTTTTTTAAATGCCATTTTAAAAACAAATGAGTGATAATTGAAAGCACCTTTCCTGCCTTACCTGTTCTGGTGAAAACATAAAAATATAAATAATTAAGTTTAAAGTCAGGGTTTTCCCTCAAAATATTTCAATTTTAAAAAGAGATGAAGTTTTTAAAGCTGTAGTATATTGTGCATTATTTTGATTTCACTCTGGTTCAGTTCTCATATTTGGAGTTTGTGGCTAATCACCCTTACCTTTATGTGACAGCCTGTGAGTTTAATTCTGAGGGTAAAATATTCTCTATTGTCTTCAGTTTTGCAGATTTAATGCTGTCTCTTTTTATATTTTATTTTTGAGTCCACATTCTCCATTAAATCTTTCCACAATCTATGATAACTGCTACGTTAAAACCTGCCAGGATTAATGCTGGTTGTTTGCTGACATTTTCAACCTTGCAAATAAAATATAGAACCAATTGTTTTGTAATAGTTATCTATCAACTACTGGGCCATGATCCCTATAGCTCATATTACAATAAAGATTAAAGTGGTTAAAGTGTTGGATTAGGATTTGGGAAAACCAGGTTTGAATCCACACTGTTCCATGGAAGTTCACTGGACAAATCACACACCCTCAGCTTGACCTACTTCACGGGGTTGTTGTGAGGATGAAATGAAGGTGGAGTAATGCAAGTCCACTAGGGTCCCTTTTGGGCAGACAAGTGGATATATATGAATCATAGAGGGAGAAAATAAGTAAAGAATCTAGAATACAGTTAAAGAAAGCAAAGAACTTTAGAGGATCCTGTTCAATCTTAAGCATCCTTGGGCCCTTCCAATATTAAATGGTAAAATGTAGATGGCTGTTTGTGTTACCATGAAGTGGGTTATCATGGTTGATGAAATATGAACATAAACCTGACTTGCTGCCAAGCTTGGGCACATGCCTTCTTCTTCCATCCCTCCTGAAAATAATGGGGCATAATGGCTTCCAAAATAGTTGTCCCTCCATATTCTACAAATGTTTCAGAGATTCCATTCCAGCATCTTCTCTAAGGTCCATAGCAAAGCACTCTCATATATTATCCTCAGTCACTCTTCATATCTGTCATGAAACCCAAATATCATCCATTCATTATTCTCAGTTGTTTAAAGAAGCTGCTAGTATGAAGTTCGGTAGATCAATGAATCAATGAAGTAAATAAATTAATCATAGCACCAACAGGGTGATCAAGTCCAAACCCATCTCTGGATCAGGATAATGTGTCCCTCTGGCATCTCTGACAGAAATCAATCCATTTGGTTAAAATTTGCCAGTGTGAGTCAGTGATAGATTCTACTTGAAGGCATACATGCCTTTCTTAATACCAGGGCTCCAGTGTAGACTGAGAGGAGGAATTCAACCCTTTTATCTGTTCTTTTTTCCTTATATAAATGGTCTACAAGTTGATCTTCACATGGAGGGGGGATAAAAAAGGCCCATCAATTCAGAAGAGTTCATCATCTTCCCACAAAAACCCAGTGTAAACAACAGTCTCTTACATTCACTGAAAATGTGAGGGGAGGGAGACTGAGTGTAAGCACGCTTGCCCCACTCCCTGCCTCTGCACAGTCACCCCTGCAAACATGGAAGAAGTGCCACTCAGACTCTTCCTCTCCATGATCAGTGAAGTTCCAAAACCAGGAGAGTACACAAGGCAGCATTCTCAAGCAGTCAACCCTGCTGGTGATCAGGCACGTACACAGAGGCAGGGATGAATTGATCACAGTTCATCCTGCTCTCCCTGCTCCCTACATTTACTGAATGCATGGGACTATAATGTGAACTGGGTTAGAGTCTCAAGGTTAAAGCTCTGAGTGGGAATAGATGCTGACTGAAAAATCTTTTTATCTTCAGTATCCCAGTTGGTATGCTCTCTACCTCAGGAAACAAGATCTGTCTCATAGCACAACACCTACCTCATGGACCAACATCCACCTATGCAAACCTCTACCTTTTTTATCTTCAGTATCCCAGTTGGATACTTTGCATACATTGCAAAGCATACTGCAACATGGGGGAGTCTTCAGTAAAAGATAAATGGTGCTCAGGTGGTGTTTTTCTTTTTTTAAATGTGAAAATAGTAATGATATTTTCATATCTAGAATACTGGCATTTACATATACTCTGCAGTACTTTAAATGCCTGTGATTAGTTGAAAAGTATGTTATCAATAATAGTAATAGACATGGGCACAAACCGAACCGTGAATCGCAATTTGTACATGAATCAGGCCGGTTTGTGGTTTGTTCTGAACTAGTCTGGACCTTGATGCTTCATTTGGTTTGTTTTTGCTGTTCATTTTCCCAGACAGCCTGGTACTGACTCAATTCCTAGGTAACACTGGGGGTGGACTTCTGGGATCCCTAGAAACACCCATAGCAGTTGTCCATAGCTTGATTGGCAGCTCCGGGAGCCAATCACAGAGCTCCCATTCTGCAGCACAGAGTTGTAAGAACTGAAGCTATAACTCAGACATTGCAAATCCAATCTTCGCCAAACTGTAGGGCAGATGGAGGAGAGCCTGCTGAAGACTCCCAGTGAGTTTTATACCTCCCAAACCAAACAAACCAACAAGAAATGAAGCACCATTCCCCCCAGTTCATGTCCATCCCTAGTTGGTAATCATCTTGTTCCTGGTGACTTAAAGAGTTTTCTGATCCTTTGTTCCCATATATTTGTCCTGATGTTTGCAGATTATAGACCTCTGCAGAAAATCTGGACTGGTTAAAATAAATGTATTAAACTTGTGGAAAGTGAGAAATGTTATTATTGTTGAGTTGCTGATATCTGTGGTGATTTAATCAACAAATTTTCAGCAGCAATCCTAATTACAAACATCTTCAGTGTGCTGACTTTTCGATTAAACTTCCAATTTTATATTGGAAGGAAGGAGATTTATTTACAGGCTTAACAGACTGGATGCCATATATGAATAAAAACACAGTGCTCAGATGCCATCTGAATGTTCACCTTTGCTATCCATACCTTCAGTGCTATGCTTTCCAATATCGCATTGGTGTGCTGAAGTGTTGCAAGTGTTGAACTTGACACTAACTGTAGTATAATGCAATTCTGTGTAGCAAACAAGGACTATCACTTTGTGCCTGCTGCAGATGCTGAATTCGTTAAGTATGGAATGATCATGATTTAATTTCTGTCCCACAGGTTTTCTGTTTACCCAGGATACTAAATAGGAATTTCCCTATGCTCGTTTTCATTCAGAAAACTTGGAATAGCAATTTGCCAAGCTTTTCCGTTTGAAACATTTGGATCAAAGAGTATCTCACCTCTTATGTGCTTATAATGGCACAGCTGAATTCCATGCTTACGCATGCATCGCAATTGCCTCCGTAGCTCAATAAAACTACAATTGGAGACATAAGAACAATTGAATCTGGGGAGATTTAATTCCAGTCACATTTTTCATGTCACTGAGGCACAATATCTTAAAATAAAGCATATATTTAATTTGAGTTGTTTCTGAGAGCCCTTCTGATGTGAATAAATACAAAGGCAGCATATTTTACTAGAGTGCATCTGTGACTGAGAATATATTGTCACAATAAGGGTCTACTCTCAAATGCCTTCTTTGCAAGTCTGATCTTAATGCTGTATTAATTCAAATTCTCAGTGCAGTCAAGGGCCTCAGAATATTTGTGCCATACTTACTTTTACATGGTGCTGACTCTATTAACATGGATTTTTTTTCTAGGACCTGAATAAATTCCCCTTTGTTCAGAAGCTTGGTAGGAATAGAGGTGTTTTTTATGACATTGAAAATATGTGCATAGTTTATCTAAACTGCTAGTAATCTTGTCCAAGTAGAATGCTTGATTTCAGCTGTTCTTAGGCCACAGCAATATTACTTCTGAAATCACCTTTTAAAACTTTTTAAAAATTCTTATACACACACGTGTGTGTATGACACTCATGGTCTGGCCCAATAAAAGTCGAATTTATGTCCGATTCAGCCCTTGTAACAAGTGAGTTTGATACCTCCGGATTACACAATACTTTATTCTACAAAAACTAGTATTTGTTGCCTCTTGTATTCACTTGTTCTTCCCTCTGCTGCTGTTTGAAAGAACTACTTTTGCTCAAAAGTATTTTGCTTAAATTGAAGTTCACTTCAGCATGTTTTTAAGTGTTAAAGTACTACTTTGGTTTGCATGGCATTTTCTTGGGTTCTGTATTGACAGGCTATAGATACATAAAATGTTGAAACTTTAATGATATAATCCAAGTGTTTCATTGCATATATAGTAGTCTGCATATAAAGCATGGTATTGTAAAGTCTAGGGAATTAAAAGGAATGAAGGAAACATTTGCACTCATACATTAATCTATTTGTGCGGCTTTAATGTTGTTTTGGGACTATCACTCCCAGTAATTTCATATTATCAATGTGTTTCCTTGTGTTCCACATGCATAATTAGAGATGAGGCAGAATAAATGCTTCCCACAGAAAAAAATGGACCGCTTCTGTATTGTTTTGCACCTATGATATCCCACAAATATAAGAATATATCACATTTATTGCTATAAAACTATACCATACTTGGCTCATTAATCTGAATCCTACAATGAAAATGGCCATTGCTTATCTCCAATTTCTTAGGTAGAAATAACAGATATTGAAAATGAAGAAAAGAGGTATACGCTCATCTTGCAGCTTTTGGACTCAAGTGAAAACCATGAGGAATTTCAGCACTTAGCCATGCTTCTTCAAGCTTGGCCACCTATGAAAAGTGCAAACGTGTAAGTATTCATTCACATACTGACAGTAATTTAAGAATAGTAATGAAGACCCACCCAGTTTTTAAGCATGAAAAGAGTTTTATGGTGTGTGGAGATTGTGTCTATGTATGAGATACATAAAACCACAGAATGTGTTGTTGTTTTTTTACTCATTTATTTTAGCATGTTTTCAAACACTACAAGCCAACATCTGGAGAAAAAATGACCTATCCTTTTCAAAGAGGATTAATGTGTGGAAAGAGCAGCTGAAGCTTTTCATGGCATGGGGGTAAATAAAATTCCATTAAGCCTCTATGAAAGGGTCAGGACATTTTTTTTCCCCTCCAGGCACCAGAAGTGTCTAAGGAAGCATCTCAGCCATTATGTCCAGTACAGTTCCGCTGTTTTCCGTTTGTGTAACTACTCAGCTCCATGGAAAGATCTTGTCAATGCATGAAGTTGGCTCCAAGGATGCCTTTAAGCAGAAGATATCTTTCCACTCACAGGATGATTTATTCCACGAAAGAAGTCCTTTCCATAAGCAAAAGAGTATTTTAGGACAAAGTGACTATGATTTGGAGCCCATCCACCAATGCCAAGAATGTTTCCTCAGAGATATGTCTCTTCGACCTTAAACCTAATAGCAAATAAACTCCAACAGAGTTTTATAGAAGTTATAGACAAATGCAGTTTCTGTATAAGCAGGAAAGAAGCCTCTCTCACTGGCTGTGTTTTTCTTTGATGAAGGCTTCTCAAAAATAGTGATATGTTCATATTTTCACAGCAAATAAGGAGAATGACTCAGTTCTCCTCCTTCCTGAAATTATAGACTAACTTAATTGGAAAGGGGAAGAAGTATGTCTCTGAACTTGAGCAGAATCAGACTGTTGGTTTCCAACACCCAGTGTTGTCTCTTCTTGACTGAGAAAAATTTGTTGCATCCAGGGTTTTTCCCGTTCATGGAAGTAGTAATGTCATAGAGAACCTGTGACATTCTGCATATAAACTGTGTGTTCATCTATTGAGCTGAGTGACCCTTCTTCAAACTCAGTAGATTATTGGCCAGTTCACACATTACTTTTGGATGTTTTCATGTGCTAAACAGAATAACAATCACTTCTCAGCCACAGGAAGGTCATGGTCACAAAAGAAATAACTCAAATTTCATTATATTCACCAGAAAAGTGCTCCTCACAAGGTCAGAATGTGCCTTGCACCAATTAGCTAATGGGCCAGACCAGATATCTGTATCAGTTAAGGTGACAAAACTTTTTCTGAAAGGTATATGTCTGTGTTTTGTGTTTTGATGTGATGGCCTGCTCTGATTGGTAGCTTAAGCTTATTATGATGTCATCATGATGGCCAAAGCCAATTTTTCCTACCTTTTCTAATGTTAGCTATACCTCGTAAACCAGGTGGCGATTTTCAAAGTTTAAAGCACTGTTGGAAAGCTAATTCCCCTATGAATAACTAATACTAATCATACCTCTAGCTGTCACTGTTTTTGTGATATCAGGAACAAATAAAATAAAAAGGATTACCTAGGGTTGCCAAGTCCAATTAAAGAAAAATCTGGGGACTTTGGGGGCGGAGCCAGGAGACTTTGGGGGTGGAGCCAGGAGACATTGGGGGTGGAGCCAGGAACAAGGATGTGACAAGTATAATTGAACTCCAAGGGAGTTCTGGCCATCACATTTAAAGGGACAGCTCACCTTTTTAAATGCCTTTCTTCCATAGAAAATAATTAAGGATAGGGGCACCATCTTTTGGGGCTCATAGAATTGGACCCTCTGGTCCAATCGTTTTGAAACTTGGGGGGTATTTTGGGGAGAGGCACTAGATGCTATACTAAAAATTTGGTGCCTCTACCTCAAAAAATAGCCCCCCCAGAGCCCCCAATACCCATGGATCAATTCCCTATTATTCCCTATGGGAATTGTTCTCCATAGGGAATAATAGAGTGCCTAGTAGACATTTCCCTCCCCCCCCACACGCTTTCTAAAGGGGGGGAGGGCCTCCATACCAGGGAATCCCCCTCCCTGCCCCCTCCCTCTCTAACACACACAAATACTTACTGGGTCTTCTTCCCTCTGCCTGCTGTGAAAACGAAAGCAAAGAAAGGGAGGGGCCGTTCTCTGAAGCCCTTCCTGTTTCCTCCTTCTTGCCCAGCCTTAAAGGGGCAGACATTTACAAACTGCTCAGGATCTCTTCACCAACATGAACCCTACAGGTATGTTCTCCCCCCCCTCCACCCCCCCCCCCCCGCTTCCTGATTTCTGGAGACCGGGGGATGAAGCTGTGAACCCAGAAATCTTCCGCCAAAGCGGGGGGGGGGGGTTGGGAAGCCTAGGATTACCCCCTCCCCAAATTTAAATAAAGTTCACAGCATATGATACTTAATCCAGATAGTCACCTAAATATATTAGACAACTGAAGCTTATTCTTTTGCCTTTCCAGTGAGCCATAGTATAAAGAAATTCATTTTAGTATGCCATAGGTAGTTTAGCGACATTAGAACAAATCCATTTTTTAATCTGATTTTTATCCTATGTAACCAGATAATATGTAACTTTGCATTGGCTTCCATCATCTTGATGACTTCATAAAAACCTTAAGATTATAATATCAAAACATAATACATAGACATATGCCTTCCAGGAAAAAAATAAAATTTTGCCACTTTACCTGATACTCTTTTTCACTCTTGGCCCACAGACTAAATAGGAGTCTGCCCTTAACTGAGCAGTATGTTAGGATACAACCTAGCAAAATTACCTTTCCTGTAATAGAAGTTGTTACTTAGCTCATAGTGATCACATGTGGCTCCCTCTGGTCAGAGAGATGCAAGTCTTGGCGTCATCATATCCTGCCATAATTTAATTTGGGAAGATATATCCAATATGCTTATTGATATTAACAAAGTCCTTAATAAAGACTTGAGATCTTTGTCTTTCCTAGTTCTTCCTTGCTTATCAGGCTGTATTGAACAAAATCAAATGATGTGCTGTTCACTTTTCCGGTTACAATCCCAAATGGAGCTTATTTCAGTTGTGTTTGCCTCATTATATATGCAGCCTTTGAGTTTTACCCAAACCACTATAAAGAAAGCATATGTGCCTGATCGATGCAGGTTTCAGAATGCTGTTTTGTAATGTATTTCTGTGGTCTATTGTGGTGGTAGTTTCCTTTAAAAAAAAAAAAAAAAAACCTTTAAATTTGAACATTTTCTTAGCCGTTCTTTCCTTCCATCTGTAAAGTTTACCTTCATCAAGAGATAGAAAAACAATTACTCTGTTTCTCTAGACCTTTATTAAGCCTTCAAAGCTTTTTAAATGTGTTCATGTCTTCTTATTAGCAATCTATATATTTCCATCTCCTAGTAAAATAAAATCTGTCACTAATTTTTTTTTAAAAATGTACACGATTCATTCTGTGCAGCCTGATGCAATGCAATTAATTATCAACACCTGGTCATCCCTAGTGCCCTCTTGAATCCATCACCTCAAGAAAGCTGTTTACTTACTTTGCTTTAAATTTTACATGTTGATCACGTTGCTTCAAACTTGGTAATGCTCTCTAGAAACTATATGTGTAAAACAATGTTGGCAACCCTATAGCCGATTTATGGCAACCCCATAGCATTTTCTTTAAAAAAAATTATTTAGCCATAATATTATTATTATTAATAATATTATTTAGCAATAATCTCAGCATATATAACATATAAAATAGATATATAAAACAGCATAGGTCTAGCATGCTATACAATACAATATGATACATCATTTACCATATCTCAAGCACAGAAGAGTTTTTTTTTTAAAAAAAGACCAACATTACAGATAAATCTATTTACCAATTAACAATTCCATCTTTTGAATTGTTCTATTTCATAAACAAGCTAAACTATCTTCTATATCTTTATTTTTTTGTGTGGTAAGTAATCAACTTCACCAGAATATGTATTTCCTTTACTTTAAGTAACCCCATAGCCAATTTAGGGCAACCCCATAGCATTTTCAAGGCAAGAAACTAACAGAAGTGATTTGCCATTGTTTGCCTCTGTGTAGCAACCCAGGAATTTCTTGATGGTTTCCCATTTAAATAGTAATCAGGGCTGACCTTGCTTAACGTCCCAGATCTGACAAGATCAGGCTAGCCTGAGCCATCCAGAACAGGGCCTTTAGAAATTCAAGGGGTTCAGACCAAGGTGTGTACAAGAGGCAGAAGGAAGATGAAGCTGATTCCTAGATAACTGGCGTAGATTCTTCTAAGAAATGGGGGTCAGTTCCTGTGAACCATGCTGAGCTCATGGTCACAGATATGTCCAGCTTCTCATTTCTCCCAGCTATCTTCTGACATCTCCAAAAAGCAGGTGCTCAGGGTCATGGGAGGCCATATGGACAAAATGCCATGGAAGGCTACTGTGATGAAGGGGAGTTGGGTTGACATCACTCCCACTTTCTTCTTGCTCTGATAGCCTCTTACATCAATGCAATTTCCCCAGTCTGAGAGCAAAGAGAGGAGCTGATATTCAGCTTTCCCTTTTCACAGCCTCTCCTCACGCCCTGTTCATTTTTATGTATTTGTTACTTAGAATATTTGCAGGCCCAAGGTCCCAGTGGAGCCAGCGTGTGAAAGGAAGCCCAAACAGATTTATGGAATGAAAACTGGCCACAGTTTTTATTGAACACAAGTAACGGAGCATTAGTGCAACATGGGGATGGATCCAGCATCAGGTGACCTGCAAGTTGCCCAATGAATCCTGTCCCCCTCAGCCCATCTGCTGGGGGGAACCAAGGAGTGGCAAGCTCAGGGGACCATGTGGACACCAGCTGCTGCATGGTTCTCCCATGTCATCTGGTGGTGTGAGCCAACTAACAGCCTATGAGCTGGGGATTCCATTTAACCACTCCACCCCAAGGCCCCTTAAGAGAGTCCCCAAATGGAGAAGGTGGGCATGCAGACACAGCCTGTCCCCTCAAAGGATCCATCTCAGTACTCAAACCACCACGAGTGGGGTGAGCCACGTCATTCTTGCCAATGCTCCTACACCTGTGGCCAACAGAGGAAGCCATACTACACACTGTGGAGCCATGTGTCCATTCCCCATTCTGATAGATGAACCCTATTGTCCCTGAAAAGAGCATTTTTTTTAAAGGGAATGTCTGGGTGCATGATCACAGGGCCCCCTAGTGATTCATTAATTTTCCCTGCTTCCTTGCAAATCTTCCTTCTGGCCAAATCAACTCTATTGGGTGCCAAAGCGCCTCGCCAGACTCACCACTCCAGTAGCTCATACCATAGGAGTGTCACGTCTAGAGGCAAGAATCTGGAGATCTGATGTGATGGAACAGAACAACACAGACTCTATTTGTGCTGGAAGCTTGTTCTTCCCAAGATGGGTAATTAAGGCATCTGTTGGGCTGCTGCGGAAGACTTGGCATGAGATGGTGGGCAACAGAAAGTCCCACTTCATTTCCCTGTGACCTGTACAAGTGAGGTGTAGCCAGTTGCTGAGCCTTCTCTAGCCCAAAGATGCCACATAGTTCTTTGCCCAGTGGATACAGTACCCAGTGATCCAAACTGCTTTACACTGACTTGACAGGAATGAAACTAATGCATGTAAGACTGGCTGAGCTGAGGCTGAATATAGGAAAAATAAACCACAGAGTACCAGCAGCCAACAGCCAATGCTCCCTCTAAGCTTGTGAGCAAAAATTCTACTTTGTGAGCTACTGGCATTAAAGTTGTGAGCTACTGCATGAATTAGTGTGCTCTGGGGCCATTCTCCCTGAGCTAAGACAAAAATGTGCATGCTGGTGGCTAAAAAACTGTGAGCTAGCAACGCAACTTAGAGGAAACACTGCCGACAGCCATGATCTTGTCCAGCAGGAGCCCCTTGTTAGCCATGTTATTGTTGTGCTTTTAATATTGTTTGCAAGCCTTTCCAAGCTGTTTCAGGAGGAGGGGGATATAAATGTATAGAAATAAAAGAAATAAATAATGGCTATGGTGGCATCAATACAAAAAGAATGAATGTCATAATCAGAGGAAGGGATATCATGGATGATAAGCATTTGTGCATGATGCTGGCAAACTGGAACCTGGAGAGACAGGTACTATCAGTGTGGATTACAAAAATGCCAGAGTTGGCCAGCCAGATGGAATAGTAGTCCATTATATAGCGGATGGGGCAAGGTAGTCCATGAGAGCTGAGCCTAGAGTAAAGTGAAATCCTTTGCCCTGTTGATCTGTTTTTGACTGTAACCGAATGGTTAAATTGCTGGCAGTTGACTGGATTTAAAATGGCTGCTGTTTGTAGTTTTAGATTTTAAAATGTCCTCCTCCTCTGACCTACAAGACCCAGCAGCCCCTGGGCCTAAAAAAGTGTGGGGGAAAGGAGAACTTCCCCAAGGGGCAGTGACCAGGTAGATTCATATGGGAGTAGGCTCTCTGGTATGATGCTCTAGAGCTGCTTAAGAATTTAAACATCAAAACCAGCACCTTGAATGAAGCTTTGAAACAAATGGGAGCCTGTATAGGTGGAGCAGGATTGGACTGATATGGTCCCTTTGACCCACTCCAGTCTGAATTCTGGCCATAGCAGAATGCTGCTGCATGTTCACAGGGCCTTCTTGATACCAACCATCAGCTTTTCAGCAGGCTTGTGAGCCTACTGGTGAAAAGGGAGAAATGAGACAGATCTGCAGTTGTAATGATCCTGCTGCAAACTGACTTGGATCCCAGGTTCTGCAAGCCCAAGTTTTTCTGCCTGTGGAGCATGGTTTTCCTACTTTCCCCCTCCCTCAGCAATCCGAAGTGATCCTCAAAATACTATTGCTAGGGTGTCTGCTGTTCCCTAGAAACGGGATCGAGAGGGGAATTTGGGGCTGCCACAGAAAAGAAAAGTTATGGGGGGAAGGGGGGTGCAGGGAAACATGAGTCTGAATCCAAGCCACAGTTTGTAGGATCCAGCCTTTAGTTTGGAGGAAAGTGCTCTGCTGAGAGTATTAACTTCAAATTGGTTGCAATGTCTGTGTGCTATTAAGCTCTAACTCTCAGTGAGATTATATGTATATATTATTTAGCCTCAGTGAAATATTTTTGCCTAAATAGAATTTTGTTAAATCCACTACATAGCTCCTTCAAATGCATTAACAGAGGGTGTTTGGAGCCTTTGTGTTTTTTGTTTTTTTTAAAAGCCCATCCTAGATAAAAGCCATAGTACGATTATGTCTTAATATGTAAAGAATACCAACTTTAACTAGCTCGTGAGACGTACAGTCAGTGTTCTAGTATGGTGAATTCAAAAGGGATAATTAATATACAGTATTTAACATTTACCTCTGATCTTAATCAGTGTCCCATCTGTTTTCATGTCGTAGCTGACATTAGCAGTCTCAACTTATCTGTTGGCATTCCTGGCCAATCTGTCTCACTTACAGTGCACTGAATATTTACCAGCTTCATCAACACTCACCTTCACTCTAATGAGTAATCACATCTAGCCCTTTCTTTCACTTTGCTCTGTGACTGTTTTTTTTTTAAAGTCATACATTACATGGCTATCTGAAAATCATGTCAAAAACTACATGAATGTAAATGTTTGACTTATTTCATCTGTTTAATTAAGAACACATTTTTGTAATAGTGTTTAGGGCCTTAAGGGTAGGTACTAGGTAATTATTATCTTAAGAATGCCGTTCCCTATAACTAGTTGGCCTTCCCTCCTGGAGATCAGAAAATAGTAAGTCCAGAATTCCGTTTTCTTTTCACCAGCGTGGTGTAGTGGTTGAAGTGTTGGACTAGGACCTGGGAGACCCAGGTTCAAATCCTCACTGTGCCATGAAAGCTTGCTTGGGTGATTTTTGGCCAGTCATATTCTCAGCCTAACCTACCTCATATGGTTTTTGTGAGGATAAACCAGAGGAGAGAAGAATGATGTAAGCTGCTCTGAGTCCCCACCGGGAAGAAAGGCGGGGTATAATAAATAAATAAATAATAGTTACAAGACAAGCAAGTGCCCTTTCAGTTCTGTGAATGTCTTGATTTCTTTTTTGGTCTCAGAATGCAATTTATGTGTTTGTCAAAATTTGCACCTTTGTGCATGCAAGACAATAGATATACACACATACACAGAGTTCTTGTTTGTCAGGTCTTGTTTGTTAAATACTACCCTGTTTTGCCTACAATTTAGCACATGTGCAAGTAATAATCCTTGGGTGAAACTGGGAAGTGCAATGCTAATGAAGAGCCTACCAGAGGATAAGGAGAATGTGGGGAATGAGATTTTGAAAATCTGCAGGTCTTTATATGAGACAAAACACACGCTGTCTGTAGAGGTGAGTATAAATCTGACTATGTTCTTGTAAGAAGTGAGCTGGTGTCTATATGGTCTAAAAACTCTTAAGGCAGCAGTTCTCCAAGAACTCAAGCAAGGGTCTTTCCCCCACCTGCTCCATCAGACAGTTATATCTGTGGATGCCAGTGACCAGACTTGTGTGTGGTCTGCTGCTGAGTGATGAGTCCCCCAAAATGGATCAAGGTAGTTTTTGAACATGATACATTTAAACATGCACCAGGGTAATTTTTGCAGCATCTTTATTTTTCAATTCAACCATTCAGTTCAGCTGGCTCAATACTCCAACTGACAGGAGCTTTTCAAGGCCTGAGGGAAAGGTTGCTTCCATTCCTTCCACATAACTTCCCTTTTCCTTGGTATACCAGAAGTTGAACCTGAATCCTTCCACACCTGAAGTGTTTGATCTCCTATTGAGTTATGACCCTCCCCTTCCTTCCACAGTATAGAAGAAACCATGCCACACGAATAACGTATTAATCAGACCTCAGAGTTTGCGATAAGGTATCAGAAGCTTGACATTTTTAATTTGTTATATATGTTATCTGTAGGTCATTTTTCTCTCTGGGACTCAAAATGGATTACACAATGTAAATCAATGCCGTATGAGGCGTCTAATAAGCAAGTCAATAGAACTAGGATCACAGAAATCCCATATTATTTGCGTGGATCAATTTTTAGTTCTATTGTGATGCATTTTGTCTGATTCTACTACTCTGCCTAGCCTAGCTGGTGAAGGCAAAAAATATATATATTAAATTTAGAGGCTTGATTGTACATATAATCTCAAGTTTATTTATTGCTTGCTTATCAGTGACCTAAAACCAGCTACCTGCACTCTCAAGAAAAAGACTGACAGTGGGATTAAAATAATCATTTTATTATAATATTAGAAGTCTTAAACTTTTTAAATCCCTCTAAATTTTTAATGATTTTTTTTTTGGTAAACCATAACAAAAACAAGCACAGAATGAACTCTTAGCCTTGTGTATTGCTGCATATTTTCAGTGTACGGTTTATTGCTGTGACACAGTGTTTAGATAAATAAATGCTGAAGGTTATTAAGATGCACAACATGGGGTGCGACAGCAGTTTTATAGTAATCGTAACATTTTATGTCTGCAAACCTATCAAAACCTTAAGTGAACAAGTCACATCTTTGGGTGCTTGACAGAGGAACTATAAAACTTCTTTCAGAAGAACCCCAAACAGCATTTTTGGGTGGGGCAGGGAGGAAACATCTGTAAGCAGAGTACTCAGAGAGAAAATATACCTAGAGACGATTTAGATGTCTCACTTGTCAGGTTTGTGCAGATGTAATGATGATTGTCTGTTAGCTGTGCTCACAAATCAAGAATCAGCCTTGAAACACCTGTCCCCCCCAAAAAAAAAAAACCACACACACGACTCCTCCCTTTATTTGAAAACATTTTCTCCCCCTCCCCTTCATCTCAGTTAAGAATCTGATAGTGATGTTTACTGTCATAAGGGGCCAATCCGGATGTGTGGTGATCTTGAGTTTGATCGACCTCTCTGTAGCCATTTTACAGAAGCCAAACTCCATTTGCAGAGTCTGCAGAGCAGCCAGTCTTCACTGTCTGCGTTTAATTTCCATATGATTAATCCTGTCAACATGCAAGGAATGTATTGGATTTTGGTTCACTTTTGTATGCTCCTGAAAGACCCTGTTTAAATGCCATGAGGCAGAGAAGAGGTTGGCCTAGCTTTGGTTTATTATGTTAGCTGCCTTGGATGTATTTATTATGGAATCCTGTAAATTAACTACATGAAGAAGATGGGGTTTAGGGAGGTATCAAAAAAACAGGACTGTTATCATGCTCATGGGCATGCTCTCCCTCCCTCCCCACTCTCTCTTGGTGCAATTATAAGTGCAGTTATATTGCCAAGGTCATCTTGAACTGAATTTCTAGTGTGCTGCTGTTGTACCGTTTTGCCCTGCTTCTTCTCTGCAATATCCTGCCTTTATTTCAAAATAATTTCCCATGGTATTGAAGCTGAGCCACCCCCCCCCCTTTCCTTTATTGTGCTATTCCATAAAAAAAAGTCTTCTCAATTATTCTAATCCTGGTGATTTCAAGAGTGTGGTACATTTGATTCATAACTGCAACCAGTGAATGGGTGTGGTCATTGAGCAACTTGCAAGGGGAATGTTCATGGTTCTAGACAGTGGCGGGAACATTCTTGAATCTAATGGTTTACTACTTAATAGTTCTGCAGAATTTTTTCAGATATATAAGTGCTCCTATCTCTGGTTACAAACAATCTTAGTGAGCAAGGGGCAGAGAGGACATTATCCTTACAAGGAGTAAGCAGCGGTTTGAATCTTCTCTGTTCAGATAACATAATAGGTATTTCCAGGTGGTTTTATCTGCAATGTAGGAAGCATCCTTGTTTTTACTTAGTATTTTTTTTCTTTAAGCCTTTCCAACAGACTTAATTTCCACTGGGGGCATTGTTTGTTTTAAAAGGTTTGGCTTTCATTTTGCTCAATACAAGATAATGCTGAACTTCAGTGTGAGTTATGTTCCCGTGGTGTCCCCTGACATCTCACTCCGCACTCTTTATTCTTCCTTTCAGTGTATAAAAGACCTCTGTTTGCAACTGCTTAACCAGTCCCTTCTGCTGCCGTCCCTGAAGCTGCTTGTGGAAAGCAAAGATCGAGATCTTCATGCTTTGGCACTGGAGCAGATAGCAGCTGCTGTTAAGGTATGAATTAACCAGCCTTCCTAGCTGCTGGTAATAAATTAGCACTTTTCTTTCTATAGAAAGCCAGTCCTCTTGAGTCTCTTTGTAGTTATTGACATTCTAAAAGCACTGTTTTTTTCAGTCTGATATACCATGGGGATAGACAACTTTTTATATATGCCCATGGTGATTTTATTAAAACAGCAAAAAAATATTTCTGCTGTATTTGTGCTTTGGGGTCACTTTGGTCCCATAAAAGAAAAGGAGCAGGTCCTTGAGGAAGCCTGTGTAAAAGACAAAGAACACCGTAGACCAATACAACGGATAATGCAGCATAGATACATTCATGTCCATTGGTTAAAGTATGTATTCCACACATTTCCTCCTGGCTCAAGGCAACTTCCCTTCCTCATTTGCAGCAAAGAGTTTGGGCTTTCTGGGCAGCGCCACAGTGGACAGCAGCGGAAGGTAGTCTGGCCTTAGAGACCTTTAAGAGAAGAGAAGCACCGCCTTCAGCAGAGCCAGAAAACTGAAGTTTTTCATTTGTGTTTGCTCTAATTGTTTGTTTGTTTGCTGTGTACAAGATGAAATTCAGTAAAATATTCTCACTTCTTTTTTAAAAAAGTTTGTTTTTGTGCAAGAGTTCCGTTGTTGCTTTTTCCAAAAGCCAAGCTCCTTCCCTATTTACATTAAGCAGGAGAATCATAACTGGCATCTGGTATGCAAAATCAGAGCCTATTGATTCCCTGACACGGAGCTAGCCCGGCTCAGTAATGTGGTTGCATGAGGAAAATGCAAGCGCTGGCTTGCTGATCCAATGTATTATTTAGCCATTTGTTGTATGAAGCTGACAGCTTTATAGATGTTTACATTTAAAAGGATGCTGCTGGGAAGTGCTGAGATGAGGGATTCTACAGCTTTTGCCCACCATAAAAGAGAACGGCTTTCTGTAAGCTTTATTTTCCGAACTTGTGGAGACGTTGTGTTATTGCATAACCTTCTGCAAGCTGCCAGTTCCATTTTCCCCCATTAGAAAATAACTAGTCCTCCTCAGACAATGAATATTGCATATGAATAATTGAAATAACTTCTGTGTTGCCTGTTAAATATGGTTTGTCTGTGGAAGTAGGATGTAATGCTTGCTTTTAAGCTTTGCTTATCTTGAGGAAGAGCCGCAGTAGCTTCTGGTTTTGTTGGTTTGGGTTTTTTTTAAAGCTTTGGCTATGTCGACAGAGTTTTGAGACTGATGGCATTCTTTCTGTGATATCCAGATTACTTTCTTAACAGTGTAAGCAAATCATTCTTGAAGAGGCTCTGTCTCTGGCATAAAATCAAGGTTTCTGCTGGCAAAAAAAAAGCTGTGAGGAATCATGGCTATAGATAGATATGCTAATCTGACTAAATATGGATTTTATCACCTTTGGATAATGTTGTTTATATGTGATGAAATGTGCCATAAAACATACTCTCTGTGTGTGCTATGAAATGCAACCTGAAGATCTGTTTTTTAAATAAGAAAGGAAGCTCTACCCTTGTGTAGGATCAGGTCAGTGTATGGTTGTATTGTGTTGGGGCAGTTCCGAGTTTTGTTTTAGTTTTCAGTCCTTGCTGTCTAAGAGTGTGACCTGCATTTTGTTTTTTAATTACCAAAAAGGGTGTACCTTCCCTGTCGACTCTGCTAAGCAGGTGGTGTGACACCTCATCTCCAGATCTAGAAACCAGGGACTTAAATGTCATAACCTTCAGTCTTATTTTTTTTTAATCTTTTTTATATAATTAGGGCTTTTGGGACACAGTCTGCTAGTCCTCAACGAGGGCAGTGCCTGGAGTCATAGTACCACATGGTATTCACTTGGCCTGTTATAAGGGGACTGTAGACTTTAAGGAACTACATGGTAGGCTTCTTGAAAACAACTAAGAAACATGTTTCAGTGTAGCTTGGTTATTTCTCCCTCATAGCAGTTATAAAGCAGGCTTCTTGTTTGTCTGATTGGAAAAGAAAGTCTTTTAACTTGTAACTATTTTTGAAACAAACAGCATCCAAACCCTGCCTGTTTTCAAAATACCTAAAGTATACCTAACCAGCATACTCCCTCTAAGCTCTGGAGTTCTGTGAGCAAAAATTCTACTTTGTGAGCTACTGGCACTAAAGTTGTGAGTTTACAACATAAACTAGTTTGCTCTGGGGCCATTTTTTCATGACCTAAGGCAAAAATGTGTGAGCCAGAGGCTAAAAAACAGTGAACTAGCTCACACTAACTCAGCTTAGAGGGAACACTTAGAAGGAACTCTTCTCCCACCAAAATCCAACACACCTCAATTCTGTCAATTGTCCACCACCTAAACTGCCTAACTCCTCCCCCCACCCCCAGCATTTCAGTCCACTGTTTGAAAGTGATTGGCTGATGTGCTTGCAGGGGGGAGAGGACTTGAAACCATCCATCACAGATAGCTCAAGACTCTTGAATATAGAAGTGGCAGAAGAGGGGGTAGCTGCTGACAGGCTTACGGCTGTTGTGGGCAGTGTACCCTCTAAATTGAGTTAGTGTGAGCTCGCTCACAGATTTTTAGCCTCCAGGTCACACATTTTTGTCTTAGCTCAGGAAGGATGACCCCAGAGCACAATAATTTATGGAGTAGCTCACAGCTTTAATGCCAGTAGCTCACAACTTTAATGCCAGAAGCTCACAAAGCAGACTTTTTGCGCACTTGACTCTGCAGCTTGGTGGGAACATTGGTTGTGGGTATGAAATGATGCTGGAATTGTAAGCTGGGAATTAGATGCAACGTATCAAAGGTTGGCATGTCTCTTTTAGACCAGAAAAAGGATTCCCTCTGATACTCAATCCCATAGATTGACACTTGTTAACTTATATGGGAAGACGACCCCTTAATACAATATTCCATGGCTATTAATTTAATTTTCTTAATGGTATGAAATGTGTTAAACTGATCAGTTGTCCACATTCTAACTTCAAATTGCTTTTCTTGAGAGATTAGGTAAAAAGCCAGTGTGGTGTAGTGGTTAAGAGGTTTGGACTATGATCTGGGAAACCCAAATTCAAATGCCACCTCTGTCATAGAAGCTTGCTGGATGACCTTGGCCAGTCACTCAGCTAAGCCTAATATACCTCACTACATTTTTGTGAGGATAAAACGAAGGAGAGGAAAATTATGTAAGCTGCTATGGTTCCCCACTGAAGGGAAAAGTGAAGTATAACTGAAGAAAATAAAATAAATTAAAAAAATAAATTGGAGAAGTGAGTGGCCTTATTCCCTTAAGCCTTCAGAAAGCCTCAGTTCTGCAGCTACATATAATGCATAATATTTGTCTGCCTCTGCATAGTTCAGGTACCATCCTGTGTCCCACACGCAGGCACAAACATCTTAATACATTGTCTGTCATTTGCAGTTCTCGGGTCATATCTAAGTGCCAATGGATTGGCAGTGCTCTTTATGTGATGCTGACAAAAATTTTACTGTGCTGAGACTTAAGCATTTAGTAGCCAGGTGAGTCCCTTATGGTATTCAGACTGTATATATAAAAGTTAAAGTTTATTCCTGAAGGCTAAAAAAGAAAGAAAGCTAGGTATGATGGCGGAGGTTCTCTTCTGTCATGCAGACACGGCTCTCCATTCATGCAGGAAGGGAGCCAGTTAGTGATACGAAATTCCTATCAGCAAAGATGGGATTGGGAAGGGTGGAGTTGTGCCTTAGCTTTTTTTATTAAAGACATTACTGCTTGCAACTATGCCTCTTTCATGCCTTCTATAAAGTGTCCTCCTTACGCAAGACATGTGAAAGGAGAATAAAATGTTAAAACACCGCTTTCCTCTAAAGCTAGCATAAAAAATATTGCTGGCAGTTGGCCATTTCACATATTATTTTGTATCCGTTGTCAGTGTATATAGGTTTCTGTATGGCACCATTGGTTTGCTTGGAAAATAAACCTTATAAACATAAAAAAATTAATCCAATGTCTGGAGAAAATGCAATTGAATAAATTTGTGGTTTTGCCATACTGATGTTGTGTTAATAAGGTGAAATAACAGTTGCCTTGTTAATAACGTGAAATAACAGTTGCATTGTCCTCCAGCTTGTTCTCTCTCTCTCTCTCTCTCTTCCTTGCATTAATGATGCTTCCTGAACAAACAGCTTTTTTCTTTCAAATCTTGGAAACTTTTTAAAATTGAGGCTTTTGTTGTTAAGGCTTACCTTTTCATTTCAGCAAAAGATTTTATTACTTCATGATTCAATTAACATGGCATGTGAAACTATTAAAAACAACAACAAAACTAAGGATACCTTGTAAACCCAGGATTGAACAAGAGGACAAACACTCAAATCCTGGTTTGCCCCAACAAAGTCATTTTCAGAGAACAAACCAGGAAGTTTGCATTTATGCATTATATGGAACCTTAGTTATGATTAACTGTAGTTGATAATAACCAAGTTCCGAGCCTGGTTTGATGGAACTCAACTGGTCTGGGGGCGGGGGGGGGGGGGTCACCTCGAGGTTGTACTACTGTAATGCCCTGTACATGGGGCTGCCCCTGTGCCGAACCCGGAAACTGCAGCTAGTGCAGAACGCGGCAGCCAGGCTGTTATTGGGGCTTCCTAAGTGGGAGCACATATAGCCAAGGCTGCGGGAACTGCACTGGCTGCCAATTGTGTACCGGATTTGTTACAAGGTGCTGGTTATTACCTTTAAAGCCCTATATGGCCAAGGACCTGCCTACCTTAGGGAACGTCTCTCCCCATATGTTCCCCAGAGGGTACTGAGATCTGATTCTCAAAATCTATTGACAATCCCTTGGCCAAAGGAGGCCAAACTGAAAGTTACAAGAGAAAGGGCCTTTTCGATCACAGCTCCCCACTGGTGGAACCAATTACCAGAGGAGGTGCGGGCCCTGCAGAGCTTTGCCCAGTTCCACAGGGCCTGCAAGACTACCCTCTTTCAGCTGGCTTTTTCTTAATGTGGAATCTATTGTACCATCGTCACGAAAAATTGTAAGATGAGTAACATCGAGACTGTAGCACCAAATTAATTTGGTGGAACTGAATTTGATGGTTTTAATTAGATGGTTTTAATGTAATAGTATATATAAGTGAGTTATATGTTGTGTAAACAGTTTGCTTTTATCATTGTAATGTTTGTATTTTATGTTATGCTATGTGAGCCGCCCTGAGCCTGCTTTGGCGGGGAGGGCAGGATACAAATTACCGATGATGATGATGATGATGATGACGACGTCAAGACTGAACTGGGCCTGTGAGTCTTTAGCTTTAAACTGGGTAAATAAATTATAGCCCTGTTAACTGACATCTGACTTTGAATTGTAAGGGGTCTTTTATCCTTAGTGCAAAAGAAGCAAGATCCCATGTGAAATGAACCAGAAAAATCCAAATACTAACTGCAGCAATGTAGACCTTAAGACAACAAGGTTCATTTCAACTTAAAAAATCAAATTACTCAGTAGTTTCTCATCCAAAAGAACTAGCCCCCAGAAAACTCAATAAAACCTAACAGATCTGGCCTCAATGCTAACTCCTCATATCATTACAAATTATGATAATCTGACCAATTTCCAAGAAGAATATGACAACTGAATGTTTCTCTTCTAATTGGAGTAGTCGGGATGAAAGAGTTACAGCAGCAATTTTAGGCTGAAAAAGAGCAGCGAGAGAGAGGCCATAGACCTCCTCCTCCCTATTGCAGAGCTCTTTTTCTACTCTTATATCCTTTTCAGGGTATCCTCCCTCTCATACCGCACCATCATCCTGGCAGGTTTTTTTAATCCAACCAGTTCTGGATTTTCCCAGTTTGTTGTTGAGGGTCTCCCCGTAAAGACATGTCGAACTTGGTGTTTAAGGAACATATTTACTGTAGGCCAGGCATATGTCTCTCTACAGATAGAGTGACCACACAAGAGGATTTAAATGCATGTGGGGGGGGGATGGTATGTGATTTTGACATTCTAGATGAGACTTCAGGAAATTAAATTAATCCGCACAACCTTATGGATTCGTTCAACTATGTAAAGCATTGGATGCCAGAAAGACCCCTGACCAACCTCTCTCTGTGTCTCTCAGTTTCACTAAATCTGACCCTGATTTTAGGTACTTACGTATATCAGAGTACTTGAATCATTAAACCTTCAGAATCACTATCGATGCAAACAAGATTTTCCCTCTAGAAGGCAAAATGTGTCATTTCTCTTAAAAATCAAAACCAGAATGCTTATGCCTCATTCATGCTTTGTCTCTCTTTTCCCCGAAACTTCTTATATTTACAAAGAGAATTCAAAGAAAGTATTCAAATTCAGATTATAAATAAAACTTCTCTTGCCTCAATTGTTCTTGGCTGCTCTGACTTTTGACTTTTGTTAGTACCAAATGATATTCTGGGATCCCTGCTCAGGGTTGCTACAAACAGAACAAGCTTTGCCTAGGTCTGATATGGAGCAAACACCAAGACTAAAGGGCCCGCATTTTTTGAATTATGTCCCGGAATTCCTGCTAACATTTTCCAAACAAATTGAAAAAATTCTCACCAAAGTGCCAGGCCTGATCCTTAACTCTGCTGGCCGCTGGACCTGTAGATTTGTTATATACATCAAGGCCAGCTGAATTCCGTAGCCTACCATTTGTCTCTTATGGTTCTTTCCTGGCAAATTCATTTCTGCTTGTTTGCCTTATAGTGGCCTTTAGTGTCCTAGACAGTCATATGCTGAATCAAGCTGATGCCCTCAACATCCCGAACAGAATATTCATAAAAGCACACAGGCCCTTTTATAACATATATAGTCCCAGCAAGCAGTCATAGGGCCAGTTTTATCTAGTTTTATCCAGGTAAAGTGTTGCCTAAGGAAGACTGAAGGGAAATTTATTGTCTCTCCCCCCCCCCCCTCCCTGGGATTGTCTCAAAAAGATTATGTGGAAAAATCAGTCATCCTGGTGTTTCCATTCTAATTATCCAATGAGTATGATGTAACGTCAGAAAAATTACTTATTTTTTCCCCATTTTAATTTTTTAAAATAAGAAATAATTGATTTCAATACATTAAAATGTGGCATAGAAAACAAAGAAGAAGAAAAAGAAAAAATCAGAGTACTTTAAATTACAAAATATTACAGGAGAATATTACATTATGGCTGATACCTTCAATTGCATTCCAACTAAGTAACAATGTCCTTGATGTTATGCTATACAAAATCTATGGACTTGCAGTATATATTTAAAGGCAGCAAAATTCCTCAAAGGCTATAGATGGAGAGTACAATGGTTTGTGAAGACAAGAATTCAAATGCAGAATGCCATGTTTTGTCAAAGTCGGTAGGGTAAATTTCAGAGTTAGATTTTTTAAAATTGTCAGTAATTTTCTTTAATCTCCCCAATAATATAATTCTCCTAGATTACTGATCAGAAATCACTGACTCCACAATTGGCCTGCCAGCTGTCACCCTGCCGGCAGAGCCCACCTCCTCTCCTTCCCATGCACACTTCGCTGCTTGGATGATGATGTGGGGACGTACCGGCCTTTCTGTGAAGCAGAGGTGACCAGGTGATGAGCAACCATCTTAAGGACATTGGGCAGCTGGCTGGAATGTCGCTTCCCTTTCCTGCCCGGATACTATCAGAATACTCCGCCTCCCCCCGCACAACTGCTTGAGCTTCTCAAAACCTTTAAGTGGTGCCTGGACCCACAGGCAGCAGCAGCCTGCCAGCAATCAATGGTGGTGCTCCAGCACCTCCTCCTGCTGCCAGGCTCCTGGCTGGGAGCCTACTCCAGTAAGCGGGTGGCCAGCCCAGCCTCCTCTTTTCCTCTTCTGAACCGGCAGGAATGTCTCCTCAGAGGTCCCGCCAGCCACTGCTTTCCTCTCCTATAATTAGTGCCCTGGCCACCAGCTATCCAGGAGGACCACGGCTTCCCCTCAGACCAGATCACCCCAACTCCCTGCCCCACTTGCCACAGACCTTACACTGGAAGTCCAACTGACAGGCAGTAGCCAGCTGGTGCTCAATGGCTGGCCTCCCGCATCTCCTCCTGCTGTTAGGCTCCTGGCTGGGAGGCTGCTCCAGTAAGCAGCCAGGCGGTCAAGCCTCCTCTTCACTTCTGAACTGGCAGGAGCATCTCCTCAGAGGCCCCATTGGCAGCTGCTTCTTTCCTCTCTCCCCCCTCCACCCACTTCAAATGAGGTTCACTTCCTGAATCCAACACTCTCTCCTCAGGTGATGGAGAGGAGTTTGCCTCTGTCTAGAGCCCGTTGTATCTATTTCCACAACAGGCCTTATTACCAGTATAAAATATTCCCAGATCTGTTGATACCATTGTTATAAAGTAGGAGGGAAAGCAGCTTTCCATTTAGCTGCAGCCAGCAGTTTAGAGAGTAGGCCTTTATAATGACCCAGGAATGTCTGTCCAAATATTTATCAACACAGGTTCTGGTGTAAATTCTTGTAATCTTACCTATGTTGTTTAATACTTGTTTCCAAGAGGGTACCAAAATGGGACATGACCACTAGCAATGAACATAAGTCCTGAAACCTCTGCATATTTTCCAACATTGCGGAGAGATTTTTTTTTTTAATAGTGTAGTTTTTGGGGAGTCAAGTACTAAGAAACGGAATACCTCAGCCAGATGAGCAGTACTGCCTGATTCCTTCACCATGTTCAGATTGTATCCAGTTAGAACCACATTAGAGCTGCCTTCTAGTGCATAGAGAGATATAATTCATTTTTACCTTCCACCATTTAATTTTGACCACTGGTGTGTAAATTGTGATAGGTGATTTTTTAAGGCAAGGATGATCTATTAAGAACTGGAAGGAAAACCTTTAAATCAGTACTCTGCCCTGATTGTTTAACTGGATTTTTTATTTGGCTCATTACTGTAATTACTGTTTGCTCTGTGTAAATCTACAAAAATGAAGGCCAAGAGCTCTGTAAGGTAAATGCTGGTTTTCCTACTAGGAACCTTAAAATATAATAAGTAATAAAAATTGCAGTGAACGTTACATTTTTAAAAGAGGTTTTTGTTTTGGATGTTAATGTTCTAATGCTTTAGTGATAACACTGAATCTGTGGGCATTATTCTGTATTTATTCAGTGTGCTGAGAAATCTTGAGGGCCTAAAGTTTAGGCTCTCCTGACAAGAGGTAAAGAAAATTGGAATGGATCAAACAAATAAAAAATACAAAGCTTCTGGCTGTTCTCTTGTTGAACTGCAACTAGCAGTCTTTTTTGGGAGTTAGTGTTCTTAAGGACTCGAGAGAGTAAGAAACTAGGAAAATAGCTAAGAGGGAAAGATGAGAGTGAAGGTATACAAATTGCCACAGTGAGGATTCTGTCCCTCTGTCTGGCTACAGTCCCCTTTGTTTCTGGAGAGCCCTTGAATTCGGAAACAGGGCTAGTACAGCGATAGTCATCCAGTATGAATCACATCTCTTCTCTGTCTTTTTAGTTCTTACCAGCATGACTATTTGATGTTTGTCCCTTTAAATGAAGAAATCATTTTGGCAGCACATTTGAAGGGAAGAAGGGGATAATTCTTTATGCATGGGAAGGATGAGATTTTATTTAGTCTATGAAGATGTATCTGAAAGTCAACCTTTACTCTTCATATCAACCTTTACTCATTTTCTTCCTCCCCCCTGCCCCTCTCTAATCTGGGCCTGGTTTGGATTTATAGTGGAACCATACAGTAGTTACCTTGAGCCAGCCATTGTGGGATTGTGTATGTCCTTCCCTCTGCCTTTCCTCTTTAGAGTATAAATTTTCCCTGACCCCTTCTGCCAGATTTCAGTATTTGTGTGTGATCATTGCCGACCACATTTAGAAAGAAATCATTTTACTTGGGTATCACAAAGTGAACTCATATCCAGTACTTTTATTGAGTAGGCAATGATCATGCATGACACTAAGCCCAGGAAGGGAAAGTTTACAATCTCTCAACTGAGCCAAGAACTCTTAAGATCTGGGGTATGATCTGACCAGCCCAAAAAACTATGCTAGATACCATTGGACTTATATATGTATGAAAGACATATAGGTCATTTGCTGTAGTAAGAAGGAATGATGGGATAGTGAGTGAAAACAGTAGCTGGATCCAATCCCTAGTTAGGTTATACTGCTTTATCATAAGTTGTGTGAGTGGAATTAATAGATCCATTTTCAAATAATTGTCCGCTAGGAAACATGGAAAGACATGCTGATGAACTGAGATTTAAATTCCATCTGGTCTACCCCACCCCTTACAAAGTCCTTGGCTTATCTCACTGGTCCTCATTCCATATTGAATCAAAGCCCACTGACAACACAGTTTTATATTTGCTTACATTTATCCATTTTCATATTGAATTGAAACTTAAGATGACCTTACTGGTGGATGGTGGTATCACTTATGATCATGGAGTATGCTGATAGAGGTTTGGGGTTGTATCCCACAGACCCATCCCACTAATAGAGATAGTGTTTGAATTTATTTATTTATTTATTTATTTTATGACTTCTATCCCGCCCTTCCCAACAAGTGGCTCAGGGCGGCTTACAACGCAGGAATCTAACATAAATAGAAATTAAGCATAAAACATTTAAATTTAAGCATTAAACCATTTAAAACATTGAACCATTTAAAACATTTGAAACATTTAAAAGTTGTATTGGCAGATTTTAATTGTCATTCTGCGGGTATAGTTTTAACATTCTCCCAAGGAGAAAGGAGGACTAAAATTGCCTTAAATAAATACATTCCTTCAGTAGAAGATTTCCATTTATTGCAAGATGCTCTTCATAGTATCTTGTATTGTGGGGAAGTTCCTTCAGCCAGAATTCAACACCTCCTATCGCAGAGCAGGTCTGCAGGATCCAACCCTTTCATTTGTCTGGGTTCTGACACAAACCAACGATGACCTGCTATCAAGGACTTTGAAACAGACCAGCCAGTCTTTAGGTTTCCTTTAAATATTCCCCACCGCATCCTGTATTGCTTAGATTGTGATGTCTTCAAGGTCAGGAGCCCATTATTTCTGTCCAGTTGTGGTTAGTCACACAGATCAGGTTTGCTAGGGCAGGCTATAGTTCTAAAATAAATAACTTTTCACTGTTGAGTCATCATGTGCCTTTGAACCATTTCTGACAACCAGGGAAGGAACCAAGGCACTTTGGCTGATGTGTCACATTAATAATTCTTCCTGCTGTGACAGCCATCAGATTACAGAATGTGACCACATTCTGAGGAGCAAAGATAACCTTTTTTTTTAAGAGTAATAAACTTCCTAGGACAGTCATTCGGTCTTATCAAACATAGCTGTATAATTGGTGTTTAATCTGCTGAAGTTGCTCTCACAAAAGAGTATATATAGCACTTACAGTGGGGGCTGGCTTTTATGTTTATTTTAATGGTCTGTTCATTAGTTTTTATCTGGAGCCTGAAAGCATGAAGTGTTTTGCGCTATTAAAACAGTGTGGTATTCTACAAGAGTGCCTTGCCAAATCAGCTGATGTTATATGAAGTGTTCAATGGGTGCGTATCATAACATGCCATACTTGTTTTTGATTGATCACCTCAGTAAGTTCGGCATAAAGTTCTTGCACTTTAACAGTCTCCACAAATCACTTAAGTTTGGAACACTTGCAGATCTGCTATATTTGGTCGAAGCCAACTTTAGTGCTATAAGCAGACCATTGGTGAGCCACTGCTGGCACAGCCACTCATGGGATTTAAGTAGAGATCTTGTTCTTTCCACTTGCATCCTAACTTTTTTGCAAATTGGCATATATGGACCCTCATGCTTCATAATGATGCTGAGGGATAGTGACTTGTCCTTTGCTACCCAATGAGCTTCATGGCACAACTGAGATTTGAATTTGGGATTTCCTGATCGTAAGTGGACTGTGTTCACTACAACACCATCCTGCGGGGTCTCTTTCATAAACAGTATACTTTTGTGATGTGACCAGTGAATGCTACGTACATACTGTGAATTCTGCATCTTCCGATGAAGTTGTGAGGACTGTGTACAAATTGAAGGCATCATTGGGGAATTTTACATTACCTTGTTAATGCATGGTTTTTTCAGCTGTTTCAGTAACATATACTGGGAGCCCACCAATCTCATGAATGAGAGCATAATGCACATTATTCATAATTCTCCTGGTATGTGCATTTTCTCTAAGGAAAAAAAGTATATTGTTGGACCAGTGTGCACACTACCTAGTTGACATTGTCCTCATGTCTACAATCTCTGTCATCCCTTCAAGATGGTGAATATCAGTTTGGCAAAATGTGAAATCCATGGTTCATATTCTTAGTTTGGGCACATTCACATGAAGGAAGAAAGGCTGTGTACCATCAGTGGTAGTCAGGAAACTCTCCATTAAACTCAGTAACAGTAACACATTAATACTGATGCTGGCATCTTTTCATTCCTTTGCCTATTTTTGTTTTCTTCCCCAGATTGAGGAGATTTAGTAGAAAGTGGAGCAAAGTTGATTCTACCCTACAGTTCAACAATAGAAGTCACTTGACTGCCACAGACACAATGTTCTTGTCACAACAGCCGGAATAGATTACCTGAGTTTGGAATGTGTTGTATTCTGGCACAGAGCTCACTAATATATTGAACTAATTGATTTCTGGATAGACAGCACAAACTGGTATAAGAGACACTTGTGAGTCTAGACTAAATGGTTGATAAGGGGCATTGCAACAGATCATTTGTATGAAACATAACATGTGCTAACTTCTGCTGCATCGCCTCCTCCTTCTTCCATTTTAGCTTTCTTAAGCACAACAGAACACCCACGCATCCCTGCTTCAAAACTAAAATTAGATTAAGCAGTTCTAGTAATACTGCTTCATTTTGTTGTCATTTTTGTAGGTTGATGATTCCAACTGTGATTCTGAACTCCTTTCCTTGCTCTTGGATGAGAAGTTGGTAGTAAACTGCATCTCCACCGTCATCTACTCTCACCTGGTTCACCATTTGCTGGCCACGCAAGAGGAGGGGCGCTGGAATATAGAAGACATTGCAAAACAACTGCAAGAAGCGGGCTGCCATGCAGAGGCTGGATCCCTCTTGATGGCCTACAAAGGGACACATCCTGCACTCCGCACCTTTGGCACAGCGCTGAGTGCAATGAAGCACTGGATCTAAACAGCAAAGCATTTCAGATTATATTTACTAAAGGATGTGCCAGAGCCATGCACTGCTCATCTTGGCCCTCTTTGTGATAGAAATGAGCCTACAAAGCTATTGTTGAATGGACATATTATCTCTGCACTGCATAAAGGGTTAACATGTGCATACTTAAATACTTCCTTGTAGCATTTCCAGTCCTACCAGTAACTCTTGTTTATATGTACAAGAAAAAAGCTCATGTTCAAAGGATGCAATGCCATTGCTATAATGTATGAATGATATTCATGTAGAACAATGTTTGGCAGAATTATTAAGCCATGATTACACTTTCAACTCATGTAAAACAATGTTTGGCAGAATTATTAGTCACGACGCACACTTTCAGCTCAGGATAAAAGTATAAATATAACTGAAATTAGAGGCAAATAGAACTGACTGTCCCACTCAAACAGAAGTGTATGAGAAGGCCCACTGAAGAAATCTTTGTGAGTTCTGAAGGCACACTGTTTTGGACTTAATTTATAACTCTAATACTTTGCATTATTGAATTAAAGCTTTTCTTTTCAATTGGCTTGGATGTAAATTTTCGTGGCTTATTCTCCCCAAAACAGAGGGCGTGAGTTCAGATATCATGAGGAACCACAGTTTAATTAAACTAACCGGGGTGTATTTATCCCTCTACAGACTTTATAGAGTGGAGCTTTTCTGCTTCTCCCCTCCAACTGCAGTTCACTGACCCTACTGAAATTTATTCCTGGGGGTCAACAGTCCCTAAGGACTAAGGCAAAATGAGGGTCTGCATTGGGAGGGGAAAATATGACCTGTGTGATTGGATACAGGCCACTATGGTTAGTGATCATCCAAATTCAGATAGGGAAAAGGCCAAGGTGATGAATCCAAGATTTGTAAAGGCCAACCAGGATTTAAATGCTTGTTGACTCAGCAAATGAGTACCCAGCTTGCTGGAGGGAAAGTGTAGATGACTGGGGAAGGCAATGGCAAACCGCCCCGTAAAAAGTCTGCCGTGAAAACATTGTGAAAGCAACGTCACCCCAGAGTTGGAAATGACTGGTGCTTGCACAGGGGACCTTTCCTTTTCTAGCTGAATTCTGCTTTCTTAAGCTAACCACACTTTTAAAAAGGAACAACTATGGTTGTATGATACCTTTCAACCAAGCCAATACTATTTTGATAAACTAATTTGTGGAAATTTTTGTCCCATTTCTGAGGATTCATCACTGCCCTGTGATGATCCAAACCAGATGTTGCTTGAACATCTGTGTGCTTTCTTTCAATAAAAATGTCTGTCTTCATTTGCTGTGGGAGGAATAATGGCCTTTTTATTAGGAGAAAAACTTGATTATTACCTTCACATTTAGCCTGATAATGCAAACTGCTTCTGCTAAAAATGAAGGAAAATGAGACCTGGTCATAAACACAGACAGTTTGTTACAATAGCTACTTGAAAATAATCTTGTTCCACATGGCAAACGCTTTGTGTGGGAAGCTTTCCTAATAACTTCCCGAATACTATCACCACTCCTGCACAAGAGAGTTTACGATTCCACAGTACATTTCTCTCCTCAATTTTCTCGTAGCTAGCTTGTGTGTTTTAAATGTGTTTATGTGTGTGTGTTTTGCCCTTTAATTTCCCTTTTAATTAAAAAAATCCTTCCCGGTTGAACATCTGCCTGGTTTATTTTGAGTGGTGGAGAGTCCCAGTTACCCCCTCTTGCTTTGTCTCCTTTAAGCTAATTCTCCCAATTAAATAGGAAACTACCAATTTGGGTAACAGATTGGCCAACTCATTTATGCATTCTCATTGTCTACATTCATAGAACATATTCATCAGCATTTGCTCCAAAAGTTTCCAAAAACAATGTACAACAGTGTACCAACTTAAAGCCATTTCAGCTACATAAAGTACCTCTAACAGTAGGCAAGATGAAGGTTAACAGTTCAGTTTGCTGATGCTGAACTGCTAACTTTATCTATCGTAAGATAAATTTATTTATCTAGACTCCTCTGGTGTTACCACATGGAATGGTGGCATATGTCTATTATCCACTTTGTGCACATGCAGTAGGGAGCAACAATAATCTTAGCTCCTTGGTGCTTTTATCCCACCTCTACAAAAGCTAAATGTTGCCCATATACATAAATACATTTATTTAAGTATTCATGCCCCAACTTTCCCTTGTGGTTCAAAGCGCTCTGCAGTTCCAAATTAAAACCATGCACAGCACAGTCAAAACACCTTAACCTCTCTCCCCAAGAAAATGCCTGGATTTAAAAAAAAACAGATGAAGTGATCGTCAAATATATAACATGAACTATTTACCTTTGTCTGTACTCTTGGATTAAGCCATTGTGTAGTGTGATGGTTGCAATGTCAGACTCAGATCTGGGAAACCCAGGTTTGGATCCCCACCCTTCCTGCAAGCTTGCTGGGTGACCCTGAGCCTGTCACACAGGCCTTTTCACATTACTGTTCTAAACGGTGTTATTTGTTGTTGGCCAATTTCAAGTAAAGCGATACAGGGGTGAGCCATCTCTGAGTTCAAACAGTGCCATTTCCCCCCTGCGCAAACTTTCTTGGAAGATTTCCCCACACCCTTTCCCGCACCCTTTTTTTTGCCATGCCATCTTTCTTGGACTTTTATAAAAATGCTCTAAGGTGAGTATTTTTATAAAAGTCCAAGGAAGATCGCATGGCAAAAAAAGGGTGTGTGGAAAGTGCTATGGACATTTTAAACAGCACACCACAGTGACTGAGAAGCACAACTAAGGTGTTGAAAATGGGGGAAGCGGTTTGCCTCAAAAGCTGCTCAACCACACTTTGCCAACCCAATGCAAATGAGGTTATATTTTTTACATTTGTTTGAAAATGGAACTTTTGGAGCGTGGACTATCTGGTATTGTACCCCAGTGAGGTTCCTGTCCTCCCCAGCCTCCACCCCCAAATATTCAGGCAACCTTACATCCCCGGCCAGTGACTTGAGGTACCTGACAATCCTTGCTGTCATAGCACATTCACACTATGGACCTTGTAGGAGCAAATCCATTTAGAGTGCAGTGAAGGCAGCTGTAATCCATTTTTAGCTATGGGCTGAAGGAAATAGGTAGAGGGGCTGTGGCTTGGTGGGAGAGCATCTGCTTGGCAAGCAGAAGGTCCCAAGCTCAACCGCTGGCAGCTCCAGTTCAAGGGAAGAGGAAGAAGAGTAAAAGATTGAATCTATACCCTGCCCTTCACTTGGAGTCTCAGAGCGTCTTGCAATCTCCATTCCTTTCCCCTCCCCACAACAGACACCCTGTGAGGTAAGTGGGGCTGAGAGAGCTCTGACAGAAACTGCTCTTGAATAAACAGCTCTCACAGAGTTATGACTGACCCAAGGTCATTCAGCAGGTACATGTGGAGGAGTGGGAAATCAAACCTGGTTCTCCCAGATTAGAGTCTATGCTCCTAACCAGTACTCCAAACTGACTCTCTGACAAGTAGTAGTAATAATTATCATATGGCATTGTGTGTAGAATAGTCAGGAGATCCTATGATTGTCTGGCAGCCAGAAGTTCTAGCTCTTTTTAGCATTATGTACCATTAGGTGGTGAGCTAGACTTGTTTTTCTACGTATAAACAATTTTAATTAGTAACATATGGTAGTAGAACTATATCTACAACTTATAAAAAGCTTAAGATAAAAAAAACATCATTCTACCCCACATCTTACTTTTCTCCCACCCCTCCCCCCAATAGTTGACCCCCGCCAGTGTTATTTTTTTTAAAAAAAACAGATATTAAAGGTACCTTTAACTATCAAGAAAAAACAAAAATTGATTAAGAAAAAGATCCCCCCTTCAAAAGCTATATTCTTATCTTAAAGGTCTTAATGAGCTAGACTTGTTTTTAAGGTGAGACGTTTCCAAGGTAGTCTGCCATTGAGTTTATATGAACAGGGAAATAAATTCTGCTAGCAGCTGGTTACTAAAACGAGTCTGTCTGAAATGACAGGAAAATCCAGTAGCAACGGAATATAAATGCAGTTTGAATAGGGGTCCCACACTCAGCCTTAACCTACCTCACAGATTTGTTGTGAGGGTAAAATGAAGGAAAGGCAAATGGCATAAGCTGCTTTGAGTCTGCTTGGGAATCGCAGAGCCAGAAGGCAATATTGGGGGAGGCTTTAGCCTCTGCTGTGTTGTTGGCTATCCAGAGGAACTGGTTGGCCACTGTGTAAGACAGGATGCTGGACAATGAACCATAGGTCTGATCCAGCAGGGCTCTTCTTATGCTCTTAAAAGTGGGTTATTAATGAAGAAAATATAGTATTAAATGGTTCAGGTGCAGAACTCTAGATAGTTCGGGATATATTTACATAGCTTTCAAAATGAGGATTTGGGCCTACTCTTCATCTCACAGGTATGAAAACATCTAGCATCACAAAATCCATTATATAGGAGCCCTCAAAAAAAGTTGGATATCTGCATATCTGTATGATTTTGATTCTTGACATAAATTGTTTTCTTTTTCAGACAAGCAGTTTATTTCCATATGTGTCTGTGATCATTTTAATGGTCCAGAGTTATTTATAAAGTACTTATGAGGAAGCAATTGTATTGAAAGGCCTCAAACTACAATATGTAGACCATTTAATACACTCCCCTATGCATCTGTATTATTTATTGTAATGACTAAAACAGATGTGTACTGTTTAAAAATAAAGTATTGCTGCAAAGAAATAAACCTAAGGATACAGACTAAATGAGAGACTGAATACCTGGGAATGAAATCTAAGAGTAATTGCAATGAATATCTGTTGTACCATCTGTACAGTGTTTGGCAGGAAGGAGAACCAGCAAGGATTTGTCACCAGTACAAATGCAGTAGTGTGTAAAGGTATGAGGTCCTCATTTCTGCTAATATTTGTTTCAAAAGCCACTGTAGTCTCCTCCAGGAGATGGGAGACCAGTACTCCATATTGACATTATGATAATTACGGGATTATTGTCAGCATATGAAGTTCCTAAAAGATAATTGGTGTTTTATGTCTCTCTGGAAATGCAGTCAGAGTAAGTTCACTAGCTAATACAGGGGTGGAATTCTAACAGGAGCTCCTTTGCATATTAGGCCACACACCCCTGATGTGGCCAATCCTGAAAAAGCTTACAAGGCTCTTTTTTGTAAGGCTATGGAGGATTGGCTACATGGAATGGGTGTGACCTAATATGCAAAAGAGCTCCTGCAAGAATTCCATCCCTGGGCTAATATAACTAGAACTGGAGATTTAGCTGTGACCCCTTCTGGGCCTGACTTGGACTGAGAGTTTAGTGCTCTGAACATGTCAAACCCCAGGGCAGCCAGCCCCCATCCTTGGAGGGCCAGAATTTGGACTACCATTCCTCCAGGTCCTTCTCCCACCTGATGGGAGGGATGGAGACAGCAGGCCAGCAAGGAGGCAGCTCAACAACAACAAAGCACTAGGCTGGCAGCCGACATTCCAACTACTGAGCTGGATTTAGTGAAGCCCATGAACAGCTGGGGGCTTTTGCTTTCCAGGATATTTAAGCCCAGGGCCAAACAGCCTTGCTGGTTCAACCAGTTTGTATGGGTAGGATGCTTCTCTGCATGTACTCAGTAACCAAAACCACAGCCCCGACCTCCATGCTCTTTAGAATACTAGTCCTGGTCTCCAGCTACTGTACTGACCCCTTGCTTCCAAGGAGTCCATTGACTACTTCAAGCCCTAGCTCTCAGATCCAGATCAATAGTGAAAGGAAGCATAAATTCTGCCTATTTTTCTGCTTCACTTAAACATTCAAAGAGACTCCATCAAAGAGTCTCACTGTCTTTGTTCACACATGTTTTACTTTGCATGTTTTACTTTTCTATACATAAAAACCAAGCAAGACTTGTGCAGTTCCTGGCATAACCCGATGGATTTCGATGCTCTTTTGATGGGTAGGTAATCAAAGAATACAGAATGCATAGTAGTGTCAGTAGACACCAACTGGATAGGAATGTGAAGGAACTTCCTTTCAACACCCTTTTCATATCAAGTTGCAAAGGGGTCACCAGGACACAAATGCTTGTGGAGTGTCCCTCTTTGGAATAGTCTGCAAATGTCAAGTGACTTCTTGTATTGAGCTTATTTTTACGTTTGATATTTTACAATATAGGTTATTGCTCAAGTATGCATATCCATTATGGCCTGTATGGCCTCTTCCAACTCTGTGATTCTATGATTATGAGATGACTCAAAACAACAAAAAGGTTGGTTTAAATTTTAGCTGTTTTATCTAAATGCAAATCTGACCGTTGTAGAACTGACCCATAGTGCATTTCCAAGCTCATTCCAAAAAGTCAGAGCATCTTTTATAGACAGCTGTTCCAATCTCTGCTTGAAGATATCCGACAAGAGTGAGTCTACTAATTTGTAAGGAGTTCCCTTGTCAGCCACTGCCACATTAGGAAGTTTCTCCCAGTGTTCAACTGAAACCTGCCTTCATATCCTATGCACTTTAATCTTGCCCTCTACAACAACAGAAGTCTTTGACTTCTTCCATATAAGAGCCCTTCAAATACTTGAAAAGAGCTTCAAAATAAATAAAGGAACTAGAATGTAAACAAACTGGACATTTTTTTTGTATTTATTTCAGATATTCTGTGTCACCTCTTTAGTCATTAGAGACAAACAGCATCAAACCTGTCCATAGAAAAGAAACAGACCATCAAAAAGCTTGGTAAGAGAAAAACCCTCATTAAAAGCCTAGGTAGACCCAGTTGGGTAGCTGTGTTGGCCTAAAGCAACAGAATAAAGTTAGAATCCAGTGGTACCTTTAAGACCAATGAAGTTTTATTCAAAATATACTTTGAATAAAACTTTGTTAGTCTTAAATGTGCCACTGGACTCTATCTTTATTCTAAAAGACTAGGTAAAAGATATATGTTTTGGCCTGAAACCTAAAAGAAAGTAAACTAGGCATTAGGAGAGCTTCAAGGGGGAAGGCATTCCAAAGGCAAGGGGCCATCACAGAAAATGCCCCGTCTCTACAGTTGCCTTACCTCACCTCTGAAGGCAGAGGCACAGAGAGCAGGGCTTGAGAGGCAGATCATAACTGGCAGGCAAGATAGCATGATAGAAACATTTTAATTTTTATTGGGTTTTTTCATTCCCACTTACTACATATGTATGTATTCCATATTTTCCCACTTTCGAGACTTCAATTATATTATTACAGATGCAGGTGCAGAGGATATTTTTTAAAGTGCAAAGTCTTAGTAAAATTTATTAAATGATTGGTTGTTCCAATTATATAACTAAACATTGGTTCATATTATTGCTGGCAAGTTCTGTTCCTGTTTCAAGATCCTGCTTCTAGATATACAGTGTGCCTTAAATTAGGTAATATTAATTTTTAAAAGGATTTGTTTTCATCCAACTTTAGGGAGCCAGTACAATATAACAGTTAGAATGCCAGACTAGGATTTGAGAGACTTGAGTTTAGCTCAGCATTCAATCATGGGAGGTTATTGGGTGACTTTGGGCCACTTACTCTCTCTCAGCCTGAACTACCTCTCAATCTATCTGCTTGTTGTGATGATACAATAGGGAATGGCAGAATGATGCTGTGAGCTGTTTTGGGTCTTCACTGGGGAGCAGGAGTGAAATTCTAGCAGGAGCTCCTTTGCATATTGGGCCACACACCCCTGTTGTAGCCAACTTCCAAGAGCTTACAAAAAAGTGCATTGTAGGGAGGGTGGCATTGTGGGAGACAAAGATGGACGCATAATTAGACTGCTCTCTCCCCCACCACTTGATAAAGCCTCTAAAAAACACAAAAACCATCCTCTTATGGGGGAAAAACCATAAATCTAGCACTGCAATAAACCAACCAAGAAAAGATGGCAAGAAATCCCGCCCGGTAAGCAAGTATTTTTTTAAATAAAAAAAAAACAGAGAAAAATTGTTGGGTGGGCCTCAGGTAGCAGCAAACATGGCCAATGATGGATCAGACGACACAGTTAACAAAGGTGGATTTGTCTGCTCTAGAACAAAGCCTTCTTAAATAAAATTTCAGCTATACTCTCACCTATGCAAAATCAACTGGCTGAGATCACTGAAGCATTGACTGCCACTCAAAAAAAGACTGAAATGGCCTTTACTTTAACAGAAGCACTATAAGAAAAAAACCAGGCCCTCCAGAAAGAAACTGAGTTAATGGCTACAAAAATTCTTTCACTAGAATTGGAAGTCAGACAAAATAATATTAAACTACGTGGATTTCCAGAGAAATTACCAGAACAAGAAGACCTCAGAACATTCATTTCAACATGGCTGCAGAGAGAGCTCGGCCTAGATGCAGAAGCAGATCTCCTCATAACAAAAGCTTTCAGATTGGGCTCACCATGTAATATGAAACATAAAGGTCCTAGAGACATCATAGTAACTTTCTTGGACCCCAGAACAAAACAAGATATCTTAAGGAAGCAAGACAAAAGAACTTTCTCAATTACAATGGAAAAAACCAGAAATCTTTCCTGATCTTCCACCTGATGCTATAAATACATGACGTAAACTAAAGCCAATAACACAGCAACTTCAAACTGCTCATCAAAGGTATAAATGGTCTAGTCCAGCGACACTTCAAGTAATCTTTAAAAATCAGCAACTTCAAGCAAAAGACACGGACACAGGAGCAAAGCTTCTACAAAGGCTGGGACTGAAAACTCCAACAGAAACACAAAGATCCTCAACTGAAAGAAAACTGCACTATACAGCTGCATCACCGAAAGGAAAATCCAGCAAAATGCTGATTCTTTCATCTAAAGACAATACCTAAACTTACAAATTGCTATAAGATTTTGTCAGAATAAGAATAAGAATGTAATTTTAAAGGCTGGCTGCGGGGTGGGGTGGGGTGGGGTGGGCTTTGAATGATACTGAATTTACTTGAATTACCTGAGTTATTGCCTTTATGTAAAGTGTTCCTAAGGTTGACAGTATTTTTTAGTATACTCTCCTGCTTTTAGTGACAGGGGCCATAAGGAACTGTAAATTCTATTGTTAAAAATTTAATTTTAAAAAAAAAATATTAGTAGTAGTTTTAAAATATTTTTGATAGTAAGAAAAGTAGTTTAAAATAAATTCTAAGGAATCTAGTTAGTGTAGGTCAGAAGTAGATAGTTTAAAAAATAGATAAGGCATAGTTGATAAATTTATTGGCATAATGTAGTTAATAGTAAGTAATTTAATAGAGTAGAAATATAAGAGTTTGTTATTTTGTGATCGATATATAGTATCACTATAGTTACACTTACAGAAATAGGGGGGAAATAAAAATAGCTGAAGTTCAGAAAAATACAAAAGTTAGAATATTGCATACGAGCAGCCCAATCCAGACATAAGTGGTGGCTGGCCGTGGCATAGATGCTGCATCGCTAGTAGACTTCCTGAGGACTTCGGCATGCTGGAGCGTGGAAAGGGGAGAGACGTAGCTTGCCGTAAGGGAGATGGTCGCCATGGCAACGCTGCTGGCATAGGCATGCAAGGGAGGCGGAGGCAGCCGGTGAGGACGGTCAGCCCACCCCCCCCCATTGGCCAGTCCTGGCCCACGCATCGCGGCTCATGACAGTCAGGGATGGGGAGAGGCAGCCCCAGAGAGGCTGATAGCCATCCCCAACCCGCCCCCAAACAGAGAACAGAGCCAATGATGAGCAGACCATCAAAGGCAAAGGAGAGATGCCCCACCAACACGGGGAGGGAACAGGAGTGAGGCTGGGCATGCGCACACGAGAAGTCTGGCTTAGTGGTGAGGCAGGGGTGGGGGCGAGACAGGCCCGCATGGAGAAGCCGTCAATCCCCTCACACCCTCCCACTGTCAGAGACTCTGCCAATGGCAGGCAGACAAGCAGGAAGTACCAAGTGCAGGAGTTCGCTGTCAGGCAGTGACTGGAATGTGTATCTGGGAGTGAGCAGCCCAGCAGCAGACACCCCCCCACCCAGAGACCCCCTGTGTTGCCCTGACACCCCTGCCATGTGCATGTAACACCTCCCCTGGGGACCGCAGAACTCAGATTCCGAGTGCATCAGCTGCAGAACTCTGAGTCCACTTCATCACCCCCCCCCTTAGTGCCCTGCGCACAACAGCCCTGTGGGGTCGGGTAGGCTGTCAGCCCGGGCAGGCTGAGGGATGGCAGTCCCCCTCCCCTGTTCATCCATGCGTGGGGAAGTGTGGCAGCTCATAGAATGTTTCCCCCCCAAACCAAGACTTCCCACCTTTCCAGGCATTCGCTTGGAAAGGCCACTGACAGAAGGGAAGGATTGCCCAGGGAACGTGCAGCAGATGCCAAGCAGGAGAGACAACAGAGGGCACAGCTCAGACTTTATTTTTCCGGAACAGAGTGCAACAGTCTCCCTGACACGCGCTGGGCAGTCTCACCGTGGTTGGGGTTCCATCCAGAGCGGCGGGTAAAAACAGCTGAGGGAGTGGGGGGACAGTGGAGCCCACTGCCTGGTTCAAGTGCCAGAGACGCTTGCACACCAAGCGGTCAAGACCGAGGGGAGGGAGAGGCTGGGGGGGGGACAGTGGAACTTACCCATCCATGGGCGACAGTCCTCACTCGCATGCAGAGCCTCCGGGAGCCCGGACCCTGTGGAGACCTGGAAACAAGAGCAGTTAGCCCCAGGGGAGAGACCTCTCTCTCCCCCTCGCAAGTCAAAGATACTGTCAAAGCAACCACCCAGTGCAAAACCCATCACCAACGTGCCTGCCTGTCCCTCACTCTAAGTCTGTATGGCCAGGAGCTCATCAGTAGAACTTCCCACCACGCGCTCCTCTCCCTAACAACTGAGTTGCGCGAGGCCAGAGTGGAAGGAGGGGGGAGACCGCAATTGGGTGCTAGGGAGGGGGCTCGTCAGCCCGTGGTGTGAGGGGATTGGCAAGGCAATCATGTCACTCCCTAACGGGTTTGTGAGCTTCCGCAGTGGCGGAGACAACCTTTGTTTTTGGTTTCAACAAGTGCCTATGGGACACACCGCTGTTTTTGCAGGCATAACATTGCACCTCTCGGGGGGGGGGCGTGTCATGGAAGCCACTGCTCAGGAAACCACTTAAGCCTGGCCGCGCCCCTAATTCCACCCCCTCCTCCACCTGAATGCCGCACTCTGCCTCACTTCCACCCACACTCGGACGCAGCCCTCAGGCGCTGTTGCCCTCAGGTGGAGTGGCGCTTGGGCAGCCCCCCGCCCACATAATTCCCCTCCACTGTGACTGCGCCGGTCATATGTCGGCGCAAACCCTTTCTGCTCCCACGTAGCGGCTCATCTGCTCCCAAAATACTTTCCGCCTGCCCCCCCCCCCCCGGATTGTGCTATAAGTGAAAATTTTGCAGAATTGGATACCCAGGAACACCAAATATATGACTAACCATTTTAAAGTTTTCACTCTTAGTGTGAGAGTCATTAACAACAAAATTTAAAAAGCAAGAATATACTCTAACCTTTTCAAACTAATCATGTGCTTGCAGCCTGCAGCGTAGCTGCTAGGCTGCCAAAAGCACGAGTTTGCCTCCCTGTATGGGGAGAGTCAGGGGGCGCCCGTTTGGGCACGCAGGCTAGGAGGCATGGTCTGGCTGAGTAGCAGCCAGACCTGTGCTCTCCTCAGTCTGCGTCGGGTGAGCAACGATTGGCCCCTCCCACCTGTCCTGTATGTTATGTAGGCACTTTGCTGGTTTCTTCTTTGGAGGAGCCAGGTAGGAATTTTTTCACACCCTGGCTGATTGGCGCTGACCAGGTTGTGTTTTTCGCCTACCCTACATAGCATTGCAGTGGATTGAGGATTTGGCTATCGGGAGGTGCTGTTAAATAGGCGGTCACTTTAGTGGCAGGTTTTTTGGGGTTTAGTGCACTATGCGGCCAGGGGAGGACTGTGAAGCATCCCCCTTTTGGGGAATTTGGGGCCTGACATGATCAACCTTGGGGTTTGAAGACCTGGGTGGAGAATGCAAACTGCCGAGAGACTCGGCTAGAGGGTGCTTTCTGGCGAGACGTGCGTCTGGGTTTGTGCCCTCTGGTGTGGAGAAATATTAGAAAATATTAGAATATTTAGAATGCATAACAGCTGCAGAAATAGGAATTAAACAATTGACAGATCATGCTTGGGTAAGTTGTAGCATGCAGAAAGAACAAACGACAGCACAATTTCAATGGTCATTGAATAGAAATTGATTAGCAGATGACATAATAAAAAAGAAACACAAAAAATAAAAAAGACCAAACACATTAAAATTAATACCTTACTTACAACCTATATTGAAAGAATGGGACATTGTATGTAAGCTTTGCTTACCTGCCATTTCAAGACTTTCATATTTTACTGGACAAAAGTGGTACCCTCCAAGACAGAATGTAATAGAATATACATTTTGGCATGACACTGGCATAACGAGACTAATGGACCTAATGGTAAAAAACAAGTATACAATATTAGAAAAGAAAGATTTATAAACAAAAATAAACTGGAAATTACCATGGTTTCAATATCTCCAAATGACACATCTTTGCTACTCAATTAAACTTGCAGAAATAACAATAATTAAGACCCTTACGTTTAAACTATCTACCTTCTGGTATTGCACACCTAAACAGCTATCTTACAGCACAAGAGATCTCTTGCCACTATGTTGGAAAAAATGCTCACAGCAGGTTAAAACGCTTGCAGCTCTTTAGCTTAGAGAAACGTCGACTGCGGGGTGACATGATAGAGGTTTACCAGATAATGCGTGGGATGGAGAAAGTAGAGAAAGAAGTACTTTTCTCCCTTTCTCACAATACAAGAACTCGTGGGCATTCGATGAAATTGCTGAGCAGTCAGGTTAAAACAGATAAAAGGAAGTACTTCTTCACCCAAAGGGCGATTAACATGTGGAATTCACTGCCACAGGAGGTGGTGGCAGCTACAAGCATAGACAGCTTCAAGAGGGGGTTAGATAAAAATATGGAGCAGAGGCCCATCAGTGGCTATTAGCCACAGTGTGTATATATATGTGTGTGTGTGTGTATTTATATTGGCCACTGTGTGACACAAAGTGTTGGACTGGATGGGCCATTGGCCTGATCCAACATGGCTTCTCTTATGTTCTTATGTTCTTAAATCATGAAACAGTCTTTATCTGAACTTGAGATGATACTGAACCTTAGTGAAACTCAATCTAGAGGTATTGTTTCAAAAATATACAAACTAATAAATTAAAAAAAACCAAAATGCCAATATAGCATACCAAAAAAGATGGCAAAAAGAATGTTCCATTATATTTACTCAAGAGCACTGGGATAGTATTTAGAAATCATTAGAGAACACAACAAACATAACAATAATTAAGACCCTTACGTTTAAACTATCTACCCTCTGGTATTGCACACCTAAACAGCTGTCTTACAGCACAAGAGATCTCTTGCCACTATGTTGGAAAAAATGCTCACAGCAGGGAACATATACACACTGCTGGTTATGGTGCCCTAAAATTTATTCATATTGGTTGAATGTAGTTGATAAGATAAAACTCATTACTGGCATAAATGTACCCTTGTCGCCAGAAACTATTCCGTTAAATTATAGAGATCATCTACACCTGACTCCAGTAATGTCCAATAGAATTGCTTTATTAACATTTGTGGCTAAAATAACCATAGCAGCACAATGGAAACAAACATTTGCTCCAAACCTGACTCACTGGCATGCAAAACTCTGGTACCTCTATATTATGGACAAACTAACAGACCTGACAAAAACAGGTATAGAACTGGAGAACTCTGACTTCTATACTATTTGGTACCTGATTCTGGAATACCTTGTTCTTCAAAAAGAGATCCCTGAAATGGTAAATTCATTACAGCTATGGTAGTAATAAGATGGTTAACAATGTTAAGTTTAATGTTTTATGAGAGACTGCATAAGTACTAGAACATCCATGAAAAAGTTCAAATATTCTTTATATGCTAGAAATAATATTATTGAGATTGTTTTTCCCTTTGCTTTCTGAGTGTACCTTATATGTGAATCAGCACAACACTGTATGTAATTAAGGCTGTGATACTCTAAAATTCTGCATTATAGTTACTTGGAAAACTTAATAAAATTATGTTTACATCAGGGGTGTGCAGCCTAATATGCAAAGAAGCTGCTGCTAGAATTCCACCCCTGCTGGGAAGGAAAGCAAAGTATAAAGATTTAGATCTATTTTTAAAAACTCCAAAAAATGAGGGATGGCAGTTGAAGCAGATGCAAGTTCTATTCTTCAACTTTGCAATTTCTTCCCTGCTTCAAATTTCCTTCAACCTCGAGAGCTTTCAAATTAAGTAATTGCTGTTTGGTCTCAATCCTATAACCAGAGGGCAATAATTGTTCATTCCATAAGAATCCAGTGGAAATAATATGTTGTAATTGGCTGATTGTTTGCCATGCCTTCTCTGAAGGAGGCCTGCCATGCATGGTCAGTGTTTCTTACTGGTTGGTGGTTCCAGTAATTTTATTTTTGGAACATATTTGAATGGTATACTAAAGATGTTATAACTCTTTTCAGGTATATGTTGTTGGTCTGGCTTTATCTGATTTATTGTGATGATCTTGAATTACATTGATTATGTAATTAGCTACTATTGATGTGGGCACTTAAGAGCTAAAAGGCAAGGTTTAAGAAAACAAACATGCAATGGCTTGGCAAGCAACGTTCCAGGTAGTTTGAGATCTTCCATGTTATTGCTATCATTTCACTTTTATAGCTCTTTTAACTTGAATGGAATTAAATCCCTTTAAGCGTAACCATACTGCCTTGAGTTGATGGGTTGCAAAGAACGAAGTAAAGTGGAATTTAACCTTGCCCCCACTTCATGTAGCAAGGGTTTTTTTTTTCTGTTCATTGCCAACACCCATGGAAACATAGCTCAGAAGACTGAACTTGCTAGGTAGAGGAGTAAAAGAATGCACCATTCTGAAAGACAGAAGAAGGAGGAGGTGATGGTGATGATATTGGATTTATACTCCACCCTTCTCTCTGAATCAGAGTCTCAGAGTGGTCACAATCTCCTTTACCTTCCCCCCGCCCACGCAACAGACACCCTGTAAGATATGTGGGGCTGAGAGCTCTTACAGCAGCTGCCATTTCAAGGACAACTCCTATGAGAGATATGGCCGATCCAGGGCCATTCCAGCAGCTGCAAGTGGAGGAGTGGGGAATCAAACCCGGTTCTCCCAGATAAGAGTCCGTGCACTTAACCACTACATCAAACTGGAGCAGGAATGTGCAACTAATCAAGTGAGTTAATCAATCAGAAAGGAACAAAGTGTGAGCCCAGTGTCCCCTTTAAAACCAACTAAGTTTTATTCAAGGTATAAACTTTTGTGTGCATGCCCACTGAAAGACTTCAGCACCAAGGACAGATCACTCAGCAGCAATACCTCAGCTCAGCTCTATCCAATTTTGGATTCCCTGCATTGAATAGCTCAGGGGATCCCCAGCCTTTTTGAGCCTGCAGACATCTTCAGAATTCTGACACAAGATGTTGGGTGCATCCACTCAATGACTGCCACAGGAGGCAGAGCCAGCCACAAAATGGCTTCCACGATAGGTGGAACCAACCACAAAAAGTGAGGTTATGTGTAACTCTAATAACAACTCAAAGTTAGAGTCCAGTGGCACCTTTAAGACCAACAAGGTTTAATTCAAGGTGTGAGCTTTTCTGTGCACACACACTTCATCAGACAAAGGAACAAAATGGAATTAACAGTCCAACTTATAGAGGGTTGGCAGTAAATTAGCATGCAAAATAACAGAGATGTTTTTAACATTAAAATAATAACCAGCTTGGTTTCTGGTTCTCATCCATTTGGTAACCAGAAATGAAGCTTGTTATTCTTTTAATCTGTTAAAAACATCTCCACTATTTTGCATGCTAATTTACTGCCCACCATCCATACGTTGGACTGTTAATTCCATTTTGAATGCTAATTTACTGCCCACCCTCTATGCATTGGACTGTTTTAAAATGAATACGTTGAGTTTAAAAAACCCATTTACCTCTACACAGTTTATAGGTTCCAGGACACAGTGAGATTTTGTGTGCAGATGCACATAGAGGAATTCCAGGTCTGCGATGCCATGTAGGAGAAGAAAGAAATATCATGTTAAGCGGAGTCGCTAGCATTTTCTGCATAAACAGATCTGAAAATCAGAGATGCTGAGAACTTCATGGCAGACATGCATGTCCATCAACCATACCTCTGTAACATGCTCTTCATTGGATTGCTTCAATATTCCCTAGCATGATTCAGCCTGAGCACAGTTCTTAGAGTTGAGATTTATACTGCAAGCCTGGGGGCAGGGTTTTGTTGCAGGACTACAAATTTGGGGAAAATTGGGTTTTATTATTATTCTTTAAAATTAATAGCTACATTATATAAATACATTTGAATCCATTCCAACAGAACAGTGGGACTGCACATTTATTGCACAAAGGAATACTGCCTGCAAAAGCAGTGCACTGCTAGTTTTCCTTTCATGCCATCAAAGCCCTTACCCTGCCCCCAGTTCTTGAAGACTTCTTCTCACTGTCCCTTGACCATCTCATACATTCTGGATGATCTCATCTAGGTCTCCTGTTCTGTGCAGGAAGTGTTTTGTGCACTCAGTTGGTAAGATTTATTTTGCTGTGCCCTTTCGAAACCTGTGTACACACCACCTTTACAATACCTTGGGCTGCACACCTGCCATGGTTTCCATAGTAATGGTTTTGCAGCCCCATTCTGTTTTGTTTTCAGTTCTAATTAACAGATCACTAGCTGGCTATAAAAATGCAGTTAGTTGAGAAATGACACTTTTCAAGTGAATTCAAAAAGTTCTTGAGAGCTACAGCCATGGCTAGGTGAGCATGGCACTGGCACTTAAGTAGTGAGGTTGGTACATTCATTTGAATGCTATTAGGGCACTGCATGACCAATGGTCTCTCTATATTGTGGGTATATTTGACTATTTCCCTACATTTCCAACTGTGCATAGTAGACTCTGAGATTATGTAGATATGATACTGGTTTAATATAAAATGGAGAGTAATGCTTTGCATTTTCCAATGAAAGGAAAGTTAGCTGCCTTGGTAACTCATTCTCTCCTTAATCCATCTTTTAGCGCTGTCTACTTGCATTACAGATTACAGTGGCCCCGTGGCGCAGAGTGGTAAAGCAGCAGAACTGCAATACTGTGATCTGAACTCTCTGCTCACGATCTGAGTTCTATCCCAGTGAAGCTGGTTCAGGTAGGTGGCCCAAGGTTGGCTCAGTCTTCCATCCTTCTGAGGTCAATGGCAAACCACCCCATAAAAAGTCTGCCATGAAAATGTCATGATGTGATGTCACCCCAGAGTCGGAAACAACTGGTACTTGCAAAGGGGGACTTGTAGTCCAGATACTGAAAGAGAGGCCGTTTTCGCACTAGCGTTTACTCCGGCGTAGCACCCCATTTACCTCCGGATCTTTTCCTGGTTTTCCCACCTGTTGCTCCGGCGCTGCGGTTTGCTCCGGCGCTGCAGGGGTTTCACGCCGGAGTATCTAGATCCACCTCCTTCCGGAGTTTTTGAAAACCTCCGGATCCACACCGGATCCACTCCTCGGAGTTTGCTGTGGGAAATCCATCCATGCAGGATCAACTGCTTTGTGGGCATCACCCTCTCCCTTTCCGTCCTCCCACCCCATCCACCCCCTTGGCCAATCATCAGCCTTTCGCGGCGCTTCCCCAAAGTGCCGGCACGGCCATTTTTTTTTTAAACTTCACAGTTTTGCGTAATAGCGATATTTCGAAATTAACAAATAGAAAAAAAAACCCCTCCTGGAATAGCCTCAATTGCCACTTCAATTGGTTTCGTTAGAATTTTTTTTTATTATTATTGACTTTAGTTGCGTTATTTCGCTGTTGCGTTATCTCGATAATGTGAAAACGACCATTGTTGGGGGGGGGGAATCTAGTGCCGGTGCGGGCCAAAGCGTTCATGTGTGTGTGTTTTAAAAAGGGAATGCCTCCCTCAGCTGTGCCACCAGGATTTCTGGACCTGCACAAAATTGCCATGTATAAAATGGGAAGTTGGAGTCCTGCATTCTTCTCCCTGGCTACATTCCGCTCGGTTAGAAAATAGACGCGAGCTCGCTCTTCACACGCGCCACAGAAGGGGAAGGAGAGAATGGGGCGGGGGGGGGGAGCTCTGGCAGCAGGAATCAGTCAGGTCCCCGTTGCAAGTGCCAGCCGGGGAGGGGAAAGAGAGCGGAGGAAATCCCAGCTTCGCCACCCGGGAGGGAGCGAGGCTGGGAAAGGAAGAAGCTGCCACACACACACACACACACAAACCCCTCGATTTCTCTCTCTTCGTTATTGCGATATTTCGCAACTTCAGAATTTGGGGGGGGGGAATCTAGTGCTAGGATTCTCCACTGTGAATGCTTCTGTTAATACATAAAGGGCTGTGGAGGATTCTACAGCTGCAGCCAATCCATAAGCAGCAGCAGCACACGTGATGCGGTTTGTCCACGAAAAGAAGGGGAGGGAACAGCTGTGCCTGCTCCGATGTTACGTTAGTACGTTAGTACGTCCTTACGCAACCAGACTTGCGCTTAAAAAAAAAATGATTGACAGGGCATCGAACTCAAGTCGATGCCAGTGGGAAAACGATTTGAGCCGGGGCTTCAGGGAAGGCGACTCCGCAAAGAGTCACTAGTGCGAAAACGAGAAAAATGATCCGGACATAATTGCGCCGCGGAATAAGGGGAGCAAACGCTAAGTGCGAAAACGACCGTAGATAAAGAAAAACGTTGACACCAAAACATTGTCATTAAAGTGCATGCTAATTTGCTGTTCATCTATGTAGCAGCATCTGCCTATTCATATATGAAATGTTAACTTCCATTTCCACTTCTATGTATCTGAAGAAATGTGCTTGCACACAGAAACTCATACCTTGAATAAACTTTGTTCATCTTAAAAGTGCCACTGGACTCAAAATTTGGGCATCATTTTATATCACTTTCCATTATGCATTGGCACTTTACAGAGTGATAGATAAGATGTTTTCCTCATCTGGTGTTTTGTTTTGTTTACTGATGATGGCACCGAAAGCTCAGCCGTCTCACTTGTGAGGCATCTTGTTAATAGGAATGGGGATTTTTTTTACAGCATTACTATATTTGTGTTCTTTGCACACTGTCTTCTACAGAATTCTCTTAGATAGTTCCTCAGTTTCTCATCAGGAGTACAGAGCTGCATGAGGGATTTGGTTTGATATCACCAGCATGTATGAGTTGCATTCTGGTTTCTGGTATATTTTTGCTAATAATAGTACATGAAAGACTTTGTGCTTTTAGAAAAGCTGAGCTTGTGTGAGTGTGCCAGATGAGTTCTACAGCAGGTTTTCCCTAGAGCAGTTAAAGCATTGCTTTTGTGTGTGTGTGTGTGTGTGTCCTTGAATGCTACCCATGGAAAGCAGATCTGCCAAAGGAATTAGAACTTCCGTAGGTAACTAGTGCCCCTTTTCCTCCTTGCCTCCAGCTGAAATACACTGTTTATACTTTTTTAAATCTAGGTCATGGAGAGAACATGGCAGAAGAAATGCAAAACGCACAGCGGGAAGCATGAGGCCTGCTAATGGTGGGTGGCAACCAATGATCAAAAACAGGCAGGATAGAGATCAACAGTTGTCAGCACTGAGGCATCAGGACACTGCTGGCTGTGTGTCACTGAGTGGTGTTACACTGAGTACTCCTTTGTGAGAAGGCTGTAGATGCACATTACTGCGGACGGACGGCTATCACTGAGTTCTCAATATTTATTCTTTGAAACATATTTCTCTTTCTGAAAGCTACAGTATGTGTCATGTTTCCCCCTGTGGAGTGCTGGTGCTAATCAGTGTCAAGTTTCTGTCAGCTAACACTTTTGCAGCTTTTAGTGTGACAGCTGTTTTCGTGGAGGGAAAATTGGAGTGACTACTTCTAAGGCAGCATAAAAAGATTGGGCTGAAGTGTGAGGGAGGGTGAATCAATGGTAGGGTGAGTCGTGTCAGCAATGAGGGAGGCACTTGTTCTTGTTCCTTTCCACCCAGCAAGGGCGTTACCGCCACTGTCAGTTTCAGAGCGAAAGACGTTTCCTTCTTCCCTTTCACCAGTAGAACCATGGGGATTTGATCCATTCATGTAGGAGCTGGTGTTCTTCTCTTTTGACTCTTGATTCATTTGGGGAAAGAAAGGATCAAGGGGGCAGAGGCAGTAGACTGAGACCACTTTCTGACCATAGTTCAACTGTGGTGGTATGTCAACTAGTAAAGTTAATTTCTGCTGGGCTGTGTTAGTGAATGTTTGGAATTTGGCAAATGGTGAGATTTCTATATGGAATATCTAGAAATTCAAAGATGCCAGTGAATATTATCTAAATGAGATGAACAGCATACACTGGTATATACAGTATGTGAAAAGTGGGGGAAATTTGAGGTAAAATTTTAGAAATTTGGGGGATTTTGAGCAATCAGGTGATATTTATCACACTTGGTATATCCTCTCTCTTTGTTTTACTTACACACACACACACACACACAATCAATATCTATAGCGTTGCACTGTAGTAGTTAAAATTCTTGTCATTCATAAGCATCAGAATTTGATCTGGGAGACATGGTTTTGAATCTCCATTCATCCATAAAGCTCCCTGGATGATCTTGAGCCAAACATGCTTCAGTTTCATGTTCCTCACAGGGGGGTATGATGAAAAAAATGGGAAAGGGAGAAATATGTATCTTGCCCTGAGTTCCTTGGAAAAAGAGTGGGACACCAATGTATCAAATAGCAAGTAATGCCATGCAAAGGACTATACTAAACCAGACCAGTGGTCTATCAAGGAAAGTCAGTATTAAGAACTCTGAATGGCAGCAGTTCTGCAGGATCTCAGTTCTTTCACATCATCTTCTACCTGATCCTTTAACTGGAGATGCTGGGGTCCTCTGCATGCAAAGGGGATGTCTACCAACATGCCATGGCCTCTCCTGCCCAATAATACTAGTGTCATGTAACCTCTTATCTGCACAGTTCTTTACAGCAGAATTTCAGAGGGTAGCAGTGTTGGTCTGCCGTAGAAGAGCTAGATTCAAGTCCAAGTAGTGCCTTAGAGACCAAAAGGATTTGTGGGGTTTAAGGTTTTGAAAGTCAGCACTCCCATCACTGGATGTTTTGCTGGAATCTGTCTGCCACCAGGGCTCCTGATTTTTACAGACAAGTGTGCCTGTGGAAAACAGACATGCAGTGCTGAGAGTTGCATAAGGAAAGAGATTGGTTCCTAAAGAAACACTTTGAAAGTGTTTGTTCTGAAAGCTTCAGCTTTTCGACAAATATGGTGATGACTGACCTCCATGTACTCTAATTACTAATCTGGTCTAGACAATCAGACTGGTACCTACTTGTACCTTATAAGCAAGGGTACTGAGCTGAAACAATAGTCCTAGAAGTGCTGATCCTGCAGGAAAAAAACTGTTCTTTTTATTGCCTGCCAAATGTCTTAGAATTCAATAACAGCCTCCCTTGTGAAAAAGGAGATAAAATAAAAGAGGCCTTTAGTATACAAAAAGCAGCTCTCTACCTTTCTGCAAGCATACATGAGCCTTCTATATGTCTTGGCACCAAGGCTACACAGCACGGAGTTGTAGTATTTGTTGTGTTGGGTTTTTTCCTCTTTTGCATACACCATCTGGCCAACAAAACTTAGATCTATGGGAAAATTTGCATAGGAAAAATGGGACAGGCAAATGGAATGAAATCTTCTCAACAGTTCATTTTAATTAGTATGAAAGCCATTATGGTGGAAGTTGGCAGGAACTAAACTCACCACCCCATCACAGAAATCTTATAAAATGCAATAGAAACTGCATACATCTGATCCCACCTTGAAACACATGCTGTCTGGCTAAGGACATTATAACTGACATGAGAATCATAAGTACAATCAAGATAGGACTACACAGCCTAAATAATTCTGAGCTTCGCATCCCTTTTGACACAACAATTATGCTTTAGGGGGAGGAAAATTGATGTCTTGAGCACCGTAATTTTGCTACTTTCCAAGTAATTAGCTTCTTTATTTTTCTGCATGCTAGCTGATGCCCATCATGATTTGATCACCATATTTCCGTTCCTCTTTTAACCTGATGTGGCTGCCAGTGTGACTTCATGTTGCCCTGGATGTAGGGAAGGTAGGCTGGTAGACTTTCAGGTGGAAATGCACTGTCCAGTGTCTTTCCCAATGATGCCTTTCATGCACTAAATAATTCAGTTTTAATCCACTTAAGCATGTTCACAAATGGATTTTCCCATTTCACACAGCAAAATGTAGTTGCAAAGTGGATTGAAAGTGTGTTATTTAGCGTGTGTGAAAGTTCCTATCTTCTAAGATTCAGGGTCCTAATGCAACTAAAGTCATTGTTCCCAGCTGCTTAACTGATGCGATGGAGATCTATACTTCCCTGGTACACAATGATCTAAGACTGGGACTGTGATACATGAGAGAGAGGATACTTAAGATTCTTTCTCCTTCCATACTATTTTCCTAACCTGAAAATGTTATTTTCCTTCCCAGCTCTGGGAAGTTGCTATTTGGCTCCCAAGTGACAACGAATAGCAGCTCCAGGAGATGTTAAGATCAGGAAAATGGCATCAGAGGAAGGCTTAAATGTCCCCTTCTCACTCACTGTTATTCCCATCTGAGTCAGTCCTGTATGTGTATAGTCTATCCTGCTCCATTCCCTGCCAAGCAGGGCTCAGTGCAGCTTACAATACAATAATTCAGCATATTACAATTTTAAAATCCACATTATTATAAATTAAAAACGAAGACTTCTTTACTACAGGTGTTTGGGGGCATGGAACACTGCCAGAACAAGTCCTTGTAATAGTTGAATTGACTCTTCAGACAACACATATGGTTGTCATCCTGTCTTGCTCTGTCTACCATATAGAGTTGCCACTTACCCAGTGCTGGCAAGGGACCTCTCAGCAATGCTTCCTTCCCCTAGCCATGGTGATAGATCAAGATGGGTAGCCTTGTTTATCTGTAGCATTGGAAAAGAGCAAGAGTCCAGTAGCACCTTAAAGACTAACAAAATTTGTGGCAGGGTATGAACTTTCATGAGTCACGGCTCACATCTTCAGAAACAGCTAGAATGTGAGTCCATCCCATCCTATATATTGGAAGGACAGATGGACTCACATTCTAGCTGTAACTGAAGAAGTAAGTTGACTCACAAAAGCTCAAACCGTGTTACAAATTTTGTTAGTCTTTAAGGTGCTACTGAACTCTTGTTCTTTCCTCCTGCCTTTGTTCAATGGAGTGGAGTGTGGCATTGATTGATACCTGGACATAATTTCCAGTTTTGGGAAAGGATGTGACATAACACTCATAAGAATTTCAAAATCTCTTTGGTTTTTACCATATCGACATTCCAAGAGCATCATGCTATCATTTCCTGTTCCAAACCAGAAAGTGACATCTCAGAAATCTCTGGTCCCCGAAGTTTCTAAGGATTGCCAGCTAAGGCCTGGTAACTCTGTCACCAGAAAGGCTGGTATATTAAATCAGTTATTTCACATTCTTAATACTGCTTAAATTGTTTTTCATCCCACTTCAGCAAGTTTCAGAAAATTCCCAATGCTGCTAAAATATTAATAAAGCAATCAACAGTAAAAATGCCAATTACAATTAAAATGTTAATTACAGTTTTTCTAAAAGTAATAAATCTATCAGTAGCAACCCCCCTACATTTCATGAAGCCAATGCCTAGCAACACAGGAAGATTTTTGTGTGGCACTAAATACTGAACAAGAGGACACTAGATGAAAATTTACATGTTATTGGGTGTTCAGGGGAGGCATTGCCCAGGTGTGACCCTTGTCATCATCTGCCTTGTTTCAGAAGTTGAGAACATCCATAGAAGGGCCCCTGAAGCACATAAAGAAATGAACAGACTCATATAGGAGTAAGCAGTCACTGAATTCCTTGGACCGCATACCAGCACTCTGAACAGATCCCCCCAGACAGTCAGAAGTCAATGCTGTAGAGGCCTGCTCCATCTCCAAGCAAATTCTTTTAAAACTTTTGACGAAGCATCGCTCAGTAAATAGCACTCTCATCCCTTATTTCATGTAGAAAAACACAAATATTATCTCACATTTTTTAATTGTCATAGATTTGTCAGGTAGAATAAAATTCATTGTGGCTTCAGAATTGTAATTCTTATACTCCTGCAATTTACTTGCCTGTTTCTTTCTGTTTTCAAATATTTCATTGTTGTCTGTTAGCAGGATTGCATGATTATACATTTATGCATGAAAGATGAATAGAATTCAAGAATGAGTTAGTGAAATGGCTCAGAAGCAAAGAGTGAACAAGTTCCAGATCTGGGCTGGAACAGAAATACAGTCCTCCCCTTTTATTGCCATCTGATTTTCTTATGTGAATCTCTTGCAAATATTCACCCAGGGCTTGATATCAAGGTTTTGGCATCTGCCATTGGGAGATTTAGCAGTTGGTGCTTGATAGTATGCACCATGGACCATCCATGCTGTTACCAGAATTCTGAGTTTCCTGTCTTGTTTTTTTTAAAATAATTTTTATTAAGATAGCCTGTCTTGTTTAAAAACAACTCCAGTTCCTATCCCTGTGGTGACACAGTTCTAAAAAGGAAAATACTAGCAGAACCTAAAAATGCAATAAAAAGAGAGTTGTAATATACTGATTAAGTACAACTAAAGGACTATATGTCCTCATGTGCAAACCACAGTCTTCAGCTTGTCACCTTCCAGATGTTCCATCCTTAATGGTGGCTCAGCTGGCATCAGTGAGGCTTCTGCCTTCTCTGTGGTTGACAGAATACATTCCCCATGGAAACCTTGAGGCGGAACTGCAAGGTTGTTTATTCATCAGAACTTTTAATGGTGTGTAAGCAAGGCTGTTGATGATAGGATGTTTTGGAGGTCATCAATTCATTGGGTTGCCGTAAATTGGAAGCAACTTGATGGCATCATGTAACAGACCCAAGTTGCAGGCATTTTACTAGGTTGGAGTTTTATTGCTAATTGTGGATTATAAACTGCCTTCAGCCCTGGGGAAAGGCAAAAGATAGAGCTAGTGCGGAGTGCTGGTTAGCATGTCAAACTAGGATCTGGGAGGCCTCTGTCTGAATCCTGGCTTTGCTGTTGAAGTTTGCGGGTGACCTTGGGCCAGTCATACCCTCTCAGCCTAACCAACAGGAGTTGTTGTTGCTGTTGTTTTGAATAAAACTTTGTTAGTCCTAAAGATGACACTGGACTCAAACTTTGTTCTGCTGCTTTAGACCCACCTGAATCTCAGCCTGGTGATGATTAAATACAGGAGGGGAGATTAATGTATGATACTCTGAGCTCCTTGGAGGAAGGGCAAGTTAAAAATACAGGAAATAAATAAATAAATGGGGTGTTTTAATAAATAAAGATGGCAAGTCCTCATAGACTCAAAAATGACTTTAGGCAAGTTGTATTGTCTCAACTTAATCTCTCTCCCTTCCCATTTACAAAATGGGAGGTAACATTACCCTATACTATGGGCTTATTGTAAATATTGCTGAGGCAGTATGCGAGAAACTCTTTGAATGCTTGAATCAGGGGTACAGAGATGCAAAGTTTTAACACTTTTACAAAGTCAACAAGGCTGATCCCCCCCACCCCATGCTTCAGAGTAAGTTTTGACAGAATGCTGTTACTAGAGTGCAATATGATTCCTTTATCTAGTCTTGCTCTCTCTCATTAGCACCTCACTGTTCTCTGATTCTTTAAACCTTTAGAAGTCAGCCAGGCTTTAAAGAGAAATGCTGGAAGTTGCTGTGGGATGAGGCACAGTTTAATTCCTCTGACCTTCCTTTCAGAAACGATGTTGGGTGAACAAAGATGTTATTGGTGAAACTGAATGTTTCCTGAGTCCAGTTCCTGAATCAAACCCAGAAAGCTCACAGATTTCTAACATTTCAATGCTCATTTGGCATATTTTTAGGGAGGAACAGGAATTAGATGGGGGATGGGGAGTAAAGTTTTGCTTGAAAGGGCATCCTGTAGCTGGACTCAGAGTTATGAGGGGGAGATAGCATTGCCAACACTGGGTTAGAAAAGTTCCTGGAGGTTTGGGGGCGGAGCCTAGGGATGGCATACTTTGGGAAGGGATGGAACTCAGCAGGGATATGGTATCATAGAATCTACCCTCTCAAGCTCCCATTTTTATAAAACTGGTTCTTGTCCTCAGTTCTTCCCTCCCTTCTAAGTGAGTGTGGTTAGAAGCTGATCATGTTCAACCGGTGGTAATTCAGCTCCATGATAGGCAATGTACCAATAATAGATGTTGATAATTCAGACTGAAACATTAAAAACTAAGTGTGAAGTATACCAAGTGCTGTAAAGAACAATTATGAAGGAAACATTAAGATTCTGGGTTCTGTAACAGTTTAATGTTTGGCTGTAGGGGTGGAACTTGTATATTGTATGTGCCTAATTAAGTGTAATGTCTGTAAGAACCTGCAGCTAATTAAGCAAAAAGCTCATTTCCTCTTTTAAAGCTGCGTTCATAAATGGTGACAAGTTGTTCATTATTATTGCTTCAACATAATAATGGTTTTTCAAAATAACCCCATGGTTGTACAAATGCTTCTAAGAAAATAATTTTAGTGGCGTATGGATCCTTTGGGGGTTGCTTTGATTCCTTTTTAAGGTTAGTTTTGGAAAACTAGAAAGTAATGATGCCACTGCTGTAACAATCAAAATCTCTAGTATCACTCTGGGGCATTTTAGGTTTAGTAGTCCCATTGCAGCCCTACTTTGACCTGCTTAGCTGCTCCAGAAGGGCACAGCATCCTCTGGAACAGTATCTAATGTAGAATTAAAAGCTGAGGTGGAAGGAAACAAACATTCTCCTCAAGGGTATGAAGAAGTATACCATTCATGGAGTTCCTTGAGTTTCAGTTTTCAGGAAGTAAACTGGAACACTGAGTCAACATCTCATATTTATATGAGCACAAGCAAGAGACCCACAAGAACCATCACATTTCCTCTCCTCCACTATTTCTTCTTTTGCCCCCCCCCCCCCAGTCAGAATAAAGAGGCTGACACAGTATGTTGGATAAACCGGGCCGCTTTATTAAAGATAACTTAATCAACTAGAATGGCAAGGGGTATAGGCCTAACAGGACAAACCCTGGGGTCAACCACAGGACCCTGCCTTGTCCTTAGAGGGTGAGCCACCCTGCCCCCAGCATGAGCCCAATATTCTGGCTGGTGCTGATTGGCCAAGCCCAAACTCCACCTCCACCTAGGCCAGCATCAATCCCTCTGGAAAGATCTGCCCCGGCGAGGCTTTGCCGTGATCTGTACTCCCAGCATTGAGCCGTACAGCCCATCTGCAGTTCATACAGACCACCTGCACCTACTGGTACAGGGCCATAGGTGCTCCCCTGAACAAACACTGTAGCCCATACCTCATCCTGCCACTGCCAATGCCAAGCCTCTGCTTAGGCATTAGCGCTCACCGGACGGCCCAGAGCAACCCCAGCCTAATCTCTTCCAAAAAGGTCCGGTTACCCAATTCAGATAAATGCACCCCATCCGGCCTATACAAGGTGGCATCCTCGACTCGTATGGCTGGATGGGAGAGAAATATCCCTAACCCCCCCCCCCCATGACTTTCTGCAAGGCCCTATTGGGCTTGTGCCTGGCACGTTCTATCCCAGCAGGGGACAAAGCATACCGCCAGACTCTATGTGGCAGAATTGCTGACCACACCAGCAGAACACATGGCCATCTCTGCTTAATAGCCCACATATTGTCCCGCGCCTGCAATGAAAGGGCCTTCCCCTTCATAAAACCAAGGCCATTACCACCAAGGTGGATGACCAAAATGTGTGGAGGAGGCGCACTCCTTCCACGGAACAACAGTGGCATGATCCCTGGCTAACGCAGGCCGCGGCGACCCAGCCACTCCACAGTCGCCCACTCACTGAGACCCAGCTGGGTGCCAACTGCGATCTCCTGGCCTGGTGGGCAGCCCAAAAAATCATACGGTACCTGCAGATGAGGATTCGACGCCTCTCCCTACGAGCCACAGCACCTGAAAAACAGAAAAGAGTCACAGCCCAGAAAATACATGCCAACAGGCAACATAGCAACTACCAGCCCACCCCTGCACAATCTCACTGAAAGGCCAACAGGCAAACATATGACCGATAGGCAGCCAACCGAAAATGGCCCAACCGCTGTTTGGCCAGAGGGGTGTAGCCCATAGCTGCAGCCGTGAATGCGGCACCAATTTGGAACGAATGTGTAGTGAATTTAACCCCCCCCCTAGCCCCAACTTCACCAGTGCCTTACTGGTCACTGCCCAAAATTGGTATTTAGTTAGGGGGGAACCCCCACTATGGCGAAACAAGGGGCCATCACCCTCTCCCCTGAGCGATATATACTGCTCCAATGTAGTGATGGGGCACAGCTCTGGTGAACCACACTGCCCAATTGTAATTACTGTGCCTCTCTGATGCTGGTCCATCTTGGACCGCCTTACTGTCACCCGAGCCTGCCCCCCCTTCAAATTTGATGTCCTTAGCCTGAAGCGCCTGTTCCGAGGTATCCTTTTTCAACTGCACCACCAACTCACTGATCTGCAGTGCACTGAAAAAGGCCACCAAAGAGGCCGCATGAAAAAGTGCAGCCTCGAAGGAAGATAAACATACGTCAGGCCAAACCTTGTAAAGCCCCGTCAACACTGAAAGAGATATGGGCTGACGGGCATCCACCCGCGGCCCATGTTCCCTTGCCAAACCTTCCAGCATATTCCGCACTCTGAAATCACCAGTGCCCTCAGCAAGGCCCTGCGATTTACTTATAAATGAAAGTGCAGCCAATTGTCCCTTAATTGACTTGAGCCCCAACCCTCTGCCCTTCTGATGAATGCAGAATTGCAATACATGAGCCACCGGGACCAGCCAGCTATTCAGAAGCCCCGCCAGATTCCTAAAAACCCAGAATTGCACCACCGCCCTATCATAAGCTTTTCGAGTGCTTGGTGCTAGAGCTATTCGAATTGCCCTACCGGCTTCAGCTTCCCAAGCTGCCAAAGGTCCAGTGGCATTCACGCGGGCTGTAGATCCGCTTCCAGAGCGAGCTGGTGAAAATGCTCGATCTGTTGACGAGATAGAGCGTCCGCCACCCCATTGCACACTCCCGGAACATGCTTTGCCAGGAACAGAATGTTCAAACGAAGGCATCGCAACGTGAATGACTGCACAAGATTCATAACCGCTGGAGACTTGGATGACAGGGGGTTAATAACATGTACAACAGCCATGTTATCACACCAGAAATGAACTGTATGGTTGGCCAGCTGCTCTGCCCAAAGCCAAACGGCCACTACAATGGGAAAGAACTCCAAAAAGGTGAGGTTCCGACAGAGTCCACTGGCCAACCATGCAGCAGGCCACTGCTCAGCGCACCAGTGTCTCTGGAAATATACTCCAAAACCAGTGGCCCCTGCTGCATCAGAGGAAATTTGAAGCTCCGCTTCTATCTTAAATTCCTCTCGGCAAAATGAAATCCCATTAAAGGATTCCAAAAATTCCTCCCAAACCTCCAGGTCCCTTCGCATACCTGTGGTCATCCGAACTCTATGATGAGGAAGCCACAGTGACCCCATGGCGTCACATAGCCGCCTCAAGAAGGCCCTACCAGGCGCAACAACCTTGCATGCAAAGTTGAGGTGCCTGACTAACTGCTGCTGCTCCAAAAGCAACACCTTGTGCTGCTTCTTAAGAGAAGCTAAACAATCCCTTAGACCCTCCACTTTATCTGCAGGCAGCCGTGAAGCTTGCGGAATAGTGTCCAGCTCGATGCCTAAAAAGGCAATCACCGATCTGGGCCCCTCTGTTTTTTGATGGGCCAACGGGATCCCTAGCTTCCCTGCCAGGTCCTCAAATGACCGTAATAACCTGGCACATTGCCCAGACCCTGCCGGGCCCACGAAAAGATAGTCATCCAGGTAATGCACCGTGTTGTTCAACCCAGACTTAATCCGAAGTGCCCATTCCACAAAGGAACTAAACCGCTCAAAGGCGGCGCAAGATACCGAGCATCCCATGGGTAGGGCCCTATCCATGTAATATTTTCCCTCAAAGGAGAAGCCCAGGAGATCAAAATCTTCCGGGTGCACTGGCAACAGGCAAAATGCTGACTTAATGTCGCATTTTACCATTTCAGCCCCCACACCACAACCCCGTACCACTTTGACCGCTTGGTCAAAGGAAGTATACCTGACCGAACAGAGAACGTCCGGAATGGCATCATTCACTGAGCCTCCCTTGGGGTATGACAAGTGGTGTATCAAACGGTATTCTCCTGGTGCCTTTTTTGGCACCACCCTTAAGGGAGACACCCTTAAACTAGGCACTGGCGGAGCATCAAAGGGGCCAAGTACCCCCCCTCCAAACATTCCTTGGCTATTTTTACCCTAACCACATGTTCCACCCCAACCACTAAACGAAGGTTAAGGGCCATACAAGGGACTCTAGGTTCCTGATACGGAATCCTAAATCCAAAACTAAATCCTTCCAGTAAATAGGCCCTGTCGGCAACCAAGGAATAATTACCCAACCACTGTCTAAGTACCTTCAGACATATGGGGCTGGGCCCCTTTTCCAGGTGGTTGCAAATTGCGGTTGCAAATCCCACCACCGGGGTTCTTGGCATTCCCCCTTTTTTTTTTACCTGCTGCAGGCTGAGAAGGCATGTGACCCTCTGTCTAGCGGGCACTCGTGCTTAAATTTACAGGCTTTTCTAGCACACACGCCCTTGGAGGTAAATTCCCAGCATAGCAGCCGGGGTTGAACTGACTGGCCCACCGTACTGCAGGCACCAACTGTATCCTGCTGCCTGTGCACCAAATGCCCACTATCCGCCCTATCACCTGTATTGGGCTTCGCCGGGGACATCAACTGCAGCCAGAGCTGCTGATTAATTTGATCCCAGGAAAGACCGGAATTGACAGCAGCCCTCATTCTGAAGGCCTCATCATATTGCAAGCATGCAGCCCTGACGAAGTCCATATATGCACGGTGCACTATGTCACAATATTGAAAAAGGGCTGCAGCCTGTAAAGGTTGTGCCCTTGCTATCACCCCCGCATAGATCAGGAAACCTGGCAGCCAATTGGCCCAAGTCCTGTCCACCTTTCTACGTTTCAGCTTCTCCTTTTCATTGTCGTCTAACTCCTCTTTGTCTTTCTTTTTTAGTTCTCTAAATAAAAGACTGAAAACGCCCACATATTCACCCCTCAATATTTTCTCCCGGGTGGCCATTGCCAAATGATTACCCAAGGGCAATGCGGTGTCGCCATATGGCAGGACTTGGAACGGTATGGACCCATAAGGATTCGGTGGATAATGCCACACACCCCAAGGATGCCCCGGCCACACCCCTTGTTGCAGCAACTGCAAACGCCCAGCGCTGCCTGTGAAGTAGAGGCGCCTTGCGACACGGCATAGCCACCGACTGCAAAGGGGGCTGTGAGGCAGAACTGACCGCGTTCTGGCTTTGAAATGAGGTACAAGGTGCACCCCGCCTGGCTGTATTGCCCAGAAGAAGCCAACTGCCCAGGCGATGACACCGCCATACACAGTGTATTGTGGATAACCGACGGCTGGGGGAGGCCCCATGGCCAAGTCGGAAGCTGATGTTGCAATGGGGACTTACCAGCTATCCCCGAAGGGGTAACAGCAACCGCTGGGGTTGTCTCCACCACCACCTCTCCTGCGCCAGGATCCACAGGCTCCCCGCCGGGGCCTCTCTTGCACCCACCTCTGCTTCCAGGTCCAATTTCTGCTGCATATCCGAGCCGACGACAACGCCCTGCAACGCAGAAAGGCGAGCCAACACCTCCTTTTCAAAAGTCAACTTGGACGAATGGCCTAATTTATTTATTTTAGATTTCTTTTCATTTTCAAAACAAAGGCTTTTTCAGTTTTGTAGGAGGTGCTGTCTTGTGAGTTCATGGCTCCATTCTCAAGATTTAAGTATCCACAGATTTGGTCATGCTGAGAATTACTATATTGATAAATGGAGAACCTGAAAGGATTTGTGACAGGGGGTATCTCACACCATTTCCTCTTTCCCTCCTCTTGGCATCAAAGCAGCTTATAACATTCTCCAGTTTGGTGTAGTGGTTAAGTGTGCGGACTCTTATCTGGGAGAACCGGGTTTGATTCCCCGCTCCTCCACTTGCATCTGCTGGAATGGCCTTGGGTCAGCCATAGCTCTGGCAGAGGTTGTCCTTGAAAGGGCAGCTGCTGTGAGAGCCCTCTCCAGCCCCACCCACCTCACAGGGTATCTGTTGTGGGGGAGGAAGGTAAAGGAGATTGTGAGCCACTCTGAGACTCTTCGGAGTGGAGGGAGGGATATAAATCCAATTTCTTCTTCTTCTTCTTCTTCTTCTTCTTCTTCTTCTTCTTCTTCTTCTTCTTCTTCTTCTTCTTCTTCTTCTTCTTCTTCTTCTTCCTGTCCTCCAGTTTACCCTCAGAACAACTTTGCAACATAGATTAGACTGAAAGGGTGTGACTGGCCCAAGGCCATCCATTGAGCTTCTACAGTAAAGTAGGTATTCATTGCTACCTTTCCTACTTCCCAGTCTGAAACTATAACCGATACAGTCTTGTGATACAGCTGTTGAAGCTGGGCCTGCCAGTAACTGCTGTCAGGCCTTACTCTGGGTGTTTTTACATTCAGTTTGATCCAAAGTTTTAGAGTCTTCAAATCACCTGCCACTGTTCCGCTTTAATTATATTCCTTTCACATTTAAGCGTTTCAGTTTGGGGGATGTCTCTGATCAGGGAGCAGCCGGAATACCAGTGCTTAGTTAAATGTATATGACTGCTTGGAAATCGTGTCAACACTGCAAAAACAATACAAATTTAAATTACTAGATGAGGCAAGCAATGATATGTAAAAATTTCAAGTGCTGTCAGTTCTCATGTAAATTATTGCACCTTGGAGGAGTCTTTTAAAATGCATGAAAACTTCTGCAATGCAAGTTTGAAATGCCTGTAGAGAAAAGCCCAGATCAAAACTAGTGTGGAGAAAACATTGCAGCAGCAGCAGCTCCAAAACTCATCTCACTGAAACAAATGTAGATACTTTGGGCAGCAATGATGCAAAACAGTTGTGAGAACGTTAGGTAATGTAAAAGGGGAGTTTCCAATGCGGCGATAGAGAGTCATAAACTGTCAGTGTAAAAACACTCTCTGATGATTGCTCCCTCAAAGCCAAAACAGTTCTGGAAAGGACCCTGCCCATTCCTTTGGCAGCATCTTTCTAGGAAAACTCTCTTGAAACTGGCTTGAAATCTGGCAATATTTTTGTAGTTGCTTTGCAACCTCCAAAATTGCAACGACAGAGGTCATTTTTTTCCTTAAAGGTACATGTGCTGCTTCTATTATTTTGGATTTATACCCCCACCTCAAGTTTATTTGTTTAGATTTCAGGTTTTTCTGCCAATCTGGAGCTCTTCTCAGGTGTTTAGAATGATCTGGCTTGTCTGTTCACGGCTCCGATCTGTGGAATTAAGTATCTGCAGATGATAGCATTGCCAACCCCCAGGTGGGGGCAGGGGATCCCCCGGTTCTGAGGCCCTCTCCCCGCTTCAGGGTCGTCAGAAAGCGGGGGGAGGGGAGGGAAATGTCTGCTGGGAACTCTGTTATTCCCTGTGGAGATTTATTCCCATAGAAAATAATGGAGAATTGATCCGTAGGTATCTGGGGCTCTGGGGGGGGGGTGTTTTTTGAGGTAGAGGCACCAAATTTTCAGTACAGCATCTAGGGCCTCTCCCCAAAATATCCCTCAAGTTTCAAAATGATTGGACCAGGGGGTCCCATTCTATGAGCCCCAAAAGAAGGTGCTCCTATCCTTCATTACTTCCTATGGAAGGAAGGCATTGAAAAGGTGTGCTGTCCCTTTAAATGTGATGGCCAGAACTCCCTTTGGAGTTCAGTTATGCTTGTCACAGCCTTGATCTTGGCTCTACCCCAATGTCTCCTGGCTCCACCCCCAAAGTCTCTTGGCTCTACCCCCAAAGTCCCCAGATATTAATTACTCAACAGATCAGATACATTTACATCCTATCAAATCCTTACCAGAGGTATGTTTGAAAGAGTACTTATAGGACTTCCTCGGGACTTATACTTAGATAACAGTTTTTGTTTTTGTTAGCAGAAAAGTCTGTCCTTAACATTTCTTTCCATTTTCCAGGAGCACATCAATATGAGAGAATTGTCAGACCTAGTGATCAAAATCAGGCCTCATCCAAAGTTTGACTGAAAGACTGATTCAATATAATGAGCTGCCTATGACAGGCAGAATACAGAAATGTTTCCTGAAACATGTGAACCAATCAGAACAGTTCTCTGAGACCGTTTTCGCACACAGCTTACCTTGCAGTCACAATCCTGTTCCCTCTGCAGCGTCTGGTCGGATTTCCCACCATCTGCGCCGAAGTTACAGGAAGTGCCGCAGCAATTGCGTAGCAAACGTAAACCGCTAAAACCCAGTTTACGTTTCCTACGTAAAAGCCGCGGCACTTCCTGTAACTCCGGCACAGATGGTGGGAAATCCGACAGATGCTGTGGAGGGAACAGGACTGTGACTGCGAGGTAAGCTGTGTGCGAAAACGGTGTGAGTCAACTGATAGAAGCTGTGTATTGGAAAAGGGTAAGAACCAGGCCTCAGATTCAGTGGGAGCTCACAGGAGCACAGCTCCTGAACCTTTCTGAGAGTTCCATCTCCTCCTTCTGAGAGTTCCACCTCCTTGTCCATTGAATAGTATGTGCATCTGCATAACAATCCCTGGATGAGCCCCACCACCTATTTTTCTACAAAATGACTGCTGGTTAGAGATATGAAGGCCCGGAAAAAAACCCAGAAAAATTAAAAAACAAGGGGTTTTTTTGGTTTTTTTCTGAAGCCTTTTTTTGTTTTTTTCTGAAAAATTGAAAAAAAGGAAAGAAAAGAAAAAAATTATTATGGGATGTTTTATTTTAACATGATGAATAAAATATTTTAAGACAAGGTGTTCAAATATTTTCCAAATCATTTCTAAAAAATATGTATGGTATCAGATTATTCTAATTTCTGTGCACTAAAGACAAACAAGTCCAAGGTCATGCCCATTCACTGAAATTTAGTTCTACACTCCCTTCTATACACTTCCCTCCTCTTCAATTCTTTTTTATGAGAATAAGGTTTTTTTTTTAATTTAATACTGTGGAGAGGAAATATGAATAATTGTTTTCTGAATTTTTAAAAATTGTTTTGTGGAGGCTTTTTTGTCTGTTCCACATGAACTAGTAAACAGTTCAGGAGATTGTTGCTCCATTTGTTACAATTACAAATAAATATTATTTAAAAAATAAAATCCGTTTGTAATAATTGTTTGGATATACTATATTTTTAATATGCTAGTTGTGATAATTTCATGCCAAGTAAAATTGTCCATAGTCATATTTTATGTTCCTAAAGTAACAGAATGACTTTCAATCTGGAAAAGAAAAAAGAAGTGCTTTTTTCCAATTTTTCAAAAAAATTTCTGGGTTTTTTTCCAAGCTTCAAAATTTCCGGAAATTTTATATCTTTACTAATGGTAAGAACTAACAAAGGGAGATGGTTAGAAGAAACTGGGTTTTGAAGGCTGAGAGAGAAGCGTTAATTTAACAAGAATGTGGATTAAAGATGTGAGAAAATATCAGATCTTGTGTTAAATGTCCTTGTTTGGGGAATGGAGTATACCAAGGTGTACTCCATTACCTTGTTTGGGGAATGGAGTATACCAAGGCCAGCAAGGTTTGCTGGTCTGATGAGTAACATTGCCACAGAGAGCTGTATGGACATGTTATAAGCCTGCCTGAGAGGTTTTTCTGAGGCATGTATAGTTTGAAGCCTAATAACCCACAACTCCTAGATAACTCTCAAAATTTACCTCAGTTGTGTATGTTTCTGAAAAACATTTGTTCCTGTTCACGTTTAAAAGTAAACTCTCTTGTGCCTATCAGTTTATCTCAGTTATCAATTCAGGCTTGGATATATTTTAAAAAAAGAGAACACTTTGAAAATACTAAGAAAAACCCTAATCCAAAACCCAGAAAGATTAACTATATTGTTAATGTGGGAGGCTTGCAATGAGAAAGGGAGGCATTAAGAGGCCTCTTCTTGACAAGATAAGTGGCTAATGAAGCACTGAGAAAATGTACCACTCTGGGCTTTATATGAGGGAATCATTTTAAGAGAAAGAGGTAAGAGCCCTTCCAGAGTGCCTCTGAGCTGTTACGTTTAGGTGAACCTGGAGTACCTCTTGTTTTGCATAACAAACCACAAATTCAGGTCCTTGAAATATGTTTCTTTTTTCTGTCCTGTTTGGTTTCTACAGAACATAATTATCCTGAAATCCTGTTTTTTTGCTATTTTTTAAAGATCATCTTGTAAGAAGAAAATGCAAACTAGGTGATTGCCTAGGGTGCTGGCCATCTGGGGGCACCAAATTGGGCACCCCCCATTCAGTGACATTATCAGTGCAGAGGGGGGCACCAGAAGTTAGCCTTGCCTAGGGTGCCAGACAGTCTAGGGCTTGCCCTGACTCCAAGAATGATTTTGCTTTTACAAGAATGTGATGTGCATATCTTAAATTGTCTTTTATTCAACACCCAAAGCTTGTACTCCATGATACTGAACACATAATTTCATGAACACATGAAAAACTTCTTTTCCTGCGATTTGGTACTTGAAGTCCCCTTAATAATTTTTTTAAGTATAGCTATAGACTTAGAGCAAGAATCAGAGTTATTGTGAATGGGAACCTTTATAACTGAGTCAACAAAAGCATTGTGAATTTTCTAAGGCACTGCAATTTAAAAAAAAAAAAAGCAACTGAAGCTGGCATCTTGCAAGAGAAAAGTTGACACCTTAATACCATCTCACTTTGTTTCCTCACAGTTTTGTATTCAACACATGGGCCATCAGTTTTTTTCCTGCTTAAAGGCCATTTTCTAAAATGCTCTTATTGTCAGGGCTGTGACTAATTTGGTTGCATGTTGCATACAGATTTTGTTTTGCTGGATGTTGTTTATAGTTTAAGGAAATTATGAGCTATATTTTAGAGCTATGTCAACATTTTCAGTTTCTCCCCCATAGGTATATATTTGCCATCTTTCTTAATTTTACAGTACATATTATTCTTCCTGTCAAGAACTGCCAATTATGTGCTGGTACTGATCACAGTGGACCACTTTCTAGGGAGTGGAGCTGAAGCACAGAGCTGCTCTTGCTGCTGAAATGAATTGGAGCGTTATGTGTATATTTTATTTATTCATTTATATTTATTGCATTTATATCTCACCTTTCCCCCAATGGGGACTCAAAGCAACTTACCACATGTGACGGTCACCTCCAGGCTAGACTAATGTAACTTGCTCTATGATTGACTATACCCTTGACTTTAACCCAGAAACCCCAACAGGTCCAGAATGCAGCAGCATGAGTCCTGACAGGAACAGGAACACCACAGATGGCACATATTCTGCCTGTGCTGCTCCAGCTGCACTGGCTTCCAGTTGAATACTGAGTCAGATTCAAGGTTTTGGGTTATGACTTTTAAGGCCTTGAGTAGTCTGGGTCTGATGTGTCTACAGGATAACTTCCTCTACTATGTCGCTGGAAGAGCATTACACTCCACAGGTCAAAATCTGCTGGTGAACCCTGGCCCTAACGAAGTCTGTCTGGCCCTAACGAAGTCTTTTTAGTCCTGCCCCCTACCTGTGGACTAGGGCCCTGTGGGATCTTTCACCATTTTGCAGGGCCTGTAAGGCAGAGATGTTCTGCCAGGCTTTTGTTTGAGGACAGCAATAGTTGCTGGGCTGGCACCCCTCTCCCTTCTCCCCTCCAAGGAAGACCCCTGCCCACAATTGGTAGCACTTCTTAATAGATGTCACTAGGTTTGTAATTTGTTTTTAGCTAATTGGTTTTAATGATAGTTGTATGTATTTTATTGTTGTACATTGCCTAGAGCCCAGCTTCGGCTGGGATGAGAAGATTCATCAAGTTAAATAAATAAATAATATTGTTCTCCTTTCCTCCATTTTATTCTCACAACAACGATCCCGTAAGGTAGGTTAGGCTGAGGGTGTGTGACTGGCCCAAAGTCATCCCATGAGCTCCCATGGAAGAATGTGGTTTTGAACCTGTATTTCTCAGTTCCTAATCTGATACTCTAACCACTACACCGCATTGGCTCTATGTCAGTAGCATAAGAACATAAGAACATAAGAGAAGCCATGTTAGATCAGGCCAATGGCCCATCCAGTCCAACATTCTGTGTCACACAGCGGCCAAATATATATATATATATATATATATATATATATATATATATATATATATATATATATATATATATATATATATATATATATATATATATATATATATATATATATATATATACACACACACACACTGTGGCTAATAGCCACTGATGGACCTTTGCTCCATATTTTTATCTAACCCCTTCTTGAAGGTGGCTATGCTTGTGGACGCCACCACCTCCTGTGGCAGTGAATTCCACATGTTAATCACCCTTTGGGTGAAGAAGTACTTCCTTTTATCCGTTTTAACCTGTCTGCTCAGCAATTTCATCGAATGCCCACGAGTTCTTGTATTGTGAGAAAGGGAGAAAAGTACTTCTTTCTCTACTTTCTCCATCCCATGCATTATCTTGTAAACTTCTATCATGTCACCCCTCAGTCGACGTTTCTCCAAGCTAAAGAGCCCTAAGCGTTTCAACCTTTCTTCATAGGGAAGGTGTTCCAGCCCTTTAATCATTTTAGTTGCCCTTTTCTGAACTTTCTCCAATGCTATAATATCCTTTTTGAGGTGCGGCGACCAGAACTGCACACAGTACTCCAAATGAGACCGCACCATCGATTTATACAGAGGCATTATGATACTGGCTGATTTGTTTTCAATTCCCTTCCTAATAATTCCCAGCATGGCGTTGGCCTTTTTTATTGCAAACGCACACTGTCTTGACATTTTCAGTGAATTATCTACCATGACCCCAAGATCTCTCTCTTGGTCTGTCTCTGCCAGTTCACACCCCATCAACTTGTATTTGTAGCTGGGATTCTTGGCCCCAATGTGCATTACTTTGCACTTGGCCACATTGAACCGCATCTGCCACGTTGACGCCCACTCACCCAGCCTCAACAGATCCCTTTGGAGTTCCTCACAATCCTCTCTGGTTCTCACCACCCTGAACAATTTAGTGTCATCCGCAAATTTGGCCACTTCACTGCTCACTCCCAACTCTAAATCATTTATGAACAAGTTAAAGAGGATGGGACCCTGTACCGAGCCCTGCGGCACCCCACTGCTTACCGTCCTCCACTGCGAAGACTGCCCATTTATACTCACTCTCTGCTTCCTATTACTCAGCCAGTTTTTGATCCACAAGAGGACCTGTCCTTTTACTCCATGACTCTCAAGCTTTCTAAGGAGCCTTTGATGAGGAACTTTATCAAAAGCTTTCTGGAAGTCAAGGTAAACAACATCTATCGGGTCTCCTTTGTCCACATGTTTGTTCACCCCCTCAAAGAAATGTAACAGGTTAGTGAGGCAAGATCTTCCCTTGCAGAACCCATGCTGAGTCTTCCTCAATAACCCGTGTTCATCAATGTGCCTACTCATTCTGTCCTTGATAATGGTTTCTACCAACTTTCCCGGTATTGAAGTCAGACTGACTGGCCTGTAATTTCCCGGATCTCCTCTGGAACCCTTTTTAAAGATGGGGGTGACATTTGCTACCTTCCAGTCCTCAGGAACGGAGGCAGATTTCAATGAAAGATTACAGATTTTTGTTAGAAGATCCACAAGTTCAACTTTGAGTTCTTTCAGAACTCTCGGATGTATGCCATCCGGACCCGGTGACTTATTCGTTTTTAATTTGTCTATCAGTTGTAGGACCTCCTCTTTTGTCACCTCAATCTGACTCAGGTCTTTCAACACCCCTTCCAATATTAGTGGTTCTGGGGCGGGCAAACACTTCTCATCTTCCACGGTGAAGACGGAGGCAAAAAATGCATTCAGCTTCTCAGCCATTTCCGTACCCTCCTTCAGTAATGTAATCACTAATGTACAGAATGCCTTGCTTCTAGTTTAGTTGTTGATATTTGTGCCACTCAGAAAGGCAGGAATTTCATCATGAGCCCATTCTTCTGCCATATTTTATCTATAAGGCCAAGAGAATATAAAACTTCCTCTAGTGCAACTCCACTTACGCTGCTTAGGTTCCAATCCCCACCACCACAGCCCACATAAAAACACATACAATCTTTACATAAAAGAAAAGTTTTGGTTTTATATCTGAATTAAGAACAGTATATTTTTTGCTAATATCATGCAAACCAGAATGTGCTGCCTTAAGCTGGTTTCTGGAGAGGTGACATAAACAAACAAGCAACTAAATAAAGAGTTTCCCTCCCGCACACTTTGCGGACTTCCAGACACTGTTTAAGTGCATCCCTCTCATCTTAGGCCATGCTCAGGTACCACATTGTCTATGGCTTCCCCTTCTTCTGAACAAACATCTCAACTAGTAGGTTAGAATTCAAGCTACATATCCAAGGAGGGGCCCATTTTTCAAGCAAATGAAAGTTCATTGCCTTGCATTGAATCTCTTGCTCTTATTATTGGCTTCTTATTACTACATATTTCAGCTACGGAATACAGAGACATAGCCTATTTTATTTTTCCATTATCACTGCTTGCTTTCAAAAATTCCAAATGAAAATGATGCTTTAAATGCAAAGAATCGGATCTTAATCTTAAAATGTCACTTGCTCTGCCAAACACTGCCACTTCTTTTAAGTGGGGGGGGGGGGAAGGGCAGGGAGAATGTGTAATGGAGAATGGAGTTTGTTAACTCTAAAATGTCACTTTAAGGATTAAATTTTATCCGAGCTAGGTTTTTTTTTCTTTTGTGTGAGATCTTTATGATTATATTCAATGTTGACAACAGTTTTAAATTAGAGGTTGCATGTGATTGAAATGAGCTAATTCACTTTATAAATGCAGATTGCTGAAAAGAAATGGCTTTCTTCAGGTCCAAAAATGCATTTTAGTCTACCTTAATTAGGACAATATGTAAAGTAAGCATAGAGAAAATAGCTTTCAATCTGCTATAAAATGTAGTGCTACTGGTTTATAAGATTACCATTAACAACAAGAAACAGACCATTAAGGGCTATCATACATTATTCAGTGCATGAATATATTATATGTGCAATGCAAATCTCCTAGAAAGTCAATTTTGTTCATTTTCAAGTTAGGAGTCGTGGAAGAGGTTTAGACATAATATACATGACTTGGGCAAAAATAACAGTTGTGTGGCTGTAAAGTACTGGGGTTGACGCAGTAAGAGACCAGAGTCGGAGAGTGATTTCAGCAAGCTTTACTTCAGGAACACAACACAGACTGAGCTCTATTCAAACCTCCCGCTCCTTTATACAATTCTTGCCCCCTTCTGATTGGACCTTAACTATGTACATGGATTGGCTATTTACAGAGGCCTAAGGGCCTATCAGGGTACAGTATGAGCCTAGATGTTGATTGGCTACTTATGTTTCAATCCTTCCCCTGATTGGGCACGCTTAGGCTTTCTCTGGAACCCTGGTGTGGAGTACAAGCTTGGCTTGTTCAGCTTCCCTCCAAAAGTAACAGTTCCCTCCAAAAGTAACAGTTCTCCATTTGAACCTAGGACACAACACCCCTCCCCCCATAGTTCCAGCTATCAGGTGACATAGTCCTGGAGATATGTCGGAGGGCGGCGGTCTCGTGTCGAGCGTCGGAGCTCCGAGGGGACTGGGCGTTCCGACTCGGTTGGTGGTTCCACGGCTGCAGAGCTGGAGACATCTGGGACGGCGGCCCCGGGAGACCTGGGTTCAGCTGCGCGGTCGGGGGTCTCCTCCTGCTGGGCCAAAGCGGGCTCCACGGAACCCTGTTCTGTGTCAGGCTCACGGGGACTTACGTTGTCCGGATCTGGAGCCTCTGACCTTGGCTCCCCGGCAGGCAGGCGACCACGGAGTTGGTCGATGTGTCGCCTCAGGAGATGTCCACCCTCCAAGGTCACTGCATAGGAGACCGGTCTGGTGACGTGGTCCACCTTTCCAGGGAGCCAGGCGGGGCCAGTGGTGGCATAGTTCCGTGCCCACACTGTCTCACCTGGGTAGAATCCTCTGGGGGCTTTAAGGTGTTCCGGCGCCAGTCGCCTGTCTGGGGCTCGGTCAGGGTGCAGCTTGTCCAGCAGGGTGGTGATGCGGCGGCCCATGAGGAGTTCGGCTGGACTGCGACCTGTGGAGGCGGTGGGTGTGGTCCGGTAGGCCATTAGGAAACACGCCAAGTCTTTTGGCCAATCTGAGGGGCCCAGACGGTTCAAGGCCTCCTTTGCCGTGCGCACCATCCGCTCTGCCTGGCCGTTGGTGGCTGGATGGAACAGGGCAGAGCAAATGTGCCTGATGAGGTTCCTGGCTAAGAAGTCCTGGAACACTGCGGACGTGAATGCTGTGCCGTTGTCGGTGACGATGGTCTCCGGCAACCCGTGGGTTGCAAAGATGGCCCTCAGAGCCGTGATGGTCGCCTGCGATGATGGCAAGGGCACCTGGACCACCTCCAACCACTTGGAGTATGAATCCACTAGTATGAGTAGAGTCCGCCCATGGAAGGGGCCAGCAAAGTCCATATGCAGTCTTGACCAGGGGGTTTTGGTGGATTCCCATGGTTGCATTGGGCCACATGGGGGGTCAGGCCTTGACACCTGGCATGTCGGGCACCTTTTAACCCAAGCCTCAATTTCTGCATCGAGGCCGGGCCACCAGACATAGCTCCGTGCAAGAGCCTTCATGCGGACTATGCCCGGGTGTGCCTCGTGCAGGGCTCTAAGCACTTGGTCTTGCAAGGGTTTGGGGATGATGACTCTGTTGCCCCATAGTAGGCAGCCTTTGTGGGTGGATAGTTCGTCTTTCCGGGCTGCAAACGGAGTAAATTCCGGCCCAGTCGAGCCCTTGGGCCACCCCCTCCCCACCCAGTCCAAGACACGGGAGAGGACTGGGTCATGAGCTGAGCGGGCAGCAACGTCGCGGGTGAGCAATGGCCTGTCCGGAAGCATGTCCATCAGTAGGATCTGATGAGCCGGGGCTGGATCGAGATCCACGTCAGGCAAGGGCAAGCGGCTCAGGGCGTCAGCATGGCCCATTGCCTTGCCCGGGCGATGCACTAGGGTGTAAGTGTAGCCAGCTAGAAAAATGGACCAACGGAGGACCCATGGGGACAACACCTGAGGGGTCTGCCGGTCTGATGCAAAGAGGCCCAAGAGGGGTTTGTGGTCCGTATAGAAGGTAAAGGGCCGGCTGTAGATGTAATCATGAAATTTTTTGACGCTGGCCACAACTGCCAACCCTTCTTTGTCAATTTGGGCGTAGTTCCGCTCCGCTGACGAGAGGGTCCGCGAGTAGTACGCGATAGGGACTTCAGTCCCATCAGGGAGTCGGTGGCCCAGAACTGCCCCCACGCCATAAGGGGATGCGTCGCATGCAAGGACCAAGGGCAGGGTCTCGTCGAAATGGGCAAGGACGGAGTTGGATATCAGGAGGCCCTTGATATCCTGGAAGGCTTTAGCGTGCTGGCGGCCCCACGCCCAGGGTCGGTTCTTGTCTAGAAGTCGGTGCAGGGGTTCGGCCACCGCTGCCTTGTGGGGGAGAAAAGCATGATAAAAGTTTAGGAGGCCGAGGAAGGCCTGGAGTTCTTGCTTGTTGGTGGGCGCTGGAGCATCTCTGATGGCACGCAGCTTGGTGTCGGAGGGGTGGACCCCCTGGGCATCGATGGAGAACCCCAGGAATTCCACCCGATCCATGCCCAGGAGGCACTTCTCCCGTTTGACCTTGAGGCCGGCTTTTTCAAAACGTTGTAGGACTCCTCTAAGGCGGGCGGCGAATTCTTCAGGCGAGGCTGCAGCGATCAGCACATCATCGAAGAATGGAGTGACTCCGGGAAGTCCTTTTAAAAGAGAGTCCATGAGTTCCTGGAACAACCCCGGAGCCACACTCACGCCAAATTGCAACCGCTTTACTCTAAAGGCCCCCCGGTGGGTCACAATTGTTTGGGCGTTGGCCGTGGCCTCATCCACCGGCAGCTGTTGGTAAGCTTGGGCCAAGTCCAACTTGCCAAAAAATTTTGCGCCGGCTAGGGTGGCTAAAACGTGGCTGACGATGGGCACAGGGTATGCGTGGGCCTGAACAGCCTTGTTGAGGGTGCACTTATAGTCTGCACAAATCCGCACTTCCCCACTGGGCTTGACTGGAGTCACGATGGGAGTTTCCCAGGTTGCGTGGGTGACAGGCTCTAGTATTCCCTGTGCAATCAGTTTATCCAGTTCCTCTTCAATTTTAGGCTTGAGTGCGAATGGAACTCGCCGCGCTTTAAGCCTAATAGGCCGCACTGTGGGGTCGAGGTGTAGTGTAACCGGGGAACCCGTGTAGCAGCCCAAGGTGCCATCGAAAACGGCCGGGAACTCTTCGCAAACCTTGTTAAAGTCCACTCCGACAGTCTTATTGACCCCCCTGATCTCTATTCCCAGGGGCTTAAACCAGTCAAGACCCAAAAGGTTTGTAAGGTGGTTCTTGACCACTAGCACTTGTAGCTGGCCCTTGAACCCCTTGTATTGGACTGGGACCGGGCCCACTCCCAAGATAGGCACCTTATTCTTCTGGAAGTCCACTAAGGTAAACCCCGGGTCCCTGAGACGAGGCCTCAGCCTGGTGGGGATTTTAAAAAATGTCTCTGCCGCTATAATAGATGATGCTGACCCAGAGTCCACCTCCATTTGGCAGGGCACCCCCCCCCGATCCCTACATTGACCCGGATTTTGGAGGGCCTGACCGGCGAGGGTAGGTACTGTACCGGGTATAGGTGGGCGTGGAGAGCGTCGGTCTCGAAGTCTGGCTGGCCTTCGGAGTGCGCAGATCTTTGCAGGACGCGTGCTCGGGATGTGGATCTGCAGGCACAGGCGATGTGGCCTTCCTTGTTGCAGAGTCGACAGGTGGCATTCCGGAATCGGTAGGTCTTTCGCTCGTGCTGGCCCCCGCAGCTTGCACATGCAGGTGGTGTCTTGTGTCTCATGCCCTGTGGGGCATGGGTGGTCTTCCTTCCTGCTGAACGATAGCCGGTTTGTAGAGCTTTGTCCTTGTCTGAGTCCTCTGTAGATGGTTCAGGGTTGATCTGGTGTGCCGCAGCCTGTCTTGTCAGCCGTGGCCCTGCTGATCTGCCTTTCTCCCAGCTGGTGGCCACATCGATTGCCTTTGTTAGGTCGCACTCGGAGAGGGACAGGAGTTTCTGTACTAGTTTTTCGTCCCTCAAGCCCCATGCAAACTGGTCGAGAAGGGCTTCGTTGAGGTCTGCGAAACTGCATCGGCTTGCCACCCGGCGCAGGCTTGTCAAGAACGCCATCGTGGTTTCACCTGCCTTCTGTGTCCTTTGTCGGAAGTCCCAGTGCCGGGTGAGCTTGGTTGGCTGGGGCTGGAAATACTTCTCCAGAGCGCTGATGATGTCGTCCACCGGCGTCTCTGAGAGCTTCCTGGGTTGGAGAAGAGCCCTGGCTAAGTCCACGGTCTCCGTGCCACACATACTGATAAGCAGAGCTCTCTGCATGGTAGTCTCTGTAATCTTCCGGAAGGTCAGGTATGACTGGAAGCCTTCGACCCACGAGTCCCACAGCTCGGGGCGATCGATGCTAAAGGGCTGCAGGAGGTTGGCTGGAGCCTCCATTCTTGGCAGCGTGTCTGGGCGGCTTGCGAGATGGGGTGTGCGCAGAGCGGAGGTGCGGACCCAGATGGCTTGGATTTAGCCACCTTTCCGTGTTCCTGGTTCTGTTGCTGGTTCTTACTGGCATCCCATCCTCGTCGCCAGTGTAAAGTACTGGGGTTGACGCAGTAAGAGACCAGAGTCGGAGAGTGATTTCAGCAAGCTTTACTTCAGGAACACAACACAGACTGAGCTCTATTCAAACCTCCCGCTCCTTTATACAATTCTTGCCCCCTTCTGATTGGACCTTAACTATGTACATGGATTGGCTATTTACAGAGGCCTAAGGGCCTATCAGGGTACAGTATGAGCCTAGATGTTGATTGGCTACTTATGTTTCAATCCTTCCCCTGATTGGGCACGCTTAGGCTTTCTCTGGAACCCTGGTGTGGAGATAGATAGATGAATTTATTGTCATTGTTCTCAACAAAAAGAGAGCAACGAAATTAGGTGCTCTTCCACAAACATACCAACACATCAAACACACATATTCATAAACCATTTAAATACATCTGAAACCATTAAACCATTTAAACCATTAAAACCATTTAAATACATCTAAAACGGATAAACATTCATAAAACCATTAAAACCATTTAAACCATTAAATACATCTAAAACAGATAATCCTTCATAACCCTGCATTTAACCTAACCACAGCACTTGGATAGAAACTGTCCTTAAATCTGTTTGTCCTAGCCTTCAACACTCTATGTCGTCTACCTGACGGTAAGATCTCAAAAAGCAAATGGCCCAGATGTGTATGGTCCCTTAGGATCATTTGTATCTTCCTTTTACATGCTTGGCTTGTTCAGCTTCCCTCCAAAAGTAACAGTTCCCTCCAAAAGTAACAGTTCTCCATTTGAACCTAGGACACAACAGTGGCCCACGCCAAAAATCCACTATAGACAAGAATACCAGAGATTGCACACCAAATACAATATCAATCACAGCAATAAAATAATTTCACTGAAGGAGCTTTCAACCTATTTTAACTTTCATTGTGAGTTTGACCCCCCCCCCAAAATAGCCTTGATACAGCCTTGTTAAAAAATTAATTTTTAAAAAATAAACATTTCTCATATACTTACAAATAATTGTAAAAACAAAAATGCATAGTCCTAATAAGGCCTTTTTCTGTTTACAAAAATCAATATCTGGGTGAAGAGTGTCGCCTTTTTTAGCCATTTATACAAATGTACTCTCCAAAACTATTCCCCCAGGACCTATGGGGTTTGCATTTAGCACCTAGGGAGCAAGCTTCACACTTTTACAGCAAGCTCCCAATATGATAACTATCCAATCAAAGATATGCACATCATAATGTATATAAGATATGTCTTTTCCTATCAATCAGTGCTGAATGACCTTTACATCATTTTAAAAAGAATTTTCTTTGAATTATCTACCTTAGAGCAATTTCTTAAGTAAATACATACTGTTGCATATGCTTTGTGCTATTACACGATTGATTGATCTTTTGTGTGTTTTAAAGATTATCTCAAGCAAAGAGGACATTACTTTGTTTACTTCCACCTCTACTGTGGAAAACGCTTTGTGAAAATCACACACACACAAGTCTTTATCAATCAGCTATCAGCTATATCAGATTATGAATAAGGCAAAAAAGAGATACCTTTGCAGCATCTGAGCAACTTGTCATATTTTAAGTTGCATGTACAAAGTCTTAATGAGAGTGGGATTTTTTATATCTACCATATGTAACTGCTGATGGGATAGTATTACATCTGGCAAGAGTAAATGCTCTGTGAAATGTGGAACATGGAGAGTTGATAGATAAGTAGGCAGATGACCAATAATTGGGGAAATTCCAAAATACAAAGGGGAGCAAGATGTATTTGCAGCACTAATTAGTTTTGAAATTCTATATCTAAGATTCTACGTTTAATTAGATAGTATGCATTTGTAAAAGGGAGCGTGTAGAGAGAATCCATAGATAAACCTAAGGTTGATATTTTCTTCTCTATGCAAGCAATCCATTTGGATGAGGAGGATTCAGACACCATTTAGTATAGATAGCTCTCACAGTCTGTGGAATAGTGCACACGTAGCCAATATTTGATAGATACAAGCCATGCTCTTGTTTCTAACATATTGAGGCCTGATTCTATACAAAGAGTGGCATATGGGACTCAGCATTGTAGACCCATGATTTTCCCTACTTTGTCAAAATATTGTGCCTGATACTATGAAGGAAGTTTCTGACTATGAAAACAACAAAAATTTCATGGAGGAAAAAAACATATGAAATCTTACTATGCTGGCAGCGATTTCTCCTTGTATTTCTGCTTGTGCAAGAACAGTAATGCAAGTGAAAGTTTTAAACTGGCTCCAAGCCATTGCTTATGTTTTAGGTCAAGTACCAAGGGCCAGTATCAGTTTTCAGTTTAAATCTCTAGTAACTAGTATGGGCAAACACTTAACTTGTTAACCACTTGAAAAAGCTTGACCAGTTCCTCCCACTCTCCAAAACTTAACTTTCTCTGAGAGGAGAAAGGAATCATGATGGATGGCTCCTAAAACAAAGAGTAAACTTTGTCTCTGGCATTTCCTACCAAAAAGATGCTTCTGTAACTCAAGAGACCTTCAAACAGTGTTGGGTGAGGTATAAAGGACTGCAGTTTAAGGCAGAAATCCACCGAAACCATCAAGCTATTGAGGAGATTCCTTCAGGGTATGTGGGTGGAGGGATGTTGAATCCAGTTCAAATGCGGTCTGTTGATTTCTGACATCTAGAACATTTTAGCCTATCATCAAACAATACATTGTGAAATCTTTGGTTGTAAACATTGCTGTCAATGTGTTTTTTCCTTTTATGAATTTTTGCAACTGCACACCATGTCTGATTTTTTAAATATAGATTTGTTCTTTCATTGAGTATCTTCTATTAACTCTCAGACTATTACCCTTTTCTTTACCAATGGATGTTTGCACATCTGTCATTAGGTTTCTCCCCTACGAGTTCCTTCCATTTATTTTTGGTGAACAATATTACGTAATTTCTGCTCTCCTCTCAGACACTCATCGATGGCTTTCTGGCAGCTGTAGCCTCATTCTGTTGTCCTTTGATATGAATTGTCTCCATCTCTCCTCTTTTTACAGTCTTGCACCTTCTACCTTTCACTCTTTGTATTAATTTCTGCTCCCTATCTTACATCAGTCTATTGATTTCCAGCCCCCTTCAGAAATTTGTCTATGCTTTTATCTGTAACCATTCTTCCTGTCACAAAGTCCATACCAATAGCAGACACTTAGCTGTGGTTTGTTCAACTGTAGACACCTGTCAAAGCCCGTGTCACTTTCTCAACGTCTATTCCTTGCCTTAATCTTTGCCCAAACTTCTTCCAGACATTTTTTTTCTTTTTGAAAATGTCTTTCTCTGCCTTCAGTATTATGAATGTCATTTATTTCTCTGCATGTGTGCAGGAATGCAATCATATGTGCTCCACAATTTCAGATAATGTTTATTTTCCTTATTTTTAGAAAAGGACCTTGCACAATCTTCTGGCTGCATTACTAAATAACAGTCTGCACTGAGGCTAGCTGCTGACCACAATGCTCACTTTGCTTACATTCCTCTAAGTGCAACTCTTAATTGTCTAGAAGTGCACAGAGAGAGAGAAAGCAAGCGATGGATTTGGAAGCAGACTATATGCCATTTTAATAGGCTTATGTGTGGGAGTTTGTTTCATTTCTTTTGTGTTTGCTATTAATTCCAAAAATTGTTTCTTTCAATATTGTTGTTTCATTCCCATAATTCTGTTGCATTATTATTTCCCGTTCCTTTTAGTGGAAGACCACTACCACCTTTTTTTTTTTTCAGTCTGTGCCTTGGTGGTTTTCCATTCTGACTGGACAAAACTTATGGTATAGTGCAACCCTGGGAAACCCACACTGCCACATATCAGATAGGTATTGAAGTAATGAAAGCTACCCCTGTTTAACACTAAAGTCTAAGGGAGAATTGATAGGAAAGATTCTAAACAGTAACTCAGACAACATTGTAGCCCCTGAGCCTGAAGAACAGTAGCATGAGGGAGAGGGAGACTGACAAATCAAGGATGTTTGGTGGCCCAAGGAAGGCAAGGTGTCTTGGCAGCCAGGCAGAAGCAGGAGGACCTTGAGGTAGATATGCGTCAATCAATGGTGGGTGATGTTTGGATAGCAGCATTCAAGCTGGGGAGTGTAGACTGCAAAGGAAAATTTGACATAGTAAGGCAGACATTGGAAGGAGAGAGGAAGGCAAAGTCCTACCTCAGATCATTCAGGATTGGCATGCATACCTCACCGATGCTTCCTCTAAACTGTGGAGTCTTGTGAGCAAAAATTCTACTTCATGAGCTACTGGCTTTAGAGTTGTGAGCTACTGCAAAAATTAGTTTGCTCTAGGGCCATTTTTCCTGAGCTAAGACAAATATGTATGAGTTGGGGGCTAAAAAACTGCGAGCTAGCTCACACTAACTCAGTTTAAGGGGAACACTGTACCTTTTACACATATGTAATCCTAGTGGCTACAGCTTAGAGTCAATCAAGAAAGCCCAGAGCCTCTGTCCCCCTTCCTCTCATGCAAATTGGACTTTCTATATGCTCTTTAGGAAAGTGTTGTCTGCCTTGTAAAAATGAAACCAATAAAGGCATAGTCTGCAATAATGAAATAAACTATAATAAATAAAAAAATAATAGGCTTTTCCCCACCTTTGTAGGCTGGGGAACTTGTTTTGTTTTCATATTAATTTTGATAATAACAAAACATCCATTTTAAAATTATTATGATTAATATTAAGAACACAAGAATATGTTTGGACTACTTAATGTCAGAATAAAAGCCAGATATTAGGAAATCAATCAGAGAGTTTTCTTTGGAAGACATGTTTCTGTTATTTCTCTTTTGCTCACCTATTTGTGACAAGGTAATGAATGACTGTATGAAATACCTTTGTTCTGTTCCATATATCCTTCACACGTGTAAAGTAGCATTGTTATGAGAAGGGAAATCTCAAAATTCACTTTAATACAGAGAGAGTTTTATTCCTCCTATTTTCTTTTTTCCTCTTTTAAAAGAGGGATGTCTGTTTCATTTCTCTTTAAGGAGAAATCCATGTACCTTTTTGCAACTTCAGCCTTTGCAGTCATTTTGTTACACACCAGAGGGTGGTGTTCTAGCAGGAAGATACAACTTTTTGGGGAGACTGCCTGCCTTTGAGCATCTACAGAGTAAAATTCTCACTCCCTGCTCTTCTTGTCTTTGAATTTCTCTTTGACCCAAACAGAATTGATTAGAAACAGACTCCAGTTCCATAAATAGAGTGTGCGTGGGGAGAAGGGGAATAGATTTTTGGATTTCAGGGGAAAATTGGACAGAGGCATTCAGATAATTTTTCTTAACAATGCTAGTGCTAAGTGTTCAGCATTTTAGCTTCATGTCCTTTGCCTCATCCTGTCATAATTGTACCAAGCAGGCAGGTGGGTTACAGAGGCTTCATCTAATGTAAAAATAGCATACCCTGACCTGGGTAGCCCAGACTAGCTCGGTCTCATCAGATCCTAGAAGCTAACCAGGGTTGGCATGGTAAGTTTGCCCACTCCAGAACCACTAATTTTGGAAGGGGTGTTGAAAGACCTGAGTCAAATTGAGGTTACAAGAGAGGAGGTCCTACAACTGATTGACAAATTAAAAACTAATGTCACCAGGTCCGGATGGCATACATCCAAGAGTTCTGAAAGAACTCAAAGTTGAACTTGTGGATCTCCTGACAAAAATATGTAATCTTTCATTGAAATTTGCCTCCGTTCCTGAGGACTGGAAGGTAGCAAATGTCACCCCCATCTTTAAAAAGGGTTCCAGAGGAGATCCAGGAAATTACAGGCCAGTCAGTCTGACTTCAATACCGGGAAAGTTGGTAGAAAGCATTATCAAGGACAGAATGAGTAGGCACTTTGATGAACACAAGTTATTGAGGAATACTCAGCATGGGTTCTGTAAGGGAAGCTCTTGCTTCACTAACCAGTTGAGGGGGTGAACAAACATATGGACAAAGGGGACACAATAGATGTTGGTTACCTTGACTTCCAGAAAGCTTTTGATAAAGTTCCTCATCAAAGGCTCCTTAGTAAGCTTGAGAGTCATGGAGTAAAAGGACAGGTCCTCTTGTGGATCAAAAACTGGCTAATTAATAGGAAGCAGAGAGTGAATATAAATGGGCAGTCTTCACAGTGGAGGATGGTAAGCAGTGGGGTGCCGCTGGGCTCAGTACTGGGTCCCTTTAACTTGTTCATTCATGCTCTTTAACTTGTTCATTAATGATCTGGAGTTGGGAGTAAGCAGTGAAGTGCCCAAGTTTGCAGATGACGCTAAATTGTTCAGGGTGGTGAGAACCAGAGAGGATTGTGATGCACTCTAAAGGGATCTGTTGAGGCTGGGTGAGTGGGTGTCAATATGGCAGATGAGGTTCAATGTGGCCAAGTACAAAGTAATGCACATTGGGGCCAAGAATCCCAGCTACAAATACAAGTTGATGGGTTGTGAACTGGCAGAGACTGACCAAGAGAGAGATCTTGGGGTCGTGGTAGAAAACTCACTGAAAATGTCGAGACAGTGTGTGATTGAAATAAAAAAGGCCAACACCATGCTAGGAATTATTAGGAAGGGAATTGAAAACAAATCAGCCAGTATGATAATGCTCCTGTATAAATCGATGGTGTGGTCTCATTTGGAATACTGTGTACAATTCTGGTCACTGCACCACAAAAAGGATATTATAGCATTGGAAAAAGTGCAGAAAAGGGCAACTATAATGAATAAAGGTTTGGAACACTTTCCCTATGAAGAAAGGTTAAAATGCTTGGAGCTCTTTAGCTTGGAGAAACGTCGACTGCGGGGTGACATGATAGAGGTTTACAAGATTATGCATGGTATGGAGAAAGCAGAGAAAGAAGGACTTTTCTCCCTTTCTCACAATACGAGAACTCGTGGGCATTCAATGAAATTTCTGAGCAGTCAGGTTAAAATGGATAAAAGGAATAAAAGTACTTCTTCACCCAAAGGGTGATTAACATGTGGAATTCACTGCCACTGGAGGTGGTGGCGGCTACAAGGATAGCCAGCTTTAAGAGGAGATTGGATAAAAATATGGAGCAGAGGTATATCAGTGGCTATTAGCCACAGTATGTATATATGTGTGTATGTGTGTGTACACACACACACATATATTGGCCACTGTGTGACACAGAGTGTTGGACTGGATGGGCCATTGGCCTGATCCAACATGGCTTCTCTTATGTTCTTATGTTAAGTATTTGGAATAATTTCTCACATGAATAAAGTCATGGGCCTATTGTATATAACTGTTTCCCCTTGCTTTAACCATGCATGTCAGATTTTCTTTGTCATTCTGCATTGATTTTCCTCCCTCCAGTGCTCAGTTCACTTTCTGGTTGCTGTTTCCTGGGTTTCCTAAGAGTGCTTTTGTGCTGATTTTCCCCTTGTTTTGCTTTGAAGCCAAAGGTAATTCAGAAGCATACAAATTCCCTTGGATTCCCCTCCCCCTACTCTTTTGCCACCCCCTCAACCCACAAAAAGGTCGTTCTGCCTACTTGGCACTGTCTGCCATCCTCCCCCTTCATCAGTGTACAAGCACCATTTCTCCACTCATTTAAATATATATATATATATATATATATATATATATATATATATATATATATATATATATATATATTTAAATGAGGATATTGCTAGACTTGTGCTACCTGTAAAAAATGAGGATTGCTAGACTTGTGCTACCTGTAAAAAATTATATATATATATATATATATATATATATATATATATATATATATATATATATATATATATATATATATATATATATATATATATAATTTTTTACAGGTAGCACAAGTCTAGCAATCCTGCTGAATCACACAACTTTAAGGTTGACAATGAAGAAATTGATTTTTTTGAGATTTTCTATTCCTTGGGTCCATCATCAACCAAAAGGGAGACTCCCACTGAGAAATAAGAAGGAGATTGAATCTGGGAAGGACAGCCATTAAGGGGCTAGAAAAACCCTTATGAGTAATGCTGGATTCCATTTATGTAGTAGTAATTCTGTAATAATTGATACTATGGTGTTTTCCATTACTATGCACGAGTGTGAAAGCTGGTCAATGAAGAAGGCTGATCCTATGAAAAGTGGTATTGGAGGAAAGGTTTATGGATATCATGGACTGTCAAAAAGACAAATAAGTGGGTTTGAGATCGAATCAAGCATGAATTCTCCCTAGAAGCTAAAATGACCAAAATGAGGCTTCAGTCACATCATAAGAAAATAAGACTCACTAGGAAAGACAATAATGCTAGGAAAAGTTGAAGGCAGAAGGAAAAGAAGACATACTATGAGATGGATTGAACTCGAATAATAAAAAAATGCCCCTCAGTTTGCAAGATTTGATGACAGGACATTTTGGAAGTCATTAATTCATAGGGCCACCATATACTGGAATCAACTTGATGACACTTAACATACACACACTTCATGTGGAGATGCACCTCCATACATTTTGTTATCTGATGTTAGGGTAACCAGTCGTCTCAAGTATTTCACCTGCTTGCTCTATATTTTTTTGCTGAGTTTTTTTTGAAGGTCCCCCCCCCCGCGTTTTTCTCTTGCACTTTGTTCTTCCCCCACAAAAGCCAGAATCCACTAGGCACCATCAGAATTATCCCAGCTTACTCCAATGAGTTCCTGCTGGGCTTTTTTCTACACCCCGCCCCCCCACCGGCAGCGGTGGTTAGAGGAACTCTGGTTAGAGGGAAAGGCCCCTTGGCAAAACAGCAGCAACGGTAGCTGTGGTGAGTGACTGTACATGGAAAGGAGTTGCTAGCTGATGTTTCCTCAGCGGCAGTGGACACTGGTTAAGGGAGAAGTTTCCCAGCACAAATATTGTTTCTGAAAAAGCTGATCCACTGCAAGGGGTCTACAAATTGTGCAATTAGCTAGCTTTTCGGTTGTCTTCTGGAAATTTATTACAGGTCATTAGCAAATAGGCCACGATACAGTTAATGAATGACAACACTAAAAAGCCATTTAAAGGTCTTTTGAAAATAATGAAATATTCAATATAACTGAGAAATCATTGTTAAGCTATCATCATCTGTTTGGTCTCCTAGGAAATGTTAGTAGTAATTTATGGTTGGAACAACTGTGATCGTTTAGCTGGATTTTTATAGAGTATCGGTAAAGAGTATTGAGAAGGATGTCCTCCTTCACATACTTACAGGAAGATAGCTCTATTATTGTGTATATTTATTGTATACATGTATGTATGTAATGGAACAGTCTGCTCCTCTCCTAACACCTGTGCAGTTTGGTTTGGTCCTATTGGATGGAACTCTTGTTCAGTTTCCAGTTTTGTATATTAGCTGAAGTTCTTGGTTGTTTGAATTGTCTTAATACAAATAAACAGCTGATATTTTGAGCCAGCTTGTCTCTGTTAAGAAGACCTGAGAACGGGGGCCCAAGTGAGTACCCTAATCCAGGAATCCACAGCACAAGAGGGACATTACAATTATTGCCTCGTATAATGATACAGCACTTTATTTTAGTTTTGATCTACATGTTGAAACTACTGAACAGTGCAGCCCTAAGAAAAGTGTATTCCCTTCTATGTCCATTGGAGTCAATGGGCTTAGAAGTAGAGTTACCACCTCTGGTTAGGAAATACTTGGATATTTGGGGGGTGGACCCAGAGGAGGGTGAGTTTGGGGAGGGCCTTCAACAGGCTATAGTTCTATAGAGCCCACCTTTCACAGCAGCTATTTTCGTCAGGTGAACTGATCTCTGCCACCTGGAGATTGTTGTAATATAGGAGTTGTAATAATAGGAGATCTACAGCCACCACCTGGGAGGTTGGCAATGCTACTTAGTAGGGTACAACTCTGCTTAAGAAGGCACTGTCAATATCTGCTTGATCAGTTTTTCTACAAAAGTGTGAAATATTTTCTTGTGTGTACCTAACTTGCAGGATCAGAACATCCCATACATTCCTTCTGGTTCCTTGTGGACCTCTCATATGCCTTTGTTCCTTCTTGTCTCTGCCATTTATGGCATTTTCTGAGGTGGTACCCTCCATATGGAACTTCTCCACTCAACATCTTGCTGATTTCTCTTTTTTTGCTGGCAACTTCATTTTCTTTATTCAGAGGTGGACCTGCCAATATTATCAAAAGAAAGTGATGGCAGATGTGGATCTTTACCTTGTTCCCTTCCTTTCAGGAATTTTGGGAAAATTGATTCCTGCAGTGGTGAGACCTGCACAGACTAATAGCTGTGCAGGGTGTAGAAGGGCCACACTGGGGCGAGGAGCAGCCAAATTTTCCCTCTTCCCTCAACAGAGCTGTGCCTGCAGCATTTCATATATTTGACCTGTATTCAATCCCTGGAAGTTTTAGATGGTTTTATATTATATTGGGTATTAATGCACCTTATATTTTGTTTATTAATCCTTTTGGTTTTTCTTTTAATTATTGCAATGTCCCATTTAATTTTTGTATTTTAAAAAAGAAAACTGTCCTCTTTTATGTGCTTTTCATAGTATTGTTGGACATTAACAGCTGTAATCCATTATTCACATATACCTTTTATTACTGCTTGTTTATACTGAAGGATTTATTGATGGCATTTATAGGTAATTTGTCAGTCAACTTGAGCACTATCATAATGGGAAGGTTGGAGGGAATAATGGAATCCAATGAAACATTGCCCTTCCTGCACCACCAAACATTTGCTGACCTTACTGAATTCTGGAAGCTGCCATTCCTGATGCTTCTCTGTAGCTTGTGAGGCTAGAGCACATGGATGTGTTCATCATTTGATTGCATTTAATGGAATGCCAAGTGATGGCTTGCATGTATTATCTATGGTTGCAAACACCGGCTGTGAAAGTGAGGAAGAAATCTGTCTCTGTAGGCATTCTCTTGGAGTAATCGAGGTTCAGAGCTGTCCCTTCACATTAAGGAGGGCTGCTTGGAGCTTGGAATGCTAGTTTTGCATGTTGGTTGAGAAGTTCAGGCAGGCAGATGGAAGCGTGTCTGGAGAATGAGCATGGTTCTGGGTCATTATGTTTTGTCGTCAAAATGAAACATGCGATTTCCCCTTAGGATGAAACCTCCAAAAGAGTCTGAAATTATCTTCAAATTATCCTTGTGCTATTTCACTTTTCAATAGCTGTATTTGTGGCTATATATAAATGTGCCATCCAAAAAGCATCAGTGTAAATATTACTGGCTTATATTTTAAAGATTTCAACCTTCCTTTTATCTCCCACAATATTTATGTCCCTGGGGTTTCCACTTCTTTTAACTTTCTGACAGAATGAAAGATTAGAGGCTTTATTCCTTTTTGTTTAAAACACTGCTTCAAGTAGTAAAATTGTATCTTCTAATCACACCTTTAAGTAATTAAACAGATTAGATTTAGAAGCCTCTCAAACTAATCTTGAAGCTATGAAATGAATTTAATTGTGCTTTCTTTTGTGACTTGATGCTTGAATAAGCATCTTCTAGGTAATAATGCATAGAACTAATTATAACTGTACAAACCTGGGGCAGAGAAAAGGATTTACTCCATTTTCCACATGGAATCTTAAGTCAAAATTGTAAGTCTCATTTTATAGTAGCATAATAGGAATTATGAGAATGATGAAATTCCCAGTTACATGGCATAAAGACCTCCAGCAATTCTTATTTTTTCATGCATGGATATATGTAAAATTTTGATAATTCTGCATAGATCCTTTTGATGAATTCATACAGTAGAAAGGAAACAAAAGACCTGAGGTCTTTTGGAGGCTTCTGTAGGATTGTCTTGTCAATGATTTTGACTAAGTTTGTTTGCCTTTAGCAACTAAGTAACAGCACATGGAGCTTTTCTGGTGATGGTAGTGATTGTGTACACTGATTCACCTTCTGAATTATTGCCTGGTATGCAGTTATTAAAAGCTCAGGTGACCTATGTTACAAACAGGAGGTTATCCAAGCCCTAGTTATCAACATCCAATCCCTTGCTGAGGCCTGAGCAGATTTTCAGGCCTTGGAAACATCCAATGGGATTTGAGGGAGCAGCTGGAGGGTGGAGGGAGGGAATAAACTGTCAACATTCAATTTTTGAATGACAAGAATGTGGATTAGAGTGGAAGGGGGGGAAAGAGAACTTCATATCCTGAGGAACCAGAGAAACTGGGGACCTGGTTACCAGATCAGTGGGTCCAGGGCTTTTTTTTTGTAGCAGGAACTCCTTTGCATATTAGACCATACCCCCTTGTTGTAGCCAATCCCCTTGGAGCTTACAGTAGACCCTGTACTAAGACCCCTGTAAGCTTTTGGAGGATTGGCTACATCAAGAGGGTGTGGCCTAATATGCAAAGGAGTTCCTGCTACAAAAAAAGCCCTGAGTGGGTCCATGTCAACAGAGAAACAGAAAATGTTGTGTTGGGAAAACTGAGAGAGAGTGTGTTCATATTGCAGATCTTTCTCTGATGCATAGAAGATCGGCTAGTGTATGATTACTTAAGCATGCTGATCTGATTCAAAGAGAAAGCCAATATTAAAGGACAAGATGAACTGTACCTCTCATGATTTATGAAATACCAACCTGAATGGTGCCTGTGCATTTATATTGCTTTACAGCATTGAAATTCACAACATCTTCTATCAAGCTAACTGCCCTATTTCCCAAAGAAGAAAATAAAACCCATCTTTCTAATGTTAAACTATCTCCTATATGTCAACATCTTTATTCATATTTCCAATTATTCCTACTTCCAATCAGAGTGTAAAGGGAGTTAAATCCTGTAGCTGGAGTTACTAAACTGGAGGTCGCACCCTTTGCTTGTGAAACAATACAAGGCCAAAACACTATCTCTGCCACCAATATCTGACAAGTGAGGGGACACTTTGTCACAATCTGCCAGAAAGAAATAGCAACTCTTTCTGCAGCTTATGCTAGCAAACCATTTATTACTTGAGATGGGCCAGAAAAGGAGAAAGAAAATAGTCAAAATGCATTTGTTGGAAGCTGAAATGGTATATATGAGAGGAGGAGAAAGAAAATGGAACCAATGAGACAGGGATTCCCAACCTTGATGAACCAGGGAGTACAGGTAGTAGGCATAACAACAAAATGGCAGCCATATTGGGAATTGATGAGGTTGGACCAATCACAAAATGGCTGCCACAAGGGCTAGGTCCAATCTTAAAAATGTTAGAAGGTTCCATTCCAAGAATCTTGCTATGATGTAGGCAGCTGTTTGCTTTCAGCAGACACAAAGGTAATGCCTTCTGAGTTTTCCTAAAGCGTCGCCTGCTTAAATGAAATGGAGAGACACCAGGATTAGCTCAATGTTTTGGGAAGAATCAGGTGTGCTCCAGGAAATACATTGATAGACACCATGATGTCCATGGGTGCCACACTGGGGATTGTACATAAAATAAACAGAAAAGTCACTCAGGAGATGATGATAAACGAAACATTATTGACATTGCTTGGCACCAAATTGATCTCTTACGATTTTATTTTGTCTGTCAGTAATCTCTTCCTATTAAGCACATAGGATGATGAGAAATGCCCTGCTGAATTCCTGCCTGAACATTCTTTGTAGTTGTTGCTATGATGTGGAAGCACTGTGTTTTTTAAACAAATGTGTAAAGCAGAAATTCATTGTGTAGATAGTAAATATTTGGAGACCTGACATATTGGTAGGAGTAAATTTTTATCCTGTCCTTCCTCCAAGGAACTTGGAGAAGCATATGTGGTTTTACCTCTCCCCATTTACTCTTCCAACATCTCTGTGAAGAAGCTTACTTGGACAAAGTAGGGATGGTCCATGGTCGTCCAGTGAGCTTCATGGTATTAAAAGGATTTGGTCTCCCAGGTACCAGTCAAGCACTTTAAACACTGCAGCCCGCTGGTTTCAACTGAATTCACCACACTAAATTTCTACCTGGATGCATCTTCCAGAGCTCAGTGTCTACTTGAAAGACCAAGGCAAGGTAAGGGTGCATGGAGACTAATGTGTAAGCAGGAATAATATGTGTGACTGTACCATGTTTCGTTTGTAGTGGCCATGTTTTGGAAAGAAGAATGCATTGATAAGTGATGTTTTGCTCCTAGAGTTCCCAGAACAACCACATAGATCAGAATATGCATTCAGTTTTACCATATCTGCCTTCTACTTTTAGTAAAATATTCAGATGTGATGGAGGAGGTTCCTAGCATTACTTGTGAAAATACCCTTTTATTGTAAAAGAGGATTCTCCTGGAAGATCTGGAGGAAACTAATTGTCTCCTATTTTCCCTCCCGGGTCTTGAGCCTAAAATCAATATTGTACCATCAGTGTGGAACTTTGTGTCTCTTTGAACTTGCTGCACTTTTGAAAGAGGCTTTGTTGAGAGTTAATTAGCAGGTATTTCTACTTCACTAACTTGCTACCTTTTTTCTTCATAATTCTGATGAAAAGAATGTCTTACGATTCATTATCTTTCACAGTTCAGACCCACCCCTCCCTGGCAGCCTTTATAGAGTAGAAATAGCATTGTGTTAATATTATCTGTAAAGGAGAAAGTGAGAGTAAATTTTCCTGTTACTTGGAGTGCACATGAATTTAGCATGGCTGCTTTTATCTCTGGACTTAAAGTTTTTACTGCTCCACTGGAGCAGAGAAAGCATAAAAATGAAGATATAAAAGATGAAGGATGGAAGAAATGTTATATGAAATTAACAAACTGAAAAGGATAGAACAGGAATTAGATGAGTTCAGGCATATCTGTTTATTCAGATGAAGTAGTTAATAACTTAGTTTCAAGAATGTCTTGTATGTATTTGACAGTTCCTTTATGGAAGCAGCAGTAAGTCAAAATTGTGTGAGCACAAAAGGATGCTTTTGTTTCAGGCCATAATTAATAGCTTTGAAGTCAGCTCCTCTATTAACCCTCCTAATATGGCAAGCAGCAAGTTTTCATTCTGAGAACCCATATTCAGAATTTATACAGAGCTTCTGTATATATTTTATTATTCATTTAGAAAATTTATATAACATCGCTCTAGAAACATTCTGAAGGTCAGTCACAGGTAAGAAAAATATCATAAAAACACCAAAACGTACCAATTATCATTATTAAAACCAGCAACAGAAGCCTGTAGTGATATAAAGATATCATAAAAGCTTGTATTCAGCATCATAAAAGGAGGCTTTTAGCAATGAACATAAAATAGCGTTTATAGACCAGCTCTCAGTCCAGAAGGCCATAAAGATGGAGAAACTTCTACCTGTAAGTCTGAGTAAAGATAAATGTTTTGGCATGGTGTCCAAAAGACAGTAAAGCAGGAGAACCTCAAGGTAGAGGACATTCCAAAGATGAGAGATCACCACCAGGAAAAAAACCTGTCTTAAGTTGCTACCTATCTCACGGCTGCAGATGGGAACACAGAGCGCAGGGTTTGGAAGGATGATCTTACCTGATCACACTGTACCCCAGGCCCAAACCATTTAGTGCATATATAGTACAGTATAACATGGTTGGTGGGCATAATATAAAGTCCATGTACTCATACTAGAATAATCAGAGTCTAATCAAACTAGTAGGCGTGAATGCATTTAGCTAATTGTTGTTGCTGTGGACGAATAGTTCATGGGGTAGTTGACCATGGTTTCTGATAGAAGAGTATAGAGATGAGGTGATTAGTTTTATTTTATTGTCACCCACCAGCTGTGCAGAAGGTTGATAATATTGTCTCTTTTCCTGGCTAACAAAGAACTCAACCAGTTATATTGGCATGGATCTGTGCCAGTTATGGACTTTTCTGCATTTGCATTTTCCTTGCTTGTAAGTTCTTGTTTCTTTGAGGTTTCTCCCTTGTTTTGCATGTGTTTTGCTTTCTCCAGTGGTCAGTTCTGTATCACACTGCTTTATATGTCCAGCATATCTCCTTACAGATTTAAACTGCATGTTTTTTTATTCTGGACATAAACCGGTGCAAAAACAAGAGCAGAACAGCCCCCCCCCCCCAAACAAACAAACGAACGAACACAAAACCCAGGAATTTACAAATGAAGAAAACAAGAATGTGGAAAAGCCCTATATTAACGCAGAGCAGTTTAAACTGTGTTTATGATTGCAATGGTGTACTGGAAGCATTCTGTACTGGATTGCAATGGTGTACTGGATTCCAGCATGTGAAGAGTGGAAAAGAGGTGGAGCCTTGCTGGGACTCTGAACTGCAGTCCATCTTGTATCTTCTTTGGCTTTCAGCACTTACATGGTGATCTAGTGGAAGATGGTCTTTCCCTTCCCTTTGCTGTGCACAGCTTGGAATAGTGGATGACCACATTCCTTGTGACACCTCAAAAAGATTTATAAGAAAGACGGATGTATTAGATTTTTTTTCTTAAAGATTGTTCCTCAGACACCTGTAAATTACCAACTGAAATTTTAACACAGCAACCAAGTTCTTAAAATATCCCCCAGGCAAACGTTAAATCCCACTTTCTCTGTTTTACAGACAATTATATATTATTGACAAAGTTGTTCATCAGTGGTAATTAGCTGGGAGTTTAAATTTGTTTATGAAATGCCAAAGTAATTATGAAGCTGAGCAATTTAACCTAGATCAGTAGAAAGCAAAAAAAAAAATCTTGTAAAAATCTGGAAGTTAGTACTTCAGTGCAGAGCAGCCAGAAGGAAAACAAGAAGGCAACTAATGAATCCTTTTCCATAGGGTAATGATGAGCTAGTCAGTTCTGCCTCCAACTATACAAATGTTTCTGTCTTTGCTCAAGATACATTGCATTAAGCATTTCACACACATAATTAATTTATACTGTGCAGACTCTCCATTTTCCAATGGTGCACCACTTATTCTGAGACCAATCTTAAAACAGTGGACTCAGAAGCAAGTTTCATTTTATTTCATGGGCTCGCTTCCAGAAAAAAGGTTTTTTTGAGTCATGTTCAGAAACCACATGCATGAGGATTTCAGTAGTAAATGAAGTTCCTCCCTCCCTCCCTCCCTCCCTCCCTTCCTTCCTTCCTTCCTTCCTTCCTTCCTTCCTTCCTTCCTTCCTTCCTTCCTTCCTCCCTCCCTCCCTCCCTCCCTTCCTCCCTTCCCTCCTTCCCTCCTTCTCAACCTTTCCTGAAGGCTCATTGACAAGGCAGAACCATGTTGCCATGAGGAGCCCACATTCTCTCCTCCAGTACTATACAGATAATACCTGTGGATAGTTAGTGACCCATCTCAGCAGCCACACATTCCAGGGCTCCCATGACATGACAATTCAAATTCCTTGAGTTCAAATGCAAACAGCTGTTTGCCTGGAATATACCTAGGGAGAGGAAGGATTGCCAGTAACAACAACCAGATAGTCTAGTGAATAGAAAAGAAAGTGACACCTGCAGGCACCAGGGTTCCACCAGAGAGGCATCTGAATCTTCTAGCAGCCCATGTAGCAGCAGCTTGCAAACCACCAAGCTTTTGTCAGGAGGACCATCATTGCACTTACTGCTGTCAGCCAGCTGTGCAGTTCACTGGCTAGGACATGTAGAACTTATGGTCAAAAGCAGCACCCTTCTCTGTCCTACTGTAGGGTTGAATATTCTAAATAGAAGATGCTATAACAATGCTGCACACAATATACCCATATGAGGGGAATAGCTTTCAGGACAAGAGAAAAGTATGCAGAGGAAAAGAAAATGGAAAGCAAGTCCACTTCTGAATTTTGGGAGGCCCTGATCAGTAGGCAGTGCCAGCCTCCAAATGGTAGCTGGAGATCTCATGGATTACAACTTGCTCTCCAGGTGACAGAGATCAGTTCCCCTGGACAAAATGGCTGCTGTGGAAGGTGGATTTTATGGCATTTTTATACCCTGCTGAGCTCCCTCTCCTTCTCAAACCCCACCTTCCCCAGATGCTACGCCCAAAGTCTCCAGGAATTTCCCAACATGAAGCTGGCAACTCTATTGGTCAGGAAGTTCCCAGCTCCCCTCCCCTCCTCTGCCCACCACCATCTCATTCTCTTCCACGCATCCTTATTTATTTATTTATTTATTTATTCTATGACTTATATCCCGCCCTTCCCATAAAATGGCTCAGGGCGGCTCACAACAAATGATAAAACAATAAACAGAGTGCAAAGTTATTACATTTAAAAAAGTCGAAGCGTTTAAAACCTAAAAACCTTAAAATCTTAATGTTAAAACTTATACCTACAACTTGCATGTGTATCCTCCCCCTTGCCATACTACTCAGTACCCATGCTCATAGCCACCTGTACCACCTGCAGTGGGAAGTATGTGCAGCTCAGAGCACTGATGGTAGAGTGTTAGCCAATGAATAGGAGGGGGAGTTGACAGCAATGGCCAACATAGCAACCCTGGACCATGGCAGCTGTCCCACTTCAGGATATGCTGACATCAGCCCTGACTGGAAACTTGAACAACAGCCTCACAAAATTTAATCCTAGGGGCCACTAAGTAGCTCAGTGGTGGAGGTCAGTAAAATACGAAATGGGGAGGAACACTGGAGTCCCCACCTTACGAAGATTAAAATGCAGCTTCCACAAGGCAAAGCCTTTCATTTCACATGCCTTCCTAGCAACAGTAATTTTAGATGGAAGAGAACAAGGTGGCAAGAAGAGACCACAGACAAGGTTTGAACTATGAAGCCACAGGAGCAAATACAAGAAAGCATGATGAAGCCAGTGTGGCAGTGTAGTGGTCAGACTATCCCCACTCTTCTCGTGGGAACTTCCTGGGTGACCTTTGGTTAATCACTGTCTTTCAGTCTAAGCTGCTTTGGGGTCCCCATTGGGGAGAAAAGCAGAATATAAATAGATAAATAAAATATATTTATATTCTCCTCAGCTAACCCCTAACCCTTTAACTCTGAGCACAGTATTTACTTGTTACAACCTATATATATCCTACTTTTCTTTTCAACGAGAGAAAACAAAATTGCCTGGTAATAAAGACACAAGAGGGCTGTTCAGACGCACAGTATAATCAGTTGTCACTGCTGTTTCATACCAGATTAAAAGTGGCTGATCAGACAGCAACATCTGCCTCCCGGTATTAACTTGTAGTAACACCCCCCCCCCAATCTTTCTCAGAACCGAGTACTTTGTTACCTGCTCCTTTGCAGTGTTTTTTGAGTTCCCCGGTTTCACCTAGTAGTTTCCCCATCTGGATAGTTCTCGACCAACTTCTGGACGTCTGAAAGCTGTCCCGGAGCAAAAGGAGCCTCAGACATCCAGTTTACGGTCGCCATTTTTTTTTTTACTACTTAGCGATATGCACATAACTGAATAACCACATAATGTTTTAAACCTATGCATATGCACACATGTGCGCTTGTGCATATGCGTGCATGCACATAACACACATAAAAGTGGAGAAAAAACTGCTAGTGCCCTCATGTGGATGGTAGGGATGTGCATTCGGTTCGGCCGAACCGTATATACAGCCGAATCACCACTGATTCGGCTGTATACGGAATCGGCTGTAGCCGATTCCCATTAACGCCTATTATGCGGCAGCCGAATACGGCTCGCCGTATAACTGCCGAATAGCTATTCGGAAGTATACAGCTGTCAATGCAAAAGGCGGGAAAGTAGCTTCTGCAGCCCTCAGGGGAGCTGCTTGCCTACTTTCCCGCCTTTAGTGGCCTCTTCCCGCCTCTCCCATAGCCTCCCTGGGATCAGGGAGGGGGGGAGGGGGAAGAGGAGCCCCAGCTAATCCAAAGCATGCATTTGCAAAATGCATTGCAAATGCATGCTTTGCAAGGCTGTTCTGTAGCTGATAGCCCAGCCATCAGCTACATTGTTGTTATTTTGATCTTTTGTTTACTTGGGTATCCAAGTAAGCACTGTTGTCTGGCAATCAGAGAGCAGTGCTATTTTTGAAATTGCTCTCTGTAGGGCCAGAGAACCCTTTTAAGGAGTCTTCCTGGCTGGACTCCTCCATTGCTGCTGTGTTGGTGTATGTGGGTTGGTGTGAGAGATTGTGCTGCTGCTGGCTGGCCCTTGGCTTCAGCTGCTGCCTGCTGCTCTCACTCAGCCATACCAGACTTCCCTGGAGTAGAGAAGACAAGGTAAGACAGTTTTGGGGTTCTTGTTTTAGTTTTTGTTGGTAAAAGGACTAGAGTCCCTTTACTTGTCCAGATTTGGGTGGGTGAGTACTGGGTGGGTAGCCTATTTGGGGTTGGGGTTAGGTTCTGCTGGGGGTGGGGGCCTGGGGTGGGGTTTTTTGCTAATTTGCCCATATCATAATTTAGTGAGAGGGCTTTTAAAAGTGCAGTGTCCTTTTACTTCTCCTGATTTGGGTGGCTTGGATTTCTTGGGGTTAGGGTGAAGAGGTTTTTTTTTTGGGGGGGGGGGGGTTGGCAAAGTTCCTGTATTGTTAAAAGTTGAGTTTTTTACTGTTTAAAAGTATTCAGTGTTTGATTTGTTGCTGCTGTGTTGTGCTGCTGCTGTTACTCTTCTCTTCTGGTTCGGGGGGGGGGGGTGCTGTTTGGCCTAATTTCCTAAGTTCCTGTATTGTTAAAAGTTAAATGTTTTACTGTTTTAAAAGTACTGTTTGATTTGTTTACTGTTTGATTTGTTCACTGTTTGATTTGGTTGGTGTGGGGGTTGGTGAGGGTGTGTGTGGGCTGTGTGGGCTGTGTGGGCTGGGTCACTTTCTTGTTTTTATAGAGTAGATTGTGTGCTCTGTGGCAGGGAAGCTGCACCTGCGTGAGAGACCCAGAACCAGCAGGCTTGTTGTGGTTGGCCAGCTCTCCCCGTGTTGTTTGGGGCAGGGCTGGAGAGCTGGCATCTGTAGATTGTGTGTTCTGTGGCAGGGAAGCTGGCACCTGGGTGAGAGACCCAGAACCAGCAGGCTTGTTGTGGCTGGCCAGCTCTCCCCATGTTGTTTGGGGCAGGGCCTGGAGAGCTGGCATCTGTAGATTGTGTGTTCTGTGCAGGGAAGCTGGCACCTGGGTGAGAGACCCAGAACCAGCAGGCTTGTTGTGGTTGGCCAGCTCTCCCCGTGTTGTTTGGGGCAGGGCTGGAGAGCTGGCATCTGGGTTTGCTGCAGCCAGGTCTGCAGAGCAAACTTGAGCCGATTGTGTCTTCTGTGGCAGTGATGTTGGCAACTGAGTTTATATTGGTTCCAGGCCTGCAGGGTTCACAGAGTTGATAGAGGGATGTAGTACATTTGGGTCCTATAGAGATTCTCTGGTGTGAAGTTAGGTTTGGCTTTGGGTGCCCCAGGAATTGGACCCCCTGGTCCAATTTTTGTTTTGGGCCTTGTGGGTTTTGTGTGGGACAAGTGCCCTGAAGCTGCACAGCAGTTTGGGGGGCTCTCCTCAAAACCCCCTGCTCCCCAGAGCCACTTTTCCCACGACAATTACAGTGAGGATGTGGCTAATTGGGCTTTCCCCATCATTGTTGGCAATGGGCCTTTTGGGGAGCCCAAAGACAGGGACCCCCCTGGCCCAATCTTTTTGGAACTTGGGGGTTTTGTAGGGGAGAGTCCCCTGCGGGTTCCCTGCAGTTTTTTGGGACTCTCCCTCAAACCCCCTGCCCCCCAGTAGCCCCTAATTATGCCCTATGTTGCCATTGATGTCGATGGCCCATAGGGTATAATGATGGAATAGGGGTACCCTCTTTTGGGTGGCCCTGGAATGGGATCCCCTGGCCCAATCCTTTTGGGATTTGGGGTTTGAAGGGGAGAGTCCCCCTGCAGGTCCCCTGCAAATTTGGGGGCTCTCCCTCAAACCCCCTCCCCTCCAGGTGGCTTCAAATATACCCTATTTGCTATTGATTTTCAATGGCCCATAGGGTATAATAGGGCCGTATATTCGGAAATAGCCGCGCATCTACCGTATATGTGGCTATTCCGAATGCGATATTCAGGAGTATATGGGGATTCCGAATTCCACCCCCCCCATATACTTCCGAATCCGTGTAATACCGAATTTTTTTTTTTTGCACATCCCTAGTGGACGGCAGAAGACGGTTTCCTCCGTGGAGTGATTTGAATTGCAGTATGGCTGTCTGATCGATAATATCCGGAACAAAGATATTTGGAACAGAACTGGGTCAGTTTAACACGGACTCAACACACTGTGTGAACAGGGCCAAGGTCTGATTCTCACAAGGTAAAAGCATACATGTAATTAAGAATTTTTTGAGCTGCCACTGCAGGCATAGAAAATTCAGTAGCCTTCCTCTACTAACAAAGAAGAGGCAGTTTTACTGACAATATGACAGCATAATGAATTCGCTGAATTGTAACTTCATTGCCCCATTGTAACTCAGACTTATTCTGGCACAGACATGTCTGGCTGGTGTGACTTGAAATTAAACTGTAAGTCAATTTTAATCCAAGAAACTGCTTTCTTGGTGTGTTGTTTTGGCTGCTTGCCACCCAACACCTCTTGAGAGAGAAATCAGAGGAAATTCAGGGCCAGTTTGGATGTTGCATGTATTTCTGCTTGATATCTGGTTGGTTCCTTGTGGACTTGTTTGAAGTGACACTAGATTGCTATAGTGTAAAGGCAGCAGCTGTTTAAAATGTATAGTGCAGTGCTTCCTGCAATAATTGGCTGCAGGATACCTTTTGTTAGAATGAAAAAAAAATGTTCAAGGACTTAAAGAAGAGAGAACACAGTGAAGGCAGACTGCATTTGATATAACAAATGCATAGGCTAAAAAAAATAAAATTGAATGAAAATGTTGATATTATTATCTTCTGAATTATTTATATAATGCAGAGTAATCAGGAGATAACATTGTTGGTGATGAGCATAGCTGGCTTTAAAAGGGGGTTATCAAGGTTCATGAAGGAGTGGTCCATCAATGGCTACTAGTCTTGGTGACCAAAGGGATCCAATGGGGAAGAAAGAGGGGAACAAAAGTTTAACCCCCGCCATGAATTAAGATTCTGAAAGGTTAAATGGATATAGATTAGGGGACCTAGTAATAAAATCAATACATACACAACATAAATATTACAAATTATCAAAAATACATTCATTTATTACAAATTAATTTAAAAACAATTATGGGCCCAAATATTGACCCTAAGAATTACAAATCACACAACATGCACAATTAGGATATTATTGGTGATTACAGACCGACACTGACTCAGAGACGGCTCTGAAATCGACCCAAAAAATCCTTCCACACACAAACATCTGCTACTCATCCCCATCCCGTACTCACCTTGTCCTCCGGCCTCTGCAGGCCAGCTCAAAAAGCTACCATTTCTAAAGTGGTAGCAAATTTCTGAGCTGACAGCCAGTCGCCCAGTTGGCATCTGGAAGCAGCAGGGCAGATGCAAGACAACTTGACTGCCAAGCTGCCCCCAGCTGCTTCCACCTTTTATCCCCCATAAAAACTGTTGGGAGCACTTGAGCACATGAGCGCTTGAGTGCTTAACTTGTTGGGGGAAGAAAGAGTGGTTCGGCTTCTGAGGCACCTCTGCGTCTGGAGGCACCCAGCCACCTAGCAGATGGGATGCAGGCTCTTTGCTGGGGAGCATGTGGAGGCTTTGGGATGGCTCTTTTTGAGCAGGCCAAATTCGGGACACCTCCCAACCGCCCCAAACTGCCCATCTGTTATCACCCTACGTGACCCTAAAACAGACATGTTTTGGCCTAACAGCCTTCTTTACTGGTCAAGCATAAACGTTGCACGTAGGCTCAATTAGTGCAGTATTAATATTAGCCAATATAGGAGCAAGTAAAAATTATGTTCTGATAAATATCAATGACACAAGGCAAGGATGTACTATATAAGCCTCATGTAGCATCATGTTGTGTCCAAATCAGGTACATAAATAAATATGATCTCCCATGTTCTTTTGATGGCTTTTATAGTAGCTCAGTCTGCCTGCCTTTTCTCTCTCCCTGGTTACCCTGGTAAAATTGAAACCTTAAAATAGAGCTTGCATCAATTATCCCTAAAGTACACGAAATCATTCAAAGACCAACGCTATGAATTATGGCAGGAAATGTATTGTATAGTTTGACTCAAGAGCTCAGGTCAGTGGAGCTTTTTGTTAATAAAAGAAAGGAATTGTGGCAAGAAGCATATCTTTCAATACAAGGATTATACAATCTCTGTAACCAACCCCTGATAATACCTTGGCTCTTGCATGTTGGATGAATTAAATTTCAGGACCATTTTCAAAGGCAGCACCATGTAGATAGCATTATAGTAATCTAACTTGGATGCGAACAGAGCATGGCTCTTCATGGCCAGATCATACTTTTTGAGAAATGGTTGTAGCTGGTGACTCAATCAGAGCTGATAAAAGGTGCTGCTACATGTTATGAAGGAGGCCTTGGCCTCCAACCATAGGTCAGGATCCAATAGCACCACCAAGCTACAAACCTGCTCCTCAAGGGGGAGTGCAGTCCCTTCCCGAACAGGCTCACTCTGCAGTTCATGAGCTGCTGCTCTGTTGACCAGCGGCATTTCAGTCCTGTCTTGATTGACCTTCAGTTTATTGTCCCTTGTGGAGGAATGGTCCAGCTCTTGGCTTGCAGGCCCTGTTCCACCCTGCCCTCCAAGGTTTTCCCAACATTTGGAGAGGTTTTTCTCTCTCTCTGGTCAACCACTGTCACCACTTGACCTTTGTAGGAACTGGCCACTAGGGGGAGGACTGCCAGCTTCCCTTCCAAGTTCTGAGGCCTTGCTTCTGTGTCTCTCACTGCCCAGCGCTTGGTCACCACAGGGACTGTTTACTGGCTTGTTTGCCTCTGGAGAAATAGCCACTTGTCAGCTGCCTGCCTTCCCCTGGCATTCCTTTTAAAATAGTGTGTCCAAGACAGTGGCGGTCTCTGTGTACAGAGAACCACTACCAGCAGCAAAAGTTATAAAATATTTATTAAAAAGAGAATGTTCATAAGCATACTTTTGGCACAGCACCAGAAATGGGATATTAACCATTGGGTGATAGTTATTTAGATCATTTGAGTTGGGTCCAGGGATGCCTTGTTTGTAAGTGGTCTAACAACCACCTCTTTCAAATTGGTTAGAATTACATTCTCCTGTACAGAGGCATATATTACCTCCTTGACCCAGTCAACCAACCCAGCCTAGCATGATACTGTTAGTCATGAGAGGCAAGACTGGATGTAGTGGGCTACATGCTATAAAGTATGTTGTCTACTTCATCAGGCCTCACTAACTGATGATCATCCATACAGACTATGCTCCAGTAACATCCTGATATTGAACCAATCCAATGGGGGTGTCAAAGTCACGGCAAATGTGGTTTTTCATGTAAAATGCATTGCAAAGGAACCTCAGTGAGCTTTATGTTCTCTGGATAAACATCCTTTGGGGCGTTAGATAACAGCCCCTTCACAACCGTAAATGCTGTACTGGATGGCAGGGCAAAGATGCAGTGATGGCCAAGAAGTAAGCTCATTCTGCTGCCATCAACTGCTGCCATAAAGTGCTCTCATCTGTTTTCAGTTGCATTCATTATTCTCCACTTGCTCTCTGTTCCAGACTCTATAGAAGGAGAAAAGATGTTCAAGGGCAATCATTTCTGGAAGCTACTGTTGGAAGTAGGGTTGCCAAGTCCAACTCAAGAAATAGCTGGGGACTTTGGGGGTGGAACAGGAGACTTTAGAGGTGGAATCAGGAGCAAGGGTGTGACAAGCAAAATTGAACTCCAAGGGAGTTCTGGCCATCACAGTTAAAGGGACAGCACACCTTTTAAAATGCCTTCCTTCCATAGGAAGTAATGAAAGATAGGGGCACCTTTTTTAAGGCTCATAGAATTGGACCCCCTGGTCCAATCATTTTGAAACTTGGGGGTATTTTGGGGAGAGACACTAGATGCTATACTGAAAATTTGGTGCCTCTATCTCAAAAATCAGCCCCTCCAGAGCCCCCGATACCGCCAGATCAATTCCCCATTATACCCTATGAGAATCGATCTCCACATAGGTAATAATAAAGTGCCCAGCAGACATTTCCTTCCCTCCCCCCCCTCTTTCTGGCAACTCTGAAGCGAGGGGTTGGCATCTTTACTCACGAGTTGCTGCAACCTTCTTCAAAGTAACACAGACACACTATCCCAAGAGGAAGCCTTTCCAATCGGAGGTGGAAAGTCACATGGTGGCTTTGGGGGCGGGGCTTCCCCCCGCTGGCCAGCTGACTGGGGTTGGGAAGGAGCCTGGGAAAGTGGAAGAACCCCCGCTGGGACCTGAGGATTGGCAAACCTAATTGGAAGCCTGCCACTCACAAAACAGTGACATTTCAGATTAGGCCTCAGATGGTCAGGTGCGGGAGTCTTTCCTCCATTGTTTTCCCAAAGCCAACCTAAAGTGTAACTTGCCCTACAAGGGAAACTATCGCTACTTCTATATTTTCCATGTTCCTTTCTCTTCCTGAGCAAAAAATGCAGATGTGTGAACACCAATGCTCCCTCTGAGCTGTGGAACCTTGCAAGCAAAAATTCTACTTCATGAGCTACTGGCATTAAAGTTGTGATCTACTGCATAAATTAGTTTGCTCTGGGGTAATTTTTCTGAGCTGACAAAAATGTGTGAGCCAGAGGCTAAAAAACTGTGAGCTAGCTCACATTTACTCAGCTTAGAGGGAACACTGGTGAACACATGAAGGAGGAAAAAAAGAGGTGGATGAGAAAGGGCACGTGTGTATGTTCGTGCTGCTTTCACATTTTGGCAAAAAAAAAAGAGGGAAGCTGCTGTGGTGACTTTAAAAAGGTAGGATAAGGAGGTGATAACAGGAGTGCTAGAGGAAGTGTGGAAAGCTACTTTTAATTGCTTGGAGAGTGACTGGTTACTCCTGAATGACCTACTGCCCTCTGCTGGTCTAGACTAAGCAGGGTCTCATTAGGACTTTCTGAATGAATTCCTTCTCTGCTTCTATATTCTCTACACCCCATAACAAATGATGTTCTTGAGACTGGCAACTCTTCTTTGTCTTAGGAACCATCTTTTAATTTTTCAGCCTGTTCTTCTCTCACTGCACAAATTGGCTTGATATTTTTATCTGCCTCATTTTCCTGGTACATAGATGATAGCAAGCTCAATACCACAATTTGTAACATAAAACTCTGGAAATATCTTCATATCCTGTTGAAACAACATCTCAGGTCACTTCAGTGCCATCAGTGTGATGGCTGGCGCTGATTTCCACAAGATACCCTAAAAATACTCTAGGCAATTTTTTTAAGGAGAAAGAGGACTGTCCATTTTAATCTGCTAATTTCCTGGTTACCATGATGCACCAGGCAGTGACAAATTTTTGTGGTTCATATTAAGAGACAATTGTGAAGAAAGTACCTAGATGCCATGCTTATGTTGAACATATGAAAGCTACTTTTTACTGAATCAGACCATTGGTCTATCAAGGTCAGTATTGTCTTCTCTGACTAGTAGTGGCTCCCCAAGTTTCAGGCAGGGGTCTTTCATATCACCTGTTACCTGACTCTTCCAGTTGGAGATAACAAGGATCAAACCTAGAACCTTTTGGTCACAAAGCTGATGCTCTACCACTGAGCAATTGCCCTATCTCAAATTTGTGATGGTTACCAAATGTTCATGAAATATATTCATTTCAGAAAGGCCATAAGCAACCCTTTGGTAGCATTTCCTACTGCAAGACTTGCTGAAAGACAAAGTTATAAACCAACAGCTCTGAGAGAGGTCTGAATAATTTTTCAAGTCCATTTGAGTAACTCCATTTTACTTGCCGTCCAAATGGATTCTGAATCACCTTTATTATGTATTCCAAAATGCTACACTGGAAGGCAGGCTGTCTGAACTTTTTGAATGGAATATTTGCCAGGGACACCTGCAGTGGGAAGCATTACCCTTACAGACCTTGTATTTGTGAGCCAATTCCACAGTTTTGAGACAAGGCAAATAGTCCACAAATAGCTATGAGAAGACATGGTATTTTAGCTCAACAGATCAGTCACTGATTCTGTAGATCTTTCAATGATTCCATCACTTTTAAAGTTTTTAGTGACTTTGGTGTTTATATGAATGCCAGAGCTGAATAAACCTTTCATTGGGACAGACACCAACTCACTCCTTTAAAGAAACTTAGATGTCTTAATATGAAATTTCTTCTGAATTAAAATAATTCATCCATTTGGCTGCTACACTCAAACAGATTTACTTTTAGAGAGTATAATTTATTCATTTAGGTATCTTCTTTTTCCCTCAATGGGGAGCCAAAATTGCTTACAACATTGGTCTCCCTTCCTCCATTTTATAATCATTGCATTCTGTAAGCAAAACTCACCCTCCTCATGTTTCTGGGCATCACTGTATTAGGTGTGATCATTCATTCATAGGAGGCAAGCCAAGAGCTGGGGCTTCTGCAAATGTGCAAACAGTAGACACTTCAGAGGCAAATGTGCAAACAGTAGACACCTCAGAGGTATATGAAATGCCTGAATAATTCAACTGAATCCTGTCAAGATACCTAGTTGATTGAACTGCACTCAGCTGAGGTTGCTCAGAAGGTCAGAGGAGTGGATCATGCAGAGACATGGCAGCTAGCCTTCTGTTGCTTTGAACTCTCAGAAATCTTTTTCATTTATTTCTCTCTCATGCTTGCATATGTGCCTTCAGATAGAGTTTGGGGGTTACTGAAATACATAGATTTTTTTCCAAAGCATAATTAAAAGTGGAGGCATTATGAACAGGGCCGGAACGTGGAAATAAGTGGGGTCAGCGGCTTCCTTGCCCCTGCAGAGCACTCCTCTGAGCCTGCCTTAAAGGCAGACTGAGAGGACCGCTACAAAGGAAGCCTCCAAAGAGTGCACTGTTTTAACAGTACCTGGCCGCTTTTGAGTTGAAAGTGGCCAGGCACCACTAAAACACCACTAAAACAGTACACTCTTCAGAGGCTTCCTTGGAAGTCTCCAAAGAGCGTACTGTCGGGAAAGCGGCAGTGTGGCAGCACCCTTGTGCACCGCCCGTTGCTCCCTCTCCCTGCCCTGTGTGATGACATCACTTTCAGTGATGTCATTTTGTCACACACACAAGGATTTCACTTAGGGGAGCTTGTGGGGAGAGGGGGTGCAGCGTGGGGGTCTGCCTCAAGTGGCAGTCCCTGGCTCAGCCCATAAGTGGCTTTAGTGGCTGAATGAGTTGGAAAACAGATTGTGATGATGGTGAGCAGCAGCAATTCAAACCCTTAGCTATTTGAGTGGCAGATGGGGGGAAGTTTAGGCTTAGTCTGCTTGGCACACTTATTATGCAGGTTAGGAGAAATAATGTGGTAATGCTGGCTAGGTTTGGAGACAAGGTACAGTTGCCAGAAATGCCAGTAGTAGATGGGCTGCCTATTAGTTGTAATCTGCACTGGAAGTTTTGATGATACAGGTCATCTACTTAATAAAGCCTAGTTTAACCCATACATTGGTGCCTCATGTCTTCATTGAGGGACATGGGTACAATGTGCAGGATGGTGATGTTGGTTTCTAAGCAGAGAGGCTCAATTCATGTAGTTCTCCTTCTCTAAACAAAAGGTGAAAGCTTGCTCATATTGGGAGTTTTGCTCAAATTTGCTCAGCTTTGTCCTTCAAAAAAGCATGCACCATACTCAGGAGCATACCTGCCAAAATAGTGGCTGGGGTAGTTTTGTTTCCACCTCATGTAGAGAATGACTGGCACCAGACCACGGTGAGGAGGATAATAGCAACTTACTTGGTAGCCAGTGGAGGGAGGGGCTATTTAGAGCCATCCTGCCTTACCCTGTATACTTTGTTCTGCAGAGCTCCCTAACCCTTTTCTTCCTCATGGAAATGACATCAGATTAGCTGGTTGCCTCAGGGTCCAGCAGAAATTTTTGAGAATCCTATATGATTCGCCTCCACCAGTTTTTGTTGCTATGGGGTTGCATTATACTTAATACACCTGATCCTGAGGGGGCAGGGAGGCCCTAACTGGATTTGTGTGGATTAACACACATACTCAATTAGACTGGTGAGCAGCCATAGGCATCCAGGGATGGTTGAAGGCACACAAACTACCTACTGATGACTGAACAGTCCGGGGGTTGGGGACGGAGGAAGGTCTTAATCGATGTTGTGCATCAGCATTTGCACTTTTGTGATGGGTAACATTGCTGTACAACTTTGGCACAGGCAATGATGAGGAAGGCAGGGCTCTGACCATGCTGAGCTTGGAGAGCCAGAGTGGGTTGCCCAACACTGGCAAATCTCATGGGGCAGCTTTCTTTCTTTCTTTCTTTCTTTCTTTCTTTCTTTCTTTCTTTCTTTCTTTCTTTCTTTCTTTCTTTCTTTCTTTCTTTCTTTCTTTCTTTCTTTCTTTCTTTCTTTCTTTCTTTCTCTCTCTCTCTCTCTCTTTCTCTCTCTCTCTCTCTCTCTCTCTTTCTTTCTTTCTTTCTTTCTTTCTTTCTTTCTTTCTTTCTCTCTCTCTCTCTCTCTTTCTCTCTCTCTCTCTCTCTCTTTCTTTCTTTCTTTCTTTCTTTCTTTCTTTCTTTCTTTCTTTCTTTCTTTCTTTCTTTCTTTCTTTCTTTCTTTCTTTCTTTCTTTCTTTCTTTTCTTTCTTTCTTTCTTTTTAATTTTAACAAATCCTTTATTTAACAGTTCCATATACAAAAAACAAAACTATACATAAACATAAACAAACCACCACCCATCCCTCCAAACCAAGGAGCTTAAGGGGTTTCACCATAACACAATTCCGACTTTCTCATAGTAATTCCCATGCTTTTTATCCATACATATAAATAGTCCCATGTCTTCCTACAGTCTTGTAGATTTCCTCCTCTTAATCTTACAGTTAATGTGTCCATCTCAGCTGCTTCAAATAGCTTTTGTAAAAACTCATCCCTGTCTGTTAATTTAGAGACTTTCCAGTATTTCGCGTACAGAATTCTCGCGACAGTTATTATATACAACAGCAATTTTTTTCTTGTCTGGATAAACTCCCTTTACACACATTCAACAAGTATAATTCCGGAGTATGTTGCAGCCTTATTCTTAATATTTTTTGTGCCCAGAAATTAATCTGGGCCCAATATTTTTTTGCAAATTCACACTGCCACCAAATATGGTAGAGGGACCCCTTTACTTTCCTGCATTTCCAACATTTGTTTGAGTACTTAGGGTATATTTTACTCAATCTTTCAGGTGTTAAGTACTATCGATACATCATCTTATATATATTTTCTTTAAACACTGCTGACTTGGTTAGTTTTAAGTTTTGATTCCAAATTTTTTCCCATTCCTCCATCTCAATACTGTATCCAAAATCCTTCAACCATTTTATCCAGCTTTCTTTAACGACTTCGTTTTGCATTTTAATTTGTAAGAGCCAATTATATATTTTAGAAATAAGTTTCTGATTGTCACGGATTATCATATCAAATTCGTTTGGCTTTTTAACAAATCCTATTTCCTTATCTGATTGGTATTTAGATTTAACTTGGTTCTTCAGCCACCAATCCAATTTCACATTGTCATCCAGTTTTAAGTTTTTCTCTTTGTCCAATAAAAATCCATAATTATAATTATTTTCCCAATAATATAAATTGGGTTGGCTAGAGACTTCTACTGGTGATAGCCAAGAAGGTATATATGTATAGATCATATTTTTAACTTCATTCCATACTTTATATAATGATTTTCTTATTTCATGTCTGAGGAAAATATTATTCCTTGTTGGAGGCTGATACCACATATAAGAATGCCAGCCTCTAACCAAACCTATACCTTCCAATACCAATAACCTTTTATTTTCCAGTGCAAACCAGTCTGTTACTAAACAGCATGCCTTATAATAATAATGCCTTAGTATAATAATACTAAACAGCATGCCTTATAATACTAATAGTAATACTAAACAGCATGCCTTATAATATGTATTCCAATCAGGCAAAGCTAGCCCTCCTCTTAATTTGTTATTTTGCAAAACCTTTAATTTGATTCTGGGTTTTTTATTTTGCCAAATAAATATGGCAATCAATTTATTTAATTGATGAAAAAAATGTTTGGGACAAAATTATTGGTATCGTCTGGAATAAGTACAAAATTCTTGGTAATATGTTCATCTTGATTGATGCAATTCTCCCCAGTAAAGAAATTTGTAAGTCTCTCCATTTGTGCAAATCTGATTGAATTTCTTTTAGGATCTTGTCATAATTATCTCTTTGTAATGTTTTTAAATCATTTGAAAAATAGATACCTAAATACTTGATTTTCTTTTCATGGCTAAAGCCAGATTTCATTTCTAATTGGGCAATTTCCTCCTTAGTCATATTTTGGGTTCAAAAATTTAGTTTTCTGGATATTAACTTTGAAGCCTGATATTCCTCCATATTCTTCCAATCTTTTCATCAGATGTTCTATCGAAGAGATGGGGTCTTCTAATATCAATAACAAGTCATCGGCAAAGGCTCGTACTTTGTATTTTCCCCCCTTGATCTTAGTACCTTTAATTCCATCACCCTCCCTTATTTGTATTATTAAAAATTCCAATGTTAAGATGAAGAGCAAGGGAGATAATGGACATCCTTGTCTAGTACCCCGCTCAATTCTTATCGCTTCTGTAAAATGCCCATTAATATTTATTTTTGCATTTTGTTTGGTATAGATGGTTCTCACTAATTTAATAAACATTTCACCACATCTAATAGCCGCTAATGCTTTTAAAAGAAGGTTCCAATTGACGTTATCAAACGCCTTTTCTGAGTCAAGAGCAATGCCTGCAAACTGCTTCTTGGGATGTATCCGATAGTACTCTAGAATATTGATGAAGAATATTATATTCTGTCTCATCATTCTCCCGGGAATGAACCCCGTTTGGTCTTCATCAATGGCCGTAGACATGATCTTTTTAAGCCTGTTAGACAGACCTACCGCAAATATTTTGTAGTCGGCATTTAGAAGTGAGATTGGCCTATAATTACGAATCTCTGTAGAGTCTGTCTCTTTCTTATGGATCAGCGATATCAATGCCTCACTCCAGGATGAGGGCAAATTAGCTGTTTCTTGTATTTCCTCTACTATGCTTTTATAAGGAATCAACAGGATCTCTTCAAATGTTTTAAAAAATTCAATCAGTAGTCCATCAGGACCAGGTGACTTATTACTTTTCTGTCTTTTCAATGCCTCTGTTATTTCATGTATAGTGATAACACTCTCTAATCCATCCTGTTGCTCTCTTGTTATTTGCTTAATCCCACCATTTTCCATGTACTCCTCTTGAGGTTGTTGTGCAATCTCTTGCTTCTTATAAAGATTCTGATAGAAGTCTTGCACTATTATATTCATTTGGGATTTTTCTGAGACTTCTTTTTTATCTTCATTCTTGAGTGATCCTATAACTTTTCTCTCCCTTTCCTTTCTTAATTTATATGCCAGCCACCTACTGGTCTTATTAGCACTTTCAAAATAAATTTGTTTTGTCCACTTCAACTTCTTCTCTAATTCTTCAACCAATAATAGATTTATTTCATGCTGTAATGCATAAATCTTTACTGTTATTTCTTTTGTGTTTTTGACTTTTTGTTGTTTTTCCAAATTCTTTAATACCGTTATCAGATCATTATAAGCACTCATTCATTCTTTTTTCCTTTTTGTAGTGTAGCTAATTGCAATCCCTCATGGGGCAGCTTTCTAGAGAAGCTGCACAATGAATGCAGGGAGTTTAACTATTTGAGCAGTTCAAATTGTAATTAACAAGCCCTAATTTAACCCAAGAGTATTGTCTACTATTATCATTTCAGGGTATGCAGGCAGTATATTGTGTGCATATTGAAAAGAATGGGTGCACATCTCTGCCATGACAAGAAAACTACTCATCCAGTGAGTATAGTAACCAAGTTATGAACTATTTCTTCTTCCAGCAAATTACCAAAATATCACTTTTCCCCTCATCAGTCATTGATGTTCATTTTTTTCCTCATCGGATTTGACAAGTTTTGGCACACTAAATCTCAGCTTTTATAAGCCATTAGTTGGTACCTTGCTGTTCTTTAGTATCTTATTGTTCTTTCTGTCCCCATCAATTATTACTGTAATTTGTTAATAAAGACTTCCTTGTACTGTACTAAGTGTCCTAGTAATATAATTATGGTATACAAAGGGGAATAGCATAATCTACACTTTTGGTAGTAATGCTCAGAGAAATTACTTACTACCTGCTTGGCTATTGTTTCTAAAATGACATTTCAACATTTCATTTCCAGTCTTTCCTGTATCACCCTCCCACACACACACAATACAGCTGTTGGGTGCCTGCAGTACACAACCTGATACATTTCCCTGAAGAACTGCAAATACTAAAGATGCCGTTTTGTGGTATCGTGGGATCTCTCTAACTCTATAGAATGCTTCTGATATTCACTAAGATAGATCACGATGAGTAGCCATGTTTGTCTGTAGCAGTAGAAAAGAGCAAGAGTCCAGTAGCAACTTAAAAGACTAACCAAATTTGTGGCAAGGTATGCATTTTCCTGCATCACTGCTCACCTCTTTAGAATTATACCCAGGGACAGCTTGCTACAAGACAAGCTCAAAGAAAGATACAACAGAACACTACAAGTAGTCACCTACAGCTCACAATCCAAGACAGTTTGTCCTTGCCATCATTTTGCCATCTTCTGGGCATGGAACAGGGATTATTGGGGTGGGGGGATGGGGAGTAGGCTTTTTTGTGAATTTCCTGAATTGTGCAGGAGATTGGACTACATGACCATGGAGATCCCTTCCAACTCTATGATTCTATGACCTACAACCCAAGCTGGATAGTAACCCTTGCCTCGCACAGGCTCTGGGGAGGGGCAGCCTTTTCTTGCTTACAGAGAGTCTGCTACCCTAAAACAACTTCACACCCACAATGATAAAATACTTAACAGTCACATGGACACTGGTACCGATGCCTGCAACAAATCAAGATGCCAACTTTGCTCTCATACAGATCCTAGGACCATCATCATTGGATCCAGCAACATCAGCCATACCATCTCAGGTTCCTACTCCTGTTCATCCTTGAATGTGATTTAGGCCATCACATATCATCAGTGCCCTTCCACCCTCTACATCAGACAAACAGGCCAGTCCCTTCAACAAAGAATTAATGGAAATAAGTCTGACATCAGAAACCACAACATTCAAAAACATTTCAAAAGACAGTGCTTTTGAGATGCCCAATACAAGACGCCGGGGTTGTCACCATTTTTTGAGAATAAGCGTGACATTGCACAAGGATTTTATTGAACTGGATTATTGTATCACATCAGATTAGAATTAATTGCATTGAAAATTACTTGGACTTAATGAACTGTTGTGAAATGAATGTTTACTGGAATACGAATAACAATATTTCTTTAGTAATTTGATCATGGTGTTTATTTGTGGGTATTGCTGGTCTTCCCGTGGTTCTCTCCATGTGATGACATCATGTAGGATGATGTCATCACGCTGGGGATGCAGCACTGTGCCCACATGCCCTCCCCCACTTTCCCCAACCATTTAAAGGAACCTTCCCTTTATAGGGTTGGGGGAGAAGCAGGTGCCGCATGCTGCTCCCCTTCCAAGCCCTGATTGGGACTTGAAAGAGCATGTGGCTCCCCACCCTGAGAAAGTGAGTACTGCATGCTGTCAGCCTTCCAAGCCACAGCTGGGACTCGGAAGGCAAGAAAAAGCAGCTCCCTGCTCTGAGAGAGTGGGTGCTGCTTGCACTTGCCTCAAAAGCCACAAATTCATGGCTTGGAGGTTGGGGGGAGGTACGCATGCACTGCACCCATAGGGCTACTGGCATTGAGGGAAAGCCTCCAAAACTGGGGGATCCTCTGCCCCTCCTGGGGACTGGCATCTTTACCCTCCCCCTTCAATAGGCCCTGACGGGGCACTGCTGTGTAGATTTGTGAATGTCGGCCTTGCTCCAAAGAAAGAAAAAGAGCACAACATGTTGAAAGCACACCCAATGATGTGACTCCAGCAATGTGAATGCTGTACAGATAATTTGAGACAACTAGAGAGACAATGGCGACGTACTCGCGACGAAGCTTCGAGAATATCTTATAGGTCATTTATGTGAACCTATGAGATGGCAGTCCGGGCCACAAAGAAGGTTTACTTTGCGTCCCGGATTGTGTCTGCGACCTCGCGCCCATTAGTATAATTCGATCATTAACAGTTTTACCGCAAGGTAAACCAAACGTTAGAGAATTGGGAATTGGCTGTGAGGCTTTTGCGAGTTTTTTTGCAGATAAGATCTTGTCGCTCCAATGCGACCTCCCCGCCATAATTGAAACAGTGAAAGAACTTGAGGCACCGAGTGCGTCTTCTGGTCCAATTCTGGACTCTTTCAATTCACTCAGCCTGGAGGAAGACGATAGGATCCTTTTTGCTGTGCGCCCTATGACCTGTGGGTTGGATCCATGCCTGTCCTGGCTTATAAAAGCTAGCCAGGCGCTGTTACGTGAGCCATTACAGGGTATTGTCAACAGATCCCTGGTAGAAGGGATCTTTCCCACACCGCTTAAAGAGGCGGTGGTCCGTCCCCTCTTGAAAAAACCATCTGCAGATCCAGCTGTATTAGCAAACTATCGGCTGGTATCAAACCTTCCCTTCCTGGGTAAGGTTATAGAGTGGGCGGTGGCAACTCAGGTACAGGGATTCGTAGATGACACTTCCGCACTAGATCCATTCCAGTCCGGCTTTCGACCAGGTCACGGGATGGAGACGGTTCTGGTCGCCCTCATAGATGACCTCATGTGACACCTAGATCGGGGCGGCTCGGCGGTGCTGTTATTATTAGATCTGTTGGCCGCATTTGATATGGTTGACCATCAGCTACTGACTAGCCACCTTGCCAACGTGGGGATTCAGGGGTCTGCCTTACAGTGGTTGGCCTCTTTCCTTCAAGATCGGGGACAAAGGGTGGTGATAGGGGAAGAATCATCCCTAAGGCATCCACTTATATGTGGTGTGCCACAGGGTGCAGTTCTGTCCCCGATGTTATTTAACATCTATATGTGCCCCCTTGCCCAGATTGTCAGGAGGTATGGGTTGGGATGTCACCAATATGCAGATGACACCCAGCTCTATCTATTGATGGGTGGTCAGTCCGACTGTACCCCAGAAAATCTAGACTGGCTCTTCAAGCTGTAGCATCTTGGCTCAGGCTGAGTCGGTTGAAGTTGAATCCGGCGAAGACGGAGGTTCTCTATCTGAGCCGGGGTGGTCCAGGGGGGAAGATCCCTCTGCCAGCTCTTGATGGGGTGTCACTAATCCTGGCGCCCAAGGTCAAGAGCTTGGGTGTGCTCCTGGAGTCCTCTCTTACAATAGAGGCCCAGGTAGCAGCCACTACTAGATCCGCCTTTTTTCATCTTCGGCGGGTACGGCAGTTGGCCCCCTTCCTGGAGCGCAACGACTTAGAACTGGTGATCCATGCTATGGTCACCTCAAGAATAGATCACTGTAATGCTCTCTACATGGGGCTACCCTTGGCACTGACCTGGAAACTACAGCTAGTGTAGAACGCTGCAGCGTGGCTGCTAAAGGGGCTCCCCTGGTGGGAGCACATTCGGCCAGTGCTGAGAGAGCTGCACTGGCTACCTATTGTGTTCTGAGTCCGTTTCAAGGTGTTGGTATTGACCTTTAAAGCCTTTTATGGTCAGGGGCCTGTCTATCTGCAGGACTGCCTTTCCCCACACGTTCCCCGGAGAGCACTGCATTCAGGGACAAAAAATCTGTTGTCCGTCCCTGGACCAAGGGAGACTAGGTTGCAGCAGATGCGAGCTAGGGCCTTCTCGGTGGCAGCGCCAGAATTGTGGAATACTCTCCCAGAGGCCATAAGGGCTCTGCGGGATCGTTCTACTTTCCGCAGGGCCTATAAGACCGAACTGTTTTGACAGGCCTTTGAGACCTAACCTAAATTGGGAGAGAGCTGCCAATTTACACCGTTACAGAGTACCATGATCACCATTTACATTTATATCTACGTTAAATTATATTACAGTGATACAGCACCAAAAATGCAATGGAATGTTTTAAATGTTTAAGTGTTTTAAATAATTTTAAATTGTAGTTTCAATGGTTAAATTGTAAAGATGTATGTTGTTAGCCGCCTTGAGTCCGCTTGCGGAGAGGGCGGGATAGAAAGTTAAAGCAATAAATAAATAAATAATTTCATGCTAAATTCAGCAATCCGTTGGCCTGTTTCATGATTGTTTCTTGAGCTTGGCGGTCAGTCCCCACTGCAGTTCATACGAATTAATGAACACAAGAACAATGATCAAGCATGCTCATTGCTTTTGTTTAATACAATGCCTCTTCTGATTTTGTGGCCTTGATTGACATTCCGAATATGCCGTAATGGTTCCTCATCAATGTAAACATGCACATAAGAGTATTTTGTACAAAGCAGAACTGTAATTGCCAAACCATTAAACGTAGCCATGAAATGAACAATGTCTGACAATTGATGCTCTACAAAACACTTAAATTAGCCATTTATTTCATTAGACAATCACCTGGTCTTTTCTGGTGTTGTTTTGGGAGGTTTTTTTATCCTTGTTTAAAGAGGCAATTTCAACTAAAGCTGGACTGGCATTGTTAATTGAAGACTCTGTAACACAAAGGGGCAGTTATGTCAAATTCGTTTCAGCTGCTTGATTACAAGCAGTGGTGATTGCTCCAGGTTAGGTTTTGTGTGCTTTATTAAGACTTTTTATTTAAAGATTAGAGGTGTTTTTTTTTGGGGGGGGGAAGGGGCAGTCTGTTCCCAGAATGGGACTGTATATAAACCCAGGGCCTTTTTTGAGCAGGAACGCACAGCAACACAGTTACGGCTAGGTTGGCATTAGGGGTGTGGCCTAATATGCAAACGAATTCATGTTGAGCTTTTTCTACAAAAAGCCCTGTGTGAAAAATGGTGATGCCAGGGGGTGTGGTCTAATATGCAAATAGTTCCTGCTGGGCTTTTTCTACCAAAAAAAGCCCTTGTATAAACCACTACTGTGACAACGATGTGAGTTATTTCCCTGAACACAAGCAGCACTGTTTCCTAGTTCTTACTTTCCTCCTTGTTCATACTCGTGCTCCCTGTAATAATAAATATTATTATTGTAATGTTTAGTTATCTTTTCACACATTTATGAAAATAAACTTTAAAATGTAACTGAGCGTATCAGGAATTGAAGAGAAAAACTGTGGCCCCAGACTTACCTGGGGCTGTTTTGCGACCACTGGGTGACGGGCGGGAACAGGAGGCAGGCTTTTCACCCAGACAGCATCGGCTAATGTTGGCACTGCTATTAGCTGTCTGGGGGAACCTGGCAGCATCTGACTGAGCAGCCAGTGGTTTGCTGTCTCATCTCCCTGCAGGGCAGACTGGGGGACAGCCTGGGCTCTGGGGTCTTCCCTCAGGTCTGCCACTCCCCTTTTAAGGCCACACAGCTGCTGGGCTGCACTGTCCTTTGTTCCAAGAATTCTTTTTATTAAATACCATGATGCAACCTATATTTGGTATGTCCTGAGCAAACTATTTTTTTAACGTCGCCTCAGTCTCCCAAGGATTCAAGCCATCCACCATCAAAATTCATAATCTGCTATGGAAAGAACAAATTGACGTCACTTCCGTGACTGAATTCTTAACAATCATATGACACTCATTTTCTCTGCATTTGCTAAATATTAAGAGCTGAAATTGCCCAGCTTAATCTTTAAGTCAGAGTTATCTTTTTCTTGGTGGTGTTCTCCAATGTTTGCTAACTTTACTTGCTCATTATACTCCTTCAATTCAGGATCAGCAGCTACCTGTCCTGTCTCCCCAGATGCTGACTGCATGAGCAAGGTCTACTCAAACCAATTAGCAATTTGACTGTAGAAAAATCAACATGCATGCGCCATAGTCGACCCTGGAGCAACTGTGCAAAAACGATTTCCATATTGCATTAGCATATTTCTCAGTTCCGAGTGGCAGTTGATGACTTGTTATAATAATTATAATAATTAATATTTTGTTTGAAAGGAAACGCACAAGTACCATTCGCGCCACACAGACCCGCATTTAGCTGCTGTGAAGTTAATATGCCTGGATTGCTCATTCCCCACTCTGTTGCAGACAGAATAAGGGGCAATTGTTCTGTGACTCTTGTCTGGAAGGGAGAAAGAGGTGAGTGCTAAATTGAAGTTGCACCATTGAACTAGAAGAAGAGGATTAAGATGAAAGGTAGCATTACTGGCTTTTGCTGAGACTGTGGGGAGCCATGTACTGATGCAGCTGTCTTTCATGTATGGTAGATTTTGCTTAGGGCATCACCTTATAACAACAAGATGGCTTGGGCAAAAATTAGTAGGTGAGCAGAGAGCCTGCTGATTTGCTCATCTTTCCTTGAGCTTCTGTGCTGGGGGGCGGGAAGGGTTTCTCCTAAGAGAAAGTCTATTTATTCATTATCATAGAGCAAAATATTTCCTGCTACACAAGGGTTTTAAATGACCTTCCTCCCACACACAGTTTCTGAATATTATGGCTCATCTGCGTTGCTTCTCGTCTAGAATTATCCACCTGAGATACAGTGGGGTTAACTTGGTTTTGTGAAGACTTTTTTCCTTGATATATGTTCTGTGGTGCACATTTGTGTCTGTGTGCATACACACATACTGAATGGGTAGAGGAATCCTGGATGTAGACGCAGTACACATAACATGATTGATGATGCAGTCTACAGTGGGGCTTGCTAAGAATTCTCACCACTACCCCCTTGTTTAGGCCCAATATCACAGAAGTTTAAGAATAATAAGGAGCTTTTGTTGAAGACCCAGATAGGAAGATTTAGGAACATTTGCAGTTCTTAAATGGTTCTGGTCTCTTTATGAATGTATTGCATATTTGTTACATTTTTAACTCACTCTTCCTCAAAGAAATTCAGGGGCACGTAGAAGATTGTGCTTGTTCCGTCATTTGATCCCTCCAACTACCCCATGAAAGCTATTAGGTTAAGAGTTAAATAGGGGGGTTTCTGAATCTGGGTGTCCAAGATTCTAATGCACCCTAACTACTACATTATGGTAGCTATCTAACTTTTAAGAAATGGAGCCAGATTCAAGTCCAGTAGCACCTTCAGAGACCAACAAGGGAATAAGCTCTTGATATTGAAGGTCCCTTCTTCAGATACAAATAGATCCCTGAAATAGATCCCCAGTGAGAAGATGAGAATTGTAAAGAAAGGAGTTAGGATGCAAAGGTTCAATGCAAAATGTAATCAGCTAGATTAGAGCAGGGGGGAAATGCTCAGGAACAAAAATTTAGCATCTGTAGTGAGATAAGTATCCTGTGTCCTTATTCAGCCCACCAGGGTTCATTGTCCTGAATTTGTGAATGAACACAAGTTCAGCAATTTCACATTGTAATCCCCTCTTGAAGCTTCACTGTACAAGGACTACTACTCTTTGGTCAGTGCTCTTTGGTCTGCAAAATTCCAGGAATGTCCTGAAAGATTAAAATGTTCTTCCACTAGGTTTTGTGTTGTGATTTTTGATGTCAGATCATGTATGTCTACATATTCTTTTGCATTGCATGAATTGCTTGTCTGATATAAAGAGAGGAAGGGCATTGCTGACACTTGATAGTACATATAATGTTGGAAGATGAACAGGTGAATGCACTTGAGATGGTATTGCTAGTGTTGTGATTTTGTTGTCTGAATGAATATGGAGATGGAGTTGGAATCTTGGTTTATTGCAGTCCCTGATGCAAGGGTACCTTTCCATGGTAGGAATTGCATCATATGGGTGAGAAGTTATTTAAGGTTAGGATGCTCTCGGTGAGCAAGAACAGGTTTGCTTTCCAATGCCTGTGAGAGTGGAGTATCATTGTCCAGCATACCTCACTCATCATTAATGAGGCATTGAACTAGGAGCTGTGTGTGACCACCAGTGATGTTCTGTTGTTGTTTCGTTTGGGCTTATCTTGTAGTAGGTTATCCCTTGTTATCATTGGCTTTATTGATCTCTTTCCTTACCACATTGGGGTATTGAAATTCCATACCTCCAGCCACCATCCTGAACACATCAAAAGTCTATTGCCTACAACCAAGTTCTACTTTACTGAGGCATCTGTTCCAATCCCTCTGACAGAGGTACTTACCTCACCCACAGGATCTACAACAGACATTTTTTGAACGATGGCTTTAGAATATATCAACTGTGCTGTTTTAAAAGAAAAAAAATGGTACTGCACACAGTGCACAGTAGTATGCAATTGTAATTTATGTGTATAATACATGTGACTACAACATGCTCCTGTATTTCTTTGTATGTGTATGCTTTGTTGCTTAGACTGACATTCCATCATATTTACAGTCCCATTCTAAGCGGAGGTACACCCTTCTAGGTCTATTGTCTTGGAAGGGGATATTTTTTTTTACGATTGCGCTGACTAAAGATTATAAAGAATGACAAAATTCCTGAGAACTGGGAATTTGACAGCGCTAATGCAGAAGAGTGCCATATTTAAACTTCATCAAGGACCAAGAGGCATCAGAACTCTGATGCCCTGTGCTTAATTAGGGTCGGTGGTTGTAGATGAGCTTGGACTAGGTGGGGGGCAGATTCCTGCTGTTGATTGACCTCCTTCTGCCTCTAGCTGCCCAGGTTCAACAACAGGAGGAAATGTGGGGGGAAGATTTGTTGGGGGGTTACTATGGAGACTGGGAGATTCCTTGAGCACCATGGCAATGCATGACATCATTTGTAGTGATGTGGCTAGAAGTGGCATCATGTGATGCCTGGCTCTGCTCCCCAAAGCTCCCACGGGATTCTCAGCCTTTGGCTAGCAACTCCAGTCTGAACTACTCACTTTATTTTTACATAGTTAGCTTTACATTCACTATCATAATACAATTTTTCTTGAAGTGCACTTAGTTCTTTTGAACCTGCAGATTTCCCCTCTGAAACAACATATTTGGTCTTGGGTTGCACATTTTTTTAAAAAAGCCCCACATATCAGCGATGAAATAGAGATGGCTTATTTTTATGGCTTATTATTTGTTGTCTTCTTGAAAATTTGGCAATTTAACATTTCAGGTCACTATGTGATGCTTTATTTTTAATAACAGGTAATTTATTTTATAAGGTTAGATCAAAAAGTTTCCTTTTGCTCTTGGAAACATCTTCCATTCGTAGAAGTACTCCCCTAGATGGGAGATTCCTCCATGAGCTGAAGGGCACCTTGAACCCAGCCCATACTTTGATAGTGATTTTGCCAGCTTTAGGTTTTGTTATTTATGCTCTCTTCCTCTTTATTTAGATTCCGTTGAAAGATTGCAAGACACTTTTTGTGCTAAGTGATCCATCCTTAATACCTAACATTCTGACATATTCTGTTTCATCAGGGGGACAACATAACATTTGGGGATAATTTGTAGGGAATGCTTTCTCAAGTTGTTGACTATAGTCTTTATTATACTCCAATGAACAATGTCAGCTAAAATTATGGTAAGCATGATGGCAAACTGGTATATTTTAAAGGAAAAACAAAACTCTGGATGTATATAATTCATGTAAACAATTGGAAATGACTAATATGAATCCTTTGCTAAATATCTTGTTTTATTGCTTGAAGAAATTGCTGTTGTCTAATTCCTTCCTGAATCAGCGCTGTTCCTTGAGTTCAGAACTTTTAAGGTGTTTCAGTTCATGCACATTTTGATTCTACAAACTCTGTGCATGCCTTAGATGCAAATCCATTTAAACAGGCAGGCTTACTTATTTGGACTTTCTGTTTCTCTGGAGTGATCGATGCTGTTTTGAACCATCTAAACTCTAATCACACTGAAGGCAGCTGCATGACCTACAACATTTTCCTTTAAGTTTCATTTTCACATAATCTGTTTAAGTGGCTGACAGGTTTCTTGTATAAACACACATAATAAACAGAGCAAAAAGTAATAGATATTTAAAATATTGGACATTAATATAATTCCTATCTTCCAATTTGTTTTTTTTTTAAAAAAAAATTGGATTTGTGTTATGAAAAAAAAAAGATATATGAGAAACGGAGGTTCCAGCAGTCTCCAAATGAAGTCAAGAAAACCTAGTTTGAGTTTACCAAGCTCAGCTTTGTTAAATACAACTGAACTATTAAAGGTGGGTTGCAACGCAGGAGCCCCGCAGCTCCAAAATCTAAGCAGCTATGTCCTGGCCCAAACGTGACCAACAGAAGTTGGCCCTCCCCTATTTAAGCTTTGCCTGCCTGCCCCACCTCTATTTAAGCAGACACCACATGGGCCTGGGCCCTTTTTGGAGGAGCACGATAGGTGGCAGAGGGCAGCAGAGTAGGACCATGTGGTGGCCGAGTGCACAGGAGGGCCAGGCATCAGCAGAGAAACTCATGTGGCCATGTGACAGCACCTTCTGGTCAACTCACCCTTGTCTGCCATATATTGTGTTATCTGCAGGGTGATTGAGCCATCCCCTACGAATTCTTACAGTTGATGGAGGATGGCTTTTTATGGGAGAGTCTTGCTGAAAGAGCCCCGTGGCGCAGAGTGTTAAAGCTGCAGGACTGCAGTCCTAAGCTCTGCTCACGACCTGAGTTTGATCCCCAGTGGAAGCTGGGTTTTCAGGTAGCTGGCTCAAGGTTGACTCAGCCTTCCATCCTTCTGAGGTCAGTAAAATGAGTACCCAGCTTGCTGGAGGGAAAGTGTAGATGTCTGGGGAAGGCAATGGCAAACTACCCCGTAAAAAATCTGCTGTGAAAACGTGAAAGCAATGTCACCCCAGAGTTGGAAACGACTGGTAATTGCACAGGGGACCTTTCCTTTTCTCTTGCTGAATCGCACCTAGGCAGGCACACAACCACACATGCTCTCACTGTCCTGAGCCCCCCCCCTCCCTGTTCCCCTTACAGTTGGTGAGGACTGGTTTTCATGGGGCATTTTTCAGTCAGGTCCATCTTTATGCGATGCCAAGTGCTTCTGTAGTGTAATCAATAAAAGCTGTGGCCTTTTTACCCAAATCACTGTGGTCTGGTTGTATCTTACCTCTCCTGCAACCCTGCCCCCCCCATTTATAATTGCATTTCTGTTGTCAAAAGAAAATGTCCATAGTGACTGCCACAATTTTATAGATTTAGAGCAATGGTGTGATAGTTTGAACATTCCTTGGCATTACCCTTCTTTGGAATATAAACTGATTTTTTCCAATCCTGTGGCCACGGTTGTGTTTTCCAAATTTGTTGACATAATGCGTGCATCACTTTAACAGCATCATCTTTTAGCACTTTGAATAGCTCAACTGGGATACCATCATCTCCGCTCGCTTTGTTGTTAGTAATGCTTTCTAAAGCCCATTTGACTTCACACTCCGGGATGCTGGCTCAAGGTCATCGATTTCACTAGGGGTGTGCAATTGAATACTCTGATAATCCTAAGAGTTGCCTGACTTTCCTGTCATTAGATTAGGCAGGCAATACCTGACACAGCAAAAGGCTTCCCAGTAGTTTTCTGAACCCTGATAATTTTCATCTGATAGTTAACAGAAAGATGCAGAATAGGGCTGCCAACTCTGGAATGGGAAATTCCTGGAGGTTTGGGGTGGAGCCTGGGGAAGGTGGAGTTTAGGGAAGGAGCTCAGCCGGGAGATGATTCCCTAAACTCTGCCCTTTGAAGATGCCATTTTTCCTGGGGAAACTGATCTCTGTAGCCTGGATATCCGTTGTAATTCTGGAAGAACTCCAGGCCACACCTGGAGGATGGCCACCTTAGTTTGTTCATCTTTCCTGCAGATAGGAGAAAGGGAGAAGTCAGGCATCTCTCCCAGCCAATCTGATCTCAGAAGGAGATTTGTAGAGCAGCCCTTAGCCAATCATGCTATCCTGTGCAGCCAATTTTCCTCCCACTGCTCCTCCTGTGCTGATGGCTATGAAAAAAAAAACAATGGATTGATTTGGAGGCCTCTGGCTGGAACTTATGCAGACTCTTGACTGGACTGTGGGCTCCTAGGCTGGACTCTCACTTGGACTACAGACTGGTTTGATCTGTTCGATTAGTAGTAGCCTTTTCTCCCCCATCCCCCAGGGTTATTATGAAGCAGACATACTTGTGCTTTCTGGGGTGGGGAGGAAGGGGAAATTGCTTCACTGTTATACTGCTCATGTTTTAACTTGGTTAGAGGGTTTCCAGCTCTGGGTTGGGAAATATCTGGATATTTTGGGGGTGGAGCCTGGGCAGGGTGGGGCTTGGGAAGGGAAGAGACCTTGGCAGGATATAATACTGTACTCCAAAGAAGCTGTTTTCTCCAGGTGAGCTGATATCAGTCACCTGGAGATCAGTTGTAATAGAAGGAGATCTTCAGGTACAACCCTAGTTGTTTACTGCGGGTGTGTGTGTGTGTGCCAGTTATGGTATGATAACACACTCATGACGCTGAATGAAAATGATAACCATGCCCTCTCTAAAATTATGATATATAATTAAAATGATAATTTTTCAAGTGCACACCCCTATTGTTCACCTGGAATATTAACAAAGAAGACCTCTGTTGGATCAGGTCCAACTCATCTGGCATCTTATTTCACACAGTGATCAATTACATGATCCTGAAACGCTTACAAACAACACCTTCCCTGTTTTTGCCTTTTCCAGTAATAATATTGAAAGGTACATTGCCTCAGAACATGGAAGTCTCCATTTAGTCATCACGGCTATAGTCATCAACTTTGAGATAGAGCAGACCATCTCTCTTTGGAAGCAGGTTAGCTCAGTTTACCTGCCTGCAATTTCAAATATGGTCTCTTGAGATAGATACCACCAGGAAAACTAGATATAGATAACCTGCATGTTTCTCTTTGTGGCAAAAATCCCCCTAAAAGTAGAGATGTGCTGGGGTTGGCTCAAGAAGATCAGCCTCTGGTCTGTAGCATTTATAATCTTGGTTTTTAATTTGAGGGTGGGAGAGGGAGAGCCTCCCTAAAATGACCTACAGTGCAATCCTAGTAAAATATCCCAGGTAAGTTGACCATTAAATGTCAGTGGGCTCAGAAGATGTGACTGCTTAGGATTTCACTGTTAGCCCTTTGCAGAACAAGCTAATAGATGGGTAGGCCAAGACTGACAACATGTAGCTTTCAAAGAGAAAAGAACAGATGTCCAAAAAAGATATGGGAGATCCATGTTTGATTTTACATTTTGGCTGTACTGAAAAACAGCAACTCAGAGTATAAAATGAATTTGAACAGCAGTATTGGAGAGGATGTGCTATTTCTCCCCTCACGCTGTGTTCCTAGTTGAGTCCTCCTCCCAAATCTCTACTAGCCCCTCTGGGGGAGGGATATAGAAATAGATGAGACATACCCTTCTCTAGTACCCGTCTTATTTGCAGCCACAAAATAAAGTTCTGTGAGGCCCAGTGTATGTTCTCTTGAATCATATCTGTTTGGCTTTGACCTTAAGTAATTGAAGTTGTTATTTTAAGTTGCATTTCATGGTCCCAAACATTAAATTTTATCCCCATCTTCGAGAGGGCAAGTATGTATACAAAGGAACAAGGTCATTCAACTCAATTCCAAGTTGTCTTTATTCTTTAACCAAGATGATTTGTGTCAGGTGCTTTTTGCCCTGTATCGTATAACAATTTAAAATGACGAAGATCGTCTAAAGCATCCCTCTAGTTTTCCTTTTAAAACAAATATTGCACAGCAGTTTACCTTCAGTTCCAATTATCTAGTTAGAACAAAAGTTACTAACCCTCTTTGTAACTTGAACATTTGGCTTTCAAGAAACAGTGACCCACCCAAGTGGCAGATGCTAGGATGAGATATCATAGTCCTCACTGAAGAACCTGAACAAGATAAAACTCCAAAGTCTTAATGATAACATCAAAGCTGAAATAGTGAAGTGGCTGAGAAAATGAACTATAAATCAGGAAGTCCCCAGTTCGATCCTCTAACATGGATTCAGTAGCTGTCCTCTGCTGGTGAAAGAAAGATGTCTATGCATACCAGCCTGAGAGGCTTTATTTTATTTTATTTGAAATATTTATATGCTCACCTTTCTCAGGACCCAAGCTGGGACACGTAAACAAGCAGGGCTTTTTTTGTAGCAGGAACTCCTTTGCATATTAGGCCACACACCCTTGATGTAGCCAATCCTCCTGGAGCTTACAGTACATCCTGTAATAAGAGCCCTGTAAGCTTCAAAAGGATTGGCTACATCAGGAGTGTGTGGTCTAATATGCAAAGGAGTTCCTGCTGCAAAAAAGCCCTGTAAACAACTGATATAAAAACATTAAAAACCAGTCTAAAAATTTCTTGTCCCCTTCAGCATATATTGTCTCTTTGCCCAGACTGGCCCCAAAGCTTTCTGAAATAGTTCTGTTTTTCAGCCTTGCCAGAAAGCCAGAGAGTTTGGAGCCACATTTATCTTCCCTTTGCACCTGTCAAGAGGAAATGAGTGAAAATGCCTGAACGCCAGTCCTCACTGCCTAAATTCTCCCAGGGATCACTGGCTGTGCCCTGGCAACCTTATTTCAGAGCCACTGAAGAACCTGGAGTCTTGCTGAATGTGCCCTAGGCAACAGGATATGGACAGGAGAACTTGCTGGGAAGAACAAAGCTGCTATATGAGAGCATGTTGAGAGAGGCAGTCTTTTAAGTATGTCATTATGGATCCTATGATCCTTTGGAAGGCTCAAAGGGGCCCTTCCTCCCTCCCTCCCTCATGTACCCATGGAAAAACTGATAGGATCCAATGCAAAGTTCTTCAAAATAACAGTTTTTCTTTAGAACATGAAGCAATAATGCTTTATAGCTGGACTTTTCTCCCAAAGGATTTGTTCTGTTCTGAAGGAAGTCAAAACATGTCAGAGAAATTGTTTTTGCTTTCATAAACTTAAAACTTATTCTGCACTTGAATGGATTATAAGATTTAATAGCAAAACTATTTTTTCTGTGAAAGTATTGTTAATACTGATAGATCTAGAGAGAACTTTTCCAATTGTTTTGAAGAACTTCCATGTGAAGAAAAATGTATGTGTTACTATAGCTGTAAGAAACTCTTACTGTTGCCTTTACTGCTGATTTTTAATATTGTTTGGAAGCCAGTGGGGAATATTAGAAAATAACTGGTAAAGGTCAAGAATCACCACATGCCTTTGGCTAAACATTAAATTACATTTTTGTTTCCACAATTTACTGTCTCATGCCATTTCCTCAGGCTAGACTAGCCATGGCAACACAATTACTTTTGATGTCTGCCAATGACTCTCAAAAATTCCTAAGTGCCTTTAATTCAACCTAATTTCAAACACAGTCCCACAATTTACTTGAAAATGTTGACATTTTACCTACATTGGGCTGAATTCTGTGGGAAATGTCTGCTAATGGAAGGGAGAGTGATTTTCACCAATTCCCACATCCCAGACCTTAGACTCCTGTCTTTTGCTGCTCCTGAAGTCCCCTGTCCCTCAGAAACAGTAGTTCGGGGGAGAATTTTGGGTTGTAGCTAGGGGTGTGCAAAAAAAAGATTCGGATTTACACGGATTCAGAAATACACAGGGCCAAAAAATTCAGAATACTGTGTATTTCCGATTACCGGCACTCAGAATAGCCGCATATACGTTACATGTGCGGCTATTTCCGAATATACGGCCCCATTATACCCTATGGCCATTGAAATCAATGGCAAAATAGGGTATATTAGAAGCCACCTGGAGGAGAGGGGGTTTGAGGGAGAGCCCCCAAATTTGCAGGGGACCTGCAGGGGACTCTCCCCTACAAACCCCCCAAGGGCCAAAAAGATTGGGGCACCCTCTATCCCACCATTATACCCTATGGGCCATTGAAATCAATGGCAACATAGGGCATAATTAGAGGCTACTGGAGGGCAGGGGGGGTTTGAGGGAGAGCCCCAAAAACTGCAGGGAACCCACAGGGGACTCTCCCCTACAAAACCCCCAAGTCCCAAAAAGATTGGGCCAGGGGGTCCCTGTCTTTGGGCTCCCCAAAAGGCCCATTGCCAACAATGATGGGGAAAGCCCAATTAGCCACTTCCTCCACTATAATTGCTGTGGGGAAAGTGGCTCTGGCCAGAGGGGGGTTTGAGGGAGAGGCCCCAAAACTGCAGCGCACCTTCAGGGGACTTTCCAGCATGAAACCCCCCTGTCCCAAAAAGACTGCGCCGATCTGTGGGCACCCCAAAAGGAACACTGCTCCCAATGGTGAAAAAGAACCAATGAGAGCCACTTCCTCACTGTAATTGTCGTGGGAAAAGTGGCTCTGGGGAGCAGGGGGTTTTGAGGAGAGCCCCCAAAACTGCTGTGCAGCTTCAGGGCACTGTCCCACACAAAACCCACAAGGCAAAAAAAAAAAAAAAATTGGACCAGGGGGTCCAGTTCCTGGGGCACCCAAAGCCAAACCTAACTTCACAACAGAGAATCTCTATAGGACCCAAATGCACTACTTCCATCTATCTACTCCATGAACCCTGCAGGCCTGGAACCAATATGAACCCAGTTGCCAACGTCACTGCCACAAAACACAACGTCACTGCCACAAAACTGCCACTGCCACAAAACACAACGTCACTGCCACAAAACACAATCTGCTCAAGGTCTGCAGCAAACCAACATGCCAGCTCTCCAGTCCTGCCCCAAACAACACGGGGAGAGCTGGCCAAGCACAACAAGCCTGCTGGTTCTGGGCCTCTCACTCAGGTGCCAGCTTTCCTGCCACAGAACACACAATCTACAGATGCCAGCTCTCCAGCCCTGCCCTAAAAAACACAACTCTCAAACAAGAGAAGTGGTGGACCACACCTAGCTCTACATCATTCTGTATCTGACACAAAGCAAGAAGCATTTAGACTTACCTTGAGTGATGGATGGTTGGCTGGTCCAGGCTCTTTTGTGTTACCCAGGGTGCACCACGAGGAGGCAAGCCAGAGTAGCACCCCAAATGAGGAAGATCATTGGGAGGGCCTCAGATTGTGTGAGAGGAAGGCAACCATTCCTTCTTTCTCAGCTCAGCAGCAACACACCAGCTATCACTCTCTTAATAGAGGGACCTCAGCATTGCTATGGCTGCTGGCTGCCTGTCGTCATCACTGGCACCTCCCTCTTTCTTCCTCCTGCCCCTGAAAAAAAACACCTGGGTTATCCTGGCTGGGCCTGTGGGTGCTGTCGGTTACAGTTGGGGGCTGCAATGGCCCTTTCAGTATTATTAGGCATGTGTGGATGGGAATTGGGGAAATTTGGATTGATATGCAGATTTAAAACCAGCATTCACTTTTGGTTTGGGGATGGATGAGGGGTGAGGGGGGGATATGCACTGCCAATCAATTTGTGAGTGAGTTTTTGAGCTGTCTTTGGACTCTAGTCTATTTTTAGTGGGAGAGCGTTTTACAACCATCTTCCAAGCGCAGGCCAAGAGAGGATGCAAGCACAAGTAGGTGCTCACTTCATTCACTCTCAAAGTCTACATTCGGGGAGCCGAACAGAGGCACGTTGACCTTCAGGAAGACCAACTGTTCAACTGTCCAGGATTGCAGGTGATTGTGATGTGGGCAGACAATGTTGCCCATATGCGAAAAGACATGCTCATTCTGCACGCTCGTTGGTGGGCATAAGAGGAATGCCTTGGCCACAGAGGAGAGGGCCGGCCAGACCCCCCACTTCATGACCCAGTAGTTCAAAGCAGACATTTCCTGTGACTCGTTGGGCTCGTTGGCCCCTCACCATCGCAGCACCTGTCTCCGCTCTCAGGGGCCTACCGCTCCCAGAGGGGCCAACGAGCTGCCCGATGAGTGTCATCTCATGGCGTGAGTCTGGTGGGAAACAATGGCTAGCCAGGGAGGATGGGGATGAATAGCAGTGGAAGTGTCAGATGAACTGTTTCCACCCCCCCCCCCTCCTCAGTTACTGGCACTGGGCCCGCCCTGACTCTGCAATGCTCGACCTTCTGGGAGAGCTCATCTCGCCAGCGATTGATCTCGTTGGCCCGCTCGGCGAATGTTCCCTTAAGGCACGGGTCTAACATGGTTGCCATCATGCAGACCTTATCCTGGGTGAAAGTCTGAAAGTGGGCCTCAAGCCCTTCCTGCAGCCTAACAACCAGGGTGCACACCACTGGAAGAACGTCTGCACGGCCTTGAACTGGCATTAGAAACGAGGCCAGATCCTCACGGGCCATGTGGACCATGGGGATGACCAGTGTGATGCTCGCTTTGTCAGATGAGAGCATTTCTGTGTGGGTCTTGAAGGGCCCAAGAACCTCCACAGTCTGAGAAATGACCACCCATCCTCTTGGGTGAGACAGTTCTCATCCTGAAAGACCCTCATCTCAGAGACAAAGGCATCCAGGGCTGCTCTCTGCTCCAACATGCGCTCCAGAATGGCACAGGTGGAGTTCCAGTGTGTGCTCACATCAATGATCAGGCGGTGCCCTGGCACGCCTGTCAGTGTCTGTTTCTCACGCAGCCGATATGAGTCCGTATTTCTGCATGAGAAGTGACCCGTATGTGCCGACACTTCTGGAGCAGAAGTCGGTACTCATGGGTCGTGGCTAGATACCGACGATCCTGGCTTTTTGTCTGGCCCAATGCGTCCTTAACCACGAGATGGAGAAGGTGGGCCATGCAAGGAAGGTGTTTTAGGCCCTGACACTGGACAGCCGCCTTGATGTTGGAGCCACCACCAGTCACCATGAAGCCCGTGGCGACATCCCCGCTGCCTACCCAGCCCTCTAACTGCTGTGAGAGGATGGCTCTGAGAGTGTCTGCTGTGTGCGGCACGTCGACTGATTCGGTGTCCAGCAAGGCCCAGCGATAGCCAGCCTGGAGGCCCTGACCCTGCCTGCCACTACTGCCAGTGCCACCCCCACCCTTCACTGCCTGCAGCTCTCTGGGTTGCCACCAATGCACAGTCAGGGAGAGATACCCCTTGAATGCATGTTGGGAGCTCCAGATAGCTGAGGTGAAATGCACAGTCCCCCCGGCAGCATGGGACAAATGCGCCTTCACCACAGATCTGGTCGCCCTGAAAATAGCTGGCACAATGGTCCTGCTAATGGTGGTTCTAGCAGGAACTTTGTACCAGGGCACCAGGTACTCAAGCAACCCTAGCACCCCAGGATTCTCGACCACTGAAAATGGAAGCCCATGGGTGATCGACCTGGCAAGGTTCCAGGCGATCACCCTCCTGCCATGCCTGATTTCCCCTCTTGGCACACAGGTGCCACCCCCACCAAACATCTCAGGCAGAGATGCCTGGCATCCCTGCACTGCCATGGAACTCTCCTGGAGAGCTCTGGAGGTAGTCACTATGGGACAGACCTCCTGGCTGGGTGGTGTTGGCCACTTGGGCACCCCAGCACCAGCCTGTTTCTCCCCCTTAAGAAGCACTGCTGAGTGGTGCTTCAGCAGGTGGTTCCGCATCCCCCCGGAGTCAGGTGGGCAGGGTCCCGCCCACGACTGATCCGGGCCCTGCACAGCTGGCACTGCGCATAGCATGGATCCTCCATAAGTCAGAAATGCTTCCAGACTTCAGAGGCGTACGGATGCCCAAGCCAACTGGCAGCTTTGGTGTCTGGAGCCACCTCCTGTGAGGAGCTTGGGGCAGACACATCGTGTCTCGGGGTGGCAGGAGGGGCTGGCCACCGGGAAGAAGTGGGCGGAGATGGAGGCACCTCATGTGTCTCCATCTCTTCCCCCTCCACCCCAGCTGCCTCCCCTCCTGGCCATCCCCTGAAGGACTGCTGGTGCCCGAAGGAACTGAAGAAGGGGGCTCCTCAACTAGCTTCTCCTCCTCAACCAGCTTCTCCTCCAGCTCCTGCATGACACTCTGCACCCTCCTTAGGGTGATCGTTTTGGACAGAAAACTGTCCCCAAAGCTCATCTCCAAAGAGGGCTGCTCTTGCTGCCCCTCCTCCAGCTGCTGAAGCCGAGCAACATCAACTGGAGGAGAGACTGCCCAAGCAGCAGACCCCTGCTCAGTGCCAGCACCTAATGGACCTCTGCTGGGGGTGCCCCAGCAGCAGCCTCGATGAAGGGCCCAAGGCGGGCCTTCTTCTTCATCACACTCTGGCCAGAGGTTGGAGTGCTGGAAGGTGGCTGTGGAGTGGCCCTACACACAAGTGGGGGGGAGACCTGGGTCCTCCCCCTCCCCTCCACCCCTCTAGTCTTCTCCTTGCCTTGCCCCCAGGGCCCCTCTTCTGCTGCCTGTCACTCATGTCACCCTTGGCCAGTCTCACACAACCTGAACTGAAAGTGAGTTTTTTTTACAAACCTAACTCACTGCACTGTACCCTGAACCAACAGGTGCCCTGACTTCTTTTTAACCCCCCCCCCCACCAAAACTTGTTTGTTTGTTTCTTTGGTCCCTAACCTGTCCTTCTTTGGGTTGGGGTAGTAGTGATCTGGTAAAGTTTAGGAGACTAGGTGATCCTGCCTCTACCTGGCTACAGTTTTTAAAAGGCTACCTTGAGATGAAGGCAATCCTTGTTATATCCTCCTAGTAAAATTTCTCCTAACTAGATCCTGGGACAAACCGGATTTCCTTGCAAACTAGAAATCAGGTGTCCCATATAACTTGGGAGAAGCTGTGGTTTATCCTATGGAAATCTAAGGATGCACCAGCTTTCAGTGGCTGAAAGCAAAATGGACAACAGGACAGGAGGATGCAGAAACTCAACTGTTAAAAAAGTGACCTTTTAAACAATGAAAATTAGCCCAAACAGCCCCCCCCAAGAACCAGAACCAGAAGAGAAAAGGAACAACAGCAGCATAACACAACAGCAACAAATTAAACACAGAATCCTTTTAAAACAGTAAAAAACCTTAACTTTTAACAATACAGGAACTTTACCAACCCCTCCCCCCAAAAAAACCCTTCACCCTAATCCCAAGAAATCCAAGCCACCCAAATCAAGAAAAGTAAAAGGACACTGAACTTCTAAAAGTCCTCTCACTAAAGTAAGATACGGGCAAATTGGCAACCCCCCCACCCCACCGCAGGCCCCTACCCCCAGCAGAACCCCCTAACCCCAAATAAGCTACCCAGTACTCACCCACCCACATCTGGATAAGTAAAGGGACTGAGTCTTAAAAAGTCCTTTTACTAACTAAAATAAAAACAAGAACCCCAAGACTGTCTTACCTAAGACGTCTTCTCTTCTCCAGGCACTGGCAGGTCAGGCAAGGCTGAGAGAGAGCAGCAGCAGCTGAAGCCAAGGGCCAGCGCAGCACAATCTCTCTCTCACACCAACACAACAGCAATGGAATGGAGTCCAGCCAGGCAGACTCCTTAAAAAGGTTCTCTGGCCCTACAGAGAGCAGTTTCAAAAAATAGCACTGCTCTCTGATTGGCCAGACAACAGTGCTTACTTGGATACCCAAGTAAGCAAAAGATCAAAAGAACAACAATGTTGCTGATGGCTGAGGGATTAGCCCAGCCATCAGCTACACAACAGCCCTGCAAAGCATGCTTTTGCAATGCATTTTGCAAATGCATGCATTGGATTGGCTGCTGGGACTCCTCTCCCCCTCCCTCCCTGATCCCAGGGAGGCTATGGGAGAGGCTGGAAAAGGCTTCCAAAGATGGGAAAGGAAGCAAGCAGCTCCCCTGAGGCTGCAGAAGCTCCTTTCCCGCCTTTCCATTGACTTCTGTATACTTCTGAATATTCCGTTCAATGGGCTGAAAATGGAATCGGAAGTATACGGTGCCGTATACTTCCGAATCGGGGTGATTCGAAGGTCAATTCTGTTCGGCCGAACCAATTGCACACCTCTAGTTGTAGCATGAGGGGGAGGCAGGGAAGTTGCACTGCGTGGACAGAAATCCCTCTGTCAATAGAGATTTACCATTGAGTTATCAAGAGAGTCAGGAAAACATCTAGAACTATAATCTTTTTTTTATAGTACTCAGTAAGAACTAAGGGTTTTTTGTTTTTTTAAAAAATACTCATTGGAGAGCTGTTAAATTTTTAAATTGTTGCTCTACAAACATCCTATTATTAAACCTAATTGTAAGGAACTCTAAATTGCAATAATTATCCAAGTTTCCTTTCAGGCTAAATAACCTGTATTGTAATGGTGGTGGTGGTGGTGAAACACAATGCCTGGCTGAGTTTCCGGTGAAAATCCTTTTAGGTTTTCTGGGTTCTACTTTGTGGGTGTGTATAAAGTGCCATCAAGTCTCAGCCACTTATGGCAACCACAGCAAGGGGTTTTCATGACAAGCAAGAAGCAGAGGTGGTTTGCCATAACCTTCATTTTCAGAGTCTTCCTTGATGGTCTCCCTTCCAAATGCCAACGCTGCTTATCCCAATAAGATCGGTCTTTACATTGAGTTTCCCTGATTTCACAGAAGTAAAAGCAGGCTGAATGTATTAGGGAAAGAGGAGCAGAAGGCCTAGGAAAGGAGGGTGTAGGTGCATAGCAGGTACTAGTAGGGTTGCCAACTGGCCAGTTTTCTGTTATTGTGGCTATATGTTCTGTCCTCTGGTGGTTTCTTCTTATAAAGGAGAGAATAGGAAAGAAGTCAGTTTTTAACTGTTCAGGGCTTTAAAAGGAAAGTAATTTGCTGTATTGAGCCCAAAGACCTCTACACAACCATCTAAACAGGTCTGTGAAGAATTGTGTTCCTTACTATACAATCAACAAGTGGGACACAGGCTGAAATGGTAAGTGATAGAACATAACCACTTGAAACTAGGGATGGGCATGGACCTCATTTTTGTAGTTTGGCTTGTGGCTGAACCATGAACTGAACCACAAACAAATACACTTGTTTGTATCCCAACTGGTTTGTATCAGTTCATGAGCTTGCTTTCTGCTCCCTGTGAAAAATGCCAGGGAGCAGAAAGCAGAAGTTTAGATGACTCAGAGCCATTTCACTCCCTGCTTTCTGCTTGACACTGCTTTTGGCTTAGCTATTTTTCATGAAGAGCAGAAAGCAGGGGTTTAAACAGATTGGAGCTATTTAAACCCCTTCTTTCTGCTCTTCATGAACTGTCATGAACTGCATCAAAATTCATGAAAGTTCATGGCAATTCTTCAGTTCATGAACATTGCTTGACAAACCACAAACTGCCCAAAATTCATGATGAACTTTAGCTTGTGAGCCGGTTTGTGCCCATCCCTATTTGAAACTGCCCAACTGCAAAAGGTTGTCTTTAGCCACTCTCCTCCTGGAAGCAGCCAAAATGGTGAACTTAGAGATGAAGTTTAAATGGGCCAAAGTTTTGCTTTGTGCATGTTAGAGAAGAAGAGAAGTGAACTTAGACATATCTAGGCATTGTATTGCAGTGCTGCACCTTGACTGTGTCCCTGACAAATTGGGAAGCTTTGTTAGGTTGTAGTCATACAAAATAGTACAAGTATGATTTTAGCAATATCACAATATACTATATTTAGGGTGGCCAGCTCTGGGTAGGGAAATGCCTGGATGTTTGAGGTGTGGAGCTTACTGGGGGGCACAGTGCTATATAGTCCATTCTCCAATGCAGCCATTTTCTCCAGGGGAACTGATCTCTATCATCTGGAGATCAATTGTAATATGGAAGATCTCCAGCCCCCACCTGGAGGTTGGCAACCCTAATATTCTAAAGTGATATTAGACCAATATGTAATTTTCTGGGTTGGATCCAAATTAATGTTTTCATGGGCAAGTTTGGGTACTTGGGGGGGGGCACGGGGGGGGGCTTCTAGTCTTGGCCCCACTGATGAACCTCCTGATGGTGTCTGGTTTTTTTGGCCACTGTGTGACACAGTGTTGGACTGGATGGACCATTGGCCTGATCCAACATGACTTCTCTTGTGTTCTTAGGTTGCTGGAAGGGGGAGGCAGGAATATCAAGCTCTGTGGGCATAAGTCTGTGTACCCATGGAAATATAGGATGGATCCAAGCTTCTGATATGACAACTAAAGCTATCCATTCTTCTTTTCCTCAATTTTGACTGCTGACCATGCTGGAAAGGATAGATCTTGATGATATTTGAAGTACATATTTGGGGAAAGGTCTGCAAGAAAACAAGAACTAACAACACTGAAGTAACTCCTTTAAATGGTGATACATGAGTGCCTGGAGAAAGAAATTTCAAACCACAGGGTTCTTCCAGATAAATATAGAGAAGAGATAAATCATACTGTTGTTTAGAAACACAATACATGATGCAATTCACATAGTTTCCCCTCTAGAGACAGATAAGATGGATCGCTGCAGCGAACAGGAGTCATGCACATTGCTACATGCACGCCCACCCCTGAGATTTAAACCACCATTTCAGTGACTGTCGGCTAAAATTCACATAGTTTCTGGAGGGCGTTGAAGAAGAGCTAAGCACTTATCCTGTTAGCCTGTAGACAATGGGTTCTTGCCCAATATGGATGTGCAGCTCAAGGATAGATACTGCAGGTAGTAGGAATTGGAGTGTCATGACCAGGGCTTTTTTTTGTAGAAAAAGCCCAGCAGGAACTCATTTGCATAGCAGGCCACACCTCCTGACATCACCATTGTTTAACACAAAAAATGCATTGTGAAATCAGAAAATACTAGTTCTCAGGGCTTTTTTTGTAGAAAAAGCCCAGCAGGAATGCATTTGCATATTAGACCACGCCCCTGATGCCAAGCCAGCCAGAACTGGGTTCCTGTGCATTCCTGCTCCAAAAAATCCCTGGTCATGACCGTTGCTCCAATGCGCCACTTATTGGTTTGGATTCTAAGGATCTGTTTCTCTCTGTTGCAAGAAGCACGTCCACAAGCAGAACCCACTGTGCCATGCCAGCACTGTCATTCTGCAGTTTTGTTAAATGAGGTTCTATTTGCCCCAGTGGGTCATGCTGACCCAGTAAGGAACACACAGACCCAATTTTTTTGCAGCTTTTTTTTCTGCTGCAGCTGGACAAGGCAGAAAGAGAAAAGAATTTCAGCAGCCTTGGAACTTCAAAGGGTAAGGACGGGGGCAGGGGGAGAGAAAAGAGCCTGGCAGGCCTGATTAAAGCCCTGGGCAGGCTGGTTCTGGCCCATGGGTCAACATTGGACATCCTGCTCTAAGCACTGCCACAAAAAACTCCACTCATGGGAATGGGGTGGGGGGGAGGAATTGGGTGCCTGAGTATGACTGAGAGAAAAATGATATTCATTAGTGTGACTGGAGAGTGAGAAATCTGATGTCCAGGTATATATCGTATCTGAACATGGAGCTCACTAGTTGTCACAGCTAGGGGATGCTTTCCCAAGAAATAAGGCAGTTTTATGATAAACAAACAAACAAACATTCCATGTAAGAAAAGAATTAAGACACACAAATTATAGCTGCTCTAGAGAGCAGTAGATTAAGGCAGGTCTTAATATTTGAATCAGATGAGCCATAAGGATAGTGTCATATATGATGTTTGCATACAAATAAGGCTCTGCATACCCACCCTTTGACTTACAATTCAATATTAGTTTGGAGGATTTACCAAGGAAGAAATTCTACTGGTGCAGCTTTTTCAGCCATTACTGTATGCACACCCTATGAATTTCTCTCATACAGATCCATACAAGGCACAGTCCTGCAGACAATGTCTGGGAAGAAAATGAACAAATTCCATTTCTCCAGTCAGTTGTCATATTCACAACTAATAAGTTTCAACATGACACATTCATAAAAGGCATATTGCTCCCTCTCCACAGTGTCAAGAGTAGTAAAAAAAAAATCTTGGCTAAAATTCAGTCAACAAACTGTACTAAATCGATAACTACATGGGAATTCAGTGCATTGCTGCCAGTCATTCATATAAGATATAGCACTTTTCTACCTCAGTACATATCTGGGTGCCTCAGTGAGTCAATGTATAGATATTTATTTCATAAATAAGAGGTCAGGTGAAAGTAGCTGACCATAGTTTCATGCTGCAGACTCTGTTCTCTTAAAATGCTGTTCAGACCAGATGCCGGTCCGTGAGACAGAAAGGCAGCAGAGTTTGTCCAGTCAGTCTTTCCCTGAATAAATATGTAACAAATGACTCTGTTAATCCATTGAATATATATCTTATGCCATACATTTATGTTGCCATCTGCATACTTCTTCATGACAGAATACTGCAAGAAGATTTTTTTTTTTAACAAAAGAGGTGCAGTAATGCATCCAGGTGCAGAAAGAGAATATACAAAGCGATGGTCTTAGTGAGGTGGCCATGGCTACTTCATTGAACAAATCAGTCATCAGAAAAAAAGCTGGGGGTTGACAGAATCGACCTAGGAGTGATGCCAGCCCCCAGGAGGCTCCAGCCCCTGATTTTGGGAGCGCCAGCCAGCCACCAGCCAGCTGGTTTCTTGCAGGAGAGGGAGAGAGGTGGCCACCAACCACATGGCTGAACTCCAAGAGGTGAATTCGCTGCAGGAGTTCAGGTTCTTCTGGCCCCCGCTTCTTGTGGGCAGAATTTAAAGGGATTCTTTAAATGCTGTTTGCAATGTGTGTGCACACGCCTGAACTCCTGCTGTTAATTTACTGCTTGGAGTTCTAGCATGTGGGACGCCAGTCCCCAATGTGATGACATCATTTCTGTGTGACATTATCATGTTGGGGACATCTCTTCCCCCTCCAGGAACACCTCTCAAAGTCCCCTGCTAGAGAGGAGGCAGGACTTGGCAACCCTAGAGTGGGCCTTGGACCTTGCCCATGGGTTTCTGCTTCAGATGATTCATCTGAAAAGTGCCTGCTGCATTGAGGCTCAGACACAAAAGGCTTGGGACCTGTTGTAGCGAGGAAGAGCTGGTGTCCCTGCCTGCTGACTTGGCTGCCACCAATGAGAGATAGCTTTGAGGTTTGTTGTGGGTTTTGGCTAAAGGGAGTGACAATGACAAGTGCTTTTTGGTTTCTACTTTGATTAGGGAAACTCGTGGATCCCCATGCAATGAGTCTATCTGGCTGTTTCCAGATGCAAAAGAAGTGGCAAAATATGGCACTATGGTGAATGAGGTGTGGTTGGGTGTGACAAATGCGCACTGTAAACTTTAGCAGTTCATGGGCATTGCTGTGTACTTTTGACACTATATTTTAGGCTTTGCCTCATTGCCTCGTTCTCCTGTTAGATTCAGGAGACCACCTGTTCCATTATTGTACGTATAATATAGTGGGTTCAATGCATGGAAGAGGAGACGTGGTAGTGATAATCAGCTCTGTATTAGATGCAGCATAGTATAGGTTGCACTATAAGACTAGCTACTGGGCCAACAGGGCCAACTACTATATATACATTCCAGGTTTCCGCACTAGCATCCTATTGGACCATTCAAACCAGCAGGGGGCCTGTGATTGGAGCAGGGCAGCAGGGATTTGGAGCCTGCTGCATATTGTTCCTGAGTCCCCAAGCTGAGTCTCCAATGAGCCAGGCAAGAACTCCATATAATAAACACATTACTGATCACATATATAACATCTGTGTTTCCTGTTGGTGAAGCATCATATTTTTGATGAGTACCACAGGCAGAATACATCTCAGGGGTATGTAGCAAGGGTTTGGGGAAAGCTACACCTGTGCGATTCTGTCCAGACACTTTTGCTGAGGTCTATGTTAAACTGCAAGATCAAAACACAGCATGGGAGCATGGAGCCTAATGTCTTGTCTTAACATCATGTGTAAGGCTGTACAAGCTCACAAGGCACAGAAGCTGAGGCTTAATTTACAACCTCTATTCTTTTTTAAAAGCAGGGTCAATTCTCGTAAACAACAAGATTATTATTATGTGTACATGTCAGGCATTGCTGCTATTTTTTTTTCTGATTAGCAACCCTAGCCATTAACTGTAGCAATTTGCTCTAGTGCACCATCCAGAATTATAACTCTAAAAACAATGCGCATATTGAATGATGATTAAATTATTAACAGAGCCATTCTGAGCAGTTACATCCATGGCTTTTTTTGAAGCATGAAGGCCTATTTTAGTCCACACACCCCTATTGCAGCCAATCCTCCTGCAGCTTACAGTAGGCACTGTACTAAGAGCCCTGTAAGCTCTTGGAGGACTGACTACATCAGTGGTGTGTAGCCTAATATGCAAAGGAGTTCCTGCTATAAAAAAGTCCTGGTTACATCCTTCTGATTCCACTGAATCATAGAATCATACAGTTGGAAGGGTCCTCCAGGGTCATCTAGTCCAACCCCCTGCACAATGCAGGAAACTCACAAACACCTCCCCCTAAATTCACAGGATTTTCATTGCTGTCAGATGGCCATCTAGCCTCTGTTTAAAAACCTCCAATGAAGGACAGCCCACCACCTCCAGAGGAAGCCTGATCCACTGAGGAATCGCTCTAATAGTCAGGAAGTTCTTCCTAATGTTGAACTGGAAACTCTTTTGATTTAATTTCAACCCATTGGTTCTGGTCCTACCTTCTGGGACCAAAGAAAATTTCCACACCATCTTCGATATGACAGCCCAAGTATGTGAAGATGGTGATCATATCACCTCTCAGCTGCTTCCTCTCCAGGCTAAACATCCCCAGCTCCTTCAACCTTTCCTCATAGGACTTGGTCTCCAGACTCCTCACCATCTTTGTTGCCCTCCTCTGGACCCATTCCAGCTTGCCTATATCCTTCTTAAAATGTGGTGCCCCAAACTGAACACAATACTCCAGGTGAGGTCTTACCAGAGCAGAGTAAAGCATCACATCACGTGATCTGGACACTATAATTCTGTTGATACAGCCCCAAATTGCATTTGCCTTTTTAGTCACTGCATCACACTGTTGACTTATGTTCAGCTTATGATCCGCTAAGACCCCTAGATCCTTTTTGCACATACTTCTGCTAAGTCAAGTCTCCCCCATCCTATAACCATGCATTGGATTTTTCCTACCTAAATGCAGAACTTTACATTTATCCCTGTTAAAATTCATTTTATTGATTTTAGCCCAGTTTTCCAGCCTGTCAAGGTCATCCTGTATCCTGTTTCTGTGTTCTTCAGAATTTTGAAGTCAAAGGAAGTAAAGGGGGTATAATTCTGCTTAGGATGGAACTATAAAGCAGCAATCCTGTGTATACTTAAGAAAAATCTCTTTGGTTACAGAGAGATGGGACTTGTTGATAAATGTGAATGGCATCAAGGTGCTATGTGCCTTTTATGACTATGTCAGATAGAAATTTATTAGTAGAAATGTATTTCTTAAAAGCAATTAATATCATGCTCAAAAGCAGTCTGAAACTGAAAGCAGAACAGACAGACACTACATGTGCTCCATCAATCACATGGCAATAAAAAGAGCATTTCTTTTCATCTGAAATTCTGGATTTCCTTAATTTAGATGCACTTCCCCAGGGTGTTTGAATGAATGAAGTTGTTCTTTGACTGACGCAGTTACTTCTAAGTTTAAAAATAAAATACCATGAACAATATAAAAAGATTAGCACAGTATCATTTTAGCTGTCCTAGCTATTACACCGCTGGGATCAGAGAGTACTATTTGATTATACCTACCTATATTTTACACTGTAGTATTACAGTAAGCCATTTTGAAGCTATTATTTAAGCCTGTGTTGTGGGTTCTGTTTTGCTGTGTTATTAAATTTTAATACCAGACAGGGAAGGAAATACAGTTTGTGAAAATGAAACTATGGTTCTCTGTATCTTTTTCTGCTATGAAGAAAGTGATTCATAGGTAGCCCAAGATATTTGGAAAATCAGTAATACAAAGTGATCTATCTCACAGCTGAGAAACTTTTAACACTCAGCTGTCCTTGACTTGAAAAATTACCTTTGTTCATACACAGCAGAGTTTTTCTCAGGTAGAATACAAGCAGCAGGGAACAGAAGTTTCATTCTCAAAGTTGCACGGGCAGACAATTTACACAACCAATAAATAGTGGCTATTCATGAAATTATCACAAGTTAGCTTTCTGTGTGTGTGTGTGTGTGTGTGTATGTATGTGCATACACACACACGCACACGGAGGCCTCGGATTCAGCGGGAGCTCACAGGAGCACAGCACCTGAACCTTTCTGAGAGTTCCACCTCCTTCTTCCTACTTTGTCCATTGAATAGTAGGTGCAGCCCTGGATGAGCTCCACCACCTATTTTTCTACAAAATGACCCCTGTGTGTGTGTATATGGCAAGCTAGTTTGGGTTTTCCAGACTTGTCATGCTTTCCTTGCAGGGATTGGGAAAGGCATTTTCAATGTACACAGGAGACCAATTCTGACTCCAGCAGGGAGACACTTGCATAACTTATATATATATATATATATATATACATACACACAACACTTTTAATGTATGAATAAGGTGTGAAAATATGGACAAGCATAATTAAGGGCACATACTTGGGAAAAAAGGTATTGTTCAGAGCTGGAGTTGGGGAATGCGTTCTATACTGGAGTTTTTGGGTCCTTGCCCCTGTACTGATTCAGTATTTGGACTCTTGTGCCCCCTTCCAGAATTCTGAAAATTTTCAAATCCATTATTCCGAATGGGGGGGTTGTAGTAGCTGTTTATCGAGAAAATGGCACCGAAATGGCACTAAGAGAAGCAAAATAAATAAAACAACACAAGCCCTTTAAAGACTTTTTAAAAGCATAAAACAAAACAAAGGAAAACTATTTCTTAAAAGAACAACTGGCTAGGGAAAAATGGAATACAGAAATACCTGGAATAGTATTTTAAGCTATGCGCTATGACAGAATCATTGTGATTCAGCAAACACTTACTTCCACTAACAGGTGATCCCATTGTTTGGGAGAGTGGCCTCACTTCTTCCTTTCTCCTGTTGTTCAAGAAACTTGTACACTGGAAATAAAACCGGCTTAGGATCCTTAAAAAGCTGGGTTCAGATGTTCCCAAATATTCCTGAAATACTCCAAATAGGGTGGCCAGACCGTCCCGGTCTCCCGGGACATTCCCGGTTCTGGCCACCCAATCCCGGATCCCGGGCTGCCTATACCGGGACCATTAAAGGTCCCGGTTTAGGCAGCCCCGGAGCCGGTGGGCCGCGGGCGCCGGCGGGGAAGGCGGCGAGGGAGGGAGGGAGCGTCCCTGCGCCTGCGCAGGGCCCCTGCGCACGCGCAGGGACGCTCCCTCCCTCACTGGCCGCCTTCCCCGCCCGCGCGCGGGGCCCGGCGGCAGTGGTGGAGGCCTCTCCGTGGCCTCCGCTGGTCGCTGGAAGCCCTCCAGAGACTCTGGAGGGCCTCCAGCGACCAGCGGAGGCCGCGGAGAGGCCGCGGGGCACCCGGCGCTGGTCCCGGAAGGCCTTCCAGAGCCTCTGGAAGGCCTTCGGGGACCAGCGCCGGCCAGCGAAGGCTTCCCCACGGCCTCCGCTGGTCCCTGGAGGCCCTCCAGAGTCTCTGGAGGGCCTCCAGGGACCAGCGGAGGCCGCGGGGAGGCCGCGGGGCACCCGGCGCTGGTCCCGGAAGGCCTTCCAGAGCCTCTGGAAGGCCTTCGGGGACCAGCGCCGGCCAGCGAAGGCTTCCCCGCGGCCTCCGCTGGTCCCTGGAGGCCCTCCAGAGTCTCTGGAGGGCCTCCAGGGACCAGCGGAGGCCGCGGGGAGGCCGCGGGGCACCCGGCGCTGGTCCCGGAAGGCCTTCCAGAGCCTCTGGAAGGCCTTCCAGGACCAGCGCCGGCCAGCGAAGGCTTCCCCGCGGCCTCCGCTGGTCCCTGGAGGCCCTCCAGAGTCTCTGGAGGGCCTCCAGGGACCAGCGGAGGCCGCGGGGAGGCCGCGGGGCACCCGGCGCTGGTCCCGGAAGGCCTTCCAGAGCCTCTGGAAGGCCTTCTGGGACCAGCGCCGGCCAGCGAAGGCTTCCCCGCGGCCTCCGCTGGTCCCTGGAGGCCCTCCAGAGTCTCTGGAGGGCCTCCAGGGACCAGCGGAGGCCGCGGGGCACCCGGCGCTGGTCCCGGAAGGCCTTCCAGAGCCTCTGGAAGGCCTTCGGGGACCAGCGCCGGCCAGCGGAAGGCTTCCCCGCGGCCTCCGCTGGTCCCTGGAGGCCCTCCAGAGTCTCTGGAGGGCCTCCAGGGACCAGCGGAGGCCGCGGCGAAGCCGCGGAGCAGCCGGCGCTGGTCCCTGGGGGGCGGGGGGCGGCCTTCCTTTCTTCCCTCCCTCCTCCCTCCCTCCCTTCCTTCCTTTCTTCCTTCCTTCCTTCCCTCACTCCCTTCCCTTCTTTCCTTCCCTCCCTCCTCCCTTCCTTCCTTCCTTCCTTCCCTCACTCCCTTCCCTTCCTTCCTTCCTTCCCTCCCTCCTCCCTCCCTTCCTTTCTTCCTTCCTTCCCTCACTCCCTTGCCTTCCTTCCTTCCTTCCCTCCCTCCTCCCTTCCTTCCTTCCTTTCTTCCTTCCTTCCTTCCTTCCTTCCCTCCCTCCCTCCCCCCTTCCTTCCTTCCCTCCCTCCCTCCCCCTTCCTTCCTTCCTTCCCTCCTTCCTTCCTTCCCTCCCTCCTCCCTTCCTTCCTTTCTTTCTTCCTTCCTTCCCTCACTCCCTTCCCTTCCTTCCTTCCCTCCCTCCTCCCTCCCTTCCTTTCTTCCTTCCTTCCCTCACTCCCTTGCCTTCCTTCCTTCCTTCCCTCCCTCCTCCCTTCCTTCCTTCCTTCCTTCCTTCCTTCCTTCCTTCCTTCCTTCCCTCCCTCCCTCCCCCCTTCCTTCCTTCCCTCCCTCCCCCCTTCCTTCCTTCCTTCCCTCCCTCCCTCCCTCCCCCCTTCCTTCCTTCCTTCCCTCCCTCCCTCCCCCTTCCTTCCTTCCCTCCTTCCTTCCTTCCTTCCTTCCTTCCTTCCTTCCTTCCTTCCTTCCTTCCTTCCTTCCTTCCTTCCCTCCCTCCCTCCCTCCCTCCCTCCCTTCCTTCCTTCCTTCCTTCCTTCCTTCCTTCCCTCCCTCCCTCCCTCCTTCCTTTCTTCCCTTCTTCCCTCCCTCCCTTTCTCCCTTCCTTCCTTCCTTCCTTCCTTCCTTCCTTCCTTCCTTCCTTCCTTCCTTCCTTCCTTCCTTCCTTCCTTCCTTCCTTCCTTCCTTCCTTCCTTCCTTCCTTCCTTCCTTCCTTCCTTCCCTCCCTCCCTCCTTATGTTCTTATGTGACGCAGAGTGTTGGACTGGATGGGCCACTGGCCTGATCCAACAGGGCTTCTCTTATGTTCTTATGTGACGCAGAGTGTTGGACTGGATGGGCCACTGGCCTGATCCAACAGGGCTTCTCTTATGTTGTTATGTGACGCAGAGTGTTGGACTGGATGGGCCACTGGCCTGATCCAACAGGGCTTCTCTTATGTTGTTATGTGACGCAGAGTGTTGGACTGGATGGGCCACTGGCCTGATCCAACAGGGCTTCTCTTATGTTGTTATGTGACGCAGAGTGTTGGACTGGATGGGCCACTGGCCTGATCCAACAGGGCTTCTCTTATGTTGTTATGTGACGCAGAGTGTTGGACTGGATGGGCCACTGGCCTGATCCAACAGGGCTTCTCTCATGTTGTTATGTGACGCAGAGTGTTGGACTGGATGGGCCACTGGCCTGATCCAACAGGGCTTCTCTCATGTTCTTATGTGACAAAGAGTGTTGGACTGGATGGGCCACTGGCCTGATCCAACAGGGCTTCTCTTATGTTCTTATGTGACACAGAGTGTTGGACTGGATGGGCCACTGGCCTGATCCAACAGGGCTTCTCTTATGTTCTTATGTGACGCAGAGTGTTGGACTGGATGGGCCACTGGCCTGATCCAACAGGGCTTCTCTTATGTGACAATACTGACTTTGGTGGACCCAAGCACTGATTCAGTGTAAGGGAGCTTTGTGTTTGTGACTGGAGTGGACAATACTGATTTTGGTGGACCCAAACACTGATTCAGTGTAAGGGAGCTTTGTGTTTGTGACTGGAGTGGACAATACTGACTTTGGTGGACCCAAGCACTGATTCAGTGTAAGGGAGCTTTGTGTTTGTGTCTTCTGGTGCAATTTTGTTCTCAGATCCTGTATTTACTTCATCAGTATATGGGATAAGGCACTTTCTCAACTGTGCTGCATAATGCAGCCTATTTATTTTGTCCTGTTTGCTCTGTTGGCTCTATCTGCGCCACCTTCATCACTTTCGGGGTGTGGATCCCCCAGTGGGGTGGTCTCGCGACTCCCTCCGCCGGCTGTTTCTGATAGCCCTGCGCCCCCTCTTTCATTTGATATGTGTCCCGTGCGGATGCCACCCTCCCGCCGGGAGATGCCGCAAAATGAGCCCCCTTGAGGCTTATGGCGGCAGGGCTCGGGGGAAGCGAGCTAGACTGCTGTTCTTTTGAGGTGTTATAGAGTGTTTCGAGCCCGTCCCTGTGGCATCGGTCCCATCGTTGTGGGGCCCAGGGGGCCGGCGCAGCGGCACGCCGAAGCAGCCTGTCACTAATAACACAGGTCGAGATGCAGGACAGGAACCTGGAAGTGACCGACAGGCTGCTCGAAACACTCTATAACCCCTCAAAAGAACAGCAGTCTAGCTCGCTTCCCCCGAGCCCTGCCGCCATAAGCCTCAAGGGGGCTCATTTTGCGGCATCTCCCGGCGGGAGGGTGGCATCCGCACGGGACACATATCAAATGAAAGAGGGGGCGCAGGGCTATCAGAAACAGCCGGCGGAGGGAGTCGCGAGACCACCCCACTGGGGGATCCACACCCCGAAAGTGATGAAGGTGGCGCAGATAGAGCCAACAGAATAAACAGGACAAAATAAATAGGCTGCATTATGCAGCACAGTTGAGAAAGTGCCTTATCCCATATACTGATGAAGTATATACAGGATTTGAGAACAAAATTGTTTCCGGCGGTGATATTTGGGGGATTTTTGGGGACGTCACAGGAAGTGCTGTGAAGTCACTTCCTGTTTCCGGCAGTGGCACTTGGGGGAAATGATGTCATTTGGGGGAAGTGATGTCACAGGAAGTGATGTCACTTCCCGTTTCCGGCAGGTGACGCGGGGAAATGATGTCACAGGAAGTGATGTCACTTCCTGTTTCCAGCGGTGGCATGACATCACCGGAAGTGACGTCACTTCCTGTTTCCGACGGCGCGCGCGCTTCGCGCGCGCGCACCCCTACCTTCCCCCCCCCCCAAGGTGTCCCTGGCTGGCCTTCAGACATTATGGTCACCCTAACTCCAAAGCACAGCTCCAAAGTTATGCAAGTGTCTCCCTGCTGGAGTCAGAATTGGTCTCCTGTGTACATTGAAAATGCCTTTCCCAATCCCTGCAAGGAAAGCATGACAAGTCTGGAAAACCCAAACTAGCTTGCCAAAAAAGAATAATGTGTAATTTAGCCCTTAAGCTGCATCCACACATATTGAATGTTGTGTCACTGTATTATAGCAGTTAGTCACAACTGGATTTTCTTGTCTATACAGGAATTATTGCTATTGCATATGATCCAGTTATGTGCAGATGCAGCCTTGTGGTGAGGCTGTGAAACTGACATAAAGTACAATGTTGCACAATATAGTGATAGAATGCTGGTTTGTGCCATCTATGGCTGTACTTTGTGTCACTTTCTGGCCTGTTTACCTAACTCTCTTCCAACCTGACACAACAAAACCCAAGAAAACTTGGGTCCATGTTTTCATTGATAAATCAACAGTTATGAAAAGTAGGGGAAAATATGGAAAATTGTATAATATCTCCATCTGGTGGCATCCCCAACTAGTATACTTCAGCAGACTTGCCCTGCGCTATTACTTGGGGCATGATGAATGAAAAGCTGGTAGTGCAGAGCATGTTGTATTATCCTAATTTACTCCTGACATTGCGGTTTAATTAGAGTACTTTTTAAGAAGTATGTAATTGTGTTGAATGTCAAAGGAAGCCTAGCATTTCTTTCCTTGCATATTGTACATCAATTAATGGTCTTTATCAATAAATAATGTTTAATCATTTTTTACAATAATGTTTTTAGCAAAATGAAACATATGCAGCTCATTTTTTCCAACTAATCTGTTGGTTTGCTGCAGTTTTTAATTCAAGTGCAGCTTGCCGCAAAGGGTTTCAAACTGAATTTAGTCATGGCTTGATTTATTAACAACATCATTACCATTTCATTAAACACTGAATTTCCTACATGCAGTATTATTTTCAGTTGATTAAAATGCAGGAAGTATTTGCATATAAGTCTAACTGACAGGCATTAAAGTGTCACAGAAAGTTGTTAGCCAAAGTGCTAATGTCTAAACTTTTAACAAAACTTTAAGGATAATTAAATCTTCCCCTACAAAACAAAATACTGAGGATAAAACAGGAATATATGCTGAAGGTCTGTGTTTAGGAGCTCTTATGACTTTTTTTAAAGTCTTAAAAGTGACCACAGTGGAGTGTGTGTGTGTGTGGGGGGGGGGATGAACCAGATGTTTGCTATGACTGTAAGGAATTTAATTGTTCTCCCAATTTTCAGATCTCTTACCCAAACTGATTGTAGTTAAGAGAAAGCTTACAGTTCCCATAGCAGAACAAAGTTTGAGTCCTGTGGCACCTTTACGGCCAACAGAGTTTTATTCAAGGTATGAACTTTCGTGTGTATCCACACTTTCTCAGATACAATGAAATGCAATTTACCATTCTATACATATAAGGCAGAGGTTGAACAGCAAATTAGCATATGTTTTAACAGATGCAAACAGGAATAGATCACCACTGTTTGGATTTAATTCCAGAGGAAAATTGTGAAGCAAATAAGTATGTCAAAATTGGAGACAGATGTATTTTTCTTAATTCTGGAGTGCTAAGAGTAATTAACAGAGACCTTCTTGTTAAGCTCCATCTGTCTCCTCTCAAGCATGGAGGTAACTAATAGCATCTTTTTCCTTGAGCTGAGGTGATTTGTAGTGCAATGTTATGTCGCCTCTGTTGCCAGTGAATGGACCTTCCATGCAATTAAAAAAAATCCTTTAGAAGAACGTGCCTTTTCTTAGCAAAAAATAACACCCAGGCTTGCAGAAAAATACATTTTTTAAAAATAATATGGATTAACTCTCAGTTACAGGAAATCCTTGGAATACATGTGAAAAGTCTGTTCACATGCGGTCACAGATCTCCAAGTCAAAGAAACTTTGTGCTTGTGACGAGTACAAACTAAACCATACTTAAATTTTAATATTTATTAAACATATTAAAGTGATAAGAGATAACAAACTGAAAATGTAGGTAGATTGAGAAAGCAACAATATACTGAGCTATGAGTAACTAGGTGGCAAATAAAAATCACATCAGATTTTATGAAATAAGCAACGAGTAATCAGATTATTCTTAGAGGAAGCTGCCATATCACACTAGAAGTTCTTCCCTCAGGCTCATCCAAAAACTGGAGTTACCCCCAGGCATACACTGTCCCGGGGTCCCTATGAGACAAGTGCGAAGAGCCCTTTCACTTGTGTCCCTGGCCATACCCAGGCTTTAAGGATGTACAATAGGAGACAAACACTCAGCCTATAACTGACAAGATGGCAGCCATGTCCCCACAGCTCTCTCCCGCTGAAAAGCCCCCAAGCTGTCTCTTGACTTTAATAACAGCTTCTTATGTTCATAGGAATGATCATGCAGGCCATCTGACTTGATTCCAGCTGCTGAAGAAGACAATAACCATGGATAGGTGTAGACAGTGCTTGAGGTATGTCAGTCATTCACATGATTTATGCATTAATTTGTGCATATTGTTAAAATGTGGACTGTTTACACTTCGCTGAGCTATATAGAAGTGGGTTGTGTTTTATATATGTGTCAGTTAGTTACTATCAGCAACTAGAACTGTAGTCCTTTATTCTGCAGTGTTCTACAGAATGAATGCTATTAAAAAATCAGTTCTAATAATAAGAAGGTATCTATGAACTATATATTTAATACAGCCAACTCGTGATTTGGGGTTTTAATGAGAATCTGTGCACCTATGTGCTAGTGATTTATTTGCTGTATTATACTCCACCTTTCTCCCAAACCAGGACCTAAACCAGCTGTGACACCCCTCCCACACAGGCAAGATTTTCCCTCTGTTTCCCTTTCATGATGGAGCTACCCTAGTTTCTTTTTTTCTGAATAATTCTGGCTGTCTCTGTTTATTACAGTACAGTAATCAATGGGAGCCATCAGAGCTTCCGCTGCCGTTGTCCACCCCCACTTCCTCAAAGGCAAACACAAAGGGTGGGAGGAGCCAATTTAGGCTCAGCTTGGAAGTTTTTAAAAATCAGGGGGCGGCTGGCTGGCTAGGTAAGGCAGCAGCCGCCATTCTCTAATCAGACTCTGCTGGTGCGAGCTCTCCACCCTCTTGTTAAGACTATGTGAGATAGCTAGTCACCTGTGCTGAGGCTGAGCAGGAATTTTTTTGGCCTCATATTGGCTGGAGAGGGGCTTTTTTTCACCTGCTCCACATGGTCAGAGGGGGTGAGGCATAAATAGGCCTGGTGTCACTGGTTAGCCCCTAACTGGGAAGGTGGGGAAAGCATGGGTTAAAAGGATTTGGAACTGGCAAGCACCCCGAGATAACAGTGATAGGGGAATCCTCAGTTGGGCTACCTAGAGGCTTGGCAGTCCAGGTGGCTTGGTTGGGGGTTTCTTCAGGGTTGGGAGAGCATATGACCGGCCTTAAGGTTTCGCAGTCGTGGGCCTGGGCTATGCACTCCCATCCCCTCTACGCAATGACGTGCAGGCCATGATGGGTAGGGTCTGGAAACTTCCGGACCTGGCCCTGAGCCGGGGTGGGTTTGCCCTGTTAGGAAGATTGCTTAGCAAGCTCAATGCAATCTGTGCTTTATGAGGTATGTAATGGTGCAGCTCAGCTTTTGTGTAAATAAAGTCCCAGTTTAATCCATAACGTGTGTAGTGTTTAATTTGAGGGGTGGGTGGGCAAATTTTGGCTGTTGGCTCAGCCCAGGAACCTGAGGGAAGGATCAGAAACCCACTTTAACTTAAATGGCATTTGAAATGTTTTGACATTCAAAAATAACAAATTATTTTATTTGACATAGGAAAGGTCAGGTGAAATCAGGGCTGAAATTTCTCAGGTAAAACCAATACATACATATACTTTAGTTCTAATGAGAGTTTCTTAAGCTATTCAGAGTTACTCAAAATCTTTATGTTGAGAGACGTTTGCTCCATTGTTTTCCCTAAACATTCCAGTACACTTTCTTTGAGTATTCTTTAACTCTTTTGGTTTCCAGAATCTTGGTTCACTCTTTCCAGTACACAGCCCCCTTCTCTTGAAACACAAGTATTTGTCTTGAGTTTTTAACTGTCCCTTAAGGTCTCTAAAGGTCTCTAACCACATCAGACCAGAGATCTCCACACTCTTCAGAGCTAAGTCCCTGTTTGACTGGGTAGGGAATTTTCTTCTCTCTCTAGAAGATCTGTCCCCTTTTCTTGGCCTGGATGGGTCTGTCTACTTCTCAAACTTCCTTGCCAGCTTTCCCTCAATTCTCCATGTTAAACTGCTCTCAACTAAGGCTGAAATCAGATTGTCAGAATTCAACTCAGTTAAGGCAGAAATCTGACTGAATCTCTGCTTAGCATGCAGTTCTCTCAAGATTTTCTCTGCTAACGAATCAGATTTCTTGGAGCAGCCTGTCACTCAAGGCCCTCTGTTTCTGTGAAGAATTAACCCTTCGCAGTCCTTTGTTTACACAGCACTTCTAAACTTTTAAAAGTGCAGTCCATCACACCAGCTTGCATTGTTCTTCTCTGATCCATTATATCCTCATGACAACCATATGGAGTGTGACTGGCCCAAAGTTATCCAGCAAGCTTTCATGGTAGAGTGGGATTCAAATCGGGGTCTCTCAGATCCTAGTTGAACACTCTAACCACTATACTTTACTGACTTCATATCCTAAGCATGCTATGGCAGGGGGGTCACCGGGACTTCCTAAGCATGCTATAGTGGGTAGGTTTCAGTGATACTCCCTTTAGAGCTGCACAATAAACTCAGAGTGCATAGCAATTTGCATAGTCAACACCATCCTAAATATCATAATTCTTTTTGGTTTCTTCAGAAGCTGAACTCTAAGGGGGAAAATCCTTCTGCAAGACCTGGGTACCAATCAATATTGTATCCAGGGGCATGTAATCAATGTACCATAGGAAGAAAGAAGTGAAATGAAGAAAGAAAAATGAAAGGAAGGAAAGCACCTAGGGAAATAGTCAAAGCTCATAATTTTGGCTGCAGAACAGAGAAGCTAAGAAGCAAGTAGAGAACAAAGTCTCTGATATCCCAGGAGAATGTGGTCCATCACTATTATTTATAGGTCACTCATATATTGTGAAGTACAGTGTATAATTCTGAAATGTGACAATCCCTTTTAGACCCTGCATCTTATAACAACAATAATACAAGAACCTGGGAAATGTTGCATTTGCATTTTATGGTAAAACAATGTGCTGGAATGAATGGTTCTAAAGTATTCATTGCAATTAATATTACAAGCATTGCTCAATAGATAGAAATTCACAATTCTAAAATGATAACTTTCTACCTGTTGTGTGGTGGCAGAGTTGTACTTTCCTAAGTTGTGGTAATGTTGACAACTTTTGGGGGGTCGGTAGGGAGCAGATTGTAGAGGGATATCTCAGGTGTCTTCTGACAAAAAACTGCAGTGAATTGTTGTTTCTTTTGGATGCCACTTTGATGAGATCCATTAATCAATCTGTGATCTGAGTGCTGTTCCAGTTGGATGCTTTGAGAAAGATCACAGTCATTTTCCAGGGAAGAAATAATTATGGAATGCAAAGCTAAATTAATAGACTGCGGTGCTTTTGAAACTTAGGCTACATAGACTTAAATTGGCTCAACAATAATTCTTTCTCCCTAGAAAAATTGGATCTTGGTGATTATATGGTCATCAACCTGTCTTACATCCAGATACATGTTCAAAATGGAAGTTATATGCATATGGAAACTAAGAATATGAACAAACTTCTCGTTCCTGCTAACTCAAGTTGAAAGTCCCCATTTTGATTTTGCTTCCCTCAGAATCCAATCCCAGCAATCTTTATTTTCATGCCATTTCCTGTTTCCTTGGGCTAGTTTTTCTTATAACAGTTTTTCATATAAGTTTTTCATATAACTGAAATAAAATGGCATGGAAAAACCAAAGAAATCGGGAGCATGAGTGACAAACACAGAAGAGCCAAAAAAGCTCACAATAAGAATGGCATGTGTCCCGCCTGTTGTCCTGGGACAGCCAGGCCCTGGAGACAGCTCTGACTCCTCTGATGAAGAACAGCTGGATTCCATGCCTGACAGCCACCAGCCAGTTGCAGCTGAACAATCAGACAAGGAATCACAGTTCGGAGGCTATGGAGTGTGTGTTTCATCCCCCCCACCAGAGCTGACAGTTCAGGGTCAGCCAGCTGCCCTCTCTCCTCCAGGATCCCCAGATCCACAAGAGCAACATCAGCATAGGTGTAGAAGGGATTTATAGTCTCGATGCAGGTCAACAAGCCTCAATCAGCACCAATGATCAGTTGCAGAGAAAGGAGCAGACCTAATTTTGGGCAGGAACTCACAGGAGCAGAGCTCTGGGACCTCTAATTTGTGGGAAGAGCCCTTCAGTGTGGCTTCAACACATTCCTTTAGACACTGACCCGCTGCTGTTGTATTGAACTTGCTTTTTGGAAAACTGACCTTGGCCTATTTAGGCCACTCTTATAAGATTTAGGACTCTGTTTATTAAACTCTGCCATCCTGTCTCTGATAACCAGCTCCCGTTTTCTTCCTGAGTTAACTCTGTATATGCTAGTACCTGCCTGATGCAGAACACCAATCTGCTGAGCAAAATTTGCAGCCTTCCTCCAATGAGGAAGTTGCAAAAGGTTCCTTTGTAGGGTTGTCAATCCCCAGGAGGGGACAGGGGACCCGCCAGGGTCATTCAGGGTCATCAGAAAGCAGGGGGGGGGATGTCTGCTGGGTACTAATTATTCCCTAGGGAGACTGATTCCTATAGGGAATAATGGATAATTGATCCATGGGAATCTGGGGTTCTGGGGTTCTGGGGGAGGGGCTGTTTTTTGAGGTAGAGGCACCAAATTTGCAGCACAGCATCCAACACCTCTCCCCAAAAGACTCTCCAGGTTACAAAAAGAGTGGACCGAGGGGTCCAATTCTATGAGCCCTAAAAGAAGGTGCCCCTATCCTTTATTATTTCCAATGGAGGGAAGGCATTTAAAAAGTGTGCGGGCCCTTTAAATGTGATGACCAGAACTCCCTTTGGAGTTCAATTATGCTTCTCACAACCTTTCTCCGGCTCCACCCCCAATGTCTCCTGGCTCCACCCCCAAAGTCCCCAGATATTTTTTGAATTGGACTTGGCAACCCTACTCCTTTGGTTGGAAGAACTTTCTTCAGCCTAAGGTAAGATACATGCCAATATGTAAAAACAAAAAGAGTATATTTTTGCATTCTGGAAACTGAACAAATATTTTAAAATGCATCTGCAAAAACTAACTTTAAAACTGCATTTCATTTGAAAGGGGCCATTATGCTAAGGTGATGCTCTGTCTATCTTAACAGTTGCAATAAAATTGGGAAGACAGGGAAACATGAATACTTGAAACTGCCTTATACTGAATTACACCATTGGTTCATCATGGTCAGCATTGTCTGCCCAGATCAGCAGCAACTCTCTGGGGTCACTGGTAGAGGTCTTTCACATCACCTAACTCCTGATCCTTTTAACTGGAAGCACTGGAGACTAGGACCATTTTTTCTGGAAGAAGAGGGAAATGAAGAAGAAACATGCAAGTTTTTTTGAAACAATGTTATTTTCATGTGCTATAGAATTACCTCTACTTCAAAACAGTCTTCAAACTTTAGACTTCCTGGGTTCTTCTTTGGGTCTAGCTTTTGGTGTCTAACACAGAATGATGACCTTTAAGCAATCATGTTTTAACATCCTTTGTTGGATCAAGGCGTGTCATGCTTACCTGGTGCTCCTCACAAACTTTTAGACATTTTTTTGAAAATTTTGTTTCCACAAAGAGGTTCTGGAACTCCGTCCTGGCGTGTTCCTCCAGGAAGAAAGCCCTGCTGGAGACTGAACCTGGGACCTTCTGCATGTTAAGCAGATGCTCTGCCACTGAGCCACAGCCCAAGCATGAAGACCTGCAGCTCCAAAGTCATACAGGTCAGGGGAAAAAACACTTTACTTGGGTCTGCAAGACAATAGGGAGCCAATCCAGTTCCTGAAAACTTAGATCCAGTGTACTGTAATCTTAATCTACCTAGAAAGTACTGTAGCACTAATGCAAAGCAGCAAAATAGTGTGCATGGGATGTGAGAGAAAGTGATTTAAAAAAAAAAATAAATGACAACTTATGCATCACAGAGCATTTCATGTTCATAAACCACACTGGTAGACATTTCCTTAATTTCCCTCCACTGAGACACTCATTTGAAGCCAGGTCGAGGTGGCTATTACCTGTAATAACCTCTCAAGGGTTATAATGTAGATGCAGTGGGGATTTAATACACCTACGCATACACCTGGCCATGCTGCATGGAACTGATAATGGAAAACAATTCATCTTCAAAGATGCTAATTCAGCTCTAGCTTTTACAGAGAGAAATTGTGGAAGGTAATGCTATAGATGAAAGGGGAAATTCTGTTGTAAATTAGGTAAAAACTTTTTTTTGTTAGCTTATATAAACTTTATCATTATGTTATTGACCAGAAAATTAGGATCTGTCTCCTTTGTGGTAAATTTGGAATCAAAATGTGCTCTCTAGCCTTGAGTGGGAAGAAAAGCATGGAAGAAATTGGTCTTCTAGTTATTATATTGGGGAATAGACACAATTTTATATTGGAAGCCGCCTTGAATTCTACAAGGCAGAAAGGTGGCTAATATTTTTTTAAAAATAGACACAAAAAGAATATTGACATGTCAATGAAAGGATGATGGAAGTGGCACATGATTAAGACTCATTAGCTTCATTCACGCAAGGGAGCAGCAACCATTTTAAAAAGGGGTTTGTTTATGGCACATTGAAGAGAATGCATAAGCAGTATGATGCTGACCCACACCAGGGGTTAATGGATGTTACTTTATTTTCATTGATGTATTTGTAGACTACTTTTCTAATTGAGACTCAAGATGAACCACATGGTATAAAACAAGAGGAGGAGGAGGAGGAGGAGAAGTTGGATGTATTCTTCACCATTCACTTGGAGTCACAGAGTGTCATACAATCTCCTTCCCTTCCTTACCCCACAACAGACACTCTGTGAGGTAGGTGGGGCTGAGAGAGCTTTGAGAGAACTGTGACTGACCCAAGGTCACCCAGCTGCAGGAGTGGGGAATCAAACCCGGTTCTCCAGATTAGAGTTCTCTGCTCTTAACCACTGTACCAAATTGGCTCTTTACCACTACACCAAACTGTCTTTAATTGTGAGCAAGTCATTGAGGTGATTGTATAATCAAATATCATGCCCTATGAAAATATGGAATGCTTAGTTACTGTCATATCTGGATTGTGATTTGTTCCCAAAGTGCAAGTGAATCCTTGGAACCTTGAGAAAAAAAAATGTTTGATTGTCTTTTGAACAATTAGAGGTCCCAACCTCCCACTGGGGGCAGGGGTTCCCCTGGTTTTGGGGCTCCCAACCTGCTGACATGGAGCTGACTAGCAGGGAGATCTCTGCTCCCAAAAAGCTCCATAATGCTCGACATGCCCAGTGTGATGATGTCACTTGAAAGTGACATCATTGTGCGAGTCACGTTGCATGGGGAACACTCTAGCAATTTGGGTAGAAACTCTATGGCACCAAAGAGCTGCTAGAGCATCCCCCGCATGACATGCCTGGCATGGTGCAATCACTTTGTCCAGCAGCCAGGTAAGACCTGGCAACCCTATGAACAACCGAAATTGAATTAGAAATATTTTGTGCAAGCCTGGGTATCACAGTGTTTTCCCTACCTTGGCATTTCATTCACCATGTTATATACCGTGGAATTTCATCCAGCATGTTATTTATATTTTCATTGGTGTATATATTAAAATAAAGGTATTTCAAATAAAACAAAGGTATTTCCAACCTGATTGATTACTAGTGGGGAGCTATGTAGCTTCTTTTGTTTTAGCATTACCCATTTTGCCAGGCTACCTCAATATTCTTGAGATTCATATTGGAAATAGTTTGCCCTAGCTGTCTCCCTCCTTGACTTCCAAAGCAGAATGTAATGTATTTGCACTGGTAGGATTTACTGGATCTCTACCACATGGCAACTAGAGTGAAATAAAGTATGAGCATGTGCAAACATAGGGAATATTGCAAACTGCATACAAGAAAAAGCAGTCCATAAATGTTAACATGACTGATTTTCAATGATGCATGACATGTCCATGAATGACCCTGGGACATCTGTAATCCTCACAAGGCCTTAAATTGCAAGTGTGCTTCTGCAGTGGTTACCTGGTCATGCACCATTTGAATGCTACTGCTGCATACAAATATAAAGCTAGTCGAAATATTGCTTGCCTTCAATTGTGAGCAAGTCATTGAGGCGATTGTATGAAGTGCTGAGTTATAGGTTCCAATGTTAGTCCCATTTATTTGCAAAGGTCATAGTATCCCTGCTGAAAACCCCCTTAGAATATTTAGATCAACAAGATTCAGATGCTGAGGGTACTCTTAGAAGACAAATCAGATTTTCATAAATTAGTCTGATGTTAGTCAATGAAGTTGTATTATGACACTGGAATTGCTTGTAGCTAGCAATTGTTATTTCAGGTCTGCTGCAGGTATCAACTTAGATCTCACCTAGACATTCTGTGCATGCAAGGAGAGGAATGGGGTTTTTTTTGCCAGTTCTCATGGCATTCCAAAATACCCCTTAATGATGCTCCTGAGGGATTAGAGACACCTAGCAATACCTTCAGGGGAATGGGAGGTCTCCTACCAAGGAAGAAAGTTGGCCAAAACTGGCTTTCTCCTTATGTCTGTAGATATTCTAGATGGGAGCAAAGCCATTTCATAAGTAATGATATATATTCATCATCTTTGATTTGGGGTAAACTATAAATAATTAAGTTTATGGCTTAAATTCTTATGTACAATTTTTGAAGAAATACATTTTTTAAAGTTAATGTTTCTCTCTCAGTTTAATCCCTAACCCTTGATTAGAAGATAATTACCAGGGTATACTATTTGTATGAATGAATGGTTTCTGTTACCTTCACAAGAAAACAATAAGAAATGACAGTGAGAGAGAAAATAAATGCCCAAGGCAATTAGTAGCAGAATGCTCTTCAGTGAAAGAGGAGAGTGTGTTATGCCTTCTCATGAAAATCAGACAAGGCCAAGTTAAGTGATATTCCAGATAAATTGAAACAGTTTTCAGCTGTAATGAAAGCAAAGTTTGATATGTGGTCTTACAATAAGAATGTAGGAGTTCAGCTTCCAGCTAGCAAAGATCAGTTACTTTTAGACGTGATGAGAACTTTGACAAGCACACAATTGTCAAGCAATCTTACCTTTTTCGAGCTCCCTCATTTACATCAGAGGCAAGCTCCTGATCAGATCCATCTTGATATTTCCTGACAAAGCCTAGAATGACATTGAGCAGTCCCACTCCTGCTATAAAGGGAAGATTAAAAACAATTCCTTATTCAAGCCACTTTGTGCCTGCTTAGCAGCCATTTATGCCACTGGGCATGCTATTCCTTGATATTTTAGTTAACAAATAAACTGCAGCTTGTGGCAGCATTTGATTCCTACAGGGCTTATCTAGCTTGTGGTGATTTTCCTGACCAACAGAAATCTTATGGAGGCCCTGACTGTATGAACCAGCACCTCAGAGAATCATAGAGCTGGAAAAGACCTCCAGAGTCATCTAGTCCAACCCTCCCACACAATTAGGGCTGCCAAGCCCTCAGACCAGGCAGGGGTTCTCCCACCCTGGAGGTTCCCAACCAATGGGCCCACATTGGGCCAGCAGGGGGGAACCTCCCCCAACGTCGCTGGCGCAATCATGTCACCCGAAAGTGTCATCATAGCGCTGGCAATGTTGCTCGCCGGCCACTCTAGGCATTTTTTGGGAAAATCTATGGTTTTCCCAGATGCTCTAGATATTTGGGAGGGGAAACTCTATGGTACAATAGGTACCATAGAGTTTTCCCCTCCCAAACCGCTGGAGTGTCCCAAAAAACATAGGTTTTTCCTGGAAATACCTAGAGCAGCTGGCGAGCGATGTCGCCGGTGTGATGACATCATTTCCGGGTGACATAATTGCATGAAAAAATTCCCCGCCGGAGGGCACAGGGGACTTGGGAACCTTATGCACAATGTGGGAAAATTACAAATACCTCCCCCTGCCCTCCTTCTCATTATCTGCCCAATTCACAGAATCAGCATTGCTGTCAGATGGCCATCCAGCCTATGTTTAAAAACTTCCAAAGAAGGAGAGCTCACCATCTCGTGAGGAAGCCTGTTCCACTGAGTTACCACTCTAATTGTCAGGAAGTTCCTCCTAATGTTTAGCTGGAAACTCTTTTGATTTCATATCAACCCATTGGATCTGGTCCAATTTTCTGAGGCAACAGAAAACAACTCCACACCATCCTCTGTATGACAGCCCTTTAAGTACCTGACTGAGAGTACTCTCCAGGGTAAACCTCAACACTGTCCACATGGGGGCTAGGCACTTTTCACCCCCATTATTTTGTCTGTTCTTTTTCAAGCAGCTGCTGCTGCATGAATGACTTGAGGACAGGTCAGCAATAGGGGCAGACTGGGCTGCCCAATGGCCCTAGAAAAGAGCCACACCCTCCTGCCACCAGGCCTCCCTTACCTCATAGGCAGTGGAAGAACCAGCTAGAGAAAAAGAAGATCCTACTTCACTCCTCCTTGCTGTCTGCCCCCTGCCCATGCCAGCAGTGCCGGATTAAACCCTGTGGAGACCCCTAGGCAATTGAAATCTTGGAGGCTACATTGCAAATTATCTCAGAGTCTGAGCACCCTCCCCACTGTTCATGGCCCCAGCTGCAGCCTGCAGGGACCTTCTTAAAAGCCCCTTTTACTAAGCTGCAGGGGAGAGGCAGAGAGAGGCAAACTTGGTGACAATGCCAGCAGCAGTCGTACCAAGCAAGTTTGACAAAGAGCAGCTCAGTTGTTGGCTGCATGTGCTGGCTGGGGGGAAACCATGGGGAAAAGCCAGCCTGGGGCCCTACTTGACCTAATTGTTAATCTGGCTCTACATGCCAGCTGGACAAAGGGAGGCTCTGCCACGCTTCTCCTGTCTAAATTCTCTACACCTCAGCCAGTACAGAGGGAAGCCAAGTGCTACTGTGCCTGTTCTCCTGTGACACCTGGCTTTGCCCTATGCCAGCAGCACTCATACTTTTCTTCACTGGCCATTTTGTGGGGGTGGGTAGGGTAATTAAAGTAAAGCAAATGACCTATCCACTCTTGGACAGCCACCACCTGTGGGGAAACCAGTTCATGCTATGTAAAATGACACCTTACTGTTGCAAAGTATGTCCCTGAGAGCCCTGTTCTACCACACCATATAACTGGCATGTACAAGCAATACTTAACAAGCCACAGTATCACTAACTGCCCTGCAGATGGAAGTAGATGATCATGTCAATGCTCATCAAGGGACTGGGGTGTGATTGTTGATTAGATTATAGTTCCTAGACACTGAATGATTACTGGGAAGTCAACTTGGTTAAGGAAAATTACTTATGATTTTATTTTTTTTATTTTTTTAAAGGCTATATGGGGTTCTTTTTGGTGATAGAAGATGGCTACAGGGTATAATTTCTCCCATTCTGTTTCTTCAGATACATTTTGAAGCTGCTAAGGTTTACCCAGAGTTTTCCTTGAACGTACAAGTAGCTGATTCTATGAAAATAGAATTATAAACCCACAGATTTAATAGATGTTAAGAGATGGAAATCGTGGTGGTTTCACAGAAAACACTACATCTGTTTGTGTTGACTTCGTTGGTACAATTTGGAATCTTGCCAAAGGAAATCTGAATTCATTATCCTTCTGGCCCCTTGGTTATTTTTCTCTGCTTTGCTCTTTTTAGTTGAGTAAGGAAGTTATGTATGTGCAACATTTTTGTTTTGTTAGTGAATAATAATTAAAAAGAAGCCACAAGACAGCCATTAGATATACACTCTGATTCTGAGAAACAGATTGTACTTTTTTGTGTCTGATGCATTCTGGGAAGAATGGATTGTTCTTCTTCCTTCAGTTGTGTGTTTGGTGTTTAATTCCTTCATATATGAGTACCACCATAAACCAATGGGAAATCTTTTGAGTTGTACAGCTCAAAAGTGAAACTTCTTGGAAAACATACAATGTGGAATGTGTAATAGAAATAGCTATCAAACCTAATCTGTTTCTGAGCATAATTCAAAGTGGTAGTTCTTATGTTTAAGCCCATGATAACTTGGAACCACCACCACCCTTACAATTCAGGATCACCACCTCCCATTCAGTTAAGTCAGTTTATTTAAATTTACTTCACAAGCTCTGTTCTCTGTGCCCCCACCTTCAGAGGTGAGGTGGGTGGCAGCCAGAGACATCTTTTTCAGTAAAAGTAACTAATCTGTGGAAAGCCTTTTCCCTTAACATTTGTCTTACATCTACCCAGCTCCTCTTTAGTACCAGACCCAGGCTTTTGATGAAGGAGTTGATCATTTAAAATTATTTCTATAGTCTGCTTCTAGTATGTGAACAGCTGAATAGCCAGAGCTATACCTACACTATTCTAGGAAGGCAGATGGACAAAAGAAAGGAAAGGAGGAGATGAAGATGCATTTTAATGCATGGTAGCCAATAGGGATGGGCACAAACTGGGAAAGCCAAGTTTGGTTCAGGGTTCATGAACCGAGTGACTCCAATCTGAACCCCCGAGCAAAGCCTGTCTGAACTGGTTTGGGGGTCCCCCTCATGATGCACACACATCAGATCTGGGAAGCATCAGCCAATGTTCCTGGCATGCCTGTGTCATCTGGAAGTGACACAAACATGTTCACCTTCTGATGCATGCTTACCAACATGCCCACGTTACCTGGAAGTGATATGAGTGTGTTGGGCAATGTACTCATGTCACTTCTGGATGATGCAGGCATGCCAGGCTAGTGCCTGATGCTATTCAGAAGTGGCACATGCATGTGTGTGTGTGTGTGGGGGGGGGCTGAACACCTGAACTGAACCAAGTAGAAGCTTGGTGAGTGTTCAGGGAAGGTTCTTTCTATGAACCTCAGTCTTGAGTTCACGAACAAGCCAAAGTTTGGACCAAATTTGGCTTAGGTTTGAGTCTGTGCCCATTCCTAGCAGCCAATGATGGTGTCCTTTCACAGATTGTGGAAACCTGCTCAACTGTCCATCTTGCTAAGGTACAGGTTGATGGCTTATGGAGATCTGTCTTTAGTGTTTGATAAAGCCTTTATTCTATATTCCCTTATCCAAGACTGGATCCATGTACCCATGCATACTGTGCTATTGTAATTATTCACTTTCTGGATTTCCTCATCCAGATAAAGAAATCTGAGAGACGAATAATTAAAAATAGTGCAGTTTCTACCAACTTGAGCATCCAACCCAATAAGAAAGATTCTTCTGCTTCCAAAGAATTCTCTCCTTCCCTTCCCTTAAATTAAAATCTGCAATTGCCATTGTTCCCATGTTTGAACATTTCAAAGAGGGGGAGAAATACATTTCTGTGGGGAAAAAATGATGAGTTTAACTTAATGTTTGTCCACTGATTTAAAGATTTTTGGCTTCCTCTCCAAAGCTTGAAGTAGCTTACGAAACAGTCAACATCCAATATAATAATTATCTATAAAACCACAATTAAAATGACAAACAGCAAGTCAAACAAATAAATTCTACAGTTATGTCAATGAAATAGCCAGTCAACATTCTCCTCATTATTCTTCAAATGGAATGGCGTCATTTTACAACCTTGGCAGAAGTCTGTGGAGGGAGTGTGGTCCTCAACTAGATCATTGTAAAGTGTAGGGACCATTACGGTAAAGGATAATAACCTCATTGATAGAGTCATCTGAAGCAATTACTGTGCAGGTCTGAGATATAAGGAGAGGGAATGAGTGTGGAGCACTTTGAGCATTCTAAACTGTCAGATAAATGCTAAATATTTATTCTTTATTGAAATATCTGAAATTAAAATAAGGCAAATGGTCTTTTTAATCATTGTCAGAACAATTAAGGAGAGTCTGACTCTGCATTAACTCATTTAGAGATCAGAGCAAGGATGATTGTTCAGAGTTGCAGACAAATGGTTCTATTCAGAGCTTTTTTGTAGCAGGAACTCCTTTGCATATTAGGCCACACACCCCTGATGAAGCCAATCCTCCTGGAGCTTACACTAAGAGCCCTATAAGTTCTTGGAGGATTGGCTACATCAGGGTGTATGGCCTTTGCAAAGAAGTTCCTGCTACAACTGAATATATATTTATACCAGGTGGGACAGGTGGATTTTCTACTTTAAGAAACCACAGTGGCCCAGATCCTATCTGAAGGTAGTCCAGAAGTTCTCATGAGGTTGGACAGAAACTATCAAGAGGCCCTCAAATTATAGGGAAGGTAGTAGCTTAGAAGGAAGCAGTATTGGATATGAGCTGTTGAGCATTTCCAAAATATGATCTACCTTTTAAAAAATGGACATAGCATTTCTAATTGAATATAATTTCTAACTGAAACACCTTAATTGAAAAACTAGATTTCTAACTACCTGTGTTTATCACTCTGGCCTTTCAGCTTTAGCAAAACTCATTACCTTAGAGCAATTTGGCCAGACCTTAGATGAATAATATTTCATAATGATATCACAGAGTTAAATGTTTGCTGGAGGAAAGGTGATTCAAAGGTAGACAAAAAGCAATTAACTCAAATAAAAGCTCTTGTATTATAAATCAGTTGTATGCATGTTACTGTGTCTAGTAATATATGTCTAGAGCAGACTTCTTTGTTTCCCATTATGACATCTATCAAATATGGATTGTCCCTGGAAATTATACTCATTATTAAATGTCTTAATTGTCACTTTTGATGGAGTCTTATTTTAAACGCAAATGTTCTCTAATAAGAGTTAATGTACAGGATGCAAAATAGAATTGTTAGACTGTGAACATGGCAAAAAAGAGGAAGAATTGGAACATTAATCTTGTAATGTGGAAAGACTGCTGCCATGGGAGGAAATGAACAGATACTGGAATATAGGTAGCATGAACTCCGCAACTGCCCAGAGCCATAACATTTTATCACATTCGTTTTATTTTCAATTAAACTTTCCCATTAGATTTGTTACAAAATTCTGTAACTCTGTCCAGACTGGGGGGAGGGGGGGAAACATTCCCCAGAGTCATCCCTCGGGTTGTCATTATGGATGGTTTGTGGGTGTGTGCTAGGCCTAAGTGCTGCATTACCAGAATGCAGTTGTATGCAGAATTACCCCAGTCTATGACCACTGAAATGAATGGCCTTAGACTGAAGTAAATCTGAATAAGGTTTCTTGTAAAACAGCTCCCCCTGACTTTAGAAGAAACCTCAATGAAATCAGTGGGACATACTTCCAAGTATACATGCAAAAGATTGTGTGTGTAAATCACAGAAAGTAAAGTTCCACACAGATGTCTTGTATAACCAATATTTCTTCCCTTCTGGAATCTAGCAGCTTCCATGCAGATGGTCCTTTATATCTTCTTCCTGTTATCTCAGAGTACCCATAGCTGACCATTTTAGCTCCATTTTGAAGTGGTAGATTGTGGTGTATTTTGTGTACATATTCATTTTTTTCTGCACATTTTATGATGACCGCTGCTTTGCTGATTGTTTTTAAAGCCACATCCCTTATCAGCAGGGCTTTTTAAAAAAGCAGGAACGCAGTTCTGGCTGGCTTGGTGTCAGGGGGTGTGGCCTAATATGCAAATTAGTTCCTGTTGGGCTTTTTAAACAAAAAGCCCTGTGTGAAACAATCCCCAGGTCCCAGCGGGGGTTCTCTCACTTTCCCAGACTGCTTCCCACTCCCAGTCAGCTGGCCAGTGGGGGGAAGCCCCGCCCCCACAGCCATCATGTGCCTTTCCCCTCCGGAGGATTCAGTCTCTACTTGAAAAGCCTTCCTCTTTGGATGGTGTATCTGCATCTTTAAGGGGAGCGGGGCGGGGGGAGACAGAACAACATGGCTGTGAAAGGATCCCAGACCCTCCGTTTGTTACACAATCCTTCCAGAGGTCGTCTGAATAGTGTGAAGGTAAACTTGAACCTTTGGTTGCCCTGTGTTACTGTGAAAAACTTGAAAGTTCAGCAGCTCGTGAGTAGAGGTGCCAATTCCCAGGTGTGGGCAGGGGAGCCCTGGTTTGGAGGCCTTCTGGAGCTTCAGGGTCTTCAAAAAAGGGGAGGGGGAGGGAGGGAAATGTCTGTTGCATCATAGGGTATAATGGAGAATTAATCCTGGGGTATATGGGTCTCTGGAGGGGTGGTTTTGTGAGTTAGAGGTACCCAATTTTCAGTGTAGCATCTGATGAGTCTCCTCAAAATGCACTCCAAGTTTCAAAAAGATTGGACCAGGGGGTCCAATTTTATGAGCCTCAAAAGAAGGTGCCTCTAGGGAAGGCATTAAAAAGATATGTGGTCCCCTTAAATGTGATGGCCAGAACTTCCTTTGGAGTTCAATTGTGCTTGTCACAACTTTGCTTATGGCTCCACCCCCAAAGTCTTCAGATATTTCTTGAATTGGACTTGGCAACTCTAGAAACAATGGTGACATCAGGGTGTGGCCTAACATGCAAATGAGTTCCTACTGGGCATTGTGTGAAACAATAGTGACATCAGGGGTGTGGCCTAATTTGCAAATGAGTTCCTGCTGGGCTTTTTCTACAAAAAAGCCCTGCTTATCAGTGATGTATTTGACGTGTTAGCAAGGACAGTTAATACCCCTCACACACATACACACATTATCCCATCAGCCAATTCTTTTATCCAGAGTACACTGTAATTTCAAATGAATCTCTTGAGGCTTAGCATAAGTGAAGAATTTGTTCTAATATCTTTAGTACTGCTTCAGTCTCCATGGAAATGGTGAAGCATGAACACATGAAGCTGCCTTATACTGAATCAGACCCTTGGTCCATCACAGTCAGTATTGTCTACTCAGACTGGCAGCGGCTCTCCAGGGTCTCAAGCAGAGGTTTTTCACACCCATTTGCCTGGACCCTTTTTAGTTGGAGATGCCGGGGATGGAACCTGGGACCTTCTGCTTACCAAGCAGATTCTCTACCACTGAGCCACCGTCCCTCCCCTCGCAGTAGTTGAAAGCAGTAGTAGAAAGCATGGCATTTTCACTGTGTTTGACCCCCTTCCAAGATCAAGCAATGGGTGTTTCAGGACTCTGACAATAATTCATTGCTTGCAGCTTGCAGCAACGCTGCTAGGCTGCTTAGGCAGACTTTGCCTCCCTGGGAGGGAAGGGAGGATCTTTAGCCCGTTTGGGCGTGCGTTTGAGGGAGCGGGACTTGGCCATTGTAACGGCCAAACCTCCGCTCCCTGCTTCAGTCCCGGACAATGATCGGCCCTTCCACCTGCCCTGTTTGTTATGTAAGCGATTGCTGGTCATTTCAGGTTTGGGGGGCTGGGTAGGAATTTTTTGCTCCCCAGCTGATTGGCAGTTGCTGGGGTGTGTTTTTCGCCTACCCTACATAGCAAAACAGTGGATTGTGGATTTGGCTATCGGGAGGAGCTGTTAAATAGGTTGATCACTTTAGTTTGGCAGGTTTTACTGGATTTAGGGTACCATGCAGCTAGGGGAGGACCATGAAGTATCCCCCTTTTGGGGTGTTAGGGGTCTGGCATAATCAACCTTTGGGTTTGATGACCTGGGGTGGGGAAAATGCAGACTGGCCTTCCATTGAGATGTGTGTCTGGTGGTTGGGGCCCTCTGGGGCGTGCCTCCTTGCTGGGCTGGTGTGACACAGCTCCTGCTGAGGGCAGGGGAGCGGTCTGTTGAGACCCCCTAGCCCTGACCAGGTGGCACTTTTGGGTGCCCTTGCTGTTTTTATTATTATGGTTAATAAAGTGGCCCATAGTGCCTTGTGTCCGACTCTTCATTCCGACTTGGGGAGGCAATCCTCTTTTGTTACCCAAATCAGTATACACTTGTCAAGAGATAAAGTGCAAAGGCATCCCCTTACTAGCACAGAAGAAACGCATGTACTTTGGGCGCCTATCTACTGGGGATCTTAGCCTGTGTATACCAAAGTCCAGATTCAGAAAAACACTCACAAAAAACAGGGGGAGAAAGACTCTTAAACAAAAAGCATTTTTATTTTACAAACAGAAGAGAAACCAAATTAATTTATGAAATACAAACCTGTGCTTGAAGAGAAGAGGGGGTTTGGCCTCTGCAGCAAAGAAGTTGCTTTGGGAACTGAACCTGACCAGGTGGGGAAGGGAGCAAAGAGGTCTGTGGAGCAAAGAGTTGAAAAGGAAGAGATGAGGAGCTAACCATAAGGCTGGGATAACAAGACAAGTAAAAAACCGGCTACAAAAGCAGGACTGAAGAGGAAACTTTTAATACTTTTTTGCATGGAATGAGGAGCAGAAGGGGTGTTGGAATTAGAATGTGGAAATAATAAAAAATGATATCTTTTGAAGATGAGCCAGCCTGAAAAGACATCCATTGTCTATATGGTAGAGAGAAATGTTTGCCCTTTGCATGTCTAAAGTGTTTCCTTGTGGAGATCTGGAAGTCAGATATGTCCAGTCATTATTGGGAAGAGCAGAAATCTTTCTCCACCGTGAATTTCATTTTCTCAACGATGTTCTAAATCATCTAAACCATGGATTTCAAGCAAATGAAAT